>NC_133617.1:168590118-169917618 GCF_048593235.1 Sminthopsis crassicaudata | reverse complement strand
ATAAGAACATAAACTGTTTATCCTCATTTATTCCCTTATGATTTCTTATTATGTTTATTTTTTAAATGTTTTTCTTAAATTTTATGGTTAAACTTCACAGTTTCTACAAAACTGTTATCCCCCCAAATCAGGAACACTTACATGACCTCTCTCACATTTATAATCCACTTTTCCCTTATAGAATGATATTCAGTTTTTATTCTTGTTGGAAAGCCTATCTCCTTTTTCTTCTGGACTATCATATTTCAAATTATCTATGCTTTATAATGGCAGTTACTAAAATCTTATGTGATTCTGACTGTGGCTTCTCATTATTTGCTTTCTTTCTAATAACTTGAAGCATATTTTATATTTTGCTTAAAAACTGTATATTATATTTTTTGGTCCTTATTTTTGTAATTGCTTTTCTTTGAGGGTTTCTTTCAGGAAATTTCTAGTTGATTCTTTCTATTTCTACTTGTTTTATGAAATCTTGGCAGTTTTCTTTTATTATTTATTTAATATGATATCTAGTCACATTTTTGGAGGTAACTTTCACGTACGCCACTCAATAATCCTTAAATGCTTTCTTCTCAATGTTTTCAAGGTTATTTGCTTTACTTTTGAAATATCTTACATTTGTCTTCTTTTTTCCAGTCTTTTGAACTTATGTTGATAGTTCATATTTTCTCAAGGACTTATTAGCTTCTATTTGGTCTATTCTAATTTTCAAGAAATTTATTTTTATTTTTATCTTGTAAATGCTTCTTATTCCAAGTTGTCATTTTCCTTTCTAATTATTTTTTTCACTAACTTTCAATTCTTTTAAAAAGTTTTTCTCTGGCATTTACACACATATACACTCATTTAATAAGCATGTATATATAGATACATACATGCATTTTAAACCCTTAAAAATCTTGATTTATTTCTTCCAGGAATTCTAGTTGAATTTGCATCTACAATGTATTTTTCTTTCACACTTTGCTTGTAAATATTTTGCAGGCATTATCTTCATTTAGATTTATTTCTTCAACATTCTTGTCATTCAACAGGTCTTTATGGTGATTTTTTTTTCTGTACAATACACTATATTTATTATTATCATCACCATCACCATTATAACTACCACCACCACTACCACCACTACCATCATCATCATCATCTGAAATTTACACAAAAACTTTTAGCATAGCAAAGCATCTTATAAATAAAACCTGGCATATAGGTGCCACTATCATCCTCATTCTATAAATTAAAAAAAAAAAAAACTCCATGTCATGTAGTTATTTGATATCTGAGGCAGGATTTGGACTCATGTTTTCCTGGCTCCTGGTACACCATACTATCTACTGTGCTACTTTGACTTATTAATCAACAATACCTTGGTTCAATTCTTTCAACAGACAGTTGCTAATTATTTTACCCTAACAGATTAACTAACTATTATATGCTTTAATTTTCTTTTATTTTAGTAAAGCTTTTTATTTTTTCAAAACATATGCATGGACAACAATAGCCTTTGCAAAACCTTGTGTTCCAATTTTCCCTTCTTTCCCCCATGCCCTCCTCTAGATGTCAAGTAGTCTAATAAATGTTAAACATAGTAAAACATATATTAAATCAATTACATGCATATATATTTATACAATTATTGTGCTGCACAAGAAAAATCAAATCAAATCAGTAAAAAAAAAAAAAAAAAAAAAAAGAGGAAGAAGTAGGGTAAAACACAAGCAAGCAACAGCAAAAAGAGTAAATGCTATGCTGTGAATCACATTCAGTTCCCAAGATCCTCTCTTTGGGTGTAGATGGCCCTTTCATTGAACAACTGGAATTAGTTTGAATCATCTTCCTGTTGAAGAGTGCCACATCCATCAGAATTGATCATAATAGAATCTTATTCTTGTCGTGTATAATCTTTTGATTCTGTTCATTTCACTTAGCGTCAGTTCATGTAAGTCTGTTAAGGCTTCTCTGAAATAATCCTGCTAGTTGTTTCTTACAAAACAATAATATTCCATAAAATTCCTATTCCATAATTCATTCAGCCATTTTCCAAATGATAGGCATTCATTCAGTTTCCAGTTTTTTGCTACTACAAAAAGGGCTGCCACAAACATTTTTGCCCACATGGTCCCTTTCCCTCTTTTAAGATCTCTTTAGTATAAGCCCAGTAGAATCACTGCTAGGTCAAAGGGTATGCATAGTTTGATAACTTTTTGAGCACAGTTCCAAAATGCTCTTTTGGTGATATTTTTAAATTTTTTTTCCTCATTCTTACAGTTTGCTTTTTTATCTCAGGTTTGAAGTTAGGAAATAGGCAGGATAGTTTCTATACAATTCTGGTGTGAAGGTTCAGGTTTTTCTTGATATTTTTTTTTTATTCAATGGATAGTATTCAGTGATGAATAGAAGAACTAAGCCTAATAGATGAACCAAGAACTAAAACTAAATGAAGACAAACTTAAAGTGCATCTGATGGGGTAGTTTTTTTTTGTTTTTTGGGGGGATATCTTTCTGATATGCTATCACACTTCTGGAACTTACCTTTTTAATATATAAGCTACATTTACTAAGTTTTTAACATGCAGTGTAAACTTCACTTGTCAATGGGCCTAAAGATTAAATTATTGATGGAAATTTCTGAATGACTAAGGGCAAAAGCCTAGTATATGAGATGTCAATAGTTCCTTAGAATTAACATAAGTTTCTGCCCAGGGATACTATAAAGGTAAATGAGGACTCAAAAGACTTGTGGCCAACTGAACCATGGGTGAATCATCAATGAATATTTTGTCTGTAATATATACAATATGATTTTAAAGCTTTTTATTTTAAAAACATTTGCATGGACAATTTTTCAACATTGACCCCTACAAAACCCTATGTTCCAAATCTCCTCCTTTCTTCCCACCCCATCCCCTAGATGACAAATAATCCAATATATGTTAAACATAGTAAAATATATGTTAAATCCAATGTATGCATACACATTTATACAATTATGTTGCTGCACAAGAAAAAACCAATAAAAAGGAAAAAAAGAGAAAAAAAATAAAATGCAAGCAAACAACAACAAAAAGTGAAAATGCTATGTTATGATACACACTCAGTTTCCTCAGTCCTCTCTCCTCAGTCCTCTCTCTGAGTGTAGATACCTCTCTTCATCACAAGATCATTGAAACTGGCCTGAATCATCTTATTGTTGAAAGAAGTCACCTTCATCAGAATTGTTCATCGTATAATCTTGTTGCTGTGTATAATGATCTCGTGGTTCTGCTCATTTCACTTAGCATCAGTTCATGTAAGTTTTCTAGACCTCTCTGAAAACATCCGGCTGATTGTTTCTTATAGAGCAATAATTTTCCATAACATTTATATACCATAACTTATTCAGCCATTCTCCAACTGATGGGTATCCAGATATGATTTAAAAAATTGTTGGATGGTATATTAATGTCTCAAATCATTTTAGTACTGAGCCATCAGATGCACCTCAATTATTGCTCACTCAGAACATTTTTACTGTAATGATACCACATGATAAAACATAAATACATACTACTTCATTTCATGAAGTAGCTATTAGTTAGGAATGTTAGGGAAGTATTCCTGTAGATACTGGCACAAAGCCCAGTTTTGAATTAACCTACATTTTCTAAGACTTGGAAGCTGAAAGTAGAAATTTCCAGAGTCTAAGAAACTTTGAATCATTTTACAAGGGAGATAAAAATAATTACCTACATCAATAGCAGCATTTAATGTTGTGAATAGAACTGGATCATAAGTATTGAACAACTGAAACCTTACTTTGTTACTACTTTGTATCCCTGAGATACAGCTAAAAGAAGGTTGAATTTGTTTCACTTTCTGCTCTTCTCTTGGCTTTATCACTACTTGGCTGAGTGTATGGGAGAAAAACTGGTGACTAACTTTCATTTCTAATCTGTTGCTTCCCTTTTTAATTTCTTTGTTTTAAATATATGCATATATATATATATATACATATAATTAACATATAGTTAAGAAAAGAACACATATGACATGAGAATGGGCCAATTTTTTGCTGAGATAAAGTTATGAGGTGATATCTAATTGTTCCAAGTCAGGCTAAGAAAGGTTAGACATGTTATAAAATCTCTATCACATATGGACAACAAGGTGGTACAGTAGATAAAGCTCTGGGACTGAAGTAAGGCACTTCTTCTTGAGTTCAAATGTAACCTCAAAGATTTACTAGTTGAGTGACCCCAGGCAAGTTGATTAACACTGCTTGTCTTATTATTTTCATCTGTCAAATAAGCTAAAGAATGAAATGACAAAACCTTCCAATATTTTTATCAAGAAAATTCCAAAAGAGGCCAGGAAGAGTATGACTCTGCTGAAAAATGGCTAAACACAATCCCACAGAATTTAAAGTCCATGGTAAAATTGGATAAAATGTGTTGTATTATATATCATATTATTTGAAAAAAAAAAAGAGGGTGATTGTTTCATTATGAGGCATAAGTCTCCTAAAAGACAACAGAATGACTTCAGGTCATTTAAAAAAAAAAAAATATTAGTGTGATTGCATAGACTCAGAGTCAAAAACTCTAAATGGGAAAGAAACACAGACAGTCAAGTAAGAGCATTCTATAGCAGAGAAGCTGTCTGAAGATTAAGAGTGGTGATAGGGGGGCAGCTAGGTGGTGCAATGGATAGAGCACCAGCCTTGAATTCAGGAGGACCCAAGTTCAAATCTGGTCTCAGACACTTAACACTTCCTAGATGTGTGACCCTGGGCAAGTCACTTAACCCCAGCCTCAGGGAAAAAAAAAAAAAAAAAGAGTGGTGATAGGTGTTGAGTACATCCACAGAGGTTTGGTGACCCTCAATTAGTGACCTTTCACTAGAGTATTACCTAGGGAAAAACTTTCCCCCCCTTTATTCATCTGGACACTTAATTTGCTTTTTCCAGTTGTTCATTTAGGAAAGGAGGATAGGAAAGGAAAAATAGAATTTAATTTCACTTTCTTGTGCCTTCCTTCCTATCCAATTTGCATTTATGGCCAGCACAGGTTATGAGCCTATCTTTTTTTTTTTTTAGGTTATACATGCATATTAATTTTATATGTATTTCCATATGTGTCATGTTGGGAGAGCAAAATCAGAAGAAAAGGGAAAAACCACAAGAAGAGGAAGAAAAAAAAAACACAAGGAAAAAAATAGTGAAAATAGTATGATTTGATCCACATTCAGTGTCCATTATGCTCTTTCTGGATGTGGATGGTTGTGATGTTCTGTTGTCTCTAAATTGTGATCATTCTCTTGGGGGCAGGTTTTTTGGGGAGCTTCTTGAGGCAGCCTTAGTTTCAGTTCAGTTCAACAATACAAAAATGCAGCCAAGAGTTAAAGTCCAGATCCTATATTGTGTCCTTCAAAGTCTTGACTCTTTTCCTGGGGCCCAGTTAGCTTTAGTCTCTAGCTCCCTCTGAATCCAAAGTCTCCAGCCAGCAGGAACATCAAAGTGAGAAGGAAATCTTGACTCTCAATCTCCTAGAGTGTGAGAATCAGACTCCGCCTCTGAGAGTATGGGATTGTGGGTTTCCTAGAAGTCAATACTAGTTGTGAATCTCCCAGAAGTCCATGAGCAGTCTTTTCCTTTAGACTTGCGAATCCACTGAATCCTGGCTCTCTGAATCTCCTCGAACTTCCTTGAAGTTCTCCTGGGAAGTCTTCTCCTTGACCCAATACAGACTGACTTCCCCACTCAATGTTGGCTCCTTATATCCTACCAGAGAATGGGTACTCCATGGGCTTGTGGGAACTCCTTATAGAACCAATGAGCAAACTCCTTTAAAGGTGTAAACTCCTTTAAAGGGTTGAACTCCTTTAAAAGTGTAAACTCCTTTAAAGGGTTGAACTCCTTTAAAAGTGTGAACTCTGAGCTAGAGAATTGTTAAGTACCAGACAACCGATTTAGCACTTAGTAATTATCCTAACAGATGGTATTTTCCATCCAAAGTTTATTAGATTATTAAATTGCTGAGAACTAAGTCTATAATAATTTTTCATTACACAATCTTGCTGGGACTATATATACTGCTCTAATTTCCTCTTCATTGATGGAAAGTTCATCCATTTCATTTTTGATACCAATAATTTGATTTTCTTCTTTCCTTTTTCTAATCATAGTAACTAAAGTTTTAGCTACTTTGTTGGATTTTTTTTTTTTTATACAAACCAGTTCTTAATTTTATTTATCAGTTCAATAGTTTTCTTACTTTCAATTTTATTAATCTCCCCTTTCAAAATTTCAAATTAGGTATTTAATTTGGAGTTTTTAATTTGTTCTTTTCTTAGCTTTTTTAGTTTTATTCCCAATTCATTGAATTTCTCTTTCTCTATTTTATGTAAGTAAACATGTAGAGATATGAAACTTCCCCTGAGAACTGCTTGGCTACATCCCAAATTTTCATATGTTATCTCATTATTATCATTCTCTTAGATAAAAGTATTCATTGTGTCTATGATTTGTTCGAAAGACCAAATTAGTTACTTATTAGTTAGGATTAGATTATTTAGGTTCCAATGAATATTCGGTCTACTTTTCCCTGATCTCTAATAATAGGTAATTTTAAATTCATTATAATCTGGAAAAGATGCACTTACTATTTCTGCCTTTCTGCATTTGATTTTGAGGCTTTTATGCCCTAATAAATGGTCAATTTTGCATAGGTTCCATGTACCACTGAGAAAAAAGTATATTCCATTCTGCCTCCATTCAATTTTCTCAAAAGGTCTATCATATCTAGCTTTTTTAAAAAATTCTATTTGCCTCAACTTCTTTTTTTGTTTATTTGTTTTGTTTTGTTTTTTCTTATTTTGTGGTTTGATTTATTTAGTTCTAAGAGAGAAAGATTTGGATCATGTGTATTTTATTGTCTATTTCTTCTTGTATCTCTAAAACTTCTCCTCTAGGAATTTGGATGCTATAACACTTGGTGCATAGATAGATAGATAGATCAATCGATAGATATTTAGTATTGATATTATTCCATTATCTGTGAAATCTTTTATCAAGATATAGTTTCCTTCATTATCTTTTTTAATTAGATCTAGTTTTGCTTTTGCTTGATCTGAGATTAGGATCATTACCTTTGCTTTTTTTTTTTTTTTTTTTAAACTTTACCTGAAACATGATACATTCTCTTCCAGCCTTTTACCTTTACTCTGTATGGACCACTCTGCTTTAAATATGTTTCTTGTAAACAAAATATTGTAGGATTCTAGCTTATAATCCAGTCAGCTGTCTGCTTCCATTTTATGGGAGAGTTCATCCCATTCCCATTCACAGTTAAAATTATTAATTCTATTTCTGGCCATCTTATTTTCCCCAAGTTACATATTGCCTTTTTCCCCTTTTCCCTCTCACCAATGTTTGGCTTGTGAACACCACTTCCCTCAATCTGCCTCCCTATTTTACATCCCAGCTCCTTTCTTATCCCTTTCTCTTCTGCTTATACTTTCCTTTCTATTACACACCTCTTTCTTTTCCCTTTTTCCTTTCTACTTCCCTATAGGATGAGACACATTTTTACATTAAACTCAATATGCCCAAACTGATGACATTAACATTCACAAATGCTTCTCCTCCTCCCTTTATCTTTCAACTGTAATTTTTTTTCCTCTTCATGTAATGTAATTTACCCTGTTTTTACCTCTTTTTCCTTCTTTTTCAGTATAATTCCTTTTCCACCCATAGCATTTTTTTGTTTCATCACACTAAATTCAAATTCTATCTATACCTTCTAAGTGTATCCTTAACAAATATGCAACTTGCAAGAATTAAACATGTCATCTTCCCATATAAGACATGTACACATTTTAAGCACTAAAAACATATGTTTTGGTTTTGGTTTTGGTTTTGGTTTTCCTTCTTCTTTTGCCTTTTTATGCTTCTCTTGACTTCTGGATTTGAAAATCAAATGTTTTGTTCAGTTCTGGTCTTTTCATCAAAACTAAACAAAACCCCCATAATTTCATTGAATTCCCATGTTTTTCTCTAAAAGATAATGCCTAATTTTTCTGAATAGTTGATTATTGGCTGCAGTCCAAGTCCCTTTGCCTAAAATGTTACAGACCAATCTTTTAAATGTAAGATACTAGGTTCTGGATAATTCTGATTGTGGTTCCTCAATATTTCAATTGTTTCTTTCTGACTGCTTGCAGTATTTTCTCCTTGATCTGATAATTCTGGAAATTAGTTATAATATCCCTTGGAGTTTTAATTTTGGGGGCTCTCAGAAGTTGATCAATGGATTCTTTTAATGATAATTTTACTTTCTACTTCTAGCTAAGTTTGGGAAGTTTTCCTTGATGATTTGTTGAAATAAGATGTCTGGGTTCTTTTTCATTGTGGTTTTCAAGGTGTCCAACAATTCCTAAATTTTCTCTTGTGGATCTATTTTCCAGGTCAGATGTTTTTTCATTGAGGATTTCTACATTTTCTTCTATTTTTTTTGTTTGTTTGACTGATTATTGATGTCTCATTGAGTTACTTGCTTCCATTTATTTCATTCTTATTTTAGGGAATTATTTTCTTCAATTAGGTTTTTATTTTCTTTTGCATTTGGCCAATGAATTGTTTTATTCATTTTTAAATGAGTTGTTTCGTTCATTAGGTTTTTTTTCCATTTCAGAAATTATGGTTTTCAAGGAATTGATTTGTTGATTTTGTTTTTCATTTTGCCAAAATTGTTCTTTAAGCAGTGATTTTTCTTCAGATAAATTCTGTGTTTCCTTTTTCAGAGCTCTCATTTTCTTTCCCCAGTTCTTTTCTAACTCTCTTTTAAGATCTTTTTTGAATTCTTCCAAGATATTCTTATAGATGGAGACCAGAAGCTTCATCTGGAGATATTTTGCCTTTAGGGTCCTTATGGTTTGAGGTTGTTCTTTTCTATCTTTGTAAAAAGCTATTTATGATCAGAGCTGTTTTTGCTTTTTGCTCATTTTTAAAGGTTTAGGTTGGCTCTTAGGGCAAAGGACAGATTGTTCTAAGTTTCTTCTACAATAAAGGTGCTGATGCTGTGGGCTTTCTTTCAATGCTGGGTGGGTGTGACCAAGTCCCATGTTATACTCAGGTTCAGGGACTCACTATTTGTCTTTTGTAATTGCGTTGAATGTCTCACAGATAGTAAGCTGATCCACTGTCTTCTGAACCAGAAGAGAATAGCCATTGCTGCTGTATTTTGGTTAAATCTTTTTCATCTCCAAGTAGATCTCCCCAGGATGGAGATACCATTCGAACCTGGGTTCCTGTATCTTTCTCTTCTGTGTCCCCCCAACCCCATTTGTCCAGTTGAAATAAACCTTTTCTGAAGTTTTTCCAAAATATCTTCTGCTGGAAATGTGTTACTTTCCAAATATTTGTGGGTGCTATCATACTTTAAAATCCATTCAGGAACTTGATCTGGTGTTGATCCTTGTGAAGTCAAGAAGAGCTCAGAAAAAGACCTGTCTACTCTACTATCTTGGCTCCCACAATAGATATTTTACAAATTATTTTTATATGATTTTATTTGTATAAAAATATCTGATAATTGGGTTCATATAGTTCCTGGTTTTGTCTTAGTTGGTAGAGTCCAAAATATTTTATACTGTCTACAATTATTTTAAATGTATTTTCTCTTTGTATCTCTTGCTGCTGTGCTTTGTTTACAAAATATAAAAAATGTCTATGATTTATGTGGACTTATTTTACATGCTGCAATTTTGCTGATGTGTTTAATTGTTTCAAGCAATTTTAATTGATTCTCTAAGATTTTCTATGTATACCATCATATCATCAGTAAAAGTAGATTTATTTCTTCATTGCCTGGTCTAATTCCTTCTTTTTCTTTTTCATATCTTCTTACTGCAGCTAACATTTTTACTAAAATATTGAATAATAGTGGTGATAATGTGCATTTATGTTTCATCCTTAATTTTATTGGGAATGCTTCCAGCTTTTCCCCATTTTATATAATGCTTGCTGATGGTTTGAGATAGATGCTACTAAGAAAAACTCCATTTATTACTATGGTCTCTAATGTTTTCAATAGAAATGGGTATTGTATTTTAAGAAAAGCTTTTTCTGCATCAATTGAAATTATTATATAATTTCTGTTAATTTTGTTAATCATAAGGTCAATTGTGCCAATAGTTTTCCTGATATTGAACCATCTCTATATTCCTGGTACAAATCTCACTTTGTCATAAGGTATTATTCTGCTAATAAGTTGCTGTAATCATTTTGCTAGCATTTTATTTAACTTTTCATGAATATTCATTTTTCTCTATTTTGGCTCTTCCTGATTTAAGTATCAGCACCATATTTGTGACAGACATAAATGGAATTTGGCAGGATTTATTTTTTGTATATTTTTCCAAATAGTTTATATGGTATTGGATTAATTATTCTTTAAACTTTTGCTAGAATTTGTTATGGACCAGAACTCTGTCTGTACTTAAAACAAAGATTCTTACAAAGTGCTAACTCAGTGGAATTGATAAGACAATGGTTAACTAATTTAGCATAGAGCATAGCATATAGATTACTAGTTCTCTATATTCAATATGATTGATTTAATCTTACAACAATAATGGTTTCCTAGTGATATAATGATTGGTTATATTGGCATATAAGCTGGGACAAACTCAGCCAGGGTCAGACCCATATTCTTTCACTTGATCTCACACCACTGTGGTGGCTTCCCCCACTGAGACCAAGGCCATTCTGAAAGGCTCTCCAGAAAGATGCCCAGCCCCAAGCAAGGAAACTAGATTGTGAAGAAGATAATAAAGTATTTGGACTTTAACACCTGGCTATTCTCTCTCTCTTTATTTTTTTTTTGGTTTAAATTTTATTTATTTATAATTTTTGACATTATATATGCATGAGTAATTTTTTTTTATAACATTATCACTTGTTTTCATTTTTCCAAATTATCCCCTCCCTCCCTCCACCCCCTCCCCCTGATGACAGGCAATCCTATAAATTTTACATGTGTTACAATATAACCTAGATACAATACATGTGTGTAAATACCATTTTCTTGTTGCACATTGAATATTAGATTCCGAAGGTATAAGTAACCTGGGTAGATAGACAGTAGTGATAACAATTTACATTCACTTCCCAGTGTTCCTTCTCTGGGTATAGTTATTTCTGTCCATCATTGATCAACTGGAAGTGAGTTGGATCTTCTCCATGTTGAAGATATCCACCTCCATCAGAATACATCTTCATATGAAGTGTACAGCGATCTTCTATTTCTATTCATTTCACATAGCATCAGTTGATGTAAGTCTCTCCAAGCCTCTCTGTATTCCTCCTGCTGCTCATTTCTTACAGAGCAATAATATTCCATAACCTTCATATACCATAATTTACCCAACCATTCTCCAATTGATGGACATCCATTCATCTTCCAGTTTCTAGTTACAACAAAAAGAGCTGCCACAAACATTCTGGCACATACAGGTCCCTTTCCACTCTTTAGTATTTCTTTGGGATATAAGCCCAATAGCAGCAATACTGGATCAAAGAGTATGCACAGTTTGATAACTTTTTGGGCATAGTTCCAAATTGCTCTCCAGAATGGTTGGATTCTTTCACAACTCCACCAACAATGTATTAGTGTCCCAGTTTTCCCACATCCCCTCCAACATTCATCATTATTTGTTCCTGTCATCTTACAGGTGTGTAGTGGTATCTCAGAGTTGTCTTAATTTGCATTTCTCTGATCAGTAGTGATTTGGAACACTCTTTCATATGAGTGGATATAATTTCAATATCATCATCTGAGAATTGTCTGTTCATATCCTTTGACCATTTAATAATTGGAGAATGGTTAGATTTCTTATAAATTAGGGTCAGTTCTCTATATATTTTGGAAATAAGACCTTTATCAGAACCTTTAACTGTAAAAATATTTTCCCAATTTGTTACTTCCCTTCTAATCTTATTTGCATTAGTATTGTTTGTACAGAAACTTTTTAGTTTGATGTAATCAAAATCTTCTATTTTGTGATCAATAATGATCTCTAGTTCTCCTTTGGTCATAAATTCCTTCCTCCTCCACAGGTCTGAGAGATAGACTATTCTCTGTTCCTCTAATATATTTATGATCTCATTTTTTATGCCTAAATCATGGACCCATTTTGATCTTATCTTGGTATATGAACATCTGGCTATTCTCATGGTGATTAATCAATTGAAAAGAAGGCTGCTCCAGAGACTTCCAGAAAACCAACAAGAACACAGAATTCATTTGTAAATCTCTATGGCCCTGAAGAGATTTTCTTAGGGAGTTCATTGATGGCTTCTTATTTTCTTAAAATGGAACTGGCAATTTAATTCCTCTTCTTTGTTTATGGGAAATTTACATATTTTTAATAAATGTTTATCCATTTCAATTAGGTTAAACAAAATAGCTTCTAATTATTGCTTTAAGCTTTTCTTCATTGGTTACAACTTCACCCATTTCATTTTTGACTCTGGTAATTTGGTGTTCTTTTCTTTTCCTGATCAATTAGCCAAATGTTTATCTATTTTGTACTTTTTTCCTACAAAGCAACTATTAGTTATATTTATTAATGCAATATTTTTTAACTTTCAATTTATTAATCTCTTCTTTGATTTTCAGAATTTTTAATTTGGAATTTAATTGGGGAGGTTATTTTTTTTTCCTGGCTTTGTAAGTTGAAAGCCCACTTCACTGATCTCTTCTTTCTCTGTTTTATTCTTGTAATCATCTAGAGATAAAAAAATTTCCCCTAAGAATTGCTTTGACTATATCTCATAAGTTTTTTTAATGTTATCTTATTATTATCATTATCTTGGATAAAATAATTGCTTGCTTCTAAGATTTGCTGTTTGACTCACTCATTTTTAAGATTAGATTGTCTAATTTCCAATCACTTTTAGTCTATCTTTTCCTGCTCCTTTATTGCATTTAATTTTATTGCATTATGATCTGAAAATGATTCATTTAGTATGATTGCCTTCCTGCATTTGATTGTAAAATGTTTATGCCTATTACATGATCAAATTTTTTTGTAGCTGGCAGGTACTGCTGGCAAAAAATGTTTCTTCCCAACCCCACTCAATTTTCTCACAGGCCTATCATATTTAAGTTTTATAAGATTCTACTAACCTCTTTAACTTCTTTATTGTTTATTTTGTGCTTAGCTTTATCTAATTATGAGAGGAGGAAGTTGAGGAGCCAGTAAGCAATTAGTACAGTTTTGTGTGTCTATATCTTCTTATAACTGATTTAATTTCTTTAAGAATTTATATGCTGAGAAAATTTAAATATGGAAAGGAGGAGAGTGACCAAAGAGAGGGAATATTGAGTGATGGAGTGTTCAGTAGCAAAATATGTTTGATGAAGGACAGGGTAAAAGGAGAGAGAATAAATAGGAGGAAATACAATAACAATAGTAATTGTAAAAAAAAAAAAATCAAAGCAAGTTTCTCTAACAAGTCCTAATTTTGCAAATATAGAGACAACTGAGTCAACTTCATAAAAAAATAAGAACCATAGTTCAATTGAGGAATGATCAAAAGATAGGATCTTTGCTCAAAGAGCTGCAAATTCATGCATATCTTTTTATTTAATAACACCACTACTAGGCATGAATACCAAAAAAGATTTGGGGAAAAGGGGAAAAAAGGAAAATGACCTGTATATAAATATATATATATATATATATATATATATATATATATATATATATATATATATATTCATAGTAGGTCTTTTCTCAGTACAAAAGAAATTAGAAATCAAAGGAATGCCCATGAATTTGGGGTTGTGGTGTGTGTTTCTGATGGAATATTGTTCTCTGGGAGATTGATGAGTAGGATGGTCTCAGGGAAAAAAAAAAAAACTAGAAAACTCTCCATGAACAAAATAAAATATACTATATACAAGATAATAGCCATGATCTGGGATGACCAACTGTAAATGATGATTTTGTAATTCTCAGTAGTGCAATCATCTACAACTAATTGGAAGAACTTAGGAAAAAATACTGTCCTTACCCAGAGGAGGAAATGATTATGAATTACTTGCCATCTAGGGGGAATGTAGTTTCTTTCCTTATTTCTTTTAATTTGATGTACTTTTTGTTTTTGCTTTGTCTGGTGTAAGAATTATTATCCCTGCTTTTTTTAACTTCAGATAAATCATAATATATGCTGTTGCAGCCTTTTAGCCTTATGCTGTGAGTATCTCTCCTTTTCAAATGTTCTTCTTGTAAAGAATATATTGTAAAATTCTAGTTTTTAATTCAATATCTACTTCCATTTTATGAGAAAGCTCATCACATTCACATTCACAATTATAATTACCAGCTGTGCATTTTCCTTCCTCCTATTTACTCCCCTCTTTATACTTTTTTTCTCTTTCCACCTGTCCTTCCTCACTAGTGTTTTGTGGCTGACCAATCCCTCCCTCATATAACCTTCCTTTCTATCTCTTCTCCCTTCTTTCACCCCTTTCTCCTACTGTTTCTGCCCTCCCTTCTATCCAGCCTCTCCCTTTTCTTTCCCCTTCCTCCTTCTGTTTCCCTTTAGAGTAAGATAAATTTTATATGCAACTAAGTGTGTGTTATTGGCTCTTTGAGTCAAAACTTTATGAGATTAAGTTTCAGACTGCTCATCTCCCTCCCTTCTTTTAAGCCTATTCTTTTAAAGCTTATTTAAAGTTATGCTACTTAAAGGCACAGTTAATTAGGAACCCATTTTAAACATTCAGAATCAAGTTACTACACTATGCTAAAGTGATGTCTCTATGTATAGAGGAAAGCAATCAAATATTATTATTTTATGAAGTCAAAAAATTTATTTGAGAAAATGATAACTTTGAAATATCAACAAGGTTACAAAGTTGGGAAACTGGAAGAACAATGGTATCCTCAACAAAAAAGAACTCTGGTGGAGGAATGCATTTATTTGTTTGTTATTTATTTGTTTGTGACAGTGGGGATTATGGGATAAAGTATATTTTGGACACTTGGATTTCAAAATGCCTTTGTGACATACAGTTTGAAATATCTAACAGGCTATTTGAAGTATGGAATGAGAAATCAGGAAAGAAACTGAGACAGGATATACATAATTACATTATGATGATCTCATTAGTAAAAAACTGACATTTTACAGATATTATTACATTTATTCTTTCCAACAACACTGATAAGTAGATCCTATTATTATATCTATTTACTAGAATCAGAATATTGAGACAGAGAGATGTTAAGTGAGCTGCCTTGGCTCACACAATTAGGAAGTATCTGAAAAGGAATTTGTACTCACTGTATTAACTAGAAGCCTCTAGAAAATTTCAGGGCATAGCATAGGTGGAATACCCACATTTGGGTGCCATAGTATGAATTGTGATATAAGAAAAGAGACCAAGAAAGAAAGGTCAGACACACAGGGGGAGAATTTGAAGAGGTATGAAAGCATGAAGAGGAAAGAATACTTAAGAAAAAAAGTTGGACAAAAATGTCAAATAAAGCAGCAGTCAAAACCAATGATGTGCTGAAGTTAGTTGATTTTAAAATTTTCAGTACAAGTGTTTACACCTCAGCAATCAGCAACTGATAAAATTCAGGGATAGATTTGTTGTTTTATTGATTACCTATATTTAAGAAAGTCTTAAAGAATATGTTAATAATAAAAATTGAATCACTCTTGCTCCCACCCACAACAGCCTGTTGTTGCTATTTATCTCTTGATTGAGAATTAAAGGGCTCAGAATCCAAAAAAAGACTTTTTTTCTGGACATAATCAATATGGTCATTTGTTTTAACTCTTTATGAGTTTGTGTGTATGTATGTGTGTGTGCGTGTGTGTGCGTGCGTGTGTGTGTGTGTGTGTGTGTGTGTGTATGTTCTCACTTAGAAAGAGGTAGAGATGGGATCCATCCAAGAAGACATATCTTGACTGATTAAAAGAAAGTATCAGAGAGCCTGATATTAAACATTTAGAATCACGGTAAATACTCAAGACTACTAAATACAATACAGCTATTGATCAACTTTAGTCATGGGAGTTTCCTCACCAAGATTTTCTAATTCTGATGAAAGCATAGATTCTGTACTAAAAAACAAAGTCCTCAAAAAAATTTCATTATCTAGTACAACTTAAGTCCATTTACTGCAAAGAATGAACTGTTATTATTAAATTTATATGAGCATTATATACTGTATTTCTTTCCCTTATTAAGTTCTTGAAAGACAAAATTTCATGGATATATTACCAAAATTTCCTGGTTCTTTTTCTACTAAAAACTACAAATTGGGAGTAGCTACATGATGCAGTAGATAAAGCCCCAGCCCTAGAGTCAGGAGGACTTGAATTCAAATCTTGATTCAGACACTTAACACTTCCTACCTGTGAGATCCTAGACAAGTCACTTAACCCTAATTACCTGGCCAATACAGAAAAAAAGTGATGAAAAGTAAAAATCAAATTGAAGAACAGATGGTAGAAACATATTCAAAAACAGGCAACGAAAATTAGTTTTTGTAGCATGAATATCTTGCCAGATAACAAAATGTAGAAAATAGATTAGCCTTCCATTTAATATTACCTATGTGAACCACCTGAAATTTTGCAAGTTAAAAATCTGTCCCCATGAGTAGATTTTACAATTCCATAAAGTTTTATGACTAGCTTCACTAAACTAATAGTACCTTTCTCCCAAAGGCAAAGAAGACTAGGAGAGAGAGCTCAAAAAAGATAATTTGTATTTCTCCCTGAGGTCGTTCACTTAACATTCATCAATGAGTACTATTTTACTTAATTATTGAACCACTGCATGGGTCTGTTCCAGAGACTAATTTGTCTTTTACACATTAATATTGCTGCTTCCCTCACCCTTGCCAGGAACCAATAAACCATTTCTTTAAAAGCAGTTCTTTGAATGTTGGTTTATTTGTTCAGTTCTTTACAAGACCTATCATACTTGAACAAAATATTTTTTTCTTTCTATGCTCTTGCCAATACATCAGATTTCTCTATCAATTCAGTGACTGTCACCATGAATTTGTTTCCATATTTCATATTTTCACATAAAATCAATAAATCATTTTTGCCTCAATCAGACAATTAAATGAGCTTAAAACCTGCATAAGAAAGTTTCTTTTTATTATGGTCAGGAAGCAGGTGAACCAGGGAGAATAAAAAAGATTGTTTGTCAGATATCTTTTACAAAAGCCACTACTTGGACTGATATCTGGGTTCTATGCTGTTTTTTTTTTTTTTTTTTTTGTCTGTTTTTTTTTTTTTTTTTTTTTTTAGGGTATCCTCTTCTTTCTAATCAATTCTATTCTAGTCCTTTAATTTTCACTATAACTTGGCAGCATGGGCTGACTTAAATAGAAAACATTAATGAAAGCAATTTCTCCATTAAAAATATATTTCCCTTTGGGTTCTCTGACATGTTATTGGGTTATTTTTTCCTTCTCTAAGAGTAGAAACCCCAAGAAAACCATCTTCTGTTGTGAAAAACTATTATAGAACTTTTAAGAGGTTTTATTTTTTTAATCTAGAAAGAATAATTTCATGAAGAAACAAAAATTTGAGGAAACATGTATATATCTATAATATATATATATGCATATATATGTGTGTATGCATACACATATAAATTCATATTCAACTTTATGTTCTATTAGCAAATAATGTTTTCTGATGAAAATCTGAAAGAAATGGAATAATGAAAGTATATGGGAACAATGTGAAATTTTAAAAATATATTTGGGTCCAGTGCTATCTTCTCTGAAAAACAACAACAACAACACTCATAAAGACTATAGACAAGTTCTATTTTATTGGGGCCATATAACTATACTCTCTATAAAGTCTCAGTAAATAAACAGGTAAATTAATGCCCAACTGTACTAGTGTCATGTAATTCATCTACACAAGTCTTCTCTCAGAGTATTCTCTGTTTTATCACTCATTCTCTTAGGTTTTACTTTATACACATGAAAATAGAACTGAAACTAAGAAAAAAGGAGGTAGAAACAAGCAGGGAATTGAGAAAAAATATAATTTATTGTCTTAGGAATCAATGATGAAAGTTGCTGCATGTTTTAATAATGATATAATATATTATGTTCATATAGTGCTTTACATTCATTATCTTATTTAATCCTAACAGAAATAGTATGAGGTTTAGTAAAGAATAAGAAAGTTGGATCTAGAAAGAACTTTAAAAGATATCTAGTTTTGCACTTCTTGTGACAAGATCTGATTTTTTTCCCCTTATGTTTCCTCTAACCTACAATATGGAATGTCCTAACTTAAAAGAAGAAAATCTTTTTTTTTTTTTTTTTTTTCTAGGATCTAATTGGCCCAGCAACCTGATATAATTTTCCTTACTCTCCTCTACTTTCAACTCTCAGCTAACCTGAGGTAGACCTATGATAAAGTTATTCCTGGAATTTGATTGACCCCAGTTTTCTGAAAGTTTCCTTCTGATAGGGTATAAGAAGTTCATAAAAAACCCCAACCATATGGCATCCAGGTCCCTTGGCCTTGTATTTTATTTATTTATTTATTTATTTGCTTATTTATTTATTTATTTGTTTGTTTTTTAGATGTACTATTTATTTATTTTAATACACATTGCTTTATGAACCATGTTGGAAGAGAAGGGAAGAAAGAAAGCAAGAAAGGAAGAAAGAAAGAGAAAAATTTTAAAAAGTTGTCATATCAATACATACAGCCTGAATTAAAACTGAATATAGAAAGATTTGACTACTATTAATTACATTTTCTTAGCAAATATGTCCACTTACAACTTGTGACACAAAGTTGGTGAAATGCATTCTTGAGTTTCCAGTTAGAGGAAATAGGTTCCAATCTGACCTCCCATTCATACTACCTGAATGACTACAGACAAATCATTTCATTTATCTGATTCTCAGTTACTTAAGCTATTTAATAAGGACAAATTAACTATTTGCCTATCACAAAAAGATGTTAATTTGTTCATGAGTATCAAGTGACATAAATCTCAGGCTTCAAATATATACATATACATATATATTTATTTATATTTATATGTATATTTATATTTATATATATATATATTTATATTTATATGTATATATATATTTATATGTATATATATATATATGGAGGTCTATATACCAAAATGAAAAAAAATATATTTTTTTCACCAACTTCTAATTAAATTTTAACATTTATCTCAATTATTTAAAGAAATAATTTGAAGAAGGTATCCATCCATAGATTTCACCAGATTTACAAAACGAGTCCATAGTTCAAAAGAAGGTAAAGAAACCCTGATTTCTGCAAAGATCATCTGCAAATTTCAAATGTTGTCTTAGTGGGAGGAAAAAATAATTCCTTACCTCATTTAAATAATTCCTCTTTTGGACCTTTTGCAAAGGTGAATATGCTTATTGAGAAAACTCAGAAAAAAAAAAAAAAAACACATTGTTGGGTGACTCCCTGTGATCCCCATGGATCTGATTACCAGGGGAAAGCTCCTATATCTTAGACTTCATGCATCTGCTCACCTCCTGGACCATTAGGACCAGAATGTTATTGTCAAAATGGCAAATGCTCAGAAATCCTCACAGTCTTAGAATGTTTATTTAATGGCTTGCATTGGATTTCAAAATCACTTTTCAACTATGTAGGGGTGAAATTACAAGAAAAAAGTTTTGATAATTTATGTTATCCAGATGTTAAGAAAACCAACAGCTTTCAGTCCTCATAAATTTAAGAGCATTAAACACCTGCTGGCTCTCAGCAATAACTCTTGCCAAAAAAGCTAGAAGGAGTTTGGATATACACTAAAGTGCTCCTCTCTTCTGTTGCAAACTGAGTTCAGGTCTTAGTCCAACAGCCTCAGTATGCCCCAACCTCCCACAGAGAGCTTCAGATCCATAGAGCCAGAACTTCAGAACAGCAATCAACCTATCCTGCCAAAATCCCTCTCAAAAGGGAGATGGGGAATTTGAGATATGACTATTACTGTGTCTCTAAGAGCTTTTAGCTTTAGCTCAATTATTAAGTACAACATCAAGACGACTTTAGGATAATAGGGAAGCTGACTTTTACATCCTGAATTTGTTAAGGACATTATCCATCTCTCACTTTCCCTCAATAACAAAAAACAGAAAGATTTATAACTGAAATTCTTATAGTATTCTTCAAACCTCATTTTAATTAATTGTATTACATATTGTATTACATTACATATTAATGTAATTGTATCATAAGATACAAAGCTAAATGGAACTATTTAATTCTTCTTCATACATGGAATTGTAGAGTATTGTGTTTCTTAAGTTTGTTTTTGTGAGGTCATCCTTTTACTGGTTAGACCATCAACAAACACTTATTGAGCACTTTTCTATGTACCAGGTATTGTTTTGTGAGTTGGGAATACATCATGTAAATCACTCTTTATAGCCAAGATACAGAAGATATCTTTTATTTACATAAGAGATAATTTCAAAGATGAAACACTAACAGTGTATGTATACTTCAATAGTTTGGTAAACCTGTGATCCCATCAGTGTGGAAATAATCTCCTTTGGTTCAGATTATATCCTTCCCAGACCTTCCTTTCTAGGTTGATTCTTTTACTTGTCCTTGGTAAAACTTTGAAAGATGAATTACCTAACATTTTGGAGGCTTTCCTTTAAGGGTTTAATAATGCCAAGGGCCCAGCAAAGTCCAGCAGCAAAAGACAGAAAGATAAATTCCATTTAAAATGACTGTAGATAATATAAAATATTTGAGAATCTACCTGCCAAACCAAACCCAGTAGCTATATGAGCAAAATTGCAAAACACTTTTTGCACAAACAAAGCTATAACTAAACAATTAGAAGAATATCAAGTGCTCATGGGTAGAACAAGCTAATATAATAAAATGACAATTCTACCTAAATCAATCTATACAATCAAACACTCAAGAAACTGCTTTATTGAGTTGACACTATTTATTTGGAAAAACAAAAGGTTCAAGAATTTCAAGAGAATTAATGGAGAAATGCAAACAAAAATGGCCCAGCTGTACCATTCAAAAAACTGTATTATAAAATAGCACTCACCAGAACCATTTGACACTGGCTAAGAAATAGAGTAGTGGATCAGTGGAATAGATTAGGTTCATAAAATATAATACTCAGTGACTGTAGCAATCTAGTGTTTGAAAACACAATGACTCCAAAAACTCCAATTTCTGAGATAAGAAGTGACTATTTGACAAAAATTGCTGGGAAATTGGAAAATAGTATGGCAAAACCTAGGTACTAATCAAAACCTAACACTTTACATTCCAAGATAAATTCAAAATAGGTTCATGATTTAGAAATAAAGGATGATGCTATAAGCAAATTAAAAGGGGAAAAAAAAAAAAAAAAAAAAAAAGATTGCCTACCATTCAGATCCATGCAGAAGAAGGAATGTAAGGCCAAAGATGAACTAGACAGCATTATAAAATGCAAAATGGACAATTTTGATTATATTAAATTTTTAAAAGTTTTTGTACAAACAAAACCAATTAGAAAGGAAGCAGAAAATGGGAGTGGGGGTACATTCATAGTTTCTGATAAAGGCTTTATTTCTAAAATTTATAGAGAATTGACTCAAATTTATAAGAATTCAAACCAACCTTTAATTGATAAATGATCAAAGGGTATGAACAGATGATGTTCAGACAAAGAAATTAAAGCCATTTCTAGTCATATGAAAAAATTCTCTAAACCACTATTGATTAGAAAAATGCAAATTAAGACAGCTCTTCATACCTCTCAGATTAGCTATAGTGATAACAAGAGATAATGACAAATGTTGGAGGGGATGTGGGGAAAACTAGGACACTAATTTATTGCTGGTGGAGTTATGAACTGATCCAACCATTCTGGAGAGCAATTTCGCCTATGCCCAAAGGCTATCAAACTTATGTCTACTGAGTCTGTATCCCCAAGTAATCATAAAAAGTGGAAATGTACCTACATGTACAAAAATGTTTTTACCAGCCCTTTTTGTCATGTCAAGGAATTAGAAAGTGCGTGGATGCAAATTAGTTGGATAATGGCTGAATAAATTATGGCATATCAATATAATGGAATATTATTCTTCTATAATAAATGATAAGCACACTAATTTCACAAAAGCCTGGAAAGACTTATATAAGCTGATGCAACTAAGTATTATCACTACTCAAGTACTCAAATAGAACCAAATAGAACACAAGAATGAGATTATGTGATGATCAAGTGTGATGTATTTGACTCCTTTCAACAATGAGGTGATTCAGGCCAATTCCAATAGATGGAAAGAGCCATCTGCATCCAGTGAGAGGACTATGGAAAATGAATGTGGAACGTAGCATAATATTTTCACCTTTGTTGTTGTTATTGTTTGCTTGCTTGTTTTCTGTTCTTTCTCATTTTTCCCTTTTGATCTGATTTTGGAATGCAGCATGATCAGTGTGTAAATATGTTTAGAAGAATTTTATGTTTAACTTATATTGGATTAATTGCTATTTAGGAAGATAGGGGGAGGTTAGAAGGCCAGAAAAAAATTTGCAACACAAATTTGGAAAGATGAATGTTGACAATTATCTTTGTATGTGTTTTGAAAAATAAAAAGATATTATAGAAATTAAAAATAACATTGGTAAAAGCATTTACTACCTGTTGACAACTTTTTTTTTTTGTTTTTGCTTTTATTTTTTCTTAATAATTCATAGAATATGGGCACCTTTAAACACTTTCCATGAATTATCTAAAGTTACTCTAGGATCAATGTATTATGGGTCAGAATTTGAAACAAGGTGCTAAGTCACTGGAATTAATAGAGACAATGATTATGTACTTAGTACTTATTAGCATTCACACCTTTAAGAGAACATATATAAGGAGGAGCTCCCACAAGCCCACAGAAGCCCATAAGCCTACTCTCAGAGGAGGAGTCAGATTCATTCCAACTTCCACCTTTGTGCTGGCTGGAGACATTGAGAGGATAAGAGGCTGAAGCTGGCAGAGACAAAGGACTAGCAGCAAAAGTTCTCAGAACCAAGGAGAGAGATAGGCCTCTATTAAAGCTAACCAGACTATTTTGAAGGAAACAATAAAGGATTTGGACTTTAACTCCTGGCTGCATCTGAGGTGATTATTGAACTGAACTGAAATGAAGGTTGCTGTCAAAAGACCCCCCCCCCCCAAGAGACCTGCTCCCAGAGAACAAAATATTTTAGAGAAGAACATTAAATCAATGTATTCTAGGTACTCAATTGTATCCACTAAAAATCAAATTACAAGTTTCTACTAATGACTTTTCATTGATAACCATGCATCAGGAACACATTTCTTTTTATTAAAGTTCTTTATTTTCAAAACATATGCATAGATAATTTTCAACATTCACCCTTGCAAAACCTTGTGTTACAAAACTTTTCCCTCCCTTGCTCCTATCCTGTTTCCTAGATGGCAAGTAATCCAATATATATTAAACATCCGTAATTCTTCTAAACATATTTCCAAAATTATCATTCTGCATAAGAAAAATCAAATCAAAAAAGGGGGAAAGTGAGAACAAAAACAACAACCAAAAAGTGAAAATTACTATGCTGTGATCCACATTCAGTACCCACAGTGCTCTTTCTGGGTGTAGATAGTTCTCATCACAAGACTATTGGAACTGGCCTGGATCTTCTCATTTTTGAAAAGAGTCATGTTATTCAGAATTAATCATTGTATAATCTTGCTATTGCCATCTACAGTGATTTTCTGACTCTACTATTTCACATAGCATCGGTTCATGTAAGTCTCTCCAGATGTCTCTACTATAACCTAAAATTCTTTTTTACCTCTTTAAATTCTTTCTTATTTATTTTGTGGCTTGATTTATCCAGTTCTGAGAGAGCAAAAGGTGAGATATCCCACTAGTATAGTTTTGTTGTCTAATTCTTCTTGCAGCTTTTTAAAAATTCTTCCCTAGAAATTTGGATGCTATATCACTTGGTACATATATATATTTAGTATAGATATTATTTCATTATCTATGATACCCTTTAGCAAGATATATTTTCCTCCCTTATCTCTTCATTAGATTTATTTGTGCTTTTGCTTGATCTGAGATTAAGATCACTACTCCTGTCTTTTTACTTCATTTGAAGCATAATAGATTCTGTTCCAGCCTTTTATCTTTGCTCTATATGTATCATTCTGCTTTAAATGTGATACATGTGAATAGTATATTGTAGGATTCTGGCTTTTAGTCCAGTCTGTTATCCACTTCGGTTTTATGGGGAAATTCATTTCATTAACATTCACAGTTAAAATTAATTACTATATTTCCTGTCATGTTATTTTCCCCAACTTATGTTTTTCATTTTTCATTTCCCTCTTCCTCTCCTCCCCAGTATTTTGCTTCTGACCATCATTTCTCTCAAATAGCTCTCCCCTATTGAAGTCCTTTTCCTTTTCTACTTCTGATCTTCCTTCTATTAGCCTCCCCTTTTCCCTTCCCTTTCCTTTCCTATTTCTCTATAAGATGAGACCAGTTTTTTGTGAAGCTAAATGTTTCCAATATTTTCTCTGTGAGCCAAATCTGATGAGAGTAAGATTCACGCAGTGCTCATCCCTCTCACTTCTTTCCCCTAATTGTAACAGGTCTTTTTTTGCCTCTTCACGAGATGTAATTTACCCAATTTTTACTTCATTTTCCTCTTCTTACAGCACAATCCCTTTTCTACCTCTAGCTTCTTTATATACCATCACAATAAAATCAAATTATATTTGCATCCTTTAAGTAAACACATAACAAAGATACAGTGCTAAAAAATTAAACATATCATCTTCCCATATAGGGAGGTAAACCTCTTAATTTCATAAAAGAAACAACTATTTTTTTTCTTTCCTTTTTACTTTTTATGCTTCTCTTGAGTTCTGTATTTTGAGATCATATTTTCTGTTCCACTATGGTCTTCACATCAGAAATAAATGAAATTCATCTATTTCATTGAATGTCTATATTTTCCCCTGGAAGATGATAATGCTGAATTTTTCTGGATAGTTTATTCTTAGATGCAGTCCAAGTTCTTTTGCCTTTCAGAATATCAGATTCCAGGCTGTTCAGTACTTTAAAGTGGAAGCTGCTAAGTATTGTACAATCTTGATTGTGGCTCCTTGATATTTGAATTGTTCCTTTCAGGCTTCTTACAATATTTTCTCCTTGACCTTATAATTCTAAAATCTAGTACAATATTCCTTGGAGTTTCAATTTTGGAGTCTCTTTCAGGATGCAATCACTGAATTTTTTCAATGGCTATTTTACCCTCTGAAGCTAGGACATCAGGTCAGTTTTCCTGGATGATTTATTGCAAGATGATGTCTAGGCTTTTGTTTTTCATCATGGTTTTCAGGTAGCCCAATAATCTTAGATTGTCTTTCCCTCATTTTTTCCAAGTCAGTTGTTTTGTCAAGTAGGTATTTTACATTTACTTCTATTTTTCAAATGTTTTTGGTTTTGAATTTTAAAAAAATGTTTTTGGTTTTGTTTGATTGATTCTTCATATCTCATTGAGTTATTCACTTCCATTTTTTTAAATTAATTTTTTTTTAGTGAATTATTTTCTTCAGTTACCTTTTTAAATTTTCTTTTGCATTTGGCCAATTCAACTTTTAAAATGAGTTGTTTTGTTCATTGATTTTTTTTTCCATTTCACAAATTCTATTTTTCAATGAGTTAGTTTCTTTTTCAAATCTATTTTATGAGAAATTATATGCTTTTTCAGTTTCTGCACAAACAAAACTAATGCAAACAAGATTAGAAGGGAAGTAACAAATTGGGAAAACATTTTTACAGTAAAGGTTCTGATAAAGGCCTCATCTCCAAAATATACAGAGAATTGACTTTAATTTATAAGAAATCAAGCCATTCTCCAATTGATAAATGGTCAAAGGATATGAACAGATAATTTTCAGATGATGAAATTAAAACTATTTCCACTCATATGAAAGAGTGTTCCAAATCACTACTGATCAGAGAAATGCAAATTAAGACAATTCTGAGATATCATTACACACCTGTCAGATTGGCTAAGATGACAGGAACAAATAACGATGAATGTTGGAGGGGCTGTGGGAAAACTGGGACACTGATGCATTGTTGGTGGAGTTGTGAAAGAATCCAACCATTCTGGAGAGCAATCTGGAATTATGCCCAAAAAGTTATCAAAATGTGCATACCCTTTGACCCAGCTATACTACTACTGGGCTTATATCCCAAGGAAATACTAAAGAAGGGAAAGGGACCTGTATGTGCCAAAATGTTTGTGGCAGCCCTTTTCATAGTGGCTAGAAGCTGGAAGATGAATGGATGTCCATCAATTGGAGAATGGTTGGGTAAACTATGGTATATGAATGTTATGGAATATTATTGTTCTGTAAGAAATGACCAACAGGAGAAATACAGAGAGGCTTGGAGAGACTTACATCAACTGATGCTAAGTGAAATGAGCAGAACCAGAAGATCATTATACACTTCAACAATGATACTGTACGAGGATGTATGCTGATGGAAGTAGATATCTTCAACATAGAGAAGAGCTAATCCAATTCCAATTGATTAATGATGGACAGAATCAGCTACATCCAGAAAAGGAACACTGGGAAATGAGTATAAACTGTTATTTTTACCTTCTGAATCCAATTCTTCCTGTGCAACAAGAATTTGATTCTACACATATATATTGTATCTAGAATATATTGTAATATATTTAACATGTATAAGACTGCCTGCCATCTGGGGGAGGGGGTTGGGGGAGGAAGGGAAAAAATCTGAACAGAAGTAAGTGCAAGGGATAATGTTATAAAAAATTACCCATGCATATGTACTGTCAAAAAAAAAAAAGTTATAATTATAAAATAAAATAAAAATTAAATTTAAAAAAAAATTATATGCTTTTTCCATTTCATGAAATCTATTTTGTAAGAAGTTATACAATTTTTCCATTTCCCTAAATCTTTTAAGATGTTTTCTTCAGATAGTTTTTGTGTTACCTTTTCCAAACTTTCCTGAAAAGTTCTCATTTTCTTTCCTCATTTTTCTTCTAACTCTCTTTTAAGATCCTTTTTGAATTCTTCCAAGAGAGCTTTGTTAGATAGGAACCAACTCATATCAGCCTTTTGGATTTCATCTGGAGAGAATTTGCCTTTTGCCTTTAGTATCCTCAGACTTTGAAGTCTATTCTTCTCTGTCACCATAAAAAGTCATTTATGATCAGAATTCTTTTTGCTTTTTTGCTCATTTTTTGAAAAAAATTGACGTCTGCTCTTAGGGCAAGGGGAAGTTGCTCCAAGCTTCCTCTATAGGTGATGATGGGTTTACACTTCCTGAGCAGATGCTGCTGACTTCCTTCCTGTGCTGGGTGGGTGTGGCCAAGTACCACATTATTCTGGGGCTCAGACTCACTATTTGCCTTTTGTAGTTGCATTGTGTGTCTCGTAGCTACTCTACTGAACCACTGGTTTCTGAATCAGGACTGAGTAGCCAAAGGTGCTGTATTTTGACTAAGAGCCTCCTAGTAGATTCCCTGGCCTGTGGATTCCATATCACACTTGGACATAGGCTCCACCTATGCTCAGCCATTTTCTCCAGTGCCAAATTCAAACAGAACTTTTCTGGAGTTCCTCCAAAATGACTTCTGCTGAAAATGTGTTATATTCCAAATATTTGTGGGTTCTGTCACTCCAAAATCTGTTCAGATGCTCAGTCTGGTGTTGATCTGAGGGATGTTAGGTAGAGCTCAGATTAAGATTTGTCAAGTCCACAAACTATCTTAACTCCACCAGGAATAATTATGTCAAAGCAAAGGCATGTAATAAAGTGAAATAGTAAGAAAACTACCTATATAACATCTGCCTTGATAAACCTGGCTCTACTTTTATCTTTTCCTCATGGGAAGAGTAGGCCCTGCCATCTTTAACTCTTTTAGAAAAGTCCTAAGAAATGTAACAAGCATCCCTAGTTTATTGGGGATGGATCTTTGGGATTTTTCCTTAAGGAGTGAATTGTCCTGTTCCCCTCTACATTGTGTATACAAATATACAATTGTACAATTTTAATGTGATCTACCAATGAAGATATTTTTATTTACTTTCCTGTGTACTTGTTTTATTTTTACTTTTGTGGATAATAGAATGCAAGTTCCTTAAGTACAAAGGACATTTTAGTTTCTATTTTTTTGTTGTTTGTATCATTTGGATCTAGTACATTGTTTAAAACATAGGAAGTACTAAGTATTCCGTAAATGAAAAATGAAGTTCTTAGTATATATATTTATATATACATATGCATGTGTGTGTATGTATGCATATATGTATACACACATACATATATAGACACATACAATAAGATAACTTTTTCCCTATAATCCAAACTCATGAGGTGGATATTCTTAATCTAAGTCTGAGAACTTGCAGTTTTAAATAGATAGATTGATAGATAAACAGATGGATAAGTGCACATAGGTATATGCATATACATATATTTATATGTTGATTGCTACATTTCAGTATCATTTATTTTCTTTCTAAGGCTACTTTGCATATTTAAAAATATTGTTATGAAATAGCCATAGACTATACTATACTATGAAAGGATTCCATAATACACATTAAAAAAAAAAGATACTCTTCCTTAGAACAAATGACAAATAAGCTAAATAGCAACATACCTGAGGCTCAAATCTATCTTTTGAAATTAATTTCCTGATCTAGATTTGGGTCTACATGTCATCAGTCTTGTCCTAGTTCATGGTAAGTTTTCCCTAGACCTACCATTCTAATATTTTAAAGGTTATATTTTAAAGAAATTTAAATGTCTAGTCAACATCTATATAGCAGCTACTCATCTATTTTCTGCTTCTTGCAGTTTCTCAGTTACAAAACCCTTTTGCTTTGTCATACAGATTAATGAATAATAAAATGTTACATCGCTATGACTATAGAATATTGACAATGTCTTTTTTCTTTGCCTAATTATATTTTTGTCTTTTTAAATGAATTTGTCATCAGACAAAAATTGAAGAGTCTTTGAGTTCATCTTATGCAAATGTTTCCTTAGTGATGGTGGTCCTTGCATAAGGTGGGTAGAATAAATAAATGAGTTTTAAGAAGCATGGCACTTTTCGAGATTCTAACTGAGAGAGAGAAAAAAAGCTGAGGCAATGAAAGAATTCATCCAGATGGTAAAAGCCTTACAATCCACCTTACACTTATAAATACAAATAAACACACATACACACACACCACAAACCATTCATAATAAAGTATAGTAGGGATCATTGAAGGTAAAATAGATAATTCTGATTACGTAAAAATTTTTAAAATTACATCAACAAAATTAATGCAAATGAAATTAAAAAGGAAATAGGTAAATGGCTTTAGTAAGGAAGATTTTTATAAAAAGTTTCTTATCCCCAGGAACTGTATGAATACAATTACAAAACACTTTGGGTGTATGGGTAGACCAAGCTAATATAATAAATAAAAATGACAATTCTAAATAAATTGTTCGACTTTCCATACCAATCAAATTGCCAAAAAAAATTTTTACCAAGCTATAAAAATAATAACAAGATTAATTTAGAAGAACAAAATGTTTGTACTTTCCTTTTAATGTTGTTTATGGTTTTTTTTTTTTTTTTGGTTTGTGCATTTTTTTTAATTTAATATAATCAAAAGTTGTCCATTTTGCACTTCACAATGTTCTCTAGTTCTTCTTTGATCATACATTTCTCCCTTCTCCAAAGTTTCAACTGGCCATAGTGAAAAGACAAGGCAATTCTATTCATTGAGGAAAACTGTAATTGGGAGAACTGTGTCAGGGCACAGTTCTTCATTTTTCATTGAAGGAGCTCTTTCTGTGTATGAAATAGTATGCTAAGCCCAAATGATACAAAAGGTCAAAACAAAACAAAACAAAACAAAAAAACCCTAAAATGACTTTTGTATTTAAGGAACTTGTATCCTATTATACACAAAAGTAACCACAAGTACACAGGAAAGTAAATAAAGATATACAACTTAATTACTTCATTGGTAAGTTACATTGAAATTGTTAAAATATTTTCCATTTTTTTTAACTTACTAAGGTGTAATTTTGCAAAAGGTTTTCTCACAAATCCTGGCTCCAAGTAAAAATTCTATTAGAGGCCAGAAAGCATGATTTAAGTAACCATTATTTTGCTAATAAAGTAATCAATAAACAATTATTAAATGATATTATATGCCAAGGACTACTTTAATTGTCAATGAATTTTGTGGGATAGCTAGTTCCTAGGATGTCATTAAATTCTGTGCTGAAGAAAAAAAAAAAATTGTGCAAGATTGATTGGCTTTATGTGTCCATCTAGTAAAGGATTCAGTCAGAATGCAGCTCAGGCTCTTAATTATACTCATTACTTCTCTAAAAACAAGGACTTATCCCACCCAACACTAGCAAGACCTCACTTGTCAGCAGACTTGATGAAATCTTTTACATGAAACTTGTGCAAGATATAATGCTCCCCCTTTTGTCTTAATGGGTATAAAGGGTAGAACTGAGCAGATGCATTTAACACAAGGTCAGAACTTACAGCTAATTTCCAATTGGACAATTCTCTATTAACATATGCTTGGAGAATGACCCTCCCCAACTATTCTGTGCTGGCTTGATCAGTGGGTGTGGACAAAGAAGGAAAACAGAGAGATGAGAGGGTGGAGTAGGACAGGGAGGATCATTCTTGGGTGGTGGAGAGAGAGGAAGGAGGTGTGGAGATTCCTATATCTAATTCCCTGACTGTGACCCCAAAAGACCCCATAAAGACTTTTGCTTATCTTGACTCCGGGTGATTCTAAGATATCCAGGGTCTCAACAAATGGGCAATAATTAAAAAGTAGGCATGAGGCTAATTTAGGGTAGTTAGTCTTGGATTCAGAAAGAACAGAGTTCAAATCTGGTCTCAGACACTTACTAGCTGCGTGACATGGGGCAAGTCACTTTAACCTTATTTTCCTCAGTTTCCTTAGCTTTAAAATGGAAATGATAACAACACATACCTTACTGGATTGTTCTGAAGATCAAATGAGATGAAAATTCCAAAGTGCTTAGCATGAAAGCTGACATATAATAAGCACTATATAAATGTTTATTATCTTTGTTACTTTGTAGTTATTTTTCCATATGCAATATAAGCCAAAATGTGAATAATAAGTTGAAAATTATTTGGAAACTGTTTTTTGGCCTTTATTTTTCTCAGCAGATGTGAACACAGAATTTATAAAATTCCAACCACTTAGTCATTGCAGTCAATCTAATCTTTCGTTACTTCCTAGGACAACTTCTTTGATTGCCACCCCTCCCCCACTGAGTAGCCTTTTCAAACATAACATTATAGGCAAAGACTGTACCCTGAGACCCCAAATTAATCATCTAAAGACTATAAGCATAAGAGCACAGTGACCACAGGATGCTATAATTATAAACAATGCTTAAATTCCCCTTAGGTTGTTTGTTAATACTAAGTCCTTCATGTGTGAGTATTCTGCCTCTCCTGCAATACTTCTCTGTCATATCCCTACTAAAACTCAAAGGGTTACTTTCCTACTGTTTCAGGATACTACTCCTTAAAACTACAGCTTTCCTTATTGAGCTACCTATAACAGTAATTCCTGCCAGGCTAAATAGTCTACATCTCATGACTAAATATTACCATTTTATGACTCTGTCATTCTCTAAAAGGAAGATTTGGGTACTAAATCATTGAATGAATCCACAACTGAATGTTGATGATATCTAATGAAATATGTGGGTAGTCATGCTAAAGATAATGATGTTCCCCTTCATCAGACTTTTAATATCAAACCCAACCTATCTTTTTATGTTTCACTATGTAGGCTATAATTAAAATCATTCATCAATTCTTGTTCAGAAGTAAAGGACTTGAGTTAATATTCAAATAATCCCTTTGAAAGTTATTTCTTGGGGATGAAGCCAGGATGGAAGGGAGGACACATGTTTCTTTCTGAATTTCTCTCAAAACCTTCAGACTAATTCACAAATCCAGCCTCTGAATTAGTACTGCATGTGAGAATCCACAAATATTGGGAGTGCAACAAATCACCAAGAGAAGATAATTTTAAAGATCACCAGAAAAGGTCTGTTTCAATCCAGCACAGAAAGAGGCAGGTCAAGCATAACAGGCTGGGCACAGACACAGAATGAAGCACAGTGTCCAAGGCAATAGGAGTTCTGTGTGCAGAGAAGCTATGGGAGGAATCTACAGCAGTGTCTACTCTACCCTAGTGGCAAGCAAGTAGATCAGCAAAGAAGTTATAAACCATCCAATAGAAACACAAAAGGCAAATAGTGAAACCCAAAGTGCTAGAATCTAATGGGACCTACCATGTCCACCCATCACCTGGAGCGAGTCAACACAGATTCATCACAGCTGCAACCACTTGTAGAGGTAGCTTGAAAAACCTCCCCATACCTAAAAGCAGACCTTAACATTTAAAAAATTAGGTAAAAAAGCAAAGAGAACTGTGACATAGACTTTTTATGGTGAAAGAGGAGAATAGATTTCAAACCCTGGGAAGACAAAAAGCAGATTGTTTCCAGATGAAGCCCAAAGGGTGATATAAATTGGTCCCCACACAAAACTCTCCTAGAATAAATTAAAAAGAATCTTAGAAAAAACCTGGAAGAAAAATGGGGAAATGAAATGAAAACTTTGCAAAAGGGTTTGGAAAAGGCATATAACTCATTAAAAGATAGATTTGGTAAAATGGGGGGGAGGAAATAGTTCCCAGAAAAAGAGAATTTGCGAAATGGAAAAAAATTCCATAGAACAAAACAACTCATTCAAAAACTAATTTAGACATGAATTGGAAAAGATAAAGAAATCCCAAGAAAGTAGGATTTGTGAATTGGAAAAAGATAATATCTCAGTAAAAAAAAAATAAATAAATAAAATAAATAAGTAAATAAATAAGTAAAATGGAAAAAAAATTCCATAGAGCAAAACATATTGGACATATACAAAAAGAAGTAAAAAAAGCTAATGAAGAAAATAAGTCATCAAAAATTAGAACTGAACAAATAGAAATAAATGATACATTGAGACATCAAGAATAAGTCAAGTAAAACCAAAAAAAATGAAAAATTAGGAAAAAATGTTAAATCTGTACTTGGAAAAACAGTAGACCTGGAAAATAGATCTAGGATAGATAATATGAGGATTATTGGACTTCCTGAAAATTATGATGAAAAAAAGAGCCTAGATACTATTTTATCATGAAAGAAATTATCAAAGAGAACTGCCCAGATGTAGTAGAATCAGAAGGTAATTGAAAGAATTCATCGAATACCTTCTGAAAAAGACCCTAAAATAACAACTCCAAGGAATATTGAGGCTAAATTTCAGAACTATCAGACCAAGGAAAAAATATTACAAACAGCCAGATAAAAACAATACAAATACCAAATTCAAATACCATGGAGCCACAATAAGGATTACTCAAGATCTAACTGCTTCCATATTAAAAGATTGAAGGGCATGGAATCTGATATTTTGAAAGGCAAAAGAACTTGGAATTCGGCAAAGAATATATTACCCAGCTAAGCTGAACATTTTCTTACAGGGGAGAAGATGGACATTTAATGAAACAGATGAATTCCATTTATTTCTAAGGAAAAATTCAGCATTAAACAAAACAATTTGATCTGCAACATTTAGACTCAAGAGAAGCAGAAAAAGGTAAAAAGAACTCTTGAGAACTGTATTTCTGTTATGGATATACATAAAGAATACATGTATAATTTGATTTTACTGATATAACATAAAAAAGGGAAGTAAAAATGAAAAGGGGATAGTATCAGAAAAAGGGAAAAGGGGAGATAAAAAAAGGGAAATTACATCCCACAGAGAGGCAAAGGAAACTTATCATATCTGAAAAAAATTAGAGAGGGGAGGAACATTGTGTGAATCTTGCTCTCATCAGAGTTGGTTCAAAGAGAAAATGATTGACATATTTGGTTTACAATGAAACTTCTCTCACCTCATTAAAAAGTGGGAGATGAAAAGGGAAAAGGAAAAGAGTAATAAGGGAATGGTACAAGAAAGGGAAAGGGTTTTAAAGGGGTTGGGAAGGATTCTAAACAGGGAGAGCTGTGTGAGGCAAGTGGTGGCCATAAGTTTAATACTGGGAAAATGGTTAAGAAGGGGCAATAAAAAAAAGCATAATCTGGGGATAATAAGATGGCAGGAAATACAGAGTCATTTTAACCTTAAATGTGAATGGGATGAACTCTCACATAAAGCAAAGGCAGATACCAGATTGGATCAAAAGTCAGAACCCTACAATATATTGTTTACAGGAAACACATTTAAAGCAGGTAGATACATACAGAGTAAAGGTAAAAGGCTGGAGCAGAATCTATTATACTTCAGGTGAAGTAAAAAAAGCAGGGGTAGCCATTCTTATCTCAGATCAAGCAAAAACAAAAATTGATCTAATCAAAAGAGATAAGGAAGGAAACTATATCTTGCTAAAGGGTAGCATAGACAATGAAGCAATATCAATACTAAACCCCAAGTGGCATAGAATCTAATTTCCTAAAGGAGAAGTTTAAGAGAGTTGCAAGAAGAAAGAGACAGCACAACTATAATAGTTGGAGACTTCAACATTGCACTCTCAGAATTAGATAAATCAAACCACAAAACAAATAAGAAAGAAATTAAAGAGATAAATACAATATTTGAAAAATTAGGTATGATAGATCTTTGGAGAAAACTGAATGGTGACAGAAAGGAGTATATTTTCTTCTCAGCAGTTCATGGAATCTATATAAAAACTGACTATATATTAGGACATAAAGACCTCAAAATTAAATGCAGGAAGGCAGAAATAGTAAATGCTTTCTTTTCAGATCACAATGCAATAAAAACTACATTCAACAAAAAATTAGGGGTAAATACACCAAAAAGTAATTGGAAACTAAATAATCTCAGCTTAGAGAATGATTAGATGAAACAGCAAATTATTCACACATTATTATTTAACAAATTATTGAGAATTAATAATTTCACTCATGATAATGACAATGATGAGACATCATACCAAAATTTGTGGGATGCAGCCAAAATGGTAATAAGGGAAAATTCCGATTAGGCTTACTTGAATAAAATTGAGAAAGATAAAATCAATGAATTAGGCTTGCAACATAAAAAGCTAGAAAAAGACCAAATTAAAAACCCCTAATCAAATACTAAACTTGAAATTCTAAAATTAAAAGCAGAATTTAATAATATTGAAAGTAAAAATACCTATTTAATTAATTAATAAAATGAGTTGGTTTTATGAAAAAAAAACACAATAAAATAGATAAATCTTTGGTAAATCTGATTAGAAAAAGGAAAAAGGAAAATCAAATTGTTACTCTTAAAAATGAAAAAGGAGAACTTTCCACCAATGAAAAGGAAATTAGAGCAATAATAAGGAGTTACTTTGCCCAACTTTATGCCAATAAATTTGATAACTAAGTGAAATGGATGACTACCTCCAAAAATATAGACTTCCCAGATTTACAGAGGAGGAAGCAAATTGCTTAAATAGTCCCATTTCAGAAAAAAAGAAATAGAACAAGCTATTAATCAACTGCCTAAGAAAAAATCCTCAGGACCAGATGAATTTGCATGTGAATTCTACCAAACATTTAAAGAACAATTAACTCCAATGCTATATAAACTATTTGAAAAAATAGGAAATTAAGGAGTCCTACCAAATTCCTTTTATGACACAGACATGGTACTGATACCTAAACCAGGTAAGTTGAAAACAGAAACAAAAAATCATAGCCCAATCTCCCTAATGAATACTGATGCTAAAATCTTAAATAAAATATTAGCAAAAAGACTATAGAAAATTATCCCCAGGATAATACACCATGACCAAGTAGGATTTGTGCCAGGAATGTAGGGCTGGTTCAATATTAGGAAAACTGTTAGTATAATTGACCATATCAATAACCAAATTAACAAGAACCATATGATCATCTCAATAGGTGCAGAAAAAACATTTGATAAAATCCAACATTCATTTCTATTAAAAAACACTTGAGAGTATAGGAATAAATAGACTTTTCCTTAAAATAACCAGTAGCATATATATATACACACACACATATATATTTATTTATTTATTTAAATTAATTTTATAATTATAATTTTTTTGACAGTACATATGCATGGATTTTTTTTTACAACATTATCCCTTGTATTCACTTTTCCAAAATTTCCCCTTCCTCCCTCTACCACCTCCCCTAAATGACAGGCTATCCCATACATGTTAAATGTGTTACGGTATATCCTAGATACAATATATGTGTGTAAAACCAAATTTCATGTTGCACAATAACAATTGGATTCCAAAGGTATAAGTAAAACTGGGTAGAAAGACAATAGTGCAAACAGTTTACACTCAATTCCCAGTGTTCCTTCTCTGTGTATAGCTGTTTCTGACCATTATCGACCAATTGAAATTGGATTAGCTCTTCTCTATGTTGAAGATATCCACTTCCATCAGAAGGCATCCTCATACAGTATCATTGTTGAAGTGTATAATGATCTTCTGGTTCTGCTCGTTTCACTCAGCATCAGTTGATGTAAGTCTCTCCAAGCCTCTCTGTATTCCTCCTGTTGGTCATTTCTTATAGAACAATAATATTCCATAACATTCATATACCATAATTTACCCAACCATTCTCTCAACTGATGGACATCCATTCATTTTCCATTTTCTAGCCACTACAAAAAGTGCCGCCACAAACATTTTGGCACATACAGGTCCCTTTCCCTTCTTTAGTATTTCTTTGGGATATAAGCCCAGTAGTAGCACTGCTGGATCAAAGGGTATGCACAGTTTGATAATTTTTGGGCATAATTCCAGATTGCTCTCCAGAATGGTTGGATTCTTTCACAACTCCACCAACAATGCATCAGTATCCCAGTTTTTCCACATCCCCTCCAATATTCATCATTATTTTTTCCTGTCATCTTAGCCAATATGACAGGTGTGTAGTGGTATCTCAGAGTTGTCTTAATTTGCATTTCTCTTATCAGTAGTGATTTGGAACACTCTTTTTTAAAATTTTTTAAATTAATTTTATAATTATAACATTTTTTGACAGTACATATGCATAAGTAATTTTTTTTACAACATTATCCCTGTACTCCCTTCTGTTCTGAATTTCCCCTCCTTCCCTCCACCCCATCCCCTAGATGGCAGGCATTCCCATACATATTAAATATGCTATAGTATATCCTAGATACAATATATATGTGCAGAACAGAATTTTGTTGTTGTTGTTGTTGCAAAGGAAGAATTGGATTTGGAAGGTAAAAATAATCTGGGAAGAAAAACAAAAAATGCAAACAATTTACACTCATTTCCCAGTGTTCCTTCTCTGGGTGTAGCTGATTCTGTCCATCATTGATCAATTGAAATTGCATTAGATCTTCTCTATGTTGAAGATATCCACTTCCATCAGAATACATCCTCATACAGTACTGTTGTTGAAGTGTACAATGATCTCCTAGTTCTGCTCATTTCATTCAGCATCAGTTGATGTAAGTCTCTCCAAGCCTCTCTCTATTCATCTTGCTGGTCATTTCTTCAGAACAATAATATTCCATCACATTCATATACCATAATTTACCAACCATTCTCCAATTGATTAGCATCCATTCATTTTCCAGTTTCTAGCCACTACAAAAAAGACTGCCACAAACATTTTGGCACATACAGGTCCCTTTCCATTCTTCAGTATTTCCTTGGAATATAGGCCCAGTAGTATCACTGCTAAAGGGTATGCACATTTTGATAACTTTTTGGGCATAATTCCAGATTGCTTTACAGAATGGTTGGATTCTTTCACAACTTCATCAACAATGCATCAATATCCCAGTTTTCCCACGTTCCCTCCAACATTCATCATTATTTGTTCCTGTCATCTTAGCCAATCTGACAGGTGATATCTCAGAGTTGTCTTAATTTGCATTACCCTGATCAGTAGTGATTTGGAACACTTTCATATGAGTGGAAATAGTTTCAATTTCATCATTTGATAGTTGACTGTTCATATCCTTTGACCATTTATCAATTGGAGAATGGTTTGATTTCTTATAAATTAGAGTCAGTTCTCTATATATTTTGGAAATGAGGCCTTTATCAGAACCTTTAACTGTGAAAATATGTTCCCAGTTTGTTACTTCCCTTCTAATCTTGTTTGAATTAGTTTAGTTTGTACAAAAGCTTTTTAATTTGATGTAATCAAATATATGTGTGTGTATTTACACACATGTACATGTGTTATGTATTTCATATACACACACATATATATGCATTTCCATATAAATTGTTTTCTTTGAAATTATGTGTATTTTATTGGATGCATTTTAAAACATTCTTCTGAAAAAGTATTCATAATTTTCACCAAAGTGATCAAGGGATTCTCCTTATACACACTGTTAGGTTCCTTACTATGTGTTATCTTTTGTTATAGAGTTTACCTCTAAAGAATGGAAATATTTTAGAAAAATTCATTTCAAGAAGCATTTAGTGTTATTACATGATTGTGATATGGGATATTCACAAGAAATAGGACACAAGACATACACTCCATCTCAAGGATTTTTAATGTTTATATGAATTATTTGTTAAATGATCCCCTGAAATAAATATCTAAAGTTCTCACCAGAATGAATTGTCTCTTTATTCCAGAAACACAGGCCTTGATGTTATTGTGCTTTACCTTTATTAGTGGTACAAAAAAAGACCAAATCAGGGAAATGTGGACTATCAGCCATTGAACAAGATAACAAGAAATAGTACATCGTGTAACAAATACAAGAAGTCCTGAATGTCTACTAGCAAGCCAGTGGTTTTCAATGTTGTTCTGGTACAGCAGAAATTATCTGATCCCTATATCAGAAAAAGATGAATAAAAAGCAGTCTATATCTATACATTTTGAACATACCCCAAAAGGATTTCTAAGAGCTCTATAAATTTTCATTTTTTTATTTTTTATTTTCTTTTTTTATTATTATAACTTTTTATTGATGGTACATATGGATAGGTAATTTTTTACAACATTATTCCTTGCATTCACTTCTGTTCTGACTTTTCCCTTCCTTCCCTCCACCCCCTCCTCTAGATGGCAGGTAGTCTTATACATGTTAAATATGTAGTATGTCTTACATATAATTATGTGTGTAGAACCCAACAGTTGCACAGAGAAAATTGGATTCGGAAGGTAAAAATAATCTGGGAAGAAAAACAAAAAATGCAAACAGTTCACACTCATTTCCTAGTGTTCCTTTTCTGGGTGTAGCTGATTCTGTTGATCATTGATCAATTGGAACTGAATTAGATCTTCTCTTTGTCCAAGATACCCACTTCCATCAGAATACATCCTCATTGTTGTTGAAGTGTATAATGATCTCCTGGTTATGATAATTTCACTCAGCATCAGTCCATGTAAGTCTTTCTAAGACTCTCTGTATTCATCTTGCTGGTCATTTTTTAAGAACAATAATATTCCATAACATTCATATATCACAATTTACCCAACCATTCTCTAATTGATGAACAGCCAGTCATTTTCCAGTTTCTAGCCATTATGAAAAGGGCTGCCACAAACATTTTGGCATTTTGGCACATACAGGTCCCTTTCCCTTCTTTAGTAACTCTTTGGGATATAAGCCCAATAGTAACACTATTGTATCAAAAGGTATGCACAGTTTGATAACTTTGGGGCATAATTTCAGATTGCTCTCCAGAATGGAGATATCTCAGAGTTGTCTTAATTTGCATTTGTCTGTAAAATAGTGATTTGGAACACACTTTCATGTAAGTAGAAATAGTTTCAATTTCATCATCTGAAAACTGTCTGTTCGTATCCTTTAACCATTTATTAATTGGAGAATGGCTTGATTTCTTATAAATTAGAGTCAATTCTCTACATATTATGGAAATGAGGCCTTTATTAGAACCTTTAACTGTAAAAATGTTTTCCCAGTTTGTTGCTTCCCTTCTAATCTTGTTTGCATTAGTTTTGCTTGTACAAAGGCTTTTTAATTTGATATAATCAAAATTTTCTATTTTGTGATCAATAATACTCTCTAGTTCTTCTTGGTCACAAATTCCTTCCTCTTCCTGAAGTCTGAGAGGTAAAATATCCTATGTTCCTCTAATTTATTTATAATATCATTCTTTATGCCTTAATCATAGATGAATTTTGATCTTATCTTGGTATATGGAGTTAAGTGTGGGTCCATGCTTAATTTCTGCCATACTAATTTACAGTTTTCCCAGAAGTTTTTGTCAAATAATGAATTCTTATCCCAAAAGTTGAGATCTTTGGTTTTGTCAAACACTAGATTACTATAGTTATCGACTATTTTGTAACCTATTCCACTGATCAACTAATCTATTTCTTAGCTAATATCAAATGGTTTTGGTGACTGCTGCTTTATATTAGAATTTTAGATCAGCTATAGCTAGGCCACCTTCATTTGATTTTTTTTTTCATTAATTCCCTTGAAATTCTCTACCTTTTGTTCTTCCATATGAATTTTGAATTTTGTTACTTTTTCTAGATCATTAAAATAGTTTCTTAGGAGTATGATTGGTATAATACTAAATAAATAGATTAGTTCAGGGAGTATTGTCATCTTATTATATTCTCTTTGCCTGTCCAAGATCATTTAATATTTTTCCAATTATTTAAATCTGACTTTATTTTTGTGACAAGTGTTTTGTAATTTTGCTCGTATAATTCCTGACTTTCCTTTGGTAGATAGATTCCCAAATATTTTATGCTATCAACAGTTATTTTGAAAGGAATTTCTCTTTGTATGTCTTGCTGTTGGATTTTGTTGATGTATAAAAATGTTGAGGATTTGTGTGGATTTATTTTGTATCCTGCAAATTTGCTAAAGTTGTAAATTATTTCTAATAGCTTTTTAGTAGAATCTCTGGGGTTCTCTAAGTATATCATTGTATCATCTGCAAAAAGTGATAATTTGGTTTCCTCATTACCTACTCTAATTCCTTTAATCTCTTTCTCAACTCTTATTACCGAGGCTAGCATTTCTAATACAATATTGAATAATAATGATGATAATGGGCAACCTTGTTTCACTCCTGATCTTACTGGGGAAAATTCCATTTTATCTCCATGACTCCTATACATTTTCAATGGATCACAGAAGAAGGAGCTAATAATATGAACTGATTGAAAGTGTTGGTATTTTTGAATAACATTTTGTTTGAATAGCCATAAAAAGTAAGAGGAAATGTGTTACGTTGCCTAGAAATTGCTAACTGAAAATTTTTAATTGAAAAATACCAATTCTGTATAGCCTATTAAATATGCATTAAGTTCCATGAGAGCAGGAACTACCTTTTGCCTTTCTTCATGTTCCCAGTTTTTAATGTAGTGACAAATAATATATGTTGATTTCCTTCCCAGGGAAAGGAAAAGAGTTGGATATAGACCCTTCACATTTTTATCTGATAATCAGTTTATGGAGATCAAAATATAATGTAGATCTACTATACAACTTTATTAGAGCTCTATTCATTGATATGTTGTATAATCCATATGTTCAAAATTGAGACTAGAAAGAAAATGGTTTCAAGGATATGAAGGGTGTTAAGAGATCTAGAATAACACCTATAGAAAACTGGATGAATCCTATGTAGAGAACTCATAGAAGGTTGTGGAAAAAAGATGATAACATTTTGCAATTTTTCTTTTGGAGAAATTACCAAAAATCAATGAGATAACAGATTTTAAAAATCTTTAAACAGAGAACAAAAACTTTGAAATATATATATTGATGGTTTATTAAGCTATTTGTAGAATGGGATGACCACTGCATTTTTCAATAAAATATATGGAATGTATTTTTCCATCAAATCATCTTAGCATAGAATAAAAACTAATCCATATAGGAATATTTAGGGAAATGATACTACTCAAGAAAAATGAATAAAAGTGGCTGCTATTGATAAGGATGTGATTTAATGTGTTTTCCAGTGGCAGATTGCATGTAAATGATCATTATCCCAATATTTAGAGGACAAAGTTTGAGGAAATGTAGGTTATCTACAATTTTTAAAAATCTAAGTAAGTTTGAATGCATAAGCTTCTACTCATTTAGGGGCAAGTAGCGGACTAAACTTCAAATAAAACTCAGTTAGATGACCCTAACAGTTACCATTATAAGTTAGTTGAATATTTTAATATTCAATAAATCTTTTCACTTTAAATTGTGAAAAATCTAGGAGGAATAACTAAATGCATATTTAATAAACTTATTCCAGAAAGATCACACCTTTCAAAAATATATGTAAATATATTTAAGATAGAGAAATTCTTTAGAAAAAAATATTTAATAATCAATAGAATATAACCTATCCAGGATAGTTTCATGTCCCATAGATTGTTTTTTCAATAATGTAATTTGAAATTGACCAAGGAGAGATGATTGCTTAAAATTACCCATCTTTCTAAATATTGGAAATATCAGTATTAGAAATTCATACAAATGTGATTGTATAATTTGAAAAGGCATTGGAGGTCATATGGTTGAACCATTTCTGATTTTATTCTTGAGGAAATTGAGGCCTAGAGAATTTACTTGATTTGCTTCAGGTTATGAAGATTCCAAGTAATGAAGTCAGAATTCAAATGTAGTTCTTTCAATTCCAAATTCAATACTCTTCCCACTATATTAAACTGCCTTATTTTTTTTTTTTGGATTAAAAATTGTCATTGGCATTATATTCATATTAAAAATGCAAACATTCCTGACAGGAGAATATATGAGATCATTAAAATTGTAGCTTGAATATCTCTTTTCTTTTTTTTTTAACAATAACTGTTAGAAAACATGAGAATATTGACAAATTTGAGACTATTGGCATAGATCCACATTGGGAGAAAAATGAAGCAAAGAAGAAGGAAATAATGAAAAGTGGAGAAAAAAAGGAATTCAGATTCTGCTAGTAAAATCTTTGAGGTGATAAAGTGCAATGAGAACCTTTGATTAATTTAGAGGTTGCTTATACAGGAACCATGATGTTTAGAGTTCAGATCTTGGCTGTGACCTGCCTATATGTGTGAATTTAAAGCAATCTCTGGATTGCATTTTCTCTATGATCTTTTAGAGCTTTATCTATCTTCTAAAGCTGAAGTAAAGACCCCCAATTATACAAAGCAAGCTTTAAATGACTTAGAATTCTCAGAACTTCACCCAAGGACCCAGTGGCATTAGGCAATCAAATAAATGTTTGATTAGCATTATGCTGAATAAAACTGATAAATGAATCCGAAAAGTTTTATTGCCCTTTTGAGTTGAGTTAAAATGTATTTGGTTCCTTGTATTTTAAAATTCTACTTCCTTTTCTGCACTTTTAGTGTAAATCTACCTTTACCATATAACCTAACAATTTTTATCTGATTGCACAAAAAAAAAAAAAGCCAGCCATTATATAAGTAAGCATTAAGCTCTCAAACCTTAAATCAATACAAATTATGGCAATGAACAGATGATAAAGCCCTTGTTAATTTGATTTCTGGGCATTAAACTCTTCAAAATGCATGTAGACTTAAATAATAATCCTCATAAAAGAAATACTTTCTCAAATTTTCTTTATAAAAAATAAAAAAGAGAATCTGCAGAAATTACCAAGAGTATATTTAACCCTGATCATATGACCTATCTCATTTAATTGTTCTTTTGGTAAGATTTTTTTTTTTTTTTTTTTTTTTTTTTGCCGATGTTCACTTACCTTCTTCATTCCCCCAACAATTAATTTGTTCTCCCAAACCATTGATATGAATATCATAAAATAGAATTTATAGAGTTCATACTCAGATGGGGAAATGGATAAAAAATTCCTTTAAAGAACTTGAGATTTCCCTTGCTGAATTTTTAATTAATAACAAATCTACAGGAGGAGCTTTAGGCCCTTTAGTGTCATGGCTCTGCTCTAGTTTCCCTTCAGTGAAGGAGCAGAGATAGTAGAAGAATGATCAGCTAAGTTGGCCCTTTTGCCTTTCTTTTTCAAATAGGTTTGATGTTTCAAATTTTTTTTTTAATCTTTCTAAATGTTACTTGTTTGGGTTTTCAGCATCCATCTATGTTCAGATAGCATCAACTTGAAACTGTTTTTAAGAAAACAAAACTAGTACTATTTGAAAGAAAGATAATTTACCATTTCATATGAAATGGTACAGCTCAGACTCAGTACCTGCAATCCAAAATATACAACAGCCTACAATGGCAAAAGTCTCTCTGAAGGAATCTTAGGAGGAATTCATCTGTGGTCTAAAATGCCTGCCTACTCAGTCAGGACAATCAATTCCTGGGCTAATGATGGTGATATATGATAATGATATAATTCCTTTCATAGGCTTCTAGTGAGTTACTGACACGTTGTGCCTATCACAGGTCCCCAAAGAATCTAAGATAACTGACAAGGATAAATAAAAGAAACAGTGTTCCTTGAATCTACAGAGGCTAACTATTGAAGTGGCTGTTTTCTAATGTCAATTTCAAATAATATTCCTATATCTATCAAGCTCATGTTTCCTTGGAAAAAATAATTTTATTGGTCTTCTTCATTTCTTTCCTGTCTCTTCAGCTTGATTTGGCAAAGTCAATCATAAATCTAAGATGTTACAGTTCTTGAATGAATGAATGAATAAAAAAGCTTTTTATAATTTGCCATCTTCCAGGAGCTCTAATTCCAGAAAGAACTCATTGCAGTCTATTTTCTCATTTATCATATTCTACCATTTTCTCTTCTTATAAATATAATCAATATAACAATAGTTACATTAAAGTTTATCATCTTTTACCCATTCCTAAAATTGAAAGGGGGAAAGTAAGGAATCTGGAGAAGCAAGATTTCATCCTAGTTTGTAATCATATAACTTTTTTGAGTATTAAAATAGCAGCTTTCTCTGGATGGATGAAATTTCATGAAACTGTTTTTTGAGGAAAAATGAATCTCAAACTGTGACAAAGATCAAACAGTCCAGACAAGCCTGGTAGGAATCAAAGCTGTGTGTATGATATCAAAAATAACTTTTAAGGTTTGATTCATTTTTCTTTTATTCTTTCTGTTTCTTCTTCCCATTTTCCTAGCACTTCACCATGACAGGGGCATATTTCTATTGATTTAAATTTATAGTTTTATAAAAATCCATTAAATCATTTATTATTGAATTTATTTTTGTTGAAATGAATCTACAACAATTTCTGGCATTCTTAAAATAAATAAAAAAATAGCCACACTATCTTAAAAATTAAGTTCAGGTAATGACCAACAAAATACCAGTAAGAATAAGAGAATGTGAGAGTTTTGCTTATTGAATCTAACATCCTGGGGGGCAGCTAGGAGGTGCAATGGATAGAGCACCAGCTTTGAATTCAGGAGGACCCGAGTTCAAATTTGATCTCAGACATTTAATACTTCTTAGCTGTGTGGCCCTGGGCAAGTCATTTGGCCCCAGCCTCAGAAAAGAAAAAAAAAAAGAAATTAAAAGAAGAAAAAAAAAAAGAAACACAGTTTATTAATAATTCTATCTTTGTAAAGACCCAGTTCAAGAAAAATGAGTGCTGAATCTGTCATCTATCTATCTATCTAAAATCTATCTATCTTTCTGTCTATCTGTCAGTTTATCTCTCTGTCTATCTATCTATCATCAGGTTGAGAGATGACATCAAATAGAACATAAATAAATGAATGAAGAGAAATTAAGCAACAGGCTGAGGAGGAGATGATATCAGGAACTCATATAAATTATAGTGATGCTCATCTATTTGCAAATGGAGATACTGCCAGAGAAACTATTTTGTAAGCTTATCTTCATTTCAGAATCCAAGATATAATATAATATAATATAAAGCTCTAAGTCTAATATTTATATGAAGTTTTGGTTCCTCAGAAAATATCCCTTCCCACACAATTGATTGCTCAGATGTTCAAGCCAAACCAGCTGAAGTTCCAATATGCGTTTATCATAACACTGGAAATCCAATCTGTGTTTCTTTTCCTTTTTCTTTGTACGAAGTCATTACCAAACATATTGACTTGGAACCCTGGGGACTGAGAACCAGCAAAATTTGGAACAGGCATAATAGATAACAGGTTTTTGTGTGTTGTTTTCTTCTCCCCTCTTGGTAATAACGAGAATGAAGAGAATGAGATTAAAGAAATCAAAAGCTAGCAAAGGGCTAAGAACAATGACTTCATCACTTAACAAATTAACTGGTCAATTCCCATGGTGGGGAAAATGTTTAGAATCTCCAGAGAAGATAACAGCTTATTCTTTCTTTTTGGAAAGGTTCATCATTTCCGACAAAGGGCAGTTAAATTTTGTATGGCAGCTTGTGCAGTTGAAACAGCAACCTGATCCTCTACAGGCATTGTTAAATGATAGATAAAGATTTTTATTTGAGAAATATGTACTAATATCAGCTACTAATATAGCCAAAGAAATTTTTCCAAGTCAGTTGTGTTTTTCATTCCAATTGCTGCTGTGTGATCATTTGAAAGATGGTCTAAGAGGCATCTCTGAGTCAGCATTTGGGTCACTGTCCTTCATATGGCATTGATAATTATCATTCTATTAATGAGCTCACTAGATCATATATTTCAAATCTCAGGAACCTTAGAGATTATTCTAACATACTTGACTCATATTTACAGACTAACATGCTAAGAGGTTAAATAATTTGTTCAAGGTCATAGAGGTAGTTTAGACATGAGACTGGACTCATGTCATTTGAATAACTACAGAGACAATGTTCTTTTCATACTACTATTCATATGGAAAAGATAGGAATTTTATATTTTAGATCATATCTACCTAGAAATTTTTAGATCAGTAATCTGAACAGATGGCCCTGAATGTGGTCAAAATAATAGAGGTCAGAACCACAAAATGAAGGGCTTTATAATGATTATCAGAAATACCAAGGTGCAATGTTTATATGAAAAATTTTACCTTTGTAAATTTTACATATTAATAGCATAGATAGAGACTTTTCAAGAAATATACTTTCTATCATATTCTATCATGTGCAGAAGAATCTGCCTGCACTAGTGTTTCCCTGCTTTCTTATCTCTTCTTGACCATAATTTGGTTATTCACTGAGTCTGAGAAAAATATGTACATAGTGGCATTTAAAATCAATTCAAAAGGTCAATTAAACATTTAATAATGAAGAAGCACTCTGATTCTATCATTTGCACATAAGTATTATGAGAGCTATACTTGAATATCTTACTATTAGAATAGTTGTGGGGCTTTTTGAAAAACTAATGCTAATAAAAAAAGAAAAGAAAAAAAAAAAAAAAAGGACCTCATTAGTCCTAAGCACAATCATTATATGATAGATGGAAAATAAATATACCTACATTTAAGATAAGGACAAATTTAATAGCTCAAGGAAAATAGAGAATGCCACTTTTGGTATTCTGTTTTTGTCTTTCTATCCAGAGACACTCTAATTGCCTGGAGATTTTCCAATTTACCGGATGCTGTACAAAATATTGACCTTTTAGATCTAGCATAACAATTGTTCTTGTGATTACTTTTAAGACACCAACCCATGAGAAACCACATACAAGGAGACAAGGAAAACCACAAAAACAGGATATTGGCTTTTGGAACTGTATGGTTTGGTTTGGGTATTTTGGATATATCTTATCTCATTTATTTACTTGCAACTAAATTCAAGATACTTCAAGTAGGCCTTATACAAGAAAAGAAGAAATGTGGACATTTGGAGTTAAGGGAATGAGAATTAGATTGGGACACGGAGGCCCTACCTTTTATAACATTGGGCAAGTAAGATATTTCCGCATACTTCCATATTTCCTTATCTAAAAACTCAGCTATATATTTCCTTTGCAAAGTTTCCTGTAGTACAGTGACTTTAAGAAATGTTTGTTCAATTTTATTTTCATTCTAAAGACAATAGAATAGATTAAAAATGGTGTAAATTTACTTTGGGGAATGGTATTTTTCAAAACATTTAATTGGCTTGGATTTTCAAGTCCAAATTGTAATTTTCCTTGGATAGAAAAATAGTTATTTATTCATGTATCAATATTTATAGAAAATACTTATCAATTTTCTTTATTCTAAAGAATGATTGAACTCTTTAGAATAAAGAAAGTTGATGCTTAATATTTAAAATAAATCATGTATTTGAACTTGTCTAAATTCACATCTGATTTTGGCCATTAAAATATAATTCATTGCTTATATTTTTAATCTTATTCTGAAGATTTTTTTTTCTCCCCCTCACCTTTTAAAAATATGAAATATGGATCAAAGAAAATGGTAAACAGCACGATCTGCTATCTATTCACCTTCATATTTGTCACTGAAATAGCAGGAGTTTTGGCCCTCTCAAGAGGAAATATCATTAGTTTCAGGCTTTAAAGGAGCTTTAGGGTTAGAGTTACTCCAATTAAAACTAAATCATCATTAATTATCCTTGAATCCCTTGTTGTTACATACATTCTTCTCTAAGTGTTTGTGACTGCTTGGCTTGGGAGACAGTAAACAAATACAGGCCTGTATTCACACAATGAATGACTCTCTCTTATTGTTGTTCATTTGGTGCTTGGAGGGAAAATGGAGGCTGTTTCATCCTTTAATAATAGACATTGTGTTCTTTAAGACGCTCTGCACAGGGCTGCTTGCACCATTTACTGCCTGAAGTGATAGAAGAAGGTATGATTATACTCAGTCTAAATTAAGATGTCTTGAGAGCGGGGAGCTTTAGGTAATACTTTAAATTAAGGTTCTCAAATGTGCATTTAATTAAGATATTTAATTTGAGATGTCTGTATTCTACTTAAATTCCAATTGATTATTAAAAATAGATTTCTTGGAGATGTAACAAGTGTTAATAGAGGAGGATAGGAGGTCATGGCTTCCACAAATTTATCTAGGAAGCTTATGTGGGAAACAGATGCAATATATTATCATTGCAGGAGAGAATATGGGCTGGATATTATTTATTTATGTTTATCCAAAACTGGAAGATATTTAAACCATTCCATTTATTATATTCATTTAAACTGAGAGGCAATGTGAAAGTCATGGCATATTGGATAAAAGACTAATCATGGCATTAAGACACAGTTTCAGCTCCTATTTTTGATATACATTGTAAGATTTTTGGACAAGTCATGTAAATTTTTCAATATTTCAATATTCAATATTTCATAGCAATTAGGATGTATAGGAGTTTCTAAATGTGAAATTCTCCACATTGATGAAATTGAAGATTCAAATGTAACTATATAAACACTATAAATTTTAAAATGGTGACAAAGACAAAGCCCTATCATATTTGATTAGTTATTTCAAGGAACAAGCTGATTTTCTAACCAATGCAATATTTTGTTTTTGATTTAGAGGCAATTTGGGTTAAATGAGTCTTTGGTTCTTACTAAATGCTAATGAGATAATGAGATGATAGGTTCTTACTAAGTGCTAAGTCAGTACTTAACAATTCTCTAGTTCACACCTTTTGGTTCTAACCTTTAAGGGGAGTTTTACCCCTTTGAACTTCTGGGGAGGAGCTTATTGTTTAAAAGGAACAAGTTCATTGGTAGAAGTAATCTTCCCACAAGCCCTTGCGTTATCCCATGTCCATTCTCTGGGAGGATAAAAGAGGGCGGCACTCTGGAGGAGGAGGAGTCTCTATTAAATTAAAGATTTTAAAGTCTCCATTAAAGATAACCCAGCTTGCTCAGTAGGTAGAACCTGAGACTCTTAATCTCAGGGTGGCGGGTTCGAGCCCCACATTGGGCGCCTATTTGTAATATTCTGTTATCTCTAGAGACTGCCAATCCCTCTCTGGGAGATCTGTCTCAACTCAATCTCTTGGCCAGATTCTTCTTCCTGTAGAGATCCACCAACTCTGACCTAAAATAGAGACTCCTCCTCCTCCAGAGTGCCGCCTTCTTTGATCCTCCCAGAGACTGGGCATGGGATAATGCAAGGGCTTGTGGGAAGATTTCTACCAATGAACTTGCTCCTTTTAAACATTAAGCTCCTCCCCAGAAGTTCAAAGGGGTAAAACTCCCCTTAAAGGCCAGAACTAGAGAATTGTTAAGTACCGACTTGGCACTTAGTAAGAACCTATCATCTCATCTCATTAGCATTTAGTAAGAATCTAACAAATGAGTTACCCAAATAGCCACTTAAACTCAATTTGCCTCAATTTACTCAGCTATAAATTTGTGGTAATAGTACTACCTACTTCCCAGGATTGTTGTGAGGATCAGAAAAGACAATATTTGTTGAAAGATCTTAGTATAATACCTGATACATAGTAGTCACTATATAAATGGTTATTCCCACCTTTCTTCTTCCTATGGACAAATCATTTGATTAATCAGTCAACACAAATATTTAAGTACTAAGCATTTACTATGGATCAGAAACATTGCTATGCATTGTGGATATAAAAAAGACAAAATGCAGTTCTTAGTCTCAAGGAATCCACATTTAAATGAGGAAGACATAAAAGTCTACACACAATAGCAAGTGTGTAAATATACATACATACCTTTACCCAATTATATATCTATGCTTATGATCTAATTAAAGAAGATAAGAAATTCAATCTGATGAACAAGGTCATTATCATTGCTAAATAATTGATAGAAAAAAAATAGTATAGTTTATTGTCTAGTCATTTCTTTTTTTTTTTTTTTTTTTCCCTGAGGCTGGGATTAAGTGACTTTCGAGGGTCACACAGCTAGGAAGTGTTAAGTGTCTGAGATCAGATTTGAACTCGGGGCCTCCTGAATTCAAGGCTGGTGTTCTATTCACTGTGCCACCTAGCTGCCCCTGTCTAGTCATTTTCAATGGTGCTCAACCCTTTTTGACTTTATTTCAGTTTTTCTTGGAAAGATACTGGAATGGTTTGTGGTTTCTTTCTCTAGTTATTTTTAAAATGAGGAAACTGAGTAAATAATGTTAAGTGATTTGCTTAGGATCACACAACTGATAAGTATTTGAGGCCAGATTTAAACTTACAAAAGTGAGTCTTCTTGACTCCTGATCTACTACTCTATCCACTGTGCCATCTAGCTGCCCCAGATAGCATAGAAGGTTAGATGAAAAAGAGACCATTGAAGAGTCACATAGTTAAAGGTGTCCAGAGCAATGAGACTTTAAATCAGGAAGGATAATTAGGAATTGCATAGGCAGAGATGAAAGGATAATGCCAGGAAGAAATAGCAGATACAGGAAAGCATAAAGTATGTTTAAAAGGCAAATTTAGGACCACTTTGTTTTCACAGAAAGTTCTTATATAGAAGTAAACAATAAATAGAGGTTATTAGGGTCAGACTGTGAAGCTCTTTAAAGTCCAGGTTTAGGATTTTGAACTTTTCCTGTGGGTAATACGATGTTATTGAAGGTTATAGAGTAGAAAGGGTTGTAGGACAATAGCAATGAATTTTAGAGATTTAATCTGGAAGCAATGAATAGGATAGTCATATTTTCCATATAAACTTAAATATATTTAAGACTTCTCTAAGAAAAAGCTCATTTATTATCACTTTGTCATTTTATTTTATTAAGCACAGTTCTTGGCATATACAGCAAACTACCATAGCTTTTTATTTCAATTTTTCTTCAACATGCAAACTCATTCTTCATTCCTAGATTGACAACTCTTGGCCATTCCTTCATCATTCTTTTTTTTCCCCTATCTTTTTTAATTTTAAATTCATTCATTTAACATTTTCCCAGTTACATTCAAAACTATATATACTTTTTTTTTTTTTTTTTTTTTTTTTTTTTTTTTTTTCCTTTGCTGAGGCAAATGGAGTTAAGTGACTTGCCCAGGGTTACACAGTGTAAAGTATGGGCTAGCTCCCTGAAGGGCCTCATGGTCAGCCAGAGTCAGGATAAATTAAAGTCCTTGGTCTATAGGGGGAAAAGTGAAGGAGGCAGACGCAGAATCTTGGAATCTGGAGTCCAGAGTCTCTCCTCTCTCTCCTCCTCAACCTGTTGCCAAGTGACTCTGGCCTCTCTCCCCACCCTCTAATCCTTGCTTAGGATTATTTTAACACCAAACATTCAGCAAGCACCAATGGCCAGAAGAGCCATTATCCAAATATATGCTAATAGAGTCGTTACCTCACAACAAATAAGTAAGTAGCCTTAAATGCTAAGTTGTCTTATTCAAGAATACTTTTTTTGGAATTTCAGCCCCCTGCAACACAGCCAGGAAGTGTTAAGTGTTTGAGGCCAGATTTGAAGTGAGGTCCTCCTGACTTCAGGGCTGGTGCTCTATCCACTACACCATTTAGCTGTCCCATATCAAAACAATATTTTGTATTTATTTTTAAGATTTTTAAGTTCTAGATTTTCACCTTTATCCACACCTACAACTAAGAAACCACATGTGAAATTATGCAATGCATTTCCATAAAAGTCAACCATACCAAAAGTATACCACCCTAATGAAAATCAAAAGTTCTTAAGAAAAATTAAGTTAAAAATAAAAAGAGAAATAGGAATAATAATAGAGAATACTTCAATCTAGATTCAGACTTGATCAGTTCCTTCTCTGGTTATGGATATGATTTTTCATCATAAATCCTTCAGAATAGGTGTGGATGATTGTACTACTGAGAATAACAAAGTCACTTACAGCTGGTCATCCCAGAATATTGGTATTACTTTTTACACAGTATATTTCACTTTGTCCATGGAAAACTTTCTAGAATTTTCCCTGAGAGCATGTTGCTTATAATTTTCCAGAGAACAGTAATCTTCCATCAGAGAAACTTATTTTTGCAATTATTATTGATAATTGCATTTCCTCCCATTTATCCTTTCTCTCCTTTCACCCTGTTCCTTTTCAGGAGCAATGTCTTCCTACTGACCACTCCGTCCCCCAATATGCCCTCTCTTTTGTCACCATTGACAATGATATTTAACTCTCCACTTCTTCTTTCAGGAATCTGTGGGTTACTCTTCCTACTATGTGGGAAATTGAGGCCAACATAGCTAACCTGATATTCAAAGCTCTCTGCAATCTTGCCCTTTTTCCAACTTTTTCTTCCATTTCATAGTTTTATACTGTTATTTTCTCCTAAAATGGTCTGGTGGGAAATTCCTAAAATAGAAGTTAAGAAACCTGGTTTATAGTCAGTATTCACTTGGGTAACTATAAATAAATTATTTCTTCTCTTTAGTCATCAATTTCTTCTGTAAGATGAAGAAGCTGGATTATGTTATTCCTGGAGTTCTTTCAAAATGTATTTTTCTATCAGTGTTAATTTTGTATAGTTTCTTATTCTTAAGACCACAAAATATTGAGGCAGAAATATAAACATTAACCCAGAGGTTGCTTTTTTATATGAAAGAGATAATGACTTGTGATTTCATTCATTTAAGAATCTTCTGGATAATGAAATAGAAAACTACTAATTCAAATCAAAATTTTCTCTACAACTATTAGTTTTAGAAAATTACCTAAAATACTGAAAGGTTAAGTGCTTTGCCAAGGATAACACAGCCAGTACATGAGAGAGATAAAACATTTTATCTATCTATCTATCTATCTATCTATCTACCTACCTATTTATCCATCCATCTCTCTATCTATATTTATCTATCTTTCCATGTACACAAATGAATATATATGTATATGTATATACATATGTGTATATATGTTATTTGTGCATAAATTTGTAAATACATTTAATTAAAAGTTAAATATTAAACTAAACAAAATAGTGAATCCATCTTTCTTTAATACAGTGCAACATACTCAATTTCATGATCAGGAACTCAAAGCTAATCTATCATTTTACCACATTTGAGCTCAAAGCAAAGAGTGTCTTTAGAACATGACCCTAGACATTAATGTACCTTATTGTAAGGAAAGTGTGTGGGTATTCCCAAGGATCCTATAATCCCGTCACACATTTTTGATATGCTCCCATCTACCAGATTCATATGTCTGATCAGTATTTTGCAAAATGAGAGTGTAAAAAATAATGTTCATCCACAACTGATTTAATGGTGACTCAACTATCTGATAACACTGTATCTGATTCTTTAAAAATATCCTCCTGAGTATACAATGCAATAGATCCTACAGACATTATTAGTTAACAGATCTTGTCACTTCTGAATCCACAATAAATCTGAGCTCTTCTTTCTATACTCACAAGTAACATTTCAATTATAATATCATTATCTCTTACCTTGACTGCTGCAGCAACCCAGTTGACCTCCCTACCTCAAATCTCCCTCTACTCTAACCCCTCCTCCAAAATTATTTTCATTTTGCTCAGATCTTTGTCATTCATTTACTTACTCAATATACCCTAGAGATTCCCTCTTGCATCTAGGATAGAATGTATGCCCCTCTGAATGGCTTTTAAAGACCTTTACAACTTGGTTTCAACTTATTTTCAATCATATCACTCATTACTCTCATACTGAAATATTATTCATCTTCTCCCTGAACCTCAGAAAAAAATATTCAGTTTCCCACAATATTCAATTTGTGCTGGCTATCCTCCACATATGACATGTTTTCTATTCTCTTCTGAACTTTATACAATGGCTTAGTTTCTTTAAGACGTCATCAAAGTATTACTTTCCACCTAAAACCTTTCCTGCCTCCCACCTTGACTTGTATTTATTTTCTCCCTATTTTGTATTTAAGTAATTTATATTCTCTTCAGAATACATTCTATTTCCCTTCTTGAGAGCAAGGATTATTTCAGGGCTTAGGTTTATTTTGTTTTGTTTCTTTGGTTTTTCATTTGTGTTTCTGTCTCAAGAAACAAGAACAGTACTTGGCATATTATAGACAGCTGATAAGGAATTCATTAACTAAATAGTGATAACAGGTGATACGTATATAGAATGTTAAGATTTTCAATATACATTATATATAACTTATTTTACTATTGTAACTTTTATAGGAAACAACTTTTGTAGGATAATATAAAGAATATTGAACTGAATAATTTGAAATCTGAATTTGAGTATCCCTTTCTTCCACTAAGATTTTTGTTCTCAAACAAATAATTTTTCCTCTCTAGATTTCTGTTTCTCATTATAAAAAGGAAATTGCAATATTTATACTATCAGTAGAAGTTTAATAAATATATGTTGATTAACTTTTCATTTCATATCCTAGAGGGCCTTAGTATAATGACAATAAGACCTTGAAGGCAATATTTTGGGATCATTCAATCCAGTTCTAGATTATAAATAAGTAAACTGAGGTTTAGAGATGTTAACTGACTTGTCTGGTCACTAAGTGAGGAGGTAGCTGAGCTAGAATTTAAATTCAGATACATTGACTCCAAGAGTAACTAGATGGCACAATAAATTCATTGGGCCTCAAATCAAAAAGACCTGAGTTCAAGTGCAACCTCAGATACTTACTAGCTATCAAATGTTGGACAAGTCATTTAACCTCTGTTAATATAACCTCTTGCTTTAATTCAAAGGAGAATGAAATAGGAAACCACTCAGATACTTTTGCCAAGAAAACCCTGTAGACAGTATGGTCCATGAGGTTCCAAAGAGTGAGACATCACAAAACAACAGCTACTTTACAATACATCACACTGAAAAATAAATATTTAGTGAATACTGAGGGACTGAACTTAAAATTCCACATATAAACTAGGAATAGACAATGTATATCTTCTATAAGAAGCCTATAAAATGGCTTCTACTGAAGAGTTATAGAACTTTAGTTCCTCTAGTGAATTTAATGCTAGCAGTTCAATTATTCATTGTACACCATTGCCATCTTAACTCTGACTTTTGGAGAAACTTATTTTCAAAGGTTGTCTTGTAAGGAAACAAGTTGTTGAATTTCTATTGCTCCACTGGGAAATTTCTAGGAGTTATTTATAAGCAATGGGCCACTTAAATATATAGCAAGAGTAGGAAAAAATTGTCCCCTAATACCCCTGAATGTATTTCACCCATAATCAATTCATTACTCAGTGATAACATTCTAAACAATGTATTATTCAGATTTGTCATTGGATTATAGATTTAGTGCTTAACACCTTAACACCACTGAGTTTCATTTCACAAATGAAGAAACTGAGATTCAAAAACATTAAATGACTTGTTCAGAGTCATATAGCTAATACAAATACCTGAGGTAGAATTTGAATCCAGATTAATTAATTTCTAATTTGTCTTTAACATTTGTTTAACCTAATTAGAAGTTTAAAAAGCAGAATATTATAATGTGAACAATAGAACTACTCTCTAAAACCATTTCCTTTCATTCATTTATTTATTTGTTTCTTTTTTTTAATTGCCTTGACTAAATTCAGACTTTTTGTTTTATCCTTCTGAATTCTCCAATTTTTTGACTCCTTGTCTTCCCTTCCATTCTTGACCACAATGAATCCTAAAACTAATTGAGTTCAGTTCACCTAATACTTGAGGCTTTAGTTTGAGAGAGAGAAGTTGTTTAAAATGTAACTATGTCACTTTGCTGTATACATTTCTTTTTCACAGAGTACTCCTCCCAGATGCATGGGGATAAGAAGAAGTAAGGAGATTAATGCTGTGACCTACTTCCAACATTCTGTTTCCTGGTAAGAAATTCAAATAGCTCATTTGCACCACTTAGGAAAATGGAAATAGCATTTTCCATTTGAAGAAATCCCTTGATGGTTAATAAAATAAAATACTTACACACCATCATGTTAAAATGTGGGAAAGTAATACACATTCTCTAATGTATATAGCAAGCCTTTCATCTCTCCTTATGTCAGAGCATATAGTCACCTTTTTGGTATCAATAAGAATAAAGAGAAGCACACAAAATTGAAACCAGAAAATAATGAATTTCATTTGACTTTGAAGTGTTTTATAGGATTTTCTGAATGAATAATGATAACTCATAATTATATAACATTTTAATTTTTGCAAAATTTTTTCCTATAAAAATCTGATAAATTTGATAGCCCTTGTATTTATTTATCCTCATTTTATAGATCATCAGATTATAAATTTAGGACCATGAAATAAACCTTTGAAGCCATCAAGCCCCATACATGAGTAACTGAGGTAAAAAGAGATTATCCATGACCAGATAACTAGTTGAAATATCTAAGGTAGATTCCAACCTTATCCTTCTAACCTCAAGTATACCACTTTCCACTATGCTAGTCTTTTGTAATTTATATAAGCAATAAAATCAAGTGGCCTTTCCCAAAAATAGGAGACCAATTATAATCAAGATTTCCATTTGCCGGGTAGAACCAGCTGAGATAGTGAGTACTCACATATTAATAACCAACAGTTAACTATTACTTTTATCTCAGCTTCCTTCCTACAAAGAGAATTTTAGACAGATTTCCCAAATAAATGTAATAACCTCCTGCTTCTCTTCCTTCTTCTTTGTCATTCTCTTTCACTTCTTCGTGGTAAATAAACATGGGATATTAAAAAGAGACCTGGAAAGATTAGACTCTTTGTTGCTAAGCAAAATTGTGAATCCCAGTAAAAATGTATGGTTTTCTTGACTTTTTCCTTTTTCAAAGTTAAAATTTCTTTCACATTACATATGTTAAAACATATTTCAATTAAATGATCTTTGAGAATGATCACATCCAAAAATCTCTTGTGGCCACTTAGTGATGCCTTGCCTAAAATCTATCTAGCTTGGTTCTCAGATAGCAATCATAGAATCAATCATGTATGTCATGTATATCATGTATCTCAGTGCTTTTTAGCTTGCCAGAATTTGTTATACTTTGGACCTCACTAGAATAGCCCACAAGAACTTGAAGTCACCTCCATGACATAATAAATTATTAGAGGATAATTTCAGTGGAGTTACTTAGCTAGTCATCTGAATTTATTTTTTGTTTCAGTAAAATATTATATGCACGAGTATTGCTATTTTTCTAATATAGTCACTTAAGACAAAAGTACACTACATTTGTGGGACAGGATAAGGACAGTAGTGCCTAGAGGCAAGATGCTGTACTAGATGACCTCTTCCTATTCTTAGAGAATTCATTGACTTTTAAATGAACTAGAACAGAGCACCAAGCCTACCAACACAGGATCTTGAACAGATGGCACATGAACTACTGAAATTTGTTGTTCTGAAATAGAATTTTTAGAAGCCAAGGACCCTAATTTCTCTATCTGAACCTCAGAATGAGTCTAATTCACTCAGGTAACATATATATTAAGTATCTACTTTGTGTAGAATATAGGAGTACATAGGTATTTATAGAATTTATATTCTGAATGAAAATCTAATTATTCAGGAGCTAATAATGAATTCAATGGCAACCCTGAAAGGAAAAAGGTGATTTGCAAACTTTAAAGAGCTATATAGACATTAGCTATCACTGCTGCTGCTCTTATTTTTGCTAGTTATGATTGCTGAGGATTAAGTAATCTAATCCAGATAACAATGTCCTTCATATATAAATATGATTTGTTGAATTTTGTTTTTTATATCTGTGTTATGCTCCACATGGAAATCTGTGTCTTTACCAATGGACATACACACCTTTCCATAAGCAACCACAAATTCTGAAATTCAGAAATTCTAGTGAATATTAAAAAAAAACTGTTAGTATTATTAGTTTTGATTTAAATGGAAAAAAGATAAAAGTGATATCTTATTATTTAAATTCCATCTTTTGCTTTTTCCTGCTACAGAATGATTCTCAAAACCTTAACATTATTTATGGTACTTCTCATTGGTCCTTACCTTTTGGTATTTGCATGACTAAGGATACTATTTCCAATATTTTTGTATTTTCCATTGTTTATAAATAGCATTAGCTATAGCTCTCACCCCATAATGAAAAGGGGCCTTAATGATCAACTGATTAATTTTGGCTCTTTTCTTGCAATGGCTTCTAGAAGGATGGCTTTCCATAATTGAAGGGAGAAGGCTCAGGAGCTCTTCATCTAATAAACTAAGATACAGCCTATAAGTACACATCCCAGTTCATTACCCTGGTATGTTTGCAAGACAAGGGGAAAAAAAAACAAACAAACAAACTTTCATTATTATCATGAGCAAGGAAACAAAGAGGGGAAAGTAAAAAAAAAAAAAAAAGTGACAATAACTTCTGAAAAAACAAATACAACCAAAACAAAAGACATTTCTTATCTTCAAGAATTCTAATGAGAGAAGACAACACACAAAAGGAATCTTAAAAAAAAAAAAAAAAAAAAAAAAAAAAAAGGTGTATATAGTGGGGAGAGTAGCTCCCTGCATCAAGATATGATTCAAATCTATAAAGTCACAAATAGAGCCAGAAGGGAATAAAAATTAGCTGGGCTGGGCTGGGCCTCTTCTATAAATAGAAATCCCAAGATGGAACTCACCAATTGAAAAGAACAGAAGAATGTTTTTGGGTGAGAAGTCTTTCAGGAGTGGATAAATATTTTAGGGTGAGGAGCTCACAGTCACTGAAAGAGGGGGCCAGGTGAGAGTGAGCTGAAGAATTGTGACAAAGTTTAGAAAGTCAGAGCCTGAGCCAGAAGGGGATTGAAGATTATACAGCCTGATCCTGTCACCAAAATGGAAGGAATTCATCCATAAGAAAGGGGGTATTGAGTGGTAGAAAAGTATTCCAAGATAAGAAGACTGCAAAAATGTATAGTTATACCAGTGTGAGGAGACCTCTCCTTAGAAGCTGAGGACAGTCTTTGCATAAAATATGGCTAAGTTTGGAAGGCAAAATTCAGAATGACATAAAATTTATTATTTAATTTTAGATGAGGGAGAACAATGTGAAGAATATAATCTTGTGAGTTTCAAAAAAACACCCGAAGTCTAGCTGTATCAAAGTATAGTCTATAAAGGATTTTACAGTTATCCCAGTATTGATAGTCTGAGGACTGAGCAAGAACATTTGTCATTGAACTCTATTATTTAGCAATAATGCCACATTTAGAGATGAACTTAATAGGGCAAATGCTTTATAGAAAACAAAATTAATTTTAAATCCACTTTCCCTAGAAAGCAAAATGATTTGGAGAGAATATGCAATAAAATGATTCAGGACATTGTATTTCTTAGTTCGTCCTTTATCTTTTACAATATTCTATAATGAAAAACAGAATTTGTGAAATGGGAAAAAAACTCAATTGGACAAATACAAAAAGAAGTAAAAAAAAAAGTAAATAAAGAAAATAATTCTCTAAACATCAGAACTGAACAAATGGAAATAAATGACTCAATGAAACATCAAGAATCAGTCAGGCAAAACCAATTAAAAAATGAAAAAAAAAATAGAAAAAATGTAAAATACCTAATTGGGAAAACAACTGACCTGGAAAATACATCTAGGAAAGACAATCTAAGGATTATTGGAATTTCTGAAAACCATGATGAAAAAAAAGAGCCTCTACACTATTTTCAGGAAGTCATCAAAGAGAACTGCCTGGATGTCATAGAATCAGAAGGTAAAATTGAATTGGAAGAATTCACCAAACACCTCCTGGAAGAGTCCCCAAAATTAAAACTACAAGGATTATCATGGCTAAATTTCAGAACCATCAGATCAAGGAAAAAATATTACAACCAGCCAGAAAACAAAACAAAACAAAACAAAACAACACACAAAAAAATTCAAATACAGAAGATCCTCAATAAGGATTACCCAGGGCCTGGTAGCTTCTACCTAAAAAGATAGAAAAACCTGGAATATGATATTCCAAAAGGCAAAGGAACTTGGAATGCAGCCAAGAATAAATTACCTTGCCAAACTGAACATCTTCTTTCAGGGAAGAAGATGGACACTCAATGAAACAGGTGAATATCATTTATTTCTGATGAAAAGATCAGACCTATACAGAAAATCTGACCTCCAAACATGGAACTCAAGAGAAGCATTAAAAAGGTAAAAAGAAAAGAAGTTTTGAAAACTGCATCTCTGTTATGGGTCTACATAGAAAGTCATGTATAATTTCATTTACTGTTATAAAAAAGAAACTAGAGGCGGAAAGGAGATTGTACTGGAAAAAGGGGAAATTATATCTCAGGAAGAGGCAAAGAAAAACTATTATGATTGAGGGGAAAAAGGGAGGGGGATGAATACTGTGTGAATCTATCTTTCATTAGATTGGCTCAAAGAGAAAATATTAGACATATTTGGTTCCACTGAGAAACTACTCTCCCCTTACAGAAAAATGGGAAGGGAAAGGGAAATGGAAAGGGACAGGCTAAATAGAAAGGAAAACAGAAATAATAGAGGAAAGGTATGAGAAAGGGGGAGGAACTCTAAAGGGGGGGAGGGCTGCTTGAGGCAAGTAGTACTCAAAAGTAAAATACTGGGAAGAAGGAAAAGGGGGAAAGGAAAAAGAAACATATATTTTGAGGTTAATAAGATGGCAAGAAATACAAAATTAGTCATTTTAACCACAATTGTGAATGGGATGAACTCTCCCTCAAAATGGAAGCAGATAGCAAACTGGATTAAAAACCAGAATCCTACAATATTCTATTTACAAGAAACACATGTAAAGTAGAGTGATACATACAGAGTAAAAGTAAAAGGCTGGAGCAGAACCTATTATACTTCAGATGAAGTTTAAAAAAAAAAAAAAAAAAAAGCAGGAGTAGCTATCCTGATCTCACATCAAAAAAAAAAAAAAATGATCTAATTAAAAGCAATAAGGAAGGAAACTATATCTTGCTAAAGGGTACCATAGATAATGAAGCAATATCAATAATAAACATATATACACCAAGTGGTATAGCATCTTAATTCCTAAAGGAGAAGTTAAAAGAGTTGCAAGAAGAAATAGACAGCAAAACTGTACTATTGGGGGATTTCAACCTTGCTCTCTCAGAACTAGATAAATCAAACCACAGAACAAATAAGAAGTAAAATTGGCAAATAGAATACTAGAAAAATTAGATATAATAGATGTTTGGAGAAAACTGAATGAAGAAAGAAAGGAGTATGCTTTCTTCTCAGCAGTTCATATAACTTATACAAAAACTGACCACATCTTAGGACATAAAGACCTCAAAATCAAATGCACGAAGGCAGAAATAATAAATGCTTTTTTAAAAGATAATGATGAAATAAAAAATTACATTCAATAAAAGGTCAAGGGAAAATAGACCAAAAAGTACTGGAAACTAAATAATCTCATCCTAAAGAATGAATGGGTCAAATTGCAAATCATAAGCACAATCAATAATTTCATCAAAGAGAATGTCAATAATGAGAAAATACATCAAAATCTGTGGGATGCAGCCAAAGTGGAAATAAGGGGAAATTTCATATCTTTAGATGCTTGCACAAAAAAGAGAACGAGAAGATCAGTGAATTAGACTTGCAACTAAAAAAGCTAGAAAAAGAACAAATTAACAAACCCAAATCACATACCAAATTTAAAATTCTAAAAACAAAAGGAGAGATTAAAAAAAATTGAAAGTAAAATAAAAACTATTGAATTAATAAATAAAACTGAGTTGGTTTTATGAAAAAACTAACAAAATAGATAAACCTTTAATTAATTACATTAGAAAAAGGAAAGAGGATAATTAGTCTCAAAAATGAAAAGGGAGAACTTTCCACCAATGAAGAGGAAATTAGAACAATAATTAGGAGTTATTTTGTCCAACTTCATGCCAATAAATTTGATAACTTAAGGGAAATGGAGGAATGTCAACAAAAATATAGATTGCGTAGGGCAGAGCCAAGATGGCAGAAAAGCCAGACAGGATGTTTTAAACTCTCTCATTCCTTCAATACCAACTATTTAATTCAACCTCAAAAAACAGCGCTTGACTGGTAAAACCCATAAAGATTGGAAGTACAACTTACCAGCTGAAGAGAATCGGGAATATCGCCAGAAAAGGTTTGACCTGAGGTAGTGGGAGTAGACCAGAGCAGGCAGGGGTAGAATCAGGAGTGGGGGCAGCCTCTGAGGTTGGAAGGTTTACATAGAGCTCTCTGCCATAGCCTGACTACTTTGCTTTGGTGGCAGAATAGTCAACTAGCAGAGAAGTTGGAATCTAGGGTAGTAGGTACACTGAGGGAAGCCAGAGCCTGAGAGTATCTGTCTGCGCCCACCCAGGACCAGAAGTGACTCAGCTCAGACCATAACACAGGGCTTAGTGGCATTTTGCAGCAAGGGGCTTTTGTTGGGGGGCAGTCACACACAGCAGGGGCACAGCCCAGGGCAGCCTCTCAACTGCACAATGAGGGGCACGGCCTGGGGTAGTGGAAGTTCCCCAGCTCAACTGTGCTCCTCAGGCAGAGACACTTCCAGTGCAGTGAGGGATAGGGTGACTGTGAATACTCCAAGATGGTGTTGGGGAGGGGGGGAGCAGTGATACTTTTGCTGCCTAACCTCTAGCCCCAAGGCAGTCACTAATCCTCACAGTGTGGCTCCTCACAGGGCACTTACACAGACCCCCCCTTGATACCCAGGCCTACTCACTTCTGTGTGGAGCTCTTCCCAGAGCCCTCCAGCAACTCAGCCATTCCTTGCAGCCCATTGAAAGGACAGTTACTGTCCATATACCCATCCTTGCTCTGCAGAGGAAGCTGGTAACCTCCTTACTCTGAAGGCAGACCCTGAAGGTTTTTTTAAAAAATGAGTTAAAAAATGAAGAAAATGATTGATAGCTTCTATACAGAAAAAGAGTGGGTTTCCAACCCTGAGGAGACTAATAACAGACAGCTTCCAGACAATATCCCAAATAATGCTCTCCTAGAAGAGATTATTAAAGATCTCAAAAGAGAGTTTGAAGAAAAATGGGGAAAGGAAAGAGAAGCTATGCAAGAGAGTAACAACCTCATGAAATGTGATTTGGAAAAGGCAAACAACTTCCTGAAATGTGAATTGGAAAAGGTAAAGAATTCACATGAAGTGCAGGGAAACAGAATTAGGGAATTGAAAAGGTAAAGAAATCACAGGAAAGTAGGATCTGTAAATTGGAAAAGATAAAGAATTTCCCAAGAAAGTAGGATTTATGAATTGGAAAAAGAAAATAACTCACTAAAAAACAAATTTAGTGAAATGAAAAAAAATGTCCATAGAGCAAAACAATTCAATTAAAAACTAAATTGGCCATATACAAAAAGAAGTAAAAAAAGCTAATGAAGAAAATAACTCACTAAAAATCAGAACTGAACAAATAGAAATGAATGATTCATTGAGACACCAAGAATCAGTCAAGCAAAACCAAAATAAATGAAAATCTGGAGAAAAATATTAGCTATCTACTTGCCAAAATGACAGACCTGGAAAATAGATCTAGGAGAGATAATCTGAGGATTATTGGACTTCTCGAAAACTATGATGAAAAAAAGAGCCTAGATACTATTTTACAGGAAATCATCAAAGAGAACTGCCCATTATTAAAAACACTTGAGAGTATAGGAATAAATGGACCTTTCCTTAAAATAATCAGTAGTATCTATTTAAAACCATCAGTAAGCATCATATGTAATGGGGAAAGATTGCAACCCATTAAGATCAGGAGTGAAACAAGGTTGTCCACTATCACCATTACTATCCAATATTTTATTAGAAATGCTAGCTTTGGCAATAAGAGGGAGAAAGAGATGAAAGGAATTAGAGTAGGTAATGAGGAAACCAAATTATCATTCTTTGCTGATGATATGCTGGTATACCCCAAAGAATCTACTAAAAAGCTATTAGAAATAATCCACACCTTTAGCAAAGTTGTAGGATACAAAATGAACACACATAAATCATCAGCATTCTTATATGTCACTAACAAAATCCAACAGTTAGAGTTACAAAGAGAAATTCCATTTAAAGTAACTACAGATAGCATAAAATATTTAGGAATCTATCTGCCAATGGAAAATCAGAAACTATATGAGCAAAACTACAAAACATTTTACACACAAATTAAGTCTGATCTAACCAATTGGAAAAATATTAAATGCTCTTGGATAGGGCAAGCAAACATAATAGAGATGACAATCCTACCTAATCTATTTATTTACCACTATACCAATCAGACTCTCAAAAAACTATTTTAATGACCTAAAAAAAAAAAACAACCAAGTTCATATGGAAAAACAAAAGGTCAAGAATTTCAAGGGAATTAATGAAAAAAACAAACAAACAAACAAATGTGGCCCAACTGTACCAGATCTAAAATTATTTTATAAAGCAGCAGTTACCAAAACCATTTGGTATTGGCTAAGAAATAGCCTAGTTGATCAGTGGAATAGGTTAGGTCCAGAGGACAAAATAATCAATAACTCTAATAACCTAGTGTTTGACAAACCCAAGGAACCCAGCCTTTAGGATAAGAACTCAAAGTTTGGCAAAAATTGCTAGGAAAATTGGAAATTAATATGGCAGAAACTAGACATTGACCCACACTTAACACCGTACACCAAGGCCAGGTCAAAATGGGTTCATGACCTAGGAATAAAGAATGAGATTATAAATAAATTAGAGGAACATAGGATAGTTTACCTCTCAGACCTGTGGAAGAGGAATGAATTTATGTCCAAAGAAGAACTAGAGCTCATTATTGATCACAAAGTAGAATACTTTAATTATACCAAATTGAAAAGTTTTTGTACAAACAAAACTAATGCAGATAAGATAAGAATAAACTGGGAAAACATTTTTTACAGTCAAAAGTTCTGATAAAGGCTTAATTTCCAAAATATGTAGAGAATTGACTCTAATTTATAAGAAATCAAGCCATTGTCCAATTGATAAATGGTCAAAGGATATGAACAGACAATTCTCAGATGAAGAAATAGAAACTATTTCTAGTCATATGAAAAGATGCTCCAAGTCATTATTAATCAGAGAAATGCAAATTAAGACAACTCTAAGATACCACTACACACCTGTCAGACTGGCTAGAATGACAGGGACAGATAATGCAGAATGTTGGAGGGAATGTGGGAAAACAGGGACACTGATACAGTGTTGGTGGAATTGAGAATACATCCAACCATTCTGGAGGGCAATTTGGAACTATACTCAAAAAATTATCAAACTCTGCCTACCTTTTGACTCAGCAGTGTTACTACTGGGCTTATATCCCAAAAAGATCTTAAAGAAGGGAAAGGGACCTGTATGTGTAAGAATGTTTGTGGCAGCCCTCTTTGTGGTGGCCAGAAACTGGAAACTACATGGATGCCCATCAATTGGATATTGGCTAAATAAATTGTGGTATATGAATAGTATGGAATATTATTGTTCTGTAAGAAATGACCAGCAGGATGATTTCAGAAAGGCCTGGAGAGACTTACAAGAACTGATGCTGCATGAAAGAGTAGGACCAGGAGATCATTTTATACTTCAACAACAACACTATATGATGATCACTTCTGATGGATGTGGCCATTTTCAACAATGAAATGAACCAAATCAGTTTCAATATAGCAGTAATGAACTGAACCAGCTATACCCAGCAAAAGAACTCTAGGGGATGACTATGAACCATGACATAGAATTCCCAATCCCTATAATTTTATCCACCTGCATTTTGGATTTCCTTCACAGGCTAATTGTACACTATTTCAAAGTCCGATTGTTTTTGGATAGCAAAAAACTGTTTGGACATGTATACATATTTTGTATTTAATTTATACTTTAACATATTTAACATGTATTGGTCAACCTGCCATCTTGGGGTGGTGGAAAGGAGGGGAAATGTTAAATTCTTACTAAGTGCTAATGAGATAATGAGATATTAGGTTCTTACTAAGTGCTAAGTCAGTACTTGACAATTCTCTAGTTCTGGCCTTTACTGGGCGCTTTTACTTGTGAATTCTTGGGGAAGAGCAAGTTCATTGGTTGAAGTAATTTTTCCCAGAAGCCCTTGCATTATCCCATGCCCATTCTCTGGGAGGATAAAAGGGGTCAGTTCTGGAGGAAAAGTGAGTCTCTGATCTAGACCAGACTTGAGGCAGCTCTCTGCAGGAAGGGAAATCACTTCTCTGGACCAGAGTTGACGGCAACTCTCTGGAGACAACGGCTCTCTACAGGAAGAAGAATCTGTCTGAGAGATTTGAGTTGACACAGCAGATCTCCTCTCAGAGAACTATCGGCAGCTTCTGGAGACAACAGCACATTACAGGGAAAAATTAGAACAAAAGGTTTGGCAAGTGTCGATGTTGTAAAATTACCCATGCATATATCTGGTAAATAAAAACTATTAAAACATATGTATGTGTGTATATATATATGTATATGTATATATATATATACATACACACACACACACACACATATATATATATGTGTGTGTGTGTGTGTGTGTGTGTGTGTAGGTATAGATTGCCCAGGTTAACAGAAGAAGAAATAAGTTACTAAAATAGTCCCATTTTAGAAAAAGAAATAAAACAAGTTAGTAATCAACTCCCTAAGAAAAAATCTGCAGGACCAGATGGATTTAACTGTGAATTCCACCAAACATTTAAAGAACAATTAACTCCAATACTATATAAACTATTTGAAAAAATAGGTAATGAAGAACTCCTACCAAATTCCTTTTATGACACAGACATGGTACTGATACCTAAAACAGGTAGGACAAAAACAGAGGAAGAAAATTATAAGCCCATCTCCCTAATAAATATTGATGCAAAAATCTTAAATAAATTGTTAGCAAAGAGATTACAGAAAATCAATCCCAGGATAATACACTATTACTAAGTATTATTTATGCCAGAAATTCAGGGCCGCGTCAATATTAAGAAAACTATTAATATAATTTACTATATCTATGAAAAAATTAACAAAAAACATATGATTATCTCAATATATACAGAAAAAAGGATTTGATAAAATTCAATATCCATTCCTCTTGAAAATACTAGAGAATATAGGAATACATGGATTTTTCTTTAAAATATTCAGTAGTATCTATTTAAAACCATCAGCAAGTATCATATGTAATGGGGATAAATTGGAATCATTCCCAATAAAACCAGGGGTGAAACATTACTAGAAAATATTATATTTGAAATGCTAGCTTTGGCAATAAGAGAAAAAAAAAGAGATTAAAAAATTAGAGTAGTTAATGAGGAAACCAAATGATCACTCTTTGCAAATGATATGATGATATACTTGGAGAATCCTAGAGAATCAACTAAAAAACTATTAGAAATAATGCGCAATTTTAGCAAAGTTACAGGTACACAATAAATCCACATAAATCATCAGCATTTTTTACATCACTAATAAAATTCAACAGCAAGAGATACAAAGAGAAATTCTATTTAAAATAAGTGTTGATAGTATAAAATATTTGGAAATCTATTTGCCAATGGAAAATCAGGAAATATATGAGCAAAATTATAAAACACTTTCCACACAAATAAAGTCATATCTAAACAACTGGAAAATATCAGGTGTTCTTGGGTAGGTTGAGTGAATATAATAGAGATGACAATACTACCTAAACTAATATTTAGTGCTATACCAAGCAAACTCCCAAGAAACTATTTTTACTGACTTGGAAAAAAAATAGCAACAAAATTCATCTGGAAGAACAAATGGTCAAGAATTTTAAGGGAATTAATGAAAAGAAAAGCAAATGAAAGTGATATAGCTATACCAGATCTAAAACTATATTATAAAGCAGGGGTAATCAAAACCCTTTGGTATTGGCTAAGAAATAGAGAAGTTAATTAGTGGAATAGGTTAGAGTCACAGAACAAAATAGTCACTAACTATAGCAATCCAGTGTTTGACAAACCCAAAGACCCTAGTTTTTAGGATAAGAATTTGCTATTTGAAAAAAAAAACTTCTGAGAAAACTGGAAACAAATATGGCAGAAACTGGACATTGACTGATACCTAACATCATATACCAAGATAAGTTCAAAATGGGCTCATGATCTAGTCATAAAAATAATATTATAAACAAATTAGAAGAACATAAGCTAGTTTACCTCTCAGATTTCTGGAAGAGGAAGGAATTTGTGACCAAAGAAAAACTAGAGATAATTATTGATCACAAAATACATAATTTCGATTATATTAAGTTAAAAAGGTTTTGTACAAACAAAACTAATGCAGACAAGATTAGAAGGGAAGCAATAAACTGGGAAAGCATTTTTACATTCAAAGGTTATGATAAAGGCCTCATTTCTAAAATATATAGAGTATTAACTCAAACCTATAATAGTTCAAGTCATTCTCTAATTCATAAATGGTCAAGGGATATGAACAGACAATTTTCAGATGAAGAAATTAAAACTATTTGTTCTTATCTGAAAAGGTGCTCCAAATCACTATTGATAATAGAAATGCAAATTAAGACAACTCTGAGCTACCACTACACACTTGTCAGATTGGCTAAGATGACAGGAAAAGATAATGACAAATGTTGGAGGGGATGTGGGAAAACTGGGACACTGATACATTGTTGGTGGAATTGTGAACAGATTCAACCATTCTGGAGAGCAATTTGGAACTATACTCAAAAATGTATCAAACTATGCATACCCTTTGATTCAGCAGTATTTCTACTGGGCTTATATCCCAAAGATATCTCAAAGGAGGGAAAGAGACCCATAGGTGCAAAAATGTTTGTGGCAGCCCTTTTTGTGGTGGCTAGAAATTGAAAACTGAATGGATGCCCAGCACTTGGAGAATGGATGAATAAATTATGATATATGAGTTGTATGGCATATTATTGTTTCTGTAAGAAATGACCAACAGGATGATTTCAGAGAGGACTACAGAGACTTACATGAATTGATGCTCAGTAAAATAAACAGAACCAGATCATTATACACAGCTTACAACAAGACTATACAACGATCAGTTCTTATGGACATGGTTCTCTTCAACAATGAGATGAATCAAACCAACATGTTCAGTGATGAAGAGAGCCATCTACACCCAGAGAGGGCACCCTGGGAATTGAGTATCAACTACAATATAGAATTCTTATTCTCTCTATTGTTGTTTGCTTGCATTTTATTTTCTTTGGCAGTTTTTTTTTTCCTTCCCCCTTGATCTGATTTTTCTTGTGAAGCAAGATAACTGTATAAATATGTATACATATATTGGATTTAACACATGTTTTAGCCTATTTAATGTATTAGACTTTCTGCTATCTAGGGGAAGAAGTGGGGAAAAAGAAGAGAAAATGTGGAACTGAAGGTTTTGCAAGGGTCAATGTTGAAAAATTACCCTTGCATATGTTCTATAAATAAAAAGCTTTAATAAAAATATTCTATAGTAAAAATTAATTAATCCTAATTGGTTATAATGCACTGGTGTCCCAGGCACCTAATTGTAGGGGATGGTGAACATAGCTAGAATTGGGATTCAAATTCATATGCAGTAGATATTGTCTGGCATTGAATTAGGAAAATTCTTCTTCCTAAGTTCAAATCTGTCCTCAGATACTTATTAGCTGTGTAACCTTTAGTAAGTCACTTAATTCTGTTTGCCTCTGTTTCTTCTTCTGTTAAACAAAGATTGAGAAGTAAATTGCAAATCACTCCAGTATCTTTGCCAAGAAAACTGCAAATGGCATCACAAATAGTCAGATATGACTGAAGTAATTGACCAAAATAAAAAAAAAAAAAATCCCTCATAGACATTCCTCATACTCTGAGAGGTAAATGTAACTTTACTATGGATGAGTAAGGCTGAGATATTTACTACACTCGCATAACATTGAGAGATGGAGTAAAGGGGTGATACAAAGGGTTTAGGAGCCTCCAGGGGTAACAGGATACAAATTGAGTGCCAGAGAGGTAAAGCCTGGGTTTATACAGGTTATAATTTAAGAGACAGGATTAGAATTGATACCAATGTGTTATTTGTTGTTGTTGTTGTTCCCTCTATATAATAATACATAAGTTTTAACTTCCTCTCCTATGCTACTTTTATTTTCTAATCTCATAACACTGTCTTGACCAAGAGAATATTGTACACAATAACAATAAAATTATGTGATCAGCTGTGATGGACTTAGCTCTTTTCAACAATCAGTCAATTCAAGACAATTCCAATAGACTTGTGATGGAAAGAGCCATCCATCTATATCCAGAGAGAGAACTATGGAGACCATAGCATAGTATTTTCTACTTTCATTGTTGTTGTTTGTTTGTTTGTTTGTTTTTCTCTTTCTCATGTTTTTTTTTTTTTCTTTTGACCTGGTTTATCTTGTGCAACATGATAAATATAGAAATATATATGGAATGATTGCATGTTAATCTTTGTCAGATTGTGTGTTAAGGGGAGGAAGGGAGACAGGGAGAAAAATTTGGAACACAAAAATGAATATTGAAAACTATTGTTGCATGTCTTTGGAAAAATAAAAAGTTTTTCTTAAAAAAAATAGCAGTTTTTTGCACATATCAGGAATTCATTGAATACTAACTGAATAAAATGAAATGCAGTTAATTCATCATGTGTGTATGAAAATATTCTCATCAATCTTAAAATCCCATAAGCCTTTATCTTTCACTCATCAATAAATATTCCTTGTCCCTTGATTGGAGAGTGGATCCATGATTCGAAAACTTCCCTTTAAGTAAATTACTCCAACCAGGCATTTCACTTCTCACTTGGTTGCATTACTTGGGAACTTCTTTGACTTATCTAACTCCCATCTCCACAATCATCAGGTAACTCCTCCCTTTCCCTATGAGCTTCTTCTTGAGTGTTCTTTTTCCTCATTGTTCTACAAACTCCCTGAGAGTGGTCACTGTCTTTTTTTCATATTTGGTTCTTCATCTTAGCACATTGTCTGGTACATACTAAGTACCTAATAAATGGCTATTCACTATTAATCATTTTATCCTGCAGACATTTTCAGGATCTGTCCCTATAACTTTATCTTTTCATATCTTGCCATTTTGAGTTGTAATTCATAAATGATTAGACATACAAATGAATTTTAAAGTATTAAAATGATTTTTTATTTAACTCTTCAAATAACTTTGATTTTTTTTTTTTTTGTCTGATTATAAGAAGTAGGTTTGGGTTTTCTTGGCAAAGATATTGGAAGGAGTTGCCATTTCCTTCTCCAAATCACTTTACAGATGAGAAAACTAAGGCAAGCAAAATTTAATGATTTGTCCAGGGTCACACAGCTAGTATCTGAGGACATATCTAAAATAATAAGATGAATGTTTCTGAACCCAGGCCCAACTTTCTATCCACTACAATATTGAGCTTTTACACAATAGATTAAATGCCTATATTTATAAAAGATTAAAGATTAAAAGAATCACTGATTACCTCACTTAAGAGTTCAATTCATTCTTCAATTGCTACCTTTATTTCATACTTTCAAATATTTAATTCACAAAATTACTCATTGAGTTATTCTTCATACTTATTCTATTTTTTTCAAAAGATTGGTTTCGACTTCCTGCCAAGATGGTGGTGTGGAGGCAGATAGCTGCTTGAGCTCCGCGTTTTCTCTCAGAACTTACTTCATGACAAGCCTCAGAGTTAATGCTTGACCGAGAAAGAAATTCACAAATAATTACCAAGAGAAGACATCCTTGAAATTTGCCAGAAAAGGTCTGTGTTTGCTCCGGGGAGGGTCAGTCAGACTGGGCACAGACTGAGGGCAGGCAAGCCAGAGCAAGACAGGAAGCTCACACAGCTCAGACCGGAGGGGGAGGGGTAGGATCTCTGCTGTTTCTGTGAAAAGGCTTTTACCCCACTGTGGAACCTATACAAAAATTGACAATACACTAGGACATAAAAACCTCAAAATTAAATGCAGTAAGACAGAAATAGTAAATGCATCCTTTTCAGACCACAATGCAATCAAAATTACATTTAATAAAAACCCAGGTGAAAATAGACCAAAAAATAATTGGAAACTAAATAATCTTATACTAAAGAATGATTGGGTAAAACAGCAAATCATAGACATAATTAATAACTTCACCCAAGAAAATGACAATAATGAGACATCTTACCAAAATGTGTGGGATACAGCCAAAGCAGTAATAAGGGGAAGCTTTATATCTCTACAAGCCTACTTGCATAAAATAGAGAAAGAGAGAGCCAATGAATTGGGCTTACAACTAAAATTGCTAGAAAAGGAACAAATTAAAAACCCCCCGACAAACACAAAACTTGAAATTCTAAAATTAAAAGGTGAGATTAATAAAATTGGAAGTAAAAAAACTATTGAATTAATTAATAAAACTATGAGTTGGTTCTATGAAAAAGCCAACAAAATAGACAAACCCTTAGTAAACCTGATTTAAAAAAGGAAAGAGAAAAAGCAAATTGTTAGTCTTGAAAATGAAAAGGGAGAACTCATCATTAATGAAGAGGAAATTAGAACAATAGTTAGGAACTACTTTGCTCAACTTTATGCCAATAAATTCGATAATTTAAATGAAATGGAAGAATACCTTCAAAAATATAGCTTGCCCAGATTAACAGAGGAAGAAGTAAGTAGTCTAAATAGCCCCATCTCAGAAAAAGAAATAGAACAAGCTATTAACCAACTCCCTAAGAAAAAGTCCCCGGGACCAGATGGATTCACATGTAAATTCTACCAAACATTTAAAGAACAACTAACTCCAATGCTATATAAACTATTTGAAAAAATAGGGATTGAACGAGTCCTACCAAATTCCTTCTATGACACAGACATGGTACTGATACCTAAACCAGGTAGATCGAAAACTGAGAAAGAAAACTATAGACCAATTTCCTTAATGAATATTGATGCTAAAATCTTAAATAAGATATTAGCAAATAGACTTCAGAAAATCATCCTCAGGATAATACACTATGACCAAGTGGGATTTATACCAGGAATGCAGGGCTGGTTTAATATTAGGAAAACTATTAGTATAATTGACCATATTAATAATCAAATTAATAAAAACCATATGATCATCTCAATAGATGCAGAAAAAGCATTTGATAAAATCTAATATCCATTCTTACTAAAAATGCTTGAGAGTATAGGAATAAATGAACTATTCCTTAAAATAATAATGAGCATATATTTAAAACCGTCAGTAAACATCATATGTAATGGTGATAAACTAGAACCTTTCCCTGTAAGATCAGGAGTGAAATAAGGTTGCCCACTATCACCATTACTATTCAATATAGTACTAGAAACTCTAGCCTCGGCAATAAGAGCCGAGAAAAAAATTCAAGGAATTAGAGTAGGAAATGAAGAAATCAAACTATCACTCTTTGCAGATGACATGATGGTATACTTAGAGAACCCCAAAGACTCTGCTAAAAAGCTATTAGAAATAATACAGAATTTCAGCAAAGTCGCAGGATACAAAATAAATCCACATAAATCCTCAGCACTTTTATATATCACCAAAAAAATGCAACAGCAAGAGATACAAAGAGAAATTCCATTCAAAATAACGGTCGAGAGTATAAAATATTTGGGAATATATCTACCAAAGGAAAGTCAGGAATTATATGAGCAAAACTACAAAACACTTGCCAGAAAAATAAGGTCAGATTTAAATAATTGGAAAGACATTCAGTGCTGTTGGATAGGCCAAATGAAAATAATGAAGATGACAATACTCCCTAAACTAATCTATTTATTTAGTGCTATACCAATCAGACTTCCAAGAAACTATTTCAATAACCTAGAAAAAATAACAACAGAATTCATATAGAACAACAAAAAGTCAAGAATTTCTTTTTTTATAGTTTTTTTTGAAAACAGTCACTTTGTTATAAAAAAAAGTTTGACAGTATATATGTATGAGTAATTTTTTTATAACATTATCACTTTTATTCATTTTTCCAAACTTTTCCTCCCTCTACTCCCTCCCCTAGATGACAGGCAATCCCATACATTTTACATATGTTACAATATAACCTACATACACTATATGTGTGTAAATCCAATTTTCTTGTTGCACATTAAGTATTAGATTCCGAAGGTATAAGTAACCTGGGTAGATAGACAGTAGTGCTAACAATTTACATTCACTTCCCAGTGTTCCTTCTCTGGGTGTAGTTATTTCTGTCCATCATTGATCAATTGGAAGTGAGTTGGATCTTCTTTATGTTGAAGATATCCACTTCCATCAGAATACATCTTCATACAGTATTGTTGTTGAAGTATATAGTGATCTTCTGGTTCTGCTCACCTCACAGCATCAGTTCATGTAAGTCTCGCCAAGCCTCTCTGTATTCCTCCTGCTGGTCATTTCTTACAGAGCAATAATATTCCATAACATTCATATGCCATAATTTACCAAACCATTCTCCAATTGATGGACATCCATTCATCTTCCAGTTTCTAGCTACTATGAAAAGAGCTGCCACAAACATTTTGGCACATACAGGTCCCTTTCCCCTCCGCAGTATTTCTTTGGGATATAAGCCCAATAACAGCAATGCTGGGTCAAAGGGTATGCACAGTTTGATAACTTTTTGGGCATAGTTCCAAATTGCTCTCCAGAATGGCTGGATTCTTTCATAACTCCACCAACAATGTATTAGTGTCCCAGTTTTCCCACATCCCCTCCAACATTCATCATTATTTGTTCCTGTCATCTTAGCCAATCTGACAGGTGTGTAGTGGTATCTCAGAGTTGTCTTAATTTGCATTTCTCTGATCAGTAGTGATTTGGAACACTCTTTCATATGGGTGGATATAGTTTCAATTTCATCATCTGAGAATTGTCTGTTCATATCCTTTGACCATTTATCAATTGGAGAATGGTTTGATTTCTTATAAATTAGGGTCAGTTCTCTACATATTTTGGAAATGAGACCTTTATCAGAATCTTTAACTGTAAAAATATTTTCCCAATTTGTTACTTCCCTTCTAATCTTGTTTGCATTAGTATTGTTTGTACAGAAACTTTTTAGTTTGATGTAATCAAAATCTTTTATTTTGTGATCAATAATGATCTCTAATTCTCCTCTGGTCATAAATTCTTTCCTCCTCCACAGGTCTCAGAGGTAGACTATTTTCTGTTTCTCTAATCTATTTATTATCTCATTCTTTATGCCTAAATCCATGGACCCATTTTGATCTTATCTTGGTATATAGTGTTAAATGTGGATCCATATCTAATTTCTGCCATAATAATTTCCAGTTTTCCCAACAGTTTTTTCCAAATAATGAATTTTTATCCCTAATGTTGGTAACTTTGGGTTTGTCAAAGATTAGATTGCTATAGATGTACCCTTTTTTGTCCTTTGTATCTAATCTGTTCCACTGATCGACTGGTCTATTTCTTAGCCAATACCAAATGGTTTTGGTGCCTGCTGGTATATAATATAGCTTTAGATCAGGTACACTTAGACCACCTTCAGATGACTTTTTTTTTCATTAGTTCCCTTGCAATTCTCGACAAAAGGTCGAGAATTTCAAGGGAAGTAATGAAAAAAAAAATTAAATGAAGGTGGTCTAGCTGTACCTGATCTAGAACTATATTATAAAGCAACAGTCACCAAAACCATTTGGTATTGGCTAAGAAATAGACTAGTTGTTCAGTGGAATAGGTTAGGTTCACAGGGCAAGATAGTGAATAAAAATAGCAATCTAGTGTTTGACAAACCCAAACATCCCAACTTTTGGGATAAGAATTCATTATTTGACAAAAACTGCTGGGAAAACTGGAAATTAGTATGGCAGAAACTAGGCATGGGCCCACATTTAACACCACATACTAAGATAAGATCAAAATGGGTCCAAGATTTAGGCATAAAGAACCAAATTATAAATAAATTGGAGGAACATGGGATAGTCTACCTCTCAGACTTGTGGAGAAGGAAGGAGTTTGTGTCCAAGGGAGAACTAGAGACCATTATTGATCACGAAATAGAACATTTTGATTACACTAAATTAAAAAGTTTCTGCACAAACAAAACTAATGCAAACAAGATTAGAAGGGAAGTAACAAATTGGGAAAACATTTTTATAGTTAAAGATTCTGATAAAGGCCTCATCTCCAAAATATACAGAGAATTGACTTTAATTTATAAGAAATCAAGCCATTCTCCAATTGATAAATGGTCAAAGGATATGAACAGACAATTTTCAGATGATGAAATTAAAACTATTTCCACTCATATGAAAGAGTGTTCCAAATCACTATTGAGCAGAGAAATGCAAATTAAGACAACTCTGAGGTATCATTACACACCTGTCAGATTGCCTAAAATGACAGGAACAAATAATGATGAATGTTGGAGGGGATGTGGGAAAACTGGGACACTAATACATTGTTGGTGGAGTTGTGAAAGAATCCAACCATTCTGGAGAGCAATCTGGAATTATGCCCAAAAAGTTATCAAAATGTGCATACCCTTTGACCCAGCCATACTACTACTGGGCTTATACTCCAAGGAACTACTAAAGAAGGGAAAGGGACCTGTATGTGCTAAAATGTTTGTGGCAGCCCTTTTCATAGTGGCTAGAAACTGGAAAATGAATGGATGTCCATCAATTGAAGAATTGTTGGGTAAATTATGGTATATGAATGTTATGGAATATTATTGTTCTGTAAGAAATGACCAACAGGAGGAATACAGAGAGGCTTGGAAAGACTTACATCAACTGATGCTAAGTGAAATGAGCAGAACCAGAAGATCATTATACACTTCAACAATGATACTGTATGAGGATGCCTTCTGATGGAAGTGGATATCTTCAACATAGAGAAGAGCTAATCCAATTTCAATTGGTCGATAATGGACAGAATCAGCTACATCCAGAAAAGGAACACTGGAAAATGAGTATATACTGTGAGCACTGTTTTGTTTTGTTTTGTTTTGTTTTTGTTCCCAGATTATTTTTAGCTTCCGAATACAATTCTTCCTTTGCAACAACAACAAGAACAAAATTTGGTTCTGCACATATATATTGTACCCAGGATATACTATAAAATATTTAATATGTATGGGAATGCCTGCCATCAAGGGGAGGGGGTGGAGGGAAGGAGGGGACAAATTTGGAACAGAAGGGAGTACAATGAATAATGTTGTAAAAAAAATTACCTATGAATATGTACTGTCAAACAAAATGTTATAATTATAAAAATTAATAAAAAAAAAAGATTAGTTTCTAGGAACTAGAAATTTTTTTTTGGATTTGAAGGAAATATTTCCTCTATTAAAGAAAAATGAAGACAGGTGGTAATCAGTACATGGTATTAATTTCCAATGGAACAATATTTTTTCCCTATATATTTTCAATGATCTCTTTGCTAATTGTCTTTGAGAAGACTGATTAAATTCTGGTCTGGCCATATATACTTTGGAATTTAGCCCTGCCCCTTTCTCAGTGCATATGCCCAGCTCCCCTGTAGTGAGTTAGTGAAAGGTGTCCACTTATCTGCAGCAGAGAAGGGATGCAATGAATCAGAAAGGGATGTGTTTTATGAAGTAAGCACTTTCCACACTCTTTCCTGCACTGCTATATTTATACTGAAATGGTCCATTTATTTTAATCCTAAATAGGTCTCTAGATAAGAATGGAAAGTTGAAGTCAAAAAAAAAAAAAAAAAAAAGGGGGGGGGTAAAGATTTTCATTTCCAAACAATTAATTCAGGATTAAATTTTTAAAAATAAGATCTCAATTATTTAGTCTCTGATAAAACTAAATCCTTATGACAACCCAGTTTTTCCTACCAAAAGAATTTACCTTTTCTTGTGAATGATATTTTTGAATGGAAAAAAGATCCTTCTTTTATTGAAATTTTGCATCTAGAAAGACATAAACATCTTCTGAAACTTTGTTGTCATATGATTACAAGTTGCTTGGGAATAACTTTATATCCATTCATATAAAAATGGAGGCCATAAAAGAGCTACTTCTTTACACAACAACCCAAGCCATCAAGCCCTTAGATGGTCAGGAAATATATCTCAGAATAGAGTATGTTAGCTCTGGAAGGGGGCTAGAAGTTGTTATACACAGTTCTTACCTCCTGCATATGGATAAATTAAAGCCTGGGGAAGAAAAGAAAATCATTCACCACGCCAGCTTACAAAAGAAACACAAGAGGCTTTGGGAGACTTTGAACTGGCTTTATCCAATGTGGTTGAAAGAGTCACTCAAAAACCCTTGGAAATATCAGTTTTTGCTACAAAAGAGGCACCCACAGCAGTCCTTCATCAAGGAGACAGTGTGATTGAGTGGATGAACCTCCCAGCACAACCAGAACGAAGCCTTACTCCTTACCCAGTGCTTGTGGCTAGGATTTTATTAAAGGCTATTATAAGGCTATTAAGAGATAATATACATATACATATATATATATATATGTTATATATTATATATACAATTATCTGGAATAAGTCCTGAAAAAATATACACATTCTATACTAATGCACAAATTAATGTATGCTGTGAGACCATCCCAGCAATGGCAAATTTTATTGGCCACCGCTCCAAATTTTGCACATGGATCTCCATTAAAGATAACCCGGCTACTACATAATAGGCGATGGAATTTTGAAGAAAAAGTTTCTAAGGTTCCTCTTAAAGGACCAACAATCTTTACAGATTCATCCAAAGAAAATATTTGTGCTGTATACTCTCATGATTTAACCATAAAGAGAGTAGTCAGGACTCCTTTTCAGTCTACTCAACAGAATGAATTATTTGATATCATGCTAGCTCTTACTTATTACCCAGGAGACGTAAATATAATTACTTTTTTTTTTTTTTTTTTGTTATATACAATACACAAAAGAGATTTGATCTTTATTGATGATTGGATTTCTTTTTTTTTTTTAATTTTATAATTATAACATTTTTTTGACAGTACATATGCATGGGTAATTTTTTTACAACATTATCCCTTGCACTTACTTCTATTCAGATTTTTTCCCTTCCTCCCCCAACCCCCTCCCCCAGATGGCAAGCAGTCTTATATATGTTAAATATATTACAGTATATTCTAGATACAACATATGTGTGTAGAACCGAATTTTTTGATGCAGAGGAAGAATTGGATTCAGAAGGTAAAAATAACAGTTTACATTCATTTTCCAGTGTTCCTTTTCTGGATGTAGCTGGTTCTGTCCATCATTAATTAAATGGAATTGGATTAGCTCTTCTCTATGTTGAAGAAATCCACTTCCATCAGCATACATCCTCGTACAGTATCATTGTTGAAGTGTATAATGATCTTCTGGTTCTGCTCGTTTCACTCAGCATCAGTTGATGTAAGTCTCTCCAAGCCTCTCTGTATTTCTCCTGTTGGTCATTTCTTATAGAACAATAATATTCCATAACATTCATATACCATAGTTTACCCAACAATTCTCCAATTGATGGACATCCATTCATCTTCCAGCTTCTAGCCACTATGAAAAGGGCTGCCACAAACATTTTGGCACATACAGGTCCCTTTCCCTTCTTTAGTAGTTCCTTGGAGTATAAGCCCAGTAGTAGTATGGCTGGGTCAAAGGGTATGCACATTTTGATAACTTTTTGGGCATAATTCCAGATTGCTCTCCAGAATGGTTGGATTCTTTCACAACTCCACCAACAATGTATTAGTGTCCCAGTTTTCCCACATCCCCTCCAACATTCATCGTTATTTGTTCCTGTCATCTTAGCCAATCTGACAGGTGTGTAATGATACCTCAGAGTTGTCTTAATTTGCATTTCTCTGCTCAATAGTGATTTGGAACACTCTTTCATATGAGTGGAAATAGTTTTAATTTCATCATCTGAAAATTGTCTGTTCATATCCTTTGACTATTTATCAATTGGAGAATGGCTTGATTTCTTATAAATTAAAATCAGTTCTCTGTATATTTTGGAGATGAGGCCTTTATCAGAACCTTTAACTGTAAAAAATTTTTCCCAATTTGTTACTTCCTTTCTAATCTTTTTAAAAATGTTCTATTTTGTGATCAATAATGGTCTCTAGTTCTCCCTTGGACACAAACTCCTTCCTCCTCCACAAGTCTGAGAGGTAAACCATCCCATGTTCCTCCAATTTATTTATGATTTCGTTCTTTATGCCTAAATCTTGGACCCATTTTGATCTAATCTTAGTATGTGGTGTTAAAGGTGGGTCTATGCCTAGTTTCTGCCATACTAATTTCCAGTTTTCCCAGCAGTTTTTGTCAAATAATGAATTCTTATCCCAAAATTTGGGATCTTTGGGTTTGTCAAAGATTAGATTGCTATTTTTATTCACTATCTTGCCCTGTGAACCTAACCTATGCCACTGATCAACTAGTCTATTTCTTAGCCAATACCAAATGGTTTTGGTGACTGTTGCTTTATAATATAGCTTTAAATCAGGTACACTTAGACCACCTTCCTCTGACTTTTTTTTCATTAGTTCCCTTGCAATTCTCGACCTTTTATTCTTCCATATGAATTTTGTTGTTATTTTTTCTAGGTCATTAAAATAGTTTCTTGGGAGTCTGATTGGTATAGCACTAAATAAATAGATTAGTTTGGGGAGTATTGTCATCTTTATTATATTCGCTCGGCCTATCCAAGAACAGTGAATGTCTTTCCAATTATTTAAATCTGACTTTATTTTTGTGGCAAGTGTTTTGTAATTTTGCTCATATAATTCCTGACTTTCCTTTGGTAGATATATTCCCAAATATTTTATACTATCGACTGTTATTTTGAATGGAATTTCTCTTTGTATCTCTTGTTGTTGGATTGTGTTGGTAATGTATAAAAATCCTGAGGATTTATGTGGATTTATTTTGTATCCTGCGACTTTGCTAAAATTCTGAATTATTTCTAATAGCTTTTTAGCAGAGTCTTTGGGGTTCTCTAAGTATACCATCATGTCATCTGCGAAAAGTGACAATTTGATTTCTTCATTTCGTACTCTAATTCCTTGATTCTCTTTCTCAGCTCTTATTGCCAAGGCTAGAGTTTCTAGTACTATATTGAATAGTAATGGTGATAGTGGGCAACTTTGTTTCACTCCTGATCTTACAGGGAAAGGTTCTAGTTTATCACCATTACATATGATGTTTACTGAAGGTTTTAAATATATGCTCCTTATTATTTTAAGGAATAGTCCATTTATTCCTATACTCTCAAGCGTTTTTAGTAGGAATGGATGTTGGATTTTATCAAATGCCTTTTCTGCATCTATTGAGATGATCATATGGTTTTTATTAATTTGATTATTAATATGGTCAATTATACTAATAGTTTTCCTAATATTAAACCAGCCCTGCATTCCTGGTATAAATCCCACTTGGTCATAGTGTATTATCCTGAGGATGATTTTCTGAAGTCTATTTGCTAATATCTTATTTAAGATTTTAGCATCAATATTCATTAAGGAAATTGGTCTATAGTTTTCTTTCTCAGTTTTCGATCTACCTGGTTTAGGTATCAGTACCATGTCTGTGTCATAGAAGGAATTTGGTAGGACTCCTTCAATCCCTATTTTTTCAGATAGTTTATATAGCATTGGAGTTAGTTGTTCTTTAAATGTTTGGTAGAATTTACATGTGAATCCATCTGGTCCCGGGGACTTTTTCTTAGGAAGTTGGTTAATAGCTTGGTCTATTTCTTTTTCTGAGATGGGACTATTTAGACTACTTACTTCTTCCTCTGTTAATCTGGGCAAGCTATATTTTTGAAGGTATTCTTCCATTTCATTTAAGTTATCGAATTTATCGGCATAAAGTTGAGCAAAGTAGCTCCTAACTATTGTTCTAATTTCCTCTTCATTAGTGGTGAGTTCACCCTTTTCATTTTCAAGACTATCAATTTGCTTTTTCTCTTTCCTTTTTTTAATCAGGTTTACTAAGGGTTTGTCTATTTTGTTGGTTTTTTCATAAAACCAACTCTTAGTTTTATTAATTAATTCAATAGTTTTTTTTTTTTACTTTCAATTTTATTAATCTCACCTTTTATTTTTTGAATTTCATGTTTTGTGTTTGTCTGGGGGGTTTTAATTTGTTCCTTTTCTAGCAATTTTAGTTGTAAGCCCAATTCGTTGGCCCTCTCTTTCTCTATTTTATGCAGGTAGGCCTGTAGAAATATAAAACTTCCCCTTATTACTGCTTTGGCTGTATCCCACACATTTTGGTATGATGTCTCATTATTGTCATTTTCTTGGGTGAAGTTATTAATTATGTCTATGATTTGCTGTTTTACCCAATCATTCTTTAGTATAAGATTATTTAGTTTCCAATTATTTTTTGGTCTATTTTCCCCTGGCTTTTTATTAAATATTATTTTGATTGCATTATGGTCTGAAAAGGATGCATTTACTATTTCTGCCTTAAAATATAATTATTTATTCAGCTTATTCAGTAGGTGTAGTACAAAGAATTGCCACAGCCCAAATAAAATTTGCAGCCTCTAATATTTATCAGCTCTTTAAGGAACTTCAAGAGCAAGTGAGAAAATATCCAGGCAAGATTTATATCTTGCATATCCACTCACATAGTGGACTTCCAGGTCCTATTTTGATGGAAATTCAAAGGCAGATAGCTTTCTAACCATGTTAGCCAGTAGTCCTTTATTTCAGGAAGCACAAGAATCTCATTCTAAATATCATCAGGCTGCTTGAGCTTTACGTTTACAATTTGGAATCACAAGAGAGGAAGCTAGGAGCATAGCAAAAAGCTGTACAGCTTGTCTTCCTTTCCATGCTCCTACACTCTCTCCAGGGAAGAATCCTCATGCTTTGAGACCCAATGAAATCTGGCAAATGGATGTGACCCACTATAAATCTTTTGGTTGTCTGTCTTTCATCCATTTGGTAGTAGATACCTTTTCAGGATTCACTTTTGCAGTGCCAACAGCAAAAGAGACAGCCCGAATGGTCACTGAATTCCTTATCTAAGCATTTGCAATTATGGGTGTACCACAAGAAATAAAAACAGATAATGGACCTGCATATAATTCTAAACATTTTGCGCACTTCTGTGTGCAGTATAAGATATTACACATTATTGGAATACCTTTTAATCCACAAGGTCAGGCAATAGTAGAGAGAAGAAACAGAGACCTTAAGACACTCCTCCCAAAACAAAAGAAAGGGGGAGCCACAAGTAGCCCTAGGGAACTTCTAAATTTAGTTCTCTATACCATTAATTTTCTAATTTTTGACAAAGATGCACTGGCTCTGGAAGACAGGTTTTATAACCCACCAGAAAGGCAGTGTCCAGTGCGAGCAGCTACATTGTCCTTAGATAATCGCCAGGTGATGTGGAGAGACCCAGAAAGTGGTGAATGGAAGGGACCAGACAGGTTAACTGCCTGGGGGAGAAGGTTTGCTTGTATTTCTTCAGATGGAGAAAGAATCAGATGGGTGTCAATGAGTTGTATTCGCCTTATCCATAGGAGAGAGACAGAAAAAGAGAAAGACCTCAAAACAAAGGAGAAAATCTAAGAAACATCTGACACTGAAAGAGCATGGCTAATAAAAAGACTGTTAAATAATTTTAAAAACCAGCAGGAATCATTGGATTTCCTAACACAAGATGAGATTAATGGACAATAGACTTATGGATATTTATAAATTCTCAATTTATGATTATTTGATCATGTTATTTGTTACATACTTCTAGCATGTATTATGTTACTCTGTTACTATGTTACTATGTGTTTATGTAATCTATGTCATTATGTGTAATGCCTCACATATTGATGGATTTATGTTTCAAGGTTATGATCTAAATCAAAAGAAAGAGGGAGATGTTAGGTTCTTACTAAGTGCTAATGAGATAATGAGATATTAGATTCTTACTAAGTGCTAAGTCGGTACTTGACAATTCTCTAGTTCCAGGCTTTCTTGGGGAAGAGTTTGCATGCTTAGGAGGAGCAAGTTCATTGGTTGAAGTAATTCTTCCCAGAAGCCCTTGCATTATCCCACGCCTATTCTCTGGGAGGATAAACAAGGCAGCTCTGGAGGAAACAGGGAGTTGTTTCTGGACCAGACTTGAGGCTGCTCTCTGCAGGAAGGGAAGTCAGCTCTCTACAGGAAGAAGAATCTGTCTGAGAGATTTGAGTTGAAACAACAGATCTCCTACCAGAGAGCAATAGCTTCTGGAGACAACAGCACATTACACTCAATGATTATTTTATTATTGTTATTATAATTTGTCCTTCAAAAATGATCAATAACATCAAAAGTTATATCCTGAATTATATGTAAACTGGATTTAAATGCATCAAAGCTACAAAAAAGTCATCAATCTTACTCTTTCTTCTAGAGCCATCTAATTCCAACAACAAGATAAAAATTAAGACAACTGCTGATAATCCAAAATGCAATATATGACCTTGATATCTTTTTTACTTATTTTTAAAATTATAAATAATAATAGCTTTTTAAAAATATTTGCAGAGAGTTTTCAACATTCAGCCTTGCAAAACTTTGTGTTTCAAATTTTTCTCCCTTTCTTGTACCTCTTCCCCTAGAAAGCAAGAAATCCAATATATGTTAAACATGTATAATTCTTCTAAACACATTTCCACCTATATCATACTGTACAAGAAAAATAAAATCAAAAGGGAAAAATGAGAAAAAATAAACAAACAACAAAAATGTTGAAAATACTATGCTGCAATCCACATTCAGTCTCCATAATGTTTTTTTCTGGATGCAGATAGCTTTGTCCATGACAAGTCCATTGGAATTGCCTTAAATCACTTTTTTGTTAAAAAGAGCCAAGGATCTTGACAAGATATGGCAGTGCCTACTTTAATTGCCTTTTTGTCTGTTGAAACAAATTGTTCTCATATGTTCATTCTAAGCCTTTTCATGTTTGTGGTAGACACCCCCCTAACTCTAGTGGGCCAAACATTGATTACCTTCAAACTGGTTCAGTCAATCTGCCAAGATAGGTTTACTGGGTGTTGCTGCTGAGCATGCTACATTTTCTTGGCATTTCAGGTGAGAGTTGATAGCAAGTAGACACAAAAGGTAAATGGGCAATCCTGAAAAGGACTTGGCAAGCCCTCACAGCATACATTAATCTTTGAATACCTCATATACCCCAGATCAAAGTTCAAATCCTGCATCATAAACTTGTTAGCTTGTGACCCTGGCTATGTCACTTAACCGTGTTTATCTCTATTTGTTCATCTATAAAAGGAAGTAGAGAGAATGGTAAAGCAATTGAATATCTTTGCCAAGAAATCCCCAAATGGAGTCATAGAGTTAGACAACTTAATAACAGCAACCATCTTTCCTACTTGGAAGAAAAGGATTTGATAAACTCATTATGACTAAATTGTTTTTAAAAATAGAGTAATGAGCTCAATGAGCTTTCTTTCTAAAAGGATAAAAAAATGTATAAAGGGGTGCTAGAAAGGATGGTAGTTGTGGAGGTGGCCAGGAAATTGTGTGAAATATAGTTTTTGATTAAAATAAAATGAAAAATCATCTATCAGAGTTCAGAGTCCCTAAGGTATATCCAAGATTAAATAGGATAGGACTTATAGTTTAAGTCCAGGCACTATACCATACATTTACTGACCTAGATCCCTTTTCATAATTTATATTCATTTACTCATATTTTTCTCCATTATTGGATTTTTTTTCTCATTTCTTCCTACTCATTTTCAGAGTCCATATCAAAATCTCCCTCTTGCTAGAAAATAACAACTCTAAGTGCTTGAGACCACCTCTATCGTCTCTTAAAAATTTTTATATCTTATCCACAATACACAATTAATGCTCTATTGATTCTGTAACATGATAGTTCTGGAAAGTGAGCCAGGAAGATCTTAATTTAAATTTTACCTCTGATATTTAGAAGTTATATGATCATAAGAATCAATTCATCAAGAATTTATTGCATCTATGATTCATAATGCATTGTACCAGACACTAAGGACACCAAGACAGATTTTTTTTTTTAATTCACAGGGCAAAATAGTCAATAACTATACAAAATCTAGTGTTTGACAAACTTAAAGACTAGTTTTTAGGACAAGAAGTCACCATTTCAGAAAAACTGCTGGAAAAATGGGAAACTAGGCATTGACCCATACCTTTACCAAGAAAAGGTCTAAATAGGTCAATGATCTAGACATAAAAAAATGATATTATAAACAAATTAGAAGAACATAAGATAGTTTACTTCTCATATCTGTGAAGGAAGAAGGAATTTGTGACCAAAGAACTGTAGATCATTATTGATCACAAAATAGATAATTTTGATTATATTATGTAGAGGGCCATAACTCTGGAGAAGTATACTTGAAACAAGGATACTTACAAAAAGGTGTTAACTCAGTGGAATTGATGAGATGATAGTTCTTTAGTTTAAATATACTTAGTAGCATGGTGATGTAATGGTTCTCTAGTTCACACATATTCAGTGTGCTGTAACTATGTAATTGTAATAAGGTATTTAAGGGCTAAAAGGACTAGAAATGAGACATTTCATCTTTGACATCCTCCTGGTGGCTCTCCTGCCACCTGTACTCCTCCAATAAGATCAAGACTGAGTCAGATTATGACAGACACAGACAGTGAAGGAGACAGATTTAAGACTTTAGACTCTATTCCTGTCTATCCTCATGGTGACTGTCATGCTGAGACCAAGGCCCTATCTGAAGGACCTCCACGAAGCTAGCCTGGACATTACAATATTAAGTTAATAAATTTTTGTACAAACAAAACTAATGCAGACAAGATTAGAAGGGAAGCAATCAAGTGGGAAAACATTTATACATTCAAAAATTCCTATAAAGGCCTCATTTCTAAAATATATAAAGAATTTATAAGAATTCAAGCCATTCTCAAATTGATGAATGGTCAAAGGATATGAACAGACAGTTTTCAGATGATGAAATTGAATCTATTTATAATCATATGAAAAAGTGCTCCAAATCACTACTGATCAGAGAAATGCAAATTAAGACAACTCTGAACTACTACTACACACCTGTGAGATTGGCTAAATCACAGAAACATAATAATGAATGTTGAAGGGTTTGTGGGAAAAATTGGACACTAATATACTGTTGGTGGAATTGTGAACAGATGCAACCATCCTGGAGAGCAATTTGGAATTATGATCAAAAAGTTATCAAACTGTGCATACCCTTTGATCCAACAGTGTTTCTATTAGGCTTATATCCCAAAGAGATCTTAAATAAAGAAAAGGGATCCACATGTGCAAAAATGTTTATTGCAGCCCTTTTTGTAGTTGCAATAAACTGGAAATTGAATGGATATTTATTCGTTGCACAATAGTTGAATAAATTATGGTATATGAATGTTATGGAATATTATTTTTCTGTAAGAAACGATAAACAGGATGATTTCAGAGAAGCTTGCAGAGACTTAAAAGAACTGATACTAAGTGAAATGAGCAGAATCAGGAGATTATTATACATGGCAACAACAAGATTATATGATTATCAATTCTAAAAGACATGGCTCTCTTCAGCAAGGAGAGGATTCAAACTAGTTCTTATTCTTCAGTGATGAAGAGAATGATCTACACCCAATGAGAAGACTATGGGAATCAAGTGTGGTTCACAATATAGCATTTTCACTTTTTTTGTTTTTGTTTGCTTGCATTTCAATTTGTTTCTCTTTTTTTTCTTGTGTGTACAATAATTATAGATAGATAGATAGATATGTATATATATACATATCTATATATATGTATGTATATAGATATGTATATATATACACATACATACATATATTAGATTTAACATTAATTTCTACCACGTTTAACATATATTGGACTACTTACCATCTAGGGGAGGGCATTAGGGAAGAGGTGGAAATTGGACCATAAGGTTTTTCAAAGACTAATGTTGAAGAATTTTCCATGCATATGTTTTGAAAAGTAAAAAGTTTTAATTTAAAAAAAAAAAGCCATTCCCCTTTGGGATAGTTTTATTTATTAATTTTTTTTTTCTTTAGCATAAATCACACTCTTCTGAAATGTCCTTGTTTTACATGAGGTCATGCAAAGCAGCCTAATCCCAGCTTTCTCAAATGTGTTAACAGTTACTAGTGAGCAGATAAAATATTGTATATACGAAGGTGGGGTTATATTTGGTGCTTCATTATAGAAAATACAATTCTAGTCACATAGCAAAATCTCAGACAATGCTTGGTAGATATCACTAATTCATAGTTTTAACTGAATACTTCATGGAGTTGTGTAAAAAAGCATTTGTGTGTGTATGTGTGTGTGTGTGTCTTTTCTTTGAACTGCATTCTACAGCTAGTTTTTTTGGTTATAAGTTATAACAAAGTTTTTCATTCAAACGACCCCCTTAAGTGTAAGTTGTCTTAGAGGAATAAATATTTCCTAATATGTCTGTTCTGCTCATAAAGTGTAAGAAAAAAGAAAACTGAGTGATATGAAAAAGAAATAGGAGAAAAAATTAAAAACATAAGCAGTGGTAGTTTCAGCCCCAGTGGAAAACATACATTTATTGGGAAGAATTCTCAGCAGGAATGCTGGAAATCTTACATTTTCTAGTTCAATTACAACATCAGGATCTTAGATATTGGTAAGAGGCTTGTTTCCAAGAACTCTGATGCTGAATCAATACGGTCCTAAGTGATGCATTAAAACTAGTGCAGAAAATGTCCTACCATTATTAATAAATTGTTCATACCTTTCCAATATATTCTTTTTACACATTTAGGCTTTGTTTAAGTTACTGTTTTGTTGGAACAAAATCAAGAATGTTAGAGAAGTTAAAGAATTACAAGAAGTTAGGCTACAATTTGTAAGCCAAAGATATGTAGTAATTTTATCTATAATTCCCCATAAAACAGTTTTTATCTCTTATTACAGAAAAAAATTCTTTAGAAAACTGCAAGAATGGTAGCTTTTTATAAATATCTACTGTGTTGTCTTTTGAATATTAATTTCATAGTATTAACCCTTAAGGAGTACATATTATTTTAGCGAAGTGAAATGTTTGGAGACCTTATCAGCTTATGCTTCATACCAAGGGTGATCTTTACAGAGAAGAGGAAGCTACCTATAACTAATTTCAGTGATTTAGAGAAAGTCTCTCTCCCTCTCCTATGAGCTTTTGCACCTAGGGTTCAAACCCCTTTCCATGAGATAATATATTTCATTTATTTTCCTTTGACATTTAAAAATTACTTAATTTTACTAAGAGACTAAATTTTCCCATCTATTCCATGTGAATGTTTAAACTTTCACTGCCTAATTCATGAGGTTGTTGCGAAAGTCAAATAGGATAAAGTATATAAAATTCTACACAGACCTTGTAAGGAGGCAATTGTGATATAATTGAAAGGAATGCAAGATTTATCACCCATCATATTCCATCAATGTAAAATTGTCCAGCTCATTTAAATCTGTTAGGTTACAATTTCTTCAAATATAAAAATGAGTGGGAAAAATAAATCGATATTAATGGTTATTTTTGTCTTAAATATATTATATCTACTTATTATTTTTCTTTCCTGATATTTCTTTTACCACTTCCCTTCTCAAAATTTTCTTGATTTTTTTTGTAAATATATCAATATATGCATATATTGTCTTCCCCAATAAGGATACTTTGCTTTTGTGTCTGAATCACAAATGCCTGCTCTTGTGCCTGACATATAGTAAGACCTTAATAAATAACATCTTTATAAATTTCACATGAAAATAGCCATAGATAAGCTAATTATATCGATTTTATGGGTACTAGAGGATTTAATCCAGCTCTCTCAAACTTACATATGAGGAAACAAGATCCAAATCTATACAAGTGAATTGCCCATGATCACCATAGTAGATTCAATTCAACAAACTCTCATTCATTTTCTGCTATGAAATGTGCTACTGTTCTATGCACTGCCAAGGATCTAATGGTGAGTGAGATATAGTTCTTTGTATTAAAATTTTACAATTTATATTTGCAAAAATTTTCTTGTACAATGAAGATGGGTAATATAGGTGATTATTTTCCAAATTGAATTTTCAGTTAAAGCACTTAGGATCACAATAGATTTCCTTTTAAATGAAAAAATACTCTCTTACAATTATGTTGTAATTTAATTTGCAAAAGTTAAATTTATTTGGAAATGTATATATTGTATAAAATTTTATGATACTCAAATGTACTAATATGATGAAATATCAACTATGTTTTCAGGTCATATCTATTTTTTATGGAGACATTTGCATATATTGATATGATCTCCATAATTTATATAACTGAAATTTTACCACTATAGATTCATTCCTTTGAATAAAGAACACTGTATCTTACTAAAATCCTAATACCTCTGCCAGAATAATGTTAAATAATTATTAGTTATTTAGAACAAATTAACTTAGTCTTTCCTTGCAAAAGTTAACAACTTCTTAAAGGCCAGGCCCTTGGGAAAATATGACAGATGACAAATATTTTAAGATTGAATGAAGGGATTTTAGAGTAAGGAAAAAAATGAGACCCTTCTGAATCCTCAAGTCAGTTAGGATAGTGTGTTGGGGTGGAAGAATGCAAACTATTGTATTTATGATTTTGTCTAGGACTAGCCAATTTTTTTTCCAAGAAAACTCAGGTCTATGAGTTTTATTAAATTCTCAATTTCATAAATTATAGTTTTTTCTCTGATGTGAATGTATTTTTATATATGTAGTATTATATAAGCTGAGGGGAAATATAAAATAGACCAACAATCTCTCACAAAAGTGCAAACAGTGTGATTTTCAGGGTCTCACATATGCTTAAAATGCCTATTATTATTAAAAATAGATGCCACCCAAGGAGTCCACTTGTGACTCAGGGAACCTTCTTCACTGGACACCTGTTTATTTTGCAATTAACTCAGGGTAAGTAGGCCTGTTCTCAATGTCTTGCTTGAGGGTCTGGAATTTAATCTCATGCCTTTTCTTGTATTTATAGATCATCAATCAACAAAAATCCAATAGTGAGAGAAGAAAAACAAAACAAAACATGAGGGATGGATGGCCTATTTGTTCTCTTGGAGAAATAAGTGGGATTGTTTATCTATAACTACAGATTTTAACAAGAAAGGAAACACTAAAGAACTATTGCCAAATATACCTAGAAAAGAGTGGGATAATAGTCTAACTCATCTTTCTCCAATCCATGTATAGAAGAACACTGAAACCTATATAGAAATATGTACAATTACTTGTCTCAGTCCATATGTGAGTCAGGCAAAAGGACAGATTTCCTCTTTATTGAAAGATATATAATGTAGATATTGCATTTAATGTTGAGTTAGGAAAACCATATTTTGGACCAGATTTTTGTCAGAAACACACATATCAAACATCCTATAGTGGATGTAAAAGAACTATAAAGCCAGTGGCCTATTGGGGGTTGGGGGAGAGGGAATAAAGACATGATTGATATTGTACATGGCTGTAATGCTTTGTTCTGATAGGGTCAGAAAGGCATAGAACAAATGTCCTTAAGATGGTGAGTAGGTCCTATACATCAGTGGATGAGATAGCTAACAAAGGGAGGAACCCATAAAATAGGTGGGTCTGGGATCACACAACATTGAAAATGATATCCATAGAACTTACAGAACCTATGGGTGGATGAATGTTGCCAATAGGTGAGCGTTTAATAGTCTCCAAGTTGCTTTTTGGAGATTTAATCTTCCTCTTGGTGATTGGGTTGTTTTCCCTGTGAGCAGGCTAAGCCTTTGTCTTTGCACTGTGATTTACTTGTTTCAGACTACTCCCCGAATTGTTCTATTAGCCTAGGGAGTTTAGAAAGTACAAAATCACCAGTATTTGCATCAATCATAATTATCTTGACTTTAATTCTGTCTTTAGATCAGAGACATATGGGTTCTATACTAAAAGATGATACAAATGTTTCAATGAGACTAAAGTACAAATTTTGAAATGGAAGAAGTATAGGCATCTAACTAGCCAAGTGACTAAAATCACATCCTGCATAAACATTAAAGCAATACATGTTTATATGGTGCTTAATGGTTCAAAAAGTGCTTTGTCTGACCACATGTTGAATTACCTTCCCAATTCTCTCCACATCCCCACTTCAACACACACACACACACACACACACACACACACACACACACACACACACACATACATCTCAGTAAAAATTGCTGCCTCTTTGAGAACAAGGACTGCTTTTAATTTGTCTTTCTGTTCTCAGAATCCAATCTAGTGCTACACAATATACGTGTGTGCATATATGTGCATATATATATATATATGTATACATACATATGTGTGTATAGACTGTGTGTATATGTGTATGCATATGTATGCATATATTGAATATATACACATACATGCCTGTAGTACTTATCTTTAAGAAGCAGCTATTGCTATATATATTTTTTTAGCTGGGCATTAAGTGCCTACTATGTGCCAGATATCATGTTATGCATTGTAGAACACAAAGAAAGACAAAAAGACTTCCCTCAAAAAAAAAAAAAAAAAGTTCCTACTCTCATTGCATAATGGAAAGATGAGGGAAATAAGAGGAAGAGAATAAGCATTTATAATACCTACTTTGTGCCAGGCACTATGCTAAGCACTTTAAAAATATCATCTCATCTGATTCACACAACCATGTGGGGTAGCTATTGCTATTATTTATATTTTATAAATGAACAAATTAAGTAAAATAGATGTTGAGATTTATCCACAGTTATAATGAGGGGGCTAATAATGAGGGAGACAATGCACAAGCAATTCATAAATGATTATTGTTGTTTTATGCTTCATTCTCAAAGAGGACTTCACCCCTTAGCAGGGTGACTTGAAAGTGAATTGGATTTGAGTGAGGCAGACCTGTTTAAGCATCAACCTCCTTCTATCCTCCAGCATTACAACTGGTGATGGATAAGGACACAGTGGGAGACCTTGACCTTTTAAACTAAGATATTTCCCAGATTTCAGTTTGAAGAAATACCCATCAAGTAACTAAAGGCTAAGTAAGAACTGAAAGAAAAGATAGCCCAATTTGCCTTCACAACACAATCAATCAAAGAATGGAAGATCCTCAGAGTTTCTGGCCTATGTACAAGCAAAATATATACAGGATAAACCGGAAATAATCAATAAAGTAAAGGCATTATTAGCATTAAGAGAAATAGGTAGGGGAGCTAGGTGGCGCAGTGGATAGAGCACCAGCTTTGAAGTCAGGAGGACCTGAGTTCAAATCTGGTCTCAGAAACTGAACACTTCCTAGTTGTGTGACCCTGAGCAAGTCACTTAACCCCAGCCTCAGAGAAAAGAGAGAGAGAGAGAGAGAGAGAGAAAGAGAGAAAGAGAGAGAGAGAGAGAGAGAGAGAGAGAGAGAGAGAGAGAGAGAGAGAGAGAGAGAAAGAGAAATAGGTAAAATCTTCTTGAAGTTGAAACATTCATAAGAAGAGATTTGAACAAAGCCAGGGAAACCAAGAAATAAAATTGATCAGAGAGAGATTCCATGCACAGAGAACACATGAAAAATCATCACTAGGATAACAAGTGACTTGTCTGAGAACAACAAAACAGACTATGTTTCTGGATTTCAGAATACATGATAAGAAAATATAAAGTATAAGCAATCTTGAACAAAGTATAAAGGAACCAAATTATGGAAGGCATTACAGGCCAAAAAGAGTATTTTATATTTCATCCTGTAGGTAATAGAGAGCCACTGGAGTTTGCTGAATACAGAGGATAAAGTGGTTAAACTTGCATTTTTGGAATTTTGATTTGACAACTCAGTAAAAGTTGCACTAGAATTCAGAATAAAAGGAAGAAAATCCTCAATTCTTACAAAATAATAAGGGAATCAAACTAAGAGTTAGAAAAATCTAGATCAATAATTATTATCTTCTATTACTCCACAGCTCAATATCTTATCCATGTTATTTTCTATATCAAAATGGTAATAGTACAACCTATTAATTCTTGATGAGCCTTATACAATGCATTCTCACTTTTCCAAAAATTCACTATAAGGAAATCATGTAGCTCATAGTGGCTTCCCATGTATTCTCTCAAGGATATTAACAGCATCAAGCCCATTCCTTACCCCTTTCTTTTGCTATCTATATACTTTTTTGATCATGTCTTGAGATAATGAATTTTTTTTTCATTCATCTTTTCAAATTTCTCATTTGCAATGTGTTGGAATCTATTCATGATCACGATGGCCCTTTTCTTTATCCATTGAAAGACTTTTGACTTCAATTCCTCAGAAATTTTAGTGTTCTATAATCAAAGAAAAATTACTAACTCTACAAATATATGTGTGTATAGGTTTGTGTATATGTATACATACACACATGTGTTTTATGAGTTTTATACATTTGCATACATATGAATATGTATATACAATTCATCCAAAATATATGTGTATATATTTATGTGAATGTATCCATTTCTATATATGGAAATGTAAATGTAGCTATAGATATGTGTGTATGACCACATGCATATGTGAGTATTCAACTATATATAAAACTCACCAGAATAGCAAGAATTTTACTATTTATTGAGAATCTATCTCTGATTTGAACTCTGTATTGGTTATCATTATTATAATGGTAAATATCTTTGACTTCCATATCCCTGAGTTTAATTCTCCTTGATAGTAATGATTAGTCTCATTAAAAAGATAACTTTCTTAAGTCTTTCAAGGAACCTTATAATTCTGACTTGTGTACAATAGACAAGGAATGATGAGATTAGTTGCTACAATCCTAATTTTATTGTTGTTGCTTGTTTATTTTAATATTAAACTCCAATCCATCTTTTATATACCCTCCTCTTTTATCCTCATCAAGTGGTTTCCTAATACTTTTTCTGCTTTCTGCCAGGAAAGTGGTATTGTCTACATTTCAGAGATTATTGACCTATCTCCTGGAAAACTTTTTTTTTTAATTTATTTAAAATTTTCTTTCTTTTTTTTCTGTATTTTGTTTCAATTTATTTTATTTATTTAATATTTCCCCAGTTACATTCAAAACAATTTTTTTTACATTAGTTTTTAACATTTTTTGAGTTCTACATTCTCTCCCTTAGCCTCACCCACAATTAAGAAACCACACATGAAGGTATGAAAAAATATTTCTATAACAGTCAAGGTGAGAAAGAAAATATAAATCTCCAACTCTAATGAAAATGAAAACCCTCGAGAAAAATTAAGTTAAAAATAAATAAAGAGATAGAAAGAATAATGGAGAATGCCTCCATTTATATTTTGACCCAGTTCCTTTTCTAGGTATGGATAGGATTTTTCATCATAAATGATTCAGAGTACATATGGATAATTGTACTACTGACAACAATAATGTCATTTATAGCTGATCATCCAAGAATATTTCTATTATTTTGTATACAGTGTATTTCACTTTGTTCATGCAAGACTTCCAGTATTTTTTTCCCTGAGAGCTTCCAGCTCAACACTTTCCAGAGAACAATAATATTCCTTTAGAGAAACTTGATTCACATTTATTTTTTACAATTACTATTTCTAATTGTATTTTCCCCCATTTATTCTCTCTCTCCTTTCATCCTGTCCCTCCTCAAAAGTGTATTGCTATTGATCATTTCCTCCACAACTATGTTCTCTCTTTTATCACCCTCTCTCCCTTCACATATCCCATTCTTCTATTTTTCTGTAGGGTAAGATAGATTTCTAGATCCCTGTTTGGTAAGTATGTTATTTCCTATTTTAGCCAATTCTGATGAAAGTAAGGTTCACTCATTCATTCTCTCCTCCCTCTCTTCCCCTCCTTTGCAAAAGCTTTTTCTTGCCTCTTTTTATGGCAGATAATTTGCACCATTTCATTTCCCTCTTTCCTTTTCTCCCTGTACATTCCTCTCTTACCCTTTAATTTCAATATTTTAAAAATAAGATATTATCCCCTCATATTCACCTAATATCTAAGTCCTCTGTCTATACTCCTTCTAACTGCCATAGTAATGAGAACATTATAATGAGTTGCAAGTATTATCATCCCATGTAGGAAAGTAAAAAATAAACTTCATTAAGTCTCTTATGATACCATTTTTCTGATTACCTCCTTATGCTTTTCCAGAGTCCTATATTTGAAAATCAAATTTTTTATTCAGCTCTGGATTTTTCATCTTCAATGCTTGGAAATCCTGTGTTTCATTGAATGATTACCTTTTTCTCTGAAGGATTATACTCCATTTTGCCATATAACAAAACTGTATAACTATATAGCGTATAGCCCTTTGAGCATAATTCCAAATTGCTCTCCAGAATGGTTGGATCAGTTCACAATTACACCAATAATGTGTTAGTGTCCCAATTTTCCCACATTCCCTCCAACATTTGTCATTATCTTTTTCTGTCATCTTAACCAATCTGACAGGTGTGTAGTGGTATCTCAGAGTTGTCTTAATTTGCATTTCTCTGATCAATAGTGATTTAGAGCATCTTTTTATATGACTAGAGATGCTTTTAATTTCTTCATTGATTTTATCATTTGGAGAAATGGCTTGAATTCTTATAAATTTGAATCAATTCCATATATATTTTTAAAATGAGGACTTTATCCTTAATAATTTCTTGAAAGATGATATTCAAGTTCTTTTTTGATCATGACTTTCAGGTAGAGCAATAATTTTTAAATTAGCCCTCTTTGATCTATTTTTAAGATCAATTGTTTTACCATGAGTTATTTTGAAGAGGGGACCCCAAAACTCTAAAAATCCTTGAAAGAGAAAATTTCCTTCAACTCTGCCTCAGTGAGGAACTCTGCCCTAAGGGACAAAAAGTTTAGTCTTTGTTATCTGGGTGGTATCAGCTCAGTCCTGAAACTCATTCAATTCAATTCAAATTCTAGCTTAAGCTGAAACCCATCTAGGAGCCAACCTGGAATTCCATCCACAGGCCCCCTTCAGCTAAATCTCTCATTATAAAAAGAGCCAAACTAAAATCCTCTCTTTGAAGAGGTTCCAAACATGCCAGCCTTATGCTCAGCATGCTAAGGGCCTCTGTCCACTAGAATACTCTTTCCAGTGTCATCTTCTCTTTACCCTCACCTATTTCCATAACTAGACTTTATGCCTCTCTGTCAGGATTTCTAACCTTACTTTCAATCCCCATAATAAACCATTTTATCAATCTAGATTTTCAGGTCTGTAAATTCTTCTACAGAGAGCCTCTGTGTTGCCAGAAGGGAGTTCCCAGAACTCTCTACCCTTGAGCTGAATCTTAAGGGATTGCAGGGGAGCCAAACTTCTATTTTTGGTTCCCCAAACTCCGAACCTGCCACTAGACCTTATCATTTAACTCCCTAATTTCATTTTGGTTCCCTAAATCTAAACTTCATCAATTTCATTTTTTTTTTTTTTTTTTTTTTTTTTTTAGTTTTGCTTTTTTGTATCTTGATTTCTCATAAAGTCATTAGCTTCCATTTGATCAATCTATTTTTTAAGGAATTATTTTCCTTGGAAAACTTGTACCTCCTTGCCAAAATGTACAATTTTGCTTTTAAAAGCATTCTTCTTCTCCCTCATTACTTTTTTTTTTTCTATTTCCTTCTGTACCTCTCTCAATCCTTTCCATAATTTTTCCTCTAACTCTCTTACATGGTTTTTAAAGTCTTTTTTGAGCTCTTTCATTTTTTCTTGGAGGCTTTGCATGTAGAAGCTTTTTTTCTGAGTATGTATTTTAATCCTTTTTGTCGCCTTAATAATTTTCAATGGCCAGAAACTTTTTTGTTGTTTTCTGCTCATTTTCCTTGCCTATTACTTAGTGTTTAAATATTTGTTAAAGTAGGGCTCTGTTTTCAGGGTGGAAGGCACAATTGTCCCAAGCTTCAGGATTTTGGGACAGCTGTTTTCAGAAATCCTTCTTGGAATCTGACCATAAGCCCTTTTTTCTGCCCTGAAGCTGTTAGGTGTGTCCCCACCCCATTATAAGTATAAGATTTGGTGTGTTTTTCAGCTGCTGAGGTTCTGCTACCCTGGGGGCTGCATTGGGATTGCACAGAAGACTCCTATCAAGTTGCCACAGACCCTTTCTACTGATACCCCTAATCCTTCCTGATGTCCTTAGACTGAGAAGTCCCAAAGCCCCCAGTACTGCTGCTCATCCAGAGGTCTTGCCTCACTGCTGCTGGGATCCCAATCAGAACTGGGGCCAACCTGGGCTGGGATTGCACACTGGGGTCACAGCTGGGATCTCACTCTTTTCCCACAGATTTTTTCTGCTGACCTTCCAGCTCTTCTTTGGTGTTTCTGGACTGAGAGAAAGGGCAAGCCAGGCTGATACCAGGTGGGGTTGGATTGGATTACACTAGTTTGTCTTCCCCTTGGATTTCCCCCTTGAGTCCCAGACTTTTTCTGCTGAGCTTCTAAGTTGCCTTTGGCTGGAGAATTTTCTACTCTATATTTTGGGTTGTTTTGATGCTCTAAAATTTGTTTAGAGTTATTATTATTGTCCCATAGTTTTCTTTTAATGTCTTGACACAGTTTCCCTAATTGCCCTATTTAGTTACTCTGCCTCAGGTTATATCCATTTCCTCTTAATGTCTGATAGGATAAAGGTCTTCATCCATTTTAGACATCATTAGTATATCAGGAGCCTCTCCAATACCTCCCTCCATTATGCCTGCCTCCATTATGTCATCCTCATCCTAGGTTCCTTTTACTGTTAGGTCATCCCCATCTAGGTACCTGGCCCATTATGTCACTGTTCTTGTTACCCTATAAAAGAATCTTATTATCGGACATTTAGGGCAGGATTCTTTGAGATGATAGTCTTGTGATAGTCGCTGGGACAAACCATAGATCCATTTGGTCCCAGTAAATCTCTCCATTTAATAAATTATGTATTGAATACTCTAATCTCTATCTTGCTCAGTTACTCTGACATTACATTATTATTAATATTATATTATTACAGGGAGGAAAGTGTTCCCTTTATTGAAGCTGTGTTCCTTTTAAGATTATCACTCTGAGATTGTGTCCCCTTTTCTGATCTCAGAGATTAGGAACTCCCAGACTCCTAGGAGTTTAGAGACAGGACCCATCCTCTCAGGATGAGATAAGTAACACTGTTCTGGGGCAAATCAACTCACATAGACATTCTAAATTCTTATTCAATTGAGAAATTCTGGTGTGATTACTTCAGGCTGTCCCAGCCCCCACCAAGACACCCATATATAATAGGTTTCCTAAAACTCAACTCCTTGAAGATGGCTCAAGCAATTTGCTAGGACCCTGCCTGCTGAGCATTCTCTCAGGGCCAAAATTCCATTCCTAAATAGCACTCTGCCACTATAGAAGTCAGTCGCTTAGCAAACTGATTTCTCTCCAATAATAATTCTGAAAAAAGTGAATTCTTTCACTTTAAAACCTGAGGCCAATTAAAGGGGATTTTAACAATTCTTATTGCCACTAATCTCATCACAACCGGGAATTGAGGAAATTCAAACCACATCAATTATTTAAATGAATTTGGAGCAGTTTGGGGGAGAGATTGGCCAAATCCCTGCCTTTACTCTGTCATCAGGCTTTGCCCCACTCTTCTGGAAAATTTAATTCCACCTTTTGGCTCACCCATCATCAAATTTCACATGATGTATTCTGTATATAAACTTGATAAATTAGTAATTGTCATAATTTTGTCATACTCTTTTTCTAATCTTAAACCAAAAAGTTATTTATTATTCCATTCTGTTACTTTTTGATCAGCATAAAGGTTCATCAAATGATAAAATGATTTGCTATTCCCATGTCTTTGAGGATTTGGTACATTTTTTTTGTGATCCACACAAAAGGTTTAGCGTAATCAATAAAGCAAGAATATATATATATTTTTTTCCTTCTGGCATTTCCTTGCTTTCTCCACAATCCAGCAAAATGAGTAATTTGATCTTTAATTCCTCTTTTTCTTCAGGAACCAACCTATATTTTTGGCAATTTTGAATTTATATGAGTATACATATTATAAGCCTAGCTTGCAGAATCGCTCAATTTGCTAGCATGTGAAATGAGAATAATTGTTCAGTGTCCCTTTTTAGGACTAGGAGTGAGCTGATCTTTTTCAATCTAGTGGAACCTGTTGAGTTTTTCAAATTTACTGGAGTACTGAATATACCATTTTAACAATCTTTTTTTCTACAACCCTAAAGGCCACTCTACACATAGACATCACTAGATAGTCAATATAAAAATCAGATTGAATATAAGCTTTGCAGTCAAAGCCATAACAGAGAATTATGTTAACAAAACTCTATTAGTCTTTGTGCTGCTTCATTTTTCTTTTTTACTACAAGGCCAAACTTTGCTGTTATATCAATTTTCTTTTGATTTTCTACTTTAGCATTCCCATCTTCTATAATGAAAGTGACATCCTTTTTGGTGTTATCTCTGGAAGATGTTGTAGGTCTTCATAGAACCAATCAACTTTAAATTCTTCAGCATCAGTGACTGGAGCATAGACTTGTATTACTATAATGATAAACAATTGACCATGTATTTGAAAAGATAGAATTCTAACCTTTTTAGAGTATAACTCAGTATAAGTTTTCTTATCCTTTTGTTGATGATAATGATTATTCTGTTTTTTTTTTCTAAAGGGATTCTTGCTGACTATTATATATATATATATATATATATATATATATATGTGTGTGTGTGTGTGTGTGTGTGTGTGTATTTAAGACCACTTAATTTAAATCTATCCATGCCCATGTTTGCTTCAACAGCACATATGTTAAAAATTGGAATGATACAGAGAAGATTAGCATGAGTCCTCTGGAAGGATGACATGCAAATTCATGAAGCATTCTAAATTTCTCCATTCCCTTAGTTGGCTAATCAGTGATGAACCTAATGGAAACTTTTATATTTATCTAGACTTATCCTCAGAAAATAATACCTAAAACTATATTTTGAATCATTTTTTGGGTATTATGTAAGCTACCAGAGAAGGGGAGAATTATTTTCATATTATGAAAAATAATTGCAATAGTATTTGGAGTAGGATAAATATAATAACATATTGAAAGACTAGTAAGTAAAAGCTGAAATATCACTATAGCCTACCACAACATTAAACTTAGTGATATTTTTTTGAATGTCATTTAAATTTGTTGAATTATTTTTCATTTTCTTTCTTTCTTTTTTTTTTCTTTTCTTTTTTTTTTTTTTTTCTGAGGCAATTGGAGTTAAGTGACTTTCCCAGAGTCACACAGCTAGGGAGTGGCTGAGGACAAATTTGAACTCAGGTCCTTCTAACTTCAGGGCTGGTGCTCTATCCACTGCACCACCTAGCTGCCCCATTTGTTAAACTTTATACACACACACACACACACACACACACACACACACAGATATATATATATACATACATATATATTTAATTATTTTATACTTTTTATTTTCAAAACATATGCATAGGCAATTCGACAACATTGACTCTTGCATAGCCTTCTGTTTCAGATTTCCTCATCTTTCCCCCCACTCCCTCCCCTAGATGGCAAACAATCAAATATATGTTAAACATGTTAAAATATATGTTAAATCTAATATGTATAAACATATTTATACAATTCTCTTGCTGCAAAAATAAATCAGATCAAACAAAGTAAATGAGGAAGAAAACAAAATGCAAGTGAACAACAAAAAGAGTGAGAATGTTATATTGTGATCCACATTCAATTCCTACAGTCCTTTCTCTGGGTATAGATGGCTCTCTGCATCACAAGATCATTGAAACTGTCCTTAATTATTTTATTATTGGAAAGACTCACATTCATCAAAATTGATTGTTGTATAATATTGATATTGCCACATAGAATGATCTCCAGGTTCTGCTCATTTAACTTAGTATCTTCAGGCCTTTCTATAATCATTCTCTTATAGAAAATTCATTTCTTATGGAAAAATAATATTCCATAATGTTCATATACCACAACTTATTCAGCCATTTTCCAACTGATGTCCACTCAGTTTCCAATTTCTTGCCACTACAAAAAGGGCTGCCACAAACATTGTTGCACATATGGGTCCTTTTCCCTCTTTTAAGATCTCTTTGGGATAAAAGCCCACTAGAAACACTGCTGGATCAAAAGGTATGCACAGTATGATAACTTTCTGAGCATAGTTCCGAATTACTCTCCAGAATGGTTGGATCTATTCACAGTTCCACCAACAATGTATCACTGTCTCAGTTTTCCCACATCCCCTCCAACATTTGTCATTATCATTTCCTGTCATTTTAGCCAACCTGACAGATATGTAATGGTATGTCAGAGTTGTCTCAATTTGCATTTCTCTGATCAATAGTGATTTAGAGCACTTTCTCTAATAATTAGAAATGCTTTTATTTTCTGCATCTGAAAATTGTTCATATACTTTGACCATTTATCAATTGGAGAATGGATTGAATTCTTAAAAAATTTGAGTCAGTTCTCTATATATTTTGGAAATGAGGCCTTTATTAGACCCTTTGAATGCAAAAATGTTTTCCAAATTTATTGCTTCACTTTTGATGTTGTCTGCATTAGTTTTGTTTGCACAAAAGCTTTTTAACTTAATATAATCAAAATTATCTATCTGGTGTTCAATTATGAGTTCCAGTTCTTCTTTGGACACAAATTCCTTCCTTCTCCACAGATCTGAAAGGTAAATGATCTTATGTTCTTCTAATTTGTTTATAAATCACTGTTTATGACTAAATCATGAAGCCATTTAGATCTTATCTTGGTATGTGGTGTCAGGTGTATGTGGAGCCCTAATTTCTTCCATACAAGTTTCCAGTTTTTCTAGCAGTTTTTATCAAATAGTGAGTCCTTTCTCAAGAACTGTGGTCTTTGGGTTTGTCAAACACTAGATTGCTATAGTTATTGTCTATTTGTTCTGTGACCCTAACCTACTCCACTGATCAACTTCTCTATTTCTTAGTCAGTACCAAATGGTTTTGATGACCACTGCTTTATAATATTGTTCTAGATCTGGTATAGCTATGCCACCTTCATTAGCATTTTTCATTAATTCCCTTGAAATACTTAACCTTTTATTCTTCTAGACAAACTTTATTACTATTTTTTCTAGATCTGTAAAATAATTTCTTGGGAGTTTGATTGGTATGGCACTAAATAAGTAGATTAATTTATGTAGCATTGTCATTTTTTATTATATTAGCTCAGCCTACCTGTGAGCAAATAATATTTTTTCCAAATGATTAGATCTGACTTTATTTGTATGAAAAGTGTTTTATAGTTACATTTGTATAGTTTCTGACTTTCCCTTGGCAGATAGATCCTCAAATATTTTGCGATTGTTATTTTGAATGGAATTTATTTTTTTATTTCTTGCTGCTGGACTTTGTTGGCAATATCTAAAAATGCTGATGATTTGTGTAGATTTTTTTTGTATCCTGTAACTTTGCCAAAGTTGTGAATTGTTTCTAGTAGTTTTTTAATTGATTCTCTAGGGTTTTCTAAGGATACCATTGTATCATCTGCAAAGAGTGATAATTGGGTTTTCTCATGATCTACTCTAATTTCTTTAATCTCTTTTTCTTCTCTTAATTCCAAAGCTAACATTTTTTAATATAATATTGAATAGTAATGTTAATAGTAAGCAGCCTTCTTTCACTCCTGATTTTATTGGCAATGGTTCTAGTTTGCCTCCATTACGTGTGATGCTTGCTGATGGTTTTAAATAGATGCTACTGATCATTTTAGGAAAAGTCCATTTATTCTTATACTCCCTAGAATTTTTATTAGAAATGAATGTTGGCAGGTTAATTGTACATTATTTCAAAGTCCAAGTCTTTGTGTGCAGCAAAATAACTATATAGATAGATAGATAGATAGATAGATATGTTGTATTTAACATATAATTTAACATATTTAACAGTATTGGTCTACCTGCCATCTGGGGGAAGAGGAGTGGGTAGGGAGAAGGAGGGGAAAAACTTGAACAAAAGGTTTTGCAATTGTCAATGCATTACCCATGCATATAGCTTGTAAATAAAATGCTTTAATAAAAGAAAGAAAGAAAGAAAGAAAGAAAGAAAGAAAGAAAGAAAGAAAGAAAGAAAGAAAGAAAGAAAGAAAGAAAGAGTAAACAAATAGGTGTTGGATTTTATCAACTGCTTTTCCTGCATCTGTTGAGATAATCATATGAATTTTGTTAGATTAATTATTGATATACTTGATTATGCTAATAGTTTTCCTAATATTGAAACATCCCAGCATTCCTGGTAGAAATTCTGCTTGGTCATAGTGTATTATGTTGGGGATGACTTTATGTAATCTCATTCCTAATATTTTATTTAAGATTTTTGCATCAATATTCATTAGATAAATTGGTCTATAATTTTCTTTCTCTCTATAAACCTACCTAGTTTAGCTTTCAGCACCATATCTATGTCATAAAAGGAATTTTTTGGGACTCCTTCTTTCCCTATTTTTTCAAATAGTTGATATAGTATTGAAATTATTTTTTAAATGTTTGGTGGCATTTAAATATGAATCCATCTGGCCCTGGAGATTTTTTTCTTAGGGAGTTGATTAATGGCTTTTTCTATTTCTTTTTGTAAAATGGGACTCTTTGAATAATTTATTTTCTCTTCTGTTAACTTGGGCAATCTATATTTTTGTAGATATTCCTCCATTTCATTTAGATTATCAAATTTATTGGCATATAGTTGGGCAAAATAATTCCTAATTATTGCTCTAATTACCTCTTTGTTGGTGGAAAATTCTCCCTTTTAATTTTTGAGATGAACAATTTTATTTTCTTCTTTCCTTTTTCTAATCAAACTTACTAAAGTTTAATCTATTTTGTTGGTTTTTTCATAAAATCAATTCTTAGTTTCATTTATTAATTCAACAGCTTTCTTATTTTCAATTTTATTAATCTCCCCTCTAATTTTCAGAATTTCAAATTTGGTATTTAATTGAGGGTTTTTAATTTGTTCTTTTCCTAGATTTTTTAATTGTAAGTCCAATTCATGAATCTTTTTTTTTTTCTCTATTTTATGCAAGTAAAAATCTAGAGATTTAAAATTTTCCGTTATAACTGCTTTGATGGTATCCCACAAATTTTGATGTGTTGTCTCATTATTGTCATTCTCTTGGATGAAATTATTGATTTGATGTTTCATCCATTCATTCTTTAGGATAATATTATTTAATTTCCAATTAACTTTTGGTCTATTTTCTCCTGGCCTTATATTGCATGCAATTTTTATTGCATCATGATGTGAAAAAAATGCATTACTATTTCTGCCTTTTTGCATTTGATTTTGAGGTTTTTATGCCCTGACACATGTTCAATTTTTACATAAATTCCATCAGCTGCCAAGAAAAAAATAAACTCCTTTCTGCCTCCATTCAATTTCCTCCAAAGACCTATCATACCTAATTTTTTTTTCTAATATTTTGTTTACCTCCTTAACTTCTTTCTTATTTAATTTGTGGTTTAATTTATGTAGTTTTGAGAGAGCAAAGTTGAGATTCCCCACTACTGTAATTTTGCTATTTCTTCTTGCATCTCTTTTAACTTCTCTAGGAATTTGGATGCTACACCACTTGATGAATATATATTTTGTATTGATATAGATTCCTTTCTTATCTCTTTTAATTAGATTTATCTTTGCTTTTACTTGATCTGAGATCAAAATTGCTACTCCTACTTTTTTATTTCACCTGAAGCATAATAGATCATGCTCCAGCTCTTTACCTTCACTCTGAATGTATCACTATGCTTTAAATGTGTTTCTTGTAAACAACATATTGCATGATTATGGCTTTTACTCCAGTCTGCTATCTGCTTTCATTTTATGGGAGAGTTAATCCCATTCACATTTACAGTAAAAAACAAAAACAAAACAAAACAAAACTAATCTGTATTTCCTGCGATCTTATCTACCCCAAGTTATGCCTTCTCCTTCCCTTTCCCCTTCCCTCCTCCCTTGTCTTTTGATGTCTCTCTTTTGATGACCACTTGCATCAAACAGTCCTCTTCCTCCAAAGCCTCTCCCCCTTTCTTACATGTTTCCCCCAATACTTCTGTTTTCCCCTCTATTAATATCTTCCTTTCTTTCCCCCTTTTCCTTCCCACTTCCCTATTAGGTGAGACAAGTTTCTCTGTGAAACCAAATATGTCAAATATTCTCTCTTAGAGCCAAATCTGATGAGAGTAAGTTTCACATAATGCTCATACCCCTTCCTTCTTTGCCTCAGTTATATTAGGTTTTCTTTGCCTCTTTGTGAGTGTAATTTCCCTTATTTTACCTTCTTCTTCCTCTTTTCCCAGTATGATCCCCTTTCTACCTCTAGTTTCTTTTTCATATTATCATAATAAAATGAAATTATACCCTCATTCTCTAAATATACCCATAACAGGAATATACTTCTCAAGAGTTCTTTCCTTTTTATCTTTTTTATGTTTCTCTTGAGTTCTGTCTTTGGAAATAAATTTTTTTTTGTTCAGTTCTGGTTTTTTCATTAGAAATAGGTGAAATTCTTTTATATCATTGAATATCCATCTTCTTTCTTGAAAGAGAATGCTCATTTTAGCTTGACAGCTTATTTTTGGCTATAATCCAAGTTCATTTACCTTTTAGAATATCATATTCTAGGCCCTTCAAACATTTAAGGTGGAAGCTGCTAGATCCTGGGTAATCCTAATTGTAGCTTATTGGTATTTAAATTGTTTCTTTCTGGCTGCTTCCAATATCTTTTCTTTGGTTCCATAGTTTTGAAATTTAACCATAATATTACTTGAGGATTTACTTCTGGCATCTCTTTCAGGAGGTGATTGGTGAATTCTTTCAATGGCTATTTTACCTTCTGATTCTAAAATATCAGGGCAGTTTCCTGTAAGATAATGTCTAGGTTCTTTTTTTTTTTTTCTTTTTTCTTTTTCATCATTACTTTCAGCAAGTCCTGTAATCCTTAGATTGCCTCTCCTAGATCTATTTTCCAGGTCAGTTGTTTTTTCCAGGAGATATTTCATATTTTCTTCTATTTTTTTCAGTTTTTTTTTTGTTTGTTTTTGTTTGACTGGTTTTTAGAATCTTATTGAGTCATTCTCTTCTATTTGATCAGTTCTAATTTTTAGTGTATTATTTTCTTCAGCTACCTTTTTTTTAGCTCCTTTTGTAATTGGCCAGTTAAATTTTTGTTCATTTCATTCTTTTTCCATTTTACAAATTTTGTTTTTCAGTGAATTGGTGTTTGAAGGACATTATATGCTTTTCCCATTCCTTCTTGTAATTATCTCATTTCATTTCCCCATTTTTATTCTAATTCTCTTTTAAGATCCTTTATGCAATCTTCCAAGAAAGCCTTGTGAAATGGGGACGAACTTATGTCTCCCTTTGGGGCTTCATCTGGTGTTGTGTTGCTTTTAGGAGCCTTAGGATTTGAGGTCCGTTCTTCTCTCTTTCCATAAAAACTATCTATTTTGAGAGTTCTTTTGGGTTATTTATTCATTTTTTAAGGTTTGAGGTCTATTGAATAAAAAGTAGTGACAGCTGCTTTAATTTACCCTGGGGCAGTTCTTCTGATTGATTTCTGGTGCTGGGTAATCCCGGGCTAGGTCTAGCTTTTTTCTCTGCTCAGTAGTTTACAATTTTTGCCTTTTGTAGCAAATCTAGCAAACCACCTGCTTACAAACAGCACAGGATAATCTAAGAGGCTCACAGAAGATTTACAGATGCATGGAAGCTGCAATACTCTGAATCCCCACCCCAGTTACTTGCCCCAGGCTCTCTGTGCTGTCTGAGGTCAACAAACTGTCCCACTGTCCATTTAAAAATAGATCTGTTCTGAAGTTCTGCCAAGGTATCTTTTTCTGGAAATGTGTTATACTCCAAATATTTGTGGATTTTTTTACTCCAAAACCAGTTTAGAAGCTTAATCTGCTGTTGATTTGAGAGAAGGTCAGAGGATGTCACAGAAAAAATCATGTCTACTTTCTACCATCTTGGCTCCCCCCCACCACATTTGTTGAATTTTTAAAGAGGTTTTCATAAATCATTTCTAAGGCCTCTGTCTTAAGGGAAGGTCATGAGATCTTATTATGAAATCTTTAGTCACAATTTTTCTTCATAGATGGTCCCAAATACATAGTAGAAAAGACTGTGATATCAAATGACAGTGTAAAAAAATCAAAGAAAATCCATAAAGAAGTATGGCCAAAAATTTGAGGCATTTGTTAAAAACAACTAGAAGATTTAAGTATAGAGTTGAGTTATATCAAGAAAAGACAGATTAAATTCAACTAGATAGTATAGTAGTTGCAAAGTTTGGGACAGAAATTCAGGAAGAACTGAGTTCAAATTCTGTGCATCTCCAATTCCCTGAGACATTTTGAATTCTATGTCCAAAAGATATTTTAAATCCAAGATGTCCCAAAATGAAAACATCATCTTTTCCTCTAAACACACTCCTCTTCTTAATTTCTTTTTTTATATCACCATCTTCCAAATTTTCCAATATCAAAGTCCAAATGTTTCCAGATAGATAGATAACTGGGTAGGTTAATAGCTACAGATATATCTTTCTCTTGATATTGCAATCTGTCCTCCAATTGTCAAATTGATCTTCCTAAAATACAGATTTGATCATGTCCATTCTTAACCAACTCCACTCTCTCTTTATTGCCTCTGGGATAAAATATAAAATCCTTTTTGTTTTTTCAAGACATTCACAATCTTTATTTCCTATCTATCCAGACTTCTTATATGTCTTCTATCTTCATCTCTTAAAAACATATTCTGCAATTCAATAGCATTTGTCTCCTTGCTATTACTTGTATATGACACTCCATATTCTGATTCCAAGTATTTTCTCTTGTATAAATTTTGGATTCTCATATTCCTGCAATAGAATATAAGGTTCTTGAGGTAAGAATGGTTTCATTTATCTATTTGTATAATTTCTTCTTATGTGATATTATTCTATTATATTAATAATTTTTAGTGCTTAACACTATACCTTTGTAGATGATAAGTGTTTAATAAGTATTTATTCAAAATAATAACTAGATATTAAATATTATTAAATTATTAAGGAGCCATTATGCTAGATGATGGGGCTACCAAAAAGCAAATTAAAACAGTCCCTTCCCAGAAGTAGTTCATATTTAGTAAGGGAAGCAGTACAAAGTCAAATAAGTATACACACCACACATACAAAGTTAACAAAGGTAATTTTGTTGAATGAAATGAGAAAAGGCACAAGAAAGAAAGTTTGTAGGAAGTCTCTGGGACTATTAGAACTTCACAGATTTTTAAAAGAAAATGCTTTTTCTTTCTGAAATACAAACAACCTTTTTTTATATATACATTATACTGAATTGGGAGGGAAATGTACTACATTATAGGATGTGTGGGAGAGTTTGTAAATCTCTTGCTTGCTTGCTTAATCCCTGATTTTACCTAAAACTTGCATGAAAGTGATGCACATAAGTCAATTAATAGGCTATTAAATGACAACAGTTCCAGGCAATTTAATTGCTGTTGGTAAAATAAGAAATGAATTATTGCATGCCAGTAACCAATTCTAGTTCCTTTCATTGGAACAGATTAACTTTGAATCATGAGAGTTTTTTGGAGAAAAAAAAGGAAATTATTTCCTTGAAAATATTATTTGCTGATTCATTTATTGGTCAAATTTTAGTTTCTATATGTGACATTTTCCCCCTAGATTAAATGTTAAAAAATTCTTAGAATGATAACTATTAGAATTTAAAATTCTTAAAACATATGTGAGCATTTATTAATTATTCCTCATAAGATCCGAAAGATGTTCCTTCTACTTCCAACCCTACCCTGCCCCCAATTCTGTCAATCAGACCTCTAAGACAATACAAAAAAATGTTATACCACATGCAGCAGGCAGCTGCTAATTCTGGACTGGCACTGATTTACCAGAATTATAATTTGTTAATTAGCTTTAAAGAGTGGCTGATTCAAAGACTAGTACTTTATGAAATACCTTATTGTGGGGACATCTAGGTGGTGAAGTAGACAGTAGATTCCTCCTGGAATCCAGAGGACTTAAATTCAAATATAGCCTCAAACATAGCTTAAGGCTATTTCTCTCAAGAAATAACATCCCTTGTATTCTGATGGAAGTGGAAATCTTCAACATAAAGAAGATCCAACTCACTTCCAGTTGATCAATGATGGACAGAGGTAGATATACCCAGAGAAGAAACACTGGGAGGGGAATGTAAATTGTTAGCACTACAATCTGTCTGCCCAGGTTGCATGTACCTTCGGATTCTAATGTTTATTGTGCAACAAGAAAATGATATTCACACACATGTATTGTACTTAGACTATATTGTAACACATGTAAAATGTATGGTATTGCCTGTCGTCGGGGGGAGGGAATAGAGGGAGGGGGGGTAATTTGGAAAAATGAATACAAGGGATAATATTATAAAATATATATATATATATATATATAATAAAAAAAAAAATTATAAAAAAAAAATAACATCCTTAATTGCCTTCAAAAAAAGGTTAGGGGTGGAATGTAGAGAAAATATTTCAAATGTAACTAGGTATGTGGTATTTTGATTGAATGATATTCTGGAGGTTGTTGTTACCTTCATTTGGGCTACTTTGACATTGCACAATTTCAGGTTAATGTGGCACTTGGCACAGTGCCTAGGATATAGTAGGTATTTTATAATTGCTGCTGAATTGAAAAGAATAATTATCTTTTTCCTCAAAAGGAGGAAAAATTATGGCAAGACTGGTTTGCAAACTATTTTTAAGGATAAGACATAAAATCTTAAAAGAAAATATTGGCTTCCTTTTTTGAACATACACTAAGTGCTTCATACTTATTGGAAGATTTGTTTTTGTTTTTTTGTTGAACTACAGTCTTTGGATCTAAATAGCATAAACAATGTAGTTTTGAGGAGACCACAGTGGCTCAAGATTTGACTGACTTTAATTCTAATCTGTCTGTGACCTAGATGAGGAATTACAATGGAATTTAGAGAAGACTGATTTTGAGGAAGGTTTTGGGGTTTCTCAATTGATCCATTGATATTGGACTTTTAAAAAAAAAAAGATGTTTATTTTTGATTTGTTAACATAAAACCTCTGGCATTTTCTCATTAAATTTGAATATTTGTAACTCGTGGTACAAAGTAAAGATAACATAAGACTTCTTTTTTGTGTCATGGACCCCTTTATATATCTGGCAAAGTCTCCTGGACTGCTCAGAATGGTTTTATATGCATAAAATAAAAATAGATATAATTTTTAAAAGTGACTTCATGGCAGGATGGTTTCAGAAAGGCCTGGAGAAATTTACATGAACTGATGCTGAGTGAAATGAGCATGACTAGGAGATCATCATATACTTATTTCAACAACAAAATGGGTTCATAACCTAGGCATAAGAATGGGGTTATAAATAAATTAGAGCATAGGTAGTTTACCTCTCAGACCCGTAGAAGAGGAATGAATTTATGCCCAAAGAAAAACTAGAGATCATTATTGATCACAAAGTAGAATTTTTTGATTATATCAAATTGAAAAGTTTTCTACAAACAAAACAAATGCAGATAAGATTAGAAGGGAAACAATAAACTGGGAAAACATTTTCACAGTCAAAGGTTCTGATAAAGGCCTCATTTCCAAAATATATAGAGAATTGACTCATTTATAAGAAATCAAGCCGTTCTCCAATTGACAAATGGTCAAAGGATATGAACAAACAATTCTCAGACAAAGAAATTGAAACTATTTCTAGCCATATGAAAAGATGCTCCAAGTCATTATTAATCAGAGAAATGCAAATTAAGACAACTCTGAGATACCACTACACACCTGTCATATTGGCTAGAATGATAGGGAAAGATAATATGCAATGTTGGAAGGGATGTGGGAAAACAGGGACACTGATCCATTGTTGGTGGAATTGTGAATACATCCAGCCATTCTGGAGGGCAATTTGGAACTATGCTCAAAAAGTTATCAAACTGTGCATACCCTTTGACCCAGCAGTGCTACTACTGGGCTTATAATCCCAAAGAGATCTTAAAGAAGGGGAAGGGACTTGTATGTGCAAGAATGTTTGTGGTAGCCTTCTTTGTAGTGGCCAGAAACTGGAAACTAAGTGGATGCCCATCAATTGGAGAATGGCTGAATAAATTGTGGTATATGAATATTATGAAATATTATTGTTCTGTAAGAAATGACCAGCAGGATGCTTTCAGAAAGGCTTGGAGAGACTTACATGAACTGATGCTGAGTGAAATGAGCAGGACTAGTAGATCGTTGTATACTTCAACAACAATACCATATGATGATCAATTCTGATGGATGTGGCCATCTTCAACAATGAGATGAAACACATCAGTTCCAATAGAGCAGTAATGAGCTGAACCAGGTACACCCAGTGAAAGAACTCTGGGAGATGACTATGAACTACTACATAGAATCCCCAATTCCTCTATTTTTGTCTGCCTGTATTTTGGATTTCCTTCACAGGCTAATTGTTCACTATTTCAAAGTCTGATTCTTTTTGTACAGCAAAATAACTAGACATGTAAACATATATTGTACTTAATTTATGCTTTAACATATTGAACATGCATTGGTCAATTTGCTACCTGTGGGAGGGGGTGGGGGAAAGAAGGGGAAAAATTGGAACAAAAGGTTTGGCAATTGTCAATGCTGTAAAATTACCCATGCATATATCTGGTAAATAAAAAGTTATAATAATAATTTTAAAAAGTGAGTTCATTATAGAGTATGAGTTTGAATTACAACATGGTAGTTATGGCTGGTATGCCCTCTTAACTTTTCTAGTCTCCATTTTCTTTGACCTAAATTAAGGAGATTGAACTAAAGGATGTCTAAAGTCACTCCCAAATCTTATCTATCATCAATGATTTTATGTCTTTTTCATTGTGCCATTAAGACTTTATCTATAGAAAGGCTTATTTTGTTATGATAGTGATACTTGGTGAATTCTCATGAAAGTCTCACAAGAACCTTGTGAGGTAAGTGATATTATACCAATTTTATAGTTGAAGAAACTGAGGAAGGAAGAAGTTAAATGATTAGCTGAAGCACCTAGTATATGAAATTGAATTTGAAATTGAACTCAAACTCAAGTCTTCCTAATATTTTACAACTTTATCCATTGCATCACCCTGCTGCCTCATGGCATTGATACCCAAAGTCTAGACAACTGAAAAATCTTCAAGATCTTAAATTCTTAATCTATAATAACTATCTGTATCATATTACTGTATCTTTGAACTGGTAAATGTAATTTCATGGCAAAGGCATACACACATATATCCAAATTCTATGTATTGGAGGAGATAAGAGGGGAAAAATTATTGAGTGTACTATGGCAGATACAGGGGAGATATTTCACATTACTAATATTCCAAATGATACACAAGGAATTAGAAATAAAAACAAAACACTATGTAATGGGGATATGAACCTTTGTTTTGGGGCAGCCTTGCTTCCTCAGTTTTGTCTTTCCTCCAGGATAGCCCATGTACATGGTACATAAACAGAAGCCTAAAATGGAAAATGGGAAATAGTGTTCAGTCCAACTCAGAGCAGTGAGCACTTTAAACGCTCAGTTAAGATGGGTAACTAAAGGGTCCCTCTCAGCATGCTTTCATTCATCTTTATTAAAAACTTGAACTGATAATGATGCTAGAGCTACCCTAAAGCCAAATAGATGAGTCCTCACAAGAGCTTGCTACAACTGAGTCTGGGAAGCAAATCTACAACAATCATCCACAGTATCTATGTTTATATTTCCCCCCCTATTCCTAATTGTATCCATGATTATATTTATTCCCTATACTTTTCTTGTTCTATTTTGGAATTATTAGGCCTGGTAACAGCAGACTGTTTTAGGGCTTTTTTCTTTTTGTCCTTACCTCTCCTGCTGTAATCCTTAAGGTAGATCTAGAGAAACTACACGATAACTCTCTTCAGACTTTTCAAATTAAGAGACTACTGCTTTAAGCATTAACTTTTTCATCTCATTCTGCTGTTAAATCCTTGCAAAGGAGTTTAAAATATAAGACAGAAATACATGAAATATTGTCCTTTACGAGAAACCTTGATGGATTGGAAAAAATTCTTTTTTTTTGGAATTTGAATCTTGTCACTTTGTGACTTTGTGTTTATCATTGACTTTTTTAATCTACTTTGTCAATCATTGAAGAAATTGGATTACATACTCTCTTAAGGTTCCTCTAGCTTTAAACCAGTGATCCTATCTTTGTGTCCATCTGTTGACAGTACCAATGGTATTACTGAAGGTCAACAAAGTGAGAGATAAGAAAGGATGGAATGAAGATGACTGATGGTAAAAACATTTTTTTTTCCTTAAGCAAGGTATCAAATACTCTTTAAAAGAATGAAATGATTTGAACCAGTAAAGGATAGTATGAAAAGAAAAATTCTTCACTCTGATATGCTCTCTGATGAAGAAGGCAAAATACAGGACAAAGAGATTTAAAAGAGTTTATTAAAAGTATAGCAAGGGAGCAACATGTCTATAGGTTGGTCATGAGGGGTCATCAATGGCTTCAAGACAGAGACAGTTTTGATTGATAGTTTTCAAAAGAGATAAAGGCAATTCATATTGGTATATGTCAGCAAAAGAGGACAGACCATTGTGTCTCAGTTTCCAACCTAAGGTAGCAAGTATGTGACAATTTCTAAGTACAAAAAAGGGGGAACACTGATCCAGAGAAGAATAATAGGTAAGACAGGAGTGACATCTCCACCAACACTGATTGAAAAGCTATTCAGGGAACAAGCTGATCACTGAGTCAGTCTAATTTTCAGTGATGCATTTAGAAATTCCAATTTGGAAGAATAATATAAGCAAATGCAGAAGTGAGGTTGAATGTTGATTGATATGATGCAGCCCTCAGGAAGGATGTCATAATAATCCCCAAGCTACTTGGCCTTGCAAATAGGACAGACCCTATGTTATCTTAACTTATGAATGATGTATTTCTTCCCTTAAATGATCTTGTCTTAGTTTATCAAATAAGGCCATGATTCTGAATCCAAGAGATTGCTGGCTGTCAAATAAAACTCTAGCTAATAAACATCAATAATGAGATGCCTAAAGTTAACACAGGCTCATTACAAATTTCTATGCTCTCTATTTGATATACTGACATTTCAGCCTTTAAAAACATACTTTTGGGGGCAGCTAGGTGGCGCAGTGGATAGAGCACCAGCCTTGAATTCAGGAGAACCTGAGTTCAAATCTGGTCTCAGACACTCAACACTTCCTAGCTGTGTGACCCTGGGCAAGTCACTTTAACCCCAGCTTCAAAAAAATAAATAAATAAATAAATAAATAACATACTTTTGGAAGATTCTCCTCCCTCAGGGATTTTAAACTATGGGTCGGGCATCTATTCACAAAATAAGAACCTAACTACTCCTCAGCTACATCTGGAAGCCATAAAATTATATCAGTGATGTGAAGCACCTGTTTCTCTTATTTTTCCCAACACATTTGCCTACTTGGCTGATTTCAGAAAAGCATGAAAAGACACATGAACTGATGATAAGTAAAGTGAGCAGAACCAAGGGAACACTGTACACAGTAACAAGATTACGTGATAATCAACTATGATGAACTTGGCTTTTTTCAACAATAAGGTGATTCACTGCAATTACAAAAGTTTGTGATGGAAACAGCCATCAGCATCTAGAAAAAGAAGTCTGGAGATAGAATATAAATCAGAAAATAGCATTTTCACACTTTTTTGTTGTTTGTTTGGAACACAAGGTTTTGTGAATGTTAAAAGCTATCTTTGCATATATTTGGGAAAATAAAATGCTATTTAAAAAAATTACCTGCTTGTTCCTTGCTCTTTGCTATCTTCCTTTTTTGGAATTTAACTCTTTTAATTGGCATTGAGATTATAATAACCTTTGCCCCTTGACTTGGAGATAGATCTGAGCCTGCAAATTATTTTAAGACATCTGATTACACAAGTCTGGAATTTAATATTTTGGAGGTCTCCTTGAGCCTCATCATCCATTATGAAGATGAAATGGCTCTGTGTAACTAAATCCAGCTAGAGATAGACATAGAAAAATAAAGTTTAAGATATACAACATACCAAAGACATTTAAGTGCTGAGATGAAGAAATCTCAAACATAAAAGTAGAGTGAGAATGGATCTTTGAGATCATTCAAATGTAAGCTCCATGAGAGCAGGAAGAATTGTATTTTTCTTTGTAGCTACAATCTGTAGTAAAATGCATGGAAAATGATAAATGCTTTTTAAAAATTGCAGAATTGAGTTTCATCAAGTACAATCCAAAATTTTTAAATGGTAATGTAAAACCTAGAATATTCTGTTCCACATTTATGCTGAACAAAAAAGAATTCAAGTATAATATGGTCAAAATAGCACCCACTGAGTCAGAAAAGCTGGGTTGGAATTTTTTCTTAATAACATAGTGGCTAGAGGGCTACATGGAAACATTGTAACCTGAACCATATTCCTAATTAAATTCTAACTGATGAAGAGTAAACTGAGGGTCTAAACCGAGATGGGTCAGTTCCTTTCAGGATGTCTAATAATCTCTTTCTCCTTCCCAAAGTCCCAATGGGCAGGTCCTTTAGCAAATGAATTTCTCTCCTCAAGGCTGTGTAGAAACAAAGTCTTTATTGATTAGAATAGAAACACGGAGAGTCGGTGGGCAAAATGGCTGCAAGGTACAAGGCCAATTTTGCAAAGAATAGATTTTTGAGTTCTCTCTTTTATACAAAGCACAATCATTCAGATGCAGTGATGTGAGGAGGTTCAGAAGAGTGATGTAGATAAGATAAGGATTCTCTTGTTATCTTTTGGGTAGAGACAGAAGTCTCTCCCCCTACTGTGACATTTGGTCTGTTTGAGCAGATTAGAATGGGGGCTGTAAAACTCCAACCAGTTCAGATAGCCCAAACCAGTTTGACCACATCACTAACTAGTAAGCTGTGTGAACTTGTTCATGTCACTTAATCTTTTTCAACTGTAGCTGTTAAATGAGAATATAATATTCTATAAATAACAGAACTAATTTTTGGTTTTGGGGTGTTTTATGGATCAAATGAGAACATATATAAATCACTTTGTAAATCTTAAAACATGGAATAAGTGCTGTTGGTGATGATGGTGCTGATATTGCTGCTGTTGTTGACATATGTAAGGAACTTTGCAAATATTAAACTATTATAAATTATTAGCAATCTTCATCATCATTATTGATATTCAGAAAATAAGTATAAACTTTTTATTAGGAAATACTTTGGCTCAGTTTACCCAATGTTGCTCTCACTATGACAGACATATAGATTAAAATCTCCTGTCTTTCTGTTAAGAAAAAGCAGGCTTCATATGATGCTAGTTAGCAATGGTCTGCATGTGACTAAAGGCTTCTGATAAGACACTTTTCTTGTTTTTAAAAAGCAAATTACTAAATCAGTTACTAAATCAATTTACCCCCAAACAAACTCTTCTTACTCTCCAGACTGAGTGACAGTACCTGTCAGACAGGAGCAGGGAAATAAAAAATGCAGGAAGAAATCTTGGAAAGTGAGTACACAATCCTTTTTATTTACCCCTATTGTTTCTCACAGATCAAGTTAAGCTAGACTCTGCTCATTCATCTTTCATTGTTATTGTTGGGAATTTAGCATTTAGTCCAAGATGTTCCATGTGATGAATTATTAAAAATCTTTAACTGCTGGACAACCTTCCAGAGGTATAAGGGTGCTTTGTTTTGTTTTCTTTGTGTTTTTTTCTTTTTAAAAAAATTACCCCTTGTTTTGCTGGGAGGGGAGACAGCTAATGAAAAATGGCCCAGAATTATTGTGAAACAATTGTCTGTAGTGTAATCAAGTCTGTGTGTGCCCTCCAACTACTCTAGGATATAATGATACATGTGTCATTAAGCAGCTGCTGTGGATGCCTGAGGAAACAGGGAGAAATTTGTACCTATTGTTTTCCTTCCTCACTCTTCTCCTCCTCAGCATCACCCATACTCTTTTACATTCCTTATAGTGTTTTGGGGAATATTCTTGAAAAGAGGTTGTGAACATTCACACACACAGCTATGCATGCATACCATATCATCCATATGTACATGCATTAACTCCTCCCTTACTCCCCCCCCCCCCCATCACCACTACTGCATGTTTTTTGGGAACTTTTTTTTTTTGTAATTATGGAATGCATAAAGTAAGCCTTTTAGGATGGTGATTTTTTAATGCAGGAAGCAGGGGGCAAGGGAGAGTGTGTGACTAATGTTTAATTAGAACAAGCTTCCAAATAAAGCAATTATTTGTTTAAGGGCTGCTAAATTTTATGTGGCAGAAGGGTTGCTGCTAGCTCTCTGTCTGTGTCTGTGTCTGTTTATCTGTCTCTTTGTGTCTGTTGCTGTCTCTCTCTTTTTCTATCTCTGGCTATCTCCATGTCTCTCTTTCCCTTCCCTTCCCTCCTTTACTTTTCTCCCTTTCTTTCCTTCCTTTCTCTTCCTCCCTCCCTTCCTTTCATTTCCCTTTCCTCTCTTCATTTCCCTTGCCTTCCCTTCCCTTCACTTCTCTCTCTCTCTTTCTCTGTTTCTCTCTCTGATTCTGTCTGTTTGCCACTTAACACTTCTGTGACTTTGTCCAAGTCACTTCTCTTTCATTGGCTTTCAGCTGCTCAGCATCTAGTTATTCCCATCTCTAATCTAATCTTTACAAATCTACTAAATTTATCTTCTTAAAGCATAGGTATAGCTATGACACACTTCTGGTCAAAAAGAAAACAAAACAACAAAGCAAAAACAAATAAGTTACCAGTAGCTTTCTTTTATACTCAGTGAAAATTTTAATTAATAAACATTTATTATAAACAACTTTCATTTTGACATTTGAAACCCTTCATAATATAAATCAGAGTCCTTTACCTAGAGTCCAAATAAAAGTTTGTGTTACCTATATTTCAATGTAATTGGTTTCCTTTGAAATCCTATGTATTTCTTTTTTTTTTCATTTAAAAACATTATGACGATTCCACAAGCTTCATGAGATTTTCCATGAGACATATATTCCAAAAAGGTAATAAATCCTAGTATATATTTCTTCTCTCTTAACAGGCTGATTACACTTTTCCTAATTATGATAGTATTCTCTTTTGAGAATATTCTATTTTAGCCAAATCTCTCATTTACCTGCTGTTCCTTTGTACATATCTCAGCTCTACTTGAGATATCAGGGTGTCTTCGAGAGTTCTGAATTTTACCTAACTCATTTTTTTCCTCTTAGAACTTGTCATGCCAGTTCAAGTGCCACTATATTCAAGAAGTTTTTCTGATGTTAGCCCCCACCTACTGATGGCTCTATAATCATTTTGAATTTGTTTGAGTATCCTCAATTGTAAACTTTTGTGAATGTTTTATTCTACCTATTCCCAGTTATTCTCTTCAAATTCCGAATTGTAATATTTTGAAATTCTTTCTTTCTTGTTTGTATGTTAGACATTCTTTATTTTCCTCTTTTGTTCATCTGTATAATTATTATATCCGTAGAATTCTACTTTGTAACAAAGAAGCATATTTAGGCTAAACAAGCATAATGAATTTAGTGACTTCATTGATCAGACTCTAAATTTTTTCAATATTTTTTTTCTAATTATTGTGTATTATTGTATAAAATGTTCTCCAGATTCTGCTTCCTTTACTTTGCATTGGCAAGTATAATGTTTTATAGGTTTCTCAAAATCTATAATATTCCTAATATCTTATGATGAAGAAATAATCTATTTCAATCATATGCCATAATTTAATCTTCAATTTTACAGTTGATAAACACCTAATTATATTAGGTACTTAATGATCCTTTCTTTCCTGCTGTCTTTGACTTCTAAGTCTAGCAAGAGTACCATTAGCTCAGCCATTAAATTAACTCAAAAAGATTTGCAAAATTTAGTGCTTCTGTGGCATACAATTCCAAATTGTTTTGCATTTGATAGAATTAATTTGCAACTCTCTAGCCATTCTAAAATCATTGAAAGTTTCTTCTTTTTCATCTTTACAAATTAGAAGAGTGTGAGGTAGAACTTCAGAAATGTTTTTACTTGCATTTCTCTTTTCTGAACATTTTTTTGTAATTACTTATAGTTGGCATTTCTTCTTTTGAAAATAAGCTATCCATATCATTTGACAATTTTTCCATTGGGAAATGGCTCTTATGCTATATATTTGAATTAAATCTGTGTGTGTGTGTGTGTGTGTGTGTGTGTGTGTGTGTGTATGTGTGTATCTGAGAGTTCAGATTTTTAATAGAGAAATATGGTTTTAAAAATTTCCCAGTTCATTGTTTCCATTTCAACTCTAATTACATTAATTTTATGTGCTCATATTTTTCAATTTGATATAAACAGAATTATCCTCTTTATCGTTATCAATTCTTTCCCAGGTTTATTTTAAAATTCCTCTCTTATCTCCAATCCATAGTTGTGACAAATATCTTCTTCCATTCATCTCTAATTAATTCATGATAGGACCTTTTATATTTAGGCTGTGCATGCTCTTGAAGCTTTTTGTAGCATAGGGTAAAAAATATTGTCCTGCAACTATTTTCTACCATTTTGCCTTCAATTTCTTCCCAGAAATTTGTGATCCATGAGTTTCCAAAAGGCTTGAAAGTTTTACTTCAATACTTCCTATCCTTGGAGTACTATCTCACTAAATTTCTGACATCTGAATTGAATGCAAATAAAATAATAATAGAGGTAAATCTCTATTACTTTATGCTCATTCTATATACTTTCTATGTTATCCAATTAATCTTTTATTCTAAACATAAAGAACAACAAATTACATAAGCATTTCTGTATTCATTGCAGAACTGAGGGATACAAAATTTTTTTCCCCCTGAGGCTGGGGTTAAGTGACTCACAGGGTCACACAGCTAGGAAGTGTTAAGTATCTGAGAACAAATTTGAACTCAGGTCCTGCTGAATTCAAGGCTGGTGCTTTATCCACTGCACTACCTAGCTGCCCCAGAGGGATACAATTTTATATGAAACTTTCAGTTTCTAATATGCTTTTCTTTTTAAGTATATAATAACTTTATCATATAACTTTCAAAGCTTTTTATGTTTTCCATGATTCCTTTTTAACTTCTTTCATCTTTATCCTCAATAAAAAGAGGAGGGGGACAGGATAAACAACATTATTGATTGAGCCAAATCCAAACTGAAACAGAGTTTCCCAAAACTAACTTGAACTAAAATACAGGCCACAAAGTATGGAATGCAGGACAAAATCAACTTATTGATTTCTTCTTTCTATCCAGTGTCTATAGAATATTGTATCAGATTAACTGCAATAAGAGTCAGATATTAATGATATTAATATCATATTTTTAATTAATTTAATTAATATCTATGAAACAAAACTATGTAATTCTTTATAGTCTGTGGGAATGGAAAAACATAATAAACCCTTGTTATGAACAACAAGAAGAGATGGCATTTGGACATTTCTCTCAAGATGCAATAGGACAAAGACTATAAAGGGCAAGGAAGCTACACTCAAAAATGGGGCATATTCCCAACAAAGAATTTAGCTAGAAAACCTTTGATATCAGCATGGAATTCATTGCACGTGGCTGAAAATGAAAAGCTATGCTTGTAGACAAATGGTGCCTTTCAGAAAAATTACATCTACTAAGGCTATGCACGAGTTTCAATCTAACTCACCAAAGAAATCATGAGTTTTAGTACTTTCTCACACAATCAATAAAAATTGTAGGAAGCGTAACTTGGGACTGCATATTAATCTTACATCCAGCCTGCTTGCTAGTTTTCAACAGGCACTATTCATCTTGCTGGGCTTATAGAAGTGATTTGTTTCATCTGTACGCTCCATGCACAACTAAATATAAAATCAACTTCTATTTAACAAAGTGGACTAACAGCATGAGGCCTATCCAGATAGCCTGCAACCCTGGTATTACATTGCAAATGCCTGAAATATGTCAGTAAAGCCAAGCCATTATAAAGTTAGTTTAGAATGGACCCTTATTGATAGAGAGACTAATGGAAATAGCCCAACTTGTATTTCTAAAAGATTTTGTTATGGGTTCTTCTCTAAGCAGCTCAATAAATATCATGCCTTGATTTGCAGTTCTTCAATTACTTAATCCTGTTATTAGAAGTCAAGTGAAAACTATCCATTAAGCAAATGACTCATTTTTGTTCAACTAAATGAGAAGTGTAAATGGATTTTACCTTGTATAGAAAGTGAATGTTGCCTTAGAATGTGTATCTCTTTAAGCTCTATTTGCTACATGCAATAAGTATAGAATAGATACCTGCTGCATATTAAAATATGTTAATATCTTCCATAGTAGGGTTTAACTCTTGCTTATTTGAAAGGAAAAGAATAAAGTATTAACTAGTTCAAATTCCATGAAGTAATATCCATTCTCAAACTTTTCACTTTCATCATAATTATGAGGCACCATATTGTGGATACATACATGCACATATGAAGATATATAGATATAGATAAAGATATTCATGTGTGTATATATATCTATATAAATCAACAAATATACTTTCTCCTTGCCTTATGACCAGAGTTTTCACTTTAATAAGGAAAAGTGGGAACATAAATGACAACTGTTCACAATCTTAGAGAATGTTAACTTAGTTCTTTTTAATTTTTTTTTTTAATATTTTGATAGTTATGTTTCAGGATGACATTTCCTTTTTAATCATATGTATATTATGCAATTAAAATATTAGTCTGAGAATAAGGAAAAAGGAGAGGTGAGGAAGAGAAAAACAAGAAGAAAGAAAGAAAGAAAGAAAAAAGAAAGAAAGAAAGAAGAAGAAAAGAAGAAAGGAAGACAAAAGAAGAAGAGGAGGGGAGAAAAATAAGAACAGCAACAACTTTTTTTGGGATAACCATTTTCTTCATTTACTTAATGCTCTATGGTAGTATGGTAGTTCAAGGAATTATAGGGAGATTCTATGGAAATAAGATGAACAGTCAAACTCAAAGTCTAATTTTGATGCTTTTTGTGGTAAGGAGATGACTCTGGATTTTCCCTTTGTGTATACTTTTTCTCTTGGGTTCAGACTCTCACAAGACACATTATTTGAGGCTCCCAGTTTATACCTTTTGTTCTTCAGAATATTGTATTCACCCTTTCCTGTTTCTTTGTAACCAAGAATAATCTGCTGTTTTGTGATGATTTCTACTTGGAATTCATTTTTTTATTTATTTATTTATTTATTTTTTATGACTAGAAGATTTGTTTCTGGATATTGGACTTCTGAAATTTGACTATTATGTTTCTTGGTGAGAACAATATGAAGTTACTTTCCCTTGATCTTCTGACTATTGTTTTAATCTTCACTTTATTTGTTTTTAATACTACTGAAAAATTATTATATATTATTTCTTTAAGTATATTATTGTCTTTTTTTCATTTTGCTGGAAGACTTTTAATAACAACTTCAGGGGCATTAGTGTATAGAGGGCCAGACCTAAAATCAGGAAGCCCTTAGTTTAGAATTGATTTTTGTCCCTGGGCAAATCATTTAATCTATTTGTCTCAGTTTCCCCAGCTGCAAAATGGGAATAATAATATTACCTACCTCACAAAGTTGTGAAGATAAAATGACATGATTTTTAAAAATCTTAAAGTATTATGTAAATTTTTCTGTTATTATAATCTGTAAATATGCTACCTTATCCTATGTTTTTATTTTATAAAATTCTCATACAGTCTTTCAAATGTTTTGGTTTTGAAAAATCAAGTTTAGCAGAAACTCCTTACTCCATGCAGATATTATGAAATTATTCTTTTCTGAATCTCTAGAAAGAGTATGATTTCTTTCTTTAAAATTTCATTTTCATATTTCTTTCTTTGATAGCTTCCATTATTTTTTGATGGCTCTTCTCAAAACATTCTGAATAAGTTTCTCCAATGACATTTCAGGAGATATTGAAAAATCTGCTGTGTCAATTTCATCTTCCTAAAAAGATGTGACTCACTTTATTTTGTTTCATGGTACTTGTCCATTGAGAAACATTACTCTTCCTGAAGTTGTGTACATCCTAATGAATCTACTAATTTTTCTTTTGTCTTTGCTGAAATTGAGCTTACCACCAGCTCCTTCTCTTCCCTTCCTCCTCAGAACAACCATGATATACTGTAACCATTGATATCTTGTTCTGTGTTCTATACTACCCCTAGTATTGCATAACGGTCATTTCCTTCAACTGGTGAAGGAGGCCAGTTGGTCCCTGCTTCACTATAATAATACTATTCTCTAATTTTATGAGTCTTCATCTACAATCCTCTGGGTTCTAATTTTTGTTCATTTCTTAGACTATGCAATCATGTTCAAATTACATTTAATATTTTAATTCTTCTCATTTCTCTATTTATTCTAGGTATAGCTATACAGAGGTGTCATAAAACCCACTAAGATCATATAGGTATGTAGTAGGATAGTCAAGACTAGAAGCTATATGTCTGATTCTATTTTTTTTTTCATAAACATAGTGTTATCAGAATAATGGTCTAGCACTAATATGCAAGATGGTTTGGGAAAAGAGAGAAACTGAAAGCGAAATGACTGGACAACAGGTAATCCAGGTTTAGGATAATGAGTTCTCTAACTCAATACAGAATAAAGAAAGCCATAGCAACTCAAAGAGAGTCAAGACTCCTCAGACAAATATTTTGAAGTCAATATATATTTTTCACTACTGCTTGAATTTTGTGAAAGTGTAAGCAATAGTGAAGAGACTGGAAAAAAGTTGCACAGAAGGATATTTAGTTTATTGTTAGGACAAAAAGGAAAAAGGAAAAATAAATCTTTCTAATGATTGGAGCTAACCAAAGTTGAATTATGTACCTCTGGAGCTAATGGGGACCTTGTCATTGAGAATCTCCAAAGCAAAGGGTGGCTAATGTTATTATTCTGCTTGCACTCTGATGGCACAACTGGGAGCAAATAATAGGAACTAAAAAGGTGGAAATTTTGTTTTGATGCAGCAAAAAACAGCAATAATATCACCACCACCAAGAATGTCTTAAAAATTAGAATTGTCTATAATTGGAATGGACTTTCTCAAGAAACACTGTGTCCTTTTTTATTGAAGAATATTTATTGTTTTATTTACAACAAGAGGCTAGTTTGCTGAAAAAGGAGGGTAACATGATCCAACATTCACATTAGGAAAAATTCTTTGATAAGATTAAAATGGGTCCATGATTTAGGCATAAAGAATGAGATCATAAATAGATTAGAGGAACAGAGGATGGTCTACCTCTCAGACCTGTGGAGGAGGAAGGAATTTATGACTAGAGAAGAACTAGAGGTCATTATTGATCACAAAATAGAAGATTTTGATTACATCAGACTAAAAAGTTTCTGTACAAACAATACTAATGCAAACAAGATTAGAAGGGAAGTAACAAATTGGGAAAATGTTTTTACAATTAAAGGTTCTGATAAAGGTCTTATTTCCAAAACATATAGAGAATTGATCTTAATTTATAAGAAATCAAACCTTTTTCCAATTGATAAATGGTCAAAGGATATGAACAGACAATTCTCAGATAATAAATTGAAACTATATCTACTCATATGAAAGTGTTCCAAATCACTACTGATCAGAGAAATGCAAATTAAGACAATTCTGAGATATCACTACACACCTGTCAGATTGGCTAAGATGACAGGAACAAATAATGATGAATGTTGGAGGGGATATGGGAAAACTGGGACACTAATACATTGTTGGTGGAGTTGTGAAAGAATCCAGCCATTCTGGAGAGCAATCTGGAACTATGCCAAAGAAGTTATCAAACTGTGCATACCCTTTGATCCAGCAGTGCTACTACTGGGCTTATATCCCAAAGAAATACTAAAGAGGGGAAAGGGACCTGTATGTGCCAAAATGTTTGTAGCATCTCTTTTTGTTGTAGCTAGAAACTAGAAGATGAATGGATGTCTATCAGTTGGAGAATGGTTGGGTAAATTGTGGTATATGAAGGTTATGGAATATTATTGTTCTGTAAGAAATGACCAGCAGGAGCAATACAGAGAGGCCTGGAGAGACTTACATCAACTGATGCTGAGTGAAATGAGCAGAACCAGAAGATCACTATACACTTCAGCAACAATACTGTATGAGGATGTATTCTGATGGAAGTGGAAATCTTCAACATAAAGAAGATCCAACTCACTTCCAGCTGATCAATGATGGACAGAAACAACTACACCCAGAGAAGGAACACTGGGAATTCAATGTAAAATATTAGCACTACTGTCTATCCACCCAGGTTACTTATACCTTCAGAATCCAATACTTAACGTGCAGCAAGAAAATTGGATTTACACACATATATTATATCTAGATTATACTGTAACACATGTAAAATATATGGGATTGCCTGTCATCTAGGGGAGGGAGGGGAAAATCTGGAAAAATGAATACAAGGGATAATGATATAAAGAATTACTCATGCATATATACTGTCAAAAATTTATAATTATAAAATTAATTAAAAAAAATTCTTTGATAGTTGAATGGAAGGTGGATCATAGCAGGCAGAGACTTGGGTCATTCAGAGGAAACAGTAGCTTATGGAAATAGACAAGAGTGAAATTATGAGGACCTTTACAAGACTATTAGTAGTGTAAGAGGAGACAAGGAGGCATATTAGCAAGATGATATAAAGATGAAATCATTAGGTCTAGCAATCCAGATCCAGTATTTCTACTTAATGTGAAGTCTACATCACCAATTATTAATTGTATATTTAACATTGAATGCCAGATATTTCAAATTTATCTTGTCTAAAACATGTCATTATCTTTTCAGTCACACTCTGTCTTCTTTCAAACTCAAAGCTTCTTGAAAGCAGAAAATGCCAATTATGGTAACAGTAGGAGTAGTAGCAATGGTGTCTAATATCCAGTAGATGTGTAATAGATGATATTTTATTTTATTTGAAATTTGAATAATATTTTATTTTTCCAATTATATGTAAAGAAAATTTTTAGCTTTCATTTAAAAGACCTTGAGTACTTCTCAGTGAAGTGTTTCTTTATTTAGAGAACTCCAAAAGTTTTAATGCAGTTTCAAACTCTTAGAAAGCTTAAAACTGCACATAAAATTTTGGGATATTTTAAAATTTGTTATTATCCTATAGACCAATGGTCCTCAAACTTTTTAAATAGGGGGCCAGCTCACTGTCCCTCAGACTGGGCCGGATTATCGTAAAAACAAAAACTCATACTTTGTCTCTGCCCCTCAGCCCATTTCCTGGCAGGTGGCATAAAAATCCTCAGTGGTATTTTAATTTGAGAACCCCTGAAAGGACTGTCCTGTGAAAGAGGAACTAGACTTGGTTCATTTGATCCTAGAGGGCAGAACCAGGAGTAGTGGGTGTGAGTTGCAAAGAGGCAAATTAGGTCCAATATCAGGAAAAATTTCCTAACTAGAGGAACTTATTTATTGGCAAGGAAATTGGATTTAAGTGACTTGCCAAGGGTCACAGAGCCAATAAGTATTAAATGTCTGAGGCTGGAATTGAACTCAGGTCCTCCTAACTCCAAGGCTGGTACTCTTATCAACTGCACCATTTGTAGGCCCTCAACTAGAAGAATTAAAATGTAGAAGGAGTTCATCAGAGAGAAGGTCTTCATGACCACTTGACAGATACGTTACAGTTGATATACCTTTCATGTATGAATTGGATTAGATGGTTGATAAAATCCCTTTCAACTCTCAAATTCTGTGATTGGCCTGAGTTCAAATTTAGCCTTAGGCATTTGCTAGCTGTGTGAACTTGGACAAATCATTTAATCTCTGTTTGCCTTAATCACTTAGAGAAGGAAATAGAAAACTAATATCTTTGCCAAGAAAACCGCATGGATAGCATTGATGTGCTATAGTTCAGCATGGTAAATAACACTAACAACAGTAGGTTTGTAAACCAAAGGAGTGCTGTTGTCATACTATACCTGCATTTTATCAAGGCATTTGGACAAGATGAAGAATTGTAAGCAGGATGATAATACTGTTGGCTGGATTGAGAATTGGCATAGAGTAATTGCAAAGAATTGCAATTAGTGAATAAAATGATAATCAGAAAGTCAGTCTCTGTTGAAAAAGGATCTGTCCTTGATTCTATTTTATTCAACATTTTTACCAATGCCTTCAGAGAAAGATTAAGCTTATCAGATTTGCAAATGACCTAAAACTTATTTACCTATGGGATGAGAAAATTAAAATCCCTAAAGGATCTTTAAAGTGTAGAATGTGGAGTCAGGAGAAATAAGATGCAGAAGTTGTCAATATGGCAGATTATTCATGATATTTAAAGATGGAAGAATTCAAAGAACAGTTTATAGTAGATGAGCACATTAAATCAAAAGAAGAAATCTCTAAAATTAGAGGATTTGGTTTGTGAAGATAGTGAAAAAGGAGAAAACATCAGACAGCCTGCATCTGCTCTCCAAGTATTATCATTAAAGCTTTTAGAGGAGGCAGCTAGGTGGCACAGTGGATAGAACACTAGGACTGAAGTCAGGAGGACCGGAATTCGAATCTGTTCTCAGACATTTAGCACTTACTAGCTGTGTGACTCTAGGCAAATAACTTAACCCCAATTGCCTCAGCAATAAATAAATAATAAATAAAATAAAGCTTTAGAAATGTCATATTAAAAAAAATGATCTCCAAATAAGAAGTCTCTGGAAGTTCTGCTTCTGGGAATAGAAGCAGAAGAAAGGTAAATAATAACATCACTAATTTCTCTTGAATAGAGCAGAAATTGGGGAAACATATGGGAAATTTGAGAACTAAAGGGTACAAAAACCTTTCTGAGAAGAAATGGACAAACTTCAGTCTTACTGTGTTTTTGCAGTATTCTATACATAATTTAATGTATAAATCTAGTAAGTGCCATTTCTGATGTCAGAAAATCTGACCTTATAGACAATGATGAAGTTCTTGACCAAGAGAGTGACACAGTTTAAGCTGTGTTAGGTAGATTAATTTTGTGAGTTTATAGGATAAAATGAAATAAGGGGGTGAAATGTGGTTTATTATCTGCTAAAATTAATTCATGCCTGTATTTAAAAAAAAAGTCTAGAATTATGGTGGTGTTAGTGAGGATGAAAAGGAAAGGATTGTTTTAAGAAGTACTGAAAAGAGAAAGAATGTATGTTTGATGATTGATTGGATCAGGATCTTAATGAGAGAAGGGAGTCAAAAGTGATATTGGGATTTAGAGCCTGGATCACTAGAAACTCACTCCCAGATTCTCTACTTTTGTGCCTTTTCAAGATGTTAAATCTGCTTAAATAAATTAATTCTACTAGGCAATTCTTCCTTCTACTTTATTCCTTTACAGATCAATGATCAATTCGAAGTTCATTGGCTTTTTTGTTTCAGTGTCTGGGTGCTCATTGAGTATTCCCTCACCTGAAAACAATGATAAAAACTGTTAAAGAATTTTAATTTTTTTTTTATATTTTATGTTTTAGGATAATTTTTTTTCATTTCATAAAAGCTCTCTCTGTAAAGAACACTGATAGAAGGTATTCTGGTAGTGGCTTTAATAATGAAGTACAAGTCATTTGGGTACCTAGACCCTAGACACCAATAATGTGGAGGTATGTTTAAATATTAGTTCATCTGAATAAAATCTCATTGGATAATTGAATGATATGACAGACAAAGAAGTTTAACAGGAACTTAGACTACAGTAAGACAGCCACAATTTACAGCATTAGAGAGGTGGTCATGTCACATAATGTTCTTGCTTCTGAACACATTGACAAAATAGATAAAGAGAAAGGAAACTAGGTTGTTGAAAAATCTTAAGATTAAACATTATGAATATTAGTTAAAATAATTGCTAATCAAATATAATAAAGATGACAATAGTACTTAAACTAATCTATTTATTTAGTACTATACCAATTAGACTCCGGAAAAAAAACTATTTTAATGGCCTAGAAAAATAATAACAAAGTTCATGTGGAAAAACAAAAGGTCAAGAATTTCAAGGGAATTAATTAAAAAAAAAATCAAATGAAGGTGGCCTAGCTGTACTAGATCTAAAATTATATTATAAAGCAGCGGTTACCAAAACCATTTGGCTAAGAAATAGACTAGTTGATCAGTGGCATAGGTTAGGTCCAAAGGGACCAAAGGACAAAATAATCAATAACTTTAATAATCTAGTGTTTGACAAACCCAAGGACCCCAGCTTTTGGGATAAGAACTCAATGTTTGACAAAAATTGCTGGGAAAAATGGAAATTAATATGGCAGAAACTAGGCATTGACCCATACTTAACACTGTACACCAAAATCAGGTCAAAATGGGTTCATAACCTACTCATAAGAATGGGGTTATAAATAAATTAGAGGAACATAGGTAGTTTACCTCTCAGACCTGTAGAAGAGGAATGAATTTATGCCCAAAGAAGAACTAGAGATCATTATTGATCACAAAGTAGAATTTTTTGATTATATCAAATTGAAAAGTTTTCTACAAACAAAACAAATGCAGATAAGATTAGAAGGGAAACAATAAACTGGGAAAACATTTTCACAGTCAAAGGTTCTGATAAAGGCCTCATTTCCAAAATATATAGAGAATTGACTCATTTATAAGAAATCAAGCCGTTCTCCAATTGACAAATGGTCAAAGGATATGAACAAACAATTCTCAGACAAAGAAATTGAAACTATTTCTAGCCATATGAAAAGATGCTCCAAGTCATTATTAATCAGAGAAATGCAAATTAAGACAACTCTGAGATACCACTACACACCTGTCATATTGGCTAGAATGATAGGGAAAGATAATATGCAATGTTGGAAGGGATGTGGGAAAACAGGGACACTGATCCATTGTTGGTGGAATTGTGAATACATCCAGCCATTCTGGAGGGCAATTTGGAACTATGCTCAAAAAGTTATCAAACTGTGCATACCCTTTGACCCAGCAGTGCTACTACTGGGCTTATATCCCAAAGAGATCTTAAAGAAGGGGAAGAGACCTGTATGTGCAAGAATGTTTGTGGTAGCCTTCTTTGTAGTGGCCAGAAACTGGAAACTAAGTGGATGCCCATCAATTGGAGAATGGCTGAATAAATTGTGGTATATGAATATTATGAAATATTATTGTTCTGTAAGAAATGACCAGCAGGATGCTTTCAGAAAGGCTTGGAGAGACTTACATGAACTGATGCTGAGTGAAATGAGCAGGACTAGTAGATCGTTGTATACTTCAACAACAATACCATATGATGATCAATTCTGATGGATGTGGCCATCTTCAACAATGAGATGAAACACATCAGTTCCAATAGAGCAGTAATGAACTGAACCAGGTACACCCAGTGAAAGAACTCTGGGAGATGACTATGAACTACTACATAGAATTCCCAATTCCTCTATTTTTGTCTGCCTGTATTTTGGATTTCCTTCACAGGCTAATTGTATACTATTTCAAAGTCTGATTCTTTCTGTACAGCAAAACAACTGTTTGGACAACTATACATACATTGTACTTAATTTATGCTTTAACATATTTAACATGTATTAGTCAATCTGCCATCTGGGAGGGGTAGGAAGGAGGGCAAAAATTAGAACAAAAAGTTTGGCAATTGTCAATGTTGTAAAGTCTCCTATGCATATATCTGGTAAATAAAAACTATTAAAAAAATAATTGCTAATATTTAGCCAGGGGAAAATTTATATAGAAAAACCCTGACAGAAGAAAAATGGCACATTTAGGAAAACTTTCTCACAATTATCAGCATCTAAAGGGAAATGATATGCCCTTGCAGATCATTCATTTTCTTCATTGGGAGTCTTCAAGCAAAGACTGGTTGTTGACCCTTTGTTGGGCATTTTGCAGAAGGATTCATTTTCAGGCAAGAGTTGTCCTAGATGACCTCCAAAATCCTTGCCAGTTGTGGGATTCTATGATCTTTGTGACCATGCTTTGGTGCTTCTGGATGATTTCCAAAGCACTGTTGCCCAGGGACTCTGTGGGATGGCACCAACATTGGCCTGTTTTTGAATATTCCAGATGTGTGCAGTCCCTTGCAACCTAGGTAATATAATTAGGACTGGGATTTGCTTGGTCCTATTCAAGCTGATTTCATAAGGGCTGATTATATGCCTTTCCCCTTTGAATACTATTTCAATCTGGAGATTTGGAAGAAATGAACAGGAAAAGGAGAAGTAGAGAAAGAGGGAACAATTGAGCAGAACTAGGAAGTAGAACTTAAATTGTAATACAGCTGTGCTACAAGGAAATTCCCTTGTGGGTTAAAAGTAACTGAGCCTTCTATCATGCCCACAACATTCTCTTCCTGCCAACATATTCACAGTAGATAATTTGAAATGTTTTCCATAGAGTGGCATAAAAATCCATATACTAAAGCTGTAGTTAGTTATTTGAACATGTGATGGCTATTTGGACATTTTGGCAGACAATGGTTTGATATAATTAGAATCCGTTTCTGGTTATTGGCATGCCAGGCCAGGGGCAGAGGGCACTGCTCAGAGTGGAGAGAGGAAAAGCCAAAGGCAACTATTAAAGCAGATTATTATACACTTTTGAGCTAACATGTGGAATCAATAGCCAACATTAGCAGCTGTGCTCAACTGTGGAAAAGCCTGAAGTAGTGCATTCTCACTGTAACCAATAAAAAGAATTATTGACTAAAGGGGAAAGAAAGCGTGTGTGGGAAGAGAAGGGAAATCCAGAGCAGGATTAAAAGATGCATTTACTCTCAAGGAACAGAACCTTGGAAAACAAACCATGTTATGGTTTTCTTTGTAATTGACAGTAGAACCATGGATGATTCAGTGATTTAAGTCATAGGCCTGAAGCCCTGGGTTCTGTGGATAATTTCCAGTTCCATACTAACTAGATGTATAGTACTGAACTCACAATATCTCTTATTTAGATGAATTCCCTAGAAATTAGAAATAAACACAGTGAAGTTCTTATTTGAATATGTAGGTCCAATTACTTTTTCAGCTTCATCTTCATTGTCCTTTACTCTCATAGTATATTGGGGTGACAGTGGTTCCACTATCACTTAAGCTTACTTTTCTATAGAAATGACCTGCAAATTAATCCTATTTCATGAATATTTATTTTCTTTATTTCAGTATAATTTATAAAATTTAACAAAATGAGACGGCTAAAATGGATATTGGCCAAGATTTCCCTTTAACCACTTCATTATTGTTTTATAACATAATACCACACCATGATTTTTTGAAAATGAGTTTCTACTCTAAGTTGACATTTACCTGAACTATCATATCTTTCTGCTAAGTAGATAACATAGAACCAAAGCCACTGAATTTAGAGTTAGAACGTACATCAATTCGAATACAATTCTTCCTTTGCAACAACAACAACAAAATTCGGTTCTGCACAAATATATTGTAGCTAGGATATATTATAAGATATTTAATATGTATGGGAATGCCTGCCATCTAGGGGAGGGGGTGGAGGGAAGGAGGGGAAAAATTTGGAACAGAAGGGAGTACAATGGATAATGTTTTAAAAAACAAAAAATTACCTATACATATGTACTGTCAAAAAAAAGTTATAATTATAAATAAATAAATAAATACATACATAAATACATACATACATGCATACATACATAAAAAATACATAAATACATATATAAGTAAATAAAAAGAATGTACCTCAAAATCCTTTTAATCCAGCAAGACATGAAAGAAATCACCATAATATACTTGACAAATACTTTTACACATTGTCTTCTTGAAGATTTCCGAGGAAGGGAAATCCATTCTTTCCTCATGCAGCCTATTCCACTTTTGAATAATTTTAATTATGAAGTTATTTTTTCCTAAATCAAACCTAAACTTGTCTCATGGAAACTTCTTTTAAATGTTCATTGTTTCTCTCCTATGTGATCCAGAAGAACAAGTTTAATCTCTCTTCCACATGACAGAACTTTAAATTCCTAAAGATTTCATTCAGTCTCCTTCTAGGATAACAGCTAAATCTGTCCATTTCTTTAAACCACTCTTTAAATGGGTATCAAATCATTGACCTTTATAATCCTTTTTAAGAGTTCTTTCTTTTTATCAAGGTCTTTCCAGAATTGTGAATTGTTACAATACTCCAAGACTTGATCAGATTCCTGGGAGTTATGGAGTTTGTTTGTTTATTTATTTGTTTTGTTACTGTAGTTCAAGATTGTATTAGCTTTTTTTAATCTCATATTCAGCTTGAAATACACTAAAAATTCTAAGATATATATCAGATAAATTGTCATGACCTCTCCCACATTTTGAACTTTTGAAGCTGATTTTTTTTAAAAGGGTATTCTATTTTTAATATCATTTAATTAGATTTATGTTAGTGCTCTTTTTAAGATCATTTTGTTTTATATTGCCCAGTATTATTTGCTATAGTCCTCAGCTTTGTGTTTCATCTAAAGATTCAGTTCAAATAAGCATGTACCTTATACCTTCTATATATATACACCCTATGTATGTCAATACCTTCTTCTAAGCAACTGGTAAAAAAAATAATAATAATAACAAGCACGATTCCTTGCAGCACTTCTCTGAGACATGTCATCTGGTTCTATGACTTTCCACTTGAGCTTTCTTGTCATTTGCCTAGTGCCATTGTCTATATCTTTCCATGAGGATCAGCTTTCCTAATCAGCTTTCCTAATCCACCAGAATTAATTATTGACTACATGGGAAAATGAACTGTTCATCTTTGGATAATTTGTCTTATCACTGTGCCATCTTTATTAGAGATCAATATAACTTACTCATCACAATATAATTAGTCAGTTTTCCAGTTCATGCTTCACATGCCATTCAAGTTGTCCAATTAACTTGATATGTCATTTTGGAATTGTTCCTAATAGAATATACCCTATCTTCTAATACTTTACTTAGGTACCATTGTTTCATGAAAGGATGTGTCAATTGACAAACTGCCCAGTGGATCAACTCATCTAATTTATTTGTTCCATCCACTTTCTTCCTGTGTATGTTTTCTTGCTTTTAGAACATAAACTCCTTGAGGGAAGAAACTAACATTTGGTTTTTGTTGTTGTTTGTTTGTCTCTGTTTGCTTTGTTTTGTTTTTCTATTTGCCGTCCCAGCACTTAGTACTGTAACCTGGTCCACAGAATGGGCCTAATACATACAGTTTAAATTGTATTTTATTTTTAATTTATGGAATAAAACAAATATTTCCACAAAAGTATAATAAAAGATGATTGCACATGAAACTGAAAATCTGTTATATACAACTTTCTAATCCTTTAAAATGTATATTAAAGTTATCATGTAAATTTCTTTATTTTTTCTTTTTTTTCTTCCCTTCTCCTTCCTGCCCTAGAGTTGGCTGCCATTAGACATAAATATTTGTAGATACATATTTATTTTTATTTATTTATATAAGGAAAATCTTTTCAAAGTATTAAGCCAGTAATGTATTTTTTGGTTCCAGTATTTTATGGGTATGATTGATTTTTAAGTTTCTTTGTTTCTTTGATGACTTTGACATTATTAAAAATTCTCTAAACATGCTAATAGTCATGTTAATCATTTTTTTCCCAAATTTGTTATTGAATTTAACATTGACTCAATTTTAATCATATAATTTCACTTACCCAGCTGATTATTAAATTAGTTCTACATTGATAACCAATATTGTTTTACTCTACTAAAATTAAATTTCATTTTTTCTGTGATATTTAGTGGTTACTATACCTTGGATCTTCCAGCTTTCTTCCTAAAGGAAGTATACATAGTACACAGTAATACATATATGTGTATACACCCACACATACCACATATATGTATTTATGTAAATATTTTATTTTTAAGCATCTACCTTTTCTCATTCACTTCTTTTTTTTTTTTTTTCTTTTTCTGAGGCTGGGGTTAAGTGACTTACCCAGGGTCACACAGCTAGGAAGTGTTAAGTGTCTGAGACTAGATTTGAACTCAGGTCCTCCTGAATTCAAGGCTGGTGCTCTATCCACTATGCCACCTAGCTGCCCCTTCTCATTCACTTCTAAATGCCAAAGCATCTAGTTTTCTATCCTGTTCTCTACTCATAAAATCTTTGATGGCACCATAGAATAATAGAATTACTGATTAACTTTTGAAAATATTTAAAGATTTTTCATAGGATGTATATATTTTTATCCTTTACAAGCAGGTATAAGCTGCAAATATCTTCATGATGACCTATTTGTTTATATTCACTCTGATCAACTACAAGCTGAGCCAAACCAATGACATTTCTTTTAATATTTGTAAACAAGCAAAACCATTCACTTCATTCCTCTAAGTAGATTCTATGAGTCATCTATCCATCTTCTGCATTTTTTGTATGTTTTCTAGTTTCATTTATACTAAATATGCTGATATATATAGTTCAATTCTGCTATTAGTTTATTCACTCATTTGTTGCTGGATAGACTACCAAGAATTAAATTATTTTTAGATCATCTACTATTGGTTATTGTTAACCTCTTCATCCTCCTTTCCTGACAATCTCCTATTATCATTGTGAAAGCCACAAATAGAATTACGTATTTTACAGGAAAAAAAAGAAAGAAAAAAAGATGTGGCTAAAGAAGAAGAGATGAGGAAGAGAAAGAAGGAAAGAATGTCAAATAAAAGGGAAAAGAAAGAAAGAAATATAATTAATGACTAATAGTTATCTTTGTGGAGATGAACATGTTTACATTTACCCAAGCTTGTTTTCAGAGAGCAGACAGCATTTGTATATCACTATTCATTATGCCTTTCCAGTTTAATAGAAATTATCAAAGTGTATTATACATAGTCCATTAACATACCTTTTGAAAACCCAGTCACTTCCACACCATAATGAAGCACTGGAATAAAAGTTTGATGGCAAAATAAAATCCTAAAATGTCTACAATTTAACACAAATCATCAAAAACATATCTAAGAATACTATCCAAAATATATTGTTCTCCTTAAAAAGCTATTGTTCTCTGGAAGGGATCTAATATCAAGAAATAATCCCCAAAGCCTTTATGTAGTAAAGAGCTTTAACTCTCTCTCATTTTCTTAAACCCAAATCCCAATCATTAATTGAAGAATTACAAAAAAAATATGTTTTACAGCTACTAAAGATCAGCAAAATAAAGATAACTAACTTTTCCTTTCCCCACTCTTCTGTGGACTTTGTTCACATAATATTAAATATTAAAATAAACCAAAAGCCACACAACAAAATAGAAATGGGAAAGGAAAGTATGCTATTGATATGTTTATCTACATAATTCGTAACAAAAATTAATTTCAGAAGAATATATGGAGCCCATATTATAACTGGGATGAATAGGGCTGGTAAGAGAGACTTGAGGAGACAGAATAAAAAAAACAATCTCAAGTAAGTAATTTTTTTTCCGAAGATGTAATTCGCTATCTGGACCTGCCCTTGGTTACTTTGGGGAAGTAGAGAGAGGTAATCAGACAACCAGAAAAAGAGCTGATCCATCTAGGCTTAGAGCCTCAATTTCTCCTCATCAGTAATCATCCCAGAGGCAAACATGTTCCTCAAGAGCAAAATTATTTCACCATATATAAAAACTCTAAGTCAAAGTTCCATCCAAGTTGTGGTTGCTACATCTCTAAATTTCAAAAAATTCAGAGTTGACAGCTCATAAAACACACATATTAGCAAAACTACTTTTAGAAAATCAAAGCTGTTTTTTTTTTTAATCTCTAAAATCAAACATAGTTCAGTATTAACATTTGCAAAAAATATTAAAGTGGGAGCCAAGTAAGTTCACTTTAATGTCCTATATATAATTTTATACACACATTATAGTTCTATTTTGAGATTTAAATGCATTTAATAATGAAAAATACACTTAATTCTTGTCTTTCACTTACAAAATATAGTTTTCAATATCTTCTATTTATTTGAAAAATATCCTGAAGGGTCACATAATATAATTTCTGTGGAATATTTTGAGCTTCTCTGAGCTTCTTTGAGCTACTTAATGTTAAAATATATAATTATTTTAATTAGCAAGAATAATTAACATGTGACTTCATTCAGCACTTCCAGTACCTATTTTTAAAAATTTATTCATTTTTAATACACATTGCTTTATGAATCTTGTTAGACAAATTAGAGCAAAATGGAAAAACCACAGAGGAGAAAAAAAAACAAACAAACAGGTAAAAGTAGTGAACATAGAATGTTTTGATTTACATTCAATCTCTATAGCTCTTTTTCTGGATACAATAATATTTTCTATCCAAAGTCTATGGGGATTGCTTTAGGTCACTGAACCAACAAAAACCATGTCTTTCATAGTTGATCATCACACATTCTTGCATTATTGTAATTTAATGTATTCCTGGTTCTGCTTGTTTACTCAGCATCGGTTCATATAAATCTTTTCAAGCTTTTTAAAAATCAGTTTGTTCATTATTTTTATAGAACAATAATATCCCATTATCTTCATATAACACAACATATTCATCCATTTCCCAATTGATGGGCATCTACTAATTTTCCAATCCTTTACTACTAAAGAAAGAGCAGCTAAAAACATTCTTGCACATTGGGTTCTTTTCCCTTTACGGTTTCCTTGAGAAAGAGACCCAGTATGAGCACTGTGGTTCAATATCTATTGTAAAAATTGTTTTTGCTTTGTTAAAGTATTCCAAACAATTAAATTTCTTAAACATAAAATCATACTTCTTAAAAATTAAAAAATAAATAAATAAAATGTGTAAATTGGTAGTGGAGACATTTATGTGATTAATAGCTGCCTGAGCAAGGTTAGTTAAGAATTTAATGGTTACTTTCTATGCCTTATCGGCTATATTCAAACATGTCGATTCTTAAGTCATCTTTCTTTTAGAAAATAGCATGTGGTCCAAATGAGCTCTTTCCATTGCTCAAACAAGCAAGAGGTTTGGTTTGTGGGCTTAAAAAGTCTTTGAAACTCAAGAGGTGGTAGGTAATAACACTACCTACAGCCTGATATGGTCCACTTACCAAGAGTCCTGATTCTGCTTTTGTTTTGTTTGTTGCCTGTGGTCATCAATAATAAACCTCACAAACTAGAAAAATGCTAAACACTAAAGGATCAGTAAACAGGTTGTTAAAAAGTAATTGAACCTTCCACTTATATTGTCCATTCAGTGACTTTGTTTAAATCTAATTAATCCTTTCAGAATACCTCTGGGGCAAGAAGAGGACAAGTATTATCATCCCAATTTCACAGATGACTAAAGGAAGGCCCTGAAAGGAAAAAAAAAAAAAAAAAAAAAAAAAACACTTGAAGTAAAAAAACAGAAAGTCCAGCCAGAGGCATCCTGAAACCCTATTTCTGGATTCCTTGGCTTGTGTTGGTCACCTATTACATCTCACTACTCAGTAATTTAGTAGTATACTAAATACTTCATTCCATATCTTCAGATGATGCATTGGCTTACGGGGTCCCATTTTTTTTTTTCTTTTTCTTTTTCTTTTTCTTTTTGCTGAGGCATTCGGGGTGGGATTAAGTGACTTGCCCAGGGCAAACACAGCTAGTAAATATTAAGTATCTGGGTTCAGATTTGAACTCAGCTCCTCCTTTTTTTAGGGCCCATGATCTATTCACTGTGTCATCTCTAGGGGTCCCGTTTTCTTTCTAGTTTGAAACAAAATAAAGTGATTCATTTTCCACTTGTGCTGAATATTGAACACTATGGAGCCAATGGTATAAGATAGTGATTATAGGGATTTTCTTGCATAAAATAACAGCTTTTTGAGCCAGAATCTTTCTTAGAAATCAATGTAGTCCACAAATAAATACACTTAAAGGCAAAAGTGTAGTAAGGTTAAAGAACATATTATTGGAGAGATTGCCCACATTAATGCTCTCTTGGATCCACAGTTATAAGGTTAAAAGCAACAGAAGCTCAGGAAAAGTGACAACATGCATCTCTCACAAAACCCACCTGTCTTTTTTTTTCCTCTTTGCTGCAAATATCTTTCTTTGTGAGCTCATTAAAATTGGTTTCCTCAGGTTCTTGATAACTCTTCTCAAAGATACTTTTGCAATTTGAATGTCATAGCATATAACAAATACTTATAGAATATAGTGACATGATGATGCCCTTTATTAGTAAGGGCAGATGAAGAAAATAAGAGATGTTAGAATTGCTACATATTAAATTTTAAAAGATTTTATAAACAGAAAAACTTGGGGTGATTAGGGATTTGGCAACTTGAAGTAGGGAGGTTCTTGCATTTTAAAACAATCCAAAATTTCAAATATTCTTTAGTTTGTATCTGTCACTTCAACTTGATGCATATGTGAAGAGCTAAATCAGAGCCACTGAGGTAATAAGTTGAAAGAAAGTCTAAAATGTCTCTAGGAAAAGTTGTATTGTGAACTATATGGGAATGTTCAGGTCCTAAGTGGAAGAAAAAATTTCACCTTCATGGCCTAACTCAGGTCTTGCAAAGTGGCCAGTAAATGTAACTTCAAGTAAATCAATCAGAAGTTTTCAAGGAGTAGGATGAAAGAAGTTTAGAGACAAGTGGGAAGATAACTTTGTGGCTAACAGAGGGTACTACACAGTGCTTAAGAGACTTTCTCATGGAGTGTCTAGAGAACAGAAGCTTAAACTGTGCATAATGGGTGAAAGAGAGAGGTCCCTTACATGATTGAATTATGGACCCAAAATGGAGGCTGTTGGAGCAGAGTGGAGAGCACTCCTAGTATGTGGTACAGAAATGGTGAGGGGTCATCATTTAATAAAAAAATCTGGAGGGATCTCTAGAGCAAAGCAAAGTTTATTGCATGTTCTCACAAGAAGGGCGTCCCACTCCTTCTAGCAGACAATCAAAGGGAGGAAGCTCCTATGGGCAGGATTAGCACCTTTAATCCCTAACACAAATACCCCCTCCCACCACTGAACCTCATCCTCATTGGCTGAGAGTCTTACAATCTAAACAAGAGATCTATCCCCCAAATTCAACTTGACCAATAAGTACATAGTTGCCCATATTTGACTGAAATAGGAAGGAAATGATGTCATGGGAGGATGAGCAGGAAGTCAATTATGTCCTTGACTCAATCCTCAAAGTCCTTCAGGCCTACTCCAACTCTGAAGTAGATGAAGCCTTACTCAATTTTCACAACTGTCTTGAAATACCTCACCTCATCTCGTTCACTAGTAAACCCTAGACTTCATTATAAATTAGACTCCCAACTTGGTAATAAAGAAGGAGATTCTGATGGACTGAATATTCAACCAAATTCACAGTGAGAGAACTAAAACTAAGTTAGTATCAAAACTAGGTCTGGGTAGGATACGGCTAAATGTCCTACTTTTGGTGCCAAATATCAGGATTAAACTATTAAAACCATTTACAATTTGTGAAAATGTTCTCCTTTTTATGTTTTGGAGCACTCCACTCCCAATTACTATTAGAGCATTCCTCTCTATTGCTTTGTAGTAAATCTCCTTTAAAATATGAATTGAGGAGGCCTTAATAAGTATTTGTTGAATTAAATTAAATCAGGCCACAGGAAAAAGAGGAAGACAAACAATCCTGTAACCTTTCCCCTGCCCAGATTCTTATGGTGGAAATTCAGGAAATCTAGGGGAAGTGCTCTCAGCAAAAACTAATGGGGGGATAATTTTCTGGGACTTGGGTGAACTGCAAGGCTCTGCTAAGTCAAATCCTGAGCTGTGGACATTCTTTCCTTGGCAAAGGTCTCACTAAATTTGGAAAGATTGATATATTATAATTATTCTTAGAAACTACAAAATCAAAGACATTGGTCTGATAGAAAACATGAATAAAAGATATAAAAGTTCCTCTTCTTCTCCTCATCAATACACCTCCCAGGTGGGTTTAGTGCTTAAGATTGTTCAAAATTTACTTTCTGAAACTGGAGGCTTATTGTATTTCTGAAAATTTTGACTGAAATTCACCATAGTTAATTTGATTTGGCCCAAATCCTAGCAAATTTGATTTGATTCATATCTCATCTCCTCCACAAAGGCTTTTCAAATAATTCTAGCCCACATTGAACTCTACCTTCCAGTTTCCTATAACTCCACCTTTTAAGACAAGGATCCTTTATGGTATCTTTGAATTAGGAACTTACATTCAAATCCTCACCAGCTACTTGTTACCAAGGTAGACTGGACTTCAGTCTTCCTAATTTCCAAAATGAAGTTTGAGTTTATGATCTCCTTTAAATCAGAATTTGTGATTCAAGGTAATTTGCAGAGCTTTCTCAACAGAAAGATAATCACTATTTCTCATTGTTACTCCAAAAAGCCACGTCTACAAAAATTATACCAAATTTTTGGAGAAAACAGAACTCTGTGATTGCTAACAGCATAGCCAGGCATTCCTCCAGGTTATTTCTTTTAGACTCTCTGAATGTTCTTCAGAACTAGTTTAATTGCAAGTGTTGGGCAGTCATCAATCATTTCTAAGAAAAATGAAGGCAAAATATGGATATTGTAGGGCAATTAATAGAAATTCAACATTATACCATGTTTGGAATGTTGGTAACATAAAATATATTGAAATGAATGAGAGGGCTTAAATGGCATTGAATATGGAAGGCAATTGAGTTCTTTTTCTTTTTTCTTTGTCTTTCAGAAAAGTATCTCTTCTGAAAATAACTACTTTAATAAGGACAGTGGATGGGCTATTTTGAGACAACCTGGACATCTAAGATTTTTCGGCCTTCCATCTGGATTCAAATCTCACTTTGGACACTTAAAATTAGTTGGGAAAATCATTAACCTCCCTAGACCTAAATTTTATCACTTGAAAATCAGTCACTTGGATCAAATAGCTTCTGGCATTTTTTAAGTTCTAGATTTATGATTCTATGATTTGATAATCTGATTTCTGGGATTGAAGAAAATTAGTGTGGAATGACTTTCATAGATTCATGGAGCTGGTAAGGATTAAGTGTCTGAGGTTGGATTTGAATTTAGATCCTCCTGACTCCAGAGTAGATGCTATATCTATGCTTTCCAACTAATTTGATTGCTAATGACAAAATTAAGTAGCCACCAAGATATTCTATTCTAAAGTATTTTAACTTTTACACTATCTGGTCTGTGTAACTAAAGAAATGATCAATTGATATATCTTTTTCAGTGGATCTAAGGTATTTTTTTATATTTTATTCTTAATTAATAGGCAGAGGTTTTCCAGTCATAGAGACCCTTGGAAAAAAAAGGAACCCTGTGCATATTCTTTATTAGAAGGCAGAGATTTGTCATATCCTTGCTAAATATCAACATTTTTCATTTTTAGTTCACTTATTTAAATTATTATAGATGATTTAAGACTTGACAGACTGTCAATTTATTTCTAGTTTCTTTATCTGTGTTTCATACATGTGCAGGTTGTAATTGATGAGGTTTAGATTCAGGGAACCAAAATGAGATTAGGGTTCCTGGTGGTCAGGGAGTTAAATGATAAGGTCTAGTGGCAAGTTTGGGGTTCAAGGAACCAAATGGAGAAGTTTGGCTCCCCTGCACCCCCTTGAGATTCAGCAGGATAGGCAGTTTTGGGGCCCTTTCTGGCAGCACAGGGATTCTCTGTAAAGGAATTTACAAACCTGAAAACCTAGATTGATAAAAAGGGTTTATCATAGAGATTCGGAAGTAAGGTTAGAAATCTTGACAGAGAGACATGAAGTCTCCTTAGGGAAACAGGCTAGGATAAAGAGAGGATAGTACTGGAAAATAATATTATCCAGTGGGCAGAGGCTTTCTTGGCATAGAGTGGCATGTTTAGAACTTCTGCAAAGATAGGATTTTAGATTGGCTCTTTTATAATAGGAGCTTTGTCTACAAGGTGAAGGGAGCTAGTGGGTGGAATCCCAAGTTGCCTCATGTACAAGCTGGGTTTCAGAGTTTCTTTAATTAAATAGGTTGGAATTCTTTTGTTCAAGACTGAACCAATCCCACCTAGAAAACTGAAGGAAACTGTCTTATTTCCCTTCTGCAAAATCTCTCACTGAGGCAGAGTTGAAGGAGATTTTCTCTTTCAAGGAGCTTTAGAGTTTCAGGGTCCTTTCTTCATTAGGTTCACTAGAAAAGCTGGGAAATAACACTACAGGAAACATTTCTTCAGACAATCAACCAAACTTTCTTCCTCAACTCCCTCTTTGCATTTATCCTCCCCAGTTTCCATTGACTTCAGCAAAAGAGACTTCCCAAGCAAATATAGCCATCTAATTTTTAGCCACTTGTACTTAATTTTGCCCTCAAATTAAAGGTACAGCTCTACCTAGCACAAAGGTATAAAAGCATTCAAAGGTCACCCTTTTAGAAGGGCATTTGGAATATGTCACTAATAGGATAGAGATAAATAGGAAAAAAAAAAAAAAAAAAAAGGAAGCCAGTATCTAGGGCTTACATGATCTTACACAGAGTTGTTAGCCATGTCATTGCAAATCCAGGTGGGTTTGAGAGTTAACAGAGCAAACTCTATGGAAAGTAAAAGGATTGGGGATTTGCTGAAATCTCAAAATATTTTTAATATTTACTGAAAATATTATGAAACATAACAGTGTGCTCGGAGCTGAATACATGTTTTTGTTATTCTTCCTTTCTTTTTCATCTTTTTTTCTGGACCTTATTCCAAGATATTGGAAATGAAAATGCAATAAAAAAATATACAAAGGCTAATGTATATTTCCTGGGAAATTTAATCTGTATGTTCTGATTCATTTATATTTAAATTATCAAAATATTATTTTAAAAGAGCTATTTAAAATCTAAGCAGACTCCTGAGACTTTTAACTTTCTTTGTATTATATTAGGAAGCATTCTGTGCTTCTTAATATAAATAAAGCTGAAAGGTTTCTACTGGGTTCTTCATTGTCATACAAATGGTTTCATAACACTCAGAAAAGCAGTTTTTGAGTTATTCCCAAAAGTCTAGAGAACCATAGAGCCTTAACTCCCTGCTAGCACCAACTTCCCATGGTGTAGAGTGTCCTTACACTTGGCAGGTAAATGACTCTTTCCCATTCAGGGGACTAATAGCTAATTTTTAACTTATTCTTTTGTCTTCGTTTCCCTAGACACATTAACACAGATACATCCTTCACTCTTTGATAAACACCCATTGTCGTTCACTCCCTCTTGGGAGTTAGACCATGTGGTTGCTGCTCCAATAAGTTACTAAAGCACTTCCTTAAGAGACCTGCAGGGATGCCTTGGCACAGTGAATGCTAAAAACCCATTATCTCTGCCAAGATCCAAACCTCCATACCTCAGGGCTAGGATCTTAGAATGCTGAACTACTACTGCTGCCTCTTACTCCTTTCACAACCCAGAGGCTCAGATGAGTGAATTGTTTATCTAAAGTGATTTGGATATATAGCAAAAGCAGTAATCACATGCACTCCAGTGTTCCCACTGATCTTACCTGTGGATAAGATGTTGCTGAAGGCATTCATGAGAATGGCTCAGCACTCACAGGCTGAGATTAGTGACTATTTGGACTCAGTGTCTCTATTATCTGGAAAGTAACTTTAACCTCTATGTGCCTCAGTTTTCCTATTATTTAAATATCATCTGTCTCATTCCTGCTTACCTAATTTGCTTTGGAGGATCTTATAAGACCTAACTATGAGCTGTAATAATAATTGTAAAAACAACCCCTTTCATTTGTATAACTTTTATCATTTATATATGTATATGAATACAACTACATACATTTATACATATATGTTTTGATATATGTGTGTATATATGTATGTGTTAGCCTGCCATGTCAACAAGGTCACTGACTGAGTAAAAGAAGTTTCAGATAGACTAGCTGTTTTTTTTTTATGGGACTGTTGCTAGAACAGATAATATATGGGAGAAAACTAAATCACATATACTTATACATACAGGATATCTTCAATTCTTAGGCAACTAAAACATAACTACTGACAATAATCAGTTCATCTGACAGCTTATCAAATAGAATTCTATATAATGAGCCTATATGCAGCTTAATTCAGTTGTTTTAATGTTTAAGACAAAAATGAAAGAAGTTCTTGGCCTTAAGAAGCTTTTATTTTACTAGATAATAGATCCTGATATTATGGAAAATTTTGAATCATCTTGTGAATCATTAAGTAGATGAAATTATGTGATATATCATTTTTATATCAAGTATATTTTATTGTAGTCTAATCTGAATTGAGTTGATGATATACTTTCTGCTAACTAGAAGATTTGAGTGATAGAATGCTTCATTATGAGAACTAACAGTTGGAGGTGATTCTAGTTATAGTTGATTGGGGTAAAAGATTCTAAGTTAAACACTTTTCTCTAGATCAAGTTAAGTTTCATCTTCACAAACCCATAGTATATCTCAGAATAACCTTAAACCTCTCCTATCAGTATACCAGAAGGATTATATTGTGTCCAAAGCTAAGAAGAACTAACCCCATCATCAATTTTTAGTCTCTATTTCTCTCTTGGGTCTATTTGTCTCTCTCTGCATCTCTCTGTCTGTCCATATCTCTGTCTTTTTATCTGTATATTTCTCATATAAATATATATATGTATATATTATATATATATCACATACATATATAGAACACATATAAAACTTAGTTCCTGTCTTTCCTATATTATCTGTGCTAGCAACAGCTCCATTAAAAACAAGCTAGTCTATCTGAAACTTCTTTTACTCAATCAATGACCTTGTTGCCATGGCAGGCTAACACGAGGTGCCATTGATGATGACTTGATTTCCTTTCGCATCTGAAGTGGAAAGGGAGAAGACAGACTAAATGAAATCCCATCCATCTTAATGAAATACAATTATATTCTCCTTATTAATCATTTAAGAATCAATATGTCTCTTCTTGGTGAACCTCACCAGAATTTGTCATTCTATGCCAAGCCTCAATACATCTTGTCTTGTAGTGATTTTTATAAGTTCAGTCACCTGTGTCCCAGGGTAAATAACTGTGTTTTCTTGTACTGCAGAGTGAGGGCAGGAATGGCAATGGCAAGGTAGAACACAGAAATCCCTTATGAATTATAAACAGTTTTGCTTGTATAATTTTAAAAAGCACTGTATTTTATTTTCAAACGGCATAGGAGAGAATGGTTTAAAACAGGAACAGATTTTATCATTCATGGTCATTAAATGTATACCTCTTATGTAAATTTGTGCATTGAACAGAATAATCTTTAATATGGTTCTCAACATATGTATATAGTTCCTTGCCTATAATTTATATCGTTTATCCTATTGTGCTTTACCTCATAAATTACAATAATCCCTTTTAAAGCAATAGTATTCTATTCACTTTAATTATTCTTCCTATTACCCAGAGATACTAATAGCCAATTCTTTGATAAGAGAGAAAAGGGGAAAGAGAGTGAAGAGAACATAAGGAAACAGAGAAGAGGAAAGAGGAAAGGAGAGGAAGAATGAAAGAAGGAAAAAGGAAAAGAAAGAAAAAGGGAGAGGAAATGAGAGAAGGAAGGAAAATGCAATTTTAAAGATGAGATTTTCATACTTCAAGTTTTAAAATGAAAGAAGTGTGATTACTACTAATGGTTTGACTATTAATATGATTAAATATGCAATAATATATTCCTTTTGTAACTGTGAAATGTAGTATAAATTCATGTCTGAGTATTCATTTTATGTTTGCATATTTACACACACATATATTTCTATATCTATAATATATAGTGAATATATAGATGTACATAAATTATAGGTCTGAACAGTTTAAAATATCCTCTTGAAATGTGAACTTGCAATTAAATTTTGGTACCTTTGTATTCAGTTAGGAACTTTAAGTGAAGTTCAAGAAGAAATTTCCCTAAAAGCAAACACCTCACAAGAGCAATACTTTTGTGTGCATGAGCAACTCTTCAGTCTCTTCTTCTTTGAGCAACATAAATGCAGTTACTCACTAAAGCATGATTCCATTTAGTCCCTTAAGTCAATAGACCTCAAGGTCAGGGTTTTCAAAAAGTAGCTGTTAGATCCAAAGAGATTAGTTTGGATAGTTTGCCATTGCTCTGCTTCAGTTATGCAATCATTCCTATAGTTCTTAAGGGTTCTTAAGGCAGCAAATAACTCTTCAATTTATTTATCTAATCTTTCTAGGCTTTACTGGATAGAGCAGTTAAAATAAACAAGGGAAAATCTATAGTATTAATTTGTCCCAATTACTTATATGATAGGTTATTAGGATAGACATGAACATTCAAATGACAAGTAAAATAAGGAATATGAGATACTTTCTCTTCCTGATTGTTTTCTTTAAAATTTTAAAATACACACACACACATACACACTCACCTCACATCACTATTGGAGTCAACTCAACCAAAGAGCTTTCTTTGAAGACAGAACTATCTATGCAAATTGTGTTACATCAAGGTAACAGAATTATTATTATGCTATAGGAAATGAAGAAAAAGTTTTGAAATAGACATGGAAACACTTGTTTGAACTAATATAGAATGAAATGAACACACACAGTAAGAATAATTTATTTTATGATAGAAATTTTAAAGCAATGAACAATTTTGAAAGACTTAAGAATTCAGATAAAATAAATGAGCAGATATGGTTCCAGAAGACTGAATTATGCCAATCTCAGAACAGAAAGATGATGATAAACCACTACATAGAATAAGAAATGAATTTTTGGATATAGTCAATGAGGTGATTTATTTTGCTTAATAATTCCAAAGTAAACTTTTTTCTTACATTCTTTTTTCTTTCCTATCTTATTTCCTTTCCTCTTTTTTTTTTTTTCTCTCTTAATTTGCTTCTCTTTACTTCTTCTTCATGTCTTTTTTCCTTCTTTCTGTCTTTCCCTGCTTCCCTCCTTTCCTTTCTTCTCTTTCTTCCTTTTTTCTTTCCTCCCTCCTTCCTTCCCTCCCTCCTTCCTTCCCTCCTTTCTTTCTTTCTTTCTTTCTTTCTTTCTTTCTTTCTTTCTTTCTTTCTTTCTTTCTTTCTTTCTTTCTTTCTTTCTTTCTTTCTTTCTTTCTTTCTTTCTTTCTTTCTTTCTTTCTTTCTTTCTTTCTTTCTTTCTTTCTTTCTTTCTTTCTTTCTTTCTCTTTCTTCCTTTCTTTCTTCCTTTCTTTCTTCCTTTCTTCCTTCCTTCCTTCCTTCCTTCCTTCCTTCCTTCCTTCCTTCCTTCCTTCCTTCCTTCCTTCCTTTCTTTTTTTTTTTCTTTTTCTTCTTTCCTGTGAGTGGAAGAAATGAAAGAAGGGGTACATTGAATGTTTGATCTTTGAAAGTGACAGAATTTATAAAACATAAATATCTACTAAGAAAATACCAACTCTTGAAATTATCATAAATTTCCCATTGGAAACAGACTGAAGTTTTAGAGAAGATACTTTGAAAAAGATACAAAGGACAATTTGGTTTTTTGCCTTTAGCACATATGAGAAATGCAAGTTGGGAAGAACTCTGAATAGTAGCTTTTTAGCAGACATTCTGAAATTGAAGACCAATAGTCAAATGGGTAGATGAAGTACTCTTTTTATGCTTCTATGTTAAGTACACAATGATCATCAGTCAGGTGTACATTATTGAAAAAGGTTATTGAAATGTTGTTGGAAAAAGAAAATTGCCCTTTCCACTTTGCTTCCTTTAGTGATTTATTTATCTTAGTAACATATCATAGATTATCAATCTATCAAATGTATAATGGTATAGAGAGAGTACAAAACCCTCTGGGAAACAATACATTTGGCCAAAATGTAGCAAATTGCCCCCTCTGGGACAGTGATGCCTGCAGGATTTATCATTTTCATAGTTGCTGACAGACTCCCCACATTTGGACCAACCAGAGTTGTCCCATATAGCCTCTCCACAATCTCCTATTACTGGAGCCCATGCTCACAGCTCTCTATAGAATGTCAAAGGCAATCTAGATCATTCAGCTCATTAAAAAGTGAATGGAGCTTCCAGGCTCCAGTTTACATAAGTATTTCAAGAGAGTTGGTTTCTATTTCTCAGAGCCCTAAATCTTTGAACAACTATATTTTCTAGAACATATGCCTCCAGTTGGGAACAGTTTGCCCTGTATACCACACCTGTGTACACAGCTGTAAAGCATGAGTTTAATCCACTAACAAATGTGGTGTTATTTTCTGACTGTCCCAAACAATGAAAGAAATTTTACAATTGCAAATGTCTTAATTTGTTCAAACTGTACTGTTGCTCATTCTTCTGTTTTCTTACTCTCATGTTTCAGTTCACATGCAATTCTTCTTAATCCAGCACTCCAAAATCAAGATTGGTGGAAAGAAAATCCAATTGTTTGGGGTCAAAGTAAAGACGTTTTTCAAATGCCAAAGAAAGAGAACAGGGTTATTGTGCTTTGATGTTAATACCATGTCTTTTGTAGTTTTCCTGTTTGTTTGTTTTCATCTTCTATTGTCAACAGTGCACCAGATTTTATAGGCAGCTTAATACAGAACAGATGTTGATTAAAAGAAATGTGGTTTTCAGTGTGACATGAAAAAAACTGTCATTCACTCAAATCTAAATGTTATATTCCTAATGAGTTTAATTTTTATTAACTGATGTATAAAAGAACAATAAGCACACATTCTATCTGAACTGAACCAACAGTTCCTTGGCTGGGCCATGACCAGGACCAAAAAAAAAAAAAAAAAAAAAAAAAGGAAAAGGTCTGCACATTAAAAATGCATAGAAAGACTTATGTTTTGTGAAAATGAGCAGGTTTTGTGGACTAACTTAATATATTTTCATTAATTTAATTAAACAAACATATTGTACTCAAAAATCATTTCTAATTCATACTTTTTTTTTTGCCTCATCCATGGATATATTCTTATAAGAGTGTCCTTTCTTTTGCAAGGAATTAAGAATTTATGAAATCTCTTTTTTCTTTCATTTACATTGAATCACAATTCAGAATTAAATCTTGAAGTACATAAAGGACTTCAGCTGAGCTGTGACAAACATATAAGAGATGAACAGGCTGATTATGGACTGATATAGTGAGTACAAAGAGTCTCAGTGATCTTGCATATACTTTACGTTCCAGTTAAGCATATATTTTGCAACATTCTATTCTTAGAGGCATTCAAGAGCCAAAATAATAATTTTTGTTTTAATTTTTTGATTAAGTATAGATTCATAAGCTTCCATAAGCAGATAAGTTAGGATGGCTGCCTTCAATAGACAAAGATTAAGACAAAATATATATAAACATCAGATTCTTTTTTCTCTGAGACCGAAGCCTTTTGACATGAAATATCCTTTTGGAAAACATATAGTAGTGGGGGGGGGGGCGGGAGGGGGAGAGAAGAGGGAAAGGAGAACATAATTATAAATATTTCTAGCCATAGAGATAATTGTCCTATAAGTGAGAATACATTTTAACATAAGTTTGCCACATCATTTACTAAATGCTGTCAAGTCTATTAATCTATTGGACTGGACAATAAAATATCTGAGATCTAGTCTCATTTGGGCCTCTAATTAGCTGTGTGTCATAGAATAAATTAATTCAACTTTCTGTACCTTAATTTCCTCAACTGAAAAAGTGAAGAGGATCAGACTGAATGTTGATTACTATCCAGTTGCACTTCACATGTACAACCTCATGCTTAACTCTACATTTGAAACTTGGCTAATACCCAAAATTCACATCATTTTTCAGAAAGCAAAATGAACTTATACAATCTGGTTGTTTTAGGTAATAATTAAATTAGTATAACCATTTACCAGCTTAAATAATATTATGGCCACCTCTTATTTGATCACTTTAAAACTAAGTAAATCATTTTCTAAATCATAGCACCATTAACCTAGAAGTACAAGGGCCTTTTAGCCAATCTATTCTATTTATAAAGAAGGAAACTGAGATCCACAAAATGATTTGTCCCTATATGTTACACAAGTATTAAGTGAAAAATGTGAGATTCAAACTCCCATTCTTTGACTCCAAGTACCCTACCTGTTTTCCACACAGCTTCCAAGGAGTTTATAGTTGATCTAAGTCTAGTCTTCTAGCAACTTCTTAAATTCTAATCTACCAAGTACTGAGTGTAAAAGTTGACAATGATCTGCTAAGCTATAGTTCAACTCTATTTGTAACCTATATCATCTAAACCAATGCTCAAAATACTTTTAATTCAGGTTTTATTCTTTATCCAACAGCATTATGGCAGGTGGGCATAGACTCTCAGAATTGGAGAATTAGAAAGAACTCCAGTCTAACTATGCCTGAAAAGGAATAATCTCAAGAATATCTCTGACATGTAATCACATGATTTCTGCTTGAAGATCTCCATATTTGGAAGCTTACTTTTACCTAAGGAAGCTGGTTCCACTCTGGGATAATGTTAGGTGGAAGCATAAGTCCATACTCCTTTATCTGCCCACTGACCAGGAGAATTGTATACCCTCCTTGGCAACAGTCCTTGTGAGAATGCAAAATCACAATTAGTCTGAATTAGTATATGCTCTGATAAAACTGTACTTATTAAAGGTTTTTACACATACCCACAAGCACATACACATAGATAGGCGCGCACAAGCACACACACACACACACACACACACACACACACACACACACACACATATATATATATACAGTGACTGTTTTCCAATAGATAGATAGATAGATAGATAGATAGATAGATAGATAGATAGATAGATAGATAATGAAGAAAAGAAAGAAACAGTTACCTTCAACTTCTATGGATGAAATCTGCAACTTTTTTAGCTATTAGCTTAAACAGGAACAAATTTTTTTTTCCATTTTCATTGTTATTCCTAGAGGAGAAAAAGAAAAAAAAAAGAAAAAAAATCCCTTCCAGGTAACAGCAAGATCACAAAGGAACACCCCATCTGTCTCTGTGCCTTAAAATAAACCCCAGAGAAAAACACACTTCTATTGTTACTTTGCCATGAATTAAAATGGTATCATACCAAGAGAAAAATCTCTATGTCTCAAATATTGCAAGGTGGACATGCAAATTTTTTGACTCTGCAAATACAACAGGAATGGTTAATAAAGTCCTCATACAAATGGACAAGCACTCCCAGAATTTGTAATGTGAAAGTCTAAACATCCTACCTTGAGTTTTCACCTACCAGGTCTAGCAAACTTTCAGAGGTTACAAGACTGGTGCTATTGGTGATAGCAGGTTGCTAGAGGGAAAATTACATAGAGAAAAAGAAATCGTTTATATCTTCCTCAAAGTTAAGCATGGGGAGAGGAGCAGAAAAGGAAAATTCCTGAGGGGGAAAAATGTAAGCATGAGACATGGAATCTGTAAAATTGAAAGAGAAGAATCTTAGAATCAGAATGTGAAAGCTCAATAAGACTTTGGAGATCATCTGATTTTACTTCCTCACTTTACAATGAGGGAAACAGAGGCTCATAAAGGAGAAATGACTTAAGCAAGGTCATAGACTTAGTTAAAATCATCAACGGAACCCAGGTTTCCTCCCATGGATTCTTTTCACTAGTTTTTGACCTTGTAATCCAATAGATTATTGTAATATTGGTATGGGAGCAACTTGTAAGCATAAAAACAACTCAATATGACTTTAAAAATCCAAATTAAAAAGAAATGTCTAAGATAATATAACATATTGGCTTTTCATGCCATCTAAAAGACTCAATTATAAAGTAAAAATTCCATTGCATCAAAATCCAGATAGATGAACCTTAACGAAGTTGCCATATAATTAGTGAAAAGGATACTTTGGGATGCAGTACTTTTTAGAGAGAATTTTAGATGTACTTATTGGAGAGAATTCTGTACATACTAAGTACATGTTACCTCTTTCTGATATAATTTCCATGATCTCCATCCTAGTGTTGCAAATTCTCATCTCTTCTTCAGATCTCAGAGAGTATTTTGTTGAATTGTATAAACATTTACTATGTTTTATTTATATGTTTGTTCATGTATCTCATCCTTATTATAAATTGTGATCTCACAAGCAGCAATTTGCCCCTCTTTTCCATGCAACACACCATATACTGATAGTTTATTTAGCTAGAAATAGGACTATATGGAATTGTACTGATGGATCTACAGAAATACTTGGAACATAAAAAACAAAGTAAGTTTAGGGGAGTATGATAGAGGGGAAAGTGAGTAAGACTTTCAGATAAGATTTCCATATTCCTAAAAGAAAATTTGCCATCAAAGAAATTATGATCTTGAATAAAGGTTGTATGCAACAAAACTTCTTAAATAGTGGTTACTGACATAACTGAATATTTTATTTGTTTACCAATGTTATATACTTATATACTTTGGCCATGTAAAAATTTCTTTTTTTATCTTTTTAAAATATTTTATTTATTATTCTCCCATTTACATTGAAAACTTTTTAACATTTGTTTTTTTAATTTATTTTATTATTAAAGCTTTTTATTTTCAAAACATATGCACAGATGATTTATCAATATTGACCCTTGCATAGTCTTGTGTTCTAAATTTTCCCCTCCTTTCCGTAATCCCCTCCCCTAGAAGCAAGTAATCCAAGAATACATTTGTTTTTAAAACTTTGAGTTATAGATTATCTCTCTTTATTCCAACTCCCTATTAAGAAGGTACATGTGAAATTGTACTAAACATTTCCATAAAAGTCATATTGTGAAAGAAAACATAGATTTCTGCCAACCAAAAAAAAATGGCATGCTTCAGTCTGTATTCAGACATAATTAGTTCTTTCTCTGGGTAGGGATAGATCCTAATCATAAGTCCTTCAGGCTTAGATCATTGCACTGCTGAAAACATCAAAAGCATTGACAATAGATAATTCTAAAACATTACTATTAATTTGTACATAACATAATTCATTTTGCTTTAGTTCATGGAGGAGTTTCCAGATTTTTCTGGGAGCATCTTGCTCATCCTTTTCAATAAAACAATAATATCCCATCATAAGCACATGCCATAATTTATTCAGTCCTTCCCCAATTGAGGTATATCTCCTTAATTTCAAATTTTTCCTTTGGGAAGAGAGTTACTACAAATATTTTTGTAAATATGGGTATTTTTTTTCCTTTTTAAAAAAATAGTGGTACTGTTTGGTCAAAAGATATGCATCATTTTATAGCTCTTGGGGTATAATTTATATTTTCTGATCATTGATCAATAGGGGGATGGCTCTTATTTTATTTTTTTAAATAAATTTGACTTAGGATAACTTTTTTTTTTTTTTTTTTTTTTTTTTTTTTACAGCCAGCGTTTCTGATAAAAGTTGATTTCTCAAAATATAAAGTACTATGTCAAATTTATAGGAATACAAGTCGTTCCCCAAATGATAAATGCTCAAACCATATGAAGAGACAATTTTCATATGACAAAATTAAAGCTATCTATAAATATTCCAAATCACTATTGATTAGAGAAATGCAAATTAAAACAACTTTGAGATATCACCTCAAATCTCTCAGATTAAGATAACAGGAAAAAATAATGAAAAATATTGGAAAAGATGTGGGAAAACTAGGAAACTAAATGCATTGTTGGTGGAATTGTGAAATGATACCACTCTGGAGAGCAATTTGGAAATATGACCAAAGGACCCTTTGATCCACCAATACCACTACTATATCACAAGGAAATCATAAAAGAGGGAAAAGTACCCACATGTACAAAAATGTTTGGAGCAATTCCTTTTGTAGTAGCAAAGAACTGGAAAATAAGTAAATGCCCATCAGTTGGAGAATGGTTGTTATATGAAGGTAATGGAAAATTATTGTTCTATTAAAAATGATGAACAAGTTTATTTTAGAAAAGCCTGGAAATATTTACATAAACTGATGCTGAGCAAAATAAGCAGATTCAGGAATACATTTTACATCTTACACATTAACAGTAAAATTGTGTGATGATTAATTTTGAAAGACTTGGTTCTTCTCAGTAGTTCAGTGATCCAAGGCAATCCCAATAGACTTTGGGTAGAAAACACTATCTGCATCCAGAAAATAGATGATTTGAAGATAGAATGTAAATCAGCACAGGCTATGTGCACTTATCTTTTCTGTGTCTTCTTTCCTCTCCTGTTGTTTTTCCCTTTTGTTTTGATTTTCCTCTTCCAACATGATATAAAAAGAATTTTGTATTTTAAAAGTTTATATACAATATATGCAATACAGAAAAAATAAAGAAAATTTAAAAAGAGAGAAAGGAGTCCTTCATCAGAGAAATTTGCTTCAAAATTCTCTTCCCAATTACTATTGGCTAATCATGTTTTCTCCCATTTATTCTATTCTCTCTCTCCTTTACCTTGCGCCTCCTCAAAAGTATGTTTCTACTGTCTACTCCCTTCTCCAATATATACTCACTTTATCACCTTCCCCCATTTCCATATCCTTTTCCCTTCCTACTTTTCTGCAGGGTAAGATATATTTCTATATCCAGTGAATGTATTCTTTGAATATTTCTTCTTTGAGACAGTTCTGATGAGAGTAAGATTCACTGACTTCTCCACTCCGCCTCTCCCTCTCCACCATAAAAGCTTTTTCTTGCTTCTTTTTATGGCAGTTAATTCACACCATTCCACTTCTCCCTTTCCTTTCTCCCAGTGTATTCTTCTCCACCCTTTATTTTATTTTTTACATATTATTTCTTCATATTCAACTCATACCTATGTATTATGTTTATATATATATATATGTGTGTGTGTGTGTGTACATATATATATATGTGTGTGAATATATATATATATATATATATATATATGTATATATATATATATATATATATATATATATATGTATATTCCTTCTAACTGCCATAATAATGAGAAAGTTTAATGAATTACAAATATCATCTTCCCATGTAGGAATGTAAAGAAAACAGCCTTATAACAGCCTTATGATACAACTTTCCTGATTATCTCTTTATGCCTCTCCTGAGTCTTTATTTAGAAATCAAATTTCCTATTCACCTTTGGTCTTGAATGCTTGACAATCTTCTATTTCATTGTTTTCCCACTTTTTTCCTTGAAGGATTATATTTTGTTTTTCTGGATAGGCGATTCTTGGTTGTAATACTAGCTCCATAATTCTCTGGAATATCATATTCTAATCCCTCTGGTCCTTTAAATCTTGTGTTATCCTGGCTATGGCTCTACCATCTTGTACTGTTTCTTTATGAATGCTTAAAAATATCTTCTCCTTGACCTGAAAGTTTTGAAATTTGGATACAATATATCTGGGAATTTCCATTTTGGGATCCCTTTCAGGAGGTGATGAGTAGATTCTTTGAATTTTTATTTTACCTTCTGGTTCTAGAATATCAGGACAGTTTTCTTTGATAATTCTTGAAAGATGATGCCCAGGCTTTTTTCTTGATCATGACTTTCAGGTCACAATTTTTTAATTCTCTCCTGGATCTATTTTCCAAATCAGTTGTTTTCCAGTGAGATATTTCATAATTTTTTTTCTATTTTTTCATGTTTTGGGTTTTGTTTTATTGTTTCTTAATTTCTCATAAAGGCATTACTTTCTTTTTGTTCACTTCTAAATTTTACACAATTATTTTCCTCAGTGAGATTTGTACCTTATTTCCCAATTGACCAACTTTGCTTTTTAAGGTATTCTTTCACTCATTAACTTTTTGCATTTCCTATCATACCACTTCCAATTCTCTTCCAAATTTCTCTGTTTTTCTTACTTGATTTTCAAAGCCTTTTTTTGATCTCTTCATAGCCTGAGTTGACTTTTTCTTTTTCTTGGAGGCTTTGAATATAGGAGTTTTGACTTTGTTAAATCTTCCTCTAAGTGTATGTTTTGATCTTCCTTATCACTATACTAATTTTCTATAGTCAGTAGCTTTTTCTGTCGTCTGCTTATTTCCTGGCCTATTGCTCAGCATTTTACTCTTTATTAAAATAAGGTTCAGTTTCTACAGTGAAAGGTGCATTGTCCCTAGCTTCAAGAGCTTTGTGCAGCTGTTTTCAGAGATTCTTCTGGGGACCTGATGAAAAGTAATCTTTTCTGCCTTGTTCTTGCTTCACTATAGGTGTAAGAATAAGTGTTCTAAAGCATCCATCCTCTGTGTTACCTCCTGTGTCCTCCAGAAGCTGTCATCACCACCACTTGTTTTTTCTATGTCTTTTTTTCCTCTCCTGTGGTTTTTCCCTTTTGTTCTGATTTTTCTCTTCCAACATGATTTTTTTTAAAAAATTGTATTTAAAAAGTTTATATACAATGATTAACCAGAAAAAAATAAAGAAGGGAGTCCTTCATCAGAGAAATGACTCCTCTTGGTTTGTGGTTTCCCAAGGCCTCAGTTCTCCCTACTGACAAATCTTTCCTGGTGACATTCCCAGTCATCTTTGGTGTCTCTGACCTAAGAGTTCTAGAAACTTCCAGTTCTGCTACTGATTCTGAGGTCCTGCTGTGCTGGCCATGGAGCTGGGGCTGGGCCCAAGGCTACTAGCATGACTTATACTGAGCTTGCCTGTTGGACTCCCATGCTATTGCAACACACTTTTTTTGTTCACTTTCCAATTCCTTTTTGGTGTCTCAGTGGTGAGAATTCTACAATCCTCTAGTATTGCTGCTGATTCGGAAAGCCCTAGCCCAGTTTCTACTTTGCAGCTTTCCCATTTTATGAAGGGAAAGTGCTATCCATATCCAGAGAAAGATCTGATGGTATCAAAATATCAAAATAAATAAAATATGAATAAAAACTCTACAGGAAAACTAGAGAAAAAAAAACATGACTACTGAGTCATCAGAAGCAACTTAAACCAAAGTTTAATTAAGTAATGATTATTGCATTTAGAATCAAGAGATCTGAACAGACTGCTAGCACATAACTTTCAAAATACAATTTAACTGCTTTGGATTTGTTTCCTTATTTATAATATAAGAAGTTTGAACTGGATGATTTCCAAACACCTTTTCATCTGTAACATCCCATCATATCATGTAAATTTAGAAAGTGTAGAGTGGACAACCTTAAGAGGTGACAAGGTATTCAGTATGACTAGAAATATTTGCAACCAAGTTGAAGAAAATGTCAGTAAAGAGGTTGGATTCTACTAGAATTTTTATGGTTTTAAATTTCAGATAAAAGAGATTTAAATTATATCACTAGCTAAAAGGCAACCATTGAAAATTTCTGAGTAGAGTAGCTAAGTGACTAGATCTATGCATAAAAAGGTAAAACTGTCTTCAAGATGACGATTACATTAGAAGAAAAGTTGAGTAATGGTAATGGATTTACTGGGTTGGTGATGGTTGGAAAATATATAGATTGATCTATCAAAAATAAGATTCATCTATAGATACAGATATAGACATATGTGTATATATTACACATATGTGTGTATAACTACATAGATATATGTGCATGTTTGCATGTATAGATAAATATATAAACAAAAGAACAAAGGAAATAAAGAAGATCTGGATTTATTCTCTCCTGTGGGGTTAGAAAAACCTTAGTTGTGGGTTCTTCTGGGTGTAGAAGAGAGACAAGTTACTCAGCCCCTCACTTTTCCTTTCTTCAACCTTCTTTCAGCTGTTAATGATAACAACTGCTTAACTATAAACTCCTTCAGATAATGTATTATTTTTATTGGGGAGCTTCTAGCATATGTGTGTGCGTATACACACACACACACACACATATATATATATATTATATATATATATTCACATATACCTATATGTGCACACACACACACACACACACATATATATATATATATATATATATATATATATATATATATATATATATATATATATATATATATATATATATATATATGTGTGTGTGTGTGTGTGTGTCATGTGCAAGTGTATGTGTGTGTGGTCTTGAGAGCCAACTAGGTCTTTCCTGATCCCATAGGAGAAAATAAATCCAGATCATCCTTATTTTCTTTAGTCACTACCTCTCCTATTCCATAGCCTCAGCTCATATTAATTCATTGTTCTGTCATGGATTATCATTGCCAAGGTGATACAAAATCCTCTACATGAAACTAGTTTATTGTTTCCAATATTTTCATTCAAGTACTTTGATCAATACCTGACAAGTCAATTAAAGCAGACAAACATTTTCTCTGAAGGCCCACAGGAGTTTTTGAATCATTTTTTAAAGCTTATTTTCTTATTTTTTTTAAAGTAACACAACTTTCCCAGATGTGTGCACCCTCTGATTCTTGGTTTACAACGGAAATGAAGTTTGTCATGCTGCCATACATCATCTCCACTGCAGTACAATGTCCCATCTGTGTGTCAAGTACAAAAGAAAAGCATTTTGTGAAAAATTGCTAAAGAAGTAATGATTTTTGTCCTCAACTCTTTGTTTTGCCTTTCATAAAGAAGGCGACATGTGCCACAAATGATGTATTATTGTTTAGGTACAGCCCTAGTAACACAGTGCATAACCAAAACCATGTTTCATAGCAGAGAAACTATAGTTTACTGCCCCTATGGCTATGATGAGAATATAATGTTCTACAGTTTATAAATGCTTTGAGGTCAATATATGATTTGCTTCAGCTTGTTCATCCAATGAGCAGGAGATCCAAAAATATATCAAGCTATTAGACAGCCCACTGGAAGCTTGATTGAAGCTTCCAGTGATGGAAAGGGTTTCCATGGAAACCCTCTCTGTCAACTGGAGATGAGATAATTAGATCCAGGTAATGCATTGAAGCCCCATCAGGGAGCAGGCAAGCAAACATGTCATCTTTATGGGTCTTTCTTGTCCTTTCCAGCAACACTGGTCTAGGATGGTAAAAATGGCAAAGGATTCGTTAATGCCCTGAAACAACCACACCAGGAGGGTAATCAACCTATCATCACTCAATCACATTCAGTACTTAGAGACCCAGTATCCTGTGTTTTGGGGGCAGGGGGGAGGAGAGCAGTACAGAGAGCTTATTTTCTTATTCTTTTTGTTTCCTTCCTTAACGTTTCTTATTTCTTATAATATTGAGCTACTGATAGATCTGTATTTGAATCCCTGAATTTATCTCAGTGGTTTTTGAGGTTATTATACTTTCTTCTAATATATTCCTGTCTCCATTATCTAGGGTGCGCACAGTCTACTATCCTGAGTAGTTGAGTGTTAATTATTATTCTTTCCTTTATCACTCTCTTACATCCAATTAATGACCTATACATTCTGTTTTGGTGATAGTTGCAGTAGCCACCCTGTTCTTTTCCTCTTGCTATATCATTCTAGCAAAGCCCCTTATCACTCTCCATTTGTACTTTTGCAATTGTTTCTTTACATAGCTACCTACAATTTCTTTCACTTCCTATATAGTCTATCATGCGTATTATTAATAAACTATCCTTTCTCTTCAATAGAACTGGTCATCTCCTTTCCTCTATTCAAAATTCAAAATTTACTGTTGTTTAGTGAATGAGATCTAATCTCAATTAGCATTCATTTTTCAAGCTCTCCTACAATTTTTACTACCATAGTTTTCTATCATATTGTATATTATTCACTTTTAGATAATCTGATCTGGTAAGACCACACTATCTATTGCCTACAATAATATACAATAATTTCCAATCTCCATGGCTTCCTTACATTATTATTTGTGCCTAAATTCTGCCCATACCTCTTGTTCCCTGTTGATTTTTACTCATCTTTAAGGCTTAATTTAATGAAGCTTTTCTTGATATAGTCAATAAGGCATGACTTTTTCTCCCTATAAATAACTTACCTTCTACTACTTTTTTGCACTTATGAATACATGTATGGTATTATGTATGAATGGTATTATTTGGGTCCTAATGTCTGGTATGTCTGCTGTCTAAGCATGAATTGAGCTTCAAGGCACTCAAGATGCCTGCAAGGAAATAAGTCTTTAGTTGCAACAATTCTTAAAAGATTTTTTCCTATGTTCCTTTATGGTGCAGTGGTGACTAAGGATTAACCAAAAATCAACCAGTTGACTGCAACATCTGGATGATTTTATCAATGTGAGGAGATGAAGTATCAACCTATATAAATTCAGAAAGCATCATCTACCAAGTTTAATTTTAAATGGCTTAATTTGAGACAGTTAAGTGAAATATTCAGAAAATAGCTTCTGTCAACATAAATAGAGCATAGAAAATTGACCCATATAATTCTTTTTGACAGTTTCCCTTAGGTAAAAATGAGAAACATTTTTGGAAATTAGGACAAAGTATATAACCCCCTTCATTCCTAGGTACTATAAACAAGTTTATATAATACAAATATTTCAGGCATTCCCTTAGAATAGATACTTGATAGTCATTTTTGCTTTATATTTTGATGAACATTTCACTATCATTATTGCAAGTACAAAATATCAATATTAAATCAGTGTACCCATAAACAGTAATCAATATTTTTGGTTAACTTTCTTCACAAATACATGCTGTATCAATTGGTTTTAAAATATCATTGAGAATTTCTTTAGTTAAAAAATAAATAGAAGCCCTACTCTGTCATCATATGCTGAAACTTTTTTTCATTGGAAAATATTGCAGTGTAGAGGAAGTAAAAGTACAATAACAAGTAATAATAAAAAGAAAATTATTCATTTCTTTATTGATGGAAAACTCTTAGAAGAAAGCAAGGAAAGCAAACTGATCAGTTTCAGTACTTCTAAATGATATAGGATGGCAGATATGAATAACAAATAATCAAACATTTATATTTAGGTTTCCTCAACTCCATACTTTCTGTATTATGCCATCATAATGGTAGCTTGAATTTAATTGTCAGTTTTTTCATTCATAGTACTTTTTTTTTTTTTTTTTTGGAGGGGGAATCAAAGTTACTATATAAAGGATTTAGAAATAGAACAATTTGCAAGAGTGAAACCCTGAAATGACAAATAAACCAAAGAAAATAAAAAGCCTTTATTTAAAGTATATCCTATAAAAATCTTTTTTTTTTTTTTTTTCCCTTTTGAGTGGACTTTCCCTTTCTCCTGCAGGAAAACCATTGGCACAAAGCAAATATGTTAGAAAATAAAGCCTAGAAATGTAGACATTGACAGAAAATCTTGTTAAGAACTTGAGAGCATGGTTGGCCTGAGGCAAACAAGGAATGAATGTTCTTGTTGCCCTCCCATCTCCCTTTCAATGAATGTCTCCTTTCTTTCCTCCTGATACCATCATTCTCCCTTCCATTTTTTCTTTTTTTCCTTTTTTTATTTATGGTAATTCTTATTAATACATAAATGGGTAACAAGGATCTTAGGTTAAAAAAAGGCTTTGCATATTATTCTTCCCTTGATTTTTTTATATTTTAATAGGGAATTTCTGAAGACTTGTAAAAGTATTAGCATTGAAGCTTAATAGCTGCATATACTTAGGCAAGTCATTTCTCTCTTAGGCTCATTTTCTATATCTGTATATTGTAGATAACAATTCATCTACTACTACCTCTACCAATGGAGAATTGGAAGGAAAATGCTTCACTGGGCATATAATAGCCACCTCAACACAAGAAGATAGAAGATCACATCAAACATTAGCACTATGCTTTCTTTTTGATGTCTAGAAAATGATGATCTTAATGCAACTACAGTAAAAAGATCTACTCCCTCAAATTTCTAGAAAACACATTACTTTTTTCATTTGTTATCTGTGACAAAAAAAGGGATAGAGTTCAATCTGCAAGACCAAGCCGTGAGAAAATTTATTAAATCATCATGGTTTAAGAAAATTTAGAAACTGAGAGAGAATTTATCAAACAATAAGGGGGAATTAAAAAGAGAGGAACAAGTATTTATTAAATGCCTTCTATGTATCTATATTAGGCACTATGATAAGGATTTCAGAACTATATTTCACTTGATTTTCACAATAATCTGGGAAGTGGGTACAGTTAAATATATTTTATAGTTAAAACATGCAATGTATTATTATTAGGCTTTATGAAGCTTCAAGGAAGACACTGTTATAAGAACTTGATGAACCTTTTTGAGGGCTGTTTATCCGCCTTTGGTATTCATATTTCATTCTACTTTCACCTGTGGGACAAGAAAACTATAGCATCTGCAGCAGTGTATAGCCCAGTAAAACCATTTCAGTAGATGGCCAAGCCAGATTGAGCATAAGTACCAAGCCTCAAATCCATAGGTGAAGAAGGGGGATGTCTGTAACATGACCCTCTGGCAGTTACAATTACTAGTCTGCCCTAGGCCCAACAGAGTACCTTTGACCACTGACCTTTGCAGTGTCAACTCTACCCGGCTTGCCTCCTCTGAGGCCATCAAAGGTCTCTGGCCATGATCTCTTGAATTTATAGTTTAATAACCAGTAGCATGCTCAAGAACAGCCACATGTAATCTTAAAAGCCTTTATTATACTGACTCACATAATGCCCTGACTTGTCAGTTCCCTAGTGAACACCTGGTCTGAAGACCCATGTGTTCTCTACCAAACTCCTTATCTCTCAGCTATCCATCAGCTTGGCTTGGCTTGGCTACCCCAGGTTAGGGAGCCAGGTTAAAGAGAGCGACTGCTGTCTGCAGTGGGCTTATAAAGAGTCTGTGAGGTCACACACACAGCCAATCAGTGAGAGAGTCGTCACCCATTATGAAGCTATCTCAATATGGACAGGATCCCACTCACAGGGCAGTCCTATATCCACAGAGAATACTTCTGGGCATAAATCATCTCCTGTTGCACTGTGACGCCGCCCATTTAAAGGGCCCTTACAAATGTCTATCCTAAGCATGAGAGGTCATTCTCCAGAAGAATGGGTAGATGTGAACAATTTGTTCCAAAGACCATAAAGGTAGCTGAAACAGATTCTTTTGGGTACTTAAAGCTGGATAAGTTATTGAAGACACTAAGGTTATTCACTGCAGCCTAGGCCATTACCCATCATCCTGACTTTTATTTACTGGACTTTGATGACTGGAAGAAAAATTGAATCTGACAACTTTGTACCACTCTATTTCACTTAAATGCATGTGATTCCTAGACAGTACAAGACTTCACTCCATGATGTCATATATATTTTTTCCTTTTTAAGAATGAAGTGCCTGATGTTAGGCCAATTTATTCAGAACCAATATTCTATCAACTGTATTCTACTAAGAAGCTATAATTACAATTGTCAGGGCTAACATTCAGTGCAATAAGAATTTTTTTTAAATTCTTTAAAATATTCTATTTTATTGCAAATATCAATACACACAAATATTTCAAGATTAAAAATTAATAGAAAAGGGGGACTATATTTTTATTGATGTCCTTTTTGTATATGTTTTTACTACTAATCTATTTTATCCAAAATCCAAATTAAAGTATTCTTTTTTAACAAGTTTAAGTTAAGCATCACATATATGTATAGTAAAAGCATTGTGGGGAAAAATAGAACTTGGAAATCCCATAAGTCTATAATTGACTACTTATATAATCTTTCCCCTTTTATCTCACATATTTCAATCTGTTTCCTCCTCAATAAAATGAAGAATTTGGCTCTTTATTTTCTGAAGTGAATTTTATTGGGGAGCTATACTGCTGTGGGTATGGAAAAAGGGGCAGAATTGTTTGTTTTTTCTTGATTTATATACACAACATACACCCCCACACACACAACACACACACACACAAACTCAAGTTAAAACAATTATTTTAAAACTTGGCTTTTTTTTTTTTTTTGATTCTCAATCTGTGATCTTATGAAGTCCAAAAAATGTATAAGCCTCCATAACTTAATTTGCTTTTTCTTCCCCAATTTTACCAGCAATACTTAATCTTTTTGTTTGTTTGTTTCATGGATCCCCTTTGTGATATAGTAAATTTTATAGGCTTCTTCTTAGAATGTAGGTTTTAAAATACATAAAATAAATGCAATTATAATGAAAGCAAATTATATTAAAATGCAGCTTAAAATGCATTTTTAAAGATTAAAAACCACAAGGTAAGAATCCTTTATGTCATTTTATATGTCACCAAAACAACTGGTTATTTAATGAGAAAATCAAGTCATTTAACTGATATTGATGCATACAACACAAAGATATCATGTAAAGAATGAGACAATCTGCCTATTTTTACTGATTCTACCAGTGTGACCTTGGGCAAGTCATCCTACAACCCTGAGATTCAATTAAATTACCTAGATGTTTGTATGTGACTTTATGCATGCCCAAATGATTGAGAATATGCCTACTACATTTTAAATGAATTAAGGAATTTAGTGAATAATATATCACTCCCTTAGAAGTGGTATATTACATATATGATAATTACCATATATTTTCAATTTATGGTAATCACTCAAGATTGGTAAATTTATGAATATATAGGAATTCAAACGTGGAAAAGAATTTGATAGAACATAATTTAAAAATTAAGAAAATTAAGAAAAAAACTAGTCTGAGATCAGGCTAGTTGACTAATCTTGAAGATAAAAGGTAGAGACATAATGCTAAGCTCATCTAGCTTTAAAAAAATCTTCAAAATATAAAGTACATACATATACCATACATTGGAGGGGAGGGAGGGAATGCAAAAAGTTGCACAGATTAATTCAAAACAGGGTGAAATAAGGACAGAATAAAAATAATGTCAACAAAAAGAAAACATAAATATGACTCATCAAGAAAAAGTGCCCCTTTAGAATTGACATAATTTTGTGTGTGCATAAATGCATAAACACAATTGTGACATATTCATATATGCATATAGGAAAATCACAAAATAGGAGTAGACTAAAATTTCATACCAGTTACCAGTTTCTGTTAATTAGGTACCAATTAGATAATTAATTTAAATGTAAAATATCAATTTTTGATGGAATTAGTGAGAGTAAGATAATTTTTCAAAATTTGGGTCACTGAGAGATTTCATAATGAATCACTGAATAAAGAAAAAACAAGATCAAGATCAAAAAGAAGTAGTGAGAACACCAAAGATCTCGAACAAGAAGGGACGTAAGAGATCATCTCTTTCTACTATTTCATGTTACTGATAAGGATTGTAGGGATCAACAATAATAGCACCAATTTTATAGATGTGTATGCATATCCGGACAAAATAGAATATCCTAAGTGCCTCACAAATCTACAAGCCAGGACAAGCAGTCTACAAGAATTCACTGAAGATTACCAAAACTAGTCAGCCAATCATTTGTTAACTAGAACCTATCTATGAAGTCTGATATGAAGATGGCCTAAGTTGTTTTAATGGCATGGTAGATATAACTGGTGATTAGGTGGTGCAGTGAATAGAGTGCTGAGTTTGAAATCCTCTTCTTGAATTCAAATTGCCAAGAAAATCCCAGAGTTATGAAGAATAAAAGACTACTGAAAAATGACACCACCATAACCATCACCACAATTCATTTTATTTAATTTTTATCAAAGCAACTTTTAAATTGGTCTTATTATATTATATCATATCATCATAGGATGAATTGAAAACCCAGTACTTTGAACCACAATCTCTCCACTTTCCAAAAAAAGAAAAACAAAAACAAAAAAATGCATCAGCCAAGTCATCTACACCTTTTTCCCTATTTTCTTCATTAAAATAAAAGGGATAAGGTAGCACATTATATAAAATAAATAGTAGCATGTTTCACCTGTGGTGATAACTGTCCTGAGTGTACAATGTACAATAAGAATAGAATGGAAAAGAAAATGGGGAAAAAAATAATTGCACTTTTACAAAACTGACCATGAATCAGGATATTAAAAATGTCACAAACACATGTAAAATTTCCTTATTCTGTTTTAGCTGCATCCCACTAATTTTGGGATGTAGTTTTATTGTTATCTTGAACTAAATTATTGATTTTTTTCTATTATTTATTCTTTATGCCACTCATTGTTTAATATTAGGTTATTTAGTTCTCCAAATTTTAATTTTAATTATGCTTCCACTTCCTCAGTCCTTTATTAGATATAATTTTTATTGTATCATAATATAAAAATGCATTTAATATTTTTGATTTCATGCATGTGTTTGTGACATTTTTAATATCCTGATTCATGGTCAGTTTTGTAAAAGTGCAATATACAACTGAGATAAAGTATATGCCTTTCTATTCTCATGCAGTTTCTCCACAAATGTAATATATATATATATATATATATATATATATATATATATATATATATATATATATATATATATATATATATATATATACACACATAGAATTTTTCTGAGAGTCATCTCCTTGATTTTTTTCTCATATATTTTATGACTACATTAGTATCGATTTAAGAGGGGAAAGCTGAGGTCTCACACAACTATAATTTTACTATTTCCCTCTGTGATTAAATCAACTTTTCCTTTAAGAATCTGGACTTCCAGGGGTGGAGCCAAGATGGGGAATAAAGCCAGGAAGTCCTTAGAACTCTCCCAGTTTCCCTCAAAAACCACATGAAACCAAGTCACTGAACAGAGTCTGAAAGAATAAAATCACTCTCCAGCTCAAGGTAGACTGGAAAAAGTTCAAGAAAGATCAGTCTCACTGGGGTGAAAAGGGAGTTTAACCCAGATGAGACAGACTTGGGAAAGCCAGCAAGAGCTTCTTAATTACAGGAAATCAACAACTATAACTTTCATTCCTGGCTCAGTAGAGGAGCAAATCAGTGGGCCAGCTTCCAATCCCAGTTTAGAAGACAAATTCTGGAAAACTAGGTTGTTTCCTGAAAAATGCTGGCAAAGCTACACCCTGCAAACACAAGGCTTAGAGCTGCACATGAAGCTTGGGAAATCATCCCCTTTACCCCAGGAGCAGAGCTCAACCATAAAAGGAAAAAATAAAAAAGAAGAAGAAATACTAAAAGAAAAGAAAAGAAGCAAAAAGACCTTTGATCATATATGGAAAGCTATTATAGTGATAGAGCAGACCAAAATGCAAACTGAGACAAGGACAAAACATTCTCAGAAGAAATCTCAAAGAGTGATATCAATAGGTCTCAAACCCAAAGAGCCTTCCTGGAAATGCTTTTAAGACTTTAAAAGGCAAACAAAAGAGGTAAACAAAAAATGAGAAAGGAAATGAGAAATATGCATCAGAGAGTCAACAATTAGAAAAGGAAAGAAAAAAAAATTTGAAGAAAATAACTCCTTAAACAATAGAATTGACTAAATGGAAAAAAATATATAAAAAACTAACTGAAGAAAATCAAACATTAAAGACTAAAACAGGACAAATGGAAACAAATGGCTTTGTGAGACAACAAGAATTAATCCAAAATAAAAAATAGAAGTAATGGAAAAAAAATCGAAGAAAATATGAAATACTTCATTGGAAAAACAGCCAAACTGGGGGAAAAAAAAAAAAAAAAAAGATTCAGAATACACAATTTAAAAATCACTGGCTTCCCCAAAAGCCATGAACAAAAAAAGAGCCTGGATAGCATTCCACAAGAGATCATTAAAGAAAACTGCTCCAATATTCTAGAAACAGGAGGAAATGGTCATTGAAACAAACCTTTGGAAAGTGATCCCACAAGGAAAACTCCAAGGGACATTGTTGGGAAACTCCAGAAACTCCAGAACAGTACTGCAAACTGCCAAACAAAAACAATTCAAATATCAAGGAGCAACAGTCACCATTACCCAGGATCTGATACCTTCTACAATCAAGGATTAGAGGGCCTGGAATACCATGTTCCTGAAGGCAAAGGACCTAGGTCTACAACCAAGCATTAATTACCCAGCATCATCTTTTAGGGGAGAAGATGGAGCTTCACTGAAATAAGAGACTTTCAATCATTTCTATTGAAAAAAAAAAAAAAAAAGGGAAAAAAAAGAACTAAAGAGAAATTTTAATCTATAAAAACAGGACTCAAGAAAAACATAGATAGAAAATATACATATACATATACATATACATATATATATATATATATATATATATATATATATATATATATATACATATATACACATATTATCTAAAGGTGAGATTGTTTATATCCCTAGATGGGAAAATGATATCCAGAACTGTATATGTTATTGGGGCAGATAGAAGGGAATATCACATGAACTATGGGTGTGGTCATGAATTGACTCTGATATGATGATATAAAAGAAAAAGTCTGTACTTGAAAAAGAGAAAAGAGGAGGTATAATGGGACAATTAGTTCACATGAAGAATGCAAAAGACCTATTACAATCCAGGGAAAGAAGGGAGGGAGATAAGCATTGTCTGAAGCTTGATCTCATTGATTTTGATTCTAAAAGGGAGGAACTTGATCATTTAGCTGGATATAAAAATTATCCAACCCTATAAAGAAGTAGAAGGAGAATGAAGAAAGAAATTGGAAGGGCAGAATAGAAGGGAGGGCAGAAACACTAGGGAAAAAAGTAAGAGAAAGGAGGAAGGGGTAATGAAAGTTAAGGTAATGGGTGGAGTGGGTTTTAAAAAACACTACTAAGAGAAGGGGGAATGGGTTCTTGGGAATAAAGTAGTGAATGGGATGGGTTAAAAAACAAACAGGTCTAAGAACAGGAGGATTAAGAGGAAATCAAAGAATTGGGCATGAAACTAAAAATGCAAAACAAACAAACAAAAAGAAACAAATTAAAAACCCACCATTAAATACCAAATTAGAAATTTTGAAACTAAAAGGTGAGATTAATAAAATTGAAGCTAAGAAAACTATTGTACCAATTTAAAAAATTTAAAAAAAAAACTAAGTTTTATGAAAAAAAAAAAAAAAGATAAACTTTTGGTTAATTTGATTTAAAAAAATAAAAAAGCAAATCACCAGCATCAAAAATGAAAATTGTGAACTTACCACCAATGACAAAGAAATTAAAGCAATAATTAGGATTTATTTTACCTAAGTGTATGGCAGCAAGTCTGACAATCTAGTAGAAAAGATGGATGAATATTTACAAAAATATAATATAAAAAATATCATATAACATATTTACAAAATATAATTTACAAAAATATTTACAAAAATACAAATTGACCAGATTAATAGAAGAGGAAAAAAATTACTTAAATAGTCCAACTTTAGAAAAATAAATTAAACAAGCCATTAATGAACCTCCTAAGATAAAATTTCTAGGGCCAGAGAATTTCACAAGTAAATTCATCCAGGGAGAGAACAATTAATTCCAATACTATGTAAACTGTTTGGAAAAATAGGTGAAGAAGGAGGAATGCCAAATTTCTTCTATGGCACAAATATGACACTAATACCTAAACCAGGAAGAGCCAAAACAGAGAAAGAAAATTACAGGCCAATCTCCCTAATGAATATTGATGCAAAAATTTAAATAAAATATTAACAAAGAGATTACAGCAACTTATTAGCAGAACAACACACTATAACCTAAGGGTATTTATAACAGAAATGTAGGGTTGGTTTCAGGAAACATATTGTAATCAACCATATTAATAACAAAACCAACAGAAATCATAAACAGAAATCTCAATAGATGCAGAAAAAGCTTTTGAAAAAATACAGCACCCATTTCTTTTAAAGGCACTAGAGAGCATAGAGATAAAGGAAGCTTTCCTTAAAATAATACATAGTATCTATCTAAAACCAACAACAAGCATAATTTGTAATGGAAAAAAGTTGTACACATTCTCAGTAATATCAGGGGTGAAACAAGGTTGTGCATTATCACCACTATTATTCAACATTATACTATAAATGTTGGCTTTAGCAATAAGAAAAAAAAAAAGATATTAAAGGAATTAAAATAGGCAATGAGGAAAGAAAACTATCACTCTTTGCAGATGATATGATGATATACTAAGAGAATCCTAGAAAATCATCCAAAAATATTTTTAAAATATTACCCTATTTAATTTTTTAAATTAGGGATATTTTTATCTTGCTTTGTTTGAGATGATGATGGCAACCCCAACATTTTTTAATTCACCAGATGTATATAATAAATTCTGCTCTAATCCCTTATTTTAACTCTGTGTGTGTCTCTATTTCAGGTATGTTTCATGGAAATAACATCTTATTTGGATTTTTAGTTCTAATCCTTTATGCTATTCCTTCCTATTTTATGAGTAAGTTCATCATATGAATATTCACAGTTATGATTCCTGATTGTGGATTTCCTTTCAGCCTATGTTTTTCTTTTATCTTTCTTTCTGTCTTTTTATCCTGTCACTCCTCTAAAATCTTTTTTTTTTTTCTGCCATATTTTCATCACCAATCCCTTTACCTTATTCTCTAGGCCTCCTACTTCCCTGTTGAGTAAAATAGATTTGTATTACCTAATGCATCTATGTGTGTGTGTGTCAATTTAGATGTGAATAAAGTATGCAAGCATTACCATCCCTCTAGTTACCATTTTGTCCTCCACTGTAAAACCTCTTCTTTGTCTGCTTCCTTTATGTGAGGTAATTTCCTCCATTCTCCCTTCTCTATTCTTTCAGAGCATCTTTCTTTTTTAAGTATATATTTTTTTCTTCATCCCAACAGAATTGTTTCATTCCTGGACCCTCATTCTGTATAAGTCTTCAAACTGCCCTAATAATGATAAAAATCTTAGGAGATAAAAATATCATTTCCCCATATATAAAGATAAGCATTTGAATCTTATTGAGTCCCTTATGATTTCTCTTTTATGCTTGCCTTTTTATGTTTCTCTTGAGTCTTGTAATTGAAAATAAAATTTTCTGTTCAGGTCTGTTTTTGTTGTTGTTGTTGTTGTTGTTGTTTGTTTTTTTTTTTTTTTTTTTTTCATCAGGAATGCTTAGAAATCCTCTTCATGAGATATCCATTTTCCCTTGAAAGATTATACTCTATTTTGTTGGGTTGCTTATTGCTGGCTTTTATAATGTTCGGGCTAGCTTTCTGGAGGTCCTCTGGAAGGGCCTTGATCTCAACATATCAACAGGATATCTCAACAAGATAGACACCAGGAGAATGGACAAAAATAGAGTCCAAAGTCTTTATCGTCTCTTACACTGTCTACTTCTGTCATAGTCTGACTCAGTCTCAGTCTGACCTAGTCTCTTTCAGCAGAGAGACAGTCTGCCAGTCTCAACCAGTGTCCCCCATAGTGCAGGAGGCAAGACAGCCACCACAAGGATGGTCAAAGATAGAATGTCTATCTTCCAGTTCTTCTTAGCCCCTATATATCTTATTGTAATTACATCATTACAGCACACTGAACCATTACATCACCCTATAAAGTTTTAAGTATAAATGTGAACTAGAGAACTGTTATGATTACTAAGTGAGAACTGAGGTTTTCTGGACAATTACAAGGTGAGAACTCAGGTTGACTTGATAGAGGGGGCAAGCTCATTGGCTGGGGTGGTTCTTCCCAGAAGCCCTTGCATTATCCCACGCCCATTCTCTGGGAGGATAAAAAGAGACAGCAATGGGCGCAGAGGGCAGATCGGCCTGGAGAAGGATAAGAGCTGGAGGAGATTCAGAGCCAGGATTCAAGAAGGAAGACTCTGAATTGCATCAGGCTTGACGGGGCTCTCTGCAGGAAGGGAAGTCACTTCTTTGGACAAGAGTTAACAGCAACTGCCTGGAGACAACGGTTCGTTACAGGAAGAAGAATCTGTCTGAGAGATTTGAGTAGACACAGCAGATCTCTTCCCAGAGAGCGATCCAGCAGCCCTGGAGACGACAGCACGCTACAGAGAACCATTATCTCTTTCACTGAGTTAACACCTTGTTTGAAAGTATACTTCTTTCTAGTATGCTTCTCCAAAGTTACACCCTCTACATTTCCTGTTTTCAATTGACTTAGAATGGAAAATGCCATCTGCATCCAGAAAGAGCTCTATTGAGACTGAATGCAGATCAAAGCATAATATTTTCACATTTTTGTCTGTTGTTTGCTTTTTCTTTTTTGTGTGTGCTGTTTTCCCTTTTTATCTGATTCTTCTTGTATACTATAATATGTAAATATATTTACATATGCAAATATGTAAATATATTTAAAAGGATTGCACATGTTTATTCTTTATTAGATGGCTTGATATCTTGAAGGAGAGGAAGAAAAGGGAAGGAGGGAAAAAAAGTGGAAAACAAAGTCTTAGAAAACTGAATGCTGGAAAGAACATGTGTATTTGGAAAAAATAAAATACTATTGAGGGGGGAAATAAAGTCCTTTTTGACTTGATGTTTTGGAATTTGGCTATTCTATTCATGGGAGTTTTTATTTGGCAATCTCTTTAACATGATGATTGGTGGATACTTGTAATTTCTGTTTTTCCCTTGGTTCTTGCATATGGTGGCAATTTTTCTCAATAATGTCTTAGCATATGATATTAAGGTTATTTCTTTGATCATAACTTTCAGGCCATTCAAACATTCTTAAATTATGTCTCATCCATCTATTTTCCAGGTCAGTTATGTTTTCTGAGATATTTCACATTTTCTTCTATTTTTAAAATTCTTCTAGCTTTATATTATTATTTCTTGAAGCCTCATGGACCCATTAAGTTTCACATTCCCAGTTCTACTTTTTAATCAATATTTTCTTGAGTGAGCTTTTATACTTCTTTTTCCTATTTAGTCAGTTCTGCTTTTTAAGGAATGATTTTCATCTGTGAATTTTTGTACCTTTATACATTTTCCCAATTGTTTTGTAAGGAGTTATTTTCTTCAGGATTGTGTATGCCTCTTTTATCAAACCATTAATTATATTTTCATAATCTTCTTTGTTTTGTTTTTTGTAATCTAATTTTTCCTCTATTGCTTTTATTTAATTTTGAAAATCAATTTTTAGCTCTTTTGGAAATTTTTGTTGAGCTTCCATGCAACTGACATTTTTTGAGTCTTTGCTTTTATCCTTTTTGACTGCACCATCTTCTTTTGAAATTGTATTTTTAATCTTCCCTGTCACCATAGAACTTTTTAAAAATTAATTTAATAATTATAATATTTTTGACAATACATATGTATAGGTAATTATTTATAACATTATCCCTTGTACTCCTTCTGTTCCGAATTTTTCCGCTCCTTCCTTCCACCCCCTCCCCTAGATGGCAGGCATTCCCATACATATTAAATATGTTATAGTATATCTTAGGTATAATATATATGTGCAGAACCAAATTTTGTTGTTGTTGTTGTTGTTGTTGTTGTTGTTGTTATTGCAAAGGAAGTATTGGATTTGGAAGGTAAAAATAACCTGGGGAGAAAAAAAAATGCTAAAAGTTTACACTCATTTCCCAGTGTTCCTTCTCTAGGTGTAGCTGATTCTGTCCATCATTGATCAATTGGAATTGTATTAGCTGTTCTCTATGTTGAAGATATCCACTTTCATCAGAATATATCATCATATAGTATTGTTGTTGAAGTGTATAATGATCTCCTAGTTCTGCTCATTTCACTCAGCATCAGTTGATGCAAGTCTCTCCAAGCCTCTCTGTATTTATCCTGTTGGTCATTTCTTATAGAACAATAATATTCCATAACATTCATATACCATAATTTACCCAACCATTCTCCAATTGATGGGCATCCATTCATTTTCCAGTTTCTAGCCACTACAAAAAGGGTTGCCACAAACATTTTGGCACATACAGGTCCCTTTCCCTTCTTTAGTATTTATTTGGGATATAAGCCCAGTAGTAGCACTGCTGGGTCAAAGGGTATGCACAGTTTGATAACTTTTTGGGCATAATTCCAGATTGCTCTTCAGAATGGTTGGATTCTTTCACAACTCCACCAACAATACATCAGTGTATACACACCTGTCAGATTGGCAAAAATGACAGGAGCAAATAATGATGAATGTTGGAGGGGATGTGGGAAAACTGGGACACTAATACATTGTTGGTGGAGTTGTGAAAGAATCCAACCATTCTGGAGAGCAATTTGGAACTATGCCAAAGAAGTTATCAAACTGTGCATACCCTTTGATCCAGCATTGCTGCTATTGGGCTTATATCCCAAAGAAATACTGAGGAGGGGAAAGGGACCTGTATGTGCCAAAATGTTTGTGGCAGCTCTTTTCGTAGTGGCTAGAAACTGGAAGATGAATGGATGTCCATCAATTGGAGAATGGTTGGGTAAATTATGGTATATGAAGGTTATGGAATATTATTGTTCTATAAGAAATGACCAGCAGGAGGAATACAGAGAGGCTTGGAGAGACTTACATCAACTGATGCTGAGTGAAATGAATAGAACCAGATCGCTGTACACTTCAATGTTGTATGAAGATGTATTCTGATGGAAGTGGATATCTTCAACATAAAGAAGATCCAACTCACTTCTAGTTGATCAATGATGGACAGAAACAGCTACACCCAGAGAAGGAACACTGGGAAGTGAATGTAAATTTTTACCCAAGTTACTTATACCTTCAGAATATAATACTTAATGTACAACAAGAAAATGGTATTTACACACATAAATTGTATCTAGGTTATATTGTAACACATGTAAAATGTATGGGATTGCCTGTCATCAAGGGAAGGGAGTAGAGGGAGGGAGGGGGTAATTTGGAAAAATGTATACAAGGGATAATGTTAAAAAAAAAAAAAAAAAGTACTCATGCATATGTACTGTCAAAAATTATAAATAAATATCTTGATTTGGTTCCAAAAAAAAAAAAAAAAACAATGCATCAGTGTCCCAGTTTTCCCACATCCCCTCCAACATTCATCATTATTTTTTCCTGTCATCTTAGCCAATCTGACAGGTGTGTAGTGGTATCTCAGAGTTGTCTTAATTTGCATTTCTCTGATCAATAGTGATTTGGAACACTCTTTCATATGAGTGGAAATTGTTTCAATTTCATCATCTGAAAATTGTCTGTTCATATCCTTTTTGTTAAGAAAATCCAAAATGAGATAAGAGTTGGATATGACTGAAAAAACAAAGAACTGTCTCTACCTCCCTCTTTGTGTGTGTATGTGTTTGTGTGCCTCAGTCTCTTTCACTCTTTTTCTTTCTCTGGCTTCTTATCTTTCCACATATACCACCCATATACCCACTCACTCACCCACACTTCTATGTATATATGTGTATTTATATTAGCATACATATATGTATACATGCACCATAGAAACAGAGACATATGAATATATATATATAGACATGGTATGTGTGTATATATGTTTACAACATGATAGTATCTATTTGCATTTGAATTTTGCATTTCCATTATCAATATCTTTTTAATGTATAAAAAATAAACAAACAAATGAATAAATAAAAATACTCTTTTGTTTTTCTCTCTCCTGTGAAAAAGGAAAGAGAAATGCAGAACTCTTCAATTATATACTTTCTATCAAAATAAAGGCACAGCAAAAGAGGACAATTCAAAGTCCTATATTTTGGTACAGTGGCTAAAGAACTCAGTCTTTAGTCAAGAAGAATTCAGTTTAAATCTAGCCTCAGGCTCAGGATTTGGGTGGCCCTGGGCAAATCTTTTAATTTTTTTAACCTCAATTTCCTAAATTTTAAAAGGGAATGGTAATATCATTTACTTCCCAGGGTGATTGGGAAGAGCAAATGAATCAATGTTTGTAAAATACTAAGTATAATTCCTGGCATGTGGGCAGCTAATATTTGTTTTGTCCCTTTCCCTCTATAATAGAAACCTTCTGCTTCTGTGATCTATATCAAACTTTTCCTTCTCTGAATTTCAATAATTTCTACTCTACTTTTTATACACTATTATGTCCTATTATATCATTTCATGTTGTAAGTCCCCTAATGCACCATAAAGTCCTTGACAGCAAAACCCACATATTATGGTCCTTCTGGATCTTCATAGTGCTAACCATTTTTATTTTGTACCAGATCTGTGATTTCATCATCATAGAGAGCTCTCAGTGTAGAAACTCTCTCCAGTGATACAAATTTGGACATGTTCTCTATGAGCTGGCTGAGGTATTAAGGTGTTAAAATTATTTTCTCAAAAATACTTTCTCAATACTTAGCAAAGGGCAGAAATTCAATTCAGACCATCCTAACTCCAAAATCAGCCCTTTATCCAGGATGCCACACCCACTTCTTCTATAGGCACTTAGCATAAATTAATGTTAAATTAATTTTTTTAAATAAACACCAAGCATAATTCCATCTAAGACTTACTTGACACTCTTTGAAATTTCATTTGACTATATATATATATATATACATATATTTCAAGTGACAACCAGATCTTCTCTGAACTTAGTGACTTTGGTGCTCATGCAACAGGAATGCAGTCCGCAGTTTAGTCTTTGCCTTTCCAGTTTCATCAATTCAGAGACTGATTTCCACTATCACAGCCTTTGAAACTCCTCATCAATTCTCTGTGATTTTCCAGTATAGTAAGGGATTTGAGTTTTCATTGAGTATTTATATTGATGTTTTTTTCTGTAAAATGGAGACAATAATATTCATAAGAAGTGTTTAGTAAGGTAAAATGTTATATCAATGTGTTTTATTCTTGATGTGATTGGGGAGATTTGTGTAAACTCCTCAAATATAAAATTTATAAGAATTTTAATAATGTTTCAATAATGAAAATGTACTAATGAACTTTTAAAAGTCTGAACCTGCCTGACCTATACTATTCAACACATATTAAGAATAGGAAGAGGAAGCTAGCAATTTTTGGTGCTAGAGCACCAATAGGTAAAAGCTGCAGGAAGACAAGTTTGGGTTTAATGTATAGAAAACTTTTTACCAATGTGTATTTTTTCAAATGTGGAATAAATTACTTTGGTAGTAGTGGGTTCCTTCATACTGGAAGTCTTAAAGCAACAACTAAGTAAGAATTGATCAGGAATAATATAATGAATCTGATTTAGGAATGTGTTGGGCTAGATAGCCTTTTTTGAAATCTCTTCAATGTCTTGCGATGCTATGATTCTATGAATCTGGGGAAGTAAAGGAATCGAGCCTTTAATCTTTTGATTAAGGCAATCTGCTTCTGTCTTTGTCTGAGAGTGACAGTAACCCTAGTGTTGTTTAAACTAAAAACCTGGCCTTCTAAAGATTTGCTCAGCTTTTATGAAGGCATCTCTCATTGACAACCACTCATAAATAACATTCATTTTTCACCATGATCAAAAAAGTTCAAAAGGTGAAATCTGCTGCCTCCTTGGCCACCCACAACAACTCACTTCTCTATTTTCTGATCCAAAATTCATAGAAGTGACATATTCAGCACTACCTGGCTTATTTCATATTTGAGCTTTCAGAAATTTGTTATATATCTCAGTGCGTAAAAGGGTAAAATGAAAGGGAGACAGACAGACAAGAGACACAGAGACAGAGATATAGAGAGAAACTAAAATTGGGGGGGGCGGTGAGAATCCCTGTTTCAAATAATGAGCATGTGCACCTTTTTGCCTTAGGCCTTCATACACAATTTAGCCAGGAAGCCAGGGCAGATCATGATTTAGCTTTTGACATCTCCTGCCTTCAGGCCAGGAGAGACTAATACAGATTTCTTACTCTGAGCACACCACAGGAAAAAAAAAAAAAAAAAAAAAAAAAAGTGAAAGAGAGAGAGAGAGAGAGAGGGAGAGGGAGAGAGAGAGAGAGAGAGAGAGAGAGAGAGAGAGAGAGAGAGAGAGAGAGAGAGAGAGAGAGAGAGAGAGAGAGGCCTTTTATTGACTAAATGATAAAGAGGCTTGTAATGATAAATAACAGTCATTTTATTGTGGAATTCCCCAGAAAAGATGCATTCTGTACTGTCTGAAGGAGCCTAAAAGCTGAGTTTGGTTCCCCATGGATCAGAACCTGTTAAAATCCAATTTTTACAGACAGAGATAGAAGTCACAAATTTTAGAGGACATGGTCTATTAAAACTCTGTACTCATAGTGCATAATTATTACTGTATGCTGGCTCCTTAATTTCAGAATTACCTGAGTGATTCTTCAGTGAAAGTCAATGTGCATCTGTGTGTATGTGACTATGTGTGCCCATGTCATTCTCTTTTCTCCTCTAAATGCTTTTTCCGATACACCATGGCTTTAGCTGAATTCAGGCTGCTTGAGGAATCACTGCTAGCTGTGATCGATCGTTTAATTGTAAACTTTTGGAGCAGTAATGGATAATTTGACTTGAACTGTCCATTATGAACAATTTTGTTGAGGAGGGAGCCTTCAAATTAAACAGGAGTTGAGACCCATTATTACATTTGTACATCTCACCTAGAGTTAAATAAATTCACTTTAACAAATGCTGCTTCCTTGACATTGTACAGCATTCAATAAACATAGGCCCAAGCAGAGAAAATAAAGAGGAGGGAAAAAGGCAAAATACATATGTATAAATCATGAACATATATAATACCTTGTACATATATAACATATATACATGCACAAATCCTATATACACACATATGATTCATATATACTCACATATATGTATTATATAAATATGTTTCTAGGTATCTATGTGTATACATATCTTTCTAAAACTTGTACTATTTACTTGTCCACATGTTCGAAGAGGCTTTTTTTTTTTTTTTAATAAACTAGAGAATTCCTTCAAGTATTCTATTTGAAGAATGAAGAATTCAAAGAAGTAGGTGAATTGCTTCTCATGGGAGGATTTTTAAGAGTTTTGAAATTGGATGAAATTAAGAAAAGTAGAATTTAGGTTCGATATAGGAGACAGTCCTTAAAACAGCAGTGAAATTGGCTAACTGTGGAATAGTCATCCCACTGAAGTATAAGAAAGCATTTGGGGACTATTTTAAAAATTGGACTAGTTGTTACACTACCGGTAAGAGTATACTATGAGGAGTAATCAGAAATTGGCAAGGGAGTTACTTTATAGGATAATTAGGTTTTTAAAGCATGAGCCCCAAAAAGACAGTTTTCCTGCACCTTTAAGAAACTTTGGCACACTGAAACAGAAAGACTTGTGTATTTGTGTAACCTACCACCCAATTCTGAATGATTTTTTTAGTAAAGCTCTTCATTTTTGACCTGGACAAAACAGTGTCTTAGTGAAACAAGTGGGTATGTCCAGACTCTGACAAACTATGTGTCTTAAGGTATATTCCTAAAAATATTCCCAACATGTGATTCACATATTTAGATCCTTGTGTTCTGGTATTGATCCCAACAAAAAAAGTAATTCCTTTAAACTCCTGCAAATATCATGTGTGAGGAGGGAAAGACTCAATATTCCAGTATTGCTGTATTTTATTTTTAGCAGTGTGATCTCCATGCTTTGTTTTGATCCACCATAATCTATCATGAACACAAAGAATATAGCACCTTAGTGATCTGCAATATCAAACTAACTATCACTCTCTGTAGGGTCATTATGCCACACTCCCCAGAATGTCATTGCCCTAAGAGGTCATTCACACTCATACACAGTTGACAATTTCTTTCTCATGGTCTAGAGGAACATTCCTTCTTAGGGTTCTAGAAGTAATCCTGAGGATTCATTATTTCTAACAAGCTACTTTAAAGATGACAATGATGTTTCCCATTAGCAAATGACCAATTAAATTCCATTAACTTTTAGAAAAGGATTTGTTAAGAAAATATAGTAAAAACACAACATTAACATTACACCCAAACTACTGACACATTTTCCCCTTGTGCTCAAGTTATCACTGGGTAAAGTGGGCTCAACTTTAACGTGTGACTATAGTGGGGTTCCTGTGTGGAGAATACATGTGTCAAAAGATTCTTCCCAACTGTTGCATCTAGAAGTTATTTTCTTCTTTTGTAGAGCCCTCATAAAATTCTATTTAGGAATCTATGTATAGAGGGAAAACAATCAAGTTGGGACCTGAGGTTCCATGTCTCAGTTGAATATAGCATCAGCACTTTTCTCTACCATAAGATTTCTCATTCACTAAATATATTACAATTCTCAGGTGATTATCTTCTCATGTTTATCTACAGATGTTAACTCTGATTTTGGCTAAGACTTTTCCAATGGACATGGCTACAGCCTCTAGTTATTTATAAAACCTTGGGAACTCCTGAATTCATAGTTGCCTGCGCATTCCCATTTAAAAATAACAATTTGCCAAATATTATGAAAGAATAAACACAAAAGAAACAGAGGTATCAAGTGTCTAACAATGAAAGATAGTTGGACAGGAAAGGTAGCCAGCTCTTCCTCTTATATCTGGCAGCTCAAAGGAGTACTTCTTCACTTTCCACAAAGTATGAATGTGACCAAGAGATGGCCTGGTTCCATTATTTATATTCGAACTTCATTTCAGATAATAATTATCAATTCTTTTGACTCCCCCAGTTAGAAGCCTTTTTTTTTTTTTCATCATACAATGTCATTCTCTTGGATAATCATGACTGGAAACAGGCTCTAAAATTTTTCATATCGCATTGGAGCTAAGCTAGATATGAACATGTAAATGGTGGGTGATTAATTGATATTCTGTAACACCACAAGGAAGGACAAACCTGTACATGTTTCCTCTTTTGTGCTTAAATAGCACATCAAACAGGCCTAGACATCCAAGCATTTTGTGGAACTAAGGTACTAATAAATCACTGTTATTTAGTGCTCCAGCCCTGCACAACACCTGACAAGTAATACAACCAAGACTACCATAGTCAAGGGAGACCAATAAGCTTGGCTTTGTGATCATGATTTTGCTGATCTTACAGGCCATAACCTAACATGAGTGAACTGCCTAGTCCACAGATGCTAAGGCAAAAACAAAAGAGCATCAAAAATACACACAGAAGTTCTTTATAAAAGCTTGAAATATCTGACATTTTATTCTGGATAGCTATGTTAAGTATCCTTTCATCCATCTCTTCCTCTTGCAATCCCTTCCTGCTCAAACTTGAAACAATTCAAGAAAAATCTCCTCTACCACTCATGTATCATTCTCTGAAATTTTCTAAGTGTGCTACAGGAATACAGCCACTTTAAGTCTGTACCTCAAAGTTCTTCCACTATCACCCTGTCTCCCTACTAGGTCTGAGTGCTAAAAACAAAATAAATACCATAGAGGCTGCCACCTTCAAAACAGCATTATAGCTAATGTATAAAATTCTCTGGGGGGGAATTCAGAAGCTTTTTGTAGACTTATTTTGTCAGTTACTTTCATTACAATGAGAAAAAGAAGTAGGCAGTTTTCCTATTCAATCTTTCTAGCTTTGGGGGCTACAAGTATGATCAGTGTTAAGGAAGGGTTCCTTTATAGTCTTATTCCAAATTGTGTGAGTTTTCCTTTCTCCTACCAACTTTACACTGGAATGAATTAGTATAATAAAACTTTGATTAATTTAGACTAATATCAGAAAACAGAATCAATATAGAAAACAAAAATTGTACAAGCTTCCAAATATAGCAATAATAGGAAACTTCCACTATTTAAACATTTTTCTGTGTGTCTTTCTTTTCAAATAGAAGAATATCTGATAAAAATGTGACTAGTCTTAATAGTAATTTCATCAAAATGACTGAAACTAATTTTTTGAAGTAAATTTTGGCCCAGAAAAAAGAATTAAAGGTAATGTCAAAAATAACATTAATAGGGGCAGCTAGGTGGCGCAGTGGATAGAGCACCAGCCTTGAATTCAGGAGGACCTGAGTTCAAATTTGGTCTCAGACACTTAACATTTCCTAGCTGTGTGATCCTGGGCAAGTCACCTTAACTCCAGCCTAAAAAAAAATAAAATAAAATAACATTAATATCATCAATAACTACTGTTTCAATTTTCACAGTTGTGTACAAAAGAAGTTTTCAAAGTTCTTTCACAAACATCATGTCATTCAAACCCTACAATCACCAGTCACAAAAATAGACAAATATTGTTCTGTGGAGTTTTCTGTAGCAAAAAATAGAAACACTATTTATAGTAAAAAATGCACTGCTCCCCACACTGAAGAAATAGTTGAAAGAAATTCTGCAGGAGAATAAGGGGATTTAGGACATGCAGCTAAAGATTGCAGGCTCTGAGAGTTTAATTGATTTAGCCTTGTCATGCAACTAACAAGTATTTAAGAGGATTCAAACTCAAATTTCCTTGATGCCATTTTAGTGTTCAAACTGTCTCTTACATGAAAAATAATAAAAGGAAATATTTTAAAAAGTGTTATAAAAGCTAGAGGTTAAATACAAAAGAACAGACCAAATACTTAAAATTATAGTGTTAATAAATAACAACAGGCCAGAACTATTATCCTACCATTTTGTTTCCTTCTTCTTTTCACAAACTGAACAATATTCATATCAGAAAAGATAAACAAAACATTTCAAAGAATATTAGTTTCAAGATAGAAGAGATGTAATAAGAGAGTACTAGCCATTTCCAAGTCTCTAGATCCTGGAAATGAATTAGATTTCAGAATAATGAAAATACCTTAAAATGTGATTTTAATACTCATGGAGAATAGAAGATGAGTAAATGGATGTTTTATACAAGGAGAAAAAGAACAAATGCCAGAAATTGCACACTGGGTAAATTTGACATTGGTCCCTGGAAAAATTCTAAAAAAGATTATTAAACAGATGGCTTGAGAACCCATGGAAAAGGAAGCAGAGATAACTAGGAGCCAGCATTCAGAAATTCAGAATAAATCAAGCCAAACTAATCTCATTTCCTTTTTTTTTTTTTTCCTAGTAGGGTTACTAGACTGATAGAACAAAGAAATTCCATAGATAGAATATCTTAATTTCATCAAGGCATTTGACAAAGTCTCTTAATATCCTTGTGAACAAGATGAAAGACATGTGAACTGGATTCAGTACTGTGATATGAATTTGCAGCTGTTTGAACAATCCTGCTGAAAACTCAAAGACATTTCTTCTGGCATGTTTGAAGGTCCTGTCCTTAGCCCTGATCAGTTTGCCACTGTGCAAGAGATTCAAATGAAGACATGTATGGCATGCTTATCAAATCTGTAGATGACTCAAAGCTAGGAGGGATAATTAATACTGGGTGACAGGCAGGTTTCCAAATGATCTTGATAAGCAACAATGATGGATTTCAATAGAAAAACAAACAAACAAACAAAAACAAGAAACAAATGAAGCCAGAAAAAGTATAGTGTCCTACATTTAGGCTAAGATAAATCAATTACATAATTTTGGAATATGAGAGTAGGTTTAAGAGCATCCAGTATGAAGGGGAAAAAGGAATTCAGAATTCTGTGAGCTATAAACTTAAATAAGTAAAGAGAAGGATACATCTTTTAATTTTTTAAGCCAATTAAGCTTTCACTCTTGGTTAGGTTTGATTATTTCTGGAATATTTTGTCGAGTGCTAGGCACCACAGAGAAAGCAAGAGAGATATAAAAGTCCTTGAATACATCTAGAAGATGGTATCTAAGGTATCACCTTAGATGAAGGGTCAGAAACCCACACCATCTGAAGAATATAAATATTTGGCTTGAACCAGGGTAAACTCTTAATGAATTAGGTATTATTATCATCTTGCAAAGACCTAATGTTCCAAAGATGAAAATAAGCAATGATGGGTAGAAGCTAATAATAATACTAACATTTGTATAATGTTTTAAAGTTGGCAAAGTACTTAAAATATCATCTTTTTTAATATAACCTTATAAATAATTTCTACTATTTTCACTATTTTAGAGATTAGAACACATAGACTGAAAGATTAAATATTCAGGACAATACAGCTTTTAAATCTGAGGCAAAATTAGAATTTCAAGGTAGCCTGAGTGCCACCTTCCTTGTAAAACTTTCCACCAATTGTTAGTTAATCCCTTCACAATCAACTTTGTATTCATTGTTTATACTGCTCTTTTTTGGCCTTCATTCATTCAAAAGGATTAAGATTTTAGCATTCTAATCACTCATCTTTGTACATATTTCAATTTGTTTATATTTATCCTGAAGTATAGTACCCAACCTTGATGCCATCCTTCAATCCCTATATGCCACTTTGTTTTCTGTCAAAGGGAATTTATCTATTCTTGCTTTTTATAGATATTAGTATTATTCCTTACTAGATTGTCATTCTCATAAGGGTAGAGACTATAGTTCAGCTTTATACAGTACCTCAATAGGTACATAAAAAAGTTCTCTCTATGTAGCAAAGAGCTTGGTAAATGTTTGCCGAATTCAAAAGCAAGGTTTAAACTTAGAAACCTTGGCTCTCCCTTTCCTTCAGAAGCATTTGATTTGTATGCAACAAGAAATTCAGAGCGTATGAGCTATGTTCTCCATCATTATAAACATCATTATTGACAAATACATGCTTGTTATTGCAATCAACTATGACAATAAGTTATTTGCTATTGACCAAATTTTGACAGTGCTAGAGAAATTTCTAACTTAAAGTGACACACAGGCAGATGATCATACAGTTCTTTTTCCTAAAGAGTCCCCAGGAGCTCAGGACCACTCTTTCCCTGAATAAAGAACCCTCCAGGAATTTGAGATGAAGGACCATTACTGACAAGATGTAACCACTTTGGTAGGATTTTATGAAACATATTGTATTAAAAATGTATGTGAAATTGGTGTGTTCCAAAGCATTTCCCTATTCTTGTTGATCCCTAAGATGACAACAAATTAAGGTGCTTATCACAGAGATGCCTATTAAAACAAAAGAAAACAGAAGCAACCTCTTGCATGGCCTACTTACTCTGGTGACTGACAGGCAGCTCAATCTATTAAATTGTGTCTTGTGGTAATATCTTCAACTTGTACCCAACAAATAGGGAAAAGTGAAGAATGCCCTTCAGAAGCCAACCCAAAGAAGTTTGTGAGTATGTAATCTTTTATTGTTTATTTTTCTACTTCCTTCTTAGAAGACAAAGTCACATAAATGTGAACAATCAAAACAGTGAAAAATAAAATGAGGATAGAAAATAATTATCAGAAGTTAGTCCTTTATAATTAAAAGTGTGAGCACTATCTACATATTTGGTTTATTTTTCATTAACAGATGCAAATCATGATATTGAGTTTATAGGAAGATGTTACATACCATGCAATTTTATTCTTTAATTTTACAGTTCAGATTAAGAAATTTATATTTGGACCCATTGAAATGCTCCCCCAGTTTTTAGACAAGGGTCTTCTCCCTTTTTTTCTCTTATATTTACTCCATTGCTGTCATGGAAAATCTATGATTCTCAAGGAGTGTGTTTTTGACATCTATATTGCACAGATAATCTTTCAGTGCTCCGTGAACTGGAATGTTCTCTGTTCATTCAAAAAGGGCAACTTTCTTCTGAACAGACATATTGTTATTTTCATAATGCTAAGCTACATTCCACATAGGCTATGTCCAATAAAGACTTTTTTGCTTAATTTTCTGATACACATAACATCAATTTCTCTTTTAAATTTTCTTCAATTAATAACTTTATTTCTCTCCCTCCTGTCACCTCTAACTTCTCTCAAAAAGAAGGAAGGGAAGAAAGAAAGGAGGAGGAAAAAGAGAAAGAGGGCAAGAGGAAAGGAAGGAGGGAAAAAGGAAGGAAGGAAGGAAGAAAGAAAGGAAGGATAAACGAACATGTACAGTGAAACAAAACAAATCCCTATCTTGGTCAAGTCCAAAAAAAGTATGTCTCAATCTGCACATTGACCCCATCATTTCTCTGCCAGGAATGGGCATTTTATTGATTGAGATATTTTGTCTATTTACTAGAACATTATTTTTTCTCATGAGAGAGAATATGTGTAAACATGAGGAGTCAGGAGGAGGTATAAAATATACATATGAAATAATTATATTTCTCTCAATCTGATAATACAATTAATAATGTACATCTTGTTTTAGTTTTTTGTTTTTGTTTTTGTTTTTTTGTAGACATGTGAGCTCATTTATTTAAGGAATTCCTAATGTGGAAACTTCTTTATACACCATGTCATTTATAAAATATTAACTGAAAGGTTTGTTGTCACAAAACTGTTATATGCTAGAGGTAAGGTATGTCTAAGTTTTCCTGATTCTAAGATAGGTTTTTTATACAGTATGATATGTTGTTGCCTTTTGGGTTATTTTACCCATAGCTTTTATTTATATATCAAACCATTCAGATAAGAAAATAGATGTTTAAAAATAACAAAATAAAATTCAAATCATAATAAATTCTGCATCTTTTTTTCATCTGTTCATAACTACTTAGCCATTACTTCCTGGATGATTTATTTATAATTTATTTTAATGATAAGAAATTATATCTCAAGCAGTAAGTCTTTTTTAAATTCATGCTTAATCCAAGGAAAAACAACAACAACAAAACCTCATACAATCTTTTCAATTTTAAGTATTATTTTTCCCAAACTTCATTTGTTCATAATAATGTTTAAATGAGGGAATGTGCTCAGATATAGGAGACAACTAAACTATAGGACAAGGTTATTTTTCTATTTCCAAAAGTCAATTAAATTCACTCTAATTAAAATTTAAAGAAGTAACAGGTTGGTTTTTTTTGTTTGTTTCTTTGTTTGTTTTTGCAGCTACACAAAACTATAAGTGTAACAAATCAATATTTTTTTTAAAAATCTGTCCAGCAAGTATTTAAGGGCTTACTATGTATGAGCAAGAAAATCGTTGATGTGATGAATATAGAGTTGATAAAAAGATTATTTAAAAGTTATGCCTTCAGAAGCTTTAAATTTACTGTAATTATGGGTGGGATTCAGATGTAAAGTATATTAAAAAACATAATTCAAAGGGCAAGATGAAATTATAGGAGGAAAGCAAAGAGCTTAAAGATACAGAGAAATTTGAGGGAGACTACTTCGGTTTGTGCAATTAGGAAAGATATCTTGAAAGAGCTGATATCTGAGATGAGCCTTAAAAGAAAGCAAGTATTTCAATAAGGGGAAAATTATATTTGAAAGCAGACCTACCTTGGAGATGGTGTAAGGGTGGGTTACAAATCATCTCAATAAAGCAGATATCACAACAAAGCAAATTACATTTTTTTTGTTTGTTTTCTACTGCATATAAAAGTTATGTTTATACTATGTAGTAGTCTATTAAGTGTGCAATAATATTAGGTCTAAAAATTTATTTACATTAGTTGAAAAATAATTTGTTGATAAAAAATGCTATTATCTGAGCCTTCAGCAAGGGATAATCTTTTTTGCTGTTGTGGGGTCTTGCTTCAATACTAATGACTTCTGGCTGATCAGGGTGGAAGTTGCTGAAGACTGGTATTTTCTTAAATTGCTCTTGCATCTGATTTGTTGCTATTATTATAGTAGTTATTATTGTTGCTACTATTATTGCTACTATTATTATTTGCAAGGAATCCTATTCATTGATATAATGAAGATTGGTCCATCATTTGACTTCTCCTTTCACTCAAATACTTAGCAGCCATTGTGGGGATAGTAATTGGACTAATTTCAATATTGTTTTATCTCAGGGGATAGGAAAGTCCAAGATACTCTGGAGTAAATATAAGAGAAAAAAGAGAGAAGACCCTTGACTAAAAACTGGGGGAGTGTTTCAGTGGGTACACATATAAATTACTTGATCTGAATTGTAAAATTAAAGCTGGGAACAGGTAGCACACATATAACATTCACCAATTAAGTTCATTTTATATGGCATGGTTTGTGATGCTTCAAACAATTATATAATAACATCAAAGATCATCAATCACAGATAACCGTAATAAATAATAATAGTAAAAAAACTTTGAAATACTAAAAGAATTATCAAAATGTGACACAGAGACCTACTTGTTGGAAAAATGCTTGCTGTAGACTTTGCTAGATCCTGGGTTGCCACAAAAATTATATTTGTAAAAAAAAATTAATATCTGTGAAGTACAACAAACCAAGTTATGTCTGAAGGAAGTATTACACAAATATATTGAGGTAGACTTTGGCATATCCAGATTAGAGACTGGCAAGGACATCAGTCTGGTAAGTCTATAGAGCATGTGAAAAAAATTACATGAAAAATGTCTGAAAAGGCAAGTTGAAGCTATAAAGCAGAGTCTTTTATATTCAAGTCAAAAATAACTAACAAATTCCATCAAAGATTCTAACATTCTAAACTAAGTATGATATGATTGCTATTGATAGAAAAGGATAAAAATAACCCTCCTCCAAGTAAAGACAAGATTTCTGCCTTTATAAATTAGCACAGAAAAGTTTTCTGAACTGGAATGTCTCAAAAGAGATTGGAATATTCACTATACTGGAGGGCATAGCTAAAAATCCCAGAGAATGAGAAGCCCTGAATAGGCCATGATATATAGCAGGTGTGGGAGTGACCATAAAATGTAATGTTGGGATTCATTGTAAATGATAATAGTAGCAACAATAGTAACTACTATAATAGTAGCAACAGATCAGATGCAAGGCTATTTACTTAAGAGGGATCTCACTTTATTGCTCTGGGCCTCATTTGTAAAAAGAGAGGTCTGCATTAGATGTTAGCTAACTTTTACATGTTGCTATTGTTATTTAGTTATTTTTAAGTTGTGTCTGACTTTATGACCTCCTTTGGGGGTTTCTTCACAAAGATACTAGAATTGTTTTCCATTTCCTTCTCCAACTCATTTTACAGATAAGGAACCTGAGTCAAGCAAGGTTAAGTGATGTGCTGAAAATTGCACTGCTACCAAGTGCCTGAGGTCAGATTTGATAACTCAGGAAGATAAATCTCCCTATCTCCAGGCCTCATACTCTATCAGCTGTACCACCTACCTGCCCAACATTTATATAGTATCTACTGTGTGCCAGGACTTGATCCTTACAACAATCCAAGGAAGCAGGTCTTATTATTATTCTCATTTTACAGAAGAGAAACTAAGGCAAACAGAATTAAGTGTCTTGCCTATGGTCACACAGCTAACGGGTGAGGTCAGATTTAAACTCAGATCTTCCAGATTGCAAGTTCAGTGCTCTCTTCTTCACTGTGCCATTTAGATTCTATCTCTAAGGTTCCTTTGAGCTGTAGATCTTTAACCTGACCATTTACAAATTTACTATGGAAGGGCATACTGGAAAGATCAGTCAAGTGAAAACAGAGGGGCATGTGGATTCTAGTCCTACTTCAGATACTTTGCTATGTGTCCTTAGTCTATCTTAATTTCTTTGATCCTTAATTTTCTGACCTATAAAATGTTATTATTTATATTACTGATTTTTCAGGGTTATTTGTGAAGAAAAATTCATCATAGACCTGAAGCACTATAATATTTAGAAGTATTAATATAAATTGTGAGTAGGATATATAAAAAATGAGTCATGTATTACATTAGAAAATCCTGTGATTTTTTTGGCATGAGTGCTTCTTCTAAAAGCACTGAATATCACCTTCTTGCCAATTTTTGAAACCCTGTGTTCACTGTTTCTAAAATTTTCCCTAATGGAAATTTGGTTAAGAACCACACCTGGGGGTCAAAAAAAATAACAGGTAAGGTGTATGAAAACTTGAAATAGGTATTCTTTTTTTTTTTTAATTGAATATTATTTAATTCTTCTGAAAAGCACTAAATTCCTTGTATCTTCAACTTAGTAAATAATTGAAGTTAATTATGTGTGCACCTAAAATAAACAACAATAATAATAATAGTTACTGGTAAGTACATTAAATAAAATTAATGAAAGAATTATACAACCATGATTCTGAAAGCTTGTCTTTCCTCATTTAGATACAATATAGGTAGATAGATTAATGGATTGGTAGACAGACAGATGATAGATAAATAAATAGATATAGATAGAAGATAAATGATAGATTGACAGATAATGACAGATAGATGATAGGTACATAGAAAGATAAAGAGATAAAGATAAATAGATAGATAAAGAAAGATAGATATTATTATTAATCCTTCATTTTCAAAGAGGTCAATGATATCACCAGGTGATAGACTTATACATGAATTGTATAAGTGAGGCAGAGCTGCATGAAGTCCTCATTGTTTCTCTCTCTTTCACTGTCATTGTAGTCATGTAGCAAGACCAAAATCAAGATGACTGGTGAAGAAAGGTCCAGGGCAGTGGATGATTTGGGTATCTTCAATGTCTGAACAAGCTCTAAGAACTCCACCATACCTACTTCAGTCACCATCATGTTCATTGGAACAAATTTTTCTCATGTGCTCATTCCACTTGGAAGACATCTTCATATACTTACATATGCTTACACTTAACACACCAACACTTTGTAGTCATGTCAGTTACCTTCAGCTTGGTTTAGCTTTCAATCAGGGTATAGGTATGGCAGGGGTATGCCTTCTCCTCATATTACAACTTCTTAGAGTCACAGGTGAGAGTTGAGTGACAAATACCAAAGATGGATGACCAACCCTGAAAAAAAGTCTGGCAAGACTGTACACCCAGAGGTGTTAGTCTTTCTTGAATATCCCATATACTTCAAAGGGTTGATATAGCAATCATATGTACATGTATATGTAGATACAGATTTATATTTGTGTTTATATTGTGGGAAGTAGGAAGATTCTTTTTTTTAAGTATTAAAGTAATTAAGTAATAAATTAAGTATAAGTAACCTGGGTAGATAGACAGTAGTGCTAACAATTTACATTCATTCACTTCCCAGTGTTTCTTCTCTGGGTGTAGCTGTTTCTGTCCATCATTGATCAACTGGAAGTGAGTTGGATCTTCTTTATGTTGAAGAGCTGCCACAAACATTTTGGCACATACAGGTCCCTTTCCCCTCCTCAGTATTTCTTTGGGATATAAGCCCAATAGCAGCAATGCTAGATCAGAGGGTATACACAGTTTGATAACTTTTTGGGCATAGTTCCAAATTGCTCTCCAGAATGGCTGGATTCTTTCACAACTCCACCAACAATGTATTGGTGTCCCAGTTTTCCCACATCCCCTCCAACATTCATCATTATTTGTTCCTGTCATCTTAGCCAATCTGACAGGTGTGTAGTGGTATCTCAGAGTTGTCTTAATTTGCATTTAATTGTCTTAATTTGCATTTCTCTGATCAGTAGTGATTTGGAACACTCTTTCATATGAGTGGATATAGTTTCAGTTTCATCATCTGAGAATTGTCTGTTCATATCCTTTGACCATTTATCAATTGGAGAATGGTTTGATTTCTTATAAATTAGGGTCAGTTCTCTATATATTTTGGAAATGAGACCTTTGTCAAAACCTTTGTTTTTAAAAATATTTTCCCACTTTGTTACTTCCCTTCTAATCTTGTTTGCATTAGTATTGTTTGTACAGAAACTTTTTAGTTTGATGTAATAAAAATATTCTATTTTGTGATCAATAATGATCTCTAGTTCTCCTCTGGTCATAAATTCCTGCCTCCTCCACAGGTCTGAGAGTTAGATTATTCTCTGTTCCTCTAATCTATTTATGATCTCATTCTTTATGCCTAAATCATGGACCCATTTGGATCTTATCTTAGTATATGGTGTTAAGTGTGGGTCCCAACAGTTTTTTTCAAATAATGAATTTTTATCACTATTGTTGGTATCCTTGGGTTTGTCAAACACTAGATTGCTATACATGTACCCTTTTTTGTCCTTTGTACCTAATCTGTTCCACTGATCGACTGGTTTATTTCTCAGCCAATACCAAATGGTTTTGGTGACTACTGCTATATAATATAGCTTTAGATCAGGTACACTTAGACCACCTTCCTCTGAGTTTTTTTTCATTAGTTCCCTTGCAATTCTCGACCTTTTATTCTTCCATATGAATTTTGTTGTTATTTTTTTTCTAGGTCATTAAAATAGTTCCTTGGATGTCTGATTGGTATAGCACTAAATAAATAGATTAGTTTGGGGAGTATTGTCATCTTTATCATATTTGCTCAGCCTATACAAGAGCACTGAATGTCTTTCCAATTATTTAAATCTGACTTTATTTTTGTGGCAAGTGTTTTGTAATTTTGCTCATATAATTCCTGATTATTCTTTGGTAGATGGATTCCCAAATATTTTTTACTCTCAACATTTGTTTGGAATGGAATTTCTCTTTGTATATCTTGCTGTTGCACTTTGTTGGTGATATATAAAAATGCTGAGGATTTATGTGGATTTATTTTGTATCCTGTAACTTTGCTAAAGTTCGGAATTATTTCTAATAGCTTTTTAGCAGAATCTTCAGGGTTCTCTAAGTATACCATCATGTCATCTACAAAGAGTGATAGTTTGATTTCCTCATTTCCTACTCTAATTCCTTGAATCTCTTTCTCAGCTCTTATTGCCGAGGCTAGCGTTTCTAGTACTATATTCAATAGTAATGGTGATAATGGACAAACTTTTTCACTCCTGATCTTACTGGGAAAGGTTCCAGTTTATCTCTATTGCATATTATGCTTACTGATGGTCATAAATATATGCTCCTGATTATTTTAAGGAATAGTCCATTTATTCCTATACTCTAAAGCATTTTAGTAGGAATGGACGTTGGATTTTATTAAATGCTTTTTCTGCATCTATTGAGATGATCATATGGTTTTTATTAATTTGATTATTAATATGGTCAATTATACTAATAGTTTTCCTAATATTAAACCAGCCCTGCATTCCTGGTATAAATCCTACTTGATCATAGTGTATTATCCTAGAGATGATTTTCTGAAGTCTTTTTGCTAATATCTTATTTAAGATTTTAGCATCAATATTCATTAAGGAAATTGGCCTGTAATTTTCTTTCTCAGTTTTCGATCTACCTGGTTTAGGTATCAGTGCCATGTCTGTGTCATAACAGGAGTTTGGTAGGACTCCTTCATCCCCTATTTTTTCAAATAGTTTCTATAACATTGGGACTAATTGTTCTTTATATGTTTGGTAGAATTCACATGTAAATCCATCTGGTCCTGGGAATTTTTTCCTGGGGAGTTGATTAATAGCTTGTTCTATTTCTTTTTATGAAATGGGACTATTTAAGCAATTTATTTCCTCCTCTGTTAATCTAGGAATCCTATATTTTTGGAGGAAGTCATCCATTTCACTTAAGTTATCAAATTTATTGGCATAAAGTTGGGCAAAGTAACTCTTTATTATTTCTCTAATTTCCTCTTCATTGGTGGAAAGATTCCCCCTTTTCATTTGTAAGACTAACAATTTGATTTTCCTCTTTCCTTTTTCTGATCAGATTTACCAAAGGTTTATCTATTTTATTGGCTTTTTCATAAAATCAACTCTTGGTTTTATTTATTAATTCAATACTTTTCTTTACTTTCAATATTATTGATTTCTTCTTTTAATTTTTGTATTTCAAGTTTGATTTTTGGTTGGGGGTTTTTAATTTGGTCTTTTTCAGGCCCAATTCGTTAATCTTCTCTTTCTCTATTTTGTTCAAATAAGCCTCTAAAGATATAAAATTTCCTCTTATTACCGCTTTAGCTGCATCCCACAGATTTTGGTATGATGTCTCATCATTGTCATTATCTTGGGTGAAATTATTAATTGTTTCTATAATTTGCTCTTTCACCCAGTCATTCTTTAAGATGAGATTATTCAGTTTCCAATTACTTTTTGGTCTATTTACCCCTAACTTCTTACTGAATGTAGCTTTTATTGCATTGTGACATGAGAAGAAGGCATTTATTATTTCTGCCTTCCTGCATTTAATTTTGAGACCTTTATGTCCTAATACATGGTCAATTTTTGTATAGGATCCATGAACTGCTGAGAAGAAAGTATATTCCTTTCTATTGCCATTCAGTTTTCTCCAAAGGTCTATCATACCTAGTTTTTCTAATGTTCTATTTACTTTTTAATTTTTTCTTATTTGTTTTGTGGTTTGATTTGTCTAAATCTGAGAGTGCAAGGTTGAGATCTCCCACTATTATAGTTTTACTGTCTATTTCCTCTTGCAACTCTCTTAACTTTTCCTTTAGAAAGTTAGATGCTATACCACTTGGTGTATATATGTTTAGTATTGATATGGCTTCATTATTTATGCTACCTTTCAGCAGGATATAGTTTCTTCCTTATCTCTTTTAATTAGATCAACTTCTGCTTTTGCTTGATCTGAGATAAGGATGGCAACCCCTGCTTTTTTGGCTTTACCTGAAGCATAATAGATTCTGCTCCAACCTTTTACCTTTACTCTGTATGTATCTCCCTGCTTTAAGTGTGTTTCTTGTAAACAACATATTGTAGGTTTCTGAATTTTGATCCTGTCTGCTATCCATCTCCATTTGATGGGAGAGTTCATCCCATTCACATTTACAGTTAAAATTACTAATTCTATATTTCCTGCCATCATATTATCCCCAGATTATGCTTTTTTCCTTGACCCCTCTGAACCCCTTCCCCAATATTTAATTTATAGACCCCACTTGTGACACACAGCCCTCCCTTTTTTAGTATCCCTCCCAGGAGTGGGAAGATTCTTAATAACAGTTGGAATAGTTCTATATAGGAACTGGTGTGGCATTTTCTTTGAGATAGAATAGAATTTACTTGAAAGTGTAATAGGAGCCTCTTTTCCCTCCTTTCCTCATGATTGTTTCAGTTGAAAACTTGTTCTCAGATTAAAAAAAAAAAAAGAATTTAAGAAACAAAACTATCCTTGACAGAAACTTCTTTGATGTATAATGTGCCATGATTTAAATAAAGACTTTCTCCCACATATATACAGAACTATACTAAGAAGTAGCAATTACAGGATTATTTACTACTTCAAATATGAATTCTTTGAACATAGCTCTGGTCTTCCTTTGTTAAGTTAATAATTATGGTTTTTAAAAGTGATTTTCCTTTTTTTTAAATAAAGGGTGTGGAGGTTGCCCTCACTCCTACCCCTTCATATTTGAATTTGAAGTTAAAGATGCTTGTCATGAGACCTTCCCTACCCCATCCCTAAAAGTATAATGAAACACAATGTTTCATTCCTGAGCAAAATTACAGAAGTTGACATGTGTCACTTAGGGGATAGGCACTATTTTTTGGAGGATTGATCAGAGATTTATAATGAATTTTAGAAATAATTTAATCCAAGCAAATCATGTAAAAGAAAACTAATTAGACTCAAAAGGGAAAAAATATTCTTAAGGATATATTTTATAGATTATTATAGTATATATATTATATATTTGCATAGCTTTATATATGTATAACTAGAAATATATTTTATAAGTATGCATTGACATATATGTACCCACATATTTATGCATATGTTACAATTTGTTCATGTATATGTATTCTTGTATAAGTACATACATATACACTTCTTAGGTTCAAAGACACACTATGGCTGCAATGGTCCCTTCTAGTTCCTCTGAAAGGCTCAGAATAAGTCCTTGTCAGGATAAGCAAAAGTCCTTGCCCCATGTTGTGGAGGCCAGTATGTAATGTGCTATTGTCTCCAGAAACTGCAGAGTACTCTCTGGGAGGAGATCTGTTGTCATTAACTGCCACCAATTCAGACCTCCTATAGAGACTCTTTCTCTCCCTCCAGAGAGCTGCCTCAGGTCTGGCCCAGACAAGACTCTCCATCTCTCAAGTGCTACCCTCTTTTATCCTCCCAGAGAATGGGCGTGGGATAACGCAAGGACTTCTGGGAAGAAATACTTCAACCAATGAACTTGCTCCTCCTAAGCATGCAAGCTCCTCCCCAGAAGTTGGAAGGGGTTAAACTCCTAGTAAAGGCCAGAACTAGAGAATTGTTAAGTACTGACTTAGCACTCAGTAAGAACCTAATATCTCATTATTTCATTAGCATTTAGTAAGAACCTAACTTGTGGCCACTTTTTTTTTTTTATTAGTTTGAGAGAAAAGAGGGTAATCAAACTATTGAATGTCATTTTATATTTTTGTTGGTTGCATGTTTTACTGGGATCCCCCAAAATAAACACAATCATTGTTTTTAATGTCTCTTTCATTTTAGCTGACTAGTTCTTGGAAAGAAGATAATAATGTATTCCCTGATAGATTGTGTTCCTTGACACACAATGACACATAAGCAAAGGAGTTCCAATTTGGTGGAAATTAACATAGTTTATTGTATTAGTAATGCCTTCAAGAATCTAGGGGACTTGATGTCAAGATTAAGAACTATATCTGAATAGATTTCTGTGAACACCCAAAAAGGAAGATAAAATCGTATATAAAGGTATTCAATACAATATAAACACAATAAATGAACCAAAAAATTCAAGAAATCTTATTCATTACCTAGAGGAGTGATAGGGGTCCCATAGTATTCCCATACCTGCTCAGTGATAGAGAAATATTTTTATTCAATTTAGAAATTGTTCATTTAACTTTCAAGGATATTGGTCCTTGTTTAATTTCTTTATCTAAAATGAGGATAGACAATCAATCTAAAATGATGAAAGAATTCTTATTTTACAAAAAAAGCTTTTCTTTTTTTACTCTTTTCTTTCATTTCCTACACTTCCTCTGTTTTCTTTTATTCCTCCTTCCTTCCTTATTTCCCTTCTTTTTTTCCTTCCTTTCTTCACTTTTTCCTTCCTTCTTTCCTTTCATCCTTTCTTTACTGCATTTATTTTTTCCACAGTAGAATCAAGAACAGTCATTATTTATTCATGGAAATAAATTAGAAGAAATACATAAAAATCTGTTTAAAAATATTACTTTCTTTAAAATTAGAACAAAACACAAAAAGAAATGACAAAAGAGTGCCAATAAGTCAAAAACATTTTTAAAAGAGGGTCAGATTTGAAGTGAGACCATGAATGGAGCTAAAGTGGTGAAATGAGCTTTATAAAATTATGTACAAAGTGAGGGAAACTGCTAGGTTAAATGCCTTTTACACAGACCTATAAATGAATAATATACATTGATATTTTCTAATGTGAATTAAAAAGTAGGAGTAAATGGCTTTTCTAGTACCTTCATTTTTCCAAAATCTTAAACCTCATTTAAATAGAATATCAGTAAGTTTAGTTATTTATTAAGCTTAGAATATAAGCAAATATAATAGCCGAGTCTCTTTGGGGTTCCTAGACTTTGTTTATATAAAGCAAAAGGAAAACAAAACAAACAAACAAAAATCTCCCACCCTACATTGCTAATTTTCTTCACAATACTCTTCTAAGATAAAGAAATAATTATGAACATTTTACAAATGAGAGAAAAAATTAGAATTTGAAATTATAAATACCTTGCCCAGTTAAGGAGGTCACTTGCCATATCACTAAATTATAGCTGGTATTTGAAATAAATGCTCTATAGCTCACTCACTCTCCCTCCCTCCCTTCATCCATCTGTTCGTCCTTCCCCCTTTCTTTGTTTTTTTTCTTTCTTCCTCCTTTCTGTCTTTCTCTTTCTCCTTTCTTTCTCTTTTTGCCCTTTTTCTGACTTTTAAATTTTATAAATATATAATTTTTCACATTTCACATATTCAGTTTTTTTTTCCTTTATCCTCCCCCCTCCCACAAAAAAAGAAAGAAAAACAGAGAGAAAGAAAGGAAGAAAAAGAAAGGTGAAAGGAGGGAGAGAGAGGAAGAGAGAGACAGAGACAGAGAGAGAGAGAGGGAGAGAGATGGGGGTAGAAAGAAGAAAGAAAAAGAGAAGGATGGAAGGAAAATTAGTCTACATAGTTTTATATTCCTTTGCAAAATTGTAGTTGCACTGAATCCAGGACTCTTACACCCCAGTTAGCCAAATCATTCTATGGGAAGCTGTATTTACTGGAATCTAATCAAGACTTACTAATTGTGCTCTTAAAAAGATGTCAACATGAATGTTCATTCTCTAAAAGGGAAGAATATGTTGAAATTGATGGAACACTCCCCACACACACACACATACACATACATACATACAAAAAAAAATTTTACACATGCCAGGTAATGAATATTGCACATTCATATTTTCTGTCTTCAATGTAACTACATGAGTAAAGCTCTCTAAACGACCCCATTTTATTTATATTTTAACTTTTGTCCTTTCCTTTGATATAGAAGTTGGGAGTAAATGAAAAGTAAAGAGGGACATTACATACCCAAAGGGCAAATAAAATGGAGAGATCTTTTTTTTTTTCCCTCAATTCACATGAGATTAACTATCTTTCTACTTCTACTGAAAAGCAATTTGAAATAATTAAACAAGAGTTTGACCATGCTTGAAAGTGAAACAATGGCCCAAATGAAAATGGAAAAAAAGAAGATAGAAAAAAAGCAAGAAAAGGGGGGAATGGATATTCAGCAATGAATTTCAGACTAGGGAAGAAATTGAGCATTACTTTTAAAATCAGTTTAAAAAAAAAAAAAAGATTTACTAGGATAGGAAAACCACAACTCTCAAGACAACAACTTTGCAAACATTTTTGAATTTAGAAATAAATGGATTCAGTTTTGGTCACCAGCTGAGAACAAAATTATCTTTCTTGGACCTTTTTAAAAAATAAATTAGAGCCATTTAAGAAGCAAAGTGACTTAGAAACAAAGTTTATTCAGGTCTATGAATGTATCAGAAGAGGAAAGGAAAAGAAAATTAAACTATACATCACTTCCACTCAAATTTACTTTTTATTTACTTATTTGTCCATATTTTGGAACCCATTCTTATACACAGTAGAATGTAATCTTCTTGTGGACAAGGGTTATTGAATTTTACATCTGAACCCCCAGAAACTAGCACTTTGCCTTACTAATAATGGATATTTAATTAGTATCTATTGAATTGAACTAAAGGCTGTATCCTTTACATACCCAACTTTAATAGACTAGAATGGACATAAGCTTTTTTTTTTTTTTTTTTTTTTTTTTTTTTTAATGCCTTTCTAACCCAGATATTATTGAGGGTATTAAGATCCTCCCTGTTTTCTACATTTTAAGGCATGAAGTCATGTTGGATTCTCCCTTTTCTTTTGTGTCTGTACCTCATTATAAATTTTCTCAGTGTAAATCTTGGTAGTCAAAATGGAAACAAGTTCTGGGAAAACCTTGGAGGAATGAAAGCATATTTAAATAGTTTACAATTTGTTGATTGACACTTAGCATTCTTGAGCAAATTTTTAATCAAATGCAATCTTTTTTAAGGCAATGGAAAAATTTAAATTAGGCTATGCCTTCCCTGGGCATGGTTCCATAAATACTAAGAAAACTGGAACATTGCTCCTGAAAGGAAAAATCCAAATTATTTCACAGTTAACTTGAAATCCAAATAGACTTAGCTCCCTAGTGACACAAATCACACCTAATGTACCTACTCACTAAAATATTAATGCTCTCTTCAGTAAGAAATATAAACATTTTGAGAAATTTTCTCAAATAGTCCACACTACTTGGAATTCTCTGGTTAACTGGAGCTCTTGGGATCAGTTCTAACCAAATTTAGGTAAAAGTATAAAGCAGACATTTGACAAAGGAGACTTTGAATTATTCTATCATTTCTTCAGTGATTTTAGCTCCATTCATTGGCTCTCTCACCCAAACCTTTTCTTTATAGATCAAGATTTGCCAGTAGAGTACCTGATTTTGTGGGCATGTCCTTTGGACTTTGCTAGTATCTTCTCTCACTCCCTTCCACCTTTGCTTTTCCTCCAGGCCAAGAAAATGTATGGGAATTCAATGGAGGAATGGCAGAAATTATTCCCTAATTTGTTCTTTTTCATTTTTTTTTTTACTAAAGCCATATTTTCTAAAGCAGGGCTATATTAATGTTTTCTTCCCCCCCCCTTTTAGAGAGAATATTAAACTTAGAACCAAAAATACTTGAGTTCAAATTCTGCATTCATCATTTAATAGTTATGGACGTCTGAACAAACCCATTAAAAATTCTGAGCCTCCTTTTTGTCCTGTAAAATGGAGGGAATAATACTTATAACATATACCTCAAACATTTTTACCATACCCAATGAGAAAATGTATATAATATAATGTATAGAAGTCAATTAAATACTCAAATAGATGCATAGTCTCATAATTTTAGGATGTGCAGATCTAAAGGTACCCACACATTTTATTCATGGTACAAGGCTAGACACTGGGATACGATTAGACAACACATGGACCTTATGCTCAAAGAACTTGTATTTATCAAAATAAAATTTTATTTCAATAAAAATATTAATTGGGAATGATGATGATTTTTTGTACTTAGGATAATCATAATTATAATAATTGTACTAGAAAGTAGGCAGAAAGATTTGCTGAGAGTCAGGGCTGAGTTATTTTGTTGCTCAATTAATTTATAATGAATTTAAGTGTGAACCAATCTAAATGTAATAATGATAGAAGGGAACACTGATGTTACAGGGGAAAAATTATGCTTCATTTCCCATCCTTGGCAATTCTAATTGTTTCTATTGTTTCGCTTTCAAAACAAGGACATCATGAAGAAGAGCATTCATAAAACTGGGGAGAAAATATGAAAATATGAAAGGAGAAAGTAAGGAAACCATAATTGATATTTCTCTTACCAACACTTACTTCCCTATCCCACATCTTGCCTTCATATTCTTTACTCTTACAAAATCCTCACTTTCAGCATTTTATTTTTTCCCTTTTTCCATTTCCAATACTCAGACTGAAGAAAGATATTAAGAAATAAAGACATCAGAAGGAACTGAATGCAACTAAAATGAAACATTTGGGAAATGGACTAAAATTAAAGGAAAGCATGCAGGAGCATAATAAAAAGAGGGCATTGGAGCAAGGGAAAATTTGTCTTTTGAGAGAGCCTTTATGAGAAAGTAGACATGGTGTTACTTAAGACCAGATTTTTTTACTCTATCTATCTGCCTGCAAAGGACATTTTTAAAGTCAATTTGCTTTCTTGCAGTCTTGATTCTGTAGTCTTTGGGATACTCACAGACCCATGTCTATTGACAAGCATACATTTAAAAACAACTATTCTGTGCGAAAACATTATTACATCAGGCACTAATATAACAACCACAGTAATTATCAAAGAATTAAAAAATTTCACCCTACAAAATAACATCTGGAATTCATTCAAAGACTTTACTTAATTTGTAAACAATTTTTCCTGCTTCCTATACGAGATCAAGAGAAGATTTTTTTTTTTTAATGGAGAAATAGAGTTGGAGAGCTCAAAGTTTCATCAGATCCCACAGTTAACCAGTTGAGGAGACAATATTAGAACTGAGGTCTCTTAATACTCTGCCACTTCCACCTCCAAGTAAGATCAAACAACTTTTACTATGCTCCTCTCTGACACAAACAAAAATACCAATACATTGCATCACAGCAGCTAATATATTAAATGGATCAATACAGAAAAAGATATAGTCTCTAGAGAATTTACTTTTCATTAACTAACTTACCTTGAAAAATATTGAACAAATAATCCATGAATATAAGTGATCTTGCTTGTTTTGAGGGAACAAAGAAAAAGTTTGATTATGCTTACAGGCATTTCCAGATTAGTCTTTCTTTTTAGTATTCCTCTAATGATATTGAGAGCACCAAAAGAAGCAAATCCACCTAGCCTTGATTAAAATAAATTGATGATATATTGGATACATGCCCTAATCAAATTGTAATAATTAAGCTAACTGAATGTTGTAGAATTAACACTTCCTCTGCAAGATAATCAAAATGAAGCCTTTTCATATTTACACAATGATCTTCACTCATCAAGACAAATAAGATGCAACAGTTGTATTTAGCATAAACCAGAAACTGCAAAGACTTAGAAGAGGGAATTTTAGCAGGCCATAAGCACATTCTACTTCTAAGAATTTAGAACATCATTTATTCTCTGTAGGTGATCACCTTTATTCTGCTATAAAATAGTAAATAGTACTAAAAAGAAAAAGAACATATCTGGAAAAAAAATAATGCCATTAGCAGGAAATATGCAAGATTTGAAGCACCAAAGCAATATATAACTAGGGACAAGAGAGAAATCACTCATTCTTCCAACATGATTGCACATATGTAAACTATATTATTGTTTTAGGGAAGAGTTAGGGAAGGATGAAAGAAATAATTTTTAAATGAATGCTAAAAGATATTTTTAGAAAAATTAGAAAATGTAACATAATATAATATAGATAAAATAAGTACTACTAATATTTAAAAAGTATATATCAGTAATTATCAAAAAGTATATATCTGATATTGTAACATGGTTGAAAAGTTCATTCAAATAGTTCTTGAAATAAGTCTCCAATTAGCCCTGGCTTGTGAATCTATCTTTAATTTCAATTTCTCCAACATATTTTGTGGCTCTATGCTATTTATTTTTCAATGAGAGAAAATTGTATTATATTATTTATTTTATTTTGTTATTTATTAATAGTTTCTTTCTCCCAAATATTTTTTGGTATTGCCTTTTCAAAATATTCCCCATTATTGTGGAAAGCCTGTGGTATCACAGAACCTTCTAGTTTCAAATGACCTTAGTAGATATCTATTCCAACAGATAGCTAGTCCTCCAATTCAATTAAGGACACAGTGAATTGTGCCATCTAAATGCCTGTCCTACACATATTTGAGAAGGACTCCACACTATAACATACCTGAAAAAAGATCATCTTATCTCTTTCTGAAGATCTCTAAAGAGGGGAAATGCACAAGCTTTTGAGGAAGCCATTGCAGTTCTGGAAAGTTTCTATTAATAGGAAACTTCCTCTACCATGAAGCCTTGAGCTATTGAGTCTTTCTAATATCCATTCATCCCTTTGATTCTGTCATTGGTGCTCAAGAGAAGAAGTCTAATCCTTTTCTACATGACAGGTCCTCAAAGACTGAATACAGGTATTATATATTCCTGAGTATTCTTTTCTTCAGGTTATTTCCTCATATTTAATATGACATGAATTGAAATCCTTTCACCATACTGGTGACTCTCCACTGAACATTGTTCAGCTTATTGATGTCAAGTGAAATTTGTGGCATATAAAATACACAGAATACTAGTGATGTGGTCAGCCACAGAAAAAATGTATGTCCTCTCTTTATTCCTGCCTCTCTTAATGTAGTCCATAAGCCCATCAGCTCTTATAGTACATTTAAAGGGTACTGGATATAAAGTAAGAGGACAAGATCTAAATCCCGATTACATTACTCATTGCCTGTATGATCTTTGTCAAGTGAATACATGTAATACCTGGCTTCTATAATCCCTTTCACCTGGAAATACAGAATTCTCTGATCTTAAATAAATCTTTCTCCTAGGAGTATTACAAATAAAAATCTACTAAATATAAACATCTAGCCTACAAATAATACACTCATGCATGTCCTCTTCTCACTTAAGAGGTAGAATTGCTACTTTCTTGGAGTTCTTTTTCTAGGAAAACATTGGGAGATTTAAATACAAATAACAGAGTACCTGTATAGTTACTTCATTTAATTATAATAGTTACTTGCCAATTTCTCTCAAAGTCATTTTTCTACACTGCATATTTTTTACACATTTTATGCAAAAGAACAATTAGTTAATACAGATTTATATTAAATAAACAATGAGTGTCTACACGTGCCTGGAGTCAAGAAGACCTAAGTTCAGATACAGCCTCAGACATTTACTAGCTGTGATCCTGGGCAAGTAACTTAATCCTATTTGCCTCATTTTCTCCAAAAGTAAAATGATTTGGAGAAGAAAATGACAACTATTCTAGTATCTTTGCCAAGAAAAGCTAAATACAGTAATGAAGAATCAGACACAACTGAACTAAATGAACAATATTTCAGGTACTACACTAAGCATTAGGGATACTGCCCTGAAGGAGCTTAGAATCTAATGCAGAAGTAAAATCATCCTCTTTAACAAGCATTCTCCTCTAAGAACAGAAAAATGAACTTCAGACAATAAAAGATATTTGAGATTCTACTTGCCAAAACAAATCTAGTGACTGTATGAACAAAATTACAAAACATTTTTCACACAAAGATAGATCTAAATAATTGGAGAAATAATAATTACTCATTGGCCAAATTAATGTATTAAAATGACAGTTCTATCTGTTACTTTATTTATTCAGTGTTATACCAATTAAACTACCAAAAATCATTTTGTAGAGTTAGAAAAGACAATAAAATTCATCCAGAAGATCAAAAAGTTAAAAATATCAAGGGACTAAAAAAAAAAAAAAAAAAAAAAGTTTTGAGGAAGGCAACCTAGTAGTATGATATTTCAAACTACTTTAAAAGTGATAATCAAAACAATCTAATGCTAGCTTAAAAAGAGTGGTGAATAAGGGCAATTCACAATACACACTAGTAAATGATCATTGTAGTCTAGTGTATGATGGCCCAAATTTATAAGCATTTGAGGCAAGAACTCACCATTTGACAAAAATTGCTAATAAAATGAGAAAACAGTTTTGCAGAAACTAAGCATAGACCTGATGTCTCATGATATATAATGAATTAAGGTCAAAATGAATATATGATTTAGACATAAAGGGTGGCATCACAAATAAATTAGGGGAAAAGCTTCCAGGGGTGAAGTCAAGATGCTGGTATAAACTCCAGAAGCAGCTCCAGATCTCCCAGTTTCCCTCAAAAACCCACATGAAACCAAAACTCTTAACAGAGTGTCACAGAAGGAAACCACTCTCTGGTTCAAGAGGGACTAAAAAAACTTCAAGAAAGGTCACTCTCACTAAAGTGAAAAAAGGTGTTCAGCCCAGATCAGATAGAAGGTCTTAATTACAGCAACTCAGCAACTAAGACTCTCATTCTTGGCTCAGAAGAGGGACAAATCAATGGAGCAATTTACAGCCAGCTCAGAAGGCAAACTCTGGGAAACCAGGCTGTTTTCTGAACAGAGCAGGCAAAACTACCCCCTACAAACCCAAGGGGACCCTGTGCTGAAAGCCAAGACTCAGAACTCCACAGGAAGCTTGTGAAAGCATCCCCCTTTACCCCAGGAGCAGAATTCTACTATAAAAGTAAAACAAAAAGTGAAAAAACTAAAAGAAAAGAAAATATGAACAAGAAAGAGAAAAGGACCTTGATTTCACAAAGCTACTATGGGGACAGGGAAGACCAAAATACAAACTCAGAGGAGGATAGAGTCCACAGAAGAAATCTCTAAGAGTAATATGAATGGGTCAAAGATCAAAGAGGCTTCTAGGAAATGTTTATAAAAGACTTTAAAAGTCAAATAAAAGAGGTAGAAGAAAAAATAAGAAAGGAAATGAGAAGTATGCATCAGAGAGTCAACAGCTTGGAAAAGGAAAGGAAAAAAAATGTCTGAACAAAACAGCTCCTTAACAGTAGAATCACCTAATTGGGAAAAGATATATAAAAGCTAACTGAAGAAAGTCACACATTAAAGATTAAAATATGGCAAATGGAAGTAAATGACTTTGTGAAACAGCAAGAATTAATCAAACAAAATAAAAAGAGTGAAAAAATGGAAGAAAATGTGAAATATCTCATTGGAAAAACAGCCCATCTGGAAAATAGATCCATAAGAGACAATTTTAAAATTATTCATCTACCAGAAGGACATGACCAAAAAAAAGAATATGGATGTCATTCTACTCTTGTAAAACCATTAAGGAAAACTGCCCCAGTATTCTAGAAACAGAGGAGGAAATACTGATTGAAAGAACCCATCAATTACCACTGGAAATATATACAAGGAAAACACCAAGAAACATGCTGCAAGCTGCCAGGTAAAACAACTCAAATATCAAGGAGCAACAGTCAGGATTACCCAGGATCTGGCAGCTTCTACAATAAAGGATCAGAGGGTCAGGAATTGCATATTCTGGAAAGCCAAGGATCTGGGGTTACAACCAAGAATTAACTATCCAGTGAAATTCAGCAACATCTTTCAGGGGAGGCTATGGAATTTCATTGAAGTAAGAGACTTTCAATCATTTTTGTTGAAAATAAAAACAGAAATAAACAGAAATTTTAATCTACAAACACAGGACTCAAGAGAATAGAAAGGTAAATATGGTAAACAAGGTAAACATATATATATATATAATATTATATATATTATATTTATATTATATAATGATATATATATATATATATATAAATTTAAAGATTTAACTTTTTACATTCCTAGATAGGAAAACAATATCTATAATTCATGATAACTGTATCTGTAACTGAGTAACACAAAGTGGGAGTCATATGGACTAAGGGTATGCTTATGAATGGACCTGTGATGACATAAAAAAAGAGATTAAGGAATAGAAATAGGTTTGTAGTGGAAAAAGAGAAAAGGGAAGGTATAATGGGAAAATAAGTTTAACAGGATGAGATACAAAAAATCTTTTATAATCCTGGGAAAGATGAGTGGGGGATGACCATTGTCTGAAGATTGATTTCATCAGCTTTGGCTCTAAGAAGAAATAATTTAGTCATTCAATTGGATATAGAAATTTATCCAAACTGAAAAGAAGTAGGAGGAGAAAGAGGAAAAGAAAGAGGAATGAAAAAATATAAGGGAGAATAGAAGCACTAGGGTTGATAGAAAATAAGGTAGTAGATGGGGTGAGTAAAAAAAGCACAAGACTAAGGACAGATAGAAAGAGAGAACAAAGGTATATACATGAGAGAAAAGAGGATGGATGCAAATACAGAGCTGGTAATCATAATTGTGAATATGAAAGGGATGAACTCTTCAATAAAACAGACACAAATAGCAGAGTAGATTAAAAAAACAGAATTCTACAATATGTTGTTTAGAAGAAACAGAGAAAAATATATAGAGTAAAAGCAAAAACCTGGAACAGAATTTATTATATTTAAGCTGAAATAAAAAAGTAGCAGTAAAAAATTCTTATCTCAGATACAACAAAAGTAAAAATAGATCTTATTAAGAGAAATAAGGAAGGAAAGTAATTCTTGTTACAGGGTACCATAAATAGGTACATAAGTAATGAAGTTATAACGATACTAAATATCTGTTTACCAAGTGACAGAGTAGGCAAATTACTAGAGAAGATTTTAAGCCAGTTACGGGAAGAAATAAACAGCAAAACTTTAAAGTGGAGGACCTCAACCTTCCCCTTTCAGAATCAGACAAATCTAACCACAAAATAAATAAATAAATAAAAAAGTGAGGTTTACCCAGCCATTCTGGAAAGCAATTTGGAACTATGCTCAAAAAATTATCAAACTGTGCATACTCTTTGACCCAGCAGTCTTACTACTGAGCTTATATCCCAAAGAGATCTTAAAGAAGGGAAAGGGATATGTATTTATAAGAATGTTTGTGGCAGACCTCTTTGTGGTGGCCAGAAACTACGTGGATGCCCATCAATTGGAGAGTGGCTGAACAAATTGTGGTATATGAATATTATGGAATATTATTGTTCTGTAAGAAATGACCAACAGGATGATTTCAGAAAGGCCTGGAGAGAGTTACATGTACTGATGTTGAGTGAAATGAGCAGGACCAGGAAATCATTGTATACTTCAACAACAATATTTATGATAATCAATTATGATGGATGTGGCCATTTTCAACAATGAGATGAATCAAATAAGTTCCAATAGAGCAACAATGAACCAGCTACACCCAGCAAAAGAACTCTAGAACATAACTATGAACCACAACATAGAATTTTCAATCCTTCAAATTTTGTCTGCCTGCAATTTGGATTTCCTTCACAAGCTAATTGAACACTATTTCAAAGTCTGATTCTTTTTGTACAGCAAAACAACTCTTTGGATATGTATACATATATTGTATTTAATTTATACTTTATTATATTTAACATGTATTGGTCAATCTGCCATCTGGGGGGAGGAGGAGGGGGAAAATTGAACAAAAGGTTTGGCAATTGTCAGTGTTGTAAAATTACCCATGCATATATCTAGTAAATAAAAACTATTAAAATAAAAAAAAATGTAAGGTTAATAGGATCCTAGAACAACTAGACATGTAAGCTTCTAGATAAAATTAAACAGGGATAGAAAATAATATATTTTTTTTTTCTCAGCAGTTCATGCCATCTACACAAAAATTGACTGTATGTTAGGCCGTAAAAATCTCACAATCAAATGCAGAAATGCAGAAATAGTCAATGCTTCCTTTTCAAACCACAATGCAATAAAAATTATAATCAATAAAGGGACAGGGAAAATAGACTAAAAACAATTGGAAATTGAATAATCTAATTCTAAAAAATGAGGGGGTCCAACAAAAAATCACAGAAACAATCCATAATTATATTCAAAAGAATGACAATAATGAGATAGCATACCAAAATCTATGGAATGCAGCCAAAGCAATCCTTTGGGAAATTTTTATATCTTTAAATATCTACATGAGTAAAATATAGAAAGAGGAGATCACTGAATCAGGCATGCAAATAAAAAAGCTAGAAAAAGAACAAATTTAAAAAGTCAAATTATTTTTTTTGAAACTAAAAGATTAATAAAATACAAATTTAAGAAATTGTTGAACTAAAAAATAAAATATGAGGTGATTTTAAGAAAAAATGAAAAAAAAATTGATAAAAACTTTGGTTAATTTGATCAGAAAAAGAAAAGGAAAAAAAAATCACCAGCATCAAAAATCAGAAGGGTGAACTTATTACCAATGGAAAAAAAAAAATAAAGCAATAATTAGGAGTTGTTTTATCCAAGTGTATGGCAGCAAATCTGACAATATAACTGAAATAGATGAATATTTTTAAAATATATATAATTGCCAAAGTTAACAGAAGAGGATATAAATTACTTAAATAATCCCATTTTAGAAAAAGAAATTGAACAAGTCATTAATGAACTCCCTAAAAAAAAGCTCCAGGCCAATTAATTCCAATACTATGCAAACTCTTTGGGAAAATCAGTAAAGAAAGAGTACTGCCAAATTCCTTTTGTGACGCAAAATATGGCACTGATACCTAAACCAGGAATGCAATCCTGGTTCAATATAAGGAAAGCCATTATTTTTTTATTATACCTTTTTATTTACCAGATATATGCATGGGTAATTTTACAGCATTGACAATTGCCAAGCCTTTTGTTCCAATTTTTCCCCTCCTTCCCCCAACCCTCCTCTCCCAGATGGCAGGTTGAACAATACATGTTACATATATTAAAGTATGAATTAAACACAATATATGTATACATGTCGAAACAGTTATTTTGCTGTACAAAAAGAATCAGACTTTGAAGTAGTGTACAATTAGCCTGTGAAGGAAATAAAAAATGCAGGCAGACAAAAATAGGGGTATTGGGAATTCTATGTAGTGGTTCATAGTCATCTCCCAGAGTTCTTTCACTGGGCGTAACTGGCTCAGTTCATTACTGCTCTATTGGAACTGATTTGGTTCATCTCATTGTTGAATATGGCCATGTCCATCAGAATTGATCATTATATAGTATTGTTGTCTATAATGATCTCTTGGTCCTGCTCATTTCACTCAGCATCAGTTCATGTAAGTCTCTACAGGCCTTTCTGAAATCATCCTGTTGGTCATTTCTTACAGAACAATAATATTCCATACTATTCATATACCACAATTTATTCAGTCATTCTCCAATTGATGGGCATCCACCCAGTTTCTAATTTCTGGCCACTACAAAGAGGGCTGCCACAAACATTCTTGCACATAGAGGTCCCGTTTCCTTTTCTAAGATCTCTTTGGGATATAAGCCCAGTAGTAACACTGCTGGGTCAAAGGGTATGTACAGTTTGATAACTTTTTGAGCATAGTTCCAAATCATTCTCCAGAATTGCTGAATGTATTCACAATTCCACCAACAATGTATCAGTGTCCCTGTTTTCCTACATCCCCTCCAACATTCTGCATTATCTTTCCCTGTCATTTTAGCCAATCTGACAGGTGTGTAATGGTATCTCAGAGTTGTCTTAACTTGCATTTCTCTGATTAATAATGACTTGGAGCATCTTTTCATATGGCTAGAAATAGTTTCAATTTCTTCATCTGAGACTTGTCTGTTCATATCCTTTGGCTATTTATCAATTGGAGAATAGCTTGATTTCTTATAAATTTGAGTCAATCCTCTATGTATTTTGGAAATGAGGCCTTTATCAGAACCTTTGACTGTAAAAATGTTTTCCCAGTTTATTGCTTCCCTTCTAATCTTATATGCATTAGTTTTGTTTGTACAAAAACTTTTCAATTTGATCTAATCAAAATTTTCTATTTTGTGATCAATAATGATCTCTAGTTCTTCTTTGATCATAAATTCCTTCCTCTTCCACAAGTCTAAGAGATAAACTATCCTATGTTCCTCTAATTTACTTGTAATCTCATTCTTTATGCCTAGATCATGAACCCATTTTGACCTTATCTTGGTGTACGGTATTAAGTATGGGTCAATGCCTAATTTCTGCCATACTAATTTCTGATTTTCCCAGCAATTTTTGTCAAATATTGAGTTCTTATCCCAAAAGCTGGGACCTTTGGATTTGTCAAACACTAAAGCTATTGACTGTTTTATCCTTTGAACCTAACCTATTACACTGACCAACTAGTCTATTTCTTAGTCAATAGCAAATGGTTTTGGTAACCACTGCTTTATAATATAATTTTAGATCTGGTACAGATAGGCCACCTTCATTTGATTTTTTTTTTTTTTATTAATTCCCTTGAAGTTTTTGACAAGGAAAACTATTATGATAATTGCTCACATCAATTGCAAAACCAACAGAAATCACATGATAATCTCAATAAATGTAAAAAAAGCTTTTGAAAAAATACAGCACACAATCCTTTTAAAAACACTGAAGAGCACAGGGATAAAGGGAGCTTTCCTTAAAATAATAAGTAGTATCTATCTAAAACTTTTTTCCCCCTTAGGGCAATTGGGTTAAGTGATTTGGCTAGGGTCACACACAGCTAGGAAGTGTTAAGTGTCTGAGCCCAGATTTGAATTTAAGTCTTCCTGACACTATGCCACTTAACTGCCCCTATCTATCTGAAACTTACAGCAAGCATTATTTGTAAAGGAGAGAAGCTCAACACATTCCCAATAAGATCAGAGGTGAAGCATGAATGCCCGTTATTATCACTATTCTTCAACATTGTAGTAGGAATGTTTTATCAATAAGAAAAGAAAAAGAAACTAAAGGAATTAGAATAGGTAATGAGGAAATAAAACTACCACCTTTTTGCAGATGATATGATGATATATTTATAGAATCTCAGAAAATCCTCCAAAAAACCCACTGGAAACAATTAACAGCTTTAGCAAAGTTATAGGACATAAAATAAAGCCACACAAATCATCAGCCTTTCTATATATACTGACAAAGTCTATCAGCAAGAGGTATAAAGAGAAATTCCATTTACAATTACTGTAAACAAAATAAAATACTTGGAGGCAATTACAAGAACTGTATGATAACTACAAAACACTTCTCACAAATAAAGTCAGATATAAACAATTGAAAAATATCAATTGTGTATGAGTAGATCAAGTTAATTTTATAAAAATAACAATTCATCTTAAATTGGTTTACTTATTCAGTGTCATACCTATCAAAGTGCCAAAGCATTATTTTGTAGAACTAGAAAAAATAATAACAAAATTCATCTGGAAGAACAAAAGGTCAAGAATATCAATGGAATTAATGAAACAAAATCAAATTTTGATGGTTTGGCAGAACCAAACCTAAAATCGTATGATAAAGCAACAGTGATCAACATCCTTTGGTATTGACTGAGAATTAGAGTGGTGGATAAATGGAATCATTTAGTTACTCATGACACAATAATAAAGGTCTATAGCAATATAGCATTTAATAAATTCCCAAATTCTAGATTCTGGAATAAGAATTCAGTATTTGACAAAAATTGCTGAGAAAATTGGAAAATAATGTCAGAAACTTGGCATAGATCTATATCTCAAATCCCATATTAAAAATTGGATCAATTAATTACAATGAATTATAATACTATAGAAACTATTTGGAAAAATTAAGAAAGAATACTCTCAAATTCCTTCTGTGACATAAATATAGCACTGATATCTAAACTGATGCCTAAAAATAATTTAGACATAAAGGATGATACCATAGCCAAATTAGGAAGACAATGGATAATTTACCTATTGAACTTTGGAGAAGAGAAGAATTTATGATCAAACAAGAACTAGAGAACAGTATCAAAGGCAAAATAGACAATTTTGATTACATTTTTTAAAAAAGAAACAACATAAACAACTTTAAAAGAGAATTACAAAACTGGGGGGAATTTTTATAGCTAGTATTTCTGAAAAAAAGTTGCATTTCTAAAACATATAAAGAATGGTTTCAATTCATAAGAATACAATTCATTCCCTAAATGATAAATGCTCAAAGGGTATGAATAGACAATTTTTAAGATGATGAAATCAAAGCAATCTATACTTATATGAAAAAATGCTCTAAATCACTTTTGATTATAGAAATTCAAATTTTAAAAACTCTGGGATACCACCTCCCACCTCTCAGATTGGCTAAGATGAAAGGAAAGGATAATAATAAATGTTGGAAGGTACATGGGAAAACTGGGACACTAAAGCATTGTGGGTAGAATTATGAAATGATCCAACCATTCTGGAGAGCAATCTGGAATTATGCCCAAAGGGCCATAAAACTGTGCATACCCTTCAGTCCAGCAGTGTCATTAGTCTATATCCCAAAGAAATCAAAAAGGAGGGAAAATGACTCACTTGTTCAAAAATGCTTATAGCGACTCTTTTTTGTGGTAGCAAAGAATTCGAAAAGGAGTGGATGCCCATTAATTGGGGAATAGTTGAACAAGTTGAACAATGTAAAGTTAATAGATTATTATTGTTCTTTAAAAAATGATGAACTTGATGTTTTGAAAGGCATGGAAAGATGTATATGAACTGATGCTAAGTGAAATAAGCAGAACCAGGAATATATTGTACACAATAATAGCAAAAATGTGTGATGATCAACTATGAAAGACTTGGTTCTTCTTAATGGTTCAGTGATCTAAAACAATCCCAATAGACTTGAGACAAAAATTTCCATCTTCATCCAGAATAAAGAACTAAAGAGACTGAATGTAAATCAATACATGCTATGTTCACTTTTTTCAGTTGTTGTTTTTTTTTTTTATATCTCCCATAGTTTTTAAACCTTTTGCTCTGATTTTTCTCTCCCAATATGAATCACAAAGTAATGTGTTCTTGAAAAAGAAAGAAAGAAAGAAAGAATCAAAGAAAAAGAAAAAAAAAAAGAATAAAAGGAAAGACATGTACGTGGTGAATGCATATATACCTGTACATATATACATACATATATCTTTTCCAATTAATTATTTAATTATTTTTTTTTAATTAAAGCTTTTTAATTTCCAAAAGATATGCATGGATAATTTTTCAATATTAGCCTTTGTAAAACCTTATGCTCCAATTTCCCCCCTTCTTGTCACCCCCTCCCATAGATAACAAGTAATCCAATATATGTTAAAAATAATAAAAAGTTAAACCTAATATATGCATACATTTGCACAATTATCTTGCTGTCCAAGAAAAATCAAATAAAAAAGGAAAAAATGAGAAAGAAAATAAAATGCAAACAAACAACAACAAAAAGTCTGAAAATGCTATGTTGTGATCCACACTTAGTTTCCACAGTCCTCTCTCTGGATGTAGATGGCTCTATTCATCACAAGATCATTGGAACTGGCCTCAATCATCTGATTCTTAAAAAGAGCCACACCCATCAGAATTGATCCTTGTATAATCTTGTCATTGTCATGTACAATGGTTCTGCTCATTTCCTTTAGCATCAGTTTATGTAAATTTTTCCAGGCTTCTCTGAAATCATCCTGCTGATCATTTCTTGTGGAAAAGTAATATTCCATAACATCCATATTACAAAACTTATTCAGTCATTATCCATCTGATGGGCATCTACCTGGTTTCCAGTTTCTTGCCACAAAAAAAGGGCTGCCACAAACATTTTTGCACATGTGGGTACCCTTCCTTTCTTTAACATCTCGTTGGGATATATGACTGATAGAAACACTTCTAGATCAAAGGGTATGCATAGTTTGATAGTCCTCTAGGCATAGTTCCAAATTGCTTTCCAGAATGGTTGGACCACTTCACAACTCTACCAACAATGTATTAGTGAACCAGTTTCACCACATTCCTTCAAATATTCATCATTCTCTTCTCCTGCCATCTTAGCCAATTTGAGAGGTGTGTAGTGGTATTTCAGAGTTGCCTTAATTTACATTTCTCTGATCAAAAGTATTTTAGAGCCCCTTTTCACATGACTATAAATAGTCATTTGAAAATTGTTCATATAGTTTGACTATTTATCAGGTGGAGAATGGCTTGAATTCTTATAAATTTGAGTCATTTCTCCATATATTTTAGAAGTGAGAACTTTAACAGAACTCTTAAATATCAAAAAAGTTTTCCCAATGTATTGCTCCCCTTCTGATCTTGTCTGCCTTAGTTTTGTTTGTACAAAACTTTTTAACTTAATATAATCAAAATTATCTATTATTTGTTGAATAAAGATTTCCAGTGCTTCTTTGTCCTCAAAAGTCCTTCTTTCTTCACAGATCTGAAAAGTAAATTAACCTTTGTTCTTCTAATTTGCTTATAATATCACTCTTTATGTCTAAATCATGAACCCATTTTGACCTTATCTTGCTATAGGGTGTTAGATGTAAGTCAATGCCTAGTTTCTTCCCTATGAGTTTAGAATTTTCCCAGCAATTTTTGTCAAATAGTGACATAGAGAATACTATGCTCTGATACACACATGTGAACCTAATCTATTCCACTTAAGGTCAATCACCATTCTTTGTCTAATTTACTTATAAAATCATCACAATAAAATCAAATTATACCCGCACCCTCTAAGTATACCCATAACAAAGATACAGATCTCAAAAGTTAAACAAATCTTTCTGTATAGGGATATAAGCTTTTTTAACTTTTAAAGGAAAGTTATTTTTTTTCTTTTCTTTTAACCTTTTTATGCTTTTCTTGAGTTCTGTATTTGGAGATCATATTTTCTATTCAGCTCTGGTCTTACATCAGCAAAAAATTCACCTATATCATTAAATGTCCATCTTTTCCCATTAAAGATGATGCTTGATTTTGCTGGATAATTGATTCTTGGTTGCAATCCAAGCTTCTTTGCCTTTCAGAATATCAGATGCCATGTCATTTGATTTAAAGTGGAAGCTAAATCCTGGGTAATCCTGATTGTGGCTCCTCCATATTTGAATTGTTTCTTTTTAACTGTTTGCCAATATTTTCTCCTTGATTTGATAATTCTGAAATTTAGCTACAATGTTTCATGGAATTTTCTTTTTGGGGTCTTTTTTAGAAAGTGGTCACTGAATTCTTTCAATGGTAATTTTCCCTCTGATGCTAGGAAATCCAGTGTTCCTTGATGATTTCCTGAAAGAAGATGTCTAGGCTTTTTTTTTTTATCATAGCTTTCAGGAAGTCTAATGATTCCTAGATTGCCTCTCCTAGATCTATTTTCCATGTCAGTTGTTTTTCCAAGGAGTTATTTCACATTTTCTTCTTAATTTTTTGGAAGTTTTTTTTTTGTTTTTTTTTTTTTTTTACTGATTCTTGAAATCTCATAGATTCATTTACTTTCATTTGTACAATTCTAATTTTTAATGAATTATTTTCTTCAGTCAACTTTTTTACCTCCTTCATTTGGCCAATTGATAATTTTTATTTTATTTCTTTATTAAAACATTTATTTACAAAACATATGCATTGGTAATTTTTCAACATTTGTCTTTGCAGTCTTGTGTTCCAAATTATCCCCTTCTTTCTCCCACCCCCTCCCTTAGATGACAGGTAGTCCAATACATGTTAAATATGCTAAAATATATGTTAAATCCAACATATGTATACATCTTTATACAGTTATCTTGCTGCACAAGAAAAACTGGATCAAGAAAAGAAAAAAAAAAAAAAAACCTGAGAAAGAAAACAACATGCAAGCAAACAACAATAAAAAGAATGAGAATGCTATGCTGAGATGCACATTCAATCCCCATGGTTCTCTCTCTGAATGTAGATGGCTCTCTTCATCACTAAACAATTGGAAATGGTTTGAATCATCTCATTTTTAAAGAGAGCCATGTCCATCAGAAATGATTATCATATAGTCTTATTGTTGCCACATATAATGATCTCTCCTGGTTCTGCTCATTTCACTTAGCATCAGTTCATGTAAGTCTTTCCAGGATTCTCTGAAATCATCCTGCTGGTCATTTCTTACACAATAATAATATTCCATACCATTCATATACTACAATTTACACAGTGATTCTCCATTTGATGGGTATCCATTCAGTTTCCAGGTTCTTGTCACTACAAAAGGTGCTGCCACAAACATTTTTGCCCATGTAGGACCCTTTTCTTCCCTTAAGGTCTTTTTGAGATATAAGCCTAGTAGAAACATTATTGGATCAAAGAGTATGCACAGTTTGATAACTTTTTCAGAAAAGTTCCAAATTGCTCTCCAAAGTGGTTGGATCTGTTCACAATTCCACCAGCACAGTTGAAATCTCCCACTATTTTAGTTTTGCTATCTATTTCTTCTTGCAGCTCTCTTAACTTCTCTTTAAGGAGCTTCCATGCTATACCACTTGGTGCATATATATTTAGTATTTATATTGCTTCATGATCTATGATACCCTTTAGCAAGATATAGTTTCCTTCCTTATCTCTTTTAATTAGATTTTTTTTTTTAATTTACTTGATCTGAAGTCAGGATGGCTACCCATGCTTTTTTTTTTTTTTTTTTTTTTTTTTTTTTTTTTTTTTTTTACCTCACTTGAAGCATAATAGATTCTGCTCCAGCTTTTTACCTTTACTCTGTATATATCACTCTAATTTAAATGTGTTTCTTGTAAACAACATATTGTAGGATTCTGGCTTTTAATCTAATTTGTTATCCACTTCTGCTTTATGGGAGAGTTCACCCCATTCACATTTAAGGTTAAAACTACTAATTCTGTCTTTCCTGGCATCTTATTAACCCCAAATTATACTTTTCTCTTTTCTTTCCCCCTTTCCTTCTTGCCCAGTATTTTACTTAGGAGCACTACTTGACTCAAGCAGCCCTCCCCCTTTAAAGTCCCATTCCCTTTCTTATACCTTTCTCCTAGTATTTCTGTTTTCCCTTCTATTCAGCTTGTCCCTTCCATTTTCCCCTTTCCCCTCCCACTTTCCTATAAGGTGAGAGAAGTTTCTTAGTAAAACCAAATATGTCTAATATTTTCTCTTTGAGCAAAATCTGATGAGATTAAGATTCACAAACTGTTCATTCTTCCTCCCTTCTTTCCTGCAGTAGGTTTTATTTTTTTCTTCCTGAGATGTAATTTCCCTCATTTTACCTCCACTTCCCTCTTTTTCCAGGTATAATCCCCTTTCCATTCTCTAGTTTCTCTTTGTATAACAGTAAAATCAAATTATATATGCACTCTCTAGGTGTACCCAAAACAGAAATACAGTTCTCAACAGTTCTTTTCTTTTCACCTTTTTATGCTTCTTTTGAGTTCTGTATTTGGTGGTCAATTTTTTTATTTAGCTCTGGTCTTTTCATCAGAAACACATGGAATGCACCTGTTTTTTTGAATGTCCATCTTCTTCCCTGAAAAAAAATACTTAGTTTAGCAGGGTAATTTATTCTTGTCTGCATTCCAAGTTCCTTTGCCTTTCAGAATATCAGATTCTAGACCCTTCGATCTTTTAAGGTGAAAGCTGCTAGGTCCTGGGTAATCCTTATTGTGGATCCTTAGTATTTGAATTGTTTTGTTTTGTTTTGTTTTGTTTTTCCTGGCTGCTTGTAGTAGTTTTTCCTTTGTCTGATAGTTCTGAAATTTAGCCATAGTATTCCTTGGGGTTTTAATTTAGGTGTCTCTTTCAGAAGGTGTTTAGTAAATTCTTTCAATGACTATTTTACCTTCTGCTTCTATGACATGTAGGCAGTTCTCTTTGATGATTTCCTGAAAATAGTGTCTAGGTTTTTTGTTTTTGTCTTTGTTTTTTTTAATCTCAGTTTTCAGGAAGTCCAATAATCTTTAGATTGTCTCTCTTAGATCTATTTTCCAGGTCAGTTGTTTTCCCAATTAGGTTTAGGTATTTTACATTTTTTACATTTTTTCCTACTTTTTTTTCTTTTTTCTTTTTCTTTTTCTTTTTTTTTTTTTTTTTTGCTTGAGTTATTCTTGTCATCCCATCGAGCCATTCATTTCCATTTGTTCAGTTCTGAATTTTAGTGAATTATTTTCTTCATTTACTTTTTAACTTCTTTTTGTATTTCTCCAATTGAATTTTTAAATGAGTTGTTTTATTCTATGTTTTATTTTTTCAATTTCACAAATTCTGTTTTTAATAAGTTATTTTCTTTTTCCATTTCACAAATTCTGTTTTTTTAGGGGGAGTGAGTTGTTTTCTTTTTTCCATTTTGTCAAATCTATCTTTTAATGAGTTATATGCTTTTCCTATTTCTTAATTCTGTTTTGGGATGCCTTTTCCAAACCCTCTTGCAAAAATTTTATTTCCTTTTCCCATTTTTCTTTTAGCTCTCTTTTAAGATTCTTTTAAATTTCTTCTAGGAGAGCCTTGTGTGATTGACACCCATTTGTGGGGCTTCATCTGGGGTTTTTCTTTTAGTTTCCTCAGGGTTTGAAATCTGTTCTTCTCTTTCACCATAAAACCTATCTATGATCAGTATGATCAGAGTTCTTTTTTCCTTATTTATTTATTTATTTATTTATTTTTAATTTGAGATCTGTTTTTAAGGTAAGGGAAACTGTCCAAGCTTCCTCTACAAGTAGCAGCACTTGTGCTAGGTCAGTGCAGCTGCTGAGTCAGCATTTACTGATTTCCATTGCTGGGTAAGCCTGGCCAAGTCCTGTGAGATTTTGACATTTCAAGGTTCAATTTTTAACTTTTGTGTTTTGTTGGATGTTTAATAACTTCTCTACTGATCTAATGGCTTGCAATCAAGGCAGAGTAGCCAACACTGCTGTAGATTCTCCAGGGTGCACCACCCTGGGACTCTCTGCTGCATGCTCCCCACTGTGTCTATGCTTGACCTGCTTGTCCTTGGCCCACCTTCCTCTGTGCCTGATTGAAACAGACAATTTCTGGCTTTCTTGAAAATTATCTTCTGCTGGTAATTTGTTTCACTCCCAAGTTTTGTGGATTTTGCCAGTCCAGAACTAATTTAGAGACTGGATTTGCTAATTAGTCTGAGGGTTGTGGGTAAAGGTCAGAAAGAAACATGTGTCCTCTCTGCCCCCAAGTGATCTTTTATATGAAATGTTTTGTTCATTGCATTTTTTTTTTCATTTCACAGATTTTGTTTTTCAATGAATTGGCTTCTTTTTCATATCTAAAGAGTTTTCTTCAGATTATTTCTGTTTTTATTTTCTGATAATTCTGATAATTTTCCTTTTTCTATAACCTCTTATACATATTTCTTTTTGTTTCCACATTTTTCTTCTAACTCTCTTTTAAGATTATTTTTTAATTCTTACAAGAGAGCATTGTGAAATGGGAACCAACCCATATCATCTTTTGGGGCTTCATATGGTGTTAATTTGCTGTTAGGATCCTCATTGGTCTCAGGTATGATCTTCTCTTTCTCAGTAAAAGCTGTCTATGATTAGAGTTCTTTTTGTTTTTTGTTTTTTGTTTTTTCCCACGATTTTTGAAGATTGATATCTGCTCTTAAGGCAAAGGGGTGACAGCAGCTTTAGTTTGCCCTGAGACAGTTCTGCTGACAGACTTCTGGGCTGGTTAAGGAAAGCCAAATCCTGCATTCTTCTGGAGCTTAATGGCTCAAAATTTATCTTTTGTATTTAATTTTGGGTGTCTTACAGCAAATCTGTTTAACCACCAACTTACAACAAGGACATAGCAGAATAGATTCTCCTATGGGTGAACACAACAGCACCCTGGCTTCCTGCCCTGTGCTCCCTGCATTCCAGTTTGGGCTTGGCAGCCTCTTCCCCTAACTAATTGAAACTTTCTAGATTTCTTCCAAAGTATCTTTATCTGTAAATTTATTATACTCCAAATATTTATGAATTCTGCCATTTTAAAACCAGTTCAGAGACTTAATCTGCTGTTAATTTGAGGAAGCTTGGAGGAGGGCACACAGACACTTGGTGCTGTCTATCATCTTGGCTCTACATCCTAAATCTTTTCTGAAATCTTGTTTGAGAGTGGTAAAGGAGAAGAAAAAGGAAAAAAAAATATTAAAATAAATGAGATGAGTAGCAAATAACAAAGGAATAATTTACAAGGAAGTAAAGAAAAAAATGATCATGAATTAATATAATTTCTTCTACTAGTATACTTTCTTGATCTGGTAATTTGTTGCTATATATTGTGAATCCTCCCTAATGTTCTTCAGGGCACATGACAATGTTATCTTTTGTTTTGCTTTATTTTGTTTTCCTTTTTTATATTCTTCTTTTTTTTCAAATAAAAAATAAACAAATTAGAGGAGCATGGACAATTTTATCTGTTAGATCTATGAACAGGGAAAGAGCTTATGATCAAATAAGCTATAGATAGGATCATAGGAAGTAAAATAGATAAGTATAATTACATGAATTTAAAAAATGCCAAACTTAAGAATTAAGTCAAGCATTTACATAATATAATAGAAAGGGGGGGATGATTGCAATGAAACTTCAAATCTATTATGTACAACTTTTTTTGCTTTTTAAATAGTAATAAAATCATCACATACCTATATTTTTCTGTCTTCCCTCCTTCACCCTAAAGCCATCTACTATTAAATTCAAATATGCATTTGTATGTACATATACATACATATGTGTGTATATGTATCTATATGTAGAATCATTTATATACATGCATATTTACAAGTTCTTTTTCTTTTTTATTATAGTTTTTTTTTTTTTTGACAAAACGTATGCACGGATTATTTTTCAACATTGATGCTTGTGAAACCTTCTTTTCCAACTTTTTTCCTTCTTTCCCCACACCCCTTCCCCTAGATGGCAGGTAGTCCAATACATGTTAATATGTTAAAGCATATGTTAAATACAATATGTATATACATATTTATAGTTATCTTGCTGCACAAGAAAAAAAATGGATTTAGAAAGAAAGTAAAAATAACTTGAGAAGGAAATTAAAAATGCAAGCAGACAATAAAAAGAGTGGAAATGCTATGTTGTAGTCCACACTCATTTCCTATAGTTCTTTCGCTAGGTGTAGCAGGTTCTTTTAATTACTGAACAGTTGGAACTAATTTGGATCTTCTCATTGTTGAAGAGAGCCACATCCATCAGTATTGATCATCATATAGTATTATTGTTGAAGTGTATAATCATCTCCTGGTTCTACACATTTCACTTAGCATCAGTTCATGTAAGTCTCTTCAGACTTCTCTGAAATCATCTTGCTGTTCATTTCTTACAGAACAATAATATTCCTTAACATTCATGCACCACAATTGATTCAACCATTCTCTAATTGTTGGGCATCTATAAAGGGCTGAAACTCTTGAGTTAAAGCACTGAGGTCAAACAACCGAGCACTTAAGGCTAATTATCTTTTGGACAATACTCTATTAGAATATGCTTGGAAAATGACCCTTCCCACTATCCTGTGCTGGCCCAATCATTTGGTGTATACTGTAAATTGTAGGAGGGACTAGGGGGTGGAAAAGACTAGCCAGAGTCACTTTTGGGCTGAAGATGAAGAGGCATGTTGCAGAGATTGTACTTCTACCCAATTTACTCCTACCCCTAAAGACCAAAAATAAAGACCACGGACTTTTGCTTATCATGACTCTGGATGATTCTAAGGTATCCAGGGAGCTAACACAGTCATCACAGGCATTTATTCAATTTCCAGTTTCTAGCCACTACAAAAAGGGCTGCTACAAACATTTTTGCACATATGGGTCCCTTTCCCTTCTTTAAGATCGCTTTGGGATATAAGCCCAGTAGTAACACTGCTGGATCAAAGAGTATGCACAGTTCGATAACTTTTTGAGCATTGTTCCAAATTGCTCTCCAGAATGATTGGATTCATTTGCAATACCACCAACAATGTATCAGTGTCCCAGTTTTCCCACATACCTTGCAACATTTGTCATTATCTTTTCCTGTTATCTTAGCCACTTGGAGAGGTGTGTAGTGATATCTCAGGGTTGTCTTAATTTACATTTTTCTGATCAATAATGATTCAAAGAATCTTTTCATATGACTACAATAGTTTCAATTTCTTCATCTGAAAATTATCTGTTTATATCCTATGGCTATTTATCAATTGGAGAATGGCTTGATTTCTTATAAATTCGAGTCAATTCTCTATATATTTTAGAAATGAGGCCTTTATCTGAAGCTTTGACTGTAAAAAAATCTTTTCCCAGTTTTATTGTTTCCTTTCTAATTTTGTCTGCATTAGTTTTGTTTGTATAAAAGCTTTTTAACTTGAGATAATCAAAATTTTCTATTTTGTGATCAATAATGATCTCTAGTTCTTCTTTGGTCACAAATTCCTTCCTCCTACACAAGTCTGAGAGGTAAACTATCCTATGTTTATCTAATTTATTTATTATCTCATTCTTTATGTCTAGAACATGAACCCATTTTGACTTTATCTTGGTGTATAGTGTTAAATGTGGGTCAATACAAAGTTTCTACCATATTAATTTCTAATTTTCACAGCAGTTTTTGTCAAACAGTGAATTCTTATCCCAAAGGCTGGGGTCTTTGGATTTGTCAAACCCTAGCTTCTTATACTTATTGACTATTTTGTGTGCGTGTCTTGTGAATCTAACATAGTCCACTAATCAACTAGTTTATTTCTTAGCCAATACCAAATGGTTTTGGTGACCACTGCTTTATAATATAGTTTTAGATCTTGTCCAGCCAGGCCACCGTCATTCGATTTTTTTTCATTAGTTCCTTTGAAATTCTTGATCTTTTGTTATTCCAGATGAATTTTATTGTTATTATTATCAACATTTTTATACATCACAGCAAGAGATATAAAGAGAAATTTCATTTAAAATAACTGCCGATAGTATAAAATATTTGGGAATCTATCTGCCAAGGGAAAGTGAGAAACTATTTGAACAAAACTACAAAACACTGCCACACAAATAAAGTCAGATCTAAACAATTGGAAAAAATATTAAGTGCTCTTGGATAGGCCAAGCAAATATAATAAAGATGACAATCTAAACTAATCTATTTATTTAGTGCTATACCAGTCAGACTCCCAAGAAACTATTTTAATGACCTAGAAAAAATAACAACAAAATTCATATGGAAGAATAAAAGGTCGAGAATTGCAAGGGAACTAATGAAAAAAAAAAAAAAAAAAGTCAGAGGAAGGTGGTCTAAGTGTACCTGATCTAAAGCTATATTATATAGCAGCAGTCACCAAAACCATTTGGTACTGGCTAAGAAATAGAACGGTAGATCATTGGAACAGATTAGATACAAAGGACAAAAAGGGTACATCTATAGCAATCTAATCTTTGACAAACCCAAAGATACCAACATTAGGGATAAAAATTCATTATTCGGAAGAAACTGTTGGGAAAACTAGAAATTAGTATGGCAGAAATTAGATATGGATCCACACTTAACACCATATACCAAGATATGATCAAAATGGGTCCATTATTTAGGCATAAAGAATGAGATCATAAATAGATTAGAGGAACAGAGAATAGTCTACCTCTCAGACCTGTGGAGGAGGAAGGAATTTATGACCAGAGGAGAATTAGAGATCATTATTGATCACAAAATAGAAGATTTTGATTACATCAAACTAAAAAGTTTCTGTACAAACAATAATAATGCAAACAAGATTAGAAGGGAAGTAACAAATTGGGAAAATATTTTTAAAAGGAAAGGTTCTGACAAAGGTCTCATTTCCAAAATATGTAGAGAACTGACCTTGATTTATAGGAAACCAAACCATTCTCCAATTGATAAATGGTCAAGGGATATGAACAGACAATTCTCAGATGATGAAATTGAAACTATTTCCACTCATATGAAAGAGTGTTCCAAATCACTACTGATCAGAGAAATGCAAATGAAGACAACTCTGAGATACCACTACACACCTGTCAGATTGGCTAAGATGACAGGAACAAATAATGATGAATGTTGGAGGGGATGTGGGAAAACTGGGACACTGATACATTGTTGGTGGAGTTGTGAAAGAATGCAGCCATTCTGGAGAGCAATTTGGAACTATGCCCAAAAAGTTATCAAACTGTGCATACCCTTTGACCCAGCATTGCTGTTATTGGAATTATATCCCAAAGAAATACTAAAGAGTGGAAGGCGACCTGTATGTGCCAAAATGTTTGTGGCAGCTCTTTTTGTTGTAGCTAGAAACTGGAAGTTGAATGGATGTCCATCAGTTGGAGAATGGTTGGGTAAATTGTGGTATATGAAGGTTATGGAATATTATTGCTCTGTAAGAAATGACCAGCAGGAGGAATACAGAGAGGCTTGGAGAGACTTAAATCAACTGTTCCTGAGTGAAATGAGCAGAACCAGAAGATCACTATACACTTCAACAACAATATTGTATGAGGATGTATTCTGATGGAAGTAGAAATCTTCAACATAAAGAAGATCCAACTCACTTCCAGTTGATCAATGATGGACAGAAATAACTACACCCAGAGAAGGAACACTGGGAAGTGAATGTAAATTGTTAGCACTACTGTCTATGTACCCAGGTTACTTATACCTTTGGAAGCTAATAATTAATGTGCAACAAGAAAATGTTTTTTACATACATATATTGTATCTAGGTTATATTGTAACACATGTAAAATGTATGGGATTACCTGTCATTGGGGGGAGGGAGTGGAGGGAGGGAGGGGATAATTTGGAAAAATGAATTTAAAAAAAAAAAGAAATAATAAAGTCAAATAAATATTTAAAAAAATAAAAAAAAAAAAGAAAGAAAGAAAAAGAAATAGAACAAGCTATTAATCAATTCCCTAAGAAAAAATTTCCAGGGACAGATGGCCTTACATGTGAATTATATTAAACATTCAAAGAACAAGTAACTCCAATACTATATAAACTATTTGAAAAAGTAGGGAAAGAAGGAGTCCTACTATAATATTTTTACGACACAGATATGGTATATGAAAACAGAGAAAGAAAATTATAGGCCAATTTCCCTAATAAATATTGATGCAAAAACCTTAGATAAAATATTAGCAATTAGATTACAGAAAGTCATCAACGGGATAATACACTGTAACCGAGTAGGATTTATACCATAAATGCAGGGATGGTTCAATATTTGGAAAACTATTAGCATAATTAAATATATCAATAACCAAACTAACAAAACACATATGATTATCTCAATAGATGCATTAAAAGTATTTGATAAAATCCAACATCCATTCCTAATAAAAATACTAGAAAATTTCAGAATAAATGGACTTGTTCTTAAAATGATCAGTAGCATCTTTTTAAAACCATCAGCAAACAACATATGTAATGGGAATAAACTAGAACCATTCCCAATAAGATAAGACTATGCAAGGGTCAATGTTGTCAAATTATCCATGCATGTCTTTTGAAAACAAAAAGCATTATAAAAATAATAATAAACAAAAAAACCCAAAAAAGAAAAAAAGAAAAAAAGGCAATGAATCCTCTATCAGAAATATTGGCTGTAAAAATGTTTTCCAGCTTTGTATTTCCCTTTTAATCTTTCTTGTATTGGTTTTGTTTGTGCAAATTTTTTTTTTAATTTAATGTGATCAAATTGCCCATTTTACCTTTAACAATGTTTTCTAAGTCTTCTTTGGTCATAAAATCCTCACTTCTGCAAGGATCTGATAGTTATATGGTATATGGTTCTCAGTCAACATTATTGTACTATAAGAAAGGACAAGCAAATTTGTTTCAGAAAAAAATATGTATGAAGGGATGCAAAGTAAATTGAGTAGAAGCAGATTAATATTATACACAAGAACAGCTATATTGAAAGGATGACCAACTATTAAATATTTTGCTACTCTGATAAGGACAAATATCTAAGACAATTGGAAAGGAGTCATGATGAAAAATTCTATCACTCCCAGAGAAAGAACTAATGAGCCAATAGTACAAATTCATGCTTACTATTATAATTTTTTTCTTTGTTTTTCTTAGGTTTTTTATGTGTTTTCTTTTGCCACATGGCTAAATTGAAATGTTTTGTATGATTTAATATGTATAATTGACATATTGCTTGCCTTTTCAACCTCAAGGGAGGGGCAAAATGGAGGAAGAGAATATGTTACTCAAAATTAAAGAAAAACATGTATTTGGGAAACATTTAATAAAGTAAATATGTAAATATAAATATGTCTAGAAGAATTGGCTACTATGATCTAATCTCACCATGTTAATTTTACAATATCATGTTACAAAAATCTTAGAATTTGAGAATTAACAGATTATCTAATACCTAGATTCTGTAGCATTGCTGACAAGTGTCAAATTGCATTCCTCCATCTGCGACATTATTCACAGAATCAGACCTTTAATGAGTAACAGTATCTTAGAGGCCATCTAGTTCAACCCGTCCTTTAATAGGTGAGTCTCTGAGGTCCAAAGATGTTAAGTGATTTATCCAGCATCATATAGCTAATAGGTATATAAAGGCAGTATTTCAACTCATACCCTCACTACACAACTAATGTTCTTTCAAGTATACTTTAAAGTTTCTCAGAGGCTGATAAATGAGAATGGAGATAGCAATTCAGTGATTTTGGAGCATAAAGCACAGACATTATCCATATGGAGTCCCACAATCGGGGGGCATGACAAAATAAAGGATCTAGTTACAAGGGAATCTTGGAAGATAGAGCATAGAAGTAGTAAGAGAGGTGGAAAGAAAAGGTAGGGAATTTCCAAAGATAAAACAATTATTTTAAAAGTTACTCAAGGGGGCAGCTAGATGGCATAATAGATAGAGCACCAGCCCTGAATTCAGGAGGACCCGAGTTTAAATCTGGTCTCAGACACTTAACACTTCCTAGCTGTGTGACTCTGGGCAAGTCACTTAACCCCAGCCTCAGAGGGGAAAAAAAAAAAAAAAAAAGTTAATCAAGTATCAGAAAAGGAGAGAAAAGCTTTCCTTCTCATTTTCCCTTATTTATTACATATAACTTAGTATTTTGGAGGCAGAACTCTATCTCTATAATTCAAGAATATGGATTGACAGAATAAATAGCAATGAGGAACAATGGATGTGTAACATGCTGGCTAGAGTTAGGAAGAACTGAGTATTTATTGATGGTGTAAACTCCTTAAAAGTCTTTTTTCCACATTTTACATCTCCATAGTTTAGCACAGTGTTTATTATATAGTAGGTACTTAATAAATGTTTATTAATTGATTGATTTATGGGATTCTGAATAAATTTCTATAGTTATTAGGAAAATAACACTCTATTTGGTATTTCTTTTTTTTTTTTTTTAATACTTGCTGGAGAATTCTTTCTGTAAGCTCCAAAACTTAATTTGTTAATAAAATTAATAGCTGGTTCTGTGAAAAAAAATAGATAAATATTTGGTTATTTTGATTAGAAAAAGGAAACACCACCTTCATTAAGAGAGAGAACTGATGGAGACTAACCATAAGTCAACCCATATGTTCCCTTTTTTTTTTTGTCTTTTGCTCATTTTTTTTTTCCTTTCATAGTTTTTCCCTTTTGTTCTGATTTTTCTCTCGGAAATATGTAAAAAAAAAATAAATGTACATGCATAACCAAAATATGCTGTTTGTTTTACATGTAATTTGGGAAAATAATACTTTAAAAAACTTAATTTGCTGTCTTTGAAAAGCTACCCATTACTTTTAACTTAATAATTATTATATGATTTTAATCTGGAAGTGATTCACTATTTTATAGGTGAGAAAACAACTGGGACTCTAACAAGTGAAGTGACTTGCTTAACATCCCCTAGCTTGTAAGTGAAAAGTGACTCTTGGAAGTAAAACCAATTTTTGGAACAGATTTGTGGACTTCCATCATATCAGAAACAAACAAACAAAAAAAAAAAAACTAAAAATAAATCCAACTATACATATTTGGTAAAGTCAGTGGATAATATAACATTCAGAATATTCAACAGTTTTGATTAAGTAGATCAGGGGTAATGTTCTACAATGGAGTGATCACTGGCTTTAGCTTAGAGACCCTGTTTCCAATTCCTACTTATTATCTGTGGAACTTAGTCCTTAGGTTCATTACATAGAAAGTGTAAGGGCTGCACTCAATTATCTCTAAAATTCTTTCTAGTTCTAAATCTAAACACTATGACTAAATAACATAGAATAAGGTCAGATCAAACAAAAGATCTATCTCATTCTAGAGACAAATAGTAGTTTTAGACTCAGACTTTATGGCACAAGAGAAAAGAAGAATTTCTCCACATTATCATTTTCTAAACTTTTTAAATAATTCAGAACCAATTTGGAGTAGACATAGTCTGTCTACCTTGTGTAGCAAAGAGAAAGTCATGCAAAAAGAAAAAAAGCTGGCTCCTTTATATCTAATAATCATCATAACTGCCATGACAATAATCTTGTTTAGGTAATACTGGTCAGTTCTTCTGGAAACAGTTTTAAATATGTCTCAGTCATATGAGGGTCATTGCAATGTTGCTTAAGGAAGAGGAATAAATTTATTTCTTTATTTAGAATACCTGGTTTAAATAATCTCTCATAAGGCTTTGTTACCAAACTTTTACAGTTAAAGAAAGTGTAAATCCATTTTGAGATATTTCCTGATCCTTCTTTTATGACAGAATATGACATTCTCATAGCTACAGCTTCAAAGAGGATGTCTTATTGAAGATGTCATTGACTGACTCACTGATATAATGATACTATGAATAGTCTGGGATCTGTGCTTTAAATGACACAGGGCAATATGGTAAGATATTTTATTTGGGGGGGGGGGGTTGTGGCATTCATCTTGAGGGTATATTTTTAAAAGTCTTCCCCAAACTACCACATAAAGACAAATCTTTATCTATGTTGTTACAAACATTTTCTGTAATGCTCTACAAGGGAGAAATCTAGAATATTACAAAAGCCAAGTGTGTTTTGCTTCCCAGATAGGCCCAGTCTCCTTCAATGTTCACAAGAAAGAATCTCCAAAATATCTTGGACCCATCTCTGACTCACCAATTTGCTCCTAAATGCATTTCATCCTGTCTTCTTTCTGGCAGTCTCCATGCCATATGACCTTCAAGTTATTTTGTTTGAAGATGATAATTAAGGATGTGGTAAGTTGTTGGAATTCCTAGAAATTCTTAAAATTCTATCAGGAAGAATGCTTTGAAGAAATAATTGATGATTATCTTATATTTTGGCAAAACTTTAAGAAAGACAGCTTTGTGTCTAATAAATATTTATCTAATTGTATCTGAAGACTATTTCAAAGCTAATCATTGCAGATACTACCTGAAAAATTCAAATCAGCAGGCATCATCTCAGTGTCTTTGGCAAAGGGTCAGTGTGAATTCTCCCTAAGAGAATCATATCTTTCTTGTCTATGTTAGATTTTTTTTTCCAAGTTAAGGAATAGAAACCTGATAGAGTAAAAGGAAGAAAGGAAACCAGAACTATTCAAAATTTCCACATCAGGGTTAGTTAATGGCATGAATAATTTAGTCCATTAAAATATGTCAAATACTTGGCCTGCATTGTGATATGTTTTAAATTGATCTAAAAATTCACAAACTCTGGCACTTATCTATCTTACAAGCAAATTATTTTTTTATTAAAGCTTTTTATTGTTCAAAACATATGCATGGATAATTCTTTGACATTAACTCTTGCAAAACCTTGTGTTCCAATTTTTCACTTACCCCACTCTTTCCCCTGGATGACAAGTAGTCCAATATATATTAAACATGGGAGAAATATATGCATACATATTTATACAATTATCTAAAGCAACTTAAATTAATAATAACATAGCATCTGAGATGAATGAATTTGAAGAGCACATAAGTGCCTTCTACATACTAGGAACTTAAGAGACAATGCTTAAAGTGGACTGGATAAAAGAATAATTAGTCATTGGTCCTGGTAATTTTCCTTCTGAGGTAGATAGGTTGGTTGGTTGGTTTTTGTCTTTTGTTATCCAAGAGGACCAAAAGGACATCATTATTTTAGCATCAAGTTAGTCTATTGAACTGTGGCTGATGAGAACAGTATGAGTTTGGAATGCTCAGCCACAAATCAGACACAAATAATCTCTTTGAACATTTAGGGTGGATTCTCTAACCTTGTGCATCTCATAGTTCTTCTGAGCTAATTCAGTTCTTCTTTGATCACAGAGCACAGTACCTTCTTTGACAAGGTCATGCCATACTGGGTAGTCCTATGCTAATGTCTCCCATAAAATACAGACAGTTCTAAAGTTCTTAAGAGAGCTTTTGAGAGTGTTCTTGTATCACTTTTTCTGACCACCATATGAGCACTTGCCTTGTGTAAATTATTCATAAAATAGTATTTTTGGCAAGCACACATTTTGGTATTCGAACAACATGACCAGCCGCTGGCAATTTAGTTTGAGAAAAGACTTCAGTGTTCAATATCTTATCATGCCAGAAGATCCTCAGAATCTTCCTAAGACAATTCAAATGAAAGTGATTTAGTTTCATGGCATGGTATCCAGGTTTCACAGACATACAATACTGAGGTCAGCACAATGGTTCTTTAGACCTTCAATTTGGTAGTCAGTCAAATACCTCTTCTATCCCACAGTTACTTCAGAACTTCCCAAACACTAAACTAGCTCTGGCAATGGTGTATCAATCTCATTATCAATGTGGACATTCATAGAAAGGATACTGCCAAGGTAATTGAACTTATCCACAGTATTCAAACTTCTCTATTTGTTGTAATCAATGATTCCACATATAAATGGTGTGGTGTTGGCTGATGGAGTACCTGTGTTTTCTTGGTGTTGATCATAAGGCCAAAATTAGCACTGAATAAAATACATACCCAGAATGTCTGACTATTTTCTAGTTCTTTAAATAAAATGTTAGTTTGTTAAAAATATCTTTTTTGGAGGCAGAAAACATTAGTTCAAATTCTACTTCAGAGAATACCTGTATAGTTACTTGTGTAACTTCAGGTAAATTAATATCCTTCAACTTTGGTTTTCTTTTCTTTTTTTTTCTTTTTTTTTTAAAGAAAGGAAATAGACCAAATGGCCTCTAAAGTCTCTTGTTATTCTGGTTTATAACTGGTCATTTTAAGGGCTTGTATGAACATCTAATCTGACCCTCTCCAAGAGATCTCTAATTCTATATTTAAAGAATTTATGAAATCTGCTGATTTACAACAAAATTAATGCATCTAACTGTCCATCTAAGACCAAAAAACTTTTGTGAAACTTTTGATGCCCTGAAATTTCATTCTTCTATTTTTTGACCTACATTTTTAAGCAACCTGTATGGTACCTTTTTATTTTTAAAATAACATAAAAATTCATTTTTTCTTATCTCTTCATATTTTCTATCTTGATTCAGGACAACAAAAAGGTCTGTTCTTTATCACTGTGATAATTATTTAGTTTAGCTTAAATTGAGTAATTTAAAATAGAAATGATTCTATGTATACCATTATTGTTCTTGATAAGTGTGATTTATATTTTAATAAGATTCAAATATTTCACAGATCTTTGATATCATTGATGTTAAGTCTTAATTTCACTTATTTTGTAAATGGCCTTCACTTCGATTTGTGGTTGAAAAATTTATCTTGAGCTTTGTTGTTAGTCAGTTGGCAAAAATACTGAAGTGGTTAGCCATTTCCTTCTCCAACTGACTTTACAGATAAGGAACTAAGGAAAATAAAGTTAAGTGACTTGCCTAGAGTCACACAGCTACTAAGTATCCACTGTACCACCTAATAGCCAAACTGGTCTTCAGAATAAAGTTTTTACAAAATGGAAAAAAAAAAAAAAAGCCAGATTTTATATATCATTGGCTGAGTCTTCAAAACCCATGGTTCATTTCATGGAGCAGCTAGGTAGTGCAGTGCATAGTATCTTGAACTTTGTTAGGAAGACTTAAATTCAAATGAGACCTTATATTTACTAACTCTCTGACTCTGGGCAAGCCAGTGAAACTCTATTTGCCTCAGTTTCCTAAATTTTAAAATGGGATAACTATAGCAACTATCTGGCAGATTTTTTTTGTGAGAATCAAATAAGAAAGTATTTATACAAAATTCTTAGCATAATGCTTTGCAAAAAGTAGATGCTTTGTAAATGATTATTTCCTTCTTTTCATACCACAGATGCATTGGGATAAGATTCTGATGGAAGTTCAATTTTAATATGCATGTGCAACTTTGCTATTGTTTAAGGCATTTGGTTTTATTTGAAAAATTATTGACACTTCTAATACTGTTAATCTTCAGTCACATGAATGAATACAATCTTTCCATTATCAATCAAATTCTTGGTTTCTCACCCTCTAAACATTTCAATAACCATTTTGGAAGAACTAAAACAAAGATTACACATATATGTGTGTGCATACATGTACATGTATATATACCCACAGGTATATAGTATGTATGTGAATGAACAAAATATATACAATGTGTGTCAATGTATACATATATATGCACACATACACATATATTTGAATACACAAACATACCTTTGAGTGCTTTGGGACGCAAATAGGATTCTGGAATCTAATTTCTACTTTGACTTTATCTTTTTATGTCTATTAGCTAAATGTTTCAAAGATTAGGGAGTTGAGAATGGGAAGGAAAATTAATCAAGTTAAAAGGAAGAAATCTACAAATAAGGATATTTTTTTAAAGGTGGTTATGCAATGAATTTCATTATATTTGTTTTAATATGGCTATTTAAGTAGCTAATGTCTACATTTTATATCATTTATCTTAATCATAAAGTTAGTCAGATTGAAAACTTTTCCACCCAGGAAATGTTTGGGATTGATCCTATTATTATTATTATTATTATTATTATTATTATTATTATCATCATTATACGTATTACCACTACATCCATTAGTTTTTCTGCAACAAAACTGAAGTGCAACAGATCTCTTGGTTGAGTGGTCTGATTTTTTCAATCTTTATGTCCATGTTTATTTCCTAGAGAGATGAAAAATAGAAATAAATTTCATACCACAGAAACAATGGCAGTGGCTATTAAGCTTTTGACTCACATCTCATACTTCTAGGAAGATGGTATAATCCCAAGGAGGCTACTTCTCTGATGCACTGATCATGTCTCTATCCCTTTGAACAGTTTTGTTTTCAGTTCAAGTCTGGATATCTCCATAAACACAAAGATGTGTTTGTTGTCTCCTTATACATATTCACAAAGACTTCGCTGATATCTCATTGCCACACAAAGTTCTTTGCACACCCACTTATGAGTCTGAACATGTTAGATCAGATATGTAAAAGTGAAAAATGAAGAAACTGTTTTACAACTTAGTGGTGATTAGAAGCTTGGTTTCATTTCAATTGGTGGATAAATCAGGAAAATTTTAACCTAAGCAGAATTCTGATCTGCATTGTGATGAGCCAGTTTTCTGCTTCTACAAAAATTCAGTGTGGCAAAATTGTTTCTCAAAGAGAACTAGATCTTTCTTGTATTTAATTCTGCTCTCACCTATCCCCCCCCCCAAAAAAAAAAAAAAAAAAACATTCAATTATCTATTAAATCAAACAAGCATTCATTTGCCTGAAGAACCTAGGAAGCTTGAATGGATTTTCTTAATTAAAAATCAGCACTTACAAACTTGGAAACTCATGGAGTTGCACAAATTTCAACAGCTGTTTTTGTTTTCTTTTACACCCTGCATATTCTATAAGATAAAAGAGAAAGAAGTTAAGTCTAAGATTCAGAAGAACAAAAAAATCTGCCCGATGTTGGCCAATTCCTTTGACTCCAAATTCAGTAGGAAATTACTGAATCTAAATGGGAGAAGTTAAATCACTTATACAGAAGTAGTGTTATCTGTGACTTCCCAACTAATTTTGGTACTCATTAAAATCATATGAGGATATAACTCATCTCTAAAATTTACAAAGTCCTTCAGGTAGCACATTGGAAAGTTATTTCATAGAGCTCAGCTTCCTGGTATATATAGAGAGAGAGTTGAGAAATGATGGTCTCTATTGTTCTTTCCGACTGTAGATCTATGATTTTTTTATTCTTAGAAAAGGGAAATTACATAAAATGGCATATAAATTTCAGACAAAAATGACAATAATAGTGATGATGATGGTGGTGGTAATGGTAGTAATGGTTATAATAATGATTTCTTCAGGACATAGTATTTTAAAGAGAATATAGTTTAATCCAATGTAATTGTAAAATTAACATTTCATTTTTCTGTAATAAAGGGATTTAATTTTTTTTTTGTTTTTAACAATTTGCCTAATGATTATTTTCAAAGCATTTTTTGCTTTTCAAGAGTGATTGCAGGACATGAATTTTTGTACATATAAACACCTGCATAGGATACTGAAATTAAATGGACTTTCTGGCTAAAATTAGAGAAAATCCTTTTCTAGCTTCTTTCTACCACTCAATAAATGATTACAGTCTGTGCACAAAACACAAATTACATGCTTTATTAGTATGTTCTGTGGCAGTCTCCAAACCACAAGTGTTTACATGTGCTGCACGCATGCACTTTGGAGGGTTTTAATAGCTGGTTGACAAGAGATTAAAGGCAGAAATATGGCATTTTATTAAAGCAAACATATCAGTGTGCCTACCATGATAAAATGATCTAGTTTTCTTCAGACACAAAAGTTTCTGTTGAGTGATACCTTGGAAATTCCTCCAGGGCACTCTATTATTCACTCTTCTCAACAGAGAGCAGCTGCAAATGGTCTCCAATTTTCAAAGAGTATTGCCTGGTCATTCTTTACTGTCAAAATGAAGAAGAGCATAAAAGTTAAGTCAATAAAGTAATATGAAATGCTTAATATAAAAATTCAGGAATGAATGATTAACCATTAAAAACTTACAGTAGCTATTTCAGCCAGGAAAAAAAAAATTAACATTTCCCCTGAAACCTATTAACACTCCTTGTAAACAATATTCTTTCTTGAAATATATGACCTTTCCTAATACTCTCCATACACATGGCATTTTTCTTATATCCACTTTACCTCCACTGATATCCAGTTAGATTCTCAGGAGAAAGTGATTAGAGCACCTCCCTTGAAAAGATGGAGTCTTTTATTATGTTCTCTACAGACAATGTTCATTTTCCTCTTCTCAGATTGCAACACCTTTTTAGGACTAAGAACCACAACCTGTTGTTTATGATGTGTCAGCACAACTGGGCCTCTTGGCATCTGCTGGGGAAAAAAAAGGCATACAGTCCTTCTGTGCAACTGAATCAAGTTTTTTTTTTCTTGGTAGACCTTATGAATTATGGTGCTAATTGAGTTCCTATTGGCAATTATCTGACAGAACCGTAAGTATAGTGGGGCAATAGGGCTGCAACTGATTATATAGGATACATAGAACATACTGAATTTTACATTTCTTGTCCCTCAACAATATAAAAAGGACAGAGATTAATATTTAGCAAGAATAAGTATTTAAAATAGGAAATGATTGATGGTAGATTGGAAATAATACCTAATCTCGACCTTCCTTTACTGGCCTACTCTCTTCCCACAATGACCTCTTCAAGAGCATTTTGATTTTAAAATTTAAATTGATAGAGCCAATGTCAGAAAGAAAGGCACACATACCATTCTCAATAGTGCAGTATTTTCAACCAAATGTCTCAACACCCAAAGAATTTTTTTCAACACCTAATGAAAGGCACTTGACTCTAGGAAATGAGTGGAATTTAAGGAGGCAGAAGAGGGCAAGGCAGTAAAATATTGATGTAAAGTGGAAGACTCTGTATTGGAAACAGATCAAGTGACTATATTCCATATCCTGTTTTTCTCTCTAGCCCTCAGTTTCTTTTTCTATTAAATGAGGAGTTTGAAAAGATGATTTTAAAGACCTTCAAATTTTAATGATTCCATGATTGGATAACCTGTGAGATCTCTTTGGTTTTGATTCTATGAACACAGATTGCCTCAAGGAGTAAATATCAGCTTAGTGTCCAGAGGATAAGAGGATTAAGTAAATTTCAGAAATTTATATTATAAAATCACAGCAATCTGCTTCTCTCACATCGTTTAGAGTCCTCACCAAATTCTCTGACTTTATCTTATTCTTCTCTGTTCACTAGCAACTAAAGCTATTAGTACTACATAATTCTTGTCAGAGAAAAAGAGTGGGAATATTTGCATCTTTTTTTTAATTCAACAAACATTTATTGAACAATTGTTTTATGTATAACCGTGAGGTAAATGTAATGTTTTGTGGTGGTGGTATTATTATTAAGTTGTTTTAGTCATGCTCAACTCTTCATGACCCCATTTGAAGTTTTCTTGGCAAAAATACTGGAGTGGTATGCCATTTACTTCTTCAGTTCATTTTATAAATGAAGTACTCAGGTAAGTGATCCTTGCCAAGGATCACACAGCTATTAAATTTCTGAGGCCAGATTAGAACTCATTTTCTTCTGACCTGAGAAGAGCTGGTGCTCTCTTCATTGCACCACCTAGCTGCTCCATAATATAAGAAAAAAATAAACAAAGCAAAATAAGAAAACCTACTGAAATAAAAATAATATCCAATCACCATGGTTTAAAAGTAGTTTCCTCAAACAGCTATTTGTGACAGCTATTTTAAGTATCATTTCCCTCTATTTGCAGATCAGAAAATTGAGGAACATGGAAGTTTTGAAATATACTAAGTTCCAAAACAGTAATTTAAACTCAAGTGTCTTGTGATTTAGGTTTAGAACTTAAAGAACAATATTTGAATTCTCCTTATTTCATAGATAAGAAAACTATCAGAGAGGTTAAGTGACAATATATAGCTAAGTGTCAGAGAAGTGGATGTGATCTTTGGTATTCCTTACTCCAAATTCAGTGACTTATCCAAGCTACCTCTCTTGAAGTTGAGACCCCAGCCTTGAGAAACTCATAATTTGGCTGAGGAGAAAAGCAAGAAGAAAACAGAAGCAATTTCAGGATAAAGCCACACCCACTCCATAAATAAAGCCTAAGGAAAAGCAAAGTGTATTTAGATAAATTCGTTGAAATCTAAGTGATAATTGAGACTTATTGAGCAACTTTAAGGCATGTAAAGCATTTTACATAAATTAAATCATTTAAGCTTCACAATAATCCCTGAGAGGTAACATAGCACACCAAACCGATTTTAAATATAAGGGAGAAGAGAATCATGACTGATCCATGATTACACATCTTATAAGTGGAAAAGGTAAGTTTTGAACCTGGGTTCTCCTAACCTTCAGTCCCATCTGCTTCCCAATATACCATTATCACCTTTGGAGATAAGCAAAAGTGGTCAATTTTCCTTATAGACTATTTCGTTAAAAAAAAAAAAATCTACTCTCAGGATATTTCTCTGTCTGTCTATCTCTGTCTATGTTTGCCTCTCTCTGTGTTTCTCTCTATGTCTCTCTTTGTGTGTGTATCTTTGCCTTTATTTCTGTCTCTGAGTGTTTGTCTCTGTGTGCCTCTGTCTCTGCCTCTCTCTAATGATATAAATGTTTATATATGTGTGAGTGTGTGTTTGTAATATAAATGGATTACATATGTGATTTCCAAATTTTTATATATTGAGATATGTATAGTTAGGCAGAGATAGCATGATAACTCAGTGCATAGAAAGCTGGGCCAGAAGTCAGGAAGACTAAATTTCAATCTATCAACAAACAAGTACTAGATGTGTAATCCCTAGAAAAGTCACTTACTTTGTTTTTGCTTTAATGTACTAGAGAAGAGAATGGCAAATTACTCTAGTATCTTTGCCAAGAAAACCCCATGAATAGTGATATGACTGAACAACATATATAGTTATATCTTTATATAAATATCTACATGTAACAACCAAAATAATATTATATTCAAACTATGTTATTTAGGTTATATGTTACTTATATATGCATGTAGATATATTAATATGTACACACATATGAATGTATTTTATCTGTTCACAATACATGTCACATATGTATTTTATGTTGTATATATATATATATATATACATATGTATATATGTGTGTGTGTGTGTCTTTGTGTTTTATTTTTCATAAAATAAAACTCCTTAATCATATAGAATTGAATATTGCTTCGATGAAACTTCAGAAAAGAGGGAATTCAATGTAAGATGGAATTGTAGGACAAGGATCAAAAAAAAAGGAAGAAATAGATCATGGCCATCATGGGTAGACAGGAATTGATGTAATGAAGGAAAGAACATTCTGGTTGAGGCGAAGGATGATGGTGCCATTAACAAACTAGTTTTCTATGAATAGCAGGTAAAAGTTTGTGCAAAGAGAAGAATTAATATGAGAGCAGTGCATCCAAATGAAGGCACTTGGAAATATGAGACTGAATATAAGAGAAGTTAATGCTATACTATTGATAGGGAAATAAATTGGTCAACCAACAAAAATTTTATTATTGTTGTTGTTGATGATTATAATGGTGGTTATGATGTTGTATGTACTTTATGCCATGCACCATTCTAAGTACTGGGAATACAAAGTAAAAAACTTACCCCTTGACCTCAAGGAGTTATATTCTAATGAGGGAAATAATATGTAAAAAGACAAAAAGTCAATATAATGATGATTGCAAATGAGCTCAACAAGGAATGAAATATAGAAAGAAAAGAAGATAACCATAGATCAAGCACTGAAGAATATTTATAGCTAGGAGGTAGAAGTATAACAGAAGTCATCCCAATAATCCAGAAAAGAAGGCTTCCATTAGAATAAAAGGTCAAGAATTGCAAGGGAACTAATGAAAAAAAACTCAGAGGAAGGTGGTCTAAGTGTACCTGATCTAAAGCTATATTATATAGCAGCAGTCACCAAAACCATTTGGTATTGGCTACGAAATAGACCGGTAGATCAGTGGAACAGATTAGATACAAAGGACAAAAAAGGATACATCTATAGCAATCTAATCTTTGACAAACCCAAAGATTCCAACATTAGGGATAAAAATTCATTATTCGGAAAAAACTGTTGGGAAAACTGGAAATTAGTATGGCAGAAATTAGATATGGATCCACACTTAACACCATATACCAAGATAAGATCAAAATGGATCCATGATTTAGGCATAAAGAGGGAGATAATAAATAGATTAGAGGAACAGAGGATAATCTACCTCTCAGACTTGTGGAGGAGGAAGGAATTTATGACCAGAGGAGAACTAGAGATCATTATTGATCACAAAATAGAAGATTTTGATTACATCAAACTAAAAAGTTTCTGTACAAATAATACTAATGCAAACAAGATTAGAAGGGAAGTAACAAATTGGGAAAATATTTTTAAAAACAAAGGTTCTGACAAAGGTCTCATTTCCAAAATATATAGAGAACTGACCCAAATTTATAAGAAACCGAACCATTCTCCAATTGATAAATGGTCAAAGGATATGAACAGACAATTCTCAGAGGAAGAAATTGAAACTATATCCACTCACATGAAAGAGTGTTCCAAATCACTACTGATCAGAGAAATGCAAATTAAGACCACTCTGAGATACCACTACACACCTGTCAGATTGGCTAAGATGACAGGAACAAATAATGACAAATATTGGAGGGGATGTGGGAAAACTGGGACACTAATACATTGCTGGTGGAGTTGTGAAAGAATCCAGCCATTCTGGAGAGCAATCTGGAATTATGCCCAAAAAGTTATCAAACTGTGCATACCCTTTGACCCAGCAGCGCTACTACTGGGATTATATCCCAAAGAAATACTAAAGAGCGGAAAGAGACATATATGTGCCAAAATGTTTGTGGCAGCTCTTTTTGTTGTAGCTAGAAACTGGAGGATGAATGGATGTCCATCAGTTGGAGAATGGTTGGGTAAATTGTGGTATATGAAGGTTATGGAATATTATTGCTCGGTAAGAAATGACCAGCAGGAGGAATACAGAGAGGCTTGGAGAGACTTAAATCAACTGTTGCTGAGTGAAATGAGCAGAACCAGAAGATCACTGTACACTTCAACAACAATACTGTATGAGGATGTATTCTGATGGAAGTGGAAATCTTCAACATAAAGAAGATCCAACTCACCTCCAGTTGATCAATGATGGACAGAGGTAGCTGCACCCAGAGAAGAAACACTGGGAGGGGAATGAAAATTGTTAGCACTAATATCTGTCTGCCTAGGTTGCATGTACCTTCGGATTCTAATGTTTATTGTGCAACAAGAAAGTGATATTCGCACACATGTATTGTACCTAGACTATATTGTAACACATGTAAAATGTATGGTATTGCCTGTCGTCGGGGGGAGGGAATAGAGGGAGGGGGGGTAAATTGGAAAAATGAATACAAGGGATAATATTATAAAATATATATATATATATATATAATAAAAAAAAAAAAGAAAATAAAAAAAAATAAAAAAAAATAAAAAAAAAAAAAATAAAAAAAAAAGAAGGCTTCCATTGATAGGATAAAAATCAGTGCCATAGGAAGGAAAGTGTTTATACAATTGGTTGGTAAGCAGTGTTAAATTGTCCATAAAAAACAAAAATATGAATAAAGAAAGACAGTCCCCTAGTGAGAAAAAAAAGTAAGTCACTGGTAAGTTTTGAGAAAGGCATTTTAATCAAGTAGCAGATATGAAAGTCAGAATGTATGAATTATTTTAAAAGAATGGATGTATGTAGTGCAAGCAGCAATGATAAATATAAATTGACTAATTTATTAGCAAATGGAAAGAACAAAATTAAATCATAACTTTGAGGTTTGAAAAGGTCAAACCCCAGAGACAGGCCTGTGATAAGAGAAACCTTAACATATTCAATGTTAGAAGAGAAGGAAGAGGGGCAGAGAATGAACTTGAGAGACAAGTTTTAAAGAAAGACAAAATTATAGGAATTCTAAATAAGTCCCTGAGAGGTTTGTGTGGGATGGAATTTGGAATGGAGATAGAAGGGCTAAGATTATAGAAAGCTATTTAAATATGAATGAAACTGGAGTGTAAAATAAAAGATAAGTATAGAGAAAATGTTTTGTTAAGGTCAATATAGGGATACAGGGAGAAAATCATTCCAGATGCTCTCCATTTCCATAAAATAGAATAAATATTATTCTTTGGGAAGTAGGCCTAGGAAATGAAAATTCACTTGCCTTCAGTTCAATAACCATTGGTATACTACCATGCAAATGGTATTTTGCTAAATATTAAACATACAGACATGAAAAATAAAATAGTAGTTATCCTCAAGGAACTTAAAATCAAGGAATGGAGACAAGACATATAGACAAATAAATATTATGCAAGGTTAAAGGTGATAGCTTTATAGGGAGCTCCTAGAAAATTGCTTTAATAAATGTGAAAAGGAAGAGAACACTTACATTTGGGGATGGAGATTCAAGGAAGGCTTCAGAGAAGAAGTGATACCTAAGCTGATCTTTAAAAGATGATAAGAATTTAACAAGTAGAAATGGGGAATGAATGCAATATAGGCATGTAAATGACATACATCATTTTTTTTTTCAAAAGCACAAACAGATGGGAGAAGATCAAGGAAAATATTGAAAAATCTCTGAAAAATTGAGAAGAACTGCTTAAACTAGTCTTTTTCACAGACAAATCCCTTTCCAATTTCTTATACTTTACTCATTGCCAAATATTCATCAATATAGTGACATTAGCCTCTTTGTAAGTAAATTTCTTGATTCCAGGCATTTTCTCTGATTATGCCCTATACAAACATTTCTGCTTCCTGTCTCCCATGATTTCTTTCCAATCCCAACTAACATCCTACCTTCCAATGAAATTTTTTCTGAGCTCCTAGTTCTAGTGATTTCCCTCTGTAAATTATCCCTTATGCTGTATATACTGTTTGTACATATTTATTTGATTATCTCTTCCATTAGATCACCATCTCCTTGAGGGCAGGGACTATCCTTTGGCTTTTTTGTATCCCAACTGTTTAGCATAGCCTCCTTCATAATAGGCACATAAACAAATCCTTATTGACTGGTTTCTCCTAAAATTTATATTTGCTTTTTGTCTTCCAATGAGTGGTCATTTGTCAGAGAGGAAGTTACCTTCTCAACTTGGATGTAAGCCTGAGGATATTGTAATACAAACTCTGCTCTCAATAAATCATTCCGTTGATTGAGATTCTATGTCCTCATCTGTTAACAAAAACAACAAATTAAGATGCAATTGTCTCAATAAATTAAAAGCAAAATTAAACATTTTCTAAACATAGGCAAAGCAATACTCACAATACTCCTTAGAAGGAAAAAGAATTATTTAATATTGTCTTTGTTTTTTGGTCAAAAAAAAAAAAAAAAAAAAAAAAAAAACCAGGAACATAAAAAGATAAAGTGATTTGGAACAGAATATGTAGTAAGTCACCTATCATTCTATTTCAACATTATCACTGATTAATAGATTCATTTACAATAAACTATATTAGTTTGATTCTATTAGGAATCAAACTAATCAGGTAAAAATCAGGTTGTTGAAATGTCAGGTAAATTGTGTGCATGCGTGTATATGTGAATATATGTAGAGAAAGATAGTGATTGTATTTTATTAAACAGCTTGGAAATCTCTACATTCCAACTCCAAATACCTCAATTGTGTCCTTTTAAACTTACAACAATAAGTAAAATGTAAATTCTAAAACCAAAAGTTTATCATTAATTTATATAGAAAGTATAAAGAGAAACCTGAGCACTTTAAATGGCAAATAGTAGCACATTTTTCCAATAATTTGCACATGATACAGAGAGCAAACCAGGAGACCCAAATGAAAGAGTCTTCCAGTTGTCAAGATTAGAGAGATAGAATATGATGAAACCACTAAATGATATATTTCTTTTGAAACAGACTAAACATATATTTTAAACATTACATCATCATAGAAACTAAAGAGCATGGAGCAGATTCAATGACATCAATGCTCATGTCACAGATTGTTTGACTTAAGTGAACATTTTATCTGGTAAGCAAGGACATGAACCAACTTGCAAGTCCCACTGAGAGAGAATTGGATGGATAACAATAGAAGTTTGTAATTTAACTGGAAATGGATTTTAGCCAGGTAGTAATATTCCATGTCACACTCAAATGCTCACAGACACTGAAATTTTAGAATGATTCCTTCTATAGATCACATGCTCTGTTTAGGACTTTTACACCTCTTGGGTACCCAGTAGACATTGCTACTTGCTTGGTAGAGAAAATAAGGTTACTCAATTACTATAGTACAGCTTACTCTTAGAAGGTACAGGTTATACTCCTTGGGGAAATCACATTAATGATGCATAGGTTTTCATGAATTTAGCTATATGCTCGAAAAATGAGATAGAAGGCTAACTTTCCATCTGAGAAACACTTTAGTTCCATTTCCTATCCAGCAATTATCTAGAAAATTATCTTTTGTGTTGAGGAATTCTAAAAAATTAGGGCAGGAGAACCTCATTAACACATTGTTAATACATAAATTAGATATACTGGGAGAAGAAGGCAGGATTGTCAAATTATATAACTTCCCACCAAAACACAATAATAAAATTCATTTCTCTACAGTACTTAGGCCAGTAATGGATACAGAACAAGGGCTCAAAAATGACTTGTTAGTGGAGTGACGGAATGCAGGTAGGTGATTACCACCACAATTATAAAATAACTATGTGATGGTTTCCAGACCAATTTTTATTCAAAGGAAATTGGAAATCAAATCATGTAGACCTGTGCCCATGTCTATAAAAAATAAAAGATGAAACCCCATATCTATGAATGATTCAAAAATAGAAAAGGCAAAATGATGAAAAAAAGAATGAAAGAAAATAATTAGAAGTTTTTAAAATGCAATCATGAAGAATTTCACTATTTTATAGTTAAAAAATTATTCAAGATGGCTGTTCAAGGAGAAGCAGCATGGCATCTATTTTCAGGTCTTTTCTCTGAAACACACAGACTGTATAACTCTAGTCATGTAATTTTCCCTCTGAGCATGTTCCAATGAGCATTGTTAGATAAATCCTCTCACTTGGGGATCCCTTTATAATAAGCAAATTACAAATCTAAAAGAAAAAATCAAGCTGGTTACATCTCTAGAAAGATTATAGAAACCATATGCCTATCGGTTATTTGCTTCATGTTGAAATTAATAAACAAATATCATGCCAAAAATAGTATTTTCTACTTACTAACATATACTTTTTTCTATTACTATGTTCATAATATATTCAAATAAATAGGAATTCTTCAATGAAACCCATTTTTGCTATTGCACATCCCAATCTCACAAAATCCTTTGTCATTAAAAGCTTTGAGCATAGTATTTCCATTTGCATCAACTTCTTAAGAAAAGCTGTTTCCTCAATTTGCTTAGTTGAGGATATACAATGAAATGCCTCGTTAAGAACTTTAATTTAAAGCAGCACATGGATCAGTATGTCAGAGGTAATAATTACCTTCTTTAATGAGCCCCACTTTTCCCTGTGATGAGTAAGACTCTCCTTGCCTTGTTTATAGTAACTGGATTTATTTTTGGCTTTCTTGAAGCACTTTTATTTTAAAGAATTAACATTACAGCCATCTTCCATCTTCCCAGGGTCAAATTCTGACCACTCTTTGCTAAAATCATGTGCTGTTTGTTCATTACTATTATATCTGATAGAACACAACATCTTGGGACATCAAGATACCTCTAAAGGTCACTTCAATATCTCTTTCCTCCAATACAGGAGTCCTTAATCATTTTTTGTACCATGAATCCCCTTGGCAATCTGCAGACAACCTATGGACTTCTAATCAAGATAATATTTTTTTGCCTACATACAAAATTGAAATAAATGATAAATAACAGAGCTTAGAAAAACTATTTGGTTCCCCGCCCATTTTTTTTACAGACTAAATCTATATGTGGAAAAAATCCATTTACTTCATATTAAGAGCCTCTGAATAGGCAGGATTAAAAATGAAGTGATAAGAATGCACCCAATTTTTCATGAATTCTAAATAGACTTTATTTACCCAAGTTCCCACCCCCACCTCGCATTTTAATTAAGTAGTAACTTCCTTCAATTTTCTTAGAAACCCACTTTTCTTTTGTAGTTTAAGACACTAAAAAAAGTCCTTTCTTTTAGGACTACAAAATTGTCATCTCATTTGGCAATTGGCCTCCAAACTGGCTCCTATTTCATTGCAAATTAAAATTTTCTTGGTCCCTTCCTTCAGATTCTTTCTCCAATTGCCACTGTTCTATCCAATTTCTGTCTCTGTTTCAAACAACTTAGTATACCTTGTTCACTTTTTTTAAGAAAGAAAAACCTACTAATTTTTTCATATTTGCATATATTAATTAGTAGCAGTAGAAATAGAAATATCATATATATATATATATATATATATACACATATATATCTATATTGTTTCATGATATACAGTTTTTTCAACTTGGGCAAATAGTAAAAACTGCATCTATTCTATGGGGAAATAGACACAGAAAAATTAAGTGACTAGTCAAAAAAAAAAAAAAAAAAAGCCAAGAACTGATAGAAGAGAACGGATTAAAAACCAGAAAATATTATTACTATCCCAAAGTCTGAGTCATAAAGCTTAGAAAGGATTTTGTAAATACTACACATACTAGTATACTTTTCTATATAATAAAATATTTGTATTTGTAGATGATTACAAAATTAAAAATAAAAAATCTAAAACTCTGCCAAACTACAAAATGATAATGATTATTTTGTTTTATTATTTTGATGTCAAACTTTGTTGATCCTTGTAGAAATTGAAATATAGAGAGATCAAATGAATTTTCCAATATAATAATATATTGGTAGAGTTCAGATCAGACTAAATCAATATTTTCTTAATAACCAATAAACATCACTTTACCTAGAGTGACCACATTTTCAAAACACCAAATAAGGACACATAATCAACTAATTCTGTCTTGTGTTGCCACAATTGGACTCAAAATAATGTTCTCAGGCTTTGAAGCTAATGACATCACATTGAGCATTGCCTTGTGAACTTGCACCACTTGGGGGTACATGCCACACATAAGTGCTTACTAAATGTCTAACTACAGATGTGAACAAAAGAATATTATCTATACAATGCTTTCCTGATTGAAAGGCTAATCAATCCACATTTCTTAAGAGAATACCATGAGTCAGACACTATAAACACAGAGAATACAAATAGAAGCAAAAAAAAAAAAAAGGTAACTTTCACATGTTAGGTGCTTATGTTATAAAGGGGAAGCTAAAAAAGGGGAAGTGGAAATAAAGGTATTTGGCAGAGATATTGAAACAAAGTCAGGAAGTAGACTTAGGAGTGAATCTAGATGAGTTGGGTATTATCCTAAAAAAAATGAAGATTGAACAAGGAATGTTAACGAGAAGAGCCAATATTCAAGCCAAAGAACTTTTGTTTAATGCAGTATTCAAATGTTTACTTCAACAATTAAATCAGTATCTTGTCAAAGATCAAGAACTAAAAGGAACATTAGAAATTACCCTCTCCTGTTCCCTTTTTTGAAGAATAAAGCCAGAGAGATTGAAATGTTTATACAAAATCACACTAAGTAAAAGACTTCTGATTTAAATCCAGTTCCTTTTAACAATTAAAAAAAAAAATCTGTTCTTTATACTCTACCATAATGCTAAAATATAATGTCTTTAAATGGAATCCATTAGAACAAAATATCTCATTTATATTGCTGTATAATTTTGATCACAATGTTCATAGGACTATGGAATATTCAGGATAGATGGAAGCTGAGAGGTTATCTTGCCCAACTCCTTTCTTTTACAGATAGGGAAATAGAAGTTACAAAAATATAGATGACTTGTCTAAGTTGGGAAGTTGTAAACTTCTTCCTGCATGATTTGAAATTAAGTCCACTGGTTCTAAGGTCAGAGCCTGTCAGATATATTTTTAAAACCCAGTAGCAAGATTTGTGATTTCCTGTAAAGTTCTGATCCTCTCTCAGTTGTAATCCTTCTCTGGGAGGAGGTTTCTTTTCTCTGTGAATCTTTTTCTCTGTCCTCTTCACTTGTGAATCCATGGGACATCTTCTCTTTGATCCAATCCAGAACTCACTTTCCAGACTCTAACTTCTTCTTTTATCCTCCCAGAGAATGGGCATGGAATAACTCAAGGGCTTCTGGGAAAACATACTTCAACCAATGAACTTGCTCCTCTTAAACATGTAAGCTCCTCCCCAGGAGTTCAAAGGGGTAAAACTCCTCTTAAAGGCCCAAACTAGAAGTGTTAAGTACTGACTTAGCCCATAGTAAGAACCTAATATCTCATTATCTCATTAGCACTTATTAAGAACCTAACAATTTCCTATATCATACCTGACTTTAACTGAGTTGAAACTGCATAAAGTATGTCTGTTTGGCAAAGATTCTAAAAGCCCAAGTTTTTTTAGGCCCTGCAAGAAACTTCAGCCAAATTTATAAACTACATATATATATATATATATATATATATATATATATATATATATATATATATATATATATATATATATATATATATATATGTATGCATATAAGTAATTTGTATGTATGTATATATATAGTATGCAAATAAGTAATATATATGTATATATATATAAAATTTATTATAAATTTATGAAATTTATAAACTAGGCATTGTTTCAAAATGTGTCTTATTATCAGACTACATAATATATGCAACATGATTTAAATAATTAGTATTTCATTTTTAGGAATAGATAAATCGGGTCTATAGTGTTTTACACAATAGAATGTCTTTAATTTAAACAGATTGACAGTAAAGATTTTATTGTTGTTATTATTTTGTTTGTTTGTTTTGGGAGCTATTATTTATTTATTTTTTTTTTTTGCTAATATTTCGTAATCCCAGGAAACCTTGCACAAACATTTAAATGGTTACATATGTACTTCACAATTGCTATCTCTTATTTTTTCTGGTGACTTCTGTCTTTTAAAAAAATATTTTAATATTTTTATTTTCCCCAGTTGTACATAAAACACTTTTTTTATATTTCTTTTTAAAATTTTGAATTCTAGTTTCTCCCTTTCTCCTTATATCTTCCTCCACTGTGAAAGCTTACATGAACTTGTGTTGACTTCTTTTAAGATCCAGAACATTTATCACCTCAAATACCCAATTCAATTCTAATATATCTTTGCTTGATACAAAAAAATGGAAGTGATCTCTCTCTTTTATGACTTCATTTTTTACCTCCTCCTACACATATATTGTATTTTGTTTCAGATTTACCTGAGTATAGCTCACAGCACCTCTACTTGATGATGTGTTCCTTGAGGGCAGAATTCTCCATGTAATTTATCTTTGTACCCCCTTCCTATTTATAATATCTAAGAATGTTTTATGTGTCTTAATGAATATGCATTGAATGGCCAAATTTTTAAGTCAATGACATTGTTATAATTCTATATGTATGTAGAATGTTAGACTTAAAATGAGAAAAATTAATTCTAATTTTGCCTTTGATGTTCATGGTTATATGATTCTGAGCAAATTAATTATTCTCTCTAATTTTTCATTTCTTCATCAGTAAAATAGGACTAATAGTAACTCTTGCTTTACTAGGAGGAACAGATGTGATAATGTACAGAATTATTTTCAGATCTGAAAGTGATAAAAATGATTTAAAATTAAGGAAATATTTATATTCATTGTATCACCTTATTCTACAATTTAATCTCATTTAAAACCCTATGAATTAAGTAGTACAGGTATTTTAAATGTGTGTAAACACAGTACTTACTATCTTTAGTCCATTGCTGTGACCATTATGTTATTCTTTGACCCTTAATCAAATAAAGTGTATTGAGACATACTCTTGTGTATATGTGCATACTGAGTATATGTACACTTTAGTTTTACTGAATCCATCATTGCTTTTAAATGTGGACAGGGTTATATGATTTTTAAAATAAAGAGTGAAATTTCTGAAGATAATTCTTGCTTTTTCATGTGGGTTCTGAGAGACTGTAATGTTAGATTGGATGGGTTGCTATAAAACTTCCCGGCTTGGTTTTTGATCTATCTTTCAACTGCTATCTGGTTGAATTGATATGAATCTGGATTTCTAGATTAGAACTGAATTAGCTTTAAATTTCCAAACAAATTCAACCCTAGCTATTAAATTGAGATTCAGAATCAACAAATGTTATATTTTTTTTCCAGTTGAAGTTGGAATGTTTAATACCACAAGAGGTCCAAGATCAGGAGAAAATTTTGGCTGAGGATTACCCAAAGCTTTCACCAATCAGTATTGATTGAACTTGCTAGGAAAGCTCAACATTATTATTGAGTTCTGGAGATTCAAATCAGACCATTAATAGTATCTGTCAAGAAAGAAAGAGAGAGAGAGAGAGGGAGGGAGGGAGGGAGGGAGGGAGGGAGGGAGGAAGGAAGGAAGGAAGGAAGGAAGGAAGGAAGGAAGGAAGGAAGGAAGGAAGGAAGGAAGGAAGGAAGGAAGGAAGGAAGGAAGGAAGGAAGGAAGGAAGGAAGAAGTGAGAAAGAAAAAAAAAAAAAAAAAGAAAGAAACTTCTTAATAATACCCATGGACAAATTTTGCCAATATGATCATATCACTTTTTCACTCAAAAACTTTTAAGTGGCTCAAAATATCCTTCAAGAAAAATGTGAAACATATACGTCACTCAAGGACATTCTTAGTATTTCTCCAATCTACTTTTTCAACGTATTTTATCTATCTCTCCTTTTGTTGTTGTTCAGTCAGTTCAGTTGTATATAACCCCATCCTTTTTGACCCCATCCTTTATATTTCTACTTATTCTTTATATTTCAAGCACAATAGTGTATTCTTGTCAATACTGGAAATCTTACCATCTCCTTTTCTATAGTTTCTAATGAAGAATTGACATTTTTCCTTACTATAATTAACTTGTCTCTGTAATATTGATCTCATCTCTTCTGATAGTACCTTGATGCCTCAATCACTGTATCTCCTTATCTACTGATTTCTGCCCAGATCTTCTTCATTAAAGAAAAAAAAAAAAAAAAGTAACATGGTCCTACCGATGAGCCCCTCAAATTATCCTTTTACTCTACTTATTTAAAGCAAAAAATAAATTAAAAAATTTTAAAAGGACCTTTACTTTCTTCTTACTCCATAGAATTTTGAATTATGATTCAGTCCATGCTACTCAACTGAAACATTTCTTTCCAGATTTACCTATGATTTTTTATTACTAAATCTGATATACTATTTTGAATTTTTGAATATTCTTTTCTACAACTTTTAGGTTTATGAATTGCCCCTTTTAACTGAATATTTTTTTCTGTCCATGTTTTGTTATTTTTTTCTTTTTCACTCCAAGTTCACATTCATGTATTGTATGTTCTGATAAAATGTTTTTCAATAAGTTCTATTATGGATTTACCTTGATTATTTCTTACTCTAGCAATAATAATATTTTTTAAATGTTATTTCAATGGTATATTATTTTCCCATTTTCATGTAAAGATTGTTTTCCACATTCATTTATGTTAAATTTTGTACTCCAAATTTTTTTCATTTCTCCCCCTTTCTTTGCAACATAGTAAGCCATCTGATATAGATAATACATATACAATCATTTTTAACATATTTCCATATGAGTCATGTTGGAAAAGAAAAATCAGAATAAAAGGAAAAAAAAAAACACAAGAAAGGAAAAATAAGTGAAAATAGTATGCTCTGATACTCATTCAGTTTCCATAGTTCTTTCTCTGGATGCAGATAGCATTTTCCATTTAAAGTCTACAATAATTGTCTTGGATTACTGTATTGCTAAGAAGAGTTAAGTCTATCATAGTTGATCATTGTTGTTCTATACAATGATTTTTTTCTTTCTTTCTTTCTTTTTTCTGGTTCTCCTTGCTTCATTTAGCATCAGTTCATGTAAGTCTGTCCAGGCTTTCTTAAAATCAATCTATTCTTCATTTCTTATAGAATAATAATATTCCTTTACATTCATATTCCACAACTTATTTAGTCATTCCCCAGTTGATGGATATCCACTCAATTTTCTATTCCTTACTACCACAAAAAGAGCTTCTACAAACATTTTTGCACATCTGTCCATGGTTTTCAAGGTACCACTTCTATCCTGTTCCTTTCCTTACCAATCATACTCCTTCTCAGTCTCCGTTGCTATCATAGGATATCACAGATTAACATCCATGTTTTACTTCTTAACTGTGAATGTTTTTCAAGTTCTTTTTTTTTTGTTTTGTTTAACAATCTCTCTTTTGTTTATCCATTAATTCCTATTAGAATATCTATGATCTCTATGCAAATAATTGCCAGTCCTACATTTCAAGACAAATTCTTTTCCAAATTCTTGTCTTGTAACACCAGCCACCAATTGGATATCTCCCCAATTATCCTGTAAGCATCTCAAAATCAATACATATAAAGTTGAATTCAACTATCATACCCAATCTGGCTCCAGTTTTTTCTACATTTGCCACAATGTTTCTAGTCAACTAGATTTGTAATCTCCAGGTCTAATTAATTCTTCTTTTCCCTTAACCTCCTTTAATTATTCAGTTGTTGTCTTCTCAATTCTACCTCCACACGTTTAGTATTTGTCTCCTCTCTATTCATATCATTTCCCACCTAGTTCATATTTTCAGCATCTCTTGTCTGCACTATTCCATAAGACTTCTAGTTGAATTTCAGTGACTTACTTTTCTAATTCTTTCTCCAAAATATGACCAAAATCCTCTTCCTGATGCACACATGTGATGATGTCACTATTGCCTCTGGAAAAATATACAAATTCCTCAGCTTAGGAGGTGAAATTCTAACTTTAAATTTATTCTGGCTATAGCATGCTTTTTTTAGGCTTATTTTAACCACACTATATTCCAGAAAAGGAAAAAAAAAAAAAACTGCCACAAATGATGTTCCTGAACTCAGAAATCTTGTCTTCTGCATCTGTTCCTTTGCATATGCTGCTTTCCATATCTAACATATCCACTCTCCTCACTTCCACTTCTTAGAATCCTTTACAGTGGGGGGCGGAGCCAAGATGGTGGAGAAGAAACACACGACTCTGTAAAGGTCCTCACTCCCTCACAACCAATTAGATAAATCAGCCTCAGAAAAAAAAAGCCCTGGACTGATAGATACCACAAGGACTGGAAGCATGACTTACCAGCTGAAGAGAATCTGGAGTTTCAACAGAAAAGGTCAGTCCCCAGGGGAGGAAGAAGAGAGGCCAGCAAAGACGGCTGGGTGCTAGCATTCTCTGCCGATCGCGCTGGGAAGGGCTCTGGGATCAGAGAAGCCACTGAGATAAAGGATTCTGGCACAGGCTGTTAGCTCTTCTCTGCTAATTATTTAGCAGTTCAGAAGAGAAAGCTAAAATACCTTAAAAATTCAGATAGATTAGATTTTCCCCAGATCCTGGGGGTGACTCAGCAGATCTCGGCACCAGGGGGCGTGGCCTCAGCTACCTCCTGAGAATAGTTAAGAGATTGACAAGTGGGTGGATACGGCCCAAGGCAACACACACTGCCTAGTTTAGCTGGAGGGAGTGGAACTCAGCTCCAGGAAGTCCCAGAGAAGCAGAACCTTTGAACTAGGGACCGCGGTTTCTGGCAGACACTTCCAGTTTGAGCTCAGGGGCTTTTCATGTCACCTGCTGCAGACATCCATGCCCCACCGGGACGCATAGGCTGGGCTTTGTGCTGCCTTTACTGTTCAGCGCCCTCGGGGCACAGCAGTGCTAATGACCTCTGAGGCACTTCCAGGGAGGGGGTGGGGAACTCTCTCCCAGAGCTCTATCTTAGCTCAGGCGCAGGAGCCGCTGCATCAATCCGGTCTGGGAGGAAGCTAGCAAAGAAGTAAATAAATAATTTCCTACTCGAAGGACAGACCCCAAAAGATCTTTTAAATATGAACAAAAAAGCCAGAAAAACTATAGATTCCTTCTACACAGAGAAAGAGCGGGTATCCAACCCGGAAGATAACAGCAGAGAGACAGCAGATAACAACATAAAGGGGAACGATTCCTGCCCCCCATCACATAACTCTCTCCTAGAAGAGACTCTTAAAAAATTGAGGGAGTTTGAAGAAAAATGGGGAAAGGAAAGGGAAGCTATGATAGAGAATAACAACGTCCTGAAATTGGAGTTGGAAAAAATAAAGAATTCACAGGAGATGCAGGGAAACAAAATTAGTGAATTAGAAAAGGTTAAAAAAACACAGGAAAGTAGGATTTCTGAATTGGAAAAGATAAAAAAGTCTCAAGAAAATAGAATTTCTGAATTGGAAAAAGAAAATAATTCTCAAAAAAAAAAAATTAGGGAAATGGAAAAAAATTCAATAGAGCAAAATAATTCATTTTAAAACGAAATTGGGCATTTACAAAAAGAACTAAAAACTGTGAAAGAAGAAAATAACTCCTTAAAAGTCAGGATGGAACAAATAGAAATGAATGACTCAAGAGAACCCAAGAATCAGTCAAACAAAACAAAAAAAAAAATGAGAAGCTGGAGAACAACGTCAAATACTTACTGGGAAAATCTATAGACCTGGAAAATAGATCTAGGAGAGATAATCTGCGGATCATTGGACTTCCAGAAAACTATGACCAAAAAAAGAGCCTAGATTCTATTTTACAGGAAATTATCAAAGAGAACTGTCCTGAGATAATAGAAACAGAAGGGAAAGTAGATGTGGAAAGAATTCATCGAACTGCTTCTGAAATAGACCCTAAAAAAAGAACACCACGGAATATTGTGGCTAAGCTGCAGAATTACCACACAAAGGAGAAAATCCTGCAAGCAGCTCGAAAAAAACAATTTAAATACCAAGGTGCCACAATAAGGGTCACCCAAGATCTGGCTGCCTCCACATTAAAAGATAGAAGGGCCTGGAACCTGATATTCCGTAACGCAAAAGATCAAGGACTGCAACCAAGAATGAACTACCCAGCTAAGTTTAGCATCTTTTTCCATGGAAGAAGATGGTCATTCAATGAAACAGAGGAATTCTATATGTTTCTAAGAAAAAAACCAGACTTAAACAAAAAATTTGATCTACATCCACGAGACTGAAGAGAAACAGAAAAAGGTACACAGAACCCTTGAGAACTGTAACTCTGTTGTGGGTATATAAAAAGTACTCAAGGATAATTTGATTTTACTGATATAAAAGAAAAAAAGGGGGGTGTAGTAAAGGGAAGGAGGTCGGTTCAGAAAAAGGGGAAGGAATGATAAAAAGAGGGAAACTACATCCCAGGAAGAGGCATAGAAAATACACCATATCTGAGGGAACTTAGTGAGGGGGAGAATCATTGTGTGAATCTTACTCTCATCAGGAGAGGCTCAAAGAGTAATTAATTAACATATTTGTTTTGCAGAGAATTTTCTCTCACCTCATTAAAAGGGGGGAGAGGAAAAGGGAAAAGGAAAAGGAGAATAAGTGAAGGGACTTGGAGGGAGGGGGGAGGGATACTAAAAAAAAAAAAAGGGAGGGCTATGGGTCACAAGGGGGGTCTATAAATTAAATTTTGGGGAAGGAGTTCAGGGGGGTCAAGGGAAAAGGCATAATATGGGGATAATATGATGGCAGGAAATACAGAATTAGTAATTTTAACTGTAAATGTAAATGGGATGAACGATCCCATCAAATGGAGACGGATAGCAGATTGGATCAAAAAGCAGAACCCTACAATATGTTGTCTACAGGAAACACACTTAAAGCAGGGAGATACATACAGAGTAAAGGTAAAAAGTTGGAACAGAGCCTATTATGCTTCAGGTAAAGCCAAAAAAGCAGGGGTAGCTATCCTTATCTCAGATCAAGCAAAAGCAGAAGTAGATCTAGTTAAAAAAGATAAGGAAGGAAATTATATCCTGCTGAAAGGTAGCATAAATAATGAAGCCATATCAATACTAAACATATATGCACCAAGTGGTATAGCATCTAACTTTCTAAAGGAAAAGTTAAGAGAATTGCAAAAAGAAATAGACAGTAAAACTATAATAGTGGGAGATCTCAACCTTGCACTCTCAGATTTAGACAAATCAAACCACAAAACAAACAAGAAAGAAATTTAAAAAGTAAATAGAACATTAGAAAAACTAGGTATGATAGACCTTTGGAGAAAACTGAATGGCAATAGAAAGGAATATACTTTCTTCTCAGTAGTTCATGGATCCTATACAAAAATAGACCATATATTAGGACATAAAGATCTCAAAATTAAATGTAGGAAGGCAGAAATAATAAATGCCTTCTTCTCAGATCACAATGCAATAAAAGCTTCATTCAGTAAAAAGTTAGGGGTAAATAGACCAAAAAGTAATTGGAAACTGAATAATCTCATCTTAAAGAATGACTGGGTGAAAGAGCAAATTATAGAAACAATTAACAATTTCACCCAAGATAATGACATCATACCAAAATCTTTGGGATGCAGCTAAAGCAGTAATAAGGGGAAATTTTATATCTTTAGAGGCTTATTTGAAGAAAATAGAGAAAGAGAAGATTAACGAATTGGGCTTACAACTTAAAAAGGCTAGAAAAAGACCAAATTATAAACCCCCAACCAAAAATTAAACTTGAAATACAAAAATTAAAAGGAGAAATCAATAATATTGAAAGTAAAAAAACTATTGAATTAATAAATAAAACCAAGAGTTGGTTTTATGAAAAAGCCAATAAAATAGATAAACCTTTGGTAAATTTGATCAAAAAAAAGAAAGAGGAAAATCAAATTGATAGTCTTACAAATGAAAAGGGGGATCTTTCCACCAATGAAGAGGAAATTAGAGAAATAATAAGGAGTTATTTTGCCCAACTTTATGCCAATAAATTTGATAACTTAAGTGAAATGGATGACTTCCTCCAAAAATATAGGCTCCCTAGATTAACAGAGGAGGAGATAAATTGCTTAAATAATCCCATTTCAGAAAAAGAAATAGAACAAGCTATTAATCAACTCCCCAGGAAAAAATCCCCAGGGCCAGATGGATTCACATGTGAATTCTACCAAACATTTAAAGAACAATTAGCCCCAATGCTATATAAACTATTTGAAAAAATAGGGGATGAAGGAGTCCTACCAAACTCCTTTTATGACACAGACATGGTACTGATACCTAAACCAGGTAGATCGAAAACTGAGAAAGAAAATTATAGACCAATCTCCTTAATGAATATTGATGCTAAAATCTTAAATAAGATATTAGCAAAAAGACTTCAGAAAATCATCTCCAGGATAATACACTATGATCAAGTAGGATTTATTCCAGGAATGCAGGGCTGGTTTAATATTAGGAAAACTATTAATATAATTGTCCATATTAATAATCAAATTAATAAGAACCATATGATCATCTCAATAGATGCAGAAAAGGCATTTGATAAAATCCAACATCCATTCCTACTAAAAACGCTTGAGAGTATAGGAATAAATGGACTATTCCTTAAAATAATAAGGAGCATATATTTAAAACCTTCAGTAAACATCATATGTAATGGTGATAAACTAGAACCTTTCCCTGTAAGATCAGGAGTGAAACAAGGTTGCCCACTATCACCATTACTATTCAATATAGTACTAGAAACTCTAGCCTTGGCAATAAGAGCCGAGAAAGAGATCCAAGGAATTAGAGTAGGAAATGAAGAAATCAAATTGTCACTTTTCGCAGATGACATGATGGTATACTTAGAGAACCCCAAAGACTCTGCTAAAAAGCTATTAGAAATAATTCAGAATTTTAGCAAAGTCGCAGGATACAAAATAAATCCACATAAATCCTCAGGATTTTTATACATTACCAACACAATCCAACAGCAAGAGATACAAAAAGAAATTCCATTCAAAATAACAGTCGATAGTATCAAATATTTGGGAATATATCTACCAAAGGAGACTCAGGAATTATATGAGCAAAATTACAAAACACTTGCCACAAAAATAAAGTCAGATTTAAATAATTGGAAAGACATTCAGTGCTCTTGGATAGGCCGAGCAAATATAATAAAGATGACAATACTCCCCAAACTAATCTATTTATTTAGTGCTATACCAATCAGACTCCCAAGAAACTATTTTAATGACCTAGAAAAAATAACAACAAAATTCATATGGAAGAATAAAAGGTCGAGAATTGCAAGGGAACTAATGAAAAAAAAGTCAGAGGAAGGTGGTCTAAGTGTACCTGATTTAAAGCTATATTATAAAGCAACAATCACCAAAACCATTTGGTATTGGCTAAGAAATAGACTAGTTGATCAGTGGCATAGGTTAGGTTTACAGGGCAAGATAGTGAATAAAAATAGCAATCTAATCTTTGACAAACCCAAAGATCCCAAATTTTGGGATAAGAATTCATTATTTGACAAAAACTGTTGGGAAAACTGGAAATTAGTATGGCAGAAACTAGGCATGGACCCACATTTAACACCACATACTAAGATTAGATCAAAATGGGTCCAAGATTTAGGCATAAAGAACAAAATCATAAATAAATTGGAGGAACATGGGATGGTTTACCTCTCAGACTTGTGGAGGAGGAAGGAGTTTGTGTCCAAGGGAGAACTAGAGACCATTATTGATCACAAAATAGAACATTTTGATTACACCAAATTAAAAAGTTTCTGCACAAACAAAACTAATGCAAACAAGATTAGAAGGGAAGTAACAAATTGGGAAAAAATTTTTACAGTTAAAGGTTCTGATAAAGGCCTCATCTCCAAAATATGCAGAGAATTGACTTTAATTTATAAGAAATCAAGCCATTCTCCAATTGATAAATGGTCAAAGGATATGAACAGACAATTTTCAGAGGATGAAATTAAAACTATTTCCACTCATATGAAAGAGTGTTCCAAATCACTATTGATCAGAGAAATGCAAATTAAGACAACTCTGAGGTATCATTACACACCTGTCAGATTGGCTAAGATGACAGGAACAAATAACGATGAATGTTGGAGGGGCTGTGGGAAAACTGGGACACTGATGCATTGTTGGTGGAGTTGTGAAAGAATCCAACCATTCTGGAGAGCAATCTGGAATTATGCCCAAAAAGTTATCAAAATGTGCATACCCTTTGAACCAGCCATACTACTTACTGGGCTTATACCCCAAGGAACTACTAGAGAAGGGAAAGGGTCCTGTATGTGCCAAAATGTTTGTGGCAGCCTTTTTCATAGTGGCTAGAAGCTGGAAGATGAATGGATGTCCATCAATTGGAGAATGGTTGGGTAAACTATGGTATATGAATGTTATGGAATATTATTGTTCTATAAGAAATGACCAACAGGAGAAATACAGAGAGGCTTGGAGAGACTTACATCAACTGATGCTGAGTGAAACGAGCAGAACCAGAAGATCATTATACACTTCAACAATGATACTGTATGAGGATGTATGCTGATGGAAGTGGATTTCTTCAACATAGAGAAGAGCTAATCCAATTCCAATTGATTAATGATGGACAGAACCAGCTACATCCAGGAAAGGAACACTGGGAAATGAATGTAAACTGTTATTTTTACCTTCTGAATCCAATTCTTCCTGTGCAACAAAAAATTCGGTTCTACACACATATATTGTATCTAAATTATACTGTAATATATTTAACATATATAAGACTGCTTGCCATCTGGGGGAGGGGGTTGGGGGAGGAAGGGAAAAAATCTGAATAGAAGTAAGTGCAAGGGATAATGTTGTAAAAAATTACCCATGCATATGTACTGTCAAAAAATGTTATAATTATAAAATAAAATAAAAAATTTAAAAAATAAAATAAAATAAAATAAAAATAAAAAATATATATATAATAAAAAAAAATTAAAAAAAAAAAAAAAAAAAAAAAAAAAGAATCCTTTACAGCTTAGCTTATTCCACCTACTAAAATGTCTTTTCTTTGGACCACAGTACTCAGTTCACTCTGTTTCTTTAATTCATCATATATTTATCTGTTTGCATGATATAAACCCAGTAGAATGTTAAGTCCTTCCTGAGCAGGCACTGTGGCTTGTTATTTTGTATTTGTGTATGTGTTTACATATTCCTCATAAAGCATTTGAAATATCTTTATAAAAGGTACTCACTAATTAAAGTACTTAATATTATTTAATTGTACTTAGATTATTTAATTGGATTAGGCATAGCGTTTCAGTGGATACCTGGGTGATAAATGGAGCTTAATAAATATTTTAATTAAATTGAAAAAAAGTACTAACAAAACTTTTATGCACAGTTCAGAGGACTTTGGTTAAAATGGTGAATCTAGAAGTTTCCAATTCCTTCTGACAATAAGTTCTTGGCAAATTACCTTCTATGGAAACAATATCCAGGGTGAGCCTTTGAGAAAATATGTTCAGAAATAATTGGGAGCAACAGAGTTTCATAGACTTAACAGCCACAGACACCTTGCTAAAAACTTATTTTCTTCATTTTTTGACCTTTCCCATACTTTAAATCTTCCTGTTGAGCCCTGCATTTTGATTTACCAAATATCATATTTAATTGAACCTTAAAACCATAGTCATTATAGACCATCTAGCATAAATTAGTAGATTAAGTGGATATCCTTTCCAAAATAACATTACTCAAAGGTCTATCAGTTTTACTTCCATTGGGTGACATTCAAAGTCTTCCTATGCATCTTTTTTTTTTTTTTTTTAATGATTAGAGGACAATTACATTTATCTGTTGGAGTTTACTCTAATTTACTCAAATATTGTGTCACCCACAATATGCTTTATTTTAGTCTTTTAAGAAACAAGATGATTTCTATAGAATCCTTTCATCAAAATTTCTATGATGTCTCACATGTTTAAGCAGTAATAATTTATAAAGATATACCTCATAGGAAAAAAAACATATTTTCAGAAGCCTGAAGTTAAACTGGTAAACTGGTAAACCAGGGTAGTAGAGGTTATTAATTTTACACAGAAATTTTCATTTTGCACAAAGGTGCACTACATCTTTAAGTTAAGCCCTCCTTTTCACAGTTATATTCAATACATAATTTAAGAGATTCAATTGATAAATTATTTAAGAATGTGTTCATTGTTTAAAGTGGAGGATAGCTGTAGAATTGAATATTTGTTCTTCCTCTAATTGCCTACTAAATTGAAGGTTTAGAGGAAAACCATTGAAATTAAATGTGTCTAATAAAGAAAGAATTCAAAGGTATATAATTATATGCAAAATGTTGTTTTTTTTTTGTTTTTTTTTTTTTTAATTAACCATGTAAGATAGATAAAAGGATTGAATAAAAATGAATGTAAAATTATAGACTGTTTTCTGGGTTGATTGATTTAAAATATGAGAATCTAGGAAGAACCTCTTGTAAAGGTGAATGCATGATATTACTAATTTGTAATCTCAAGTTCAAGACTGACAACTCTGATTTAAGCAATGTTTAGGGGTTTTGTTTGTTTGTTTATTTTTTGTTCAAGGTTCAGTTAATTAAGTAAGCAAGCACTTTATTAAGTATTCATTTTGTGCCAGGAACTAGGTTAAACACTGGAGATTCAAAAAAAGGCCATAAGTTTCTGTCTTCAAGGAACTCATTTTCTACAGGAGTGACAATATGGAAACATCCAGGTGCATAGAAATTATAGAGAGAATGTAGAAAGAAACTGATATTAAAGGGAAATATACTACTAGTTTGGAGGAGAGAACAATGTCACCAGCTATGAGTTATGGCCTCTAACTTGGAAAGGAAGATTTTTTTTCAAATAAATTATATTTGCCCCTTATTTTAGCACCCTTACTCACTTCTTATTAAATCCAGGCTAGCTCCCTAGATACCTCAGAATCAGCCAGAATCAGGATAAGTAAAAGTCCTTAGTTTTTAGGGGAATAAGTAAAAGAGTCAGGCAAACTGCCAGAGGCTCGCCAAAGATGTATCCTGGATTCTTGAGTCCAAAGTCACCAACTTCCTTCCTATCTGCTGCAATGTGACTCTGCCCTCTCTCACCCCACCCTCTAATTCTTGCTTACAATTATCTTAACAGCTAACATTGAGCCACCATCAACTGTGAGAAGATCCATTTATCCAAACATATGCTAATAGAAAGTCATTATGTCATATCTAATGGGTAATTAGCCTTAAGTGCTTGGTTGACTGATTCAAATACACCTATTCAGAGTTACAGCCTTCTACAACTTGTCTGATTCCCCAGACTATCAATGACACTATCCCACACAAAAAAGATGAATGGGAAATAGAAGGATAAAAATCAACCTAAGGTCATAGAGAATTCTGATTTAGAGCATGATCTTATGTGACCTGTTTTACTGCCAATGTTGTCATTTTGTTAATTAACTTTTCATGTATATGTGTGTGCATATTCTCCCATTTAGACACAAGCTCCTTAAAGGGACAGACTGAATGTTACACATTTTTGGTATCTATCACAGCAAAAAACAAAACAAAACAAAACAAAACAAAACAAAAAAAATATAGATAGATAGATAGATAGATAGATAGATAGATAGATAGATAGATATACATATATATATACTGCTTTGATAATTAGTTCATGAATGCTTAATTGACTATATCAAAAACAATAAATTTGGACTCTTTGGATCTTTGAATTCCCCTCTGCTAAATATATTATTTTGAGTGTGATATACATTTTATGACAGATAATATTTTGGTATGAAACTTCCAGCTTCCCTCAAATTTCTCACAAGAGAGATAGAAATGGTGCTGAAAGAAAAGTAGACTGTGGTTTAAATTGATGTCTTCAGCATCACACCAACTTTTAGAGGGATTATCTTAATCAGTTCATGAACATAAACTTTAAACTCTCTGTAAATGATCAAAAGGCAAAGAAAATTAATCCTTTCTATAATCCCAGGATTCCCAATTGACAATGGGCCTATTCATGATGGTACTTTGAATGTCCATCTTGCAGGAATTTTTTCTGTTAAATCAATTAATTTTAAGAAGTTTTCATTCACTTCAGGCCTTATCAGGATATCACTATATCCTTATTAAGATGTAATTGATTGAAAACCATTATTCTTCTTAGTCATAAGTCAAAAAAGCATTTATTAAGCACCTATGTACCTAGTACTGTGTCAAGCCCTAGAGACACAAAAAGAGGCAAAAGATAGTCACTGCCCTTAAGGAACTCACAATTTATGGGGAGAAATTTATAAAGACAGATCCATTGGACAGTTATTGCAATAGTCCAACAGTGAGAGTAAGCAAGTCTGTGCCAGGGTGGTAGCAATGTCAGATGAAAGAAGGGAGTATGTTCAAGAAGTGTTGTAAAGCTCAGATTGATAGGTATTGGTAACATAATAGATATGGAAGTTAACTGATAATGAGAAGTAAAGGATTAAGCCTAGGCTTTGAGGTTGGAAAAATGGAAAGGTTATGATACCCTTAACAGTAATAGAAAAGTTTTGAAGTGGGAAGAAAGATTAGGGGGTAAAATTAGGAATTACATTTTGTAGTTATTAATTTTAAAATATACATAATGTTGGGGATATAGCCATGCTTATGATGTGTGAGACAAGGCGAGGGTGAAGTAAAATAATTTACTCAATTTTGTAAAATAAAAAAGTAAAAGTTTATTTTAAATCACCTAGAGATCTCTGTCTCTCAGTGGACAAAAACTCAAAGATGGGATTAAGAGTTCTTTCAGTTGGTACAATCAGAGTACTTAGTTATATGATCAGAGTTAGGTCTTGGGGGCTTTTGAAACAATAAAGAAATTTTAGGCTTGAATAGGCTTCAGTAAAGTTATAGAAAGTTTGATTGGTGGTAGTTCGAATCTATAGAAAGTTAAGTAGCTAGGGCAGCTAGGTGGCACAGTGGATAGAGCACAAGCCTGGAATTCAGAGGGACCTGAGTTCAAATGTGGTCTCAGACACTTAACATTTCCTAGCTGTGTGACCCGGGGCAAGTCACTTAACCCCAGCCTCAGGGAAAAAAAAAAGTTAAGTAGGGGTACTTAGCTTTAGTTCAGCTCTATAGAAAACTTGGTTAGTGTCAGCTGAACTCAATAGAAAGGTTAATTATGGTACTTAACAGAGATGGGATTGGCTTCTAGGGCAAGATAGGATTAAGGTCAAGGTGACTGACTTCTGATTTTCCCCATATCAATAGAACATCCAGTTTGAGATGTATGAAAGGCAGTTAGAGATAGAAGTTTAGAATTAAGTACAGAGGGCTGAACAGATGATGTAATTTTGAGAATCTTTAGTACGGAGGGTTTAAAAATTATTTGGATTGAGAAAAGGCCATTGGATTTGGAAATAAGAATATTTGTAAATTTGGAGAGAGTATTTTCAGTGGAATGATGAGTTCTTAAGCTAATTTTTAGGGAGTTTAGAAGAGAGTGAGAAGAGAAAAAGGGGAAGTACTTATAGCAATTGACCTCAAGAAATTTTACCATATGGGTAGAAGAGATATAGGTACAATAGTAAGAAAAAAAAAAGATCAAATGAGGATTTCTTTTTTTCAGTATGGGAAAAAAAATATGGATACATTTGAAGGCAGTAAAGGAGTGAGTAGACAAGATAAAGATTAGGGATAATAGAGGAGGCAATCTGTTGGAGGAGATGGGAAGGACTGGAATCACTTGTGCAAATAGAGGGATTTGCCTTAGTAAGTAGCAGGACTACTTCTTCCTGTGAGACAAGTTTAAAGAAGGAGATAATTCAACTAGTCCCATGATGATCTTCTTCAGCCTTAATATTTAGAGCATGAAAGATACAGATTATTTTCTCAGATACTTAATAAAAACCAAATGATTTCTATTGGAGACTCATGAAAATAAATTTAACCTAGTTACAACTATCATATTGGATAGAAGAATAACTTTAGTGTCAAGAAAACCTAGGCTCAACTTAGTTGTGTGGTCAAGAACAAATCTCTTAATACTTATATGTCCCCATATAACTCATAAAGATCTTAAGTTGTGATATGTCACCAATTTGCTTTGGTAGAAGTTTCCCAATGAATGAAGCCATAAATTCAAACTAAAATAAAGGCAAAACTAATTAAACCAGATGATCTACATTAATATTTAAGTGACTTTTTTTTCAGAAGTCAATTATTAGTCAAAATGTTTAAAAATCAATATGATAGAGCTAGTTGTGGAATAATCTCTAAAGACCTTAGGACAGAGATATTGGAAAATATAGCATTCCCAGAAATTCCTCATGAAATGAAGTGAAAGAAAATCCATTTCTGATTCCATCCAAATCTGGTTTGTAGCAGTTCAAGCACAAATCAGATAGTGTGGCTCTCATGGAAGATGACATTTTGATCAGACATACATTGACACGTCATAATGTATTACATCTTCTCCAACTGAATATGGAGTCAGGGAAAAGGAAAAATAGTGGCCATACTTAGTTGTCTGGGTTCTTTCAAGATAGTTCAGCACTCTGTAAGGAAAAAATTATTACAGAAGATTTCTCAACACAGCTGTTTCATATCAAACACTGTCAAATAATTTCTAACTTTCTTTGAGCTGAATGAAATTTCTCTATTACTTTGCTGACCTATATCACAGTCTTTTGTTGACTCTCACTCCTTTTCCTTTCATGCTCTGTCTATAAACTTTTACTTTACATTTTTACTATATATTGTATAAGTAGGACTATATAAAGAAACTAGAGCTGATGCTTGAGTAGGTATTATTTTATGAGTATATGAAATGTAGTTTGAAAGGAACTTGGAAAAAATGAAAAAGAATAAAAAAGTTAAATAATCTTAGAGAAGATAAAAATATGATGGACTGCTAAGCTATTCTTCTGGTGGTTTTGTAGTTAAAAGACACATCACTCAGCATCTGTATATGATGGCTTCTTATATCATTTCTAAGAGCAATGATGGTTATTTTAAAATATAGGAATAGTAAAAGTAATGAACAGAATAAAGGGAACAAGAAGAGGTTATTATGAAAATAAATATAATATATTCTATGAAACTTGCTCAAAGTGGTTAAAGATAATGGAAAGAAAAAAATAAAGACATTCATAAAGAAAGGAACATATAGGCAAAGAGAAAATTAAAATGGCTTGGACAGGATGAAACCCTTAGTGTTATTTCATTATAATAGTCAATTAATTATATTCTTGAAAGGCCCAATTAGTTTGTTAAAAAAAATAATAATAATATTTCTTTTTTTTTAAGTTGTTTGTCCTTCATTCTCAAAGAGAACCATGACATCAAGGAAGTGATGCCATGACATGCAAGTGAATCGAATTTATCTAAACTACCCATCATAGCTGAAATTTGAGCACAGCTAAAATCAGGAAATGGAAAGACTAAGCCATCCAGAAAATACATATAATAACAATATAGATCAACAAGCACCTATTAAATATTTACTACTGTGTTAGGTACTATGCTAAACAACAGAAAAATACAAAGAAAGAGCAGAGTCCTGGCCTTCAAGGAGTTTATATTCCAATGCTGGAAGCAATATATACATGAAGAGAAAAGACACTTTCAGATCAGTTACAGTAACCTGAGGGAAAAAAAGCTTTAACAATGATGGAAAAGGTTATACTAGGAAAGGTCTTCTCTAGACAGTTGCATTTTACCTTTGTTTTGAAGAAAGCTAGAGATTCTAAAAAGTGGAAGTCAAAGGAAACACATTCTATATATAAGCCTCTAAAGATATAAAATTTCTCCTTATTACTGCTTTAGCTGCATCCCAAAGATTTTGGTATGATGTCTCATCATTGTCATTATCTTGGATGAAATTATTAATTATAATTTGCTCTTTCACCCAGTCATTCTTTAAAATGAGATTATTCAGTTTCCAATTACTTTTTGGTCTATTTACCCCTAACTTTTTACTGAATGTAGCTTTTATTGTTTTGTGGTCTGAGAAGAAGGCATTTATTATTTCTGCCTTCCTATATTTAATTTTGAGATCTTTATGTCCTAATATATGGTCTATTTTTGTATAGGATCCATGAACTGCTGAGAAGAAAGTATATTCCTTTCTATTGCCATTCAGTTTTCTCCAAAGGTCTATCATACCTAGTTTTTCTAATGTTCTATTTACTTTTTAAATTTCTTTCTTGTTTGTTTTGTGGTTTGATTTGTCTAAATCTGAGAGTGCAAGGTTGAGATCTCCCACTATTATAGTTTTACTGTCTATTTCTTCTTGCAATTCTCTTAACTTTTCCTTTAGAAAGTTAGATGCTATACCACTTGGTGCATATATGTTTAGTATTGATATGGCTTCATTATTTATGCTACCTTTCAGGAGGATATAGTTTCCTTCCTTATCTTTTTTAACGAGATCTACTTCTGCTTTTGCTTGATCTGAGATAAGGATAGCTACCCCTGCTTTTTTGGCTTTACCTGAAGCATAATAGGCTCTGTTCCAACCTTTTACCTTTACTCTGTATGTATCTCCCTGCTTTAAGTGTGTTTCCTGTAGACAACATATTGTAGGGTTCTGCTTTTTGATCCAATCTGCTATCCGTCTCCGTTTGATGGGATCGTTCATCCCATTTACATTTACAGTTAAAATTACTAATTCTGTATTTCCTGCCATCATATTATACCCAGATTATGCTTTTTCCCTTAACCCCCCTGATCCCCCTCCCCGATATTTAATTTTCAGACCCCCCTTGTGACGCGTAACCCTCTCTTTTTTTTTTTTTTAGTATCCCTCCCCCCTCCCTCCAAGTCCCTTCACTTATTCTCCTTTTCCTTTTCCCTTTTCCTCTCCCCCCTTTTAATGAGGTGAGAGAAAATTCTCTGCAAAACAAATATGTTAATTATTTACTCTTTGAGTCTCTCCTGATGAGAGTAAGATTCACACAATGATTCTCCCCCTCACTAAGTTCCCTCAGATATGGTGTATTTTCTATGCCTCTTCCTGGGATGTAGTTTCCCTCTTTTTATCATTCCTTCCCCTTTTTCTGAACCGACCTCCTTCCCTTTACTACACCCCCCTTTTTTTCTTTTATATCAGTAAAATCAAATTATCCTTGAGTACTTTTTATATACCCACAACAGAGTTACAGTTCTCAAGGGTTCTGTGTACCTTTTTCTGTTTCTCTTCAGTCTCGTGGATGTAGATCAAATTTTTTGTTTAAGTCTGGTTTTTTTCTTAGAAACATATAGAATTCCTCTGTTTCATTGAATGACCATCTTCTTCCATGGAAAAAGAAGCTAAACTTATCTGGGTAGTTCATTCTTGGTTGCAGTCCTTGATCTTTTGCCTTACGGAATATCAGGTTCCAGGCCCTTCTGTCTTTTAATGTGGAGGCAGCCAGATCTTGGGTGACCCTTATTGTGGCACCTTGGTATTTAAATTGTTTTTTTCGAGCTGCTTGCAGGATTTTCTCCTTTGTGTGGTAATTCTGCAGCTTAGCCACAATATTCTGTGGTGTTCTTTTTTTAGGGTCTATTTCAGAAGCAGTTCAATGAATTCTTTCCACATCTGCTTTCCCTTCTGTTTCTATTATCTCAGGACAGTTCTCTTTGATAATTTCCTGTAAAATAGAATCTAGGCTCTTTTTTTGGTCATAGTTTTCTGGAAGTCCAATGATCCGCAGATTATCTCTCCTAGATCTATTTTCCAGGTCTATAGATTTTCCCAGTAAGTATTTGACGTTGTTCTCCAACTTCTCATTTTTTTTGTTTTGTTTGACTGATTCTTGGGTTCTCTGTGAGTCATTCATTTCTATTTGTTCCATCCTGACTTTTAAGGAGTTATTTTCTTCTTTCACAGTTTTTAGTTCTTTTTGTAAATGCCCAATTTCATTTTTAAATGAATTATTTTGCTCTATTGAATTTTTTTCCATTTCCCTAATTTTTTTTTGAGAATTATTTTCTTTTTCCAATTCAGAAATTCTATTTTCTTGAGACTTTTTTATCTTTTCCAATTCAGAAATCCTACTTTCCTGTGATTTTTTAACCTTTTCTAATTCATAAATTTTGTTTCCCTGCATCTCCTGTGAATTCTTTATTTTTTCCAACTCCAATTTCAGGATGTTGTTATTCTCTATCATAGCTTCCCTTTCCTTTCCCCATTTTTCTTCAAACTCCCTTAATTTTTTAATAGTCTCTTCAAGGAGAGAGTTATGTGATGGGGGGCAGGAATCATTCCCCTTTAGGTTGTTATCTGCTGTCTCTCCACTGTTAAACTTCCTCAGGGTTGGATACCCGCTCTTTCTCTCTGTAGAAGGATTCTATGGTTTTTCTGTTTTTTTTGTTCATATTTAAAAAATCTTTTGGGGTCTGTCCCTGGGGTAGGAAATTATTTATTTACTTCTTTACCAGCTTCCTCCCAGACCGGATGGATGCAGCCGTTCTAGCGCCTGAGCTAAGATAGAGTTCTGGGAGAGAGTTCCCCACCCCCTCCCTGGAAGTGCCTCAGAGGTGACCAGCACTGCTATGCCCCGAGGGTGCTGTGTTTTAGCGGCTTCCCTGAGGTTGAGACTGAACAGTAAAGGCAGCACAAAACCTAGCCTATGTGTCCCGGTGGGGCGTGGATGTCTGCAGCAGGTGACATGAAAAGCCCCTGTGCTCAAACTGGAAGTGTCTGCCAGAAACCGCGGTCCCTAGTTCAAAGGTTCCGCTTCTCTGGGACTTCCTGGAGCTGAGTTCCACTCCCTCCAGCTAAACTAGGCAGTGTGTGTTGCCTTGGGCCGTATCCACCCACTTGTCAATCTCTTAACTATTCTCAGGAGGTAGCTGAGGCCACGCCCCCTGGTGCTGAGATCTGCTGAGTCACCCCCAGGATCTGGGGAAAATCTAATCTATCTGAATTTTTAAGGTATTTTAGCTTTCTCTTCTGAACTGCTAAATAATTAGCAGAGAAGAGCTAACAGCCTGTGCCAGAATCCTTTATCTCAGTGGCTTCTCTGATCCCAGAGCCCTCCCCAGTGCGATCGACGCTGTATGCTAGCACCCAGCCGTCTTTGCTGGCCTCTCTTCTTCCTCCCCTGGGAACTGACCTTTTCTGTTGAAACTCCAGATTCTCTTCAGCTGGTAAGTCATGCTTCCAGTCCTTGTGGTATCTATCAGTCCAGGCCTTATTTTGAGGCTTAATTTATCTAATTGATTGTGAGGGAGTGAGGACATTCACAGAGTTGTGTGTTTCTTCTCCGCTATCTTGGCTCTGCCTCCCTATTTCAAAGGTTTTGCTTCTCTGGGACTTCTGCGGCTAAGTTCCACAGACTCTAGCCAAGCTAGGCCCTATGTGAATTAGATGTTGCCTTGAGCTGTGTCCTAGCTGTTCAAGCTCTTAACTACTTCAAGGTGAAGCCCTGGATAGCAGAAAGTGGCTGCACAGCCTTGCCGAGATCTGTTAGGTCACTTCCGGATTGGGGTCATTCTAGTATCTGGCTTTATATTTTAAAGTGGCTTGATTTCTCTTCTGGACTGCTGTTTTATAAGGAAAGAAGAGCTAGCAGCCTGTGCCACATTCCTCTATCTCAGTGGCTTCTCTGATCCCAGAGTTCTCCCCAACTTGATCAGCGGAGTGTGCTAGCACCTAACCCTGTCTGTGCTGGCCTTTTTTCTTCCTCCCCTGGGAACCAACCTTTTCTGTTGAAACTCCAGATTCTTTTCAGCTGGTAAGTCGTGTTTCTAGTCCTTGTGGTTTCTATCAGTCCAGCGTTATCTTTGAGGCTGATTTAATTAATTGGTATTGAGGGAAGAAGGGTGCTTACAAAATCACATGTATCTTCTCCACCGTCTTGGCTCCTCCCCCTTCTTGCAGCTCTCTTAACTTCTTTATAATTTTAGATGCTACACCACTTGGTATATATATGTTTAATACTGATATTGCTTCATTATTTATGCTATCCTTTAGCAAGATATAGTGTCCTTTATTATCTCCTTTAAGTAGATCAACTTTTGCTTTTGTTTGATTTGAGATCAGCATGGTTATCCCTGCTTTTTTGACTTCACATGAAGCATAGTAGATTCTACTCCAACCTTTTATCTATACTCTGTATGTATTGCCCTGCTTCAAGTGTATAATATATCTTGTAGGATTCTGACTTAGTTCAGTCCACTATCTGCCTCTGCTTTATGGGGGAGTTTACCCCATTTACATTTATGATTAAAATTACAAATTCTCTATTTCCTGCCATCTTGTTAACCCCAGATTATGCTTTTTTCTTTCCTTCTCCCTTTACCCTCCTCTCCAGTATTAAACTTGTGATCACCACTTGCCTCACACAACCTTCCCTCTTTAGGATATCTCCCTCCTCTTTAGAGTCCCTGATCTTCCCCTTACAATTTCTGTATCTCCTTCTATTTGGCCTACTCCTTCCTTTTTTGCTTTTCCCCTCCCATTTTTCAATGAGATGGGAGAAGTTTCTCTGTAAATTATATATGTCTAATATTTTCTCTTTGAGCCAATTCTGATGAGAGTAAGATTCACACTTTTTTCCCCCTCAGATATAATAGATTTCCTTTGCCCCTTTGTGAGATGTAATATCTCTACTTTCCCTTTTTCTGGTACAATTTCATTTCCATCTCTAGATTTTTTTTTGGTATTATAACAATAAAACCAAATGATACATGTACTCTTTATATATACTCATAACAGAAATATAATTCCCAAGATTTCTTTTTAACTATTTATGTTTCTCTTGAGTCCTATATTTGGAGATCAAACTTTTTATTTAGTTCCAGTATTTTCAGCAGAAATAGATGGGATTCACCTATTTACTTCAATGTCCATCTTCTTCCTGGAAGAAAATGCTCATTTTGGTTGGGTAAGTTATTCTTGGCTGCCTACCAAGTTAGTCAGCCTTTTGGGATATTAGATTACAGTTCCTTCGATCCCTTGATGTGGACACTGCTAGATCCCAAGTAATCCTTATTGTAGCTCTTCTGTATTTGCATTTTTTCCCTAGCTTCTTGTAATATGTTTTCCTTTAGTCTGATAGTTCTGGAATTTAGCCACGATATTCTTGGAGTTTTGATTTTGGGAGATCTTTCAGTAGATGATAGATGAATTTTTCAATGTCTATTTTATCATCTGTTTCTATAACATCTGGGTAGTTCTCTTTGATGATTTCTGGAAAAATAGTGTCTAGGCTCTTTTTTTTCATCATGATTTTCAGGAAGTCCAATAATCCTTAGATTCTATCTCCTAGATCTATTTTCCAGATTTTTTGTTTTCCCAAAGAGGTATTTAGCATTTTTTTTCCTATTTTTTCAGTTTTTTGGTTTGCTTGACTGATCCTTGGCTTCTCCTCAAGTCATTCATTTCCATTTATTCAATTCTGATTTGTAATGAATCATTTTCTTCATTTACTTTTTTAAAATATTATTTTTGTAACTATCCAATTGAGTTTTTAAATGAGTTGTTTTGTTCTGTGATTTTTTTTTCATTTTTGCCAATTTTATTTTTTAGGGAGTTGGTTTCTTTATCCACTCTATCTTTTAATGAGTAACATAACTTATTCAAACCCTCTTGAAAAGCTTCCCTTTTCTTTCTCCATTTTTCTTCTAGCTCTTTTTAAAGAGCTTTTATAATTTCTTCTATGAGAGTTTTGTTTGATGGGGACCAGGTTATATCATCATCTGGGCTTCTTTTGGAGACAATCTGTTTTTAGTCTCCTCGGAGTCTGCTCTCTTTCAGTATAGAAGCTATCTATACTTAGAGGGCACTTTGTCTTTTTATTCATTTTGAAAAAAAACAAACAAACTGTAGTCTGCTTTTGGGGCAGTGTGGTGCTACCAAGCTTCCTCCACAGACAACAGGAAATAACAGTGAAGCAGTAATGGAACAGCAATGGCTATGCTGGGATTAGCATCTACAATGGGATTAGCTGTGGTCAGTATCTGTGCTGTGATCAGCAGTTGCTGCTGAGATCATGCTGAGTCCCTCCTGGTGCTGGGTGGGCCAGGTCCAGAGAGACGTTAGTATTTGGGGGTCATAGTCTTTACCTCCTGTGTTTATAGCTTCTCTACCGATCTACCAGCTTGCTTCCAGAGCAGAACAGCCAATACTGTGGTAAAGTTCTCCCCACAAATTTTCCCCTGGCTGAGACCACTCTCCACCCCACTTTATCTGCTCAGCAGAATGAGGCTGTTTTCCATGCTCTCACTGCCTACTTGCCTGAAGCTGTGCTGGCCTAGCCATTCTTGCCCATGAGCAAAAACAGATTGGTGAATTTTGAGATTATCTTCTGTTGGTAATTCACTATACTCCTAATATTCATGGGCTTTGACAGTCAAGCACTAATTCTAAGGCTGTTTCATAAAAGTAGTCTGAGCATAAAGGAGAGTTTAAATAGACATTTGTGTCCACTCCACTATCTTTGCTCTGCCCCCTGCATGTGAAGTCTACCAAACATTTAAAGAACAATTAACTCTAATATTATATAAAATACTTGATAAAATAGGGAAAAAAGGACTCCTACCAAATTCTGTTTCTGACACAGACATGGTACTAATACCTAAACCAGGTAGGACAAAAGAAAGGACAAAATAATATTATAAACTAATCTCCTTAATGAATATTGATGCAAAAATCTTATATAAAATATCAGCAAAGAGATTACCGAAAATCATCCCCAGGATGAAACACCATGACCAAGTAGGATTTATACCAGGAATGCAGGGCTGGTTCAATATTAGGAAAACTGTTAGCATAATTGATTATATCAATAACAAAATTAACAAAAAAATATGATTATCTCAATAGATGTAGAAAAAGCATCTGATAAAATCCAACATCCATTCCTATTAAAAATAGGAATAAATGGACTTTTCTTTAAAATAGTCAGTAGCATCTATTTAAAACCATCAGTAAGCATCATATGTAAAGGGGATAAACTGGAACCATTCCAAATAAGATCAGGGGTGAAACAAGGTTGCCCAATATCACCATTATTGTTCAATATTGTATTAGAAATGCTAGCTTTGTCAGTAAAAGAGATTAAAGGAATTAGGATAGGTAATAAGAAAACCAAATTATCATTCTTTGCAGATATTATGATGATATACTTAGAGAACCCTAAGGAATCAACTAAAAAACTATTAGAGGCAATCCAAAACTTCAGCAAATTTCAGTATACAAAATAAATTCACATAAATAATTAGTATTTTTATACATCATTAACAAATCCAACAGCAAGAGATACAAAGAGAAATTCCATTTAAAATAACTGTCAATAGTACAAAATATTTGATAATCTATCTGCCAAGGGAAAGTCAGGAACTATATAAGCAAAACTACAAAATACTTTCCACACAAATAATGTCGGATCTAAATAACTGGAAAAATATCAAGTGCTCCTGGATAGATCGAGCAAATATAATAAAGATGACAATACTCCTTAAATTAATCTATTTATTTAGTGCTATACCAATCAAACTCCCAAGAAACTATTTTACTAACCTAGAAAAAAATAACAATAAAATTCATCTGGAAGAAAAAAAAGTCAAGAATTTCAATTAAAATAATAGGGAAAATAAAACAAAACAAACAAACAAACAAAACCAAGTGAATATGGCCTAGCTGCACCTGATCTAAAACTATATTATGAAGTAGTGGACATCAAAACTATTTGGTACTGGCTAAGAAACAGACTAATTAATCAGTGGAATAGATAAGGTTGACAGGACAAAATAGCCAATGACTATAGTAATCTAGTGTTTGACAAACCCAAAGACTCAAGATACTGGTATAAGAATTTACTATTTGACAAAAACTTCTAGGAAAATTAGAAACTAGTATAGCTGAAACTAGGCATTGACCAATACCTAGCACCATTTACCAAGATAAGGTTGAAATGGGTTCATGATCTAAATATAAAGAATGATATTATAAGCAAATTAAAAGAACATAGGATAGTTTACCTCTCAGATCTATGGAGGAGGAAGGAATTTGTGACCAAAGAAGAACTAGAGATTATCATTAATCACAAACTTGATATTAAGTCTATTGCCATTTTATTTTTTAGGGAGTTGGTTTTTTTATCCACTCTATCTTTTAATGAGTAACATGACTTATTAAGTTAAAATCTCTTTGTACAAAGAAAATTAATGCAGAGAAAATTAGGAGGGAAGCAATAAACTGGGAAAACATTTTTACATTTAAAGGTTCTTGTCAAGGCCTCATTTCTAAAATATATAAAGGATTAACTCAAATTTATAAGAATTCAATCCATTCTCCAACTGATAAATGGTCAAAGGATATGAACAGTTTCAGATGAAGAAACTGAAACTATTTCTAGTCATATAAAAAGGTGTTCCAAATCACTATTTATCAGAGAAATGCAAATTAAGACAACTCTGAGATACCACTACATACCGTGTCAGATTGGCTAAAATGACAGGAAAAGATAGTGACAAATCTTGGAGGGGATATGAGAAAATTGGAACACTGATACATTGTTGGTGGAACTGTGAATGGATCCAACCATTCTGGAGATCAAAAAGTTATCAAATTGTACATACCCTTTGACCCAGCAATGTTTCTACTGGGCTTGTATCCCAAAGAGATCTTAAAGGATGGAAAGGGACCCAAAAGTGCAAAAATATTTGTGGCAGCCCTTTTTGTAGAGGCAAGAAACTGGAAACTGAATGGATGCCCATCAATAGGAGAATGGCTGAATAAATGATGGTATATGAATGTTTTGGAATATTATTGTTCTGTAAGAAATGACCAACAGTTTGATTTCAGAGATGCCTAGATAGATTTACATGAACTGATTCTAAGTGAATTGAGCAAGCCAGGAGATTATTATACACAACAACAACAATAAGACTACGCAACAATTAATTCTGATGATCATGGCTCTCTTAAACAATGAGATTATTCAAACGAGTTCCAATTGTTCAGTGATGAAGAAAGCCATATACACCCAGCGAATGTGGGAACTGAGTATGGACCACTACATAGCACTTTAACACTTTCTGTTTATCTTTGCTTGAATTTTGTTTTCCATCTCAGTTTTTTTTACTTTCTAGAGCTCATTTTTCTTATGCAGCAAGATAACTGTATAAATATATATATATTTGATATAACATATATTTTAACATATTTAATATGTATTGGATTATCTGCCATCTAGAGAAGGAGGTGAGGGGAAGAAGGGAAACAAATTGGAATAAAATGTTTTGCAAGGGTCAATGTTGAAAAATCACCAATGCAAATGTTTTGTAAATAAAAAGCTTAAACTAATTAAAAAAAAAGAAATCATTTGTTAAGACAATTATTTTCCAAGACATCTGAGAAAATGTTCACAGTTGTAAATGAAAATCTAAAGAAATTCATGGGAGAGGCAAAGAATATTTTGTCATGTATGATGCTCTTTTTCATCTTTATACCTAGTCCTGTCTCAAGTCCTCATTTCTTCTACATCAGGCTTTCTGTCTTCTAAGAAGTTCAGTGAATCAATAAGTCAATGAACTTATTTAAGTGATTACTATATACCAGACACTGAAGTGGTCTGGCAGAAAAAGAACTTATATCATCTTCTAGTCATAATTTTTTCAAGTTGTAATTAATATTTAGTTCCATCATCAATTCATAATGCATATATTATATCACTTTAAAAGATCACTTTAATGTTACTATTGTGACTTAATCCCTTACATTTTCAGTTTCTTCATTTGCAATAACAACTGCAACTTCTTCACAAGATTTTTGAGAGGACCAAATATGATAATATATGTAAAGTATTTCATCAATTTTAAAGTGCTATATAAATGGTAGCCACCAGCAGCAGTAACACTAATAGAAATAGTAATTAATAATGCCAACATGCTCTCCTTATATATCTCCCCAATGCTGGATGGCAGAACAAGGGACTATGATTTTTATCTAGTATCATAGCATTTTTGTTTGGTCATTTGTTGTGTATTTTCCTTATGAGAAATACCAGCAAACATTCACAAGGATAAATTTTGTTTATTTGTTTTAACACACTGTGTATTTAAGATATCTAAGACATTAAACATGTGGGTTCAATTCTACTTACTAAAAGGGGTAATAAATGATGTAATTGCTACACAGTTAAAGACCAAAGTAAACACACCAAATATGACTGCTCCACTCTTTTGGGAGGGTGGCAACATGTTTCTTTATCTTGGTCAATCAAAAGCAAAGTTACATAGTTTCTTGATGTAAATGAAGAGGCTTTTTTTTTTTTTTTCATTCATTACTTCTTCCAAAGTTCTCTACATTCAAGCTCTCCTAGGTTCAGTTTTGGTTCCCACATCCCTTCTTTAAGCATTCAAATTGACAAATATCTTGTACAGTATTTTTAACCCTCCCCATATCTAATGCGTCAGTATCTTGTTATGTTTCCTCTGATTTCATTGTTTGCAATGATAGTATCAGCAGCACAGAATTGCCTAGGCACTAAGCAGCCCAATTTTTCTTTAATTTCTCAGAAAATTGACAGTTTTATGAACTGTCTCTTTACCTATGCCCCATAAACATGTCAGGCTGTGGAAAACCATTCTAATTAAATCCCAGGGGAATGACAATGGAAGATTATAGCTTCTTGGCAGGTTATTAAAAAACAGTTGTTCATATATACACAAGTATCTGTACTGGAACTGAACATCTGACAGAACAGTCAAGAAATTAACCCTGCTCACTGCTTTAGACATCAATGATTGAAGAGAAAGGGGAAAATGAATGAGTGAGGAGGTTTGTTGTCTTCTAGGTGCTGTTTAGGGGCTTCTAGTTGATCAGTCTTATGGGTGAGTATGTGGGCAAAAAGGTCTAGGATTTTGTATGGATTTTGTACCCTTTCTGGAAATAATAAGTATCCAGGCATTCAGCCCCTGATTGCATAGAGATATTCCTTCTAGTCAAAAAGTAGAAAGTCAATGATATATGGAAAGATAAATGAGTAAATGCAGTACTGAGTTTGGCAACCAAAACTGGATTCCCACAAAACCATAGCATTCTAAATAGATCGGAAAATGTTTCAAGGTAACATAAAGGACTCATTTCAAGAATCACTTATATTTAATATCCCTTAACTAAAGGTGGTCTGAGACAGTGTGGGTATAATAGATAGATTTCTTAACTTGGAGTTGGGAAGACTTGGAATCAAATAACTTCTCACATGATTCTTAGAATACATGTAACTGTATTTACTATATTTAAGCAAAAAATAAGAACTTGACATTATGTAACAAACACATTCAAGTTGGTTGTACTAGCTGATATTGTCAAAAGACACACACACACACACACACACACACACACACACACACACACACACACATATATATATATATATATATATATTTGATGAAAATAATAGCTCTTTAGTTTCCTTAAACTTAGATTCTATTTGAAGCTCCTTAGCTCCACTATGTAAGAATTTTATCAATAATGATAAGTATATGGGTTCATTGTGTATGATTCAGTTTTTTTTTTTTTTTCTATTCTCTTTTATGATCCCAGGCTACTTTCCTATTTCTTGTCAGCCATCTCCTAAATATGTCTTTGATCCCAAGGATGAATGAATTGGAAAGTGTAGATCTATTCATGAATAACTGTCATCACTACTAGAATATCATCTGCATATACTTGTGGTATTGAATGAAGTATATTTTGTTAAATGAATGTAATATGAAGAAGAGTTTTACCAGAGGTTGAGCTATTACCCTACTGTTAAATTGCTTAGAAACAACTTTCAAATAATTTCTGATAGTTTCTTCTACTACGAAGAGTAGAAAAAATTGGAGAGAAACAATGTATATTTGAGACTACATTTGCCTTTAATGTTGATATTTTTGCATTCTTGTTTTCTCCACTTGTATCTGTAATATATGATCAAGAACTAAATGGTTTGCATGTGTAAAGTATGGGTACTTTTAAAATTTTATTACATTTTATTTTTAAAACACATTTCTTTATGAATGATGATATAAGAGAAAAATCATGGGAGAGAAAAAAAGAATGTGTTGATCTACATTCAATCTCCATACTTCTTTTTTTGCTCCATGCAGATGAGGCTTTCTATCTGAAGTTTATTAGGATTGCCTTGGATCACTGAACCACTGAGAAGAACCAGTTCTTTCATATTTGATCATCACACATTCTTGCTGTTGTCGTATATATAATGTATCCTTTGTTCTGCTTGTTTTACTCAGCATCAGTTCATGTAAATCTTTCCAGGTCTTTTTTAATGAAATAATAATATTCCATTACCTTCATATATTACAACTTATTTGGTCATTCTCTGATTGATGCACATCCACTCCTTTTCTAAATGTTGCTACCACAAAAAGAGCTGCTACAAATATTTTTGCACATGTGAGTTCTTTTTTCTACTTTATGATTTCCCTAGGATACAGACCCAGTAGTAATACTGCTGGATCAAAGGAAATAAACAGTTTGATAGCCCTTTGGACATAGTTCCAAATTTCTCTCCAGAATGGTTGGATCATTTCACAACTCCACTAGCAGTGCATTAGTTTTCCAGTTTTCCCACATACTCTCCAATATTTATCATTACCTTTTCCTGTCATCTTATCCAATCTGAGAGGTATGAGGCAGTATCTCAGAGTTGTTTAAATTTGCATTTTTCTAATAGTGATTTAGAACTTTTTTCAGATGACTATAGATGACTTTACTTTTTTCATCTGAAAATTGTCTTCATATGTTTTGACCATTTATCAATTGGGGAATGATTTGTATTCTTATAAATTTGATGTAGTTCTTTATATATTTTAGAAATGAGACCTTTATCAGAAATACTGGCTGTAAATTTTTTCCAAGCTGTGAAATACAGGTGCTTTGATATATGGACTCTTCTTTCATTGCATGAACTAGAGTCAATAATGTTCTAGCACAAAACGAGTTATATGTGAAATCATTACAGTCTCTCCTGCAGTAAAAAAAAAAAAAAAGTGTGACAGGGTCTTTAAAAAATTGAAGCATGTTGTGGTAAAAATAAGACTGTAGAACACCAAAAGGCTCCGATTCTAGCTCTATATTTCTGGCAACTATCTCATTTTTAGGGATAATATAATTCACATATCCAGTGTGATATATATATAGATATAGATATAGATCTATATATGTCTATATCTATATCTATCTATCTATCTATCTATGTATATATATATCTCTATCTCTATATCTATATCTATATCTATAGATATATAGATATAGATATAGATATAGAGATAGAGATATATATATATATAAAGGTACCATATAACTAGACAAACTTTAAGGTTTTCTCCAACCCTATGAAAATGAAAAAAGATGAAGGACAATGGGAAAGAAATAATTTCAATAAGACAAAACCACAAAAATGGCTATTCACCATTATGAAGACTACACATATGGAATTCATTAAAGTCATATAACATTCTCAGGAGTCAGATCTTCATTTAAAATATAGGTAAAATTGTTTTAAACTAGTACATGGCCCACACTTCAGGTCTTACAATTCCAGGAAGGGTTTACAATTTAACAGACCAAAACTTTTTACAGAAACAATTCTATTTTTTTGTTTGTTTCAATGGTTAGATTTTTCTGCGCTCTCTTTATTCAATTGGCAATGTTTTATTATTGTTTATAATGTTTTACTCTTGTTTATGTCTGGAGCCTCAAGTGTTTTGGCAAATCTACTCTTTATAAATAAAAAACAATCATACTGCGCAGAACACCAGGCCTTTTGCCACTGGGAATGCAAGATTCACTACTACTTAATATTGTCTATATTTGTATTAGTACCATGTAAGAATGCTACAGTTTCTCATTTATCATGAAACACAAAAGTGATTTTGGCTTAGACTATCATTGTGCTTTAATAGGAAGTTGGATGTCCTGTTTTAAATTAATGCTTTTCTGGTTATAGGTAAGTGTGTTGAGATGGCTACAATTTTCTTGTATTCCCATCCCACCCACTAAGATCAATCAATCAATCACTTCAATAATAAATGTTTTAAAGATCTACCTTTTGCCAGTCACAGTGATAAGTGCTGGATCATGATTATGACATGTTTCATAAGCATCTGTGTCAGAAGAAAGAAATCATCACCTGCTAATGCATCTTCTGGGAAAGACTTCTTGACATTTAATTAAGCAGGTCATTAGGCAAATATGCAACTCTACCCTTGGGCCTGCAACTCAAAGCTTTTGTGATTTTATTATTGAAAAACAACATGGTACAGAGGGAAAAAACTGGCTGTAGTTATGGAACCTGGGTTCAAATCTACCTTTCATACAAATTTCTGTCTGACCATAGACAAATCACTTAATATCCAGTATCCTCAGCAATGTGACAAGTAGGTAATTAGAAGACTAAGACTTCTTTTATCTATAGACTTAGCAGCTTAGGAGTATCTAGGAGAAATTAGATTCTTTTGGAATAGCTTTTGACAAAGCCTAGAATAAGGCTTTAAAAGAAATATAATTATAATTGATATGGCAAAATTATTCTAATAATTCAAATTTTTGATGTTCTTGAGGACAAAAAAGTGCATTTTCCTTTTTTAGTTCCATCTCTGCCACTAATTACTTTGAGTAATTTATTTAACCTCTCTAGGCCTTTATAAGTTAAAAAAAAAAAAAAAAAACCTCAAAAGCTATAAAGCTTTAAACTACACACAAACTTTTGGAAAAACCTGTATATAAAATTAAGGGTTGGTATCAGATGAATCCCAAGGTCACTTGAAGTTCTAAAAAATGAAAATTTATGATTTCAAGATTATCAGAAGGCCACTGCCTAAAAGTGAAAGCAGAGGATAAATTAGGTACCAAGGGAAAAGACTCCTTTTACTTCAATGAAATAAAAAAATTAGACAAAAAGGGAATCATAAAAATAAAGAAATGCATGTTGAATGGGCTTGTGATAAAAGTATATTTCAGACATAATGAAAAACACAACTTAGAATCAGTCTTTCCTATCTTTCCCACTGTTACTATATCTGAAGTTCTGAAAATGGAAGCTGCATTGACTCTGGTCTGTGCAGTTCCAATCCATCCTTCATATTGAGGTCAGATTCATCATCTTATAATATATCATTCCCCAACTACAAATGCAGTTTTATCACATCAAAATCCTACCTGGATCTTCATTAACTGATTTTACTCTTTGTCTCTGAGGTAGTCTGCCATTACTTCTCTTGAAATTAATAGTTAACATTTCAGAATGCTATGCTGTTTAGAAAAAGCTTTCCTGGTAAAAAAAAAAAAAAACTTAGTGATGTATACAGTAAAAATATTAATCATAATTTATTAATGAAAAAACAGAGGCTTATAGATATAGAATAACTTGCCTCTAGGAAGTATAATCCTATAATCATAGTACAAGAGGCATTTGTCCCAGTCTATCCCTTTGCTGATGGTATACCCTCTACTAAAACATCTATTTAGTAGAGTCCATAAAGAGATGTCAGTGTAGAGTTGGAAAGACCTAAGTTCAAATCTAGCCTCAGACACTTTCTAATATTGTGACCCTGAGTAAATTATTTAATTATGTTTGTCTCAGTTTCCTTATCTATTAAAAAAAAAAAAAAAGCTGGAGAAGAAAATATGAAGCCATCCCAGTATCTTTTCCAAGATAACCCCAAATGGGGTAATGAAGACTCAGACCCAATTAATTGGATAAACAGTTGTAACAAAACTGAAAGCAATAAAACACTCTACTAAGGACTTCATTCTGTTTGTCTAGATCCAATTCATTCTTCAAGATGCAGGTAAAGTCTTCATCAATATTTATTCATTCAAATAAACATTTATAAAGCACCTATTATGTGCTAAGCATAAAGCTAAATGCTATAGATATCAGAAGAGGCAAAAGACAGCCCCTTTCCCTCAAAGAGTTTACATTCTAAGAGAGTACAAATTGTTCACTTCCTTTTGCAATTAAAACTAGAGTAAATACCTAATTTACCATTTGATTCATTCAATTGCAGGTTGCTTCATGTATCTAGATAGTAAGAACCTTGAGAACAAGTGTAATGTCTAATATTCCTTAATTAAAATAGCAATTACTTATGAAACAAATGGTGACTGATGGGTTTCCTGTCAAAGAAGAGGTGTGATTTTCCATTTTTTTAAAATTTATGATAATAATTAAAACTAAAAGATTTGAAGTTAATGTGATAAATATCATTATTCTGTTGAAGATGTCAATCTAAGTAACATCAGAAAGCTTCTGAAAATACATATTAATGAGAGTCTCAGAATTTAGGCCACTTGAAATGTTCACACCTAGAATGGTTCAAGGGGACGCCACAATGAAGAAGATGAACAAGGTTTGAAAACTGTTTCAAAGGAAATCCTTGGAAAAAATAAGTGCTCCAAACAAATATATATATAATTACTTAAGTAGAAAAACTGTAGCTGAAAAACAATATATTATATATATATATATATATATATATATATAAGGTCTGCTGGAGATGATAGCCATAAAATAAATTTTAAAAACTGTGTATATATATGCTGATAAAAATTCATGATTCCAAAAGTAGACAGCACTAGTCTAATCTAATAATTGTAGGGATCCATGATAAAAGGAAATCAAGGGATATGGCTGAATCTTTTGCAAGGTTTAATTAAAACCAAAATAGCATTTATTTTTCTTACCTTTCTTTAGTCAAGCAGTTCAATGAGAACACCAGCAGCCAGGAGTCAGTCAGAGGTAATGACTCATGACATTTTCAGAAGAATATTTTAAAAATCAAAGAAATGCTGTTCATAATTAGAAGGAACAAAGTAAGTACCATATGAGTTGCTAGCTCTTTCTTTTATTTTCCATATTAGCTGCCAATCCTATACAAGGTAATACATAGAATTTCTACACAATGCAGATTGATGGACAAGTTGATAATGGGCCAAAAATCAAGAAGAATCTCAAGGAGAAACAATGACCAAGATTCTACTTTTGTCAACTAATTCTGAAAAGGACAAAAGAACTTTCTCTCCTCTATTCCCTGAAAGAACAAGATTGGCCATGACTCAAGAACTCTTATAACTTGAAAAGTAGCCAGAGAGTATTTAATGAGTCATTTGAATTATGTTAAGAAAGACATTATTACCAGTGTGAGATTTCATTTTTTACTATTTGCTATAATAGATTGAAACATGTGCTAATCTCAGAGAACTCTGCATTTTTTTAAAAAATTCCCCATATAGATTTAATTTACCATTTTTCATTATTAGATCTCCATAAACATTTCTGTGGTTTACTTGATTTAATAAAAACAAATAAATAAAAATAAAGTCTGGCTTAAAAGATAATTATACTTTTATGATAAATAAGCAATGGAAGAAAACTAGCCTTGATCTCTCTGCTACTAAAAGTGATCACAATAACTAAAAGCTAATAGGCAGCAACTATCTCATCCATATTAAGTACTCATTTTGTCAAATATTTTTATCACTCCATTGGAAATGTCATAGGCAGTGGAATTATTTAATTTTCAAGTCATATAATATTGGGAAAAAGAAAAAGTTTATGGATGGGGGAGATGATTCAGTATCTTGATGGACTAGAACAAATATAGGAAAACTATAGTCAAGTAACAAAACTGGCCAATTGCCTATTTTTGTATGACTCATAAGCTAAGGTTGTTTTTACATTTTAAAATACAATAAAACTTTATTTAAAAATGCAAAAATCATTATTAGTGCATGGTGTTGCAAAAAGAAAAAGATTTGACTCTCAGGCCACATTTTGTGGACGTTGGATTGAAATATTGGGCCACATTTACCAGGATTAAATTATAAAGGAATAAATATAAAATGCTACAATTGAGTTTGAATAATCATTCACACATATCATTTGGAAGAGGTATAACCAGATAGTAGTTGATCTGAAAATATTTGAAAGATTGTGGAAAAGTATAATATTTGTATGAATAAAGAGAATATGCAATGTAGTAATCAAAATATTTGATAAAAGCACAAGTTGCACACAGAAAAAAAGTGCTCAGAAATAAGAAAACAATTATAGCCCCATTCAGAGAACATTGAGGTCTGTGTATTACATTTAAGAAAGATATTGATAAGTGGAAGAGAGTCTAGAAAAAGGAATTCAGAATAGAGAAGACCTGAAAAATTATGTTTTACATGCATGTTTTACATTACATGTTTTACTTGAAAGAGAAGATTTAAAGAAAATTTGATTGTTGTCTTCAAAGTATTGTAAAGTAAAAAAATAAATTATTCATTAAGCAAAATGGGGAATAATGGCTAGAAGGTAAAAAGAGGAAATTTATATGGGAGGAAAAAGCTTTCTAGCAATTAGAGTAATCCCAAACTAGAATGAGCTGTTGTGGAACATAATGGGTTTGTCCTCACCCCTTACAGCCTCAATGAAGTGGAAATCTGGATAATCCCTTACAGTGTATATTTTTAAAGGTTTGGATTAGCCTAAATGACCTCATAGGCCACTTCTGAGGATGAAATGATATTATTCTAAGATTCCATGATTTCATAAATGTAATATCTTAATGGAAGAATTGAAATAATTGCTCTGTGTGCTTTTGCCATTACAACAATATCACAAGTAGAGATATCAAGCCATGTATCCTCTCAATAAACAGTTATTAGCCATTTCAAGTTCTAAAACAGAAAAAATATAATATCAAAAAATTAAAACCATGATTAAAAGTGATTTTTTTCAAATCTAGCCCCCTGAATTCTTTCCTTAGAATCTTCTGAGATTCCATTCAGCAACCCATCTCCTACCATTTTTATAACTTTACCTGGAAGAAAGGAATGGCAAATAGATGAGTAGTTTTGAAATATCCCAGAACCTTATTGTGCCACAGTCTCCCCTAAATTGTCCTGCCTCAGTTTCCCTAATTGTCTTGCCTCAGTTTCCCTAATTGTCCTGCCTCAGTTTCCTTGAAGTGTTCTGCCTTAATCCCCTGGTTTACAACCCCCTTTCTCATCATTAGGACTGACATAACTTAGGGCTAGTTACTCTAAGGTTATAAATTGTAAATATATAGACTCAAGATAAGGAGGAATTCAGACTTCCTGCCTCCTAACTCTTCTAAGTCATCAAGAATTTATCGTCCTACCCCCCCCCCCCCAAACTGTCAGAACTGGATTGGTGGTCCCTGCCTGGAGATTCCTGCTCACCAGTTGGATTCCAACCTCCAAAAAAACCTATCTGAATTGGCAAAGTTCTTCAAATTAATATTTTACCTGATCATAACATGACCTTTATTCCCATTTCCACCTGTTTCCTATTCCTTATCTTTCTTCAAATGAAGTCTCCTCCAAACCTTTTCTTGATCCTTTCCAACTAAAAGAAATTTCTCCTATATTTGAATTCCAAAAACCAATTCTAACCTTGTGCTATAAATATTATTAAGATAACCAATTTACTCTCTTAGACTTTGAACTACAGAGGCCTGGAACCAGCTTTAAATTTTTGTATTTTAATTGAATTGAGTGAATGATTAAAATAATAAAGATAGTACATACAAATGTGTCAGAATTTTAAAGGGAAAACAAAACCAAATTGCATTTTTTTTTATTCATTTTTCCAAATTATCCCCTCCCTCCCTGCACTCCCTCCCCCCGATGACAGGTAATCCCATACATTTTACATGTGTTACAATATAACCTAGATACAATATATGTATGTAAATACCATTTTCTTGTTGCACATTAATTATTAGCTTCCAAAGGTATAAGTAACCTGGGTACATAGACAGTAGTGCTAACAATTTACATTCACTTCCCAGTGTTCCTTCTCTGGGTGTAGTTATTTCTGTCCATCATTGATCAACTGGAAGTGAGTTGGATCTTCTTTATGTTGAAGATTTCCACTTCCATCAGAATACATCCTCATACAGTATTGTTGTTGAAGTGTATAGTGATCTTCTGGTTCTGCTCATTTCACTCAGGAAAAGTTGATTTAAGTCTCTCCAAGCCTCTCTGTATTCCTCCTGCTGGTCATTTCTTACAGAGCAATAATATTCCATAACCTTCATATACCACAATTTACCCAACCATTCTCCAACTGATGGACATCCATTCAACTTCCAGTTTCTAGCTACAACAAAAAGAGCTGCCACAAACATTTTGGCACATACAGGTCGCCTTCCACTCTTTAGTATTTCTTTGGGATATAATCCCAATAACAGCAATGCTGGGTCAAAGGGTATGCACAGTTTGATAACTTTTTGGGCATAGTTCCAAATTGCTCTCCAGAATGGCTGCATTCTTTCACAACTCCACCAACAATGTATCAGTGTCCCAGTTTTCCCACATCCCCTCCAACATTCATCATTATTTGTTCCTGTCATCTTAGCCAATCTGACAGGTGTGTAGTGGTATCTCAGAGTTGTCTTAATTTGCATTTCTCTGATCAGTAGTGATTTGGAACACTCTTTCATATGAGTGGAAATAGTTTTAATTTCATCATCTGAGAATTGTCTGTTCATATCCCTTGACCATTTATCAATTGGAGAATGGTTTGGTTTCCTATAAATCAGGGTCAGTTCTCTATATATTTTGGAAATGAGACCTTTGTCAGAACCTTTGTTTTTAAAAATATTTTCCCACTTTGTAACTTCCCTTCTAATCTTGTTTGCATTAGTATTGTTCATACAGAAACTTTTTAGTTTGATGTAATCAAAATCTTCTATTTTGTGATCAATAATGATCTCTAATTCTCCTCTGGTCATAAATTCCTTCCTCCTCCACAGGTCTGAGAGGTAGACTATTTTCTGTTCCTCTAATCTATTTATGATCTCATTCTTTATGCCTAAATCATGGACCCATTTTGATCTTATCTTGGTATATGGTGTTAAATGTAGATCCATATCTAATTTCTGCCATACTAATTTCCAGTTTTCCCAACAGTTTCTTCCAACTAATGAATTTTTGTCCCTAATGTTGGTATCTTTGGGTTTGTCAAAGATTAGATTGCTATAGATGTACCCTTTTTTGTCCTTTGTATCTAATCTGTTCCACTGATCTACTGTTCTATTTCTTAGCCAATACCAAATGGTTTTGGTGACTGCTGCTGTATAATATAGCTTTATATCAGGTACACTTAGACCACCTTCCTCTGAGTTTTTTTTTCATTAGTTCCCTTGCAATTCTCGACCTTTTATTCTTCCATATGAATTTTGTTGTTATTTTTTCTAGGTCATTGAAATAGTTTCTTGGGAGTCTGATTGGTATAGCACTAAATAAATAGATTAGTTTGGGGAGTATTGTCATCTTTATTATATTCGCTCGGCCTATCCAAGAGCACTGAATGTCTTTCCAATTATTTAAATCTGATTTTATTTTTGTGGCAAGTGTTTTGTAATTTTTCTCATATAATTCCTGACTTTTCTTTGGTAGATGGATTCCCAAATACTTTATACTCTCAACATTTGTTTGGAATGGAATTTCTCTTTGTATCTCTTGCTGTTGCATTTTGTTAGTGATATATAAAAATGCCGAGGATTTATGTGGATTTATTTTGTATCCTGCCACTTTGCTGAAATTTTGAATTATTTCTAATAGCTTTTTAGCAGAGTCTTTGGGGTTCTCTAAGTATACCATCATGTCATCTGCAAAAAGTGATAGTTTAATTTCCTCATTTCCTACTCTAATTCCTTGAATCTCTTTCTCGGCTCTTATTGCCGAGGCTAGCGTTTCTAGTACTATATTGAATAGTAATGGTGATAGTGGGCAACCTTGTTTCACTCCTGATCTTACTGGGAAAGGTTGCAGTTTATTTCTATTGCATATTATGTTTACTGAAGGTCTTAAATATATGTTCCTGATTATTCTAAGGAATAATCCATTTATTCCTATACTCTCAAGAGTTTTTAGTAGGAATGGATGTTGGATTTTGTCAAATGCTTTTTCTGCATCTATTGAGATGATCATATGGTTTTTATTAATTTGATTATTAATATGGTCAATTATACTAATAGTTTTCCTAATATTAAACCAGCCCTGCATTTCTGGTGTGAATCCCACTTGATCATAGTGCATTATCCTGGGGATGATTTTCTGAAGTCTTTTTGCTAATATCTTATTTAAGATTTTAGCATCAATATTCATTAAGGAAATTGGTCTATAATTTTCTTTCTCAGTTTTCGATCTACCTGGTTTAGGTATCAGTACCATGTCTGTGTCATAAAAGGACTTTGATAGGACTCCTTCATTCCCTATTTTTTCAAATAGTTTATATAGCGTTGGGGCTAATTGTTCTTTAAATGTTTGGTAGAATTCACATATAAATCCATCTGGTCCAGGGGATTTTTTCCTGGGGAGTTGATTAATAGCTTGTTTTATTTCTTTTACTGAAATGGGACTATTTCAGCAATTTATTTCCTCCTCTGTTAATCTAGGAAGCCTATATTTTTTGAGGAAGTCATTCATTTCACTTAAGTTATCAAATTTATTGGCATAAAGTTGGGCAAAGTAACTCCTTATTATTTCTCTAATTTCCTCTTCATTGGTGGAAAGATCCCCCTTTTCATTTGTAAGACTATCAATTTGATTTTCCTCTTTCTTTTTTCTGATCAGATTTACCAAAGGTTTATCTATTTTATTGGCTTTTTCATAAAACCAACTCTTGGTTTTATTTATGAATTCAATAGTTTTTTTTTTTTTTTTTTTTTTTTTTACTTTCAATATTATTGATTTCTCCTTTTAATTTTTGTATTTCAAGTTTAATTTTTGGTTGGGGGTTTTTAATTTGGTCTTTTTCTAGCCTTTTAAGTTGCAAGCCCAATTCGTTAATCTTCTCTTTCTCTATTTTCTTCAAATAAGCCTCTAAAGATATAAAATTTCCCCTTATTACTGCTTTAGCTGCATCCCAAAGATTTTGGTATGATGTCTCATCATTGTCATTATCTTGGGTGAAATTATTAATTGTTTCTATAATTTGCTCTTTCACCCAGTCATTCTTTAAGATGAGATTATTCAGTTTCCAATTACTTTTTGGTCTATTTATCCCTAACGTTTTACTGAATATAGCTTTTATTGCATTGTGGTCTGAGAAGAAGGGATTTATTATTTCTGCCTTCCTACATTTAATTTTGAGATCTTTATGTCCTAATATATGGTCACTTTTTGTATAGGATCCATGAACTGCTGAGAAGAAAGTATATTCCTTTCTATTGCCATTCAGTTTTCTCCAAAGGTCTATCATACCTAATTTTTCTAATGTTCTATTTACTTTTTAAATTTCTTTCTTGTTTGTTTTGTGGTTTGATTTGTCTAAATCTGAGAGTGCAAGGTTGAGATCTCCCACTATTATAGTTTTACTGTCTATTTCTTCTTGCAGTTCTCTTAACTTTTCCTTTAGAAAGTTAGATGCTATACCACTTGGTGCATATATGTTTAGTATCGATATGGCTTCATTATTTGTGTTACCTTTCAGCAGGATATAGTTTCCTTCCTTATCTCTTTTAATTAGATCAACTTCTGCTTTTGCTTGATCTGAGATAAGGATAGCTACCCCTGCTTTTTTGGCTTTACCTGAAGCATAATAGATTCTGCTCCAACCTTTTACCTTTACTCTGTATGTATCTCCCTGCTTTAAGTGTGTTTCCTGTAAACAACATATTGTAGGGTTCTGATTTTTGATCCAGGCTGCTATCCGTCTCCATTTGATGGGAGCGTTCATCCCATTCACATTTACAGTTAAAATTACTAATTCTGTATTTCCTGCCATCATATTATCCCCTAATTGTGCTTTTTCCCTTGACCCCCCTGAACTCCTTCCCCAAAATTTAATTTATAGACCCCCCTTGTGACCCATAGCCCTCCCTTTTTTTTTTTAGTATCCCTTCCCCCTCCCTCCCCGTCTCTTCCCTTATTCTCCTTTTCCTTTTCCCTTTTCCTCTCCCCCCTTTTAATGAGGTGAGAGAGAATTCTCTGAAAAACAAATATGACAATTATTTACTCTTTGAGCCTCTTCTGATGAGAGTAAGATTTACACAATGATTCTCCCCCTCTCTAAATTCCCTCAGATATCGTGTATTTTCTATGCCTCTTCCTGGGATGTAGTTTCCCTCTTTTTATCACACCCTCCCCTTTTTCTGATACTACCCCCTTCCCTTTTCTACACCCCCTCCTTTTTTTTCTTTTATATCAGTAAAATCAAATTATCCCTGCGTACTTTCTATATACCCACAACAGAGATATAGTTCTCAAGGGTTCTGTGTACCTTTTTCTGTTTCTCTTCAGTCTTGTGGATGTAGATCAAATTTTTTGTTTAAATCTGTTTTTTTTCTTAGAAATATATAGAATTCCTCTATTTCATTGAATGACCATCTTCTTCCATGGAAAAAGATGCTAAACTTAGCTGGGTAGTTTATTCTTGGTTGCAATCCTTGATCTTTTGCCTTTCAGAATATCAGTTTCCAGGCCCTTCTATCTTTTAATGTGGAGGCAGCCAGATGTTTTGTGACCCTTCTTGTGGCACCTTGGTATTTAAATTGTTTTTTTCTAGCTGCTTGCAGGATTTTCTCCTTTGTGTGGTAATTCTGCAGCTTAGCCACAATATTCCGTGGTGTTCTTTTTTTAGGGTCTATTTCAGAAGGAGTTCGATGAATTCTTTTAACATCTACTTTCCCTTCTGTTTCTATTATCTCAGGACAGTTCTCTTTGATAATTTCCTGTAAAATAGAATCTAGGCTCTTTTTTTGGTCATAGTTTTCGGGAAGTCCAATGATCCGCAGATTATCTCTCCTAGATCTATTTTCCAGGTCTATAGATTTTCCCAGTAAGTATTTGACGTTGTTCTCCAACTTCTCATTTTTTTTTGTTTTGTTTGACTGATTCTTGGGTTCTCTGTGAATCATTCATTTCTATTTGTTCCATCCTGACTTTTAAGGAGTTATTTTCTTCTTTCACAGTTTTTAGTTCTTTTTGTAAATGCCCAATTTCATTTTTAAATTAATTATTTTGCTCTATTGAATTTTTTTCCATTTCCCTAATTTTTTTTTTGAGAATTATTTTCTTTTTCTAATTCAGAAATCCTATTTTCTTGGGACTTTTTTATCTTCTCCAATTCAGAAATCCTACTTTCCTGTGATTTTTTAACCTTTTCTAATTCATAAATTTTGTTTCCCTGCATCTCCTGTGAATTCTTTGTTTTTTCCAACTCCAATTTCAGAACGTTGTTATTCTCTATCATAGCTTCTCTTTCCTTTCCCCATTTTTCTTCAAACTCTCTTAACTTTTTAATAGTCTCTTCAAGGAGAGAGTTATGTGATGGGGGGCAGGAGTCATTCCCCTTTAGGTTGTTATATGCTGACTCTCTGCTGTTAACTTCCTCGGGGTTGGATACCCGCTCTTTCTCTGTGTAGAAGGAATCTATGGTTTTTTTGGGCTTCTTGCTCATACTTAAAACATCTTTTGGGGTCTGTCCCTGGGGTAGGAAATTATTTATTTATTTCTTTACCAGCTTCCTCCCAGACCAGATGGATGCAGCGGCCCCCGCACCTGAGCTAAGAGAGAGTTCTGGGAGAGAGTTCCCCACCCCCTCCCCGGAAGTGCCTCAGAGGTGATCAGCACTGCTGTGCTTTGAGGGCGCTGTGTTTTAGCGGCTTCCCTGAGGTTGAGACTGAACAGTAAAGGTGACTCAAAGCCTAGCCTATGTGTCCAGGTGGGGCGTGGATGTCTGCAGCAGGTGACGTGAAAAGCCCCTGTGCTCAAACTGGGAAGTGTCTGCCAGAAACCACGGTCCCTAGTTCAAAGGTTCTCCTTCTCTGGGACTTCTGTTCCACAGCCTCCAGCCAGCCGAGCCAGGCACTATGAGTTACCACCCTGCCCACTCTTCAATCTCTTAAATACCCCGAGGTAACAGCCTGGATTGCCTATGTAGGCCACACCCCTGGTGCCGAGATCTGCTGAGTCACCCCTGGGATCCGGGAAGATCCAATCTAGTTTTAAATTTTAAAGTGGCTTATCTTTCTCTTCTGAACTGCTGCACTATAAGCAGAGAAGAGCTAACAGCCTGTGCCAGATTCTTTTATGTCAGTGGATTCTCTGATCCCAGAGCCCTCCCCAGCGTGACCGGAGCAGTGTGCCACTACCCCACCTTCTGCGCTGGCCTCTCTTCTTCCTCCCCTGGGAGCTGACCTTTCCTGCTGAAACTCCAGATTCTCTTCAGCTGGTAAGTCATGCTTCCAGTCCTTGTGGATTCTATCAGTCCAACGCTATTTCTGAGGCTGATTAAATCTAGTTGGTTGTAAGGGAAGAAAGGAGCTTACACAGTGGCGTGTATCTTCTCCGCCATCTTGGCTCCGCCCCAAAGTTCCCAAATTGCATTTTTAAGAGAAAACCAAAATTAAATAAGAATGGAAGAATTGGGAAGAGATGAGAGGTAGGGAAGAAGTCTCATATATTTCCCCATATCTTATAAGTACTACAAAGTGTCACTTTTTAAAAATGGTCTCAAATTCTAGGACAAAATCAATTCATTTGACCTAGACTCTTTCCTCAATCAAAATATGCTAACCCATGCTTTCAGGAAATTCTAATCAATATGACCTATGTACTCTTCCATACTCCAATATTGCCTGAAACTACTCCCACATCCTTCTGGTATTTTTTTTTTTAATCTAGCATTTATAACAGGGTGGAAAGTTTGGGCTAGAATTAGATGGGCAGCTGCATTGTACCACCTGCCACAAATACAATTGAATAGAGACCAGGAAAAATCCCAGAATTGTGTAGTAATAGGCCTTCTGGAATCATCCACTTTGGTCCAAAGTGATTATATGTCTAAGTAATAAATAATTTATGCACAATTCCAGATTACTAGTCCATGATAATGTAGTAGTTAAGGATGTAAGTTTTCACACTGTATTTCATCACTATATTATAACTGAATATGATCAGCCCAATGCATTATGTTCTTACTGATTCTGTCACATTATGCATGACAATAGCCACTAGACTTGTTTTCTTGTTTGAAAAATGAGATACTCTGCCTTTTGATATCAAGTATACTCTGTATATAAGTTCTACTTAATTCTTTGAATTTAAATATTAAAAACAAATCATAGAATATTAGAACTTAGATTCTTCTGAAAGTTCATCTTTTCCATAGAATTATAGCATTTAGGAATTGAAAGGAATGTGAATAATCAGCTAAACCAGTTTGCATTAAAATCAATACTTCTCTCTAAAACATAACCAACAAATGTTAATTTAACTTTCATTTGAAGAATTCCAATTAAAGGGAAATTAGACAGCTCTAATTTTTAGGGGTGTTTTTCCCATTATTTAATCAAATTTTGTCCCTTTCTACCTAAATCTATTATTCCACCTAGGACCAAAAACAACAAATCTGATCTCAATTCTAAATTACAGTGTTTCAAATATTTGTAAATCATTATCTACCATGTCTATCAAGTTTTATCTTCCCAAAGATAAAAAATTCCCATTCCATTGCACCACTCTTATATGGCATGCAAATGAAGCCAACTTATAATTGTATTTAAATTTGATTGCACACAGTATCCAAAATCCAAAAGAATACCATTCAGGAGATTATCACTTTCTTATTTTGCAAAATTATGTTACACTTACAGATGGAGAAATTGATAGTCAGAAAGACTAAGTGCTGTACTCAAACTTGGAAAGATACTCTGTTACAGAGCTATGGGTATAACCCAAATCTCAGAATTAACAATATCCAAGTGTAATATTAATTCCATTATATCACAGTGTCTTTTGATTTTACATTGAACTCTATTATTTAAATCCTGGAGATGCTTATATCTTGTGAACAGATTGGATCTCTAAACCCAAGGTTAGAAATTCAGCTCTAGGTATGAATAGCATATGAAGAGAGGTGTTGGTGGCACAGTCATATAACTGCAAACTTCCATTTTTATTCCTTGAAAACTTGACTGAGTAGATAGGAACATGTTTCTACCAAATATTAAAATAGAATTTTAAATTTCCTTTTTAACTATATGTTTAATATGAGTTCATCACAAAGAACCATATGCTAAGTCTATGCAAGAAGAACATTGCCACTGAGGAAATAAATTGAACAAAAATCCATTATCCTATATAAAGTTTATTTATTTTTTCTTCAGAATCTGAGCTCTTCTGTTTTCTCTGAAAATCAAAAATCTCAGAGGAAAAAAATAAACATTATGATTTTAATTGTTGTGTAGTTTCAAATCACTCTTTAATTCTGTTCTGAAATCTAGTAATAGAGGTTTATCTCTTCCAGAAGCCAAAATGGTACAGTAAGCAATGAATGAGATACCTTTCTATGTTCATGTCTGAGTAACCATAAAATGGCAGCCCAAAAGAGGTCCTAGAACAGTAAGATCAGCAAGAGAACAGGGAGAAACTGTCTTTTATCCCAGTAAACTTGGAGGATTGGCAGAAGAGCTCTCTTTCACTTGGATAAAGGGGAGACAAAGTACAATAGGAAAACCCCCAGTGAACTGGCAACAAGTCTCACCTCAGCAAATCAATATGAAATGTAGAGTCCTAAGGTGGTGGGGAGGTAAACACCAACATCAGAATTCCCCACACGCCTTGGAAAAACCAGATAACTCTGTAAACTTCAGCTCTGGGAATCACTTCATGCTCTAGTGTAGTCCCAATCAAACATTCTCCACATTCCAGTCTTTCATGTGCCTTCATTGTAGCCACAGTGAAACACAGAAATATCTCACCTTGTTGCATCATAAGCCAGTTACCATCACTAAGATTAGCATTAGGTAAGCCATCCCACATTAACAGTCTTCAATAGCACCCCTTATCCCATGGCCTCAGCCAGTCAGCCAGCACTAGACACTACTGTTGATTTCAGGGAATCATCAGTGCAGCATCAGGTAAAAAGCCAGTAGTCAATGAGACAAGATGCCTCAGATAGTATTCCTTTCACCCAAACAGCACACTCTAAGACAGAGAGACACAGAGAGAGAGACAGAGAGAGAGAGAGAGATACAGAGACAGAGACAGAAATGGAAAAAGGGGACAGAGGGAGAAAAAGGGGGGGAGGGGGAGGGATAGGAAAAAGCAGGGAGAGAGAAAAGGGTGAGGGGGAGTACAAAGGAAGAAGGGGAAGAAAAGGAGGAGGAACAGAAGAAGGAAGAGGGATAGAGAGGAGGAGGGGGAGGGAAGAAGAGAAGCAAAATGAAAGAAAGAAAGAAAGAAAGAAAGAAAGAAAGAAAGAAAGAAAGAAAGAAAGAAAGAAAGAAAGAAAGAAAGAAAGAAAGAAAGAAAGAAAGAAAGAAAGAAAGAAAGAAAGAAATTAACCATAAAAATATTGTTATAGTTTCAGGGAAAACCAAGACACAAACTCAGAAGACAACAATGTCAAAACATTTGTATGGGCAAAACCTAAAAGATAAGTGGGAAATGGTCTTAAGGGCCAAAAGAAAGCCTTCATGGAAAGACTCAAAAAAAAAAAAAAAAAAAAAAAAAGAGATTTAAAATCATATAAGAGAAGTAGAATAAAGATTGGTAAAGGAAATTAAGGTGATGGAAGAAAATTATGAAAAAAAAAGTTAATAACTGGGAAATTTACTTAAAAAGTAGAATTGCTCAAATTAAGAAAGAGATATAAAAATCCACTGAAGAAAACATCCCTTTAAAGAAAACAATTGGGGAGGATTCTGGTAAGATGGCAGAGTATGTTGGCTCTCCAGATTTCTCCCACAAATAGAACAAATTTGCACCTCAGGGTGAACATAGACTGGTGAAAAATCAAGAAGACTTGGGGTAGAACTGGGATCCTCCACGTACAACCCTAGAAGATCCCATGCAACACCTACTGGCTAACTCCACAAAACCATCAAGTGTGGAGATTTGGAGCTGGCTGTTTTTGGTTTCAGCCTCAGCAGGAATAACAGAAACTTTTACCTCCTGGATAGCTTGTGGAGTCAGGGTCTGAGTCCAAGAAAACTGAGGGAACCTCAGCTGGTTGGGAAGGACAAGCCCAGCTGTGCTGCAAGGACATGGCCCTGGGCAAAAGGAACCAGTACACTTGGTGAGTGCAGAAGCAATGGAGCAGGAAGCTGTTGGCTATGGGCTCTTGCAAGAGAGTAGATCTCTTGGTTTGGGGTTCCTGGTTAGAGGGGAGAGCTGAAGTGAAGCTAGAAAAACCATAGCCTTAGCTCCACAATTAGAGGGGTGTACATTAATACCTCTTATTTTAAAAAATTTGAATGGCAAAGAAGAAAAACCTTACCATAAAAACTCATTATGGAAACTGGGAATACTGGGGTTCAACTTCAAAAGAAGACACTGAAGTAAAAAAAAGCTTTTACTCCAAAGAGTAATGTGAAATGGGTCCCTGTCCAGAGAGAATTTAAAAATAAAAAATAAAAATTTAAAAATAAAATGAGAAACATTGGGGAAAAACTAAAAAAAATATTAAAATTTCACTCAAAAAACCTAAGAAGTTTTTTTAAAAGTTAAAAAACTAGAAAAGGAGAAACAGAATCTCAAAGAAGAAAATAACTGGCAAAAGGAAGCCAGTAGAACTCTGAAAGACTAAGAAATTAAAAAAAAAAAAAAAAAAAAGAAACAGATTCTAAAAAAATGAAAAACTAGACCAAATGTAAAACATCTTATAAGAAAAATGACCATTCTGGAGAACCCAACAAGAAGAGAAAATATAAGAATAATTGAACCGCCTGAAAGTTGTAACCAAAAAAAAAAAAAAAAAAAAAAAAAAAACCTTTGACACAATAATGCAATAAATAATTCAAGAAAATTGAGAATGATAGAATATGAGGAAAACCCAGAAATAGCAAAAATCTACTGATTACCACTCATCAAGATCATTTAGGGAAAAGACATAGGAATATTATTGCCAAATTTTGAAACCCTCAGATTAAAGAGAAAAATTTTGCAACAAGAAAAAAATCAATTAAATATGCTAGAACTACAATTAGAATTGTATAGGACCTATCAGCAATCAGAATAAAGCACTGCAGGTTGTGGAATCATATCCAATAACAATCAAAAGAACTAGATTTATGGCCAAAAATATCATATCTACCAAAATTATCAAATTTTGATTATGATGATGACTGAGAAAAAATGAACATTTAATGAACTTGCAAATTTTCAGCAAGTTCTATCCACTAAACCCAAACTTACTAAAAAATTTACATATAAGAATAAATATCAAAGATCAATGTCAAGGAACTCTACATGGACAAATTATATGAATACCATATGTTTAAGATAGACACAAACAATAGGGTAGTTCCAAAGAATTATAACACTAGTAATTATGTTATACAAAAGAGTGCATAAGAAGAATAGACACAGAGGCATTAGAGGGAGAAAGAGGGCTCCTAGTTCTAAAATTCATATTGCAAATAGGTTAAACAGGAATACTACATATATATAAATATATATATATATATATATATATATATATATATATAATGAAGGGTATAGCACTCTCCAAAATCTATAAAGAAATAGAAGAGATGGATGGGTAGGCAGGGAAACAAAAGTGTAAGGGATGAAGATAATGGAATGATCCATGGGTGGAGGAAAGTTAAATAATAGCCAGGCAAAATAAGGAATAAAATTAAAGCAAAGAATGAGTGGGATATAAAAGTTATATGTGTATATGGGGGAAATGTGTATATGCATGTATATGGATATGTATATATCCGTGTGTGTGTGTGTGTGTGTGTGTGTGTGTGTGTGTATTCGTAACTATAATCTATTTGGGGATGGGAGGAGGATGAAAGGAGACAAAAAGAATAAACTAAAAAAAGTGTACAGCAGAGAACAAAATAATTATTTACAAAGAAGTAAAAAAAAAAAAGATTATAATATCTCATGAATATAATTTCATACTCATGCACACATATACTTTCTTGACCTGGTAATTTGTTATATAGTTTGAATCCTCCTTGATGTTCTGCTGGGGACATGATAATGTTATCTTTTATTTTGTATGCCTTGTCTGTTTTTTCTTTTCTTCTTATTCTGTTTTTTTTTTTTTAATTAAAAAAGAATATAACTGCTCAAATGAAAAAGAATATACACCAGTTACCTGAGGAAAAAAAATACCTTAAAAGTTAGAATGGGGCAAACTAAAGCTAATGGACTTGTTAAGAAATTAAGAATCAATCAAACAAATTCTAAAGAATGAAAAATAATAATAGAAGAAAATGTAAAATACTTTCTGAGAAAAATAACTGACCTGGAAATTAGATCCAGGAGAGGCAGTATCAGAATCATTGGACTACCATAATCAAAAGGAGTAGCTAAACAGCATTTTTCAAAAAGTTATCAAAGAAAATTGCCCTAATGTTCTGGAACTAGAGAAAAAATTAGGTATTGAAAGAATTTACTGATCACCTCAGAAATCATATTACAAAATAAAAGCTCCAAGGAATATAATAGTCAAATTTCAGAACTATTATGTCAAGGAAAAAGAATTATGAGTGGCCAAAAAGAAACAATTCAAATAACAGAGTCACAATCAAGATTAAAACAGTGCCTGACAGCTTCAACACTAAAGGACTGGATGTTATGGAACATGATATTCTGAAAAGCAAAGGAGCTAGAACTGTAACCAAGGATAACCTACCCAGCAAAACTAAGCATAATACTTTAAGGGGGAAACATGGTCATTCAGTGTAATAGAAGAATATCAAGCTTTCAAACAAGAAGACCAGAACTAAATAAAAATTTTGACTTCCAATTCAAGACCTAAGAGAAACATAAACAAATAAAAAAAATATATAAAATATATAACTAATCTGCCTTCATTTGTACTCAGGAAAATGATACTTGTGATTCTTAATAATTATATTACTACTAGTATAGCCAGAAGGGATATACATAAAATAGGGCTTAGAGGGAATGAAATTTTACAAATAAAGGATGACAAAGAGTAGTATACTGGATACAGAAGAAGGGGGAGGTAGAATGATATAAATTATTTCACACAAAGAGCTGTGAAAGATTATAGTAGAGGGGAAAATAGGAATGTAGGTGATGGGTATCACATGAACAATACTTTCATATGTATTGGATCAAAGAGGAAACAATTTACATAATCAGTTGACTGTGCATGCCAATCTTACCTCACAAGGAAAGATAAGGAGAGAAGATTAAATAAGAATGGACTGATAGAAGGGAGGATAGATCAGGGAAGACAGTGAATAGAAGTAAAATTCTGGAGGGAGTGGGAAACAGAGAAAGAAGACAAGCAGGAGGAAAAATAGGATGGCAGAAAATAGAGAGCAAGCAATCATAATCATGAATGTGAAGGGATGAATTCTCCCATAAAACAGAGGTGAATGACAAAAAAATCAAAAAAACAGGATCCCACAATATGCTGTTTATAAAAAACACATTAAAATAGAAAGACACATATATGGAGTAAAAGTAAGGTGATAAGAATAGAATCTAATATGCTTCAGCTGAAGTTTTAAAAATAAAGCAGGAGTACCAATTCTGATCTCAGATTAAAAAAGCAAAAAAAAGACCTAATTAAGTAAGATAAAGAAGAAAACTACATCTTGTTAAAAGATACCTCAGATAATGAAACAATAGCAATACTAAACAAATGTGCATCAAGTGATAAAACATTCACATTCTTAAAGAAGTTAAGTGAATTACATGGAGAAAAATAGCAAAATTATACTAGTGGGAGACTTAAACTTTCCCCTCTTAGAACTCAATAAATTAAACCAAAAAACAAACAAGAAAGAACATGAGGAGATAAATAGAATTTTAGAAAAGTTAGATATGACAGACCTTTGGAGAAAACTGAATAGAAACAGAAAAAAGTATATGCCTTTTTCTCAATAGCACATGTTACTAACACAAAAATAAACTAAGTAGAGGGGCCTAAAAATGTTCAAAATCAAATGTAAAAAGATAAAAATACTAAATGTACTCTTTACAGATCATAATATAATAAAAATCACATCTAGCAAAAAGCAGTGGAAGGATAGATTAAAAATTCATAGGAAATGAAATAATCTAATCCTAAAAAGAAGTGGGTAAAAGAACATATCATAGAAGCAATGATTTTATTAAAGATAATAACAATAATAAGACAACATACAAAATATATGTGATGCAACCAAAATAGTACTTAGGGGAGAATTTATTTCTCCAAATTCTTGCACCAATAAAATAAAAAATAAAATGAATGAATTAGGCATATAGCTAAAAGTAAGTGAAAAATTAATGAAATGAGAACCAAATTGTAAATCTTTTTAAAAATCCTAAAAAAGTTGAGATTAATAGGATTAAAAGAAAAAAAAAACAACTCTCAAGCTAATAAGTAAATTTAGGAAGGAGCTTCATGAGGAGAAAATACTCAATAAGATTGATAAGTCATTGGTAAATTTAATTTGAAAAGGAAAGAATATCAACAACTTAGGATCAAAAATGAAAAGATTAAGATCACCACCAACAAAGAAGACATTTGAACAATCAATAGTAAATATTTTGCCCAATTATAATCCAAAAAAATCTGGTAATTTAAGCAAAATTGATGAATATTATAAAAATATAAATTACTCAGATTAATAAATCAAGAAGTAGAAACTCCATCTTAGGAAAAAACTAATTAAACAAGTCATCAATGAACTCTGTAAGAAAAATTTCCCAGGGCTAGATGTATCCACAAATAAATTTCTACTCAACATTATAAAATATTGAAAAAAAAAAAGTGGAGTTTTATCAAACTTTTTTTTGTGACACAAACATAGTCCTCATATCTAAACCAGGAAGAGCTAAAACAGAGAAAGAAAATTATACCCAAATTTCCCTCATGAATTTTGATGCAAACATTTTGAACAATTTGCAAGCAAAGCTATTACAGTAATATATCACAAGAATTATACATTATAATTAGGTAAGATTTACACCAAGAATGAAAAATTGGTTCAATATTAGGAAAACAATCAACACACTTGATCATATCAATAAGAAAACCAACAGAAATCATACGATTATCTCAATAGATATTGAAAAAGCTTTTGACAAAATAAAGCACCCATTCTTTTTTTTTTTTTTTTCTGGGTAATTTTTTAAAAATAAATTTTAATGGTTTTTATTTACCAGATATATGCATGGGTAATTTTACAACATTGACAATTGCCAAACCTTTTGTTCTAATTTTCCCCTCCTCCCCCCCTCCAGATGGCAGGTTGACCGATACATGTTAAATATGTTAAAGTATAAATTAAATATAATATATGTATACATGTCCAAACAGTTGTTTTGCTGTACAAAAATAATTGGACTTTGAAATAGTGTACAATTAGCCTGTGAAGGAAATCCAAAATTCAGGCAGACAAAATTAGAGGTATTGGGAATTCTATGTTGTAAAGGTCCTGTTGTCTTTCAGTTGCAATCCTTCTCTGGGAGGAGATCTCTTTTCTGTAAAACCTTTTCCTCTGTGAGCAGGTTTCTTGGGAAGCTTCTGGAGCCTCCAGCCAGGCTCTCTCCTTCCAAACCGCTGTCCCAACTCTGTCCCAGACTCCACTCTCCTCCAAGCCCAATGTTGCCTCAAAACATAAATCCATCAATATGGAAGGTATTACACATAATTGCATAAATTACGTAAATACATAGTAACATAACACATGCTAGAAGTGATGTAACAAATAACATGATCAAATAATCATAAATTGAGAATTTATACATGTCCATAAGTCCATTGTCCATTAGTTCATGTGCCATGAATCAAATAATCCCTGCAAGTTTTAAAGTTCTTTAACAGTCTTATTTTGTATTAGGGAATCTTTAACAGTCTCCTTATCAGCCATGTTCTTTCGGGGTCAGATGTTTCTTAGATCTTCTCCTTTGTTTTGAGGTTTTTCTCTTGTTCTGTCTCTCTCTGATGGACAAGGCAAATATGACTCATTGGTACCCATCTGATTCCTTTTCTATCTGAAGAAATACAAGCAAACCCTCTGCCCCAGGCAGTTAACCTATCTGGTCCCTTCCATTCACCACTTTCTGGATCTCTCCACATCACCTGGTGATTATCTAAGGAAAGTGGAGCTGCTCGCACTGGACACTGCCCTTCTGGTGGGTTATAAAACCTGTCTGCCAGAGCCAGTACATCTTTGTCAAAAATTTAAAAATTAATGGTATAGAGAACTAAATTTAGAAGTTCTCTAAGGTTACCTGTGGCTCCCCCTTTCTTTTGTTTTTGGAGGAGTGTCTTATGTCTCTGTTTCTTCTCTCTACTATTGCCTGACCTTGCAGATTAAAAGGTATTCCAGTGGTGTGTAAAATTTTATACTGCATACAAAAGTGCGCAAAATGTTTAGAAGTAAATGCAGGTCCATCATCTGTTTTTATTTCTTGTGGCACACCCATAATTGCAAATGCTTGGATAAGTGACCACTTGGGCTGTCCCTTTTGCTGTTGGCCCTGCAAAAGTAAATCCTGAAAAGGTATTTACCACCACGTGGATAAAAGACAGATGACTAAAAGATTTATAATGGGTCACATCCATTTCCCAGATTTCATTGGGTCTCAAACCACGAGGATTCTTCCATGGAGGGAGTGTAGGAGCATGGAAAGGAAGGCAATCTTACAGCTTTTAACTATGCTCCTAGCTTCCTCTCTTGATATTCCAAATTGTAAATGTAAAGCTCAAGCAGCTTGATGATATTTAGAATGAGATTCTTGTGCTTTCTGAAATAGAGGAGTACTGGCTACCATAATTAAAAGGTTATATGCCTTTGAATTTCCATCAAAAATAGGACCTGGAAGTGCACTATGTGAGTGGACATGAAAGATATAAATCTTGCCTGGATGCTTTCTCACTTGCTCTTGAAGTTCCTTAAAGAGCTGATAAATATTAGAGGCTGCAAATTTTATTTGGGCTGTGGCAATTCTTTGTACTACACCTACTGAATAGGCTGAATCAATAATTATATTTACATCTTCTGGGTAATAAGTAAGAGCTAGCATGATAGCAAATAATTCATTCTGTTGAGTGGACTGAAAAGGAGTCCTGACTACTCTCTTTATGGTTAAATCATGAGAGTATACAGCACAAATATTTTCCTTGGAGGCATCTGTAAAGATTGTTGGTCCTTTAAAAGGAACCTTAGAAACCTTTTCTTCAAAAATCCATTGCCAATTATGTAGCAGGTTATCTTTAATGGAGATCCATGTGCAAAATTTGGAGCTGTGGCCAATAAAATTTGCCATTCCAGAAATAATAAATGCCTTCTTCTCAGATCACAATGCAATAAAAGCTACATTCAGTAAAAAGTTAGGGATAAATAGACCAAAAAGTAATTGGAAACTGAATAATCTCATCTTAAAGAATGACTGGGTAAAAGAGCAAATTATAGAAACAATTAACAATTTCACCCAAGATAATGACAATGATGAGACATCATATCAAAATCTTTGGGATGCAGCTAAAGCAGTAATAAGGGGAAATTTTATATCTTTAGAGGCTTATTTGAAGAAAATAGAGAAAGAGAAGATTAACGAATTGGGCTTACAACTTAAAAGGCTAGAAAAAGACCAAAGTATAAACCCCCAACCAAAAATTAAACTTGAAATACAAAAATTAAAAGGAGAAATCAATAATATTGAAAGTAAAAAAAAAACTATTGAATTAATAAATAAAACCAAGAGTTGGTTTTATGAAAAAGCCAATAAAATAGATAAACCTTTGGTAAATTTGATCAAAAAAAAGAAAGAGGAAAATCAAATTGATAGTCTTACAAATGAAAAGGGGGATCTTTCCACCAATGAAGAGGAAATTAGAGAAATAATAAGGAGTTACTTTGCCCAACTTTATGCCAATAAATTTGACAACTTAAGTGAAATGGATGACTTCCTCCAAAAATATAGGCTCCCTAGATTAACAGAGGAGGAGATAAATTGCTTAAATAGTCCCATTTCAGAAAAAGAAATAGAACAAGATATTAATCAACTCCCCAGGAAAAAATCCCCAGGACCAGATGGATTCACATGTGAATTCTAGCAAACATTTAAAGAACAATTAGCCCCAATGTTATATAAATTATTTGAAAAAATAGGGGATGAAGGAGTCCTACCAAACTCCTTTTATGACACAGACATGGTACTGATACCTAAACCAGGTAGAGCGAAAACTGAGAAAGAAAATTATAGACCAATCTCCTTAATGAATATTGATGCTAAAATCTTAAATAAGATATTAGCAAAAAGACTTCAGAAAATCATCTCCAGGATAATATACTATGATCAAGTAGGATTTATTCCAGGAATTCAGGGCTGGTTTAATATTAGGAAAACTATTAATATAATTGACGATATTAATAATCAAATTAATAAGAACCATATGATCATCTCAATAGATGCAGAAAAAGCATTTGACAAAATCCAACATCCATTCCTACTAAAAACTCTTGAGAGTATAGGAATAAATGGACTATTCCTTAGAATAATCAGGAGCATATATTTAAGACCTTCAGTAAGCATAATATGCAATAGAAATAAACTGCAACCTTTCCCAGTAAGATCAGGAGTGAAACAAGGTTGCCCACTATCACCATTACTATTCAATATAGTACTAGAAACGCTAGCCTCGGCAATAAGAGCCGAGAAAGAGATTCAAGGAATTAGAGTAGGAAATGAGGAAATTAAACTATCACTTTCTGCAGATGACATGATGGTATACTTAGAGAACCCCAAAGACTCTGCTAAAAAGCTATTAGAAATAATTCAAAATTTCAGCAAAGTGGCAGGATACAAAATAAATCCACATAAATCCTCGGCATTTTTATATATCACCAACAAAATGCAACAGCAAGAGATACAAAGAGAAATTCCATTCCAAACAAATGTTGAGAGTATAAAGTATTTGGGAATCCATCTACCAAAGAAAAGTCAGGAATTATATGAGAAAAATTACAAAACACTTGCCACAAAAATAAAATCAGATTTAAATAATTGGAAAGACATTCAGTGCTCTTGGATAGGCCGAGCGAATATAATAAAGATGACAATACTCCCCAAACTAATCTATTTATTTAGTGCTATACCAATCAGACTCCCAAGAAACTATTTCAATGACCTAGAAAAAATAACAACAAAATTCATATGGAAGAATAAAAGGTCGAGAATTGCAAGGGAACTAATGAAAAACAACTCAGAGGAAGGTGGTCTAAGTGTACCTGATCTAAAGCTATATTATATAGCAGCAGTCACCAAAACCATTTTCTAAGAAATAGACCGGTAGATCAGTGGAACAGATTAGATACAAAGGACAAAAAAGGATTCATATATAGCAACCTAATCTTTGACAAACCCAAAGATACCAACATTAGGGATAAAAATTCATTATTCGGAAAAAACTGTTGGGAAAACTGGAAATTAGTATGGCAGAAATTAGATATGGATCCACACTTAACACCATATACCAAGATAAGATCAAAATGGGTCCATGATTTAGGCATAAAGAGGGAGATAATAAATAGATTAGAGGAACAGAGATAATCTACCTCTCAGACTTGTGGAGGAGGAAGGAATTTATGACCAGAGGAGAACTAGAGATCATTATTGATCACAAAATAGAAGATTTTGATTACATCAAACTAAAAAGTTTCTGTACAAATAATACTAATGCAAACAAGATTAGAAGGGAAGTAACAAATTGGGAAAATATTTTTAAAAACAAAGGTTCTGACAAAGGTCTCTTTCCAAAATATATAGAGAACTGACCCTAATTTATAAGAAACCGAACCATTCTCCAATTGATAAATGGTCAAAGGATATGAACAGACAATTCTCAGGGGAAGAAATTGAAACTATATCCACTCACATGAAAGAGTGTTCCAAATCACTACTGATCAGAGAAATGCAAATTAAGACCACTCTGAGATACCACTACACACCTGTCAGATTGGCTAAGATGACAGGAACAAATAATGACAAATATTGGAGGGGATGTGGGAAAACTGGGACACTAATACATTGCTGGTGGAGTTGTGAAAGAATCCAGCCATTCTGGAGAGCAATCTGGAATTATGCCCAAAAAGTTATCAAACTGTGCATACCCTTTGACCCAGCAGTGCTACTACTGGGATTATATCCCAAAGAAATACTAAAGAGTGGAAAGAGACATATATGTGCCAAAATGTTTGTGGCAGCTCTTTTTGTTGTAGCTAGAAACTGGAAGATGAATGGATGTCCATCAGTTGGAGAATGGTTGGGTAAATTATGGTATATGAAGGTTATGGAATATTATTGCTCTGTAAGAAATGACCAGCAGGAGGAATACAGAGAGGCCTGGAGAGACTTAAATCAACTGATGCTGAGTGAAATGAGCAGAACCAGAAGATCACTGTACACTTCAACAACAATACTGTATGAGGATGTATTCTGATGGAAGTGGAAATCTTCAACATAAAGAAAAACCAACTCACTTCCAGTTGATCAATGATGGACAGAGGTAGCTACACCCAGAGAAGAAACACTGGGAAGTGAATGTAAATTGTTAGCACTAATATCTGTCTGCCCAGATTGCATGTACCTTCGGAATCTAATGTTTATTGTGCAACAAGAAAATGATATTCACACACATGTATTGTACCTAGACTATATTGTAACACATATAAAATGTATGGGATTGCCTGTCATCGGGGGGAGGGAATAGAGGGAGGGGGGGATAATTTGGAAAAATGAATACAAGGGATAATATTATAAAAATATATATATATAATAAAAAATTATTAAGTAAAAAAAAAAAACAAAAACATTACCCTCTTGTTAAAAACCATTTTTAGACCGCCAATATTTAATAAAGGGGCAAGTTAACATCTCAGAAACAATCTATTAGTCCAGATCATTTGTGGTGAGTTAGTTGCCTCTTAGGGGCCAGCTAGACCCATTCTAAGATTAATTAACTGATTCAGTACATTATGTTAATAAAGTGAACCTACTTGCATTCATAAAAAAAATAAATAAATAAATAAAATAAAATAAAATAAAATTTGCCATTCTGGGATGGTCTCACAGCATACATTAATCTGTGCATTAGTATAGAATATGTATATTTTTTTCAGGACTTATCCCAGATAATTGTACTACTCTCTTAATAGCCTTTAATAAAATTCTAGCCACAAGTACTGGGTAAGGACTAAGGCTTTGTTCTGGTTGTGCTGGGAGGTTCACCCTGTCTCCTTGATGAAGGATTGCTGTGGGTGCCTCTTTTGTAGCAAAAACTGATATTTCCAAGGGTTTTTGAGTGTTTCTTTCAACCACATTGGATAAAGCCAGTTCAACTTCTCTCAAAGCCTCTTGTGCTTCTTTTGTAAGCTGGTGTGGTGAATCCCTGTTAGGGCACCAAAATGTCAAGTCTGGACTAACTCCTCTGAAGGGCTCAGAATCAGTCCTAGTCAGGATAAGCAAAAGTCTTTGCCCCACATTGGGTGTCAAAATGTAAATGTCCTGTCGTCTAGCAGTTGTAATCCTTCTCTGGGAGGAGATCTCTTTTCTGTAAAATCTCTTCCCCTGTGAGCAAGTTTCTTGGGAAGCTTCTGGAGCCTCCAGCCAGACTTTCTCCTTCCAAACAGCCATCCCAACTCTGTCCCAAACTCCACTCTCCTTCAGGCCCAATGTTGCCTCTTTTATCCTCCCAGAGAATGGGCCTGTGAGAACTCCCACAGCCAATGAACTTGCTCCTTTTAAAGGTGTAAACTACTCTAAATATGTAAACTCCCCTAAATTTGCAGACTCCTCTTCAGAAGTCCAAAGGTGTAAACTCCCAGTAAAGGCCCAAACCAAAGGTGTGAATTCTGAGCTAGAGAATTGCCCAGACAAACTGAGTTCTCACCTTGCAATCCTAACACTATGTAGTGGTTCATAATTATCTCCCAGAGTTCTTTTGCTGATTGTAGCTGGTTCAGTTCATTAATGCTCTTTTGGAACTGATTTGGTTCATCTCATTGTTGAAAATGGCCACATCCATCAGAATTGATCATCATATACTATTGTAGTTGAAGTATACAACAATCTCCCGGTCCTGCTTATTTCACTCAGCATTAGTTCATGTAAGTCTCTCCAGGTCTTCCTGAAATCATCCTGTTGGTCATTTCTTACAGAACAATAATATTCCATAATATTCATATATCACAATTTATTCAGTTATTCTCTAATTGATGGGCATCCACTTAGTTTCCAGTTTCTGGCCACTACAAAGAGGGCTACCACAAACATTCTTGCATATACAGGTCCCTTTCCCTTCTTTAAGATATCTTCCCTTCTTTAAGATATCTTTGGGATATAAGCTCAGTAGTAACACTTCTGGGTCAAAGGGTATTCACAGTTTGACCACTTTTTGAGCATAGTTCCAAATTGCTCTCCAGAATGGCTGGATGTATTCACAATTCTACCAACAATGTACCAATGTCCCTGTTTTCCCACATCCCCTCCAACAATGCACATTATCTTTCCCTATCATTCTAACCAATATGACAGGTGTGTAGTGATATCTCAGAGTTGTCTTAATTTGCATTTCTCTGATTAATAATGACTTAGAGAACCTTTTCACATAGCTAGAGATAGTTTCAATTTCTTCATATGAGAATTGTCTGTTCATATCCTTTGACCATTTATCAATTGGAGAATGGCTTGATTCTTATAAATTAGAGTCAATTCTCTATATTATAGCACCCATTCTTATTGAAAACACTGAGAACATAAGGATAAAAGAAGTGCTATGAAAATGATAAATAATATTCATCTAAAATGATCAGCAAGTATTAACAGCAATAAATTAGAAGGCTTTATAATATGATCTGGAGTGAACAAAGATGACCATAATCACCACTATTATTCATTATAATATTAGAAGTGTTAGCTTTAACAATAAGACAAGAAATGGAAGGAATTAGAATAGACAATGAGAAAACAAAACTATCACTATTTGCAGATGATATTAAGCCATACTTAGAGAAACCCAGAGCATCAACTAAAAGTTAATCCAAATAATTAACAAACAACTTTAGCAAAGTTTCAGGATATAAGATAAACCCACATAAATCATCAACAATTTTTATATTTCCAATAAAGTCCAGAAACAAGAGACTGAAAGAAAAAATTCCACTTAAGATAACTGTAAATAATAATTGAGTTACAGTGTGTCCCACTATGATTGATCAGACCAATACGAGCTCAGGATGCTTACACAGGTTGGACACATATAGTCTATGTGAACATTGGATTAGCTCCTCTAATTTTGCAAATTTTGCATTTCCTTTGGGCTAATTCAATTCTGCTTTGACATAGAGCACAACACCTCCTCTTATGAGTACAGTCCTGTGCCATTGCTTTCCATGTCATACAATTAATTCTAAAATTCTAAAGAGAAATTTTGATAGTCAGATACTGCTAGCTGTGTGACCTTGATCAAGTCTCAGTTTCTTCATCTAGAAAATCAGCTTCAGCTAGAGAAAATAAAGGCAAACTATTTCAGTATCTTTGGCAAGAAAACTTCAAATAGGGTCGTGAAGAATCTGATTTGACTGAACAACACATTTATAGAATGTGTGTCATCATGGAGAATTCCCTATGCTGGTGCAATCAAATCTGGAAAAAATAGTCATAATGATATGAGCTAAATTTATATATAATGTTATAATTTTAAAAGATCTTCCTCATAATACTGGGGCATGTAGAAATATTATCATTTCCATTTTACAGATGAAGAAACAGCTCTTTTGGAGCTGGATAATATGTTGTGCCTTAGATGTAAGTAAATTGGGATAAATTCCTATTCATTCAGCCTTAGTCAGTTCTCTCCCTTCCACTACATCAACAAAGTAATTTTCCAATATATAATTGACATGAATCAATTTCAATATTCAGTTTTGAATATTGAACTATTCAAGTTACCTGAAGTGTTCTCCTTAAAAAATAGAAATTTAGATATAGTAACATTTATTGGCAAGATAAATAATATTAACTAAAATTTATAATAGGCATTTGTTTGAAACTTGAAGAATTTTGTGAAATCTGTTCATTTCCCCTTGCTTCATTTGTCAGAACATCAATTCTCCTACTTCTCTTAACATTATTTAAAGTTAAACCTTCACTACTCAAACAAAGTAGAGAAAAGTCACCCTATGATTCAGGAAAAAAATAAAGTTTCCTGAATTGCCAACAGGCTCCCCATTGACAATAGGACCCTTTCTCTTATTCTTTGCATAAGAAGAGAAGGGAGAAAAGAACATCTTAGAATTTAAAAAACAAAACAAAACAAAACAAAAAAACTCTGGTATTATAATGGAAACTATCAAAGACATTACTTTGAATGATTTTGCTTTGAATAATAACTACATTTTCTAAACACTTAGAAAACAAAGTCTCATTAAGAATCAAAGATATTGGTTCAGCTTCACATCATTTTTATTTGGTTGCTATTTGTAATTTCACTAATGTATGGAATCCTTGAGCAAGGAATTTCTTATACAATTCAGATCTGCACCTACTCTATGACCTATGGTGACCTATGGTATTATTAGAGAGTTGGTAGGGGCAAGGATGAGTGACTTATTCAAGATCAAAAAATCAGGAAGTTACAAACTCATAACTTGAAACCAGGCTTTGGTAGTTTTGAGGTAAGTTTTCAACCCACTATGTCACAATGCCTCTCCCTATGACCATTTATAGACTTTTATAAATTAATAAAAAATTGTTGATTTGGAAAGTAGTTAAATGATAAACTTATTCCTTGGTCATTTTAAAATGCGATGGAGTCATTATATCATTTAGGTTACTAATATTTATTTCAACTGATGACAAATGAAATGTCAAGAATAAACACAGCATATGGTTGTCTGAACACCAAGGAGCAATTCTCTGTGATAGTTATTTTCCTCTGTTAATGAGATAGCTGAATGCACAATTACCCCCACCTATTTTGTATGCATAAAGGTAATATTTTCAGCACACATTTTGCCAATATGACCTAGTGGGTAGATTTGGTATATTTGTTACTAAAATAAAAAGGCTTTTTGGAGCAAACTAGGCTGAACATCACTTTTCCAAATTGTATAAATCTCATAACCAAAATGATTTGCATCTTGCTAATGAATGAGTCTATTCTCATAAACATGCATATCCAATTCCCTTAATCTGTTTCTCTGTCCATCCATGAAGATCATCAATCAGATCCAATCAATATTTTTTACATAAAGCCAGGAGGGCTTTGCTGCCATGCTGGATAAATGTACTACTGCTAAGCCTTTTCTATCGCATCCTTTCATTACCAAATTCCAGGTACAAGTGTAATCAACTTGAAAGTTAGCCTGATTTCACTTTTCATTCTTTTTATTTTCCTGTGTGACTCAATATTGATGTGTTGAATCAGAAAAACAAGATATATCCTTTTCAAGGTTGTTCTTGGAATAATATAGAGATCAGCTATTCCATGAAAATCTAAGGTCAATAAGAGCATTTCCTGGTAAAGTTCAAAATCTTTCAAGCTTTTAAAGTTTTCAAGGTCATTTTCTTGTCAAATGGGTGATGGAAAAGATGAATATATGTTTCCACTATTATTATCACCAAAAAAAGAAAAGGAAAAAAAAAAAAAAGATTCCCTCCTAATGGCTTGGCTGAAACTGCTTTCTTATCTACCTTGTCTTGCAACTTAAATACCAATAAAACACAAATGGCTTCAAGATGCTACAATGAGTATTCTGATTTATCGATTTGACATCAGATTAACTCAATTATAATGCCTTTCTCCGGCATAACATTTATTTAGGCCTCTTTTTATCAGGAAATTTTATAGTTATCCTTTTGAAAAAGTCTATGAGAGTTGTAACCAATCTTTCTTCCTTTATAAGTCACACAAAATAAGCCATTATGTATTAAGTGTTATGTTATTATCCTCACCTTTTTCTCTGCCTAACAGAAGCCTATAAACATGTTCCTGAGGAAGCAGAACCAAAATGGTGAAGTAAAGGCAGGAACTTGCCCAACCTCTCTCCTAAGCTGCTTCAAATTCCTTTAAATAATGATTCTAATTTTTTTTAAAGTATCCAAACATCCAAAAAGATGGAGTAGAACCTATTCTAGCTGAAGGCCATTTAGAAACTCTGTGAAAAGCTCTGTGATCCCCCAATGCAAATGCCCCCAAGAAAGCAGATTTTCAACCACAAGGAGACTAATAGCAGACACTCTCCAGACAAAATCTGTAAAGGGGGATGTAACCTGATCCCCATCACACAAGGCTCTCATAGAAGAAACTATAAAAAATCTTAAAAGAGAGCTAGAAGAAAAATACCTATTAAAAACACTTGAGAGTATAGGAATAAATTGACTTTTCCTTATAATAATCAGAACCATCTATTTAAAACTATCAGTAAGCATCATATGTAATGGGGCTAAACTGGAACCATTCCCAATAAGATCAGGAGTGAAAAAAGGTTGCCCACTATCACCATTACTATTCAATATTTTATTAAAAATGCTAGCTTTGGCAATAAGAGTTGAGAAAGAAATTAAGAGAATTAGAGTAGGTAATGAGGAAACCAAATCATTCCTCTTTGTTGATATATGATATACTTAGAGAACCCCAGAAATTCTACTAAAAAGCTATTAGACATAATCCACAGGGGACAGAGCCAAGATGGGGTAAAAGGCATACATAAGAATCTGAGCTCCTCTCACCCTCATTACCAATTTTTAAAACCAGCCTCAAAAATAGTACTAGACTGGTAAGGTTCACAAAGATTGGAAGTACAACAACTCACCAGCCAAAGATATTTTGAATATCACCAGAAAAGGCTTGTCCTGAATGGCGTGAGTAGACCAGCACAGGGCAGGGATAGAATTGGGAGTGGGGCGGCCTCTCTAGTTTACATAGAGCTCTCTGACATAGCCTGACTGCTTTGCTTTGGTGATAGAGTAGTGGACCAGGAAAGAAGTTGGAGACTAGGCTAGTGGGTACACTGAGAGATGCCAGAGCCTGAGAGGATCTGGCTGCACCCACCCAGGACCAGAAGTGACTCAGTGCAGACCTCAACAAAGCCCTTTGCAGCATTCTGCAGGTAGGGGCACAGCCTAGGGCAGCCTCTCTTCTGCACAGTGAGGGACTTGGCCTGGATTACTGGAATTTCCCCAGCTCAACTACACTGCCCAGGCAGGGACACTTCTATTGCAGTGAGAGATAGGGATACTGCTAATGCTAAAAGCAGGCTTTTGTGGATGGGCAGTGATACTTTTGTTGCTTAACTTCTAACCCCAAGGCAGTCACTAATCCTCGCATAATATTGAAAGTAAAAAAACAAAAACAAAAAAAACAAAACAAACAAAAAAAAACCCTATTGAACTAATAAATAAAATTAAGAGTTGGTTTTATGAAAAAAAAACATAAAATAGATAAGCCTTGGGTAAATCTGATTAGAAAAAGGAAAGAGGAAATTCAAGTTGTTAGTCTTAAAAATGAAAAGGAAGAACTTTCCACCAATGAAGAGGAAATTAGAGAAATAATAAGGAGTTACTTTGCCCGAGTTTATGCTAATAAATTTGATAACCTAAGTGAAATGGATGACTACTTCCAAAAATATAGGCTTTCCAGATTAACAGAGGAGGAAGTAAATTGCTTAAATATTCCCATTTCAGAAAAAGAAGTAGAACAAGCTATTCATCAACTCCCTAAGAAAAAATCTCCAAGAGCAGATGGATTTACATGTGAATTCTACCAAACATTCAAATATTATATTATAATATATTATATTATAATATATATTATATTAGAATATATAATATGTTATATTATATATAATATATATAATATATTATATTATATATTCTAATATATATAATTATAATATATATATATATTATATTATATTATAATATAAAAATTCATACTATAAAGCAGCAGTTACCAAAACCATTTGGTATTGGCTAAGAAATAGACTAGTTGATCAGTGGAGTAGATTAGGTCCAAAAGACAAAATAGTCAATAACTCTAACAAACTAGTGTTTGACAAACCCAAGGACCCCAGCCTTTGGGATAAAAAGTCAATGTTTGACAAAAATTTCTGGGATAAATGGAAATTAATATGGCAGAAACTAGGCATTGACCAACACTTAACACTGTATACCAAGGTCAGGTCAAAATGGGTTCATGACCTTGGCATAAAGAATGAGATCATAAATAAATTAGAGGAACATAGGTTAGTTTATCTCTCAGACCTGTGGAAGAGGATTGAATTTATGTCAAAAGAAGAACTAGAGATCATTATTGATCACAAAGTAGAAAACTTTGATTATATCAAATTGAAAAGTTTCTGTACAAACAATACTAATGCAAACAAGATTAGAAGAGAAGTAACAAATTGGGAAAATATTTTTACAGTTAAAGGTTCTGATAAAGGTCTCATTTCCAAAATATATAGAGAACTGACCCTAATTTATAAGAAATCAAACCATTCTCCAATTGATAAATGGCCAAATGATATGAATAGACAATTTTCAGATGATGAAATTGAAACTATTTCCACTCATATGAAAGTGTTCCAAATCACTACTGATCAGAGAAATGCAAATTAAGACAACTCTGAGATACCACTACACACCTGTCAGATTGGCTAAGATGACAGGAACAAATAATGATGAACGTTGGAGGAGATGTGGGAAAATTGGGACACTGATGCATTGTTGGTGGAGTTGTGAAAGAACCCAGGCATTCTGGAGAGCAATTTGGAACTATGCCCAAAAAGTTATCAAACTGTACATACCCTTTGATCCAGCATTGCTACTACTGGGCTTATATCCCAATGAAATACTAAAGAAGGGAAAGGGACCTGTATGTGCCAAAATGTTTGTGGCAGCTCTTTTTGTAATGGCTAGAAACTAGAAAATGAATGGATGCCCATCAATTGGAGAATGGTTGGGTAAATTATGATATATGAATATTATGGAATATTATTGCTACAGAGAGGCTTGGAGAAACTTACATGAACTGATGCTGAGTAAAATGAGCAGAACCAGGAGATCACTATACACTTCAAAAACAATACTGTATGAAGATATATGCTGATTGAAGTGGATATCTTCAACATAAAGAAGATCTAATTCAGTTCCAGTTGATCAATGATGGACAGAAACAGCCACACCCAAAGAAGGAACATTGGGAATTTAGTGTAAAATGTTTGCACTATTGTCTTTCTACCTAGATTAATTATACCTTTGGAATCCAATTCTTACCGTGCAACAAGACATTTGGTTTTACACACATACATTCTATCTAGGATATACTGTAACATATCTAACATGTATGGGATTGCTTGTCATCTAGGGGAGGGAGGAGAGAGAGGGAGGGGAAATTTTGGAAAAGTGAATACTAGGGATAATGTAAAAAAAAAATTACCCATGTATATGTACTGTCAAAAAATTATAATTATAAAATTAATTTTAAAAAATCAGAAAAATGAAAATTAAGACAACTCTGAGATATCCCCTACACATCTGTCAGATTGGCTAGGATGACAGGAAAAGATAATGTTGAATGTCGAAGGGCAAGTGGGAAAACTGGGACACTGATAACATTGTTAATACATCCAGCCATTTTAGAGAGTGATTTGGAACTATGCTCAAAATGTTATCAGACTGTGCACATCCTTTGATTCAGCAAGTTACTACTGGGCTTATATCCAGAAGAGATCTTAAATAATAGAAAGGGATTTGTATGTGCAAGAATGTTTGTGGTAGCCCTCTTTGTAGTGGCCAAAAACTGGAAACAGTGGATACCCATCAATTGGAGAATGGCTGAATAAATTGTAGCATATGAATATTATGAAATATTATTGTTCTGAAAGAAATGACTAGCAGGATGATTTCAGAAAGGCCTGGAGGGACTTACATGAACTGATGCTGAGTGAAATGAATAGGACCTGGAGATCGTTGTATACTTCAACAACAATACTATATGATGATCAATTCTGATGGACGTGCCCCTGTTCAACAATGAGATGAACTAAATCAGTTCCAATAGAGCAGTAATGAATTGAACCAGCAACACGCAGTGAAAGAACTCTGGGAGATGACTATGAACTGCTACATAGAATTCTCAATCCCTCTATTTTATCCCGCCTGCATTTTTGATTTCCATCACAGCTTAATTGTACACTATTTCAAAGTCCAATTGTACAACAAAATAATTGTATGGACATGTATACCTATATTGTATTTAACTTGTACTTTAACATATTTAACATGTATTGGTCAATCTGCCATCTGGGGGAGGAGGTGGGGGAAGGAGGGGAAAAATTGGAACAAAAGGTTTTGCAATTGTCAATGCTGAAAAATTACCCATGCATATATCTTGAAAATTAAAAGGTATAATAAAAAAAATAACAAAATTAAAAAAAAAAAAACCAATCAAATGGACAGCATATATTAAGCCCGAATGCCTATATAAAATGATAATATTCAGTGAGAAAACAAAATGTTTGGTCACAAAACCTGATTCACCTGACAATTCTGGATGTGTCTGAGCAGCAGAAACCAATACACATATTTCAGTTATTCATCAGGTAGTACATGAACCTTGGTAGCTTTTTTTCCTCTTACATTTTAAGATATTTCATAATGTAGAAAATATCTAAATTTTCTTTTTTTGGTAACAATAGCATCTAGAAGAAATTGGCTGCCTTTTTATTCAATTTATTTCACATTTAATATAGTCTCACTTTTACTTCTTTGCATGCATTTTGACTATGCCTTTTTTAACCACTGAACATGTGTTTAATTTTGAAGATTGCCAGAAAAGTTCTATTTTAATTGGAAATGGGAGGGAGGCAGCCAAGCATAAACAGCTGAGCACAAACTCCAGTGTAGACAACAGAGAGTCCCAGGGTGGTACAGACTCCATGTGGTGAAGAATCTACAGAGAGGAATCTACAAGAATCTACTGGAGTGTTGGCCACTATGCCTTGGTTAAAAGCCAGTAGATCAGCAGAGAAGTTATAAAACATCCAACACAAACAAAAAATGTATATAATGAACCCCAAAATGCCAGAATGTGATGGGACCTGGCCACAGCCACACAGCACCAGGAGTGAGTCAGCATTGACCCAGTACAGCTGGGCCCACTTATAGAGGAAGCCACTGCTTGTAAAGGAAGCTTGGGAAATCCCCCTTACCTAAAAGCAGACCTTAAGTTTTTATTTTTAAAAATGAGTCAAAAAGTAAAGAGAATTTTGAGACTACACAACTTTTATGGTGAAAGAACAGATATTAAACCCTGAAGAGACTAAAGGCAGTTTGTCTCCAAAAAAAAGCCTCAGAAGGTGATGTAACCTGGTATCCATCAAACAAGGATCTTTTTAAGAAATTAAAAAGGATCTTTAAAAAGAGCTAGAAGAAAAATGGGCAAAGGAAATGAAAAATTTTCAACAGGGTTTGGAAAAGGCATATAACTCATTAAAAGATAGATTTGATAAAATGGAAAAAGAAAACAACTCCCAGAAAAACAAAATTTTTGAAACCAAAAAAGAAAATAACTCCTTAAAAAACAGAATTTGTGAAATGGAAAAAGAAGACAATCCCTTAAAAAACAGACCTCATGAATTAGAAAGAAAAATTCCATAGAACAAAACAACTCATTTAAAAATTCAATTGGACAAATACAAAAAGAAGTTTAAAAAGTAAATGAAGAAAATAATTCAATAAAAATCAGAACTGAACAAATGAATGACTCGAGACAACAAGAATCAGTCAAGCAAAACCAAAAAAAAAAAAAAAAAGAAAGAAAGAAAGAAAGAAAAAATAGAAAAAAAATGTAAAATACTTAATTGGAAAAACAACCAACCTGAAGAATAGACCTAGGAGATACAATCTAAGGATTATTGGATTCCCTGAAATCCATGATGGAAAAAAAAAAAAAAAAAAAAAAAAAAGAGTCTAGATATTATTTTTCAGGAAATCATCAAAGAAAAGTGCCCAGATGTCAAAGAATCATAAGGTAAAATGACCATTGAAAGAATTCACTGAATACCTCCTGAAAGAGACCCCAAAATTAAAACCCCAAAGAATATTGTGGCTAAATTTGAGAACTATCTGGCCAAGGAAAAAATATTACAAGCAGCCAGAAAAAAAAAATTCAAATACTGAGAAGCCACAATAAGGATTACTCAGGATCTAGTAGCTTCCACTTTAAAGTATTGAAGAGCCTGGAATATGATATTCTGAAAGGCAAAAGAACTTGGAATGCCACCAAGAATAACTTACCCTGGTAAACTGAACATTTTCTTTCAGAAAGAAGATGGACATTCAATGATACTAGTGAATTCCATCTATTTTTGATGAAAATACCAGAGCTAAACAAAAAAAAAAAAAAATTGACTTTCAAATATAGAACTCAAGAGAAGCATAAAAAGGCAAAAAGGCAAAAAAAAAACCAAAAAACCCAACTCTTGAGAACTATTTCTGTTATGGGTTGACAAAGAGAATATATTGAATAATCTGATTTCACAGCTATGAAAAAGAAACCAGAGGTTTAAAGGGATTGTAACCCCCCAAAATGGGAAAGAGGACATAAAATGAAAGAAATTACTTTCAGGAAGAGACAAGAAAGCTTATTAAATTGAGGGGAGGAAAAGAAGGGTGACAAATATTATGTGAATCTTCTCTCATCAGATTTGACTCAAAGAAAGAATATTAGATATATTTGATTTTACTGGCAAACTTCTCTCGCCTTATAGAAAAGTGAGAGGGGAAAGAGGAAAAGGAGTAGGCTAAAGAGAAGGGAAAACAGAAATAGTAGGGAAAAGGTATAAGAAAAGGAGAGGGTCTCTAAAAGGGGAGTACTGCTTGAGACAAGTAGTGCTCATAAGTAACATATTAGGGATGAGATAAAGAGGATAAAGAAAGAGAAAAGTATAATTTAGGGTTAATAAGATGGCAGGAAATACAGAATTAGTAGTTTTAAATGTAACTATGAATGGGGTGAACTCTTCCAGAAAACATATATGGATAGCAGAGTGGATTAAAAGCTAGAATTTTATAATATTTGTTTACAAGAAACATATATTTGTTTACAAGAAACAGAGTGATACATACAGAGTAAAGGTAAAAGACTGGATCAGAATCTATTATGCTTCAGGTGAAGTTAAAAAAAAAAAAAAGCAGAGGTAGCCATCCTGATCTCAGATCAAGCAAAAGCAAAAATTGACTAATTAAAAGAGATAAGGAAGGAAACTATATCTTGCTAATGGGTACCCTAGATAATGAAGCAATATCAATATTAAACATATATGCACCCAGTAGTGTAGCATCTAAATTCCTAAAAGAGAAGTTAAGAGAATTGCAAGAAGAAATAGACAGTAAAATTATAATAGTGGGAGATCTCAGCCTTGCTCTCTCAGAACTACATAAAGCAAAACACAAAATAAATAAGAAAGAAGTTAAAGAGGTAAATTGAATACTAGAAAATTTAGCTATGATAGATCTTTAGAGAAAATTGAATGGAAACAGAAAGAAGTACACTTTCTTCTCAGTAGTTCATGGAACCTATACAAAAATTAACCATATATTAGGACATAAAGGACCTCAAATTCAAATGCAGAAAGACAGAAATAATAAATAACATTTTTTTTCAGATCATGATGCAATAAAAATTCCATTCAATAAAAAGCCAAGGGAAAATAGACTAAAAAGTAATTGGAAACTAAACAATCTCATCCTAAAGAATGAATGGGTAAAACAGAAAATAATAAACACAAGCAATAATTTTGCCCAAGAGAGTGACAATAATGAGACAGCATGCCAAAATTTATGGGATGCAGCCAACGAGGTAATAAGGGGAAATTTTATATCTCTTGATGCTTACTTGCATAAAATAGAAAAAAGAAGATCAATAAATTGGACTTGCAACTAAATAAGCAAGAAAAAGAACAAATTTAAAACCCCCAATCAAATATGAACTTTGAAATTCTAACAATAAAAGGGGAGATCAATATAATTGAAACTAAAAAAAAAACTATTGAATTAATAAATGAAACAATTATCTTTTTTATGAAAAACCAACAAAATAGATAATTCTTTAGTTAATTTGATTAGAAAAGACAAGGGGAAAATCAAATTGTTAGTGTCAAAAATGAAAAGGGAGAACTATCCACCAATGAAAAGGAAATTAGAGCAATTATTAGGCATTACTCTGATGAACTTTATGCCAAGAAATTTGAGAATCTAAGTGAAATGGAGAAATAGCTACAAAAATAAATTTCCCACATTAACAAAAGAGAAAATAAATTACTTAAATAGTCCATTTTAGAAAAAGAAACAGTACAAGCTATTAATCAACTCCCTAAGAAAAAATCTACATGACCATATGAATTTACATGTGAATCCTACCAAACATTTAAAGAACAATTAACTTCAATAGTTTATAAACTATTTGAAAAAATAGGGAATGAAGCACTCCTACCAAATTCCTTTTCTGACACAGACATGGTATTGATACCTAAAACAGGTAGGACTAAAATAGAGAAAGAAAATAATAGACCAATCTCCCTAATGAATATTGATGCAAAAATAGTAAATAAAATATTAGCAAATAGATTACAGAAAATCATCTCCAGGATAATACACTACAAACAATGGGATTTATACCAGGAATGCAGGGCTGGTTCAATATTAGGAAAACTATTAGCATAATTAACTAAAATAATAAAATTAACAAATGATTATCTCATTAGATGCAGAAAAAAAGCATATGATAAAATTGAACATCCATTCCTATTAAAAACACTAGAGAATATAGGAATAACTGGACTTTTCCTTAAAACAGTCAGTAGCATCTATTTAAAACCATCAGCAAGTATTGTATATAAAGGGGATAAACTGGAACATTCCCATTAAGATCAGGGATGAAACAAGGCTGCCCACTATCACCATTATATTCAGTATTTTATTAGAAATGCAAGCTTTGGCTACAAAAGAAAAAAAGAGATTAAAGGAATTAGAGTAGGCAATGAGGAAACCAAATTATAATTTTTTTTTGCAGATTATATGATGAATACTTAGAGAACCCTAGAGAATCAACTAAACATCTATTAGAAGTAATCCACAACTTCAGCAAAGTTGTAGGATACAAAATATATCTACATAAATCATTAGCATTAATATACACACTAACAAGATCCAACCGCAAAAGATACAAAGAAATTCCATTGAAAATAACTGTTGATAGTATAAAATATTTGAGAATCTATTTGCCAAGGGAAAGTAGGAACTATATAAGCAAAACTACAAAACACTTTCCACACAAATAAAGTCAGATCTAAGCAACTGGAAAAATATCAAGTGCCCTTGGATAGGTAAAGAAAATATAATAAAAATGACAATACTCCCTAAACCAATATATTTATTTAGTGCTATACCAATCAGACTCCCAAGAAACTATTTTATTGATCTAGGAAAAAAAACAACAAAATTCATCTGGAAGAACAAAAGGTCAAGAATTTCAAAGAATTAATGAAGGGAAAAGCAAATGAAGGTGGCCTAATTGTACCAGATCTAAAACTGTATTATAAAGCAGTGGTCATCAAAACAATTTGGTATTGGCTAATAAATAGAGAAGTTGATCAGTGGAATAGGTTAGGTTCACAGAAAAAAAAGTAGTCAATGATTATAGCAATCTAGGATTTGATAAACCCAAAGGCCCCAGCTTTTGGGATAATAATTCACTATTTGACAAAAACTGCTGGGAAAACTGGAAATTAGTATGGGAAGAAAGTAGGCATAGACCCACACCTAACACAGTATCCCAAGATAAGGTCAAAATTGGTTCATGAGCTAGAAATAAATAATGATCTTATAAAAAAAAATTAGAAGAACATAGAATAGCTTACTTCTCAGATTTGTGGAGGAGTAAGGAATTTGTGACCAGATAAAAACTAGAGATCATTATTGACCACAAAATAGTTAATTTTGAGTATATTAAGTTAAACAGTTTTTCTACAAACAAAACTAATGAAGACAAGATTAGAATAGAAGCCATAAACTGGGAAAACATTTTTTTACATCCAAAGGATCTGATATATTTCTAAAATATATAGAGAATTGGGTCAAATTGATAATGGTTCAACTCATTCCCCAATTGATAAATGGTCAAAGGATATGAAGAGACAATTTTCAGATGAAGAAATTGGAACTATTTGTTGCCAAATGAAAAGGTGCTCCAAATCATTGTTGATCAGAAAAAATACAAATTAAGACAACTCAGAGATACCACTACACACCTGTCAGATTTGCTAAGATGACAGGAAAAAGCAATGATGAATGTTGAAGGGGATGTGAAAAAACTGGGACACTGATACATTGTTGGTGAAATTGTGAATGGATCCAACCATTTTGGAGAGCAGTTTGGAACTATACTCAAAAAGTTATCAAACTGTGCATACCCTTTTGTTCCAGCAGTGTTTCTACTGAGATTATATCCTAAAGAGATCTTAAAGGAGGGAAAGAGACACGCATGTGCAAAAATATTTGTGGCAGCCCTTTTTATAGTGGCAAAAAACTGGAAACTGCCTATCAGTTGGAGAATGGTTGAACAAATTATGCTATATGAATGTTATGGAATACAATTGTTCTATAAGAAACGGCCAGCCAGATGATATCAGAGAGGCTTGGAGAGACCTACATAAAGTAATGCTACGTGAAATGAGCAGAACCAGAAGATCATTATACATGGCAACAACAAGACTATATGATGATCAATTCTGATGGAAGTGACTCTCTTCATCTTTGAGATGATTCAAACCAGTTCCATTTGTGCAGTGATGAAGACAGTCATCTACACACAAAGAGAATCATGGGAACAGAGTGTGGAACACAACATAGCTTTCTTACTCTCTCTGTTGTTATTTGCTTCTAGTTTCTTTCTCAGTTTTTGCTTTTTCTTCCTTCTTGATATGATTTTTTTTTTTGTGCAAGATAACTGTATAAATATGCATACATATATTGGATTTAACATTTATTTCAATGAATTGAGATACCTTCCTGCTTGGGGAGGGGGTGGGATAAAGAAGGGGAAAATTTGGAATTAAAGATTTTGCAAGGGTTAATGTTGGAAAAATAACCCATGCTTATGCTTTGTAAAGAAAAAAGCTTTAATAAAAGAAAATATATATATATATATATATGTATGCATACATATATATATATATATTATACATAAAATTTATACATACAATTCATACTGGATCATTATCTTCTACAACTGAGTTGAGATATTTCACCAATATTCAAGTTACTGGGAGAAATTCCCAGAAAATAACCTCCAAAAGGCCAACAACAATGCATCCTAATTACTTGCTTCTAGACCTGTGAGCTCTGAAGAGAGACTTTGTGTCTCCTACCACCCCCATTCACAAGTAAGTTAAATACTCAGAGGAATTAAAGGAGAATCAAATTATAACTTCCCTGGAGATAAAGGTGATTATGGCTTTTTGCATATGGGTTTAGAGAATATCTTATTATTCTATTCCCCTCTTTGTTATATTGTTTCATATCTTAATTAATTATTTTGGCACTGGATCTATGTGTTTCTGACATGATCTATCAAGATAGCAATAATGTACTGAATGGAAGCCTTGTCCAAGAATTGAATTAGTGATTATTTCAACACCAACACTTTGAACCTAATAAAGTATGTTGTATTATATATGTGTATATAGGGGGGTGTATGTAAGTCTGCCACTATTTTATTTAAAAATAAGACAATATGGTAAAATATACATTAAACATGATTTTCTTTTTCATTTTATGAAGTATACCTGTTTTGATTTATAACCTAAATAACTTATTTGCATAGTGTTTGCAATGTACTTTCTTCATAATAATAAATGACAGATATCATAATCCCATAAGGTACAATGTATCTTCATTTTATAGATAAAGAAACTAAGTATGACAGAGGTTGATATAGAATCTGTACTCATGTTTCTTACTGTATCATTTCCCCCATTATAGTATTCCATAACTCACATACACAAAAAAGACATCTATTTTCCACATTCACCCACATTTAATTTTAATCTTTTTTGTTAGTCGATTTTCATTTATGTTTTGAAGTTTTCTTTTTCAAAATTTGAAAACTTCTTGAAGAATAAGCTGGACCTCAATGGGAAATGTATTTTCTAGATAAAATTTTGGTCTTAAAAATTTCAACAGAGAATTAAATTCATAACCCAAAGTAATTATGACATTCAGATTATTTTCACATAGTAGTTGTGATGTCTAATATTAAAAAATAGAAATGAAGCTTATGAACATAAATTCACTAATCATCTATTTGGCACTTCTATGTACAAGATATTTACATGTCATGGAGATGTGACAAATTTTAGCACAAGGACAAACACAGTAATATAGGACCACAGAACAATAGAATATAACTCAAGAGAGATCAGAAAAGATTTTGTGAAGAGAAATATTTGAAATGATTACAACATGACTAAGAAAATAAAAAGGGAAGTTAAGAGATAGGTGACAATCAAACAATTAAACAATGAATGAAGAAATATAGATAACAAAGTATAAAAGTATAAAGAAAGGCTAATATTCCAAGTTGGGTGGTATTCAAGGACCAATAAGAGGAAATTAATTAAAAGGAGATTTAAAAAAAAGGTTGGGTCTATAGCATGTAGAGATTTAAATGGCATGCTAAGAAATTTGGATTAAATTCTGAAAATGGTAAAATGTAAAATTTTAGAAAAAGAGGATGGCAAAATCAAAGTGATTATCAAAATCAATGTTGATTTTCTTTTAATGTAAAGCTACCAAAATACTGGAATTCAGTTTTAAAAGAATATTCATTTCTGTAAAGAATTATTTTAGGCTAAATACAGTAAAATTATATTTTGTGAATTTATTTAGAAATGAAATTTAGTATCTCCTAAGAGAAAAAAGAAAAAGACTGTCTTTCATCTCCTATTAGAATGGAGCATTCTAGTCAGTAATAATCTTGGAGTGAATAATTAAACTACATATTTTTAAAGGAAAAGTTATTTTTCTCTGAAATTAATCTGGACCCAAACTATTAAAGATTTTATAGTGATGAATTTGGAAATATTTTAAAAACAACTGGGAAACTCATCCAACATTAAAAGTAAATGTCATTCCATGGTAACTTTGATTTCCTGAACTTCAGGTACTGAAACCTATATCACAACATCTCGGATATGTCAAAAAGAAAAAGAGCAACCCTTCCTCTTAGAAGTCTTCCCCCAGAGATTAATCCTTATTTGCACGTATCATTTACAGCTTTGCCATGTGGTTTCAGATGAAAATGGGACTCAGTAGGGGGTAAAATTAATTGAATCAACTCAAACCTTTTTGAAAACACACACACACACAAGTGGAAATGATTGAAGTTTATATTGTTCCAGTTCCTGTATTAATTCCATTTAAGAGAAAAAATTCTGACATCATGGAAACTTAGGACTGGATTCTTTAGCTGAATGAATATTTTAGTATAACTGCAATAAAACTATATATTGAAAAGCATTTTAAAAATTCTTTCAATTTTCTCTGCTGTGTTCTATACATTTCTTAGCCTACTCAAGTTCTTTCTTTATTTTACCCACCCATTAGATTCATGAGTATTCAAGTAGCCAAAAATTAGTAATATAATTTTTACCCAATCAGAATTAAATAAGCAAAAAACACAGACTAAGATATTATATTTTTCCTGAATTATTTTTATTAAATGTTTATATTTGATTGTGTTGACTTTGCCCATATTTGGTTGGGTTAAGATGGGTAAATTATTATAAGGATTTCCTTTTCCTTAATTCAGAACTCTACTTCTCAGTTTAATAGTAATCATAAAAATAGTTAGCATGCATATAGTTACACAGAGATAGGATACATATTATTAGAAGTTTATTTTTTCTATGCAATAGTAGTGAAAATGAAAGCAATACAGACCTGTTCTTTCCCATAATTTCTTTAATCCTCCCAGATGAAGAAGTTTATTCTGGGTTCTTGATCAAATTCAGCCACTAAGCAGATTAAATATATTATTCATATTTTAGATGGCTCAGCACCACGGATCACATTCAGATTTTGAATTCATCTTGGCTCTGACAAGTAAGCTATTATTTTCTTGCTTGTAACGATCTCTCTGTCTTGTACTTTTTTTTTTTTTTCCTTTTTTGCCTCATGCTCTTGTTTCATTAATTTAACTTTCTTCCTGCTTCCTCTACAGAGGCCTATCACTCACTGTAAGTCCTTTTTTTCTTCTTCCTGCCCAAAATAAGTCAGGCAAAATGTAGCCCCAAACCAACTTTTTAAACTTTCAGATAAAAAGATTCTATGTTGAAGGGCACATGCAGCAGCCTGAATCTACGTTGTAGCAGAGAGCAGATTCTCTGGGGGGCAGACATAGGGAAGATGATCACTACCCCATTGCTTCCTAATTTTATTACTGCTGTTTACTAGGTTCTAAGATGAATTGTTTTTACACTGCTAAAAGGTAAAAAGTGCTAAGAGTGCCATCTGAATTTGGGTCCCCAAAACTCTGGTCACCACATTATACTTTTTGCTCTGCACAGAACTAGACTTTCAACCAGGAATTCTTATTAGCTTATCTAAAGTCTTGTTAACTGGCAGGAGTTTTTGATGATACTACTTATCTGTAAGGAACCCTATCTAAGAGTCCTATATGTCTTAAAACTTTCCTTGTAATATAGTTATTAAAAAAAACACAAAAATACAATTCTTCTAGGAAATAAAAGTCCAATTTTTTTTTTTTTATTGAAAGCAGGCTTACAGTTCTAATTTTTAACATTTAATTTAGGTTTTGGCTAAAATATAAAATAATTAATGCATTCCTTGTTTTATTTTTAAAATATAACAAGATCTTATAAAGCTGTAAAAGAAAAACAGGACTGAAAAATAGGAAAATCATATAAATGGTGAGTGGATTGAAACTAAAGTAAGAATGAAAAAAGAAAGGGATTTAAATAAATGCTAAAATCACTGGATTAAATACATGCTCTCAAAAATGTCTTTTTTCCTCAAATAAATATAAAAGAAAAGGATTCAAACCAATAAGCAAAAGGGAGAAAAGAGTGAAAAATATTGATGTCAAAAATCAAAGAAAATCAAGAAAAAAAGAGAGAAGGAGAAAGGAAGTAAGAAAGGAAGGAAAGAAGAAAGAATGTGAAAGTTCATAGAGAAGTTCAGCTCTTTCACATACATTCCAGCAAGAAACTGAAAACGGTACCAGAAAGATCAATGGAAACAAAAAGTCAAAGACAAACAGAAATAGGCAATTAGATTAGAGAGAGCACAGGATCTGTAATGAGGAATAGAGGAATTCAAATACAACCTCAGACACTGTGTGACCTTGAATTAGCTACTTAAGCTCTGACTCAGTTTCCTTATATAGAAAATTACAATAATATCAATAAACTTCCTAGAGTTGTTATCCTAAAGTTGTAAAGGAATTAGATTCATGAATGAGAAGAGTCTACCTAACATCATACATGTTGATGAAGATTACTTAGAAAATGGGGTGAGGGAAGGAGAGGCAATGATGAGTATAATGATTTTGCCAGGAAACTAAGGAAGATACATCAGAGTCATGTTTTGTTTTTTGTTTTTGTTTTTGTGTTTTTTTTTAATTTTCTTACAGCATGAAGTACATTGATGGGCACATAGGAGGTGATAAGTATATAATGGTTGATTTGAATTAAGCAAATGTGTTACTTTTCATATATAAATAAGGAAGTATTCACCTCCTTTTCTATTAGTGGAGCATATGCTTTTTCTATTTTGTTATATTGATGAGGGTTGGGGTCCCTTTGAGATTCCTTTCTAATTGCCCAGCCCATGGCTGACCTTGATTCACAAATCCTGGTCAAAAGCACCCTTTGAATATCCGGGCCCAGCCTCCACCCTCAGCTCAGCTTCCTCCAGCCCTCACCTGATCTGAGCTAACTGAAAAGCCTGCCAAGAACTTAGGGGTACTGCCCATCATCAAGGAAAGGGGGAACCCCATTTCTTGGCGTATAGATAATCCCATGAGGCTCAGTGTCCCCTGTAAAATGAATTTACAGGCCCAAAAATCTAGATTGATAAATAAAAGGTTTATTGTAGAAATTTGGAAGTAAAGTTCAGTTAGAAAGATGCCAGGGCCAAAGGTAGTCACTGGGCAGGCAGGAACCCCTACATGGCTGGAAGGATACCATGTGTTGGCTGGGAGGGCTTCTGCTAAGAGGGCATTCCAGCTCACCTCTTTTATACCCAAAAGATGATGGGTGGTACCCCTAAGTTCTTGTCGGGCTTTTCAGTTAGCTCAGATCAGGTGAGAGCTGGGGGAAGCTGAGCTGAAGTTGGGGGCTGGGCCTGGATATTCAAAGTGTGCCTTTGACCAGGATTTGTGAATCAAGGTCAGCCATGGGCTGGGCAATTAGAAAGGAATCTCAAAGGGACCCCAACCCTCATCAATATCACTGGTTTTTCCTTCATCCATCCAAACCCAAGCCTCCATAGGCAATGGAGTGCATTTGAAATTTTAAGATTCCTGGAGCTTTTCACATGCAAATAAAAACTTGGGAATTATAGAGGACTATTTAAAATGGACAAACAAAATGTTTCTGTTTTATATATATATATATATATATATATATATATGTGTGTGTGTGTGTGTGTGTGTGTGTGTGTGTGTGTGTGTGTGTGTGTATATATATATATATATATATATATATATATATATATATATATATATATATATATTAACTTACAGGTGCCCCACCCTCCTACTCCTAAAGATTAGCATCCTTTGAGGATAAATTAGAATCCAAATGAAAATAACTTGTCTAAAAGAAGCCAAAAGAAGGAAGGTGGGGGATATCAGGAAGGTATGAGACTATTTCATAAGACTTTGTTGAATGAACACTGCTAAAGAAACATATTTAAGTAATTCTATTCTCTTTTGTTGCAAGTGCATTTTATTAACAACTTACAGAAAGGTGAAGAGAACAAGCATTTAGTAAGTGCCTACTATGTCCCAAGCACTGTGTTAAGCTCTCTTCAAGTATTAACATATCACATCCTCAAAATAGTCTTGAAAGGGAAATGCTATTATTGGTCTTATTTTTTGTAATTGAGAAAATTGAGGTAAACTAAGGTTAAGCAACTTCCCAGAGTCAGACAGCTAGTAAGTATCTGAGGCAGCATTTGAACTCAGTTTCCTGACTCCAGGCCAAATAATCTACCCATTGTGCTATCTAGCTACTTCTAAAATAAATTAACTTGCTCTCCCCCCCCCAAAAAAAAAACCCTCAAAGATAAATTACATCTTGACCATAATTGTAGTTATGAACTGTCACATTAAAATTTTAAAAAACAGAATTTTTTGACATTTTAGCAAATTGTCGTTTCAATGCATTACTTAGATGGCACATAATGGAAGTACTTTTACTTAATAATTGGTGGACTGTGCTTTATGAAACATTATCAGTATAACCAAAAATCAAAATAAACCCTGGGTTGCCTTATTAGTCTACATCTTCCAAGAAGTTTGCACATGAAGCAATATAGAATAGTCAGAAAAAGAAATATACTTCTGGAATTAAAACAAGTCACAAAAAAGCAAGCCAAGAATCCAAATCTTAATGGGGGGCGGGCAAAGACAGACAAAGTCAGAGACAAGCAAAGGCAGAGACAGACACAGAGAGACAGACATAGACAGGGACACAGGGACAGAGACAGGAGAGAGGCAGAAATGCAGAAAGAAAGAAACAGATAAGCAGGATCAATGAGCAGTTACCATGTTTATAGCTGTAAAATTTAGTTGGTATTTAACTAAAGCTATTTATTTTCTGATCTAATTGCCCAAGTAATGAATAATCTTACTCTGCATTCATTCCCTTTTCTCTTAAGGCAAGCACTGGGCATGGTCCAATGTTCTTAACAATCTGCCAGCTTGTACTAGGCAACTTTTAGCCACAAAACAGTTTGTTTTAAGTATTTCTAAAAGTGAAATGCAAAGATATATTTTACTTTTCTTTGCTCCTAATCAGATATCTAGTAGGAAAAGGCATAGAAGAGAAGGGGGATGACTGGCAAAGATGAGGGAAAAGGAAGGATCACTATACCCTAGTTTCTCCCACAATTATTCCAATAAAGAATGAAGAGTATTAGAATGAGAAGTAACCTGCACATATCAGGGGAAAACCTAATGGGTCATTTAGTCCATCATCCCATATTCAGCACATAGCCAATTAGCTAAGGATTTTTACAAAGCTCTATAATCGGACTCCAGAATAGATTAACCAATGTTAACCCAGAGTTACTGGACTGTTACTCTAATTCAAGAATGCATCTCAGACTTAGCCCAAGAGGCAGTGATCAAGGTTAAGATATGAACCAGGAATTGTCTACAACTATGTAGTCCTTCTAGATTTTAGATCTAGAATTCTAGATCAAGAAGATGGATTCAGTAGGAAGTGTGGATTGAGTGGGAGTCTATAGTTCTAATACTTTGAAATTGCAAAGATTTACTACTAACTAAAATCTAGAAAGGCTTGGCAACAAGAACTTTATATTTGTTTTGTATTCAAAAGCAAACCTTAAATTATTTTGAACAGACTGAAATTATGATCCAGAACTTTCAAAACTCAGGTCAGAAGGGTAACTATTAGACCCTATACTAACTCAATCTACTTGACATCTTTTGAAAGTTTCTAGCTTCTAGTGGCATAAACTGCCACTGACAATATTTTGTACCTGGAGAATATCAATGTCAAAACTCCAGATAACAAATCAGAACCATATACGGTGCACAATCTAATTCCAATAGGAAGTCACAATTCAAGAAAATTATTTATGAAGGAAAGACTTAAATTGAAATATTAGAGATACAAAACCCCACTCAAGCAACAGATATCCTGACAATTAGAAAAGACTAAATAGAATCAAATTATTCCATGAGATCATGTACAGAAACAATCAAAGAAAAGGACAAGTATTTCATATAAAAATTTACTTGAAAATATAATCTGTATAAACACAAATCTAATCTGTCATTACCCAGTGGCAAAAGACAAAATAAAAAAGGAGAAAACTACAGAAGCCATTGTAAACAATTAGCCACAATTTTGAGGAGATATTAAACACCAAAACAATGATCAGTCATGTTGAAGAAGGACATAGAGGAAATAGGTGCAGATAGTATAGCAACCTATCCTATTTTAAAAGAGAGTAGTCTTCTATTGATTTGAGATGAGTATTTTGAGAAAGATTTTTGGTGTATGTGATACAATAAGATGAAAGAAAACAAATAATTAACAATTGTAATTAGAAAGTTTATGTTGAATTTAATTGTAAAATGGAATAGTGTAATTGATTTGAAAGCACAACCAGAAACACACAAGAAACATATTCACACAGGGATAAAGTACAGAGTGGGGGTAAAAACTACTATGCTTCATCAGGTGTTGAAATTAAGATTTCAGACATGATTTTAAAATTTAAGCAAGAAAATGATATTATACTGAAGATTTCCATAGGCAATGAATTAATACGCACAGGAAATGAATAAATGCTTACTATGTATTCAATGAAGAAAATAGCATTTAAATTACTATAAGAAAAACTTAAAGGAATTACAAGGAAAAACACAAAGTAAAAGTATAAAAACAAGGGTTCTTCAATGACCCATTTCAAACCTGCACATAGCTAAGAAAAATTTTTAAAAGAATTAAAGTATTCCGGAGGCCCAGGGGAGTGGGGACGCTGGCAATGCCTTCCCTCCCCTGGAGGCTTCTGTGCCCTTTCCTTTTCCATCCAATCTCACTTTTCCTCCACCTGATCCCCCTGGTCCCTGGAGCTGAGATGCAGAGAAGTGGGGAGTAGCCAAGGAAAGAGCTTGGGGGAACTTGAGACATCATCTGGTTCAGCTCCCTCCTCACTCTAGCAGACAGGGAAACCCAGGGATTATGTGATTACATTTGTGACCTGCTGTTGGAAGAGTCAAATGTTCAGCCAGTATCTACACCAGTCACAGTTTGTGGAGATATACCTAGACAGTTCTATGACCTTTGTGAACTCTTCAGAACTGGAGGTCAAGTTCCAGATACAAACTACATATTTATGGGTGATTTTGTAGACAGAGGTTACTACAGTTTGGAAACCTTCACTTACCTTCTTTCACTAAAGGCTAAATGGCCTGATCCCATTAAACTCTTAAGAGGAAATCACGAGAGTAGACAAATAACACAGGTTTATGGATTTTATGATGAGTGCCAAACCAAATATGGGAATGCTATTGCTTGAAGATACTGTACCAAAGTCTTTGATATGCTCACAGTAGCAGCTTTAATAGATGAGCAGATTTTATGAGTCCATGGTGGTCTCTCTCCAGACATCAAAACACTGGATCAAATCTGAACCATTGAAAGGAGTCAGGAAATTCCTCACAAAGGAGCATTTTGTGACTTGGTGTGGTCAGATCCTGAAGAAGTAGATACTTGAGCAATCAGTCCACGGGGAGCAGGTTGGCTTTTTGGAGCGAAGGTCATAAATGAGTTTGTTCACATCAACAACTTAAGACTCATCTGCAGAGCACATCAACCGGTGCATGAAGGGTATAAATTTATGTTTGATGAAAACCTGGTGACAGTATGGTCAGCTCCCAATTATTGCTACCATTGTGGAAATATGGCCTCAATCATGGCCTTCAAAGATGTAAATACAAGAGAATCAAAGTTATTCTGGGCAGTTCCAGATTCAGAACATATAATTCCTCCTAGAACAACTACTCTGTATTTCCTTTGAGGCCTTCGCCCATCCTGCTGATCCCTTTTCCTACCCTTCCCCCAAAATTCCTTGTATTTACCCCTCTACAATATACTTTTTATTGAGCACTTTGCTGCTGAAAGCCTCTTGCCTCCTTTCCCCCCTTTTTTATTTTAAATTATCTAAATTTATTGTGCATTATGGTGTCTATAGCACTGTTTCTCTATTGATTTCCTCTCCATCTCATCCCCACCTTGGACTTATTTGCAAAGACTTTGAGAAATGTCTTAACATCAACACTGCCACATGTAGTTCTTGCTTATTACTGGTTTGGGGGAAAACAGGACATTTTTCCTTTTTTAAAAAAGCAAATTGGAAAAACCACACTGAATATTCCCCTCCTCTTGTTGTTCAGCTTTTTTTTTTTTTTTAAGTTAGTTTTAAGAAATTTCAGCAGCAAAGTTATTATTCAGTGGGCACAATAGATTGTAAATGCCTTTGCGTTGTGTACACCTGTCCCAGCTGTAAACATTGTCCTTTGTTGGATAATATTTTAAGTGGCTATAAAATAAATTGGTCAAAAGGGAAAAAAAAAAGAATTAAAGGATTAAATATAATTTTATTTTTAAAAATAGATATGATAAATCTCTAGAGATTACTGAATGGTAATTTAAAAGAGTATAAATATGCTAAGTACCATGCAGGTCATTTAAAAATGGATAAGGAACTGCAAATCTAACACACAATGTAAAGAAGGAGGAATATTAAATATGTGTTATAATGACCAAAAAGCCAAAAAAATATGTATAATAAAAGCCTATTAAAAAACTAAATATTAATTTGGATCACTTAATTTAAATCTAAGGATATGTTTTATTGAGAAATAAATCAGAGAAAATTATAATAATGAAGGTACATAGGAAAATTTGTATCATGTATCTAAAATATGTGGAGAAAATGTATACCTTTAAGCATTTTAATCAGAAAAAAATGTCAATGAATTGGTAAAAAGAGAAGAAACAAATACATTTTAAACTGAAGTAGACATTAAGAAGATCAAAGCACAAATTTAAAACTTGAATGCAAAATAGAATCAAAAGTAAAATGAGGAGTTGCATAAAAAATATAATATATAAACCAGTGTCTAGGTGGATATTTAAAAGAGAAACAACTTGCTAATATAAAAACATGGAAAAGGTGAATTCTTAACAAATATCCCTAGAAATAATTTTACAAAAATAAAAGCCAATGAAACCAACAACTTCCCCCCCCCCCCCCCCCGCTTTAATTGGGATTAAGTGACTTGCCCAGGGTCACACAGCTAGGAAGTATTAAGTGTTTGAGACCAGATTTGAACTCTATTCCTCCTGACTTCAGGGCTGTTGCTCAATCCACTGTGCCACCTGAAACCAACAACTTATATGAAAAAGATGAATATTTAGCCAAAAAAATCTATATTAAAAGAAGAAATAGGGAATCTAAATTACTGAATTTAGAAAAGATTAACTGCAAATGAATACATAGAATACACACACACACACACACACACACACACACACACATACACACACAAACACACACAAATTAGAGGAAGACATTTCCATTTGGATCTATGGATGGGCAAAAGGTTTACACATAAAGGATTAAGTTTAAGTTATTGGTCTAAACCTAAATTCTTCCAGACTATAATCCAGTTTTCCCAGGAGTTTGTTCAACTAGTGCTTTCTCTAGCCATTTAGGATGACTCAAATGTTTTGGGGGTTATTGCAAATACTAGGTTGCTAGATTCATTTATTTCAGTGTGCCATGTACTTAGCCTGACATAATGATCAATCTCTCTGTTCTAACCATTAAAAATATAATTTCATGTTTGTTGATTTAAGGTATAGTTGAGATCTGGCCCTACTATGTTCATGTTCTTTCTCTCCCTTCCCCGTCATTTCTCCTGAAATTACTGATATTATAAAATAAAAATTTGGTAGTTTAATTGGTATAACAATTAATAAATAATTTAAATTACATAATATTAACATTTTAATATTGTCTCAACTTAGTCATGAACAGTTAATATTTTCCAATTATTCATTTCTGTCATTTCTGTAAAGTATATTTTTAAAATATAATACCCCATTCTATTACTTTTTTGTTGTATTATATTTTAAAGTTGATAAATTGTATGGTTTTATTTTATATTTTAAGAAGCCTTCATGAAAATATAGTGGGCACAAATATCTTTTATACCCAGGCTATGATGCAGACTTCTCCAGATCTGAACATGGAAAGACAGGGTCCCTTTTGGCAAGGGACTTCCAGAGAGATTCATCAATGCTTTCAATGTGGTAAACTAGGGCATTTGAAAGTTCAATGTTGGCATAAAGATACTGAAAAAAAAGGATGGAAGAACAAGACCCAAAACTGCTGCTATCAAAACCCTCAGGAATCACTGGATTCTCTGAGACATGATAAGACTTGAAAACCCTCAGAAATCATTTGATTCTCTGAGAAATAATAAGATTGTTGTAGGACTTCAAAAACTTGTGGGGATCATTGGATTCCTTGACACATGAAGCAATGAAAATAGATTGTTTTTGGACTATCTCTTGGCTGGTAAAGAAGACACATGTGTGACTGATATTTACATATCCTTCTTCTAGAATTTCTGGAAATCTTTTACAAGACCATGTTAATTTATATTGTTTGTTATATTACTACTTGCATGTATAATTCTTTCTTTCTTTTTTTTTTTCCCTTTTTCTGAGGCTGGGGTTAAGTGACTTGCGCAGGGTCACACAGCTAGGAAGTGTTAAGTGTCTGAGACCACATTTGAACTCGGGTCCTCCTGAATTCAGGGCTGGTGCTCTATCCACTGGGCCACCTAGCTGCTCCCCCCTTGCATGTACAATTCATGTTTGTTACACCACATTGAGCCTTCACTGGCTGTGGGGAGAATCATTACTTATAGCCTGTATGTTATTACTATGTGCTTGTGTAATACCTCCTAGGCTGATGGGTTTGTGCATATCTGTTTCTAATAAGACACTTCAGCCTAGAAACCTGCTAGCAATCCCCACTTCCCTTTGGTGCTTTTCATCTCCCTTCCTGAGAAGATAGATGGGGCGGGATCACCTCCTTTTTGAGGTTTTCACCTCCCTGAGAAGTCAGGGATGGCGTAACTACCTGTGTTCTAAAACAAAAGAAAGTGGCAGTTGTAAAGGGCTGAAACTGAGTTGCACTGAGTCCAAGCACTTGAAGCAAATTACCAATTGGATAATACTCTATTAGCATATGCTTGGAGAATGACCTGACCCACCATCCTGTGCTGGCTCAATCTGTGAGTGTATACAGTGAATGGAGAGAGGCATCAGAGGATGGAGTAGGACAAGTGGGAATCATTCTTTGGCAGTGAAGAGAGAGAAAGAAAGTGTGTAGATTCTTATATCTATTCCCCTGATGGTGACCCCAAAAGACCAATAATAAAGATCAAGGACTTTTGCTTATCCTGACTCTGGCTGATTCTAAGGTATCCAGGGTGCTAAAGTGGTCATTACACAAAACCTCATGTCCAAAATGCTACAAAGCTTCCACTGGACATCTGAATGTATATTGACTCAGGGAAATGTGAAGTGGGGCTCAGATCCAGGTCCCCAGGCAAAAAACACTTAGTTTATGATGGCAGCTGACATTACACACAGAGACTCTCTAGACATACTGTATTCTGACATAATCAATCATTCAAGAGGCCACCTGATGGGAGAAAGGGATTACAATTGGGGAGAATAGAGTTGTATGGAGCTGGGGCTACTGAGATATACCCTGGAGAGGTGAAATCTTTCCCTGTCAGGCCTATTGATGCTTTGCCTCCAGGAACAGTAGGCATGACCATTTTACCTCCTGAAAGTGCTTACAAAACAATGTCCATCTATATACTGATTTGGGAAACTAGGGAATGTATATATAATATCCCAGTCACTAATGCAGGTAGACAATGTGTGACTTATCAACCAGGAGAAGTAGTAGCATCAGGTTTACTGATACAGAATCCTAATAGGCAATTTGGTAATATTTAATCAGATTTTGACTCCCAACAACAGAATCCAGGAATATTCTTGACTACAGTTGTAACAGCTGACCATCCTATACTCACTATCTATGTAAATGGCATACCGCTGAAAGGGTTGGTAGACATAGGTGCATATTGTGCAGTCATTAAGAGTTGCCAGCTCAACCAGTCATTGACCAAAGATTAAGGCAGACACCTATATGTCTGGGATAGAAGGAACAATAGCAACTGAAATTAGTGCTACCCCTTTGAGATGGATATTTGAAGGTGAAATGAAGTTTTTACTCCTTTTGTAGTAGAAAAAATCCATCAATCTATGGGGAAGAGATATCTTATAACAGTTTGAAATACAAATGAGTACTTCAGCTTTTTAGGCAAGGCTGCTGTCGAAGGCCTGCTTGCACTTTCACCTTTTCCCATTCAATGGAAAACTAATACAATAGTGTGGGTAGAACAGTGGCCCTTAGAGAGTGATAAAATTCAGGCCTTATTAGAAAGAGTACAGAAGCAACTTTACCAAGGACACTTACAACCTTCTCTAAGTCCTTGGAAATCCCCTGTATTTGTTATTAAAAAAGAAATCTGGAAAATGGAGGATGTTGACTACTTTAAGAAAAGTAAATGAGCAGATGAAAACTCTGGAACTCTTCAGCCTGGACTTCCAACTCCTACTCAGTTGCCTAGAAAATGGTCTCTTTGGGTTATAGACATTAAGAATTGTTTCATAGGAATAAATGGACTATTCCTTAGAATAACCAGGCACATATATTTAAGACCATCAGTAAGCATAATATGTAATAGAGATAAACTGGAACCTTTCCCAGTAACATCAGGAGTTAAACAATGTTGCCCACTATCACCATTACTATTCAATATTGTACTAGAAACGCTAGTCTTAGCAATAAGAGCCAAGAAAAAGATTCAAGGAATTAGAGAAGGAAATGAGGAAATCAAACTATCACTCTTTGCAGATGATATGATGGTATACTTAGAGAACCCCAAAGACTCTGCTAAAAAGCTATTAGAAATAATTCACAACTTTAGCAAAGTTGCAGGATACAAAATAAATCCACATAAATCCTCAGCATTTTTATACATTACCAACACAATCCAACAACAAGAGATACAAAGAGAAATTCCATTCAAAATAACGGTCGATAGTATAAAATATTTGGGATATATCTACCAAAGGAAAGTCAGGAATTATATGAGCAAAATTGCAAAACACTTTCCACAAAAATAAAGTCAGATTTAAATAATTGGAAAGACATTAAGTGCTCTTGGATAGGCCGAGCAAATATAATCAAGATGACAATACTCCCTAAACTAATCTATTTATTTAGTGCTATACCAATCAGACTCCCAAGAAACTATTTTAATGACCTAGAAAAAATAACAACAAAATTCATATGGAAGAACAAAAGGTCGAGAATTTCAAGGGAAGTAATGCAAAAAAAAAATCAAATGAAGGTGGCCTAGCTGTATCTGATCTAGAATTATATTATAAAGCAGCAGTCACCAAAACCATTTGGTACTGGCTAAGAAATAGACTAGTTGATTAGTGGAATAGGTTAGGTTCACAGTACAAGATAGTGAATAAAAATAGCAATCTAGTGTTTGACAAATCCAAAGATCTCAGCTTTTGGGATAAGAATTCATTATTGGACAAAAACTGCTGGGAAAATTGGAAATTAGTATGATAGAAACTAGGCATGGGGGCGGAGCCAAGATGGAGGAGAAGATACACGCGAATTTGTAAGCTCTTTTCTTCCCTCATAACCAATTAGTTAAATCATCTTCAAAAATAACACTGGACTGATAAAAACTACAAGGATTAGAAGCAAAACATACCAGCTGAAGAGAATCTGGAATTTCAACAGAAAAGGTCGGTTCCAAGTGGAGGAAGAAAAAAGGCCAGCACAGACAAGATTAGGTGCTAATACACTGTGCTGATGGGGCTGGGGAGAACTCTGGGATCAGAGAAGCCACTGAGATAAAGGAATATGACACAGGATGTTAACTCTTCTCTGCTTCTAAAACAGCAGTTCAGAAGAGAAATCAAGCCACTTTAAAATATAAAGCCAGATCCTAGAACCCCAATCTGGAAGTGACTTAATAGATCTCGGCACTGCTGAGCAGCCACCTTCTGCTGCCTGGGGCTTCTCCTTGGGGTAGTTAAGAGCCTGAATAGCGGGGACACAGCCTGAGGCAGCCTCTAATCCACATGTGCGGGGCTCAGCCTAAGGGAGTGGAATTATAGCAGCTGCAGAATTCCCAGAGAAGCAGAACTCCCAGAAAAGCAGAACCTTTGAAACAGGGACTGCGGTTTCCAGGCAGACACTTCCAGTTTGAACGGAGGGGGTTTTCACATTAGCGGCTGATATCCATGTCCCACAGGATGCATTGACTGGGGATTGTGATGCTTTCACTGTTCAGCCTTAAACTTCAGGGCAGTCACTAGGCCACACAGCAGGGTCCTTCACTGGGCACTCCTCACAACACAGCCGTACTAACCACCTCTGAGGCATTTCCAGGGAGGGGAGAAGGGAACTCTCTCCCAGAGCTCTCTCTTAGATGAGGCACAGGACTCTGCATCCATCTGACCTGGGAGGAAGCTGGTAAATAAATAAATAAATAAACTTCTTACCCCAAGGGCAAACCACAACAGATTTTTAACAATGAGTAAGAAGCTGAAGAGAATGACTGACACCTTCTACACAGAGAAAGAGCAGGTATCCAACCCTGAGGAAGCTAACCTCAGAGAGTCCGCAGATAACACCCTAAAGGGGAATGATACCTGCCCCCCATCACATAATTCTCTCCTAGAAGAGACTATTAAAAAGGTAAGAGAGTTTGAAGAAAAGTGGGGAAAGGAAAGAGAAGCTATGATAGAGAATAACAATTCCCTGAAATTTGAGTTGGAAAAAATAAAGAATTCACAGGAGGTGCAGGGAAACAAAATTTGTGAATTAGAAAAGGTTAAAAAATCACAGGAAAGTAGGATTTCTGAATTGGAAAAGATAAAAAATTCTCAAGAAAGTAGGATTTCTGGATTGGAAAATATAAAAAAAAGTCTCAAGAAAGTAGGATTTCTGAATAGGAAAAGAAAATAACTCACTAAAAAAATCAGTGAAATGGAAAAAAATTCAACAGAGCAAAATAATTCATTTAAAAAATCATTTGGGCATATACAAAATGAACTAAAAAATGTGAATGAAGAAAATAACTCATTAAAAATTCAGGATGGAACAAATAGAAATGAATGATTCATTGAGAACCCAAGAATCAGTCAAAAAAAAAAAAAATGAAAAGCTGGAGAATAACGTCAAATACTTACTGGGAAAATCTATAGACCTAGAAACTAGATCCACGAGAGATAATCTAAGGATCATTGGCCTTCCTGAAAACTATGATCAAAAAAAAAGAGCCTAGATTCTACTTTATAGGAAATCATCAAAGAGAACTGTCCAGAGATAATAGAAACAGAAGGGAAAATAGGCGTTGAAAGAATTCATTGAACACCTTCTGAAAAAGACCCTAAAAAAAGAACTCCACAGAAGATTGTGGCTAAGCTGCAGAATTACCAAACTAAGGAAAAAATATTGCAAGAAGCTAGGAAAAAACAATTCAAACATCAAGGAGCCACAATAAGGGTCACTCAAGATCTTGCTGTCTCCACATTAAAGGATCGAAGGGCCTGGAACCTGATATTCCAAAAGGCAAAAGAACAAAGATTCCAACCAAGAATAAACTTCCCAGCTAAGTTTAGCATTTTTTTTCCATGGAAGAAGATGGTCACTTAATGAAACAGAGGAATTCCATTTGTTTCTAAGAAAAAAACCAGACTTAAACAAAAAATTTGATCTGCATACACAAGACTAAAGAGAAGCAGAAAAAGGTAAAATGAACTCTTGAGAACTGTATCTCTGTTGTGGATATATAGAAAGTCCACATGGATAATTTGATTTTACTGATATTAAATAAAATAAGGAAGTAGTAAAGGGAAGGGGATAGTATCAGATAAAGGGGAAGGAGTGATAAAAAGAGGGAAACTACATCCCAAGAAGAGGCATAGAAAATCTACCACATCCAAGGTAATTTAGAGAGGTGTAGAAATATTGTGTGAATCTTACTCTCATCAGAGTAGGCTCAAAGAGTAAATAATTGACATATTTGTTTTTCAGAGAATCCTCTCTCACCTCATTAAAAGGGGGGAGAGGAAAAGGGAAAAGGAAAAGAGGATTAAGGGAAGGGTACCAGAAAGGAGAAGGGACTTAAAAGGAGGGGGGAGGGATACTAAAAAGGAAGGGCTGTGCATCACAAGTGGGGTCTATAAATTAAATATTGGGGAAGGGGTTCAGGGGGGGTCAAGGGATAAAAGCATAATCTGGGGATAATATGATGGCAGGAAATACAGAATTAGTAATTTTAACTGTAAAGGTGAATGGGATGAACTCTCCCATCAAACGGGGATGGATAAGAGACTGGATCAAAAGTCAGAACCCTACAATATGTTGTTTACAGGAAACACACTTAAAGCAGGGAAATACATACAGAGTAAAGGTAAAAGGTTGGAGCAAAATCTATTATGCTTCAGGTAAAACCAGAAAAGCAGGGGTTGCCATCCTTATCTCAGATCAAGCAAAAGCAGAAATTGATCTAATTAAAAGAGATAAGGAAGGAAACTATATCCTGCTAAAAGGTAGCATAAACAATGAAGCCATATCAATACTAAACATATATGCAACAAGTGGTATGTCATCTAACTTCCTAAAGGAAAAGTTAAGAGAGTTGCAAGAAGAAATAGACAGCAAAACTATAATAGTGGGAGATCTCAACCTTGTACTCTCAGAATTAGACAAATCAAACCACAAAACAAATTTTAAAAAATTAAAAATGTTAATAGGACGTTAGAAAAACTAGGTATGATAGACCTTTGGAGAAAACTGAATGGTGATAGAAAGGAGTATACTTTCTTCTCAGCAGTTCATGGAACCTTTACAAAAATTGACCATATATTAGGACATAAAGATCCCAAAATTAAATTCAGGAAGGCAGAAATAATAAATGCCTTCTTCTCATGTCACAGTGCAAATAGAAGCTACATTCAGTAAGAAGTTAGGGGTAAATAGACCAAAAAGTAATTGGAAACTAAATAATCTCTTGAAGAATGACTGGGTGAAACAGCAAATTATAGAAACAATTAATAATTTCACCCACGATAATGACAATGAAGAGACATCATACCAAAATCTGTGGGATGCAGCTAAAGTGGTAATAAGGGGAAAATTTATATTTTAGAGGCTTAATTGAACAAAATAGAGAAAGAGAAGATTAATGAATTGGGCCTGCAATTTAAAAAGCTAGAAAAAGACCAAATTAAAAACCTCCAACCAAAAACTAAACTTGAAATACTAAAATTAAAAGGAGAAATCAATAATATTGAAAGTAAAAAAAAAAATCTATTGAATTAATAAATAAAACCAAGAGTTGGTTTTATGAAAAAGCCAATAAAATAGATAAACCTTTGGTAAATCTGATCAGAAAAAGGAAAGAGGAAAATCAAATTGTTAGTCTTACAAATGAAAAGGGGTATCTTTCTACCAATGAAGAGGAAATTAGAGAAATAATAAGTTACTTTGCCCAACTTTATGCCAATAAATTTGATAACTTAAGTGAAATGGATTACTTCCTCCAAAAATATAGCCTTCCTAGATTAACAGAGGAGGAGATAAATTGCTTAAATAGACCAATTTCAGAAATAAGAAATAGAACAAGCTATTAATCAACTCCCCAGGAAAAAATCCCCTGGACCAGATGGATTTACATGTGAATTCTACCAAACATTTAAAGAACAATTAGCCCCAATGCTATATAAACTATTTGAAAAAAAAGGGAATGAAGGAGTCCTACCAAAGTCCTTTTATGACACAGACATGGTACTGATACCTAAACCAGGTCAATCGAAAACTGAGAAAGAAAATTATAGACCAATTTCCTTAATGAATATTGATGCTAAAATCTTAAATAAGATGATATTAGCAAAAAGACTTCAGAAAATCATCCCCAGGATAATACACTATGATGAAGTAGGATTCATACCAGGAATGCAGGGCTGGTTTAATATTAGGAAAACTATTTGTATAATTGACCATATTAATAATCAAATTAATAAAAACCATATGATTATCTCAATAGATACAGAAAAAGCATTTGATAAAATCCAACATCCATTCCTACTAAAAACGCTTGAGATTATAGGAATTAATGTACTATTCCTTAGAAGAATCAGGAGCATATATTTCAGACCATCAGTAAGCATAATATGTAACGAAGATAACATGGAACCTTTCCCAGTAAGATCAGGAATGAAACAAGGTTGCCCACTATCACCATTACTGTTCAATATTGTATTAAAAATGCTAGCCTCGGCAATAAAAGTTGACAAAGACATTAAAGGAATAAGAGTAGGTAATGAGGAAATCAAACTGTCACTCTTTGCAGATGACATGATGGTATACTTAGAAAACCATAGAGATTCTAATAAAAAATTATTAGAAATAATTCACAACTTTAGTAAAGTTGCTGGATACAAAATAAATCCATATAAATTCTCAGCATTTTTATACATTACCAACAAAATGCAACAGCAAAGGATACAAAGAGAAATTCCATTACAAACAAATGTTGAGAGTATAAAGTATTTGGGAATCCATCTACCAAAGCAAAGTTAGGAATTATATGAGCAAAATTACAAAACACTTGCCACAAAAATAAAGTCACATTTAAATAATTGGAAAGACATTCAGTGCTCTTGGATAGGCCGAGCGAATATAATAAAGATGACAATACTCCCCAAACTAATCTATTTATTTAATGCTATGCCAATCAGACTCCCAAGGAACTATTTTAATGACCTAGAAAAAATAACACCAAAATTAATATGGAAGAATAAAAGGTCGAGAATTTCAAGGGAATCAATGAAAAAAAAGTTAGATGAAGGTGGTCTAGGTGTACCTGATCTAAAGCTATATTACATTGCAGCAGTCACCAAAACCATTTGATATTGGCTAAGAAATAGACCAGTCGATCAGTGGAACAGATTAGGTACAAAGGACAAAAAAGGGTACATGTATAGCAATCTAGTGTTTGACAAACCCAAAGATAACAACATTTGGGATAAAAATTCATTATTTGAAAAAAAACTGTTGGGAAAACTGGAAATTAGTATGGCAGAAATTAGATATGGATCCACACTTAACACTATAAAGAATGAGATCATAAATAGATTAGAGGAACAGAGGATTGTCTAACTCTCAGATCTGTGGAGGAGGAAGGAATTTATGACCAGAGGAGAACTATAGATCATTCTCGATCAGAAAATAGAAGATTTTGATTACATCAAACTAAAAATTTTCTCTACAAACAGTACTAATGCAAACAAGATTAGAAGAGAAGTAACAAATTGGAAAATATTTTTACAGTTAAAGGTTCTGATAAATGTCTCGTTTCCAAAATATATAGTGAACTGACCCTAATTTATAAGAAACCAAACCATTCTCCAATTGGTCAATGGTCAAAAGATATGAACAGACAATTCTCAGATGATGAAATTGAGTGTTCCACTCATATGAAAGAGTGTTCCAAAGCACTACTGATCAGAGAAATGCAAATTAAGACAACTCTGAGATACCACTACACATCTGTCAGATTGGCTAAGATGACAGGAACAAATAATGATGAATGTTGGAGGGGATGTGGGAAAACTGGGACACTAATACATTGTTGGTGGAGTTGTGAAAGAATCCAACCATTCTGGAGAGCAATTTGGAACTATGCCCAAAAAGTTATCAAACTGTGCATACCCTTTGATCCAGCATTGCTGCTATTGGGCTTATATCCCAAAGAAATACTGAGGAGGGGAAAAGGACCTGTATGTGCCAAAATGTTTGTGGCAGCTCTTTTTGTAGTGGCTAGAAAATGGAAGATAAATGGATGTCCATCAATTGGAGAATGGTTGGGTAAATTATGGTATATGAAGGTTATGGAATATTATTGCTCTGTAAGAAATGACCAGCAGGATGAATTCAAAAAGGTTTAGAGAGACTTACATGAACTGATGCTGAGTAAAATGAGCAGAACCAGAAGATCACTATAGACTTCAACAACAATACTGTATGAAGATATATTCTGATGGAAGTGGATATTTTCAACAGAAAGAAGATCCTACTCACTTCCAGTTGATCAATGATGCACAGAAACAACCCAGAGAAGGAACACTGGGAATTGAATGTAAACTGTAAGTACTACTGTCTATCTTCCCACGTTACTTATACCTTCAGAATCCAATACTTAACATGCAACAAGAAAATTGGATTTACACACGTATATTGTATCTAGGTTATACAGTAACACATGTAAAATGTATGGTATTGCCTGTCATCTAGGGGAGGGAACAGAGGGAGGGAGGGAGGGGAAAATTTGGAAAATGAATATAAGGGATAATCCTATAAAAAATTACTCATGCATATATACAGTCAAAAAAATTATAATTATAAAATTAATTTTAAAAATAGTTACAAAAAAAAAAGAAAGAAACTAGGCATGGACCCACACTTAACACCACATACTATGATAAGATCAAAATGGGTCCATGATTTAAGCATAAAGAATGAGATCATAAATAAATTAGAAGAACATAGGATAGTTTACCTCTCAGATTTGTGGAGGAGGAAGGAATTTGTGTCCAAAGGAGAACTAGAGATCATCATTGATCACAAAATAGAAAATTTTGATTACATCAAATAAAAAAGCTTTTGTACAAACAAAATTAATGCAAGATTAGAAGGGAAGTAACAAATTGGGAACATTATACACTTCAACAACAATACTATATGAGTATATTCTGATGGAAGTGGATATCTTTAACATATAGAAGGGCTAATCCAATTCCAATTGATCAATGATGGACAGAATCAGCTACACCCAGAGAAGGAACACTGGGAAATGAGTGTAAACTACTTGCATTTTTTGTTTTTCTCCCCAGATTATTTTTACCTTCTGAATCCAATTCTTCCTTTGCAACAACAACAAAATTCGGTTCTGCACATATATATTATGCCTAAGATATACTACAACATATTTAATATGTATGGGAATGCCTGCCACCTAGGGGGAGGGGGTGGATGGAAGGAGGGAAAAATTCTGAACAGAAGGGAGTACAAGGGATAATGTTTTTTAAAAAATACCTATTCATATGTACTGTCAAAAATGTTATAATTATAAAATTAATCTAAAAATTATATACAAAAAAATTGTTTCTATTCTATCCCTCTAGATAAGGATGATATGAAAAGTTTTGTCTTTTCATTGCCCAGTGTTAATTTACCTGAGCCTTATAAAAAATATGAATGAGCAGTTTTGCTAGAGGGAATTAAAAATAGCCCTACTATGTGTCAAATGTATGTTGCTGCTGCTCTTATTCAGTAAGAAAAGCATTTTCAAAAGTTATGTTATTATATTACATATATGATATCTTGTGGTGTGTGCCTGAGAAGCAAATGTTAAAAGCATGTCTACAGAAGACCATAAAAACATTAAGGAATTACAAATTACATATAGCTCCAGAATAAATTCAAAGACACACTTCTTTTCAATATTCAGGATATGATGTATATCCTTGTTACAACTATTATGTGACATTTTAAGGGGAGACTGTGTTTTAAACTCACCCACACCAGCTTACAAAACAAGCTCAAAAGGCTTTGAGAAAGATTGAATTGGCTTTATTGTTGAAAGAGTTACTCAAAAGCCCTTGGAAATATCAGCTTTTGCTACAAAAGAGATACCCACAACAGTCTTTCATCAAGGGAGACAGTGTGATAGAGTGGGTGAACCTCCCAGCACAACCAGAACAAAGCTTGAGTCCTTACCCAGTGCTTATAGCTAGAATATTATTAGTGACCATTAAATGAGTTCTGCAATTATCTGGAATAAGACCTGACAAAATATACACCTTTTATACCAATGTACAAATTAATGTATACTGTAAAAACATCCCAGAGGTGCAAATTTTATTGGCCACAGCTCCAAATTTTACACACGGGTTTCCATTAAAGATAACCCAACTATTACATAATTGCCAATGGATTTTTAAAGAAAAGATTTCTAAGATTCCTCTTAAAGGACCAACTATCTTTACAGATGCAGCCAAACATAACATTTGTGCTGTATATTCTCATGACTAAACCATAAAGAAAGGAGTCAGAACTCCTTTTCAGTCCATTCAGCAGAATGAGTTGTATGCAGTCATGCTAGCTCTTACTTTTTATCCAGGAGATGCAAATATAATATCTGATTCAACCTATTTAGTAGGTGTGGTACAAAGAATTGCCACAGCCCAAATAAAATTTATAGATTCTAATATATATCAGCTCTTTAAGGAACTCCAAGAGCAAGTGAGAAAGCATCCAGGTAAGATTTATATCTCCCATGTCCACTCTCATAGTGGATTTCCAGGTCCTATTTTTAATGGAAATTCAAAGATAGAAAACCTTCTAACCATTTAAGCCAATGTTCCTTTATTTCATGCAACTCAAGAATCTCATTCTAAATATCATCAGGCTGCTTGAGCTTTATGTTTGTAATTTGGGATAACAAAAGGGTATGTTAAAACAAAAACAAAAGGAGCATGTTAAAAATACATACATACGTATATACATAATAAAAGTAGAGCTTGCCTTCCTTTCCACACTCCTATGCTCCCTCCAGGGAAGAACGCTTGTGGTTTGAGACCCAATGAAATATGGCAAATGGATGTGACCCATTATAAATCTTTTGGTCGTCTATCTTTTATCCATCTTGTAATAGGATTTACTTTTGCAATACCAGCAGCAAAAGACTACTCGAGTGGTCAATGAATTCCTTATACAAACTTTTGCGATTATGGGTATGCCACACATAATAAAAACAGATAATAGACCTGCATATACTTCTAAACATTTTGCACACTTTTGTGCACAGTATCAGATTTTATACACCACTGGCATCCCTTATAATCCTGAAGGACAGGCAATAGTAGAGAGGACAACCAGAGACATCAAGATGCTCCTCCAAAAACATAAAAAGGGAGAGCTATAGGTAACCCTAGAGAACTTGTAAATTTAGCTCTTTGTACTATTAAGTTTTAGGTTTTTGATAAATATGCACTGGCTCGAGCAGACAGGTTTTATTACCCCCTGGAAGGGCACTTTCCAGTGCTAGCTGCTCCACTCTCTTTAGATAATTGCCAGGTGATGTGGAGAGATCCAACAAGTGGTGCATGGAAGGGATCAGATAGGTTAACTGCTTGGGGGGCAAGGGTTTACTTGTATCTCTACAGATGGAGAAGGAATCATATGGGTGCCAGTGAACTGTATTCACCTTGTCCATCAGAAAGAGATGGAGCAGACCCAAGAAACCTCAGATGGTTCCATAACTGATTCTGCCTTCCACTGAAAGAGCATGGCAGTTATGGCAATTGACTCATGAACAACAAAAATTATTAATAAGACTGCTGTAAGATTTTAAAACCCACAGGAATCATTGGATTCCCTGACATATGAAGTAATGGACAATGGATTGGTTTTGGACTATCTTTTGGCTGCTGAAGGAGGTGTATATGTGATTGTGTGATTGTTGTTTATCTGCCATCCTTCTAGAACTTATGGATATGTATATTCATATTGTTTGTTATATCACTATGTTGATTCATGTTGTTTGTTACATCACTACTAGCCTGAGCTATATTACTATATGCTTGTGTAATATTTCCCATGCTGATGGATTTATATATATATATATATATATATATATATATATATATATATATATATATATATATATATATATGTTTCAATTTCAGCCCAGAGAAAACCTGCTAATAATATCTGTTTTGACTCCTCATTTCCCTTTGGTGTTTTCATCTCCCTTCCTGAGAAGTCAAGGAGGGCATGATCACCTCCTTTTTGGGGTTTTCTTGTCCCTTCCTGAGAAGTCAGGGAGGGTATGACCACCTGTCTTCTAAAACAAAAGAAAGCAGGAGATGGAGAGAGCCAGAACTCTGAAGAGGTATACTTGAATCTAGGACAGCATGGTGCTTATGGTGATGTAATGGTTGTGCATAGTGATGTAATCATACTGAGATATTTAAGGGAGTCTCAGACACAGAAGGCTCTCTCAGCCTCAGCTCTCAGCCATAGACACAGAGAAGACTTGGGTTTCCATCTTTGACCATCCTTGTAGCTCTCCTGCCTCTTTCGCTCCTCCACTAAGACCAAGGACTCAGGCTGATCCCAAAGTCTTCCAGAGAGCTAATCCAGACATTACAAGCATTAGAGAAAAGCAAAGTGTAATTACTTATGCTATTTTTAATGTAACAACCTGTTATCTAGTACTGTGTTGATCTGAGTTCTAACATAATTAAAAGTTAATTTTTTCTTTAATATTTAATCATTGTCTAAATTATTTTGCTAGTTGAAATTTATAAGACTAAGAACTATTTCCTAACAGATAAATGGTCAAAGGATATACACACTTTTTTTTTTTTAAAGGAAGGAATTCAAGATATCAACAATCAAATATTTATACTACAAAAAAGCTGTTATAATTATTTTTGTACAGGAATCCTTTACTTCTTTTATTGATGTTTTTTAAAATATTGAACTAGCAGTTATATCTCTGTGTCAAAGGATATGAATAATTGAGGGATATTTTGGATATAGATCCAAATAATTTCCAGAAATTTCAAAATAAATTAAATAAATTGCACATAACAGTATCTTTGTTGTTGTTGTTGTTGTTGTTGTTGTTGTTGTTGTTGTTGTTTTGGTTTGTTTGTTTTGGTTTTTTGGTTGATGATTTAAGAGTTCATTTTTTTAAAGAAAGAAATATGTAAGAATAGATGAGAGATAATGGGTAAAAACCTCTTTCATCAGGGGCAATATGGATACAGAATCAGGAGAGAGAGTAAAGATAAGACTGATTTTAGCCCTTTAGTCACCAAACCTAATACCCCAAAAAGATGAAAGAATACCAAAATGTATCAAAATTTCATAGTTATTATTATTATTTTTTAATAATGAAAAAGACCTGGAATAGAAGGAAATGCACAGCAATTGGGTAATGGTTGGATTTCTTACACACACACACACACACACACACACACACACACACACACACACATATTGCAATACTATTATACAATAACAAATAAAAAAGAATAGATTTAGAGAAATTTTACAAGATATATGAACTGATGCAAAGTGAAATGAGCACAATTTGTATTAAAAAAAGAACAATTTGTATAATAATACCATTGTAAATATTTTTTTAAAATTTAAAGCTCTTATCAAGGCAATGATCTATTATGATAAACATTAATCATCTTCTGTCATTAAAATACTAAAGACGAAATATGCCACCCATTTTTAGATGAATAAGTGAAGGACTCAAGATACAGATAAAGACATGCATATTTGAAAGTAGATAATATTGGATTTTGTTTTGCTTGACTACATATGTATGTTACAGGGGTTTGGTTTTTCTTTTTTCTTAAATTGGAGATATATATGAGAAAGAAAGAATGAATAAAAATTTATTAATTTAAAATTAGCTAATTATAAAAAATAAAATGTAATAGCTTCTCAGTTATATAAGAAATAAAACAAAATGAAGTAAGCAGAATCAGGAAAATAATAGGCATAGTATCTACAAAATATTGTAAACTAATAAAAACTAAAACAAAGCTAAATGTATAATTTTTATTCAATTATAATGACCAATTATGATCCCAAAAATAACCAGAATATTTACTTAACTCCTTTATTTTCAAAACTGGGGTAAAATGAGAGTGAAATGATCCTTATACAGGAAAATGTGGTCACTTTGATGGTTGGTTTTGTTTTATTTTATCTTCTTTTCATTATTATAAGTAAAGGCTCACTGCATGTAAAAGTGCCAGGCATCAATAAACTTTAACCTAAAATAAAAGTAATTATTTTTGATGATTAACTAGAATCAGGTGAAAATAGCCACTTCTAGATCCAAAATTATAATCAACCCCTTACCAAAATTCTATATACCTACAATATAAAAACTTGCAAAGCTGTCAGCTACTCATCTTATCCTACAAATAGAAGTGCGAGCTTAGAGAATGAAAATCAGTGGCAATTGTCCATGCAAGATTTTTCTCTCCATTTTTGGCTAGGATAGGAGATTGATTGAAAGACATAACATCTGACATGTATGCAATTTCTAACAAACACTGAAGCCTCAGTGAGTCATGCAGCATGTAAGCAATCTGTTTGTTTTGAATTAAGGAAAAACTTCCCTTGAGTCATTTCTCATAAACAAAATAGCAGACATTAAAGGAAACTGTGAATGATTTGCTTTGACTTGGAAAGAGCATCGAGCAAAGGCCAAGTAGAATTTTTTTTTTTTGAGGTGGGGAGCATTGTGCTATTTTCCCCTTTAATTGATTTTTTGAACTGATTTAAAACAGTCTGTCTCTTTTTTCAGCCTAAAAGTTAGTATACTTTTACTCAGGTTCCCTTGAACAACTGGTTTATCAAATAATACTTCCTTAATAATATGATCACAAACTAATATCAATGAATTCCACTTTTATAACATCTAGTAGTAAAATGATAGAATCATAGATTTCTTCAGTTTGAAGATATCTTCCGAAACTCATTAATTCTAGTTCTATTTTGGACCACATAGAACAATTATACTTATCTTTTACAGAACAGCCTTTCAAAAGATTTAATTACTATTACATTCCTCTTAGGCTTCTCTTCCCTAAATTACATATTCCTTTGCCACTTTGTCTTCTTTCCTTCCTCACTCACTTCCTTCTACAATCACATAATATATTCTAATTTAAAGTGTTTTCATCAGTGAACACCATTTTATTTTTGACATTGCCACATTAATTGGAATAATCAAATGTAAATAGAAAAAACATTGGAAATCATATCTTGAGTCTGACCTTGTTATTTACTAGCTGTGTAACCCCTGCCTTGAACCATACACCAGCTGACTGCCTTCTACTTTCATGTCTCATGAAAAAATGATTAAATGAAAACATGTTTTAATATTTTAACAATTCCGTTCTTTAATTTCATTAAGATGTGTTTCAGAAAAATATTTAATAATGTCTTTTGTGATCACCTCACTGCATATAGAGACAGACAGAGATAGAGACAGAGAGACAGAAAGACAGAGAGACACACAGAGAGAAATATTATATTATTTGTGTTGTATAAAGTCATTCACTGAAGTTAAAAATCACATGATTCCCAGAGGCAATGGGGAAAGGGCAATGGGTTGATAAACTGAAAACTGGATTCTAGTCCTACCTCTATCAAAGTTTAATCAGCTTTTACAAAACACATTTCTAGCTCTCTGTTGTTCCATTAATAAAGTGAGGGAGTGGAACTAGATAGTTAAGGCCTCTTATGCATCTAATGACTCAAAAAGCATTTCTACTAGAACAAAGGCATAAAATGGGAAAATGATCTCATAAACTATGTTCAAGTTTCAAAGCTAAACACTTGTATCATCATAATCCTCTCAGTCTCCTTGTATCATCATCATCATCTTCTCACATGAAGAGATTTGAGTTAGACCTCCAGCAGCTGCTGGAAAGTTATTCCCATATCACAACAGAGGGGGAACCAGTTTTTAAAAGTATTTATGACTAGAATACTAGGAAAACATGACAATGACATTTAATGTTTTATATATGGATCACATTATACTGTTTGATCAAGGCATATGCAGGGATGCAGAAAACATCTAGAACATTCTCAAAAATGAAAATTACATAGAGATAAATTTTGCCACCTGAAATAGACAGAATTCCAGATCTTGAGTCAGAAAGATTCATCTTCCTGAGTTCAAATATGGCCTCAGACATTTATTAGATATGTAACCTTAGGCAAGTCACTTAATCCTATTTGTCTCACTTCTTCATCTATTAAATGAGCTAAAGAAGAAAATGGCAAAACATTACTATATCTTTGCCAAGAAAATCCCAAATGAAGTCACTAAAAATTGGACATAACTGAAATGACAATAACAATACGCTATAATGCACACCTCATCCACACATAATATATACAAATATACATATAGGCATATACATACATGTGTAGTTATATGGAAAGAGAAAGAAAAAGAGGTAATATATATCATAATCTATATAACCATAATAACTAGATTCATTGGAACTAATGAGAATACCAAAAGAGAGGAAAACAAGACCCAAAAGGGTCTAGAATAGACCCTTGACAACACTTATAGGTTGGTGGGCAAGATCTGGAGGGGAAAAAGAAAGTGAGGATTGGTTTAAAAAGGAGGATGAAAAGTAAAACAGAACCATATCAAGAAGACCTAGAAAGAAGAAAATGTCCACAAGAAAAGATTCTTTACATCAAATTGGTTAAGAAAGAAGAACACTGAGAAAGTCACCAGACTTGACAATTGAGAGTTCACTGGTAGCATAGAGGAATGCATTTTCATTTGAATGAAGAGACTGCCAGTCAGATTTTAGAAGGGTCATAACCAAGTGAAAAGAGAAGAACTGGAACCCTGATTACAGGTTTTTGTTTTTGGTTTTTTTTTTTTTTTTTTTTTTTTTTTTTTTTTTTTTTTTTTTTTTGTTGTTGTTGTTGTTTTGTTTTTTTTCTCAAGGAGTTTAGTCAGAAAGGGAAAGAAAATTATTTGATGACACCTCATGAAAATGGTTGGATTAAATAAGGATTTATTTTTGTTTTGTTTTAGAAATGAAAAAGATGATTGGATTCATAGATAACAGGGAAGGACCTAGTGACTAGAAAGAGAGAGAGAAAGAGTGAACATTAATACACAGTTGTGAGAACAGTTGGAACAGTCTTTGGGGAGGATAAGATGAAATGGGCATCAATAAGAAGCATTTATATAGTTCTTAAAAGTTTGCAAAGAACTTAATACATATCAACCCATTTGCTCCTCCCAACAACCTTATAAGAAAGATTAGATTATTACTTCCCTCATTTATAAGAGGGGAAATTTAGGCAGAGGAGGTTACATAAAAGTCAAATTCACTTATTTAGATGTGCATAGCAGGATATATACATGGGTCATCATGACTCCAAGCTTCAAGTACCTCTATTTACAATTGGGGAAGCTACCAGTCTAGTATAACTAGAGTAGAAGGATTAGAGATCACAACAAGAACAAAGAACTGATTTAGGGGTCAGAAGGCAAAAGAAAAGTTAGAATGAAAAAAGACAATCATTTCTCCTGTTTTGTTTTGTTTTTTTAGTAAAACATATACCAAAAAGAAGACATTCTTCTCTGAAGAAATCTTTGAACTGGTCTTGGTAAGTGAAAGGAATAAAGATATCTTATTATAAAAACAAATCATTTCAATAACAATTAGTAAAGGGAGAAACAGAAGAGATATTGAGATAGAAGAATATTAAAGATTACCCAGACAGGAGTAATTAGATAATGAACTACAGTTATAAATGATAAAGATTATCTAAAGACATTTAGTCATACTAGAATACTGGTGGAACTGAGGTGGCTTAAGTTAATCCTCATATGCTCATACTATCAGTTGGTGCTGTTGTGTACCAAGATGCTTTGGAGAAGATCTGGGTATTTTGATCTAACTTTTCCTCAGATGGATTGACTTGGGACCAAAAAAAAAAAAGAATAACTCTTTGTTAATGTAGCATATATAAAGGCAATTCTGAGAATCCAGGAAACTTCTTTGTAGGTTTTTGCCTGCTTATGTGCCCTTTTACCTTATCACTGAGGTAGGTTGGGTTAGCCCTCACATTTTCAGACTAGTGTGATAGAGCTAGATGTGGACCAAAATGCTATGGAGAAAACCTGGGATATTTTGATCTAACTTTAGCTCAGATGGATTCATTTGGGACAAAAAAATAAAATGACTTTTTCGTAATGTAGTATATATAAAGGCAATTTTGATATTCCAGAATACTTCCTTGTAGGTTTTTACCTCCTTGTTTATTGCTAAAAGTATTTTATTAAAGAAAGAGTAAATCTTAAGTTTGGCTTCATAGTATATGTTGCAGAGCCATGACCAGGACAACATAACATAGGGATGGGAGCTTTCCACTATCCAGATGTCTACTGAATATCTTCTATGCTATAACTAAAGCAACTGAGCAATTCATTTTTTAATAGTGGCTTTTCATTTTCAAAATACATACAAAGATGATTTTCAGCATTCACTCTTGCAAAATCGTGTGTTCCAAATCTTTCTCCCTCACTTACCTCCACTGTTTCCCCTATATAACATGTAGTCCAATAAATGTTAAACATGTGCAATTCTTCTATACATATTTCCAAATTTATCATGCTGTACAAGAAAAATCAGAACAAAAAGGGAAAAAAGAAGGAGAAATAAAATGAAGGAAACAAAAAAGGTGAAAATACTATGTTGTGATCCACATTCAGTTCCCACAGTTCTTTCTGGATGCAGATAGTTCTCTATAGAGGGCCACAGATAATGGGGGAATTCTGGGAAAGGAATAAGACCCTTCAGCTCAGAGGGAACCTGTTGACAATGTTTGGTTCTGCTCCCTATCTCCCCTAAGGACTCCTGGACTTCCTGAGAAGTCAGGGAGGATGTGATCACCTGTGTTCTATTTAAAGCAAGGGATACTTACAAGTAAGAGGAATTTATGTATCAATAGCAGGGTGCTTATAGTTAACACATCCACAGTGTGCTATAGTTATGTAATGGTTCTATAGTTGTCACATGCTCAGTGTGCTGTAGTGATATAATCGTTTTAAGGTATTTAAGGTCTGAGAGGACTTGAAATAAACAAACTCCATCTTTGATTCCTCATGAGTCTCCTGCCTCCTTCACTCCTCCACTAAGACCATGAACTAGGGCTGGTTCTGAGGTCCTCCAGAATATTAGTCCAGATGGTATATTTTGGCACCCCAGCATGCAAGATCTAGAAAGCAATAGTACATTTTGTCACCCCAACTTGGGGGCTTTAGAAATCTACTACAGTTCTCTTCATCACAAGTCTATGGGAATTGGCATTGTTGAAAAGAGTCACTTCCATCAGAACTGTTCATCACATAAATTGTTGTTGTTGCATACAATGTTCCTGTGATTCTACTCACTTCATTTAGCATCAGTTTATATTAAGTCTCTCCAGGTTTCTTGAAATCATCCTGCTGATAGTTTCTAATAGAACAATAATATTCTATAATATTCATATACCATAACTTATTTAGCCATTGATCTACTGATGGGTATTCAGTCAGTTTCTAGTACCTTACCACTACAGAAAGGGTTACTGCAAACATTTCCAGATGTCTGTCCTCTTCCTTTTTTTATGATCTCTTTAGAATACAGACCGGTAAAGACACTGCTAGGTCAAAGAGAATGCACAGTTTGATAGCCCTTTGGGCATAGTTCCAAACTGCTCTCCAGAATGGTTGGATCACAAACACAACTCCACCAACAATGTAGTAGTGTCCCCAAATGAGTAATTCTTGATTTGATTTAATAATATGCCTTTGTTTCAGGATTCAATAGGGAGACATAAGGTTTAGGATCTAGTCTTCACAGATAAGAAGGAATTAGTTGCTAACATCTACATGACAAGAAAACTGGAAGAGGGCAACACTGCCATTTAATATCTGTGGTGGATAAAGAAAGGAATGCTTTGCACAGCTTAAATATTAATCCCTAAATTTCAGCAAATAAATTCCCCAAAGTTCACAAGATCTTGATCATAGATTATTTAGAGCTTAAAGGGTTTTTTGAGGTCTAGTCCAACTCCCATTTCAAAGATAGGGAAACTAAAGCCTCTAAAGTTAAAGCAACTATTAAGAATTGCATCCAGATAGTAAGACTCTGAGGCATTTAAATCCACATGCTCTAGATTCCAAAGCTAGCACTTCTATCCATTACAATGCCTCCTTGAGATAAATAAATGATAGGTAGAAAACTTCTAAGGAGAAATTGTATCACAAGAAATAGGATAAGCCCAAGAAGGGAATTTTGATTATAAAAATATATAATTTCATTTTTTTAAAGAAGAGAGGGTTATTAAAAGGTCCATACATGGCCACAATAAAAGAAATCTCTAATCAACTTTGATATTTTAAACTGGAAATTAGTATGGCAGAAATTAGATATGGATCCACACTTAACACCATATACCAAGATAAGATCAAAATGGGTCCATGATTTAGACTTAAAGAATGAGATCATAAATAGATTAGAGGATCAGAGAATAGTCTACCTCTCAGACCTGTGGAGGAGGAAGGAATTTATGACCAGAGGAGAACTAGAGATCATTATTGATCACAAAATAGAAGATTTTGATTACATCAAACTAAAAAGTTTCTGTACAAACAATACTAATGCAAACAAGATTAGAAGGGAAGTAACAAAATGGGAAAATATTTTTAAAAGGAAAGGTTCTGACAAAGGTCTCATTTCCAAAATATATAGAGAACTGACCCTAATTTATAAGAAACCAAACCATTCTCCAATTGATAAATGGTCAAGGGATATGAACAGACAATTCTCAGATGATGAAATTGAAACTATTTCCACTCATATGAAAGAGTGTTCCAAATCACTACTGATCAGAGAAATGTAAATTAAGACAACTCTGAGATACCACTACACACCTGTCAGATTGGCTAAGATGACAGGAACAAATAATGATGAATGTTGGAGGGGATGTGGGAAAACTGGGACACTGATACATTGTTGGTGGAGTTGTGAAAGAATCCAACCATTCTGGAGAGCAATTTGGAACTATGCCCAAAAAGTTATCAAACTGTGCATACCCTTTGATCCAGCATTGCTGCTATTGGGCTTATATCCCAAAGAAATACTGAGGAGGGGAAAGGGACCTGTATGTGCCAAAATGTTTGTGGCAGCTCTTTTCGTAGTGGCTAGAAAATGTAAGATAAATGGATGTCCATCAATTGGAGAATGGTTGGGTAAATTATGGTATATGAAGGTTATGGAATATTATTGCTCTGTAAGAAATGACCAGCAGGAGGCATACAGAAAGGCTTAGAGAGACTTACATCAACTGATGCTGAGTGAAATGAGCAGAACCAGAAGATCGTTGTACACTTCAACAATAATACTGTATGAAGATATATTCTGATGGAAGTGGATATCTTCAACATAAAGAAGATCCAATTCACTTCCAGTTGATCAATGATGGACAGAAACAACTACACCCAGAGAAGGAATACTGGGAAGTGAATGTAAATTGTTAGCACTACTGTCTATCTTCCCAGGTTACGTATACCTTCGGAATCTAATACTTAATGTGCAACCAAAAAAAAATGGTATTTACTGACATATATTGTATCTAGGTTATATTGTAACACATGTAAAATGTATGGGATTGACTGTCATCAAGAGGAAGGAGTAGAGGGAGGGAGGGGATAATGTGGAAAAATGAATACAAGGGATAATGTTATAAAAAAAATTGCTCATGCATATATACTGTCAAAAAATTATAAATAAAATTTAAAAAAAAGAAGAGAGGGTTATTAAAAGGTCCAGACATGGCCACAATAAAAGAAAACCAATCTCTAATCAACTTTGATATTTTAAAGTCATCAGGGGCAGCTAGGTGGCACAGTGGATAGAGCACCAGCCTTGAATTCAGGAGGACCCAAGTTCAAATCTGGCTTCAGACACTTAACAGTTCCTAGCTGTGTGCCCCTGGGCAAGTCACTTAACCCCAGCCTGGGGGGGGGAGATATTTTAAACTCATCTATATTGCAATAAACAATGTCAGGAAACTAAAGATGAATAGTAAATAATAGCATGTCCTTTTAAGGGGTAAACTGAGACTTGATATGAATACTAAAAATAGCAAAAAGTCTTTTAAAAATAATAAGTAAAAAAAAAGTTTGAATATTTGCTTGGAGGTAATAGGATTATGATGATGGAGAATGGAGAAGATGATATATGCCCTCCTATTTTGTTTCTGCTTTATCTTTTCTTAATGGGAGATAATTTTAGAGTGAGAAGAATGCAAGCAAAATTATTAATAGGAAACCAAAATCTAAGATAAGTGAGAACACAAAGTAGCCATTACTGAATACGTTAACTGGCACAAATAAAATGCATACAAGGTTGCTTTAAAAATTCCCAAACGAGACACATCATCAAAAAACACAGACAATGAGAGAGATGCTATAGAATCCAACATTGGAAAAAGTAGAGTTGATTTTCAAAAAAATAAAATGGAAATGAATTGTTTTAATCATAAGTTGAAGAGTCATCAGTAAAAGTCATCATGGATTCAAAAGGAGAAAGTCATTCCAGACTAACCTCATTGTCTTTGTGAAAGTGTAATTAGCTTGAAAAATTGAGGAATTGAAATGCACATAGATTTTTTTTTTAATTTCAGCAAAGAATTTATGAAACTTTGTATCTCTCTGGACTTTTTGTAGTTTCAAAATGTGGATCACATTGCAATAAGTTAGACTGTAAAGAATAAATGAACACATGAAACTAGAAATGATTAACAGAATGTTGTTAACTTACAGGGAAGTTAATTAAATGTCATAAAGCTCTGACCTTAGCATTATTTTGTTCAATATTTTATCCCTGTTGTGATAAAGGTAAATGGAATATTTTTTTCATAAGTGACAGAAAGCTGGAAAAAAAGGTAAAAATAAAAAATGAATGAGAGAATCAAGATCTATCCTCCCCTGAAAAAAAAAATACTAAGTTCTCAATGTTGGTAATATAATGCAATTACTAGAAATAAATGTAAATTTCTAAATTTGAATTAAAAAAATTAACTATGTTAGTACAAGAAAGGTAAAAATTAGTTGGAATACAGTTCTAAAATATAAATGATTATTCATCTACAGATGTTTCAAAAGGGCATTTTATACTCAGAAGATTATGAGTTGATTAAGAGTAAAAATTTAGCCAAAAGAAGCTGTTGAGATAATAACCTATATTAATTGGAGTACAGTTTCTAGAACAAGTCAGGAAATAGTCTTGTTATCCTCTATTCTTGTTAGACTACATCTTAAATAGTATGCTCAGTTATGAACACCATTCTTGAGGGAGGACACTGAAAGCTGAAATGTTTCTAGGGGAAAGCATCTAGTATGATAAGTGAACTTTATACAACACAAGAACAGATTGATTGAATCAGGCATGTTTAGCCTGGGAAAAAGAAGACTTAGGGGAGACATGATAACTGTCTTCAAAGATTTGAAGATTGTCATGTGAAAGAAATATTAGATTTATTTTGCTTGGCCCAAAGGGTAAAACTATGAAAAGTGAAATAAAGTAGGAGCAATGGGCAAAAGATGTAAAGAGGCAGATTACATTTTGATATCAAGTAATATTGCCTAACAATTAAAAGTATACAAGTATAAAAAAAAAAAATTGAATGGATTTCCTTGGTAAAAGTAAAATCCCTTCACAGGAAGTCTTCAAGCAAAGAATGCAAAAAGAGAGCACTTAGCTGCTCTTAGTCATTTTATGGTAGCAGTATGAGCTGTGATGTAGGATACTTGAAGGAACCAGCCAATTTGATTGATGAGCCATTATTATATGATCAGTAATATTTGAAAAAAATGTGGGTAAATGAAGAGAGAAAGAAGAAGATGAAGAAGGAGGAGGAGGAGGAGGGAGAGGAAGAAGAAGAGGTGGAGGAGGAGAAAAAAGAAAAAGAAGAAGAAGAAAGAGAATGAGAAGGATAAGGAGGACAAGGAGGAAGAAGAGGAGGAAAACTAGAAAAAGAATGAGCAAAAGGATGATCTAACCAGACTATTAGATATAAATGACTCAAAGTTAGGAAGGATAGTTACCAAAGTGAAAAAAAAAAAAAAGAATCAGGAAAAAAACAAACAAACAAATTACAAAAACAAAACAAGAAGATAAAATTAAAATAATAAATGTAAAATCTTATATTGGCTTCAAAAATAAATTTCAAATATATTAATTTGAGGAAGAATATTAAGTAGATATTGAATGTTAATGAATCCAAATCCAAAGTCAATTCAAGTCCTCCATTAGAATATAGCCAAAAAAATCAAATATATTTCAATCTGATTTAAAACAAGGCCAGCATCCAGAATGTGGATTATGACAGTTCCACTCTACTGGGAAAAATCACATATGAAATATTTTGTTCAATTTTGGGCCGCACAACTTAAGAAACACATGGATAATCTGAAGAAAATTGAGAAGTAACCAAAATGATAAAGGGTTATGAATTCAGATGATGAGAGAATAAGGTAACAATGACTTGGAATATTTGGCCTAAAGAAAATAAAATATACAGGTGATATGTCAGCCATCATTAATTATTTGGAAGGCTGTTTGTTATCTAAAAGATGGATTAGACTGGTTCTTCTTGGTCATAAAGGAAGAACTAAAAGCAATAGATATAAATTCCAGGAAGGCAAATTGAATTTAGCATAAGAAATAAAACAAACAAAAAACAAAAAACAAACAAACAAAAAAAAAAAACTACCCAATAGAGGCACCCAAAATAGAATGGGCTACAGCTTGTTAGATATATTGTAAAGGAGATTTTTGTTTAATTATTGATTAGACTCAATGACCTGTGGGGATCGTAATAACTTTTAGATAATAGATTCTGAAGATAATTTTGCATATATTTTTTAAAGATGCCAATTATTTTCAAAAATTTTAAATGCTATAAGGTCTCAGAAGTGTAAGTTAGTCAAGTGATCTTTTTTATTATAGCTTTTATTGATAGAACATATGCATGGATAATTTTTCAACATTGTCCCTTGCAATCACTTCTGTTCCAACTTTTCCCTTCCTTCCCTCCACCCCCTGCCCTAAATGGCAGGCAGTCTCATACATGTTAAGCATGTTAAAGTATATCTTAAATATAATTTATGTGTACATATTTATATAGGTCTCTTGTTGCTCAAGAAAAATCGGATTTAGAAAGGTAAAAATAAACTGGGAAGAAAAACAAAAATGCAAGTAGTCCATATTCATTTCCCAGTGTCCTTTCTCTGGGTGTAGCTGGTTCTGTTCATCACTGATCAATTGGAACTGAATTGGAGCTTCTCACTGCTGAAGATATCCACTTCTATCAGAATTGATCCTCATACAGTAATGTTGTTGAAGTGTATAATGATCTCATGGCTCTGCTCATTTCACTTAAATCAGTTCATGTAAGTCTCTCCAAGCCTCTCTGTATTCATTCTGCTGGTCATTTCTTACAGAACAATAATATTCTATTACATTTATATAGCACAATTTACCCAGCTATTCTCCAATTGATGGGCAAGTCAAGTGCTATTGACTGGTATTTGTAAATAATAAAGAAATGATTCACCCTTAGATACTGAATGGATGAACTGACCTCTTAGGTCCTCCCAACTCCATATTCCATTTTTCTATAAAATCAAAGTCGTGAGAAAAAAGAAAGACAAGAAGAATTAGAAATAACCTTATAGGAAGGAAGTAAAATGAGGATGGGGTAGGAGTATGTGGTGAGTAAAGAGCAAGGAAATATCAGAATTATTGAGAAATATTTCATGACAAAGGAATTACAGTTTGGAAAAGATATTGCAATTTTTCCCCACGGGCTCAGGCAGCACAACTGGGAGCGATATGTAGAACTTAGAGGACAAAATTCAAGCTAATATATATTTTTTTTAAGTCCTGAAAATTAGAGGTTTCACAGAACAGAATATGCTGTCTTGGAAGGTGAAATTATCCAAGGAGGGGGCAGTTATGTAGGACTCAGATGAGGCCGAGAGAGAGAGAGAGAGAGAGAGAGACGAGACGAGAGCGAGAGAAGAGGCGAGAGAGAGACGAGAGAGAGAGAGATCTCTTCTCACTACAAAATTCTGATACTATAAAAGCTTTGAAAATTCAAAATGAATAATCCAGGATCATCAGAAAATGACTGCTTACTGTGCTTAGTAGGGTACATAAGCACAATATCCTTCAAAAATTGGGCCAATTAATGCTGCTTATGTGTCTTCTGCTCTTAAAGGAGCAGGTCTACTTAAAGCCAGGATTTGGAGCCTATTCTTCATATTTTTTAGTCCAATTTCCATTTCTCCCATAATCTATATGTTAGATGATTAACCTATGTTCCTAATTTGTAAATGATTTGCCTCAACTCCCAGCAACAAGTTTATGTCTGACTTGAAATTAGAAGCTACTACATCACACAATCTCCTCATATAAACATATGAACAATGTTTCAAATGCTTTCATGTATTTTAACAATTAAAAGTTGAAATTCTCCCCTCTTGTACATATGACCAATGAAATATTAGTATGCCTTTTGAAAATGTCATTTACCCCATAATCACATCAACCAGCAAGATCCTGATCCTCTGACTATTGCAATAATAGAATTTGGGCACTACACAGCAACAAGCTTCTTAGAATTATGATCTCCCTTCTAGTAAAGACTGTGCTAAAAACATCAAAGATTTAGGTTAGCCCTTCTCATTTCAATGTACTTGAAAAACATGTATATTCTCATTTCATAACCTCTTGCAAAAGGGAAATTCAAAAGCTGTGTCACTAGCTAAAAATTTAAAAAATTCTGCCAAAGCTAAAAGCTGTCAAAATTAGGAGTAATTATATTTTGAAGAAGCAAAACCAAGCGTAGATTTCTTCCTGCCTGCCCTATTTTGAATGACTTCTCAAGGATTCTGAATAGAACCCATTACTGGATAAGCCATGGGGAATATTCTTTCAGTTCCAGGAAGCAGTCTTCCCATGAGTAGTCAAATTTGTCAGTTCAGAATTGCAACCCAACCCCCTCCAGTTGCCCTCTTCTATTCTGGGGTCTGGAGCAGAGAGAATGATGGGGGTCAGTCTGAGATCTGAAGATGAATAAGCTTCAGACTTCCACCGTGTGGGTTTAAATGTGTGGTTCCCAGGTGGAGGCTGGCATTCTGTCAAGAGGGCAGAAGAGTACAGGAACGGCTGCTGAGTGGTGAGCAGTTTTTTCCCGAGGCACAAAGCAAGGATGTACAGGATGATTGGCAGATTGCGTGGCTCTGAGTAAATGAGCAGCACACATATGTTCTCCAACTTTGGGCTGGGGGAGTGGTGGGAAAAGGACAGGCTCCAATGCCAGGGAATGGGAGCAACCCTGCTTCAGACAAAGTACTTGCAAAGCAGCACCTGTGGTTTGCTCAGGCTTTCAAGAACAGGAACCTGGCTGAAAGACAAAGTTCTGGCTGAAGGTTCTTTTCATTAATGCTTCCAAGTCAAAAAGGCATTTTTTTATTGAGCTAGTTTCATGCAAAGAGGAGCCGGATCTGAATTCCCCACTCTCACACCGCCATCTACTGGCCAAATAGTCTTTTTTTCCTGTTCAGGGCTCTCCAATCTGGAAAAGCTCAGGAAAGGGGGATTGCTTTCAGGAGATGACATTCAAATTGTCTCACAGAATTCAGACATGAAGTGCTGGGCATATCCATTTGTTTACTTGTCAGTGATGAAACCTGGTGGTCTTTTAAGTTAACTAAGGCCATTTCTTAAATGGACTTCATGCAGTCATATAAAGATGCAATAGAGATGAGATCATAGTATTTTAAATTGTAAAGCGAAAATGAATAAAGAATACTTTTACAATTCCTCAAAAAATGAATATCAAAAAAATTAACTGTGTCAGATGTATTTTTAAAATTTAAGCATTAGAAGTGTTAGATAATAACCTAAGATAGCAATACAAGAAAAGCCTCAGAGACTGGCAATAGTTAGATTAGGTTACATGCTAGACTCCCTGGGAACCTGAGCACTAATTTTGGGCCACAGCTTTATCCTTCCACCATAACCATAACCAGGACTGGCAGGAAGCAATCGTCTCAGCAAATAAATGATGCTCAATAAAATATGTCCAAAACCTTGTCAGACAAAGACTCAGGGTGTATTTATACTCAGGCCACAGCTGATAGATTTGTTGGAACTCCTCATCCATTTTCTTTTATTCTTTCCCATTAAGTCTTGGTTAGATCATTTACACATGGGTGCACTCTTTCACATTTTGACGTGGTTTTGACCATGAACCAGCTTCATGGTTCCCTCCTTTACATAGAAAATGCCCAGGCCACACTACTGCTACCACCCACAAAAACCTCTTTGTTTATTGAAGCCCATACAAATCATTTGGCAATTAACGATGGCCTGCTCAGGAGGTCTGTATTGCTATCTTAGGTTATTATTGAAATCTTCTAAAAGTTAACTTTTTTATATGTCCCAGACACATTGTGGCTTCCTTGGGGCCAGGGGTCTTTGCCATTTATATTTCTTTGTCTCCATCACAATATCTGGCATAGTAGGATATTCCATTTCATAGACTTCAAAAAGAAGTCCAGCTCTTCAGATAGAAACATATTTATATTTGGAGATCTCTGCTCTCTAAAGCTATTTTTTTCATGTGGGAAATAATGAAGCAGAGGATTGGACTTGTGATTTCACTGGCATAGAGAATTGCTTAGGCACTTGCTTAGAAATTTAGAGTCTCATTGAATGTGTCTGAGTTATTGAGAGACTATTCAAAGTCACACATCCAGGATCTGGAGGAGGCAGATCTTGGATACAGGTCTTCTTAATTATGAGGTTTTCTGCCAGTCTATTATACAATGTTGTCTCCATGGAGCATTTCCAGCACTAATTCATCATAATCTGAAAATTTTATGTACTTAGTTATTTATGTGGTATTTTCCCATCTGAAATAAGTTCCTTTGAAGGCTTCCTCAAGTTTCCATTAGTTGTTTCCTTTCTCAGATGTCCTAGTGCATTTCACATTTATTGTTCAGGCATTTCAGTCATACCTGTTTTATGATGCCAATTTGGGGTTTTCATGGCAAAGATACTAAAGTGGTTCACCATTTCCTTTTCCAATTCATTTTACAGATGAGCAAACACAGGTTAGGTGATTTGCTGAGAGTCATACAGATAGTAAGTGTCTAATGACAAATTTGAACTCAGGCCTTCCTGACTCCAGACCCAGTATTCTATCTACTTTCTTACCCATTACAATACATTTTTTTTTTGTGAAATAGCAAATTAGTATAACCTTTCTGGAAAGCAAGTTGGAGTTGTACAAACAAAGTAGCTAAAATATCCTTTCTCCTTTAGATTGTACTTCTTTCTGGTCATTGACAAAACAATGTTTCCACAGACAACAAATTATTTACAACAGCATTCTTTATAGTAAAAAAAAGAACTGGAAACAAAGGGGAAAGCCAAAAATATATGATGCATGAATGTGAAAGAATATTTTCTATACTGATGAATTAACATGAGGAATACAGAGAAACTATCCTCTTGCCTCTAGCATATCTGGGAGGTGTGATATCTCTTAAAGCATCAGAGTACCAGACAAGTATCTAAAACTCTTAAGTTAAAAACAGTTTTAGTTATTGCATTGGAAGGAATTCCCATACTAGGAGTTACAGAAACTGATAAAATCTGAACCCCCAAATAACAATGATTTACATTGTTTAGCTTCCCACTTTCCTAATAAAATATAAATTACTTGAGGCCAAAGATTGCCTTTTTTTGCCCTCAGTGCCTAGTTCAAGTATATCTCAGAAAACAGTCAATAATGTTTAATAATTTAAATTAATAATAATATTGAATTAAAGTCCATAGTGACACAAAAATATGCCTTGTTGCAAATAACTACATAAGTATAAATTCCTTTCTCAGATTGTTTCCCCATTAAACCTCTGAGTAATTCAGTTATTTTATAATCATTCATTCCACTAGAGCAAAGATTATTTGAGTCACAACTTCATATTACGCAGTGTTAAAGGAATCACTCTTCTAAACACAGAAGATACAAAGAAGGTTTTGCAGATCCTTATACATTAACTACTCAATTCCAGCAGGTCACACCTCTGCTGATAGTTCTCCTCAAAAATCTAAGGTTTTCCAAATGAACTAGGCCAGTCTATAAGGTCTAGCCAAGCTTGAGGCATCTATAACAGAAGTTACTAAAAAAGTATAACTCAGGAATATTTCTACAAGTGAGCAATGAATCCGATGAAGTCAGGTGTCATCAAAATTCAGACACAAATCATTCAATTCGATTATAATTATCCCTTCCACATACTAACTTTTCTCATCTCAGTTTTGATATACCATTGGTGGGCATAAGAATTTAAATGAGAATTTTGGGAAAGTTTTAAAGAAACAATAGATGACACACAAAGGCCAGAAGATGACACAAAAAAGATTTAGAAACTCAGAAATATTATATATATATATATATATATATATATATAAAATACATATATAGTATAATATTATATTGTATAATTATATATATATTATATAATATATTGTATTGTATTGTATAATTGTATAATATCAACATGTTTTATTTTTTAATATTAAAATAATTCAGTCTTCTCAGGTATTAAAGAAGGCTAAAAATTTTACAGATTTTTCAGATAATGGGAATACTGTGTACCAAATCCTATGCTATGTGAAATGGATAGTGGTAAATACAATTCTGTATAACCAGTGCATTCTGAGCCCTGTGATAGGTGAAATGCAAGATATAAAATTTAGAGAAGACACAGTTCCAAATCTTGTTAAAATTATAATCTATCAGGTGGACACATACTCAAGGAACTATAAAATGAAAATCAGTGTGGAATGTAGTGGGTGAAAAAGAGATAGATTAGAGTACTACACAGGTCAGTTAATTGTTTGATATGACAAATAGTTCTCTAAGAATATAAAATTCAAAAGAAGTTACCCACCTACATTGGTCAAAGGAAGATCCACATTATATTCATGAAATCACAGATCCAAACAAAACAGTACTAAATACTATAATATATTATTACTTACCGAATATATTAGGGAAGTGAAAAAACTATATTATGTGTAACTCATGCCAAAATGATAGAAGGAGAGAAGGGAGGAAGGAGAAGTTAGAGTAGGTTTCTGGATTAACAAGTGATATTAACTTTGAATATTTAAAATATCTAAGACACTTGCCTATTGAACAAATACTTGATTTTATGGAAGCTATGTCAATCTGACTTCTTTTGACTGTCCTGTGATGAATACAATCTTTCTTTACCAAAAGTCTCTAGCCCAAATAGTTGAGGCTACATAGATGAACCAGAGTTACAGTCTTCTCAGTGCCCATTATCTAACACTCTTCTTTCCCAGGGTAACTCTTCCTACACATTAATTTTCCAAGGGCTGAAAGCAATTCATTTGAATTTTTAAAATTTGTCACATTGATTTTATTACCTGATTGCACATGTATAACTTGTGTCTTATTGATTACCATCTCAGGAAGGAGAAAAAGGAAAAGGGGAGGGATAGAATTTGAAATTCAAAACACTAACAAAAAGTTAAAAATAGTTTTAGCATGACATTGGGATAAAATAGATTATATTAAAAAAAAAAAAAAACAATTCATTCCCCTTTCTTCTTAGTAATCCAACTAAACTAAAATAAAACATTTAACAAAAGAGATAGCACATAAAAATGATTAGGTTTAAGAAAAATGGTAACAATAAAATGGGGTATAATCCAATTTGATAAAGTAATATTTATCTTTTTAAGATTCATTGTACTTTGAATTCCTTCCAAAGCAAAATTTGTATTTATAGAAATATATAACTTCTGCTAAAAGTATTATCTAGTAATAATGTTGTGTACATTCTATTTTTTAATTATAATCTTAATGGTATGACTAAAAAGATCATATAAAACAAGTTAAACCTCATTACTTTCAAGAAATAGCAAATGAAAAAGACAAGTTCTGAGGTAAGATGATACTTAATCATAAACTGCACTACACTTAAATATTTACTGAGCTAATACTGATAAACAGTGTTGTCTACTGGTTGGAGAACTGATTAAGGAGTACTAAAGTCCCATGACTGATATATACTAACAATGTGTCCCTGGAAAGCCATTTGACCTTTCAATTATTGGGAAACAACTTACAGAAAGTTCTTGAATTCAAGTTTTCCTAACTGTATCATGTTCTCATCCACTTCGTAGAAAAATTTCCTCTCCAGGAAGAGAAATCCTGACAAAATTGCAGATCTGGTCCAAATAAAACCAATATTATAACAAAGGACCTGTAATTCTGTCCACGAAGGAAAAAGAGACCTATCCACAACTTATTAGATAAAATTTTAAGGAGTTGCCTGGGGACTAGAGTATGTAAGTGATTTGTCCTTTCTTTCTCCCCAGCCCTCTCACCTGCAGTCAAACTATTATTAAGTTGTAAAGGCAGACTATAAACACAAGAAACCCTGGTACCCAGTCCATTATTCCATCTAATACACCATGCTTCTCAAATTGAGATTTACATTAAACTATTTCAAATGATTTGTGATTCACTAGGCAACTCAATGTCCTATTGCCCTTTGACCAAAAATGATGAATAATCTAATCTTGATTAATTTAAAGTCAATTTTTATAAACTTTAGTATTTTAATTAATGAAGATAATTTATCAGGCTAAATGCAAGCAATACAGCTCTGGATGATGTACATGAAATTCATTTGTGGAAAAGAAAAATTTATAACTTACTATAATTGTAATGCATTATTTATTTCAATGATTATTTCTTCTCTAACAAATATCTTATACTTGGTCCTAAAAATCTAGTAACTCAAGGCTTCTCTATATGTAGTAGTATGGCAAGCTATGACAGATTTCAATGATTTATATCATGTTTAAAGACTAGTAAAATCAAAATGATTAAATAAATGTAATATAAGCAAATTGAAATGGTTATAGAATCTTTGTCACCTTTATACTTTTCATTTTTATGTTTATATTTTCTTTCAGGTATTTATGGATTCCAAATATATTAGAAAATTATATATATATGTATATAGATGTATATGTTTGTATCAATAGTAATACTAATATGTCAAGACATTTTTGTCTTAAATGTTTAAATTAGTCAAAAATCAAATCTATAACTTCCTGTCTACTTTTGATTAATTTTAGCATCTTAAAGCTTTTACAAAGGATGAGTCTTCAGAGAAGGGAGGAAACAGAATAACCTCATTGTTCAATTCCTCAGGTATATTAATAATGTAATATTATATTATATATAATATAATAATATAATATATTAATTATAATTAATATATAATGTTAATTATAATTAATATGTAATATTAATTATATATAATATTAATATAATAGTATAAACAATGTACAGATAGGAAAACAAAATGTAGCAATTTGCTAAAATATGCAGAGTAGTATCAAAAGGATAAGAATGTCCTGTTCAATTCTGACAATTATTAGATTTCATAGACCAGGCTTTAATTTTGCCTGAAAAAAAGAAAAGCATAACTATTTTTTTATTAGAAAAATATTAAAAAAGGGAAATAGCGTCTCCTAAATCTGAATGATTTTATAGCACAATTACATACTTATAACCTGAGAACAAATTTTAAAATGTATTTATTTATAATTATATTAATATCAGACAGAATAATAGTTCCACACTTCATTTAGGTGTTGTTTTAATTTTTAAAAATTAATAATGAATCAAGTTTCATTATTTCTTAGTTGAGGAAGTAGTGGGAAATGCATATAAAATGAAAATTATAATGCTACTCTAAATTCTTAAATCTAGTGATTTTCTTCTACCTGTATCTAGGGACCCATGAACTAATTAAAAAAAAAAAAAGCTACAGTTGATTTCCTTGATAATACAAGCATTTTAGAAATATTATCCTCAGAAGGGTGTATAGGCTTCATCAAACTGTCAAAAGGGACCATGACCCAAGAGAGTTTGAGTATCCTTGCCTTAGACCACACTTTTCAGTTGTCATATTAGTGGCATAGCCTAACATAGTATATAGAAAGTATTTCATAATTTTTAAAAATACTTAGTTTGCAATAAGGGAAAAAGAGCCAGCCCTGAAGTCATAAAGACTATGATTCAATTAGGAAAACTTGAATTCAAGTTCTACTTCTGAAATACACTAGTTGTCTATGTACCCCTGAGCAAGTACCAGTCTCTGTCTAAGATTGCTAATTCCTTAACAGCTTCAATCTGCATTTGAAATAGGTGTTTCCTTAATGGAAGAATATTACATGTAAAATCACAGGTCTAGACAAAAACATTATTGTCATTCAAAATTATTTATCACTTTCACTGTTGTTCCCTTCTTTCTAATTGTTTTACCAGATGTCATTCAAATTAGTTGTCAGTAATAAGAAAAAGATTACATGAAAACCTTAATTTAATAAAAACCATAGTTGGAACAAAACTCAAGGTTTACTTGTGGAGACATATAGAAAGAAATAAACTGTCCTGAAAGAAGGTGGGGATATTCACAAAAATACATTAACAAAAATATAAAACTATTCATAACATTCATAAAACATAAAACATTCATAAAAATATAAAACTATTCTCAACCCACAGACTGAACCAACATTTATATCTAGAGATTACTCTGCTCAAGGTATGAGTCAAGTACTAGTGATATAAAGTGTGAATAGGGTAAAATCAGTCCCTCTCCTAAAGATTTTCACATATATTTTATTGAGAATGAAAATCAATGACTAATATTATCAAATAATTTCTTTTGGAAATGCAAGTATAAGCAGAAATATTCAATAATTTAATCATTTATGGACATGAGTCAGAATGCAATTTTTGTCAAATTATGTACATGTTCATATTTGGGATTAATTAGCAATTCATTTTTCCAAAAATATTTTGTCACATATCTACTATGAATTAAACTAGTATTCTGTAGAATAAAAAGAGGAATAAGCCAAAGTCTATGCCTTCCAGGAAACTATTCTTGCCATGCGCACTGTATCTATTATTTAATGCTTTTCTCATAATATTAAATTGCTAATGTAGTTTTGCATATTTGAAGTGAATATAATGCTTTTTAAAAACTCTTTCTCAATGTCCATTGAAAGGGAAGAGGAAAATATGAAAGAAAATAGTGGAAAAGAAAGCAGAGATCCCTTTATCTCATCATTCCCCTTATGAGGAAACAGTTATGTTGTACTTATTTTCATAAGGTGAGATATGACAAGGTTTAAAAGACAACAGAATAGATATTTCACTAGAATTTTTAGAAAAATAATGTGAAATAGAAACATTGCTCTGAATATACATATATATATATACATACATATGGTGAAGGATTAAGGGGGAAGGAAGGTAGGAAAGGACAAGATATAGAGATATCAGTATAAACTCTATATAAATGAAATTACATATGAGCCAAGGGTAAATTAATTTACAGGAAGGAAGTAAATGTAAATATGTAATTATAAGAAAGATTGGAGAAAGTAGCTTTGGGCTTATTTTGCCCAATTCATATAGATCCTTTTATCTGAGGATAGGCATTCATGAATTTTCTCCCACTGGTCATCTATGTTACTATGACAGAGAGAAAGAATAGGATATATTAAGGTGAGAAGTAATGTAAATGTAAAAGGAAAAGAGAACAAAAAAGAGGGTCAAATGACATTCTCCATAGAACAAAAATGGTTTCCTGGTTCCCAAGGAGATAAGTTATTCTGATTTTAAATTGACTATCAATGAAAGACCAAAAAAGATTGGAAATCTGAATATGGGATGTAAAGAAAAAATATCAGCTGTAGGGACCAGCTTAGCAACTATCGTTCAATTAAATGAAGATGATATAATGACAGGTACATTGAAATAGGAGTCAGTCGATCGGCATCCAGATCCTAGCTCTGCAACTTTGTGATTTTGGGCAACTTCTTTATTTATTATTGGCCTCTGGCTTTTCTTCTATAAAAAAGGTGGGGGGAGACTGAACTGTATGATCTTTAAGACCCATTCTAGTGATAAAATTATAAAGTAAAATTTTTAAAAAATGAAAAGATACTCCTGTAATAAATGTCTCTGAACCTCCATTTATTCAAAAAGAGGGGCTTGACTGGAGTCATTTATTAAGTACTTTCCAGTTTTAAGACACATTGGTCTGAAAACCTATGCCTTATGCCCCAATTATTACATGTGTAAGATATCATTCTATTTCTGATCCCAGTAGGGATCTCACACACACACACACACACACACACACAAATAAAAAAATATTTAAAATCTAATACTATCAAGATTTACCTTTGTTTTCTTTTGGAAACAATAAGTTAAAATATTCATACTCATTATTGAACACTGAATTAGGAATTTGACAGCAACTGCCATGAGAAGGACTAGTTACTATACTAAGAGCAACACAACTAATATAAAAACATACAAAATTCAAAATAAAATATGATAAAAATCTAAGCTAATACATATTTGAGTGCTTTTTGCTGGAAAATTGCCACCAATTGCTCAATATTATAGTGTGCTCTGAATAAATATTTTCCATCAAATATATGTAAAAATAGTATTTCATAATTGTTCCCTAGCTTTTAGGGATATATTGAAGATATATTTGTATAATATTTACATTTATGTCTGCATACATTTCATATATACATATACATGTATACTTGACAAAAGTATATGATAGTCTGAATCTAGTTTCATTTTTCTACATGTTTCTCATGGCCATCCTTTTAGATCTTTTTTTTTCAATTGAATTTTTACTCTTCTTAATTTTGTATTCATAAAAGAATTTCAAGTTCTTTCATTTTTAGGATTTCACTGTAAATCAGCATGTTGTATAAGTCAAGTTCTTCCTGGTTGTTGTTTAAAGAGGTTTAAATACAGAATGGAAGGTATTCATTCTAAGAACTTTATTTACATTTTATCCATTTCACAAACTTTTACAAACTGCATCTCAATTATGCAAAAGCCTTCTTGGAATAATCATTAATGGAAACAATGTTAACCAAAGAAATAGTCAGTCTTGGGGCCTCAGTATCAATACTGATCTATGAATACCCACAACTAAGAGAAAGCCATAGTTTATAATTGGAATTGGAATACTCTGCCTACAATTTATTAATTCCCTAATACTCTCCATTGTCAGCTCAAGTGACACCTTCTATATCTCTCCCTTTCCCCCAAGTCACTGATGTACTCCCTGCCCTCAGATTACTTCATACTTACTTATATCTGTTTATATGCTGTTTTACTGCCATGGGAGAAAATAAATTCTAGAGATCAAGTGAACAGGGATTGTTTTATTAATGAAGCCTTTCTTGATTTCCCCAAATTCTAAGTTCTTCCTCCCAAGATTTTTCTTTATGATATTTAAACACTCACATACGCATATATGTGTATCTATATCTAGAGATAGATGGAGATACAATTAGACATACCCATTCATGTATAAGGGGTAAAGATGCATCAAGGAAATAGATACAGAGTGACAGAGAGTGAGAGATGGAGACAGACAGTTGGAGTCTGTTGGACGCAACAGAAAGATACTCATATATGTAGAATGGAAAGGGAGGTATTCCTGTATAGGGAACTGACTTTAAAATCACGTTAAGAATTGGATTCAAGTCCAAAACATACTGTGTAAACCTGCCTAGTCCACTTATGTTCTTAGTGACTGAGACAACTCTTTACCACACTAGATTGAAAAGAAGACACCAGCCTATATTTATAACAAACAAATACTTTTTTTTTCCTCAACTAGTACTATCCTATAGTAATAAAATCATAGGTCTAGTCCTTATCATTAAATGTTATCTCCTTCAGTTGAATGTAAGGTCCCTGAAGGAAGACACTGTTTCATAATTGTCTTTGATTAACCCATGAGTAGCACAGTGCTTGGCATATAATCTTTTAATAGCTTATTGATTATTTTATTGATTACTTTTGTTTTTTTTTTCCTTGTATCTCCAATAACTAGTACATTGTCTGACAAGAAAGAAGCATTTATTAAATACTTATTAAATGCTTAATTTTAAAATTGAATTTGAGCTCATGCTTTCTGGTGCACACTGTCTAAGCCCAATTTCTATACAGTTATCCTTTGTATTTTCTCTTTTCCTCAGTCTATTGAGATTTTATCCATAAATGATAATCTCTTGAGAGAACATGATAACTTCAGCCAGGATCTATATCTTCAAAGACCAAGAACAAACACAAGTTTTATTTGTTCATTTATTCATTTGTGTTTTGATTGTGTTGTTGTTGCTATGAAAGCTAGTAGTGCAACTGGCAGCATTAAAATGGGGTATTTCATGGTGATGTTGAATTTTAATTGGAAGCAAAGAATAGCAATAACTTTTCAAACAAAGATTTCAGTCTGTGCCTCTAAGATATAAGGATGATGTAGTAAACTTCATGGTGGCAGAGAGAATGGGAAGCATGAAAGATAAAAATAAAAATAATAATTAATAATAAGAACTAGTATTTATATAACACTTTGATGTTAGGAAATGTTTTATATATATATATGTGTGTGTGTGTGTGTGTGTGTGTGTGTGTGTGTGTGTTACCTCATTTGATTTTCATAATTCAAAAATCATTCAAAGCATGATTTAAAAGATCCTGTGATCCCTACAGGTACACTAAGGTCCTCTGTAGTCAGGCCCTGAATATGTCATCAGCATATTGACCACCACCAACAAATAAATAAAACAAAAACATACTCAAGTCATTAACTTTTGGAATGTGTCAAATATCACATGAGCAAAATATTCCAAGCTTAGAGATTGCCCTATTTCTTTTAAGTTTATATTACCAGAATCTATACAATACTCATCAAGGAACTGCTTCTGGCAAACTGAACTAAAAGGCATAAAAAAAAAAAGACCCTGAAATCTCACAACTACCACTTGGATCCCATGAAATAAAATTTACTTTAGCCAACATGTGTTTCATCACAAAAATTCTGTAGCAGATATTACAAAATATAATTCAACAAAAGGCATGCTTTCCCCACTCCACCCCCTGCTGTTTCACTTACATTCTAATTCTAGCAGAATCACACTAAGTTTCCTCTGTCTTTCTGAATAAAATTTATCCCAAAATATTGCTAGTCAGTGCACCCTATGCAATTTTCTAGGTACCATTCATATATAAATATATATATATATACATACATACATACATATATATATGTATGTATGTATGTATATATATTGCTGAGGCAATTGGAGTTAAGTGACTTGCCCAGGGTCACACAACTAGGAAGTGTTAAGTGTCTGAGTCCAGATTTGAACTCTGGTCCTCCTGACTTCAGGGCTGGTGCTCTATCCACTGTGCCACCTAGCTTCCCCTTAATATCTATTTTTTTAATTAAATCCTGAATAATAGAATATAGTAAATTGATATCTTAAATGTTATAGAATTGATACGAGGGCTTATATTTTAGAACACTATTTTAAATAGATTACTTAATTATTAAGGAAAAGAAAGAAACAGTATGGGCCAGTAAACAGACCACTGGCCACAGGTAAAAGAGTCTACTATTTTTTTTCCAGTCTGGCCTTTGATATGTTCATATGCAAAGTAAAGAAACTGAAAGGAATATTCTCTAAAGTTCTTTCAAGAGTTAACTCTGTGGTCCTATTACTTCATTTAAAAATGGAGATAGGCCTTGAAATTTACTAATTTTGACTAATCTCATCTCAGTTCTCAGAGTCATCTAGCTATAATTATTTAAAGGCTGGATACTCATTGAAGTTGGAAGACTTCTGTGCAAGTCAGATTTTGTCTGGCATTTTATCTTCATGTTTTCCACATATCAAGGCAAAGATGCTTTTCTAAGCTGGCTTCCCTCAAAGATGTCTCCCATTGGCCTTAGGCTATAGAGAAGACCATACCAATCACCACCCTTGTCCACACTGAAATTAACTGCCCTGGTCCCTGAGAAATATTCTTCTGGTCCTTGATTCTTTGGGCAAGAGAGACATTTTTCTAGTTGTCTGCTAAAGATGTTCTCATGGGTATCATCTTATCTTTCTATAACCTTTAAAGTCGACCATCTTAACTTCAATAAAAGTCTCAACTCCTTTTGTCTTGTCCTTGATCTATTTCTCTCTCCCAGGTGATTTGCCTGAAGCAGATATCTTTAGTTGGCTAGTAATGCTGGGCCTTTCCTTTAAGTTAAGTCTTCTGTTCTGCTTTTAAACCAGCATTTAGACTTATGACTTATGATAATCTCTTCTTCTGCGGGCCCTCCTACAAGAGCCAGCAGACATGTTTTCTGTTTCAAAATCTGTATCAACCAGATATTCCATTAAACTCTACAGGATAGTTCTGATTAATGGGAAATTTTCAGAAAGGCCAGACAAGTCTTGAACCCTTTGAATAATTATTTCCTTATTGCTTCCAATATTAACTTTTTCTTTTTTTCCCTAGGTATCTTGGATGACACACACACCCCTTCCAAAGGACATTATTTTTGTAGAACCCTATCATTAAAGTTTCAGAATAACAAAATTATTTTGAATGTACACTAATAAACATCCCCCACTTCAAAATAGGAAGAAAAAATTCCCCTTATAGAACTTTTACTCATATTAGAGGATAATAAATCACTTATTTATTAAGCAACTACTGTGTGTTAGATACTATACTAGTGCTAAGGATATAAATAAAAAGAATTAAATAATCCCTATCATTTACCTTCCTTTATGTGAGACAACATGTACACATATAAACATAGACAGAATAAATAAACAAAAGCTAGTTAAATACAATTTAATTAGGGAATGAGTTTGGCAATTTGAGCCATCAGAGAAGACTTTCTGTAGAAGATAGTATATGATCTAAATCTTTAAGAAAAAAAGTTCTTTGAGATGGAGATAAAATCTTCATCCTTCTTGATTCTTTGCCACATTTGGCACTACTATCTCTTGGTTCTCTTACTATTGCTCTGCCTAATTTTCTGCCTAATCTGCTTCTCGCCCCCTTGTATTAATTGCTCTAGTCCTAAAACAAACAGAAAGAAGAGAAATAATTTCATGGTTTAAGAGGCTTCACACAGAAAAAAAAGACAAACATTTCCAAAAAAATGTATACATGAATATTTCTTATCACTACTTACTAGTAAAACTATTCATGATCTGAAAGACCACAATGTCATAAGGTTTAAAGAGCCTGCAAAACTAAGTGCTAGTAATCTGAGCATGTTAAAAGAAGCTTTAACCATTGGCCCAGGGATTAAATCCAGGGTGCAGTAAATTGTTCTACATTCTCTACTGAAATACAGGAAGAACCCCTACCCCCAAACCTCTAACATAGTTCTAAAGAAAGGAGAAAACCTGCCTAGTATACACTAAAGTAATGATCAGGTTTGAGTGGTCTAGATTCCTCATGGTCTAGAGAGGTTAGTGGCTATAAGAGATTCTTAAGAATCCCTATTAAATTAGCCACAGGTTCTAGAAGTGAAAGAATTCATTCACTCCAGAATATTCGTTGCAAAATGAAGGTTTATTGTTAGATAGAAATCAGTTTACCAAGAGAATGACTTCTATAGTGGCAGATCTATGGAAAATAGAATTTTGCACTGAGAATGAAGTTGTCAGTGGCCAGAAAGTCCTGGCAGCTGAGCAAGCTACCAAGGTCCATCTGCAAAGACTTTAGTTGATGGACACTAATTATTTGTATATCTTAGTGGGGGGTTGGGAAGCCCGAGCTGGGTGGACCAAGCCCAGAATGGGGGCTGGGAGAACTGGAACAGATCAGAACTAGTAGGGGCTGGGAGAGCCTAAGTTGGCTCTGATCCAGTGGGGGCTGGAACAAGCCCAGATCTCTATTAGAATTCAAAGGGATAGTTTTTGACCAGCATTTGTGAATCAAAGGCTCTGGCATTCAAGAAAGACAACTTTCTCTGGGGAGGATATAGTTCAGCCAGGAGGGGCTGGGAATTTGAAAGGAATCACAGATCAATAGAAAATACAGTTTCTTAAAGGGACTCTACCCACTTCAGTAACACACCAAACAATCTAGATGGAGTAGGTATTAGATGACATTCAAGGCTGATGCCTTATCAATAGAAAATGGGCTTCAAGTGTATGTGTGTATGGGGAGGAGGGACATTTGTTTAAGGAGAGAAAAGAGAAAACTTACACCTCATTAAGAGAAAGGTACTTTTTAAGAAACTGACCAGATGACAGGAAAAGATAATGACAAATGTTGGAGGGGATGTGGGAAAACTGGGACACTGATACATTGTTGGTGGAACTGTGAATGAATCCAACCATTCTGGAGAGCAATTTGGAACTAGGCTCAAAAAGTTATCAAACTTTGCATACCCTTTGATCCAGCAGTGTTACTACTGGGCTTATATCCCAAAGAGATCTTAAAGGAGGGAAAGACAACTGTATGTGCAAAAATATTTGTGGCAGCCCTTTTTGTAGTGGAAAAAAAGTAGAAACTAAGTGTATGCCCATCAATTGGAGAATGGCTGCATAAATTGTGGTATTTGAATGTTATGGAATATTATTGTTCTGTAAGAAACAACAAGCAGGATGATTTCAGATAAACCTGGAGAAAGTTACATGAATTGATGCTAAGTGAAATGAACAGAACCAAGAGATCATTATACACATCAACAACAAGTCTAACTATGATCAATTCTGATGGACGTGGCTCTCTTCAACATTGAGATGATTCAAACCAGTTCCAATTGTTCAGTGATGAAGAGAATCAGCTATACCCAGAGAGAGAACTATGGGAAATTTTCACTCTCTCTGTTGTTATTTGCTTGCATTTTGTTTTCTTTCTCAGTTTTTCTTTGTCTTCCTTCCTGACCTTATTTTTCTTGTGCAACAAGATAAATGTATAAATATGTATACTTATATTGGATCTAATATGTATTATAACATATTTAACATGTATTGGACTACCTGACAGCTAGGGGAGGGGATGGGGGGATGGAGGGGAAAATATGAAACAAAAGGTTATGCAAGGGTCAATGTTGGAAAAATTACTCATGCATATGCTTTGTAAATAAAAAGCTTTAATAATAATTTAAAAAACTGACCATAGGAATCCTCAAAATTCAGTTATAGCTTGTAAAATTGTATTTAAGTTATATGTATATATTTACATATGTATGTATATATATATATAAACATAATATATAGATAGATATAAGTATAGATATATACATGTATGTATGTATGTTAGGTTCTTACTAAGTGCTAATGAGAATGAGATATTAGGTTCTTACTAAGTGCTAAATTGGTACTTGACAATTCTCTAGTTCTGGCCTTTCCTGGGGAAGAGCTTGCATGCTTAGGAGGAGCAAGTTCATTGGTTGAAGTAATTCTTCCCAGAAGCCCTTGCATTATCCCACACCCATTCTCTGGGAGGATAAAGAGGGCAGCACTCCAGAAAGTCTCTGCTCTAGACCAGGCTTGACTCAGCTCTCTGCAGGAAGGGAAGTCACTTCTCTGGACCAGAGTTAACGGCAACTGTCTGGAGACAATGGTTCTCTACAGGAAGAAGAATCTGTCTGAGAGATTTAAGTTGACACAGCAGATCTCCTCCCAGAGAGCGATTGGCAGCTTCTGGAGACAACAGCACGTTACATATATATAAACAAAATCTGAATTAGGCACTCCAGAAACATTTAGCCAAATCTCTGAACCAGAGGCTACTTGTAAAACCCTGAGAACAGTGGAACCCTATGCTCCCACCCTACCCTTTTCTTTCCCTCTCTAATTAACCATCTCCCCCCAACCAAAAAAAAAGTAGCTCTAGAAGCTTAATTTTTTATATTCTATAAACAAAGCTGAATAAAATTATATCTAGCTGATACATCCAAATCTACTGTTAAGGGAAGAAACTTTGTTATTATTTCAGTTTAAAACAAAGAGATGAAAATTTGGAGCAATTTGGAAAGAATGGTCTGTCATTAGTGTGAAATAGTTTACTTTTTATGGACTTTTTTTCCTAAATTATCACTATTCTTTAGTAGTAATAATTTACACAAAAGAGGTAGAAAGTTATGTTTAAAGCATTAAACTTGGAATCAGGGAGACCTGACTTCAAATACTTCTTTTTCTTTCTTCTTTACTCTTTTTTTCTTTTGACAATACAGAATTAAATGGCTTGCCCTGGGTATTACATTTAGTAAATTCAACCATCTGAAGCTGAATTTGAACTCAAGTCCTCATGACTCCAAGGCAAATACTCTACTATACTATTTACCTGTTTCTCTAGTTGAAATTTTACTTCAAATAGTTTACTAAAATATATGACCTTAATCAAATCACATAACCTATAAGCCTCAGGTTTCTTCCTTATAAAATACAATAATAATACCTGCCACATCTCCCTCACAGGACTGTTATGAAGCTGAGATGAGAGACTCTGGTACTTTCTAACTTGAAAAACACAACAACCTGGCATTCCATTGTGACATGCTGAAAATAGAAGTATTTCACAAATTGAGAGAAACATGTTCACATGGTGAACTACCCTTGCAATAGCAACTTTCAAGTACCATAAACATTCATCATGTTGCACATTGGAAATTTTAGAGAAGAATTCACAATTCCAACCTAGAGACCCCAATGGTGAATTCATTTTGCTTCCAAAATGTCTATTAGAACAGTTCCAAATTTGCAAATGACAAACATAACAAACACCTGATTTCTGAGTGCCACCTGAGCCCAGTTTGCTAGAAATCTTTCACTTGGAGCAGACCATAAATAAAATGATTCCCCCAGAGTAAAACAACATGGGCTATAAGATCTAAATCTTAATCAAATGTTTTTCAGTTCTCCCTTCCTCTGACTAGGGGCTGATTCTGGAGGAACACTCAGAGGGTTTTGATTTTTACAATTTCAAATGTTGTTTTAAAGAAGTCAGACAGGATACAATTACACTCAATAATGTTTAATAATGTTTAACAAGAAATTTAAAAGTCAGCAACAAATATTTTTGTCATCTTTCCAGAAAGTGAACAATATATTCATTCACTGTGAAAAAAGGATCATTTCTGGATGAAGTCTGTGCCTTTAGGCTGTAGGACAATGCCTTTTTAGTGGTCTGCTTCCAAACTTTGGTTGAAATTATGGTCCTAATTGGCAGGATTTTTTAATTAGAGAACCCAAAGGCCACTTTGCTCCATTGCATATAGTCATTTTCTTCTACTTTGAATTAATTTTCAATCAACATTGTAAAATAGGAGCAAGAATAGGTACTGGCTACTAATACTCTAAAGCTATTCCAAATCCCCAAGCACAAAGATTAATTAAGAACCAATTAATATGGAGAGTATACGTCAAGAAAGATAAAGGAGACATGATGAGGTCAGTGTAAAAATCTTTTCATCTTTCAAAGAGTAGATGAGCTCACAACTTGGAAGCAGGAAAGAAAAGGAAATGATTAAGTCTGTACTATCTATAATACATACAAATAAAATTATATTTCAAAGTACTATAACACTCCTGAAACATCCATAAGAAAGAATATTAGAGATATTTTAAAGGGAATGATTATAGGAATAAATGTTTTCTCATTTTTTAAAGTTTTAACATCAATTCAATTCAAAGGGAATTATTAATTACCTGTTTAATTCACATTTTTATAATGTTGTTTTATGTAATATAAGAATCATCACACTGAGAGGGAAAAACTATAAAATAAGGTGAACAATAGGATAAACCTTGGACCTGATATGTGTGGATTTCTATAGGAAAGATGCAGAGAATGTCACATGTTTACATGACCTATTTTGAATATAAGTGGAACATTTCTAAAACTATAAAGTCTGGCTTGAAGTTATCTCCAAAGTGAAGTCAGGTGAGCCTGGGGAGAAACTGACTACTATGACTTTTTATAATATAAAAGGAGGCAGAGAAAAAAGAACTCCAAGTAAATACTTTGGAAACTTAAGTCTCTTGATTCCTTGAAAAATACAGAGCATGAAGAAGGTATAAATGAGTACAAAGTATATGAATACAAAATAAAGTATTAGCATAAACAGAAATCAAATAGAACTAATGAAAAAAAAAATGTGAGAAAGATATTTGGTTTTTAGATAAAGGCACAGGAAATGCATTTTAAAGCCCTAACAATCAACCTCTGCATACCCTTTGATCCATCAGTGTTGATATTGGGCTTATATCCCAAAGAGATCTTAAAGAAGGGAAAGGGACCTGTATATGCAAGAATGTTTGGGGCAGCCCTCTTTGTAGTGGCCAGAAACTGGAAACTTAATGGATGCCCCTCAATTGGAGAATGGCTGAATAAATTGTGGTATATGAATGTTATGGAATATTATTTTTCTGTAAGAAATGATTAGAAGGATAATTTCAGAAAGGCCTAGAGAGACTTACATAAACAGATGTTGAGTGAAATGAGGACGAGGAGATCATCATACACTTCAACAACAATACTATATGATGATCAGTTCTGATAGACGTGGCCCTCTTCAACAATGAGATGAAACATATCAGTTCCAATAGAACAGTAATAAATTGAACCAGCTATACCTGATGAAAGAACTCAGGGAAATGAGTGGGAACCTACATAGAATTCCTAATCTTCTTTTTTTGTCTACCTGCATTTTTGATTTCCTTCACAGGTAATTGTACACTATTTCAAAGTCTGATTCTTCTTGTGCAGCAAAATAATTATATGGATATATATATATATATATATATATATATATATATACATATATATATATATATATATATATAATTTTATATTATATTTAACATATACTTTAATTTTAAAATATTTTTATTATAGATTTTTATTTACAAAATATATGCATGGGTAATATTTCGCTATTGACAATTGCAAAATCTTTTGTTTCAATTTTTCCCCTCCTCCCCTCTACCCTTTCCCCCAGATAGCAAGTTGACTAATACATGTTAAATATGTTAAAGTATGTTAAATACAATATATGTATACATGTATCCACAATTTCACCAACAATGTATCAGTGTCCCAGTTTTCCCACATCCCTCCCAACATTTCGTATTATCTTTCCCTGTCATTCTAGCCAATCTGATAGGTATATACTGGTATATCAGAGTTGTCTTAATTTGCATATCTCTGATTAATAATGACTTGGAGTATCTTTTCATATGGCTAGACATAGTTTCAATTTCTTCATCTGAGAATTTTCTGTTCATATCCTTTGATCATTTATCCATTGGACAATGGCTTGATTTCGTATAAATTAGAGTCAATTCTCTACATATTTTAGAAATGAGGTCTTTATCAGAACCTTTGACTGTAAAAATCTTTTCCCAATTTATTGCTTCCCTTCTAATCTTGCCTGCATTACTTTTGTTTGTACAAAAACTTTTCAATTTGATATAACCAAAATTTTCTATTGTATGATCAATAATGATCTCTAGTTCCTCTTTTGTCATAAATTCATTCTTTTTTCACAAAACTGAAAGGTAAATTATCCTATGTTCTTACAATTTATTTATATTCTCATTCTTTATGCCTAGGTCATAAAACCATTTTGACCTTATCTTGGTGTATGGTGTTGTGTGGGTCAATGCCTAGTTTCTGCCATATTAATTTCCAATTTTCCCAGAAATTTTTGTAAAATAGTGAGTTCTCATCCCAAAAGCTAGGGTCTTGGGGTTTGTCAAACACTGGATTATTATAATTATTGATTATTTTGCCCTTTGAACCTAACCCATTCCACTGATCAACTAGTCTGTTTCTTAGCCAATACCAAATGGTTTTTTATCTGTTTCATTAAGTGTTCATCTTCTTCCATGGAAGAAAATGCTCAGCTTAGCTGGGTAGTGTACTCTTGGCTGCATTCCAAGTTCTTTTGCCTTTCAGAATATCAAATTCCAGGCCCTTCAATCCTTTTATGTGGAAGTAGCCAGATCTTGAGTGATCCTTATTGGGCACCTTGGTATTTGAACTTTTTTTTTCCTGGCTGCTTATAATATTTTTTCCTTAATTTGATAGTTCTGAAATTTTGCCACAATATTCCTTGGAGTTTTTATTTTAGGGTCTTTTTCAGAAGGTGTTTGATGAATTCTTTTAATATCTATTTTACTTTTTGATTCTATTACATCTGGGCAATTCTCTTTTATGATTTCCTGTAAAATAGTATCTAGGCTCTAGTAATGTTCTTTTTCTCTAAATTGTAATGGTTCTCTAAGAGCAGATTTCTTGGGGAGCTTCTGGAGTCAGCCTTAGTTTTGGTTCAGTTCAATAGTCCCAAAATGCAGCCAAGAATTAAAGTCCAGATACTTTATTTTGTCCTTCAAGTCTTGTCTCCTTCCTTGAGCCCGGTTATCTTTCTAGAGGCCTATTTCTCTCTTTGGTTCCGCGAGAGCTCTTGTACAAATGTCTCTAGCCAGCACAAACGTGGAAGTTGGAATGAATCTTCACACTGGATCTCCAAGAGTGAGGGATTGTGGGTTTCTGCCTTGTGAATTTCTCGGAAGTCAATCCTAGTTGTGAATCTCCCAAAGTATACTCCCGAAGTTCCCTCCTTGAGTAAATCCTGAATCCTGACTCTCCCCAGTGGGCTTGTCCTTTTATATGCTCTCTAAAGGTGTGAACCAATGAGTGAACTCCTTTAAAGGTATGAACTCTTTAAAGGTATGAATTCCTTTTAAAGGTGTGCACTAAGTACATAAGTACATAAGTACCTTGTCTCAAGTTCTGGCCCATAACATCTCCTTGTAGGATCAGATCAATTATACTAAATTAGATAATTATTGTCTCTATTCATTCCAATAACTTAGCACCTTTCTTTTGATTTAGAACATAGGGTGCTCATAACCTCCCTGACTTCTCAAGGATGTGAGAACCTCAAAAAAGAAGGTGATCACACTTTCCCTGACTGCTCAAATAAGAAGTGAAAACATAATAAAAAGGGGTGGTCATACCCTGACTTCTCAGGGTGATGAAAACATCAAAGGAAATGGGAAATCAAATCAGATTAGCAGGTTACTGAAGGGGCTCACTTAAAACAGGAATACCTAAATCCATCAATATGGGAGGTATTACACATAATTACATAAATTACATAAGCACATAGCAATATAACACAGGCTGGAAGTGATGTAACAAATAACATGGTCAAATAATCATAAATTGAGATTTTATACATGTCCATAAGTCCTAGAAACAGTCCAAAAGGAATCCATTGTCCATTATTTCATGTGCCAGGAACCCAATAATTCCTACAAGCTTTGAAGTCCTGCAATAGTCTCATCAACAATTTTTCATCTCAAGGAATCCAATGATCCCTGCTAGTTTTCAAGTCCTTTAACAGTCTCATCTTTTGTTAGGGAATCCATTGATTCCTGCAGATTTTGTTCTTAGGTCTTTTCCTTTGTTTCCAGATTTTTCTCTTTTTCTGTCTCTCTCTGATGGACAAAGTGAATATGACTCGTTGGCACCCATCTGATTCCTTCTGCATCTGTTTCCTTCTCTGTCTATAAAAATACAAGCATACTCTCTCTCCCAGGCTGTTGACCTATCTAATTCCCTTCTATTTATCACTTTCTAAATCTCTTCTCATCATCTGGCAATTACATTGGAGCTGTTGGCACTGGACATTACCCTGTTGGTTTAAAAAACATGTATTCTCCCCAATTGCAATCCATTTCTGCTATCTGATTGCTTTTTGGCTGACTGATCAGGTAATCCCTTTCTGCTTTTCTTCTGGTTGATCACATCAGAGTCCTGACCTTCTAAATGTTCCCTGGGTGTAACCTCAGCTGCAATCATGCCCTACCTATCTTTTGATTGATATCTTGGATCTGGGCTTTTTCTCTCATTTCCCTAAGTCAATCTACATTCTGAGGCCCAGTGAAAGCCCTCGTGGCATTTTGGACTTAGAGTTTTAGGTCTTTTCTCAGACTGTCTTCTCATTCTATCTCCATATCTACATTGAGCTCTTAGATGTCCAACTTTTCCACATGGAAAGCATCAACAAGTTTCTCTAGAAGTCCCTTACCAGGAGGGCCCCTATCTTTCCATGTTCATCATAGTCTGAGTATAACAAGCATTTGTGCCCACTGTAGCATAGTGTCTTATGATCTCCTCTAAAGGAACATGTTTGTATGGTCCCCAAATAATTCTCTTGAAAACCTTATTGACATTTTCCATAGCCAGAGGTCTGATCATTATTTCTGTAGCTGCATTCTTTCCAATAGTTCTTGTGACAGCAGTTTGCAGATGTCCCACAAAATCCACAAAGGGTTCATTGGGACCTTGCTCTATTTTTGTGAAGGTTTCCCCTTGATCTTTTTGTCAGGGGAGGGAACTCCACGCTTTTGTTGCAGCCATGGTGATCTACTCATAAACTGTTGTGGGGTAATTAATCTGTTCTGAATTCTCTCCATACTGACCTTCAATAGCTAGTTGGTCAAAAGTTATTTGTGTGTTAACTCCTATTTGCCTATTGTGTCTGATTTGAATCCTACATAATTCATGATACTCTGAAAGCCACAACAAATTTTGTCCAGGTTCTAAACATGTCCTTGCTATGAATTTTCAGTAATTCGGGGTAAGGATTTTATAAGCTAAATTATCTAGTAACATTTTAACATAAGATGATGTAGCCCCATAAAGAGGGGAAACCTTTTTTTTTTAATTCTTAATTTTATCCAAATCAAAAGGAGTGTATCTTTTTCTTTTTTGACCTGAAGAGTCAAGCTCTATAAAATCACTTATATCCTCCTGTTCTTCATTTTTTGCCTTAACAAATGTTTTTTTCTAATCTTGTCATAGGCTGCTTAATAGGTGATTCTGTTTGTGTTTTTGCCTCTTCCCCTCCTCCTTCTCCTTCTTCCCATGAAGGGTTAAATGAGGGAAGTAAGTCAGGGGATTGGAAAGATCTAATTTCTCCTGATATGAATTCTTATCTGATTCTTCATCCTTTTCACCTAATTTAGTTGACACCTCCCCCTCCTGCTTTTTCTTCTTTTTCCTTTTTCTATAACATATATAATTTCCTAAAGCCACTTATATTAAATTGTATGTATGAAGCATATTTTTGGAAATTAAGTTTGAATTGAATTACTCTCCTACTAATTTCCACTCATCTAGATCCAATTATTTTTCCATAGAGAACCAAGAAGATATGCACTGCACAGTTTTTAAAAGTTCAGTGATCTCCTCCAAAATTATAATGAATCCTTGGTTTTTTATAACCTTGATAATGCTCTCTAAACATTTTCCTTGAAGAGAAACAGAAGGCTGTTTTCGAAAAATTTGCCCCATTTCGCTGAAATTCTACTTTAGCTCTTTAACAAAGTTTCCTTGTTATACTGACCCTAATTTCTGGGTCAAAGAGACTTTTCCACTGGATCAGGATCAAAGGCTTTTCCACTGAATCAGGATCGTGTCTGTTCCACATTTGGGTGCCAAAATGTAATGTTCTGTTTCTCTAAATTATAATCATTCTCTGGAAACAGAGTTCTTGGGGAGCTTCTGGAGGCAGCCTTAGTTTCAGTTCAATTCAATTATCACAAAATGCAGCCAGGAGTTAAAGTCTAAATCCTTTATTGTCTCTTCCAAAATCTTATCTCCTTCACTTGGGGCTTGACTAGTTTTCTGGAGGGCTTCCTCTCTCCTTGGTTCCCTAGAGCTTTTGTCCATATGTTTCCAGCCTCTCTTCTTCCCAATGTCTCCAGCCAGCACAAAGGTGGAAATGGGCATGAATCTTGAATCAAAATCTCCTGAAGTTTGCTGAAGTTCTCTCGAAGTCCTGAGAGCTTCTCAATTATATGTTCCACACTGAGTATACACCAATCATTATATCATGAGGAAATCATTATTTGTTGTAGGATTAAATCAATGCTAAATTAGATTTAAATGTTGTCATCTCAATTCCATTTAGTATCTTATTTCAAGTTCTAGCCCATAACATCTCCTTGTAGGGTCAGATCAATCATACTGAACCATGCTAAATTAGATAATTATTGTCTCTATTCATTCCAGTGACTTAGCACCTTGTAAGAATCCTAAAAGGCTCTTTTTTTCATCATAATTTTCAGGAAGTCCAATGATCCTCAGATAATCACTCCTAGATTTATTTTCCAAGTCTGTTGTTTTTCCAAGTAGATATTTAACATTTTTTTAGTTTTTCATTTTTTTTTTTTTTTTTTGGTTTTGCTTAACTGATTCTTGATGTCTCAATGAATCATTCATTTCTATTTATTCAGTTCTGATTTTTAATGAGTTATTTTCTTCATTGGCTTTTTTTTTTTTTTTTTTGGTATATGTCCAATTGAATTTTTTTTTTACTTGAACTCTTCTAAATAATTTATTTTTTTATTAATTTTATAATTATAACTTTTTTTGACAGTACATAAGCATAGGTAATTTTTTTTTTACAACATTATCCCTTATACTCCCTTCTGTTCTGAATTTTTCCCCTCGTTCCCTCCACCCCCTCCCCTAGATGGCAGGCATTCCCATACATATTAAATATCTTATATTACAACCTAGGTACGATGTATATGTGTAGAACCGAATTTTGTTGTTGTTGTTGTTGCAAAGGAAGAATTGTATTCAGAAGGTAAAAATAATCTGGGAAGGAAAAAAAAATGCTTACAGTTTATTCTCATTTCCCAGTGTTCCTTTTCTGGATGTAGCTGATTCTGTACATCATTGATCAACTGAAATTGGATTAGCGCTTCTCTATGTTGAAGATATCCACTTTCATCATAATACTTCCTAATATAGTGTCATTGTTGAAGTATATAATGATCTCCTAGTTCTGCACGTTTCACTCAGTATCAGTTAATGTAAGTCTTTCCAAGCCTATCTGTATTTATCCTGTTGGTCATTTCTTACAGAACAATAATATTCCATTACATTCATATACCATAATTTACCCAACCATTCTCCAATTGATAGATATCCATTCATTTTCCAGTTTCTAGCCACTACAAAAAGGGCTGCCACAAACATTTTGGCACATACAGGTCCCTTTCCCTTCTTTAGTATGTCCTTGGGATATAAGCCCAGTAGTAGTACTGCTGGGTCAAAGGGTATGCATATTTTGATAACTTTGGGGGCATAATTCCATATTGCTCTCCAGAATGGTTGGATTCTTTCACAACTTCACCAACAATGCATCAATGTCCCAGTTTTCCCACAGCCCCTCCAACATTCATCATTATTTGTTCCTGTCATCTTAGCCAATCTGACAGGTGTGTGGTAGTATCTCAGAGTTGTCTTAATTTGCATTTCTCTGATCAATAGTGATTTGGAACACTCTTTCATATGAGTGGAAATAGTTTTAATTTCGTCATCTGAAAATTGTCTGTTCATATCCTTTGACCATTTATCAATTGGAGAATGGCTTGATTTCTTATAAATTAAAGTCAATTCTCTGTATATTTTGGAGATGAGGCCTTTATCAGAACCTTTAACTGTAAAAATGATTTCCCAATTTGTTACTTCCCTTCTAATCTTGTTTACATTAGTTTTGTTTGTGCAAAAACTTTTTAATTTGATGTAATCAAAATTTTCTATTTTGTGATCAATAATGATCTCTAGTTCTCCTTTGGACACAAATTCCTTCCTCCTCCACAAGTCTGAGAGGTAAAGTATCCTATGTTCCTCTAATTTACTTATGATCTCATTCTTTATGCTTAAATCTTGGACCCATTTTGATCTTATCTTAGTATGTGGTGTTAAATGTGGGTCCATGCCTAGTTTCTGCCATACTAATTTCCAGTTTTCCCAGCAGTTTTTGTCAAATAATGAATTCTTATCCCAAAATTTGGGATCTTTGGGTTTGTCAAAGATTAGATTGCTATTTTTATTCACTATCTTGTCCTGTGAACCTAACCTATGCCACTGATCAACTAGTCTATTTCTTAGCCAATACCAAATGGTTTTAGTGACTGCTGCTTTATAATATAGTTCTAGATCAGGTACAGGTAGACCACCTTTTTCATTACTTCCCTTGAAATTCTCGACCTTTTGTTATCCCATATGAATTCTGTTGTTATTTTTTCTAGGTCATTAAAATAGTTTCTTGGGCGTCTGATTGGTTCATTATTGATGCTACCCTTTAGCAGGATATAATGCCCTTCCTTATTTCTTTTAATTAGATCAATTTTTGTTTTTGCTTGATCTGAGATGAGGATGGCTACCCCTGCTTTTTTGGCTTTGCCTGAAGCATAGTAGATTCTGCTCCACACTTTTACTTTTAGTTTGAATGAGTCACCCTGTTTCAGGTGTGTTTCCTGTAAACAACATATAGTAGGATTCTGACTTTTAATCCAGTCTGCTTACTGCTTCCTCTTTATGAGGGAGTTTGCCCCATTCACATTTATGGTTAGAATGACTAATTCTATATTGCTTGCCATCCTATTAACCCCTGCTTATGCTTTTCCCCTTTCCTTCCCTCTTACCTCCCTACCCAGTATTAAATTTGTGAACACCACTTGCTTTTCACAGCCCTCCCTTTTTAATATCCCTCCCCCACCTTAAAGTTCCTCTTCCTATTTTATCCCTTTTTCTCACAATTTCTGTATTGCCTTCCCCTTAGCTTACTCCTTCCCTCTCACTTTTCAATGAAGTAGAAAAAGTTTCACCATAAATCGAATATGTCTATTGATTCACATTATGTTCATCTCCCTCCTTTATTTCTCTCAGATATAAGAGGTTACCTTTGCCTCTTCATGAGATGTAGTACCACCACTTTACCCTTTTTTATGATATGATTTCCTTTCCACCTCTAGTTTCTGGGACAAATAATACATGTGTTCTTTACATATCTTTATGGCAGAAATATAGTTCTCAAGATTTCTTTTTACCTTTTTAGAAATCTCTTGAGTTCTGTATTTGAAGATCAAACATTTTGTGTAGATCTGGTTTTTTCATCAAGAATAGATGGAATTAATTTATTTCATTAAATGTCCATCTTCTTCCCTGGAGAACGATGCTCATTTTTGCTGGGTAAGTTATTCTTGGCTGCATACCAAGCTCCTTAGCCTTTCGGAATATCATGTTCCAGGCCCTTCGTTCTTTTAATGTGGATGCTACTAGATCCTGGGTTATTCTTATTGTGGCTCCTCCATATCTGAATTGCTTTTTTTTCTAGCAGCTTCCAGTATTTTTTCCTTTGTCTGATGGTTCTTGAACTTGGCCACTATATTTCTTGGCATTTTGATTTTAGGGTCCCTTTCAGTAGGTGATAGATGAATTTTTTCAATGTCTATGTTACCCTCTGTTTCCAAAACGTCTGGACAGTTCTCTTTGATAATTTCCTGGAAAATAGTGTCCAGGCTTTTTTTTTTTCCTCACATTTTTCAGGGAGTCCGATTATTCTCAAATTGTCTCTCCTGGATCTGTTTTCCAGGTCTGTTGTCTTTCCAATAATGTACTTGACATTCTTTTCAATTGTTTCATTTTTCTGGTTTTGCTTGACTACTTCTTGGTTTCTCCTTGAGTCATTCATTTCTACTTTTTTGAGTCTAATTTTCAATGATGTATTTTCTTCACTCACTTTTTTTATATCTTTTTGCAATTGTCCAATTGAGTTTTTAAGTGAGTTTTTTTCTTCTATGGAAATTTTTTCCATTTCATCCAATTTATTTTTTAGAGAGCTGTTTTCTTTTTCCAGCTCACTAATTTTATTTCTCAATGATTTGATCTCTTTATCCACTCTGGATGACTTCTCCAGACTCTCTTGCCAAGCTTTCCTTTCCTTTTCCCATTTTTCTTCTAGCTCTCTTGTGAGAGCCTTTTTGATTTCCTCTATGAGATTCTATTGTATTGAGGAGCAGCTCATATCCCCCTTAGGGGATTCCTCTGGAGATAATCTGCTGTTGGTCTCCTCAGTATTTGAAGTCTGCTCTCTCTCCATACAGAAGCTGTCAATGGTTAGAGCCCTTTTAAATTTTTTGTTCATTTTGTCAGAGCATGAATCAAAGAAAACAAATTGACAAGAGAAACAATTGGTCTGTTTCTGAGGGGGGAGGATGGGGCTGGATGGTGTTACCAAGCTTCCTCTACAAACTGAGGGAGACAGCAGCGAGGCACTAACAGGACAGTGATGGCTGTGCTGTGTCTGCACTCTGAGGCTCTGAGAACGCACTGAGTCACTCCAGATGGAGGTGGGGGTGGCCAGATGCTAGATTTCTGGGGTTTTATTCTTTACCTCTGGTGTACTCTCTCCACTGCTCCTGGCTTGCTGCCAAGACAGAACATCCACACTGGGGAAAAAGTCTTTTTGCAGAAATGGCAGAGATGCACCCCTCCCCCCTCTGGTTCGAACTGTGTAAGCTGCCTGTCTCACTCTTGATGCCTGCCCTCAGTCTGCCCCCAGTCTGTTCGACCCTCCCCTGAGCAAACACAGACCTTCTCTGGCGAATTTCAAGGATGTCTTCTGTTGGTGATTATTTGTGGGTTTCTTTTCCGGTCAAGCATTAACTCCGAGGCTTGTCATGAACTAAGTCCTGAGAGAACATGCAGAGCTTAAGCAGCTATCTGCCTCCACACCGCCATCTTGGCCAGAAGTCCCCTGAATCCAATTGAGTTTTTAAATGAGTTGTTTTGCTCTATGGAATTTTTTTCCATTTCACAATTTTTTTTTTTTTTTTTTTTACTGAGTTATTTTCTTTTTTCAATTCACAAATCCTACTTTCTTGGGAGTTCTGTATCTTTTCCAATTCACAAATCCTGCTTTCCTGAGAGTTTTTTACCTTTTCCAATTCACAAATTATGTTTCCCTGAACTTCCTGGGAGTTCTTTATCTTTATCTTATCTTTTCTAGTTTATATGACAGGAAGTTGTTGTTCTCTTGCATAGCTTCTCTTTCCTTTCCCCATTTTTCTTCTAGTTCTCTTTTAAGATTTTTTATAGTTTCTTCTAGGAGAGCCTTTTGTGTTGAGGACCAGCAATTGTCTAGAGACTGTCTGCTATTAGTCTCCTTGGGGTTGTAAACCTGCTCTCTTTCTGTATAGAAGCTATCGATTGTCTTTTTTATTTTTTTGCTCCTTTTTTTAAAAGCCTTTAGGGTCTGTCTTCAGGGCAAGGAGGTTACCAGCTTCCTCTGCAAAGCAGGGATAAATATATTAACAGTAGCTGTCCTATCAATGGGCTGCAAAGAGTGCTCTGGGAAGAGCTCCACACCGGAAGTGTCTAGGCCTAGGTATCACAGGCCGAGCAGTGGAAGTGCCTTGGGAGGAGCCCCACTATGAGGAATCGCAATGCCCTTGGGGCTAGAGGTTGAGCAGAGAAAGTATCACTGCCCCCCACAAAAGCCCACTTTGAGTATTAGAAGTTGCCCTATCCCTCATGGCACCTGAAGCCTTTATGTATATTCACAACAGAAATACAGTTCTCAAGAGTTCCTTTTACCTTTTTCTGCTTCTCTTGCGTCCTATGGTTGGAAATCAAATATTTTGTTTAGATCTGGTTTTTTCCTTTGAAACAAATGGAATTCATCTGTTTGATTAAATGTCTATATTCTTCCATGGAACAAAATGGTCAGCTTATCTGGGTAGTTTATTTGAGTTATTTTTTTTTTTCCTGGTTGCTTGTAATATTTTCCCCTTAGTCTGATAGTTCTGAAATTTGGCCACAATATTCCATGGAGTTTTTTTTTTTTTTTTTTTTTGGGGGGGGGTTCTTTTTCAGAAGGTGTTTGATGAATTCTTTCAATGCCTATTTTACCTTCTGGTTCTATTACCTCTGGGCAGTTCTCTTTGATGATTTCCTGTAAAATAGTATCTAGGCTCTTTTTTTCATCATAATTTTTGGAAAGTCCAATAATCCTCATATTATCTCTGCTAGATCAATTTTCCAGGCCTGATGTTGTTCCAAGTAGATATTTAATGTTTCTTTCTATTTTTTTCTTTTTTTTCTTTTTTTTTTTTTTTTTTCTTTTGCTTGACTGATTTTTGGTGTCTCAATGAATCATTTGTTTCAATTTGTTCAGTTCTGATTTTTAATGAGCTATTTTCTTCATTAGCTTTTTAAACTTCTTTTTGTATATGTCCAATTGAGTTTTCAAATGAGTTGTTTTGTTCTAAGGAATTTTTTTTCCATTTCACTATTTTTTTTTTGGTGAGTTATTTTCTTTTTCTAATTCACAAATCCTACTTCCCTGGGAGTTCTTTACCTTTTCCAATTCACATTTCAGGAAGTTCTTACTCTCTTGCATAGCTTCTCTTTCCTTTCCCCATTTTTCTTCTAGCTCTCTTTTAAGGTTTTAATAGTCTCTTCTAGGAGAGCCTTTTGTGTTGGGGACCAACAATTGTCTGGAAACTGTCTGCTATTAGTCTCCTTGGAATTGAAAACCTATTCACTTTCTGTATAGAAGCTATCGATCTTCCTTCAGGGCCAGGAGGTTACCAACTTCCTCTGCAGAACAGGGATAGATATATGGACGGCCTGCCAACCGGCTACAAAGAGTGCCCAGGTATGTGAGTGTTCTGGGAAATAGTTCCCCAATGGAAGTGACTCAAGCCTGCATGGCTGAGCTGCAGAGGTGCCCTGGGAAGAACCCCATTGTGTAAATTAATGACTGCCCTAAAGCAAGAAGCTGAGCAGTGAAAGTGCCACTATCCCAAGCCAAAGCCTGCTGTAGGGCTGTGGGTATTAGCAGTTACACAGCAAATAGTCCCCCAAGGCACCAGAGAAGGAACAGATTGTGTCTTAATACAAGTTGAAGTTCTCTCTCTACCTCTCCTTCTCCCTCTCTTCCTTCCCGTCCCTCTCTTTCCTCTTCTTCTCTTTTTTCCTCTCCCTCTCCCTCTTCCTGTCCTCTCCCTGTCTTTCTCCCTCTCTCTTTCCCTGTCCTTCTCCTCCCTCCCTAACTTAATTTTTCTTGAGGGTTTTCATTTTCATTAGAGTGGGAGATCTGTTGTTTTTTTCCATAGCTTGATTTTTATAGAAATGTTTTGCATAGGGGCAGCTAGGTGGCACAGTGGATAGAGCACCAGCCTTGAATTCAGGAGGATCCGAGTTCAAATCTGGTCTCAGACACTTAACACTTCTTAGCTGTGTGACCCTGGGCAAGTCACTTAACCCCAGCCTCAGGAAAAAAAAAATATTTTGCATAACTTCACAAGTGTTTTCTTAATTGTGGGTGGGGATAAGGGAGAGAATCTAGAGCTTAAAAAATTTTTAAACAAATGTAAAAAATTGTTTTGAATGAAACTGAGGAAAATATTAAATAAATAATAAAAAATTTAAAAATATATTATAATTAGATGTCTTTAAAGCACGTGTCAATATGGATTCAAAAACTTGAACTTGCATTCCTACTATATTCCTTCTCAGCTGAAAACTTGTTCATGTGTGTTTGGAGCATATTGATTTCTGAAAAAGCAGCTATGTTAAGGTGGCATCAGTTATATGGACAGGCTCACTGCACTTTCTTATATCCAAAAGATCCCTGGGGGTTCTTCCCATTCTTCAATGTCATAGATACTAATCTTTATGGATCTTAAGTGTTAAGTTACTGAGTATGGAGTATCTTGATTAGCTAAAACATAATATCTTATTGTAGGATCCTTAACTTAATCTATACAACACAAATAGACACTGTTTTATATTAATGTATGTATTCAACTATTTCCATTCTCTAAGATGACACAATTTTTTTTTAACCACCTAATAGCCACATTAATGTAACACTTCAAAAATTATTGTTTTGAATTGTTGAAACTATCCTTTTCCTTTTTTTAAGCAAGTTTCTAGAGTGGCATAAAATGTAGCCTTCTCAATGTTAGTAGAGGGTCTTCATGAGTTGTAATTGCCTATTAGCTAACAAATTTCTGTCAATAAGCCTCTCTGAAGTTATCTGGATAGGCTATCTTATTCTTATCCATATATAACCTTATATTTCTAATCTCCATGCCATTTCTCTGATTCTTTCTCATTCTCCTCCTCTCAGAATCCCTTATTTCTTTAAAGACACAACTCAGGAACAACCTTTTCCATAAAGTCTTTCTTTGATTAGAAAAATAGATGGTTTTTTTGTTTTGTTTTGTTTTTTATCTAAGGATTTGTCAATAAAAAAGATTTATTAATGATTTATCACATGCTGGCCACTAGGTGCTAAGGATATAATGACAAAAGTAATATGATTCCTGCATTCAAGGAATCTAGATTACAACATATATGCTTATACATGTACATATATAAGCATAGATTTAGATTTTTTTGATGTTAAAACACTAGCAAATGAATAGGATAACAAGAAAAGCTGAGAGGAGACTTATAGTTGTTCATTCTTGGTTAACCTTTTAATTTCCAATCAATTTCCATAGAACATCATGTATATAGATATAGATATAGGCATAGACATGGATATAGATATATTTTTTTCCTAGAATCACACAGGTAATAACTTTCTGAGGCAGGATTTTAATGCCTGTCTTGCTAACTCCATGTCTAGCACTCTAGCCACTATACCATCTAGCTACATCCTAACGTGGTTGCACTTTGAAATTGAAACCAATGCAGTAACAACATCCCAATAATAATAAAAGATATCTGTACAGTTATTTAAAGTTTGAGAATCATAACTCTTTCCCTTGCCTGTAATGCTTTATCTTATTGTACTTCCCTATACGTTATTCAGGCAATTCATAGATCTCATAAATGGCCCATAATAAATTGTTCTTTATGGCATATATTGTTTTCATAGTTTCCCCTCCCCCTTGGCTAATCAATGAAAAGGCCATGCTCAGCAAATTCTAGGCAAATAGACTTAAAATCTATAGATACACATGGATTTCCATAATATTTTCAAGACTGCTACTGTGACCTATAAATATTTTACACATCACATTGTTGCAGAGTCTATAAATTTCAATTACCACCACATTTGGAAAGTAAATTTTGACTTCCCCAAATGTTGCAAAAGAAATCAGCTCATTTGATGGGAACAACACAAGGTCCAACCATAGAAACTTTCAAGCATGTCCACAAAAACAAAAGATTCAATGTATTAGAGGAATTAAACTTATTTTGGTTGGGCTTTTTTTTTTTCATCCTAAATAACAAGTGTTCTAGTTTAGGTACATGAAAACTTCAAAGAAACATCATATTTCATCCAACTCCTTTTTTCCTACTTAAGTATAAAGCATACAGCATATATTGTTTTTTGACTACTGGGTTACTATTTTTCTCTTTCTTATTTTAATTTTTTGAATATTTCAATTTTTAACACACGAAAAACAATTTTAATATTCTTTTGTGTTTTTTTCTTTCAATTTTGAGTTACAAATTATCTCGCTTTTTTTTCTCTTCCCTTCACCATACTGAGTATTGCTATTAGAATTTTCACAAGTTTTCACGAACTTAATTATGGGAACCTGACATAGGTTTTTCATACCCATCTTAAATTTAGCACTAAATTTTAGTTATAAGATCACATCCACTGAAATAGTCACTTTATAGCTTTTTAAACAAATTTGTGTTATCATATTCTCTCACATTTTTTTCAGGAAGAGGGGAGAAAGCTGTTGTTAATTCACTAAAACTCACTAGAAATAATAAAGCACTAATTCAGTTGTTCAGAGGAAAGAAGCATCCTTTGGATTTGGATCACTTAGCTATAAACCCTCCTATCCAAACCTATCTTCTCCCAAATTTTCCTTCTCATTTGCTACTAAGTTTATAGCTTCCTTCAAAGGTCAACTCAAACACAAGTTTTTTAATAAGTGTAATCTTTTAACAATAATCCCTCTTCTTCTTCCCCACACAAATAAACAAAAAACACTGTTTGTGCCCTCTTTGGGCTCATCTTCCCAACATTCACTTGACCTAGATGATTTAGTTCCTTAAAGTCAAGTCAATGACTATTCATGAAAAACTGGGGGCGGGGGGATTCTATACTATCAATCAAAAAATCTCTATCTGTATATGCTCCACTATCAACCACATAATCATCTTTTAGAAAAGGTATTTATCTCTATAGTATATAGTTGGTTTGTTGTTATACCTCATTCTCAAAGAGGACCAAAATAACATCAAAATGTTAGTGTCAAGTTTTGCTGTGTCTGACTGTGACTGATCAGACCAATATGAGCTTGTAATGCTCTGCCACAAGTTGGGAATAAATAGTCCATATGAGCATTTGGGGTGGATTCTCTAACAGTGCATCTCACATTTCTTCTGAACTAATTCAATATTGTTTTGCTCATAGAGAACACAACACCTTCTCTGATGAGGGCCTGCCGTTCTGGGTTGTCCTATGTCAGTGTCTCCAATTTTGTGCAATCAATTCTTAAGTTTTTAAAAGAGACTTTGAGAATGAACTTGTATCACTTTTTCTCTCCACCATGTGAGCACTGACTGTCTGAGTTCTCCATAAAATAATCTTTTAGGCAATCATACATTTGGGCAGTAATCCTCAAACTTTTTAAATAGGGGGCCAGTTCACTGTCTCTCAGATTGTTGGAAGGCTGGACTATAGTAAAAACAAAAACTCACTCTCTGTCTCCACCACTCAGTCCATTTATCATAACCCAGAGGGCCGCATAAACATCCTCATCCTGCTGCATCTGGCCCCACGGGCAGTAGTTTGAGAACCCCTGCATGTGGCATTCAAACAATGTGGCCAGCCCAACAGACTTGTGTTCCCTGCAGTAGAATTTGGAATGTTTGTAGTTTAGTTCCAGAAAGGACCTTGTTGTTTGGAATCTTATCCTGTCAAGTGATCTGCAGAATCTTCCTAAGATAATTCAAATAAAAGCAATTATCTTTCCTGACATGGGACTGTTACACTGTCCAGGTTTCACAGGCATTAGTTTGATAGTCAATGTTATAGCTCGTCTTCCACATTTTCCTTTAGAGCCACCCAAACACTAAGCTAACTCTGACAATGCATGTTTCAACCTCACTATGAATGTGGATATCCCTGTTTATCCACAGCATTCAAAACTTCTTTATTTTCTGGGAACCAATGATTCCACATATGCATAATATGGAATGAGTTAATGGAGTAACTATGTTGTCTTAGTGCTAATAGGTCAAAATTAGCACAAGTAGCAGAAAATCGATCCATACTTTGGTTGTATCTCAATTTTAGAGGCTGAATAGAATGCACAATAATCTGCAAACAAAAAAGCATACATCAGTACTCCCTCCATTTTAATTTTGGCTTGTAGGCTTTATAAGTTGAAGAATTTACCATCAGTGTAAAAGCTGACCTGGATTCCTTGATTATTCTCACTAAAGGTTTTGACAACAAGACTGAAAAGATCATGCCAAAAAGCATGAAGCAAATACCCAGCTTTGTTTCACTCCATTGGTGACTGAGAAAACACAAAAGCATTGTCCATTGTTCAGAAACCAGGCTAACATGCCATTATGAAAGTAACATACAATACTACTAAACTTTTCTCATCAACCAAATTTTGACATACTTTTTCATAAGCCCTCACAACTCACAATACTAAAGGCCTACAAATGTATACATACCTCTGTTATCCTCCTCACATTTCCCCTGGAGTTTGTCAGGTAGTAACCACCATATTCTCTTTTCCTCAATCCCTTTTGAAGCCACACTGGCTCTCAGGTAGAAGACCTTCTTCCAGACATCTGATCAACCTATTAACAAGTACTCTGGGAAGAGTCTTACCAGCAAGAACTAAGAAAGAGATATTCCTGTGATTGTCACAGGATAATCTATTACCTTTACCTTTATACAGATGGATGGTGGAGGTATCTTTGAACTCCTGTGGCATAATCTCCTTCTGCCATATAATCCAGAAAATTCCAATAATCTTTTGTATGACCAATGGGCCCTACACATATATCTAGTAAATATCAGAGATTTACAATAGAATTGGCATCAAGTGCTTTGCAACATGAAAGAGCCTAATGCCATTCAGTTCTTCTTCAGTTTGAATTTCAACTAGGGAGAGACTTATTTCAATCTGAAGTAAATAGTCAATAAATTCAACATTGATTGATAAAGGTCTGTTGAGAATCCATCTCTCTAGGATCATGTCTTTATCACTAATAAATGTGGCTCCCTCAGCACTGAGAAGGTAAGATGCACTATAGGTCTTTGGCCCATAAATAGTATTTAATGCATCAGAAAAGCCTTTTGGATTATTACTATGAGCATAAAACTGAATTTTATCTACCTTAATATTGAGCCAAGAAACTTTCATCACTCTAAACTTTATTTTTGATATAAATGAATGCTAATCTTCCAGAGGGATGAACTATCTTGGTGGTATACCCTGTGAAGTTATTGTTTTCCATTTAGTAGTTTGTGAATTTCCCTATCATTTTCATCAAGTCTTGATAATTGAGACTGTTCTGACCCAGCTTAACAAATGAAGTGCTGTATACCAAATCTCTGAAAGCTACGTGCCCCTTTTCTGCCCCACTGTTGCCTATTGTGTGTTAGCTCAGCTTATCCTCCAAGTTAACAACAAACTGTTCCCTTTCAAAGATGGGCTCTCATTGCTTGACATTATTTTTTGTGGTAATTTTTTTTTTTTTTTTTTTTACCATGGGGCTGCTATTTTTGTTGAATTGGAACATTTAACTTGGAGAGAACAAGTCTATGATCATTCTACACTATATATAGTCTTTTTTCACTCTCATATCCTGTCTGTTTTTTCCTTGCAATCACATAGTTTATTATATGTCAATTTTTGCTGTGAGGGTGTATCCATGAAGTTGTACTGAATTTAGGTAAATGGAAGACAGTGTTGGTGATGAGAGGTTCATAATATGCATAATTCTACTGTAGTAAGTGACCATTGCTGTTGCTGTTTCCAACTCTCTTCCTCCCAAGCATTCCTTGACATATCTGGTAATTTGAGCATATCCTAGCATTAAAGTCTCCCAGAATTATAAGCGTGTCCTCTTTAGCACATTGGCAATAACAATCTCTAGTTATTCATACATTTTTTTTCCTTTACCTCATTTGTGTTTATTATGACTAGAATATAGGCACTCTGATGATGGTGGCATGACATTTTCCTTCAAGTGATAATTGTATTGTCATGAGCCTGTCATCCACTCATTTTGGTAGACATACAAGCTTGCTTACTGGATTAGTTTTAATTGCAAAACATACACCAACTTCACAGCACTCCGCTCCACTGCAAACACTCCAGGAAAATGTAGATCCATCTCCAACTTCAATACATTGGCTTTTATTTGCCAATCTTGTTTCTTTCAGGATTGCTTTTTGGATGTGATACCTGTTGAGTTTTCTTGCAACAAGAGCTGTTAACTTTTCAGGTCCACTGAATTTTATGTTGTCTATCAGTGTGAGGCTCAAGATACAATAAATAACTTAGGATCTTTGATGTCTCACCAAGTTCTTACTGTTTCCCAGTGACTGTTACAGATGCCTGAACCTCTCAGTAACCCTCCAATTTGTTTAGCCCATCTGCAGAAATGATTTTCTGGGCTGTAACCATTGTACATGCTACTACTTCTTGGACCCACAGGTGAGAGTTGAGTTCCAGATAGAGTCCATCAAAGATAGAAAGCAACCCTGGAATAGATTAGGCAGTTCTAACATCAGAGATATTAGTCTTCCATAAACACACCCTACATTCCAGAAAATACATAGTAATAGACATTGGTATTTAATACTTCCCCATAATTTTGGGCTATATTTTCCTAAAAGTATATACAGTTTCTTGGAATGATTAGGCTTAAAGTTAGAGTACAATGATAAAGAAGCATATATAGAGAATAGCTTTGTGAAAAGGGAATATCATAAATGCATTATATTACTTTCATGAAGTACTTGGACCCCTGAAGAGTCCTGAAGCTGCCTTTCTTTGGTAAATTTAGCTTATTCTTGATGTATCTTTAAGTTGCAGACACTGCCTACAGTCTCTTTTGAACTAGAAATCCTCTTACATATATTGTTGAAAAAATCTTCTAATTCCTAATCATTGGAAACTTAAAAAACAAAAAACATTCAATCATAATCCCTTATGGAAAGTCCTTTTTTATCATTAGACTAGGCTGTTGCTAGAGTGCTCCTAATAGAATGTGCTGTGAAATATATGTGAAGAAGTTTGCCCCCCCAAATTAGCTAATCTCAGTAATTTCCTTTGGATTTTGAACTGCATTGGATTTCATCCAGTGTTCAAAGTATTTCATTCATTTCAAATTGATTAAATACTTGTTCCAACATAATTCACTTTTAGTTGATTTAAGACACAGCTTGAAATTTGTCATGCATTGTTTATGCATTTGATTGACACAATCTTTTGTTTTTTTAAATACATTTCAGTAAATTCCTATATTTCCTTCCTTTTCATTCTCTTCTTAGATCTCTACAGTATGGCTTCTAACTTCATCTTTCTACTGAAAGTGCACACTCCAAAGGTACCAATGAGCTCTTAATGGCCAAATCTATCGTTTTCTTATTAATGCTCAGCTTTTTTGACTTCCCTAAAGATTTTGTCACTGTCAAACAAACTCTTCTCCTTGATTCTCTATTCTCTTTATGTTTTGGGGACACCGTTCTCTCTTTGTTAAGGTCCTATGTAACCATTCTTTTTCAGTCTCTTTTGATGGATCCTCATTTATTTTCTGTCTTCTCATGATGGGTGACAGATAGGACTGTGTCCTGAATTCTTTTCTGTCTCTATATTATTTCACTTGATGATCTCATCAATTCCTATGGATTTAATTGTTATTTTATGCTATTTTCAAACCTATTTATTTTGATTGCTCTGTTAACTTACCTAATCTTATCTATAGACTTTTTAAACTCCACATGTGCAAAAGTAATTCATCTTTCCCCCACAAGACCCTTCCATTTTCTTGACTACATTCCTATAACTGATGGTACCAATATCCTTCTAGTCACCTAGGTTTACAATCTAGATGTATGTCTCAATTTTTTGTTCTCTCTCTAATCCCCTATACCAGCCTGTTTCTCAATCTATCTATTTTAGCTTTGCAACACCTCTCTTTGACTCTCTTCTGATAGTATCACATCTGGACTACCTTAATACATTTCCACTTGGGCTTTATGCTACAAGTCTTTTCCCATTTATGTGTAATCTTCCTAAATTATAAATCTGAACATGTCAACACACTACTCAATAAACTTCAGGGACTCTATCTTGTTTAGTTTTCAAAGTTCTTCATATTCTCCCCACAGTGACACACCTTTCAGTCTTATTTATTTGTTGTTGTTCTATCATGTTTTTCTCATGGACTCAATGAGGTTTATTTCTCAATAAATATATGGAGTGATTTGTCATTTCTTTGAACAAACATTAAGTAACATGTCTAGGGGCATAGAGCTAGTATTTAGGCTGGAACTGAACTCAGATCCTCTTGACTCCAGACCCAGCATTCTATCCTCTATCACCTACCTGTCCTAACTTTTTACCTTACTCACTCCCATATATTATATGAATTAATGATACTGGTATCTTAGCTGCTCCTTCAATAAAGACACTTCATGTCCCAACTCTGGGCATTTTCACTGACTGAGTATCATGGCTATATCTGTTCCTTCTCATCTTTGTTTTATTTCCCAACTTCTTTCAAGTTCCAGCTAAAATTACTGCTTTTATAGCAAGCCTCTTTAATCCCCCTTAATTCTAGTGCCTTTCTTCTTTTAACAATATCTGACTACTCCTGTAAATATTTTATTTGTACATCATTGTTTACATAATTACTTCCCTTAAATTATGAGTTCTCTTGACTTTTTTCATGTTACTAGTACTTAGTACAAGGTTTGCACATGTAAGTGGTTAATGAATATTTACTGAACAAAATATTAAGGACTTAGTAGGTGCTCAATTACTACTTATTGAATTTAATTCAGTGAAAGGATTAGAGAATTCTTACTACCAATGCCTTATTTTGCAGTAGATCCTAACTGATATTGAAGACAATATGTTTCTGGGAGAACTAGTATCTTCTACTTCAGGAACTCATTCTATCACATTCTATTCTCTGTCTCAACCAAAATAAAGCAATGAAAAATCTCATTGGATAGTTTATATTCTACCATGTTATTATGTTTAGTGCAACTATTTGAATATGAATATTAATTTTAGTTACCAGTACCATGAGAATGCCCTTAAAGGAAATTAACAATCTTATAATATTTCTTTACTTACTACTATTTATTCTGAGCATCAATATCATCTTTCTCTTCATGATAGTTAATTAATCCATACTTTCTAAGAGCCTACTCTTAACTCAAAGTCAAGAACTGTGTTAAACACTGGGGATTTAAAAGAAAGCAGGGAACATTTCCTATTCTCAAGGAACTTAGACTCATAAAAATAATTATGTATAAACAAATGAAGCAGAGACAATCAACAGAAAGAAAGTCATAGCATTAATGGACCTCTGGAAAAGCATCTTACAAAAGGTAAAGTTTTTTCTGAAGATTGATGAAAGCCAGGGAAGCAAGAATGTGAAGAGGAATCAAAGAAGCAAGGCCATGGGAAAGAGTGGGTGAAAATGTTGAGTCAGAAGATGCAGCACATTATGTAAGTATCAGCAAGGAATACAGTGTTCTTGAATGACAGAGTATATGATAGTGAGTAATATTTAAAAAGTAAAGACTGGAAAGATGAGATTGGGCCAGGTTAGAAAGAACTTTAAATACTAAACATAGGATATTATTTTTTATTTGGAGGAAAAAAGGGAGCCCCTAGAGTTCATTGAAAGGGGACAAGAATAACATGACTTTAGGAAAATCAGCTTCATAACTGAATGCCATATAAACTAGAAAGGAGAAATAATTAAGAAAGGGAGACTGGTCAACAGATTGTTGCAATAATCCAAACGATATAATGAGGGATTGTATGGCAATGTGAAAAGAGAGAAAAAGTCATTTAAGAGAAAGGTAAAGTCTGCAGGAGTTGGCAACAGATTGTACATGCATGATGAGAAAGAGTAAGAAGTTAAGGATAATACCAAGATACCAAGGATAAAACTTTAGTGACAGGGAAAAAAATGACACCCTCAAAATCACATAGAGAAGTTTAGGAAATTGTTTGGAAGGAGGGAGGGAGGGAGAAGGGAAAGAAGGAGGGGGTCAGAGATAATATTGTATATGTTTATATAGATGCACTATATATAGATGCATACATATATGTATGTATGTATATGTGTGTGAAGGTATTAAATGAGTCTATTAATATCACTCCTTCCCTTCCAAAAAAAAGTCTTCCTACATATAAGTACACAAATTGCCATGGTTTTTAATTGCAGTATTTAAAGTTTTTTTCCAGTCATTTTTCAGGTGTGTGCAACTCTCCATGACCCCATTTGGGTTTTTTTTTTTTTTTGGCAAAAATACTGAAGTAGTTTGTCATTTCCTTCTCCAGCTTACTTTACAGATGAGTAAACTGAGACAAACAGGATTAAATGATTTGCCAAGGATCATCCAGCTAGTAAGTGTCTGAGGCCAATATTGAACCTAGGAAGACGAATCTTCTTGCTCTAGGTCTCACAATCTAGAAAGCCACCATTTTACATGCACATACACATACACATGTGTGTATAAATCTTTCTTCACAGGTCTCAGTTTGATATGAATACTTCCAACATTCAGAATAACTTATGTTATATTAGTATAAATAATTGTTCATCAAAAAATATTGCTGTATGGTATACATTGTTCTCTTGGTTGAAGAATTTAGAAATAATTTCATCCTTCTATCAAAGGAACTATTCTGGTTTTAAAATAGTTTCCTATTCCACCAAATCCTGTCCTATCAGTGATAATAGGAGTCAGTCTAATGCTTTAGAAAAAGCAATGGTTTAAAAAACAGAATATTTGTTAGCTTTGAGGCAAAACAGGTTAGAGGGACACCTAACTGAGTTCTAGATCATTCATGATTGATATAAAGAAGCATAAGGGAAACAAAGGGAGATTCAAATATTTTTACAGCCCAAGACTCCTATATAAATATAGACTTGCTTTTTGGTTACATAATATATCTCTTTTGGAAAGAGGTGATTTTTTTTTTCAGTAACTTTCAGATCTTAAGTTTTAATATTCTATGATTCCATTACAATATTCACTGATTTCTGTGATGCATGAATGCTAACTTTATAACAAATTTCTAAGCTGGAAAATTAAACTATATTTTCTGGAGGGGAAAAGAAAGTTTTACATTTTTAGTTACCTTCCAATATTTATTTTTTCACTTTAATAGCTTTTTATTTTACCAATGCAAACATAATCTTCAATATTCAACATTCACTCCTGCAAAATATTTTGTTCCAGCCTTTTCTATCATCCTCTTCCCTATCCTCTCCCATAGATAGCAAGCAATCCAATATAAGCCAAACCTGAGCAATTCTTCCATTTTCATCATGCTGCACAAGAAAAAATAGATCAAAAGGTGAAAGAAAAAAAAAGAAAGAAAGAAAAAACCCAAGAAAACAAATAACAAAAAACAAAGTGAAAAAACTGTGATTTGATCCATATTCATTGCCCATAGTTCTCTCTACACAGATGACTCTTTCCATAACAAGTCTATAAGAATTGCCTTAAATTACTTCATTGTTGAAAAGAGCCAAGTCCATGACAATTACTCATCACATAATCTAGTTGTTGTGTACAGCACAACATTCTCTTGGTTCTTCTACTCACTTCATTTAGCAAGAGTGCATATAGGTTTTTCCATATTTTTCTAATATCAGCCTACTCATCATTTCTTATATAACAATAATATTCCATTACTTTGACATGCCATAACTTATTCAGTCACTGAAATTTCCATTTCCTTTGAATACATAAAGAGCTGCTACAAACATTTTTGCATATGTGTGTCCTTTTCCCTTTTTTAATGATATCTTTTGGATACAGACCTAGTAGATATATTGCTGGATTAAAGGGGCTGCACAGTTTAGTAGCCCATTGGGCATAGTTCCAAATTGCTTTCCAGAACAGTTGGATCAATTCACATTGCACCAACAATGAATTAGTGTTCCAGGTTTCCCACACCCTCTATAACATTTATCATTGTCTTTTACCATCATCTTAATCAATCTGAGAGGTATGAAATGAGTTCTATTTGTGTTCTATTAATTTGAAATCTCTAATTAAATCATTTAATTTTTTATATGACTAGAATGGCTTTAATTTCATAGCGTTAAAATTATTTGTTCATATTTTTGATCATTTATCAACTGGGAAATGGTTTATATTCTTACAAACTTGAGCCAATTCTATATTTATTTTAGAAAAGAGATCTTTGTCATAAAGCCTGGGGATAACATTTTCCCCAGCTTTTTGTTTCCCTTCTGATCTTGGCTACATTTGGTTTGTTTGTACAAAACCTTTTTAATTTAATGCAATCAAAATCATCTATTTTGCAATTCATAATTTTCTCTGCTTCATCATAAATCCCTTCCTTCTCCACAGATCTGAGAGGTAGATTAGCCCCTTTTCTCCTAATTTGCTTTTAGTATCATCTATTATTTCTAAATCATGAACCCATTTTGATCTTAACATGGCATTAGATGTCAGTCAATGCCTCGTTGCCATACAATTTTCCATTTTTCCCAGCATTTTTGGTCAAATCATGAGTTCCTTTCCTAGACACTGAAGTCTTGTGGTTTATCAAACACTATATTATTATATTAATTGACTATTGTGTCTTGTGAACTTAACCTATTCCAATGAGCCACTATTCTATTTCTTAGGCAGTACATATGGTCTTGGTGACTTCTGCTTTATAAAATAGTTTTAGTTCTGGTACAGCTAGGTCACCCTCCTTTGAAATTTTTCATTAATTTCTTTGAGATTCATTACCTTTTTTTCTTCTAGATGAATTGTATTATTATTTTTTCTAGCTATATAATTTCTTGGGGGTGGAGCCAAGATGGCAGAGAGTAGACAGGTTTTTATATGAGCTCTTCCTGCCTTCCCTCAGATCTACACTATATCAAGCCTCTGAACTGCTTTTGAACTGACAGAACTTGCAAATATTTGGAGTATAATAAATTTCCAATAGAAGATATTTTGGAAGAATTTCAGAAAAAAAAAAAAAAAAAGGTTTGCTTCAATCAGGCACCAAGGGAATGTACTGGGAGGCTCCAAAATACAGCAGTATTGGCTACTCAATGCTGGTTCGAAGCCAGGAGATCAGCAGACAACCTGTGAGACATCCAACACAACTACAAAAGGCAAATAGTTAGCACATTTGATCATTTATCAACTGGGAAATGGTTTATATTCTTACAAACTTGAGCCAATTCTATATTTATTTTAGAAAAGAGATCTTTGTCATAAAGCCTGGGGATAACATTGAATCTTGAATACACAGGAATTGGCCATGTCCCCTCAGCACAGGAAGGAAGTTAGGAGCATCATCCCAAGGGTAGCATGAAGCCTCTGTTTCCTTTAGAGAAAGTTTGGGACAATACGCCCTTATCCCTAAGAGCTCAACATATAAAAATGAACAAAAATAACTAAAAAGAGCTCTGACCATAAGTAGCTTTTATGGAGTGAAGAAGGAAAAAACCTCAAACCCTGAAGACACCAAAGCCAAAATGTCTCCAGATAATGCCCCAAAGGGTGATATGAGCTGGTCTCTCTTGAAATAATTAAAAAAAAAAAAAAGATTTAAAAGAAAGAGGAAAAATGAGGAAAAGAAATAAGAACTTTGCAAGATTAGGAAATGGCAACACAGAAATTATTTGAAGAAAACTCCTTAAAGAATAGATTTAGTGAAATCGAAAAAACACACAACTCCTTACAAAGTAGATTTGATGAAATGGAAAAGAAAAATTTTTGAAAAACAGAATTTATGTAAGGGAAAAATAATCCAATAAACAAAACAACTCATTTAAAAGTTCTATTGGCTAAATGCAAAAGGAGATTTTTAAAAAGCTAAAAATTAGAATTGAACAAATGTAAATGAATGATTCAATGAGACATTAAGAATCAGTCAAGAGGGGCAGAGCCAAGATGGCAGAGAAGGCACATGTGACTTTCTAAGATCCTCTCATACCCTCATGACCAATTATCAAATTCAGCCTCAAAAATAGTGCTTGACTGGTAAAATTCATGAAGACTAGAAGTACAACTTATCAGCCAAAGATAATCTGGAAGTTCATCAGAAAAGGTTTGTCCTGAGGGGCCAGAGCACATCAGCACAAACAGGGAAATAGGAGAGGCTAGCAAACTGGTGGAGGAGGTGGCCTCTGGTTAGAAAAATTACAGAGATGACTCTGGCACAGGCTGATTGCTCTGCCTTGGTTGCAAAACAGCAGACTTACTCTAATTCCTTTAATCTGTTTCTCCACTCTTATTGTCAAAGTTAGCATTTCTAATACAATATTGAATGGTATTGGTAATAGTGGACAACCTTGTTTCATTCCTGATCTTATTGGGAATGGTTGCAGTTTAATCCCATTACATCTACTTATGGTTTTAAATAGATGCTACTGATTATTTTAAGGAAAAATTCATTTATTCCTATACTCTCAAGTATTTTTAATAGGAATGAATTTTGGATTTTATCAAATTTTTTTTCTGCATTTATTGAGATGATCATATGGTTTTTGTTAATTTGGCTATTAATATGGTCAATTATGCTAATAGTTTTCCTAATATTAAACCAGCCCTGAATTCCTGGTATAAATCCTACTTGATCATGGTGTATTATCCTGGAGATAATTTTCTGTAGTCTTTTTGCTAATATCTTATTTAAGATTTTATCATCAATATTCATTAGTGAGATTGGTCTATAATTTTTTGTTTCTGTTTTCAACCTACCTGGCATAGATATCAGTACCATGTCTGTGTCATAAAAGGAATTTAGTAGCACTCCTTCATTACCTATTTTTTTCTAATAGTTTATATAGCATTGGGGGTAATTGTTCTTTAAATGTTTGGTAGAATTCACTTGTAAATCCATCTGGTCCTGGGGATTTTTTCTTAAGGAGATGATCAATAACTTGTTTTATTTCTTTTTCTGAAATGGGACTATTTAAGCAATTTACTTCCTCCTCTGTTAATTTGGGAAGCCTATATTTTTGGAGGTGTTCATCCATTTCACGTAGGTTATCAAATTTATTGGCAAAAAGTTGGGCAAGTAACTCATTGTTTCTCTAATTTCCTCTTCATTGGGGGAAAATTCTTACTTTTCATTTTTAAGATTAATAATTTGATTTTCCTCTCTCCTTTTTCTAATCAAATTTACCAAAGTCTTATCTATTTTACTTTTTTTTCATAAAACCAACTCTTAGTTTTATTTAATTCAATAGGTTTTTTTGTTTTTTTTTTTTTTACTTTCAATATTATTAATTTCTCTTTTTAATTTTAGAATCTCAAGTTTAGTATTTGATTGGGGTCTTTTAATTTGGTCTTTTTTTTTTTTTTTTTTTTTTTTTTTAAGTTGCAAGCCCAATTCATTGATCTTCTCTTTCTCTATTTTATTCAAGTAAGCCTCTAATGTCATAAAATTTCCCCTTATTACCACTTTGGCTGCATCCCACAAATTTTGGTATGATGTCTCATCATTGTCATTATCATGAGTGAAATTATTGTGTCAATAATTTGCTGTTTTGCCCAATCATTCTTTAAGATGAGATAATTTAGTTTCCAATTACTTTTTGGTCTATTTATCCATAATTTTTTGTTGAATATAATTTTTATTGCATTGTGATCTGAAAAGAAAGCATTTATTATTTCTGTCTTCCTGCATTTAATTTTGAGGTCTTTATGTCCTAATATATAGTCAATTTTTCTATAAGTTCTATGAACTGCTGAGAAGAAAGTATACTCCTTTCTGTCACCATTTACTTTTCTCCAAAGATTTATCATACCTAATTTCTCTAATATTCTATTTACCTCTTTAATTTCTTTCTTATTTGTTTCGTGTTTTTTTTTTTAATCTAATTTTGAGAGTTAAAGGTTGAGATCTCCCACTATTATACTTTTGCTGTCTATTTCTTCTTGCAACTCTCTTAATTTCTCCTTTAGGAAGTTAGATGCTATACCACTTGGTGCATATATGTTTAGTATTGATATGGCTTCATTGTCTCTGTTACCCTTTAGCAAAATATAGTTTCCTTCTTTATCTCTTTTAATTAGATCAATTTTTGCTTTTGCTTGATCTGAGATAACGATGGCTACCCCTGCTTTTTTGACTTCACCTGAAGCATAATAGATTCTGCTCCAGCCATTTACCTTTACTTTGTATGTATCTCCCTGCTTTAAATGTGTTTCCTGTAAACAACATATTGTAGGATTCTGACTTTTGATCCAGTCTGCTATCCATCTCTGTTTGATGGGAGAGTTCATCCCATTCACATTTAAGGTTAAAATTACTAATTCTGTATTTTCTGCCATCTTATTATCCCCAGATTATGCTTTTTCTTGTCCCCCAACCCTCTTTTCCAGTATTAATATGGACCCCACTTGTGTCACACTGCTCACCCTCCTTAGAATCCCTCTGCCTTTGAATCTCTTCCTCTTTCTTGTACTCTTCCCTTATTACTCTTTTCCTTTTCCCTTTTCCTCTCCCCTTTTTTAATGAGGTGAGAGAAAATTCTCTGAAAAATAAATGTCAATTATTTTCCCTTTGAGACAACTCTGATGAGATAAGATTCACACAATGTTCCTCTCCCTCTCTAAATTCACTCAGATATGATAGTTTTCCTTTGCCTCTTTGTGGGATGTAGTTTCCCTCTTTTTATCCCACCTTTCCCTTTTTTCTGACACTATCTCCTTTCCATTTCTACTTCTCTTTTTATGTTATATCAGTAAAATCAAATTATACATGTAGTCTTTATGTATATTCACAGCAGAAATATAGTCCTCAAGAATTCCTTTTATCTTTTTCTGCTTCTCTTGAGTCCTATGGTTGGAGATCAAGCTTTTTGTTTAGATCTGTTTTTTCCTTAGAAATAACTGGAATTCATCTGTTTCATTAAATTTTCATTTTCTTCCATGGAACAAAATAAAATGTTCAGCTTAGATGAGTACTTTGTTCTTGGCTACATTCCAACTTCTTTTGCCTTTCAGAGTATCAGATTCCATGCCCTTTGATCCTTTAATGTGGAGGCAGCCAGATCTTGTGTGATGCTTATTGTGGCTCCATTGGTTTTTGAATTTTTTTTTTTTCTGGCTGCTGGTAATAGTTCCTTAGTCTGATAGTTCTTAAATTTTGCCGCAATATTCCTTGGAGTTTTTATTTTAGGGTCTTTTCCAGAAGGTATTTGATGAATTCTTTCAATGCCCATTTTACCTTCTGTTTGTATTACCTCTGGGCAGTTTGCTTTGATGATTTCCTGTAAAACAGTATCTAAGGCTCTTTTTTCATTATAATTTCTGAGAAGTCCAATAATCCTCAGATCATCTTTGCTAGATCTGTTGTTTTTTCTTGTAGATATTTAATGTTTTTTTCTAATTTTTCATTTTTTTTTTTTTTTGGTTTTGCTTGACTGATTCTTGATGTCTCAATGAATTATTCATTTCTATTAGTTCAGTTCTGATTTTAAATGAGTATTTTCTTATTAGCTTTTTTTTACTTCTTTTTTTATATGTCCAATTGAGTTTTTAAATGAGTTGTTTTGCTCTATGGAATTATTATTCATTTCACTATTTTTTTTTAAGTGAGTTATTTTCTTTTTCCAATTTACAAATCTTACTTTTCTGTGATTTCATCACCTTTTCCAATTCACAAATTCTATTTCCCTTCCCTTCCTGGGAATTCTTTACCTTTCCAATTCACATTTCAGGAAGTTGTTGCTCTCTTGCTTAGCTTCTCTTTCCTTCCCCAATTTTTCTTCTAACTCTCTTTTGAGATTTCTAATAATCTCTTCTTGGAAAGCATTATGTGATGGGGGCCAGGTAACATTCCCCTTTGGTGTATTGCCTGGAGGCTCTTTGCTATTAGTCTCTTTGTGGTTGAAAACCTGCTCTCTTTCTGTACAGAAGCTATCAATTGTCTTTTTAGTTTTTTACTCATTTTTTTAAAGCCTGTAGGGTCTGCCTTCAGGGCAAGGAGGTTACCAGCTTCCTCTGCAAAGCAAGGATAGGTGCCAATGGGATGCAAAGAGTGGTGAGGTATGGGATTGCTCTGGGAAAGAGTTCCCCACTGGAAGGGATTCAGACCTGATTAGCACTGGCTGAGCTGTGGAAGTGCCCAGTGAAGTACCCTGCTGTGTGGATTAGCAATTTTCCTGAGGCTAGAGTCTGAGCATCAAAAGTGTTACTACCCAAAGCCAAAGACTATTGTGGGACTGTGGGTATTAGCATCTGACCAGCAAATAGCTCCACGTGGACTGGATGTGTCTCTGCCAAGGGAAGCACAGTCTTGCTGCGAAAATTCTATTGCCCCAAATGGGGCCCCCCACTGTGCAAATTAGATGTTGCCCTGGGCTGTGCCACCCTGCTATGCAGATTTTTAACTTCCCAGAGGAAAAGCCCCATACTGCAGAATGGGGCTGCACAGCTGTGTTGTGGTCTATGCTGAGTCACTCCAGTTTTGAATGGGTATAGCCAGGTCCTGTTAGGTTCTGGGATTTTTTAGAGTATCCTCTGCCATTGGCTTTAATTTCTCTGCTGATCTGCTGTTTTGCAACCAAGGCAGAGCAATCAGCCTATGCCAGAGTCGTCTCTGTAATTTTTCTAACCACAGAGGCCACCTCCTCCACCAGTTTGCTAGCCTCTCCTATTTCCCTGTTTGTGCTGATGTGCTCTGGCCCCTCAGGACAAACCTTTTCTGATGAACTTCCAGATTATCTTTGGCTGATAAGTTGTACTTCTAGTCTTCATGAATTTTACCAGCCAAGCACTATTTTTGAGGCTGAATTTGATAATTGGTCATGAGGGTATGAGAGGATCTTAGAAAGTCACATGTGCCTTCTCTGCCATCTTGGCTCTGCCCCTCTTGACTGATTCTTAATGTCTCATTGAATCATTCATTTACATTTGTTCAATTCTAATTTTTAGTAAATTTCTTCAATTAGCTTTTTAAAAATCTCCTTTTGCATTTAGCCAATAGAACTTTTAAATGAGTTGTTTTGTTTATTGGATTATTTTTCCCTTACATAAATTCTGTTTTTCAAAAATTTTTCTTTTCCATTTCATCAAATCTACTTTGCAAGGAGTTGTGTGTTTTTTCGATTTCACTAAATCTATTCTTTAAGGAGTTTTCTTCAAATAATTTCTGTGTTGCCATTTCCTAATCTTGCAAAGTTCTTATTTCTTTTCCTCATTTTTCTTCTTTCTTTTAAATCTTTTTTTTTTTAATTATTTCAAGAGAGACCAGCTCATATCACCCTTTGGGGCATTATCTGGAGACATTTTGGCTTTGGTGTCTTCAGGGTTTGAGGTTTTTTCCTTCTTCACTCCATAAAATCTATTTATAATCAGCTCTTTTTACTTACAGATACTGTCATGGTGGTCCTTCTGCTTCCTCCACAGAAACCAAGACACATTCTGGAGGACCTCCAGAAAACTAGTTGAGCCCCAGGCAAGGAGACAAGATTGTGAAGAAGATAATAAAGAATTTGAATTTTATTTCTGGCTATTCTCGCAGTGATAACTCTGCTGAAACAAAGGCTAATGGGAAAGACCTCCAGAAAACCAACTAGAACACTACAATGCACACTCAATGAAATCAGCGAATTTCAGTTATTTTTGATGAAAACACATGACCTGAACAGAAATAAATGATCTTGAAATATAGAATTCAAGAGAAGCATAAAACAAGAAAAAGTAAAGGGAAAAAAAAGTCTTATTTTAAAAGTTAAAAAGTTTATGTTCCTATATGGGAAGATAATATGTTTAAATTTTGAGAACTCTTATCTTTGGTAGGTGTCTACTTAAAGAGTATGTGTAGGGAGCCAAGATGGCGGAGAGGAAACACACGACTCAGTGAACGTCCTCACTCCCTCACAACCAATTAGATAAATTAAGTCTCAAAATTAGCTCAGGATTGATAGATACCACAAGGACTGGAAGCACGACTTACCAGCTGAAGAGAATCTGGAGTTTCAACAGGAAAGGTCAGTTCTCAGGGGAGGAATAAGAAAGACCAGCACAGACGGTGGGGTAGGGGCACACTGCGCCCATTGCGCTGGGAGGGGCTCTGGGATCAGAGAAGCCACTGAGGTAAAGGAATCTGGCACAGGCTGTTAGCTCTTCTCTGCTAATTATTTAGCAGTTCAGAAGAGAAAGCCAAAATATTTTAAAACTCAGATTAGATTTTCCCCCGGACCCTGGGGGTGACTCAGGCACCAGGGGGTGTGGCCTCAGCTACCTCCTGAGAATAGTTAAGAGACTGACAAGTGGGTGGATACGGCCCAAGGCAACACACACTGCCTAACTTAGCTGGAGGGAGTGGAACTCAGCTCCAGGAAGTCCCAGAGAAGCGGAACCTTTGAACTAGGGACCGTGGTTTCTGGCAGACACTTCCAGTTTGAGCGCAGGGGCTTCTTACGTCACCTGCTGCAGACACCCACTCCCCACCCGGACACATAGCCTGGGCTTCCTGCAGTCTTCACTATTCTACGCCCTCGAAGCACAGTAGTGCTAATCACCTCTGAGGCACTCCCAGGGAGAGGGTGGGGAACTCTCTCCCAGAGCTCTCTCTTAGCTCAGGCTCAGGAGCCGCTGCATCCATCCGGTCTGGGAGGAAGCTGGTAAAGAAGTAAATAATTTCCTACCCCAGAGACAGACCCCAAAAGATTTTTTTTAAGTATGAGCAAAAAAGCTAGAAAAACCATAGATTCCTTCTATACAGAGAAAGAGCGGGTGTCCAACCCCGAGGAAGTTGACAGCAGAGAATCAGATAACAACCTAAAGGGGAACGATTCCTGCCCCCCATCACATAACTCTCTCCTAGAAGAAGCTCTTAAGAAATTGAGGGAGATCGAAGAAAAATGGGGCAAGGAAAGGGAAGCTATGATAGAGAATAACAATGTCCTGAAATTGGAGTTGGAAAAAATAAAGAATTCACAGGAGATGCAGGGAAACAAAATTAGTGAATTAGAAAAGGTTAAAAAAACACAGGAAAGTAGGATTTCTGAATTGGAAAAGATAAAAAAGTCTCAAGAAAATAGAATTTCTGAATTGGAAAAAGAAAATAATTCTCAAAAAAAAAAAATTAGGGAAATGGAAAAAAACTCAATAGAGCAAAATAATTCATTTAAAAACGAAATTGGGCATTTACAAAAAGAACTAAAAACTGTGAAAGAAGAAAATAACTCCTTAAAAGTCAGGATGGAACAAATAGAAATGAATGATTCACAGAGAACCCAAGAATCAGTCAAACAAAACAAAAAAAATGAGAAGCTGGAGAACAACGTCAAATACTTACTGGGAAAATCTATAGACCTGGAAAATAGATCTAGGAGAGATAATCTGCGGATTATTGGACTTCCAGAAAACTATGACCAAAAAAAGAGCCTAGATTCTATTTTACAGGAAATTATCAAAGAGAACTGTCCAGAGATAATAGAAACAGAAGGGAAAGTAGATGTGGAAAGAATTCATCGAACTCCTTCTGAAATAGACCCTAAAAAAAGAACACCACGGAATATTGTGGCTAAGCTGCAGAATTACCACACAAAGGAGAAAATCCTGCAAGCAGCTAGAAAAAAACAATTTAAATACCAAGGTGCCACAATAAGGGTCACCCAAGATCTGGCTGCCTCCACATTAAAAGATAGAAGGGCCTGGAACCTGATATTCTGAAAGGCAAAAGATCAAGGACTGCAACCAAGAATGAACTACCCAGCTAAGTTTAGCATCTTTTTCCATGGAAGAAGATGGTCATTCAATGAAACAGAGGAATTCTATATGTTTCTAAGAAAAAAACCAGACTTAAACAAAAAATTTGATCTACATCCACAAGACTGAAGAGAAACAGAAAAAGGTACACAGAACCCTTGAGAACTGTAACTTTGTTGTGGGTATATAAAAAATACTCAAGGATAATTTGATTTTACTGATATAAAAGAAAAAAAGGGGGGTGTGGTAAAGGGAAGGAGGTCGGTTCAGAAAAAGGGGAAGGAGTGATAAAAAGAGGGAAACTACATCCCAGGAAGAGACATAGAAAATACACCATATCTGAGGGAACTTAGTGAGGGGGAGAATCATTGTGTGAATCTTACTCTCATCAGAAGAGGCTCAAAGAGTAAATAATTAACATATTTGTTTTTCAGAGAATTTTCTCTCACCTCATTAAAAGGGGGGAGAGGAAAAGGGGAAAGGAAAAGGAGAATAAGTGAAGGGACTTGGAGGGAGGGGGGAGGGATCCTAAAAAAAAAAAAAAAGAGGGAGGGTTGCGCGTCACAAGGGGGGTCTGTAAATTAAATATCGGGAAGGGGGATCAGGGGGGTCAAGGGAAAAAAGTATAATCTGGGGATAATACGATGGCAGGAAATACAGAATTAGTAATTTTAACTGTAAATGTAAATGGGATGAACGATCCCATCAAACGGAGACGGATAGCAGATTGGATCAAAAAGCAGAACCCTACAATATGTTGTCTACAGGAAACACACTTAAAGCAGGGAGATACATACAGAGTAAAGGTAAAAGGTTGGAACAGAGCTTATTATGCTTCAGGTAAAGCCAAAAAAGCAGGGGTAGCTATCCTTATCTCAGATCAAGCAAAAGCAGAAGTAGATCTCGTTAAAAAAGATAAGGAAGGAAACTATATCCTGCTGAAAGGTAGCATAAATAATGAAGCCATATCAATACTAAACATATATGCACCAAGTGGTATAGCATCTAACTTTCTAAAGGAAAAGTTAAGAGAACTGCAAGAAGAAATAGACAGTAAAACTATAATAGTGGGAGATCTCAACCTTGCACTCTCAGATTTAGACAAATCAAACCACAAAACAAACAAGAAAGAAATTAAAAAAGTAAATAGAACATTAGAAAAACTAGGTATGATAGACCTTTGGAGAAAACTGAATGGCAATAGGAAGGAATATACTTTCTTCTCAGCAGTTCATGGATCCTATACAAAAATTGACCATATATTAGGACATAAAGATCTCAAAATTAAATGTAGGAAGGCAGAAATAATAAATGCCTTCTTCTCAGATCACAATGCAATAAAAGCTACATTCAGTAAAAAGTTAGGGGTAAATAGACCAAAAAGTAATTGGAAACTGAATAATCTCATCTTAAAGAATGACTGGGTGAAAGAGCAAATTATAGAAACAATTAACAATTTCACCCAAGATAATGATAATGATGAGACATCATATCAAAATCTTTGGGATGCAGCTAAAGCAGTAATAAGGGGAAATTTTATATCTTTAGAGGCTTATTTGAAGAAAATTGAGAAAGAGAAGATTAACGAATTGGGCTTACAACTTAAAAGGCTAGAAAAAGACCAAATTATAAACCCCCAACCAAAAATTAAACTCGAAATACAAAAATTAAAAGGAGAAATCAATAAAATTGAAAGTAAAAAAACTATTGAATTAATAAATAAAACCAAGAGTTGGTTTTATGAAAAAGCCAATAAAATAGATAAACCTTTGGTAAATTTGATCAAAAAAAAGAAAGAGGAAAATCAAATTGATAGTCTTACAAATGAAAAGGGGGATCTTTCCACCAATGAAGAGGAAATTAGAGAAATAATAAGGAGTTACTTTGCCCAACTTTATGCCAATAAATTTGATAACTTAAGTGAAATGGATGACTTTCTCCAAAAATATAGGCTCCCTAGATTAACAGAGGAGGAGATAAATTGCTTAAATAGTCCCATTTCAGAAAAAGAAATAGAACAAGCTATTAATCAACTCCCCAGGAAAAAATCCCCAGGGCCAGATGGATTCACATGTGAATTCTACCAAACATTTAAAGAACAATTAGCCCCAATGTTATATAAATTATTTGAAAAAATAGGGGATGAAGGAGTCCTACCAAACTCCTTTTATGACACAGACATGGTACTGATACCTAAACCTGGTAGATCGAAAACTGAGAAAGAAAATTATAGACCAATCTCCTTAATGAATATTGATGCTAAAATCTTAAATAAGATATTAGCAAAAAGACTTCAGAAAATCATCTCCAAGATAATACACTATGATCAAGTAGGATTTATTCCAGGAATGCAGGGCTGGTTTAATATTAGGAAAACTATTAATATAATTGACCATATTAATAATCAAATTAATAAGAACCATATGATCATCTCAATAGATGCAGAAAAAGCATTTGACAAAATCCAACATCCATTCCTACTAAAAACTCTTGAGAGTATAGGAATAAATGGATTATTCCTTAGAATAATCAGGAGTATATATTTAAGACCGTCAGTAAGCATAATATGCAATAGAAATAAACTGCAACCTTTCCCAGTAAGATCAGGAGTGAAACAAGGTTGCCCACTATCACCATTACTATTCAATATAGTATTAGAAACGCTAGCCTCGGCAATAAGAGCCGAGAAAGAGATTCAAGGAATTAGAGTAGGAAATGAGGAAATCAAACTATCACTTTTTGCAGATGACATGATGGTATACTTAGAGAACCCCAAAGACTCTGCTAAAAAGCTACTAGAAATAATTCAAAATTTCAGCAAAGTGGCAGGATACAAAATAAATCCACATAAATCCTCGGCATTTTTATATATCACTAACAAAATGCAACAGCAAGAGATACAAAGAGAAATTCCATTCCAAACAAATGTTGAGAGTATAAAATATTTGGGAATCCATCTACCAAAGAAAAGTCAGGAATTATATGAGAAAAATTACAAAACACTTGCCACAAAAATAAAGTCAGATTTAAATAATTGGAAAGACATTCAGTGCTCTTGGATAGGCCGAGCGAATATAATAAAGATGACAATACTCCCCAAACTAATCTATTTATTTAGTGCTATACCAATCAGACTCCCAAGAAACTATTTTAATGACCTAGAAAAAATAACAACAAAATTCATATGGAAGAATAAAAGGTCAAGAATTGCAAGGGAACTAATGAAAAAAAACTCAGAGGAAGGTGGTCTAAGTGTACCTGATCTAAAGCTATATTATATAGCAGCAGTCACCAAAACCATTTGGTATTGGCTACGAAATAGACCGGTAGATCAGTGGAACAGATTAGATACAAAGGACAAAAAAGGATACATCTATAGCAATCTAATCTTTGACAAACCCAAAGATTCCAACATTAGGGATAAAAATTCATTATTCGGAAAAAACTGCTGGGAAAACTGGAAATTAGTATGGCAGAAATTAGATATGGATCCACACTTAACACCATATACCAAGATAAGATCAAAATGGGTCCATGATTTAGGCATAAAGAGGGAGATCATAAATAGATTAGAGGAACAGAGGATAATCTACCTCTCAGACTTGTGGAGGAGGAAGGAATTTATGACCAGAGGAGAACTAGAGATCATTATTGATCACAAAATAGAAGATTTTGATTACATCAAACTAAAAAGTTTCTGTACAAATAATACTAATGCAAACAAGATTAGAAGGGAAGTAACAAATTGGGAAAATATTTTTAAAAACAAAGGTTCTGACAAAGGTCTCATTTCCAAAATATATAGAGAACTGACCCAAATTTATAAGAAACCGAACCATTCTCCAATTGATAAATGGTCAAAGGATATGAACAGACAATTCTCAGAGGAAGAAATTGAAACTATATCCACTCACATGAAAGAGTGTTCCAAATCACTACTGATCAGAGAAATGCAAATTAAAACCACTCTGAGATACCACTACACACCTGTCAGATTGGCTAAGATGACAGGAACAAATAATGACAAATGTTGGAGGGGATGTGGGAAAACTGGGACACTAACACATTGCTGGTGGAGTTGTGAAAGAATCCAGCCATTCTGGAGAGCAATCTGGAATTATGCCCAAAAAGTTATCAAACTGTGCATACCCTTTGACCCAGCAGCGCTACTACTGGGATTATATCCCAAAGAAATACTAAAGAGCGGAAAGAGACATATATGTGCCAAAATGTTTGTGGCAGCTCTTTTTGTTGTAGCTAGAAACTGGAGGATGAATGGATGTCCATCAGTTGGAGAATGGTTGGGTAAATTGTGGTATATGAAGGTTATGGAATATTATTGCTCGGTAAGAAATGACCAACAGGAGGAATATAGAGAGGCCTGGAGAGACTTAAATCAACTGATGCTGAGTGAAATGAGCAGAACCAGAAGATCACTGTACACTTCAACAACAATACTGTATGAGGATGTATTCTGATGGAAGTGGAAATCTTCAACATAAAGAAGATCCAACTCACTTCCAGTTGATCAATGATGGACAGGGGTAGCTGCACCCAGAGAAGAAACACTGGGAGGGGAATGAAAATTGTTAGCACTAATATCTGTCTGCCCAGGTTGCATGTACCTTCGGATTCTAATGTTTATTGTGCAACAAGAAAGTGATATTCGCACACATGTATTGTACCTAGACTATATTGTAACACATGTAAAATGTATGGTATTGCCTGTCGTCGGGGGGAGGGAATAGAGGGAGGGGGGGTAAATTGGAAAAATGAATACAAGGGATAATATTATAAAATATATATATATATATATATAATTAAAAAAAAAAAAAAAAAAAAAAAAAAAAAAGAGTATGTGTATAATTTGACTTCATTGTCATGATATTAAAAAGAAACTAAAGATAGAAGCAAAAAAGACCTACCACAATTGAGTGAAATAAAGGAGGAAGATGAGCATATTTGAACTTTAATCTCATTGGATTTGACTCAAAAAGAGAATATGAGACACATTTATTTTATTTTTTCTTTTTTTTTATTTTTAAAACATATGCATAGATAATTTTCAACATTCACCCTTGTATAACATTGTGTTCCAAATTTTCTCTCCCTTTCCCACATTCTCTCTCTTAGACAGCAAGTAACCCAATATATGTTAAGCATGTAAAATTCTTCTATACATATTTCCACAATTTTAATGCTGCACAATAAAAATCAGATCAAAAATAAAAAAAATGAGAAAGGAAACAAAATGCAAGCAAACAACAAAAAAGATGAAAATATTATGTTGTGATCCCTACATCAGTCCCCACAGTCCTCTCTTTGTGTAGATGGATTTCTTCATCACAAGACCATTTGAACTGGCCTGAATGACCTCATTATTGAAAAGAGCCATGACTTCAGTATTGATCATCTTGTGATCTTATTGCTGCTTTATACAATGTTATTCTGGTGCTAGTCACTTCACTTAGAATCAGTTCATGTATGTCTTCTTATGTTTCAGCTGAAGTAAAAAAAAAAAAAAAGAAGAAGCAGGAGTAGCAATCCTAATTTCAGATCAAACAAAAGTAGAAATGGATCTAATTTAAAAAGATGAATAAGGAAACTACATTTTGAATGTTGATGACTATTATGTGTTTTGAAAATAAAAAAAGCTTTATAAAAATAAAGATATAGGTAGCTGGAGTAATTGTTCATAACTGGGGTTTAGAAAGTGATTAGTGGCTACAGAACAAAAGAGATAAGAGAAACAAGGTTAGAGGGCATTACAAATTTGAAATGATAAGACACTAGTACAGTATTTTAATCAGAAAAGTAATGCTAGAGTAGCACTAATGCTCTAGTAGAGCAGGAAGAGGTAAGTTGACTGGAGATTGAATGAAGGGGAGAATACAGGATTTAAGAGAGATGAACAAAGAGCAGGAAGAAATGATAGAATGTTTTCAGCTGATAGAGGAATAAGAGCATAACAAATAATGGTAATAGAACACTTTGTTGGTAACAGAGATTAAGGTTTCAAATATCCCTGTATGTGGCTGCAGTGGAGTGAAGTGTGGAGATCATTTCAGTTGAGGAAATTAATCATCTTTGAAGCAAGGGTATTTGGAGGTAATTTAACTTTTAAATTCAAGTTTTTAAATAAAATGGTAGACTCTGATGCAGATAATCCATTGCTAATTATATACCCCAAGAAAGGCATTGACAAAAAGAAAGAAAACTGCAGTATTAAACTGGCACTTTTTATATTAGCACTGATTTGGTAAGAAAGTAAGTTTCCATCTGTTGAAACTCAACAAATTATGGTATATGAATGTAATGGGGGCAGGGAGTAATATAAGGAAATATCTTGGTATTTTGATAACAAAATAGATCAAGAAAACCCATTTCAAAAGTTGGGAGTGAATCTTAGAGCAGTAATAATAGTGAAGGAAAACCTGAAAGTGGCACTAGAGTTTAAGCTTGATCCTTCTTCTGAGCCAATGAATCAATGACATGAATGACAATACACCATCATGGAGAGGATGACTGAGATTTACATATGCAGAAGAAACCACACCCATAATGACTTTGTTAAAAATTTTGGAAAACAAATATATCTATGCTTCTAGCCTTGTATTTATAATTAATTAACTCCACCAGGAAGCAATTATTGAATATCTAATACTAGATTACCTATGTCCCATATACTGTCTTAACATCTCCATAACATCTAAATTTCTATCTGTGAGTTGATGAAACCTATAATAAGAGTATTTCTCTACTTGTCAATTCAACAAATTATTTTAGAAATAAATTATCTAGAAGAAAATTACTATTTAACAATAAATTCACAAGTCCCTGGCCCTAAAAAAAATAAAAATAAAAATAAAAATAAAAAATTTCTTGGCAGTTTGATTGGTATGGCACGGCATACATAGGTTAATCTAGATAGAATTGCCATTTTTATTATATTAGCTCAGCCTACTCATGAGCACTTGATATTCCTCTAATTTTTTAGATCTAACTTTGTATGAAAAGTATTTTGTAACTGTTTTCATATAGTTCTGGGTTTTGTCTTGGCAGGTAGACTCCCAGATATTTTATATTGTCTACAGTTATTTTAAATGACATTCCTCTTTCTATCTCTTGCTACTAGACTTTATTGATAATATATAGAAATGCTAATGATTTATATGGGTTCATTTATATCCTTCAACTTTGCTAAAGATGTTAATTATTTCAAGTATTTTTTTATTTGATTCCCTAAGTATCCCATCATATCATCTGAAAAAAATGTTGATTTTGTTTCCTCATTATCTACTCTAATTCCTTCTATTTTTCCCCCTCTTACTGCTAAAGCTAGCATTTCTTGTACAATATTCAGTTATAATGAGCAAATGTGTTTTAGCCCTGATCTTACTGAGAATAATTTTTTCAGTTTATCCCTGTTATATATAATGCTTGCTGATGATTTTAGATAGCTGACACTTACAATTTTAAGGAAAACTCCATTTATTTCTATGTTCTTTATTATTTTTAATAAGAATGGGTATTTTATTTTGTCAAAAAAATTTTTGAATCAATTGAGATAATCATATGATTTCTGTTTGATTATTGATATGGTCAGTAAAACTGATAATTTTTCTGATGTTGAACTAGCCCTGCATTTCTGGCATAAATCCTACTTTGCCTTAGTGTATTACCCTGGAGGTAAGTGGCTACAATCCCTTTGCTAATATTTAATTTAATATTTTTGCATCAATAACCATTAGAGAAATTGGTCTATAATATTCTTTCTCTGTCTTAGCTCTCCCTGATTTGCATATCACCACCATATCTGTGTCATAAAAGGAATTTTTTGGGACTCTTTCTTCTATTTTTCCAAATAGTTTATATACCATTAGAGTTAATTTTTCTTTCTTTCTTTCTTTCTTGATTTATTTATTTATTTATTTATTTATTTATTTATTTATTTATTTATTTATTTTTGATATAAATCACTTTTAAATCTAGATGGGCCTGAAGTTGTTTTTTTGTTGTTGTTTGTTTGTTTTGTTGTTGTTGTTGTTGTTTTGTTTTAGGAATTCATTAATGACTTGTTCAATTTCTTTTTCTAAGATGGGGCTATTTAAGTAATTTATTTCCTCCTCTGTTGATCTGGGCAATCTATACTTTTGTAAATATTTAACTATTTCATTTGGATTATCAGATTAATTGGCATAGCTTTGGATAGAATAGCTCACAATTATTGCATTAATTTCCTCTTCATTGGTGGTAAGTTGACCCTTTTCATTTTCAATATTGGCAATTTGATTTTCTTTTTTCTAATTAAATTAACCATGGGTTTATTTACTTCGTTGGTATATTCATAAAATCAACCCTTAGCTTTCCTTATTGATTTAACAGTTTCCTAACTTTCAATTTTATTAATTACTCCTTTTATTTTTAGAATCTCTAGTTTAATATTTAATTGGAGGTTTTTAATTTGTTCTTTTGCAAGTTTTTTTTTTAATTGTACACGTAATTCACTGATCTCTTTCTCTATTTGATTCATAAAAAAGTCTAGTTATATAAAATCTCCCCTAAGAATTACTTTCACTGCATTTCATAAGTTTTGGTGTGAGTCATTATTTTCATTCTCTTGCATTAAGTTATTGTTTCTATGATTTGTTACTTGACCCATTAATTCTTTTTTGTTTGTTTGTTTGTTTTATTTATTTTTATGCACATTGTTTTCTGAGTCATATTGGGAGAGAAAAATCTGAACAAAAGGGAAAAAATCATGGGAGAGGAAAAAAGAGAAAAAAGAAGTGAGCATAGTATATATTGATTTATATTCAATCTTCATATTTTTTTTTTCTGGATGCAAATGACATTTTCTATCCAAAGTCTATTGAAATTGAGATTGCCTTGAACCACTGAAGCAAGTCTTTCATAGTTGATCATCAAACATTTTTGCTGTTATTGTATACAATGAGTTCTTGGTTCTGCTTGTTTTGCTCAGCATCAATTCATGTAAATCTTTCCAGGTCTTTCTAAAATCACTTTATTTATCATTTTTATAGAACAATAATATGTCATTACTTTCGTATACCACAACTCATTCAGCCATTTCCCAATTGATGGTCATCTACTCATTTTCAAATACTTTACTACAAAAAGAGCTGTTACAACCGTTTTTGTACATCTGGGTCTTTTTTCCCTCCTTTATGATTTCTTTGGGATATAGACATGGTAGTGGCATCACTGGATCAAATGGTTTGCACAGTTTTATAGCTTTTTGGGAGTATTTCTAAATTGCTCTGCAGAATTGCTGGGACATTTCACAACTCCACAAACAATACTATTGTCACAGTTTTCCTATATTCCCTCCAACATTTATCATTCTTTTTTCCTATCATCTTAGCCAATCTGAGAGGTGTGAAGTGATAACTAAGAATTTGTTTTAATTTGCATTTAGTGCAATAGAGATTTAGTGACTTTGCATAGTGATTTAGAGTATTTTATTAGTATTTAGAGAATTTTTTCATATGACTATAGATGGTTTCAATTTCTTCATCTGAAAATTATCTGTTCAGGTACTTTGAACATTTATCAATTGTAGAATAACTTGTATTCTTACGAATGTGATAAGTTCTTTATATATTTTAGAAATGAGATTTTTATCAGAAAACCTAGCTTAAAATTTTTCCCAGCTTGGTACTTCCCTTTTAATTTTGTTTCTGTTGGTTTTATTTGTACAAAACCTTTTTAATTTAATGCAATTTTGCTTTTCATAATGCTTTTAGTTCTTCTTTGGTCATAAATTCATCTCTCCTTCAAAGATCTGATAGATAAATTATCCTTTGCTTTCCTAATTTATTTATGGTATCACCCTTTATCTCAAATCATGTACCCATTTTGACCTTATTTCAATGTGGGTATGTGAGGTAGGTCTATGTCAAATTTCCAACATATCATTTTCCAGTTTTTCCAACATTTTTTGCCAAATAGTGAGTTAATCTTTAGGATCAGATTATTGAATTCCCAATTAATTTTGATCTATTTTTCCATGATCCTTTATTACATGTAATTTTATTGCACCATGTTCTGAAAAGGATGCATTTACCATTTCTGATTTTCTCTATTTGATTGTGAGGTTTTTGCCCTAATACTAGGTCAATTTTTTTTGTAGGTTCCATATACTGCTAAGAAAAAATAAATTCTTCCCTATCCCCATTCAATTTTTATCCAAATATCTATCATAACTAACTTTCTAAAATTCTATCACCTCCTTAATTTTTTCCTTGTTTATTTTGTGGTTAGATTTATCTATTTCTGAAAGAGGAGATTCCCTCACTAGTATAGTGCTGCTATTTCTTCTTGCAACTTCCTTATCTTCTCCTCTAAGAATTTGAATGATATACCACTTGGTGCATATATGTTTAGTATTGATATTACTTCATTATCTCTTCTACCCATTAGGAAGATATAATTTCCTTCCTTGTATCTTTTAGTTAAGATTCATTTTTGCTTTTGCTTGTTCTGAGTTCACTAACTGCTTTTTTTTTTTTTTTTAAACATCACAGTTGAAACATAATGGATTCTGTTCCAGCCTTTTATGTTTATTCTATATGTAACTCCATGCTTCAAATGTGTTTCTTGTAAACATTATATTGTAGGATTCTGGCTTTTAATCCACTCTGCTACCCATTTCTGTTTTATGTGAGAGTTCATCCCATTCACTTTCATAATTAAGGTTACTAATTCTGTTTTTTCTGCCATCCAAGTTATACTTTCCTCTCTCTTTTCACTCTTTGGTGCTTTACCAGTGTATTGTTCATGGTCACCACCTTCCTTGACCTGCCTTGCCTTTTTTTCAGCCTGTTCCCTTTCTTAATTGTTTCCCCTTTTAATTCTATCATCCCTTTTATTAGCCTTCCCCTTACCTTTCTCCTTTCCCTTTTTACTACCTGATAGGGTGAGACAAATTTCTTTACCAAACCAAAGATGTATACTATTCCCTCTTTGAGCCAAATCTCATGAGAGCAAAGTTCAAAAATTGGTCATCCCCTTCTCTTCTTTCCCTCAAGCATAATAAGTCATTAGTTCTTCCTCATTTGTGGAATTTGTCCCATTTTACCTCTCCTTTCCTCTTTTTCTGGTACAATCCCCTTTTCATTCCTAATTTTTTTTCCATTATATTAAAGTCAATTTATAATTACAACCTGTAAGTGTACCCCTTATGATTACCCTGACGAACAGTTGTCAAGAGTTACACATATCTTCTTCCCATATAGATATGTAAACATTTAAATTTGTAAATACATATTTTTCTTCCATTTACTTTTTTATACTTCTTTTGAGTATTGCTTTTAGAGATCAAATTTTCTATTTAGTTCTGGTCTTTTAATCAGAAATGATTGAAAATCCCCTATTTAATTAAATGTCTATCTCTTCCCCTGAATGATAATGCTTAATTTTTCTATGTAGTTGATTCTTTGTTGTAGTACAAGCTCCTTTGCCTTTGGAAATATAATATTCCAAGATCTTTAATCCTTTAATGTGGAAGCTGTTAGGTTGAAGTAATTCTGATTGTGATTCCTTGATATTTGAATTATTTTTTTTTTGGCTGCTTGCAGTATTTTTTCCTTGATCTGATAATTCTGTAATTTAGTTATACTATTCCTTCAAGTTTTCATTTTAGTGTCTCATTTTGGGGATTTAGGGGCTCAAAATTTGCCTACTATGGTTACATTGGAGGTCATATTGCTGATCTGGTCTTCTGAATCAGAAAGAATAACCAATGCTGCTTTATTTTGGCTGAGAGCCTCCTACTAGATTTCCACATTGGCCTCCTCATGCTCAGCTTTCCTCTACTGGGCATCCCCATGCTACTCCTATACTGGCCCTTTCCCCCCCTCTCCCTGCTCAATTAAGACAGATCTTTCCCGAAGTCCTTCCAAGATATCTTAAGCTAGAAAATTATTTCACTCTGAATGTTTGTGGATTCTGTCACACCAAAATCCATTCAGAGGCTTGATCTAGTATTGATTCTGTAGAAAGTCAGGAAGAACTCAAGAAATTCCCCATTTTTTGTTTTATGGGAGTGTGATTATTTTTCCCCACAGCATGATCAGTAAGTTTATATATTGGCTAAGATATCTGAGTCCGTATGCTACAGAATGCAAACAGCACTATAGCAGTTGTTGAATCTTGTGAAATGTTATGGAGACAAACTTTCAAATGGAGGAGAGGACTATAGTCAGAACAGGCATTTTTCATAAGTCTCTCATCAATCTCCTACCTTGGCACCTTAATGTGTTGGCTGGTTTAATTATCCCAACTAAAAAAGTCTTACCAGGTCTCTTCTCCCTTTCCTTCCCCATGAGTTACCAAAGGAATTCTGGGAGAATCCTACTCATGAACAGCTCTCAAGTGCTGCTGCTTCTTTATTTCTTTGTTTCTTATGCTTCTTGTGTCCCTGTTTGGGTGCCATATGTTGTGATATGGAAGCCACCAGCCAGTGGCTGCTGGAGGTCTAAGTCAGACATGTAGAGATAAGGATGCCAAAGTTCATAGAAAATAAATGACTTTACACATCCAAATACAGAATAATTGCCTGAGGTAGAATTTGAATCTAGATATTCCAGATAGCATTGCGTCGGTCAATTTTTTCTTTTTCTCATGCAGCTGCTATTAAAGTCAGATTAAATTTAGCCTCTATGATTATCCCAAGTTGGACCTAGCAGCAAATATACATGGGAATTAAGTCAACCCCTGTTTGAAAATAAGACTCTTTTATCCTTAAAATATCAATACTAGTTGAAGGAATAGTAAAACTCTTGTTTCCATTAAAGGTAGACTATATTTTTCCTGAAAAGGTATTGAAACTATTTTCATAATTTAATTGCTTCAAGGAGCAAAAAGTTCAGACTGTTGACATCATATTTTAGTCAACTGAGTACAAAACAGCCATGAAGAACTTGAGGAATTCTCCGATGATTAGCCAATTGAAAATGATGAACAATTGAGGAAAGGGAGCTTTATTCAACTGAATCATTTCAAAAAGTAATCAGTAAACATCCTTGTTGAATATCTTCTTATTATGGCTAAGTAAATTTCCATTTTAAAAAAATCTTTAATTACCTAAGAATATCTTATATCACTTCAATATCAACATAAACTCTGAGGATATTATAGTGAGTCAATCCCAGCCCACAAGATAAATTATATATGATGATGCACAAAACACTAAACTTCCTGAGCAATGCAACTAGATCTAAGACATGACATAGCTGAGTCTCAAGAAAAACATGCTGAAAATAGCAATAATCTTTAAAATCTGTATTTATATTTTCAACTCAAATCAGAAACAATGAATCTCAGAGTTGTACTACAATATGATGGAGAGTCCATTCACTGATTTAGCAATCAAAACTCAAATAAAATAACAGATAAAAGGTAACAATTCACTCACTCACTTCATACATGAGGAAACTGATGAACAAGCCTCAGTATGAAGTAAAATTAGGACTTGAATCTGGTTCCTTTCATTATAAGAATAGTATTCTCTTCATTCATTACATCTCATTTGTTTCTCAAGCCTTGCATTTCAACCAAAACAGTACTATGAACATAAAATCACAGGGTATTCTTCTGTAGAATATAATGTTTTCTGGGTGCATGTTTCTTGGGGGGCTTCTAGAGGCAGCCTTAATTTCAGTTCAGAGTAATCATCCCAAATGCAGCCAGCAATTAAAGTCCAAATCCTTTATTGTGTCCTTCAAATTCTTGTCTCTTTTCCTGTGGCCTGGTTAGCTTTCTTAGAGCCCCATCTCTCTCCTTGGTTCCAAGAGCTCCTGCCACTAGTCATTTGCCTCTGCCAGCTTCTAGCTCCAGCCAGAACAAAGGTGGAAGATGGAATGAATCTGTCTCCTCCTCCAAGAGCTTCTAGTGGGCTTCTGTGTATGGCCTTGAGATCTTCTTGTTTATATGCTATACACTGAGTACACATCAAATATTATATCACTAGGAAACCATTATTTGTTGTAGGATTAAATCAATGCTAAACTAAATTTAACCACTTGTCTCCTCAATTCCACTTAGTACCTATTTCAAGTTCTGGCTCACATCTCCTTGCAGGATCAGGTCAATCATATTGAACCATGGTAAATTAAATAATTATTATCTCTATCAATTCCACTGTCTTAGTACCTTGTAAGAATCCTAACAAGTAGTAGTTTGCATTTCATTTTTGGAATAAGTTGAACAATTCTAAGAAACATGTCAGTAATGCCATTATAATTAACCACCTTATAGATGGCAAAATTAACCATGCTTTTTTCCAATTCATAGATATATTACAAAACACATTCTTGTCTAAATTACATGAAAAAATGAAAAAGAAAAAATATACACATATACTCTTTCTCTTTACATATGTGTATATGTATATGCTTGCATGTATATGTGTGTAATATAGACATTGAGTATTTATATATGTTTACCTCATATATGCACAAAAATATATGTATATACTTGTGTATATGTTAATCACATCCACATCTTTCTTCCTGAAATACATTTAGAAAATAAATGGATAGAGTGTCTTGAGTGAAAAAGAATCATTTGCCACTAGATTTCATCACGTGATTACTTGTCAATTTTCAATTCCTTGTAATTGAAAGCATGGCTGTCTCAATGTATTACCAGGTTTCTATTGCCAAGAGATTCTCTCATAAATGATACAGGTCATTTAAAATTCTTTTGGGGGAAATTCACATCATCTATTATTACAATAAGCTTTATTTTATATTCATATTCATTTTTCATTTTCAAATGTTCTGCAACATAGAAATTCAATGTTATATTAGCATGAATAATCATAAAATAAGAAACCAACTAATAATACTTACTGATATTGATATAGTACCTCATTGCTTATGAAGTCTTAGACATGCATTTTTCAATTTAATCATGCCTTTGCCTAAAATACATTCCACCTCTGTCTATAAAAGTTCTCTTCTTCAAGGTCAAGCTAATGTACCCCAATAAAACCATCCTGATCTTCAGAAATGAAAATTCTTTTTCTCTACTCAATTTTTTTAGCTTAGTCTAGATCTTCCTTAGAAAATATTATTTATGAATATGTCATATTCCCTCCCCCAATATTTTGTAAGATCATTCTAAACCAAGGACTGCATTATTTTTATACCTCTATCAAACCTTCGATACCACCATCCTTCACTTTCCTAAGTTGACAATGTTACAGTCATCTTTGACTTCGCTTTCTTTCCCAACCCAAATCCAATCATTGTCAAGTCTTGTCAATTCTGTTTCTGCAACATCTCTCAAATCAATATGCTTATACATAGGAATCATCTGGAGTACTACTATAGCTATAACTACCTTGTTATTGGTCTTCGTGCCTCTACTTTATTTTTTCTCCAACGTGTCATTCAGAGAGCTGCCAAATGAGTATCTTACAATCAGATATGCTCACATTATTCTCCTGGCCAATAGTTTTTAGTGGCTTTGTAAAATAAAATATAAACTTCTATATATGGCATTTAAAACATGTAACAATTTTATTCCAATCTAGCTTTCCAGACTGGTTCCATACTATTCCCTTTCACTAAGTATTCTCCATTCTAATGAAAAAAATTTAGTTGCTATTAGTCTCCCACCTCTATACCATTATATAATCCATCCTCAGAGGACAAGAATTTTCTCCTATCAGACTTCCTTTTGGAAATGTCTCAATTCATTCATGGTCTAGTTTAAGTGCTACCTCAAGGGCTTTCCTGCTGATCCTCAAAAATAATTGCTATGTTTTTAATTTGTTTATGTTTTGTGTGGCATGTTGCCTTACTCCTTCAACTCCAGTAGAAGATAAGTTTTTTCAGAACAAAGACTGTTTACATTATTTTTATTGTAATCATAGAACCAACTACAATGCATGTAGTAGGTTCTTAATAAATGCTTGTTGGCTTGAATCTTTGAATAAAAAATCACAGCATTTTCCTCACAGTACTTTAATAAGTGTATATTGAATTAAATTCCAATTTGAATTCCACGACAAGCCTTTGAAAAAAGGATGACAAGTATTATTATCCTGGTTTGAGTAAGGAGAAAATTGAAGATTTAGACATTTTAATATTCTGTTTAAAGTTGATGGTCTAAAAAGGGACAGGAGTCTGGAAAGATTTAGCATACTGATGAAATTCTGGACTTAAAAGACTGAAATTTCCTTAAGACACTTCACTAGTTTTGTCAACCTGAGCAAGTTGCCTAACCTTAGTTCCATCAGCTGTAAAATGAGGATGACAATAGCATTTAACTAAAAAGGTTTTTTTTTTTTAAAGTTAAAATGAGATATTTTATGTAATGTGCTCTGCAAATCTTAAAGTGCTATATTTTTAGCTAGTACTTTTGTTCTAATTTCAGTCTTTTCCCACTACACTCTCTTATTTCTTATATCAAGAAGAAATACCTTAAGTCAATAATGCTGATTTTAAGCAAAACCTAGATTTACCAACATTAATATTAGAAGGAGTTTCTTACTTTTTATCTTCAAAAATCTAGCGTGAGGAGAGCACTAAGATGATACAAAAGAGGAATGAAAAGAAAGCATTCAAAACTAATATATTTATTGAAGAAATGTTCTTTCAGTGATATGAATCGCAGGAAGCCAATCACAAAGAAATTCAGCATCTATTTTGGCCCAAGATTTATGTCTTGCAGTTGATATCCATTGTTTCTATACAAATCTTTCAGAATGTCTTATTCACTAAGAAAACACAGTCCATTATTCAAAAACGGCTTTGTTTTAAATGCATTCATATAATTTCAAGAATAGAATTGAAATAGCAAATGATCCAAATAAAGTAGTTTGGGTGCATCATAGTTTCTTCAAATTTGAATAGAATCTATTATTTACTTTTTAAAAAAAGGGATATGATATGCCTATGTCTCTGAATTTTCAATGTAGAAAAGTATGGCAATCCCATTAAAAGTCCATAAGCCTATTCTGTTCATGACAGTTGAAGTACTAGAGCCCTTCTGGGCTTTTGAAACATAATAGGTTCCTTTATCACATTGAATGGTTTATTAGAACCAGCTTGTACAGACAACTTAGCGTTACTTCCATGAGAGTACAACTCCAGGGATTTTGTCCTGATTTGAGGACTACTGTCATTTTTTTTTTTTTTTTTTTTTAATGTTTAAAGGTTTGTTTAGGGTTTTTGTTATTGTTGTTAAATGAGCCTTTGATTTAAGTATTGTTAGCATTATTTCTTATTTTGAGGCAGTTTGAAGAGTTTGGCTATGAAATCAATAGCATACCAATGTCATAAAGAACAATCCCATCCTTGGAGCCCATCAAAAACAAGCACTTATTCATATGTGCAGTGACTGCTGTAGTCAATTACAGAAACAAATGTGACAGAAATAGCTTCAGGGAAAGATTGGACTACTTTAATGATAGCAATCTGATTTACCTCCTTCAAAGAGCAGATTTCTGATTTATGTATGCAACTTTAGCTACACTATCATAATTTTTAAATCATCTGTATTAAATAACATGGAGAAGATGGACATCCTTACTTCATCCATGATGTTATTTAGAAAGTTATCATTATTTGCCATTTTAAAGAAAAGCTTCCTTGGTTTTAGACTAATGCTATTAATCACACTAAGAAAAGTCCCTTAATTCTTATGCTTTTAATCATTTTCATGATAATGGAGTTCAGTGTTTTGTTGAAGATTTTTTTTCCTGTATTAATTGATATAATCTTTTGATTTTTGCTGTTTTCATTATTAATATGAATGATGAATTTTGGTATGAATATAATGAATTTCATATGAAATAAATGAATATTTAAAATTACATTCAGCCATATTTTTAAAATTAATTTTATTTAATGTTTTGAATCACTTTATTGTTACTAGTCAATTATTATTATTCTCCCCTTTATGCCTCTGGTTTAGTTGTCAGGATTGTATTTGTTTATACAAAGGATTTAGAATAGTGTCTTCTTTCTCTATTTGAGAATAATTTGTGTAATTTAGAGACTATTTGTTTAAGGGAGTGGAGCCAAGATGGCAGAGTATAGATAGCTATCTATCTGATATCCTCACAGTTTCCCTCAAATTAACATTAGATTAAGCATCTGAACTAGTTTTGGAGTGACAGAATCCACAAATATTTGAAGTACAATAAATTTCAAGAAGAGGATATTTTAGGAAGAACTTCAGATATGATCTTTCAATCAGACAAGGAGAGAAGCTGCAGAGCCCAGACTGCAGCACAAGGAGCCTGGGCAAGGAGTCACCTACCAAGGAATCTACTGTGTGGCTCTTAGGCTACTCTGTACTGGTTGCAAGTTGGCACTTCAGCAAATTTGCTGGGAGACACCTAAAAACACATACAAAAGACAAATTGTGAGCCACTGAGTCCCAGAAGAAGTGAGAACTGGCCACACTTACCCACCCCCAGAAGTCAGTCAAAAGAACCATCCCAGAGTAAACTAAAGTGGCTTTCACACCATTGCTTTAAGAGCAGACCCCAACTTTCTTAAAAAAATGAGCAAAAAGCGAAAAGAACTCTGACCATAGACATCTTTTATAGAGAAAGAGAAAAAGACTTCAAACCCTGAGGTTCCTAAGGGCAAATCAATTCTAGATGTAACCCCATAGGGTGATATGAGTTGCTCCTCATTTCACAAGACCCTCTTGAAAAATTCAAAAAGGATCCTTAAAAGAGAGTTAGAAGAAAAATGGAAAAAGGAAATGAGATTTTTTTCAAGAGGTGTGAAAAAGGAAAACCAGAAATTATCTGAAGAAAACTCAAAAATAGATGATGAAATGGAAAAACTATGTAACTACTTACAAAATAAATATAAAGAGTCCATTCATTGCAAAATAAAATGTGTGAAATGGAAAAAATGCAATGAACAAAAAACTTCATATAAAAGTTCAATTGGCTAAATACAAAAGGAGATAAAAAGGCTAGCTGAACAAAATAATTCACTGAAAATTAGAATTGAACAAATGGAAGTAAATGACTCAATGACACTTCAAGGATCAGTCAAACAAAATATGAAAAATGAAAAACCAGAAGAAAATGTAAAATACCTCATTGGAGAATATTTGTTTAAAATATTTGATAGGTACTAAATTGCAAAACCACTGGAAAAAGAGTTTTCCCCTTTGTACATTTAATTTATGACTTGTTTAATTGATATTATAGAGATTTAGCTATTTAGATACTCTATTTCTAGTTTTATTAATTAAGATATTTTATAACTTTATAAGCATTCATTAATTTCATTTATTTTCAGGTTGAGCCTATATTTTCTTGTAACATATTTTGTTATTCTAAATGATTATGAATTGTTCCTTTAAATTTTTGCTTTGTTCTCAATAAAATCAGTAAGAATTGACAATTGACAATTTCCCTTTTTGTATTTAAAATTTATCATTGTATTAAGAATTATTTTTTTCTAGCTTTTAGTGTGTGATTCTTTCATGCATTTTCTATTTTATCTCATCTGAAAGCACCATAATTTACATTTAATTTATTCACCTGAAGCATTATAAATATTATTATTAAATTTAATTATAAGTAACATATTGAGAGGCAAAGACAGAGAGACAGACACACAGGCAGACACACAAAGAAGTTTTAAATATGTTTAACATCTGTAGAACATTTTTGGATTCCCTCCCCCAATTTGTTCTTTTATATTCCATTTTGTCAATTGGGTCTACTAAATTTAAAAGTATAATTATTGTAAAATAATCATAAAACCTTAATTTTGGCACATATTATAAATGTGTTACATTATCTCAATTGGATCTTCATTGTTGCAATTGTCCTATACCTTCTTAACTGAATCACTTTCCCACTCAATCCTACTTTTATGACTTGACCATAAATTAATCTCTATCACAAAACTTTCAGTCCAATGACATTAGCCTCTTGACTGTTCATTGAATAAGACACTCCATCTTGAGGTTCTGGATATTATCTGTCTCTCAAGTGTGAAATGCTCTCTTTCTGTAGCTCCACCTATGATTTCCCACACTTCATTCAACTACCAATTAAAATCCAATTTTTTTCAAAGCCTATCTGTAATGTTCTGATGTCTCCAGGAACTGCCAATAGCTCTCTTGGAGGAGATCTGCTGTCTCAACTCAATCTCCCGGCCAGACTCTTCTTCCTGTAGAGAGCCATCCCAACTCTGACCTAGAGTAAAACTCTTCTCCCTTGCTCGATGTTGCTTCTTTTATCTTTCCAGAGAATGGGCGTGGAATAACTCAGGGCCTTGTGGGAAAAAAATACTTCAACCAATGAACTTGCTCCTATTAAACATGTAAGCTCCTCCCCAGAAGTTCAAATGGGTAAAACTCCCCTTAAAGGACAGAACCAAAAAGTGTGAACTAGAGAAATGTTAAGTACTGACTTAGCACTTAGTAAGAACCTATCATCTCATTATCTCATTAGCACTTAGTAAGAACCTAACACCTATCTCGATATTTGATAATTCTAGTGCTTTCCCTCTGCTAATTAGTTCCTATTTATCATATGTACATCTTGATTGTGTCATTTGTTTGCATGTTATTTCTTGCTTTGGATTGCAAATTTTTGATGATATGGACTATCATTTTCTTCAATTTGGAACTTCAGCACTTAACACAATGTCTGGCACATGGAAGACATTTAATAAATGCTGACTGATTAACTGACTAATCACAAATGAGACTTGAAGTGAAATTGTCAGAGCCAAGATGGCAGAGTTGAGGAAGCACTTTGCCAAGCTCTACCAACATTTCTTTACAAAAAGCAATATAATACCTTCAATCGAGTTAGAAAATCATAAAAGTCAACCAAAAGTTAGAGTGAGATATTCTTCCAGCCCAAAACAGCTTAGAAGGGTGGAAAAAGAGATCCATAACATATGGGTCAATATTGGCCTGTTGTCCACAAGGATAAAATATTTATGAATGGGTGTATAAATAAAATAGAGAAAGAGTATATCCACACATACAACTAAAACAAACTAGGAAAAACAAATTGAAAATCCACAATTAAACACCACAATGGAAATCCTAAAAATTGAAGGAGAGACATAAAATTGAAAGTTAAAAAAAAAAAAAATCATTGAACTAATAAAAGGAGTTGGTTTCAGAAAACGGCGAAATAAATAGAACATTTGATTGTAAAAATAAAAACCAAATTAACAATATAATAAAATGAAAAGGATGAATGAATAAATATAAAATATAGAATAAATATAAAATATAGATATCATTAAAAGTTATATTGCTCAATTGTTTACAGTAATACTAACAATCTAAGTGAAATGATTGATTGTTTGCAAAAATAAGAACTGCCCAAACTAACAAAAGAGGAAATAGAATACTTAAATAACTATCTTAAAAATAGAAAATTAACAAGTTATAAATGAACTCTCTTAGAAACTAAGTATCCAAATAACAACTGAATTTTATTAAACGTTTGAGGAAGAATGCATCACAGTACTACATAAAAAGGAAATGAGAGGTAGTCAACAGCTTGGCAAAGGAAGTAAAAAAAAAAAAAAAAAAGTATGAAGAAAACAATTCCTTAAAAAGTATAATTAACCAACTGGAAAAAGAGATTTTAAAAAAAAGTTAACTGAAGAAAATCACACATTAAAAACCAGGACAGGGCAAATGAAGCTAATGACTTTGTGAGACAGCAAGAATCAGTCAAATTAAAAAGAATGAAAAAATGGAAGTATATGTGAAATACTTCATTCAAAAACAGCTGACCTTGAAAATAGATCCAGAAATGATCATTTAAAAATTGCTGGCCTCTCTGAAGGTTATAACCAAAACAAAAAAAGAGCCTAGGTATCATTCTTCAAGACAGCATTAAGGAAAACTACTCTAATATTCTGGAAACAGAAGGGGAAAATATTCCCTGAAAGAATATATCAGAAACATTCAGAAAGAGATCCCATAAAGAAAACTCCAAGGGAAACTCCAAAAGTACACTCTCAAGGTAAAAATAGTGCAAGCTGCCGGACAAAAACAATTCAAATATCTAAGAGCAACAGTCAGGATTATCCAGGATTTTGCAGCTTCTACAATAAAGGATTGGAGGGCCTAGAATGTATCATTTCAGAAGGCAAAGGACCTAGGGTTACAATCAAGAAATAACAGCCCACAAGACTCAGCACCATATTTCAAGGGAAGTGATAGATCTTCCATGAAGAGACTTTCAATAATTTCTATAAAAAAAACAAAAACAAAAACAAAAACAAAAACAAAAACAAACAAACAAAAACAATTAAACAGAAAGTTTAATCTACAAACACAGGACCCAAGAGAAGCATAGAAAAGTAAATGGGGGAAACTTATGTTATTTAAAGGTTAAATTGTTTACAACACTAGATGGGTATATGATATATGTAACTCTTGAGAAATGCATCCATCACTAGAACAGACAGAGGGGAATCACATGTACTGAAGGTATTGCTGTGAATGACTCTGAGGTGATGACATCAAAGAAAAAGACACTAAGGGGTGGAAAAAAAGTCTACACTGGAAAAAGAGGAAAGGGGATATATAACAGGATGATTAGTACACATGAAGCAGCATAGAAGACCTATAACAATAGTGGGAAAGAAGGGAGAGGGATGAGCATTGTCTGAAGCTTGATCTCATTTTATCTCTAAGAGGGAATAACTTAATCAGTTGGGTATAGAAATTTATCTAATCTTTTAAAGAAATAGGTGGCGAAGGAGGAAAGAAAAGAAAGGGGCGTGATAGAAGAGAGGGCAGAAACATTAGGGGAAAAATTAAGAGAAGGGGGAAAAGGATAATAGAAGATAAAGTAATGGATGGAGAGTGGATTAAAAAATACTACTAAGAGAAGGGAGGATAAGTTATAGGAAATACAATAGTGAGTGGGGTGGTTAAAAAAATAAAGATTAAGTAGAGGTTGGAAAATAAAGAAAAGTATATACAAGGGAGAAAATAGGATGGAAGGAAACATAAAGCTGATAATCATAATTGTGAATATGATTGTGTGAAAACTGCCACAAAACAGGAATAGATTAAAAAAGCAGAATCCCATAATATGTTGTTTACAAGAAACACATTTAAAACAGAATAATATATTCAGAGTAAAGGTAAAAGGTTGGAACAGAATTTATTATGCTTCAACTGAAGTAAAAAATAAATTCACACAAATCATCAGCATTTCTATATATTACTGACAAAGTCTGTCAGCAAGAGATAGAGAAATTCTATTTAAAATTACAGTAGAGAAAATAAAATATTTGTGGGTCAATCTGCCAAGACAAACCCAGGAACTGTATGAACAAAATTGCAAAACACTTCTCACACAAATAAAGTCAGAACTAAACAAATAGAAAAATATCAATTACACATGGGTAGCTGAACTAGTATAATAAAAATGACAATTCTGCCTAAATTGGTGTACTTGTTCAGTGCCATGCCAATCAAACTGCCAAAACATTATTTTGTAGAACTAGAAAAAAGAATGACAAAATTCATCTAGAAGGACAAAAGATCAAGAATATCAAGGGAATTGATGGGAAAAAAAAATACAAAAAATGGTGGCTTAGCAGTACCAAACCTAAAACTATAACTATATTATAAAGCAGCAGTCATCAAAACCATTTGATACTGGCTAAGAAATAAAGTGATGGATAAGTTGAATCAATTAGATAACCAAAACATAATAAGCAAGATTTACAGTAATTTAATATCTGATAAACCTTCAAACTTCAACTTTTAGAATAAGAACTCACTATTTGATAGAAATTGCTGGGGAAACTGGAAAATGATATGTGAGAAATGCAGCATTGACTTGCATCTCATAGCCCATAGCAAAATAAGGCCAAAAGGGGTGTATGATTTGGGCATAAAAGATGATACCATAAATGAATTAGGAGAACAAGGGATAATTTACTTATCAAATATTTGGAGAAGGAAAGAATTTATGAACATAGATTTATGGTCACATGACTGAGAGTGCACGAGTTCAAGCATGATCAGCAAGAGTGAGTAGGCTTTTCCTCATTTATAAGGCTTACTCAATACCTCAAAGTCCTGTTATCAGGCTCAGGCAGAATATGCCTCCGAGTGCCTCTTATACTCTGCCCTTGAGATCTCCCCCTGACTGTAATACAACATGGTTTAATAAAGCAGTGTGTATTAAAAAACAATGAAAAAATCAGAAAGCATATGAATCAGTGAAACCTTTCTAATAACAAGTAGTATCTCTCCAAAACCATCATAAAATATTATTTTTAGGAGGGATATAATTGAATCCTTTCCAATAAGATCAGGGTCAAAGCAAGGATGTCCATTATCAACACTATTATTGAACATTGTTTCAGAAGAGTTAGATATAGCAACAAGAAAAGAAAAAATTGAGGAACAAAAATAAGCAGAGAAGAAACACAATTATCACTCTTTGTAGATGATATAATGGTATATCTAGAGAACTCTAGGGAGTAATGTAAAAACAATCACAGCAATTACAAACTTTAACAAAGTTGAGGGATATGAAGTAAACTCAATATTTCTATATACTTACAACAAAACCTAGGAAAAAGAGATGAAAAGAGAAATTCTATTCAAAATACTTGTAAATAAATAATAAACATGTGGAATCTACCTGACAAACAAATACAACAATTACATAAATAAAATTACAATATACTTTTTTATCTTTTTATTTTCAAAATATATGCAAAGACAATTTTCAACATTCATCCTCACAATAATTTTTGGTTTTAAATGGTTCCTCCCCCTGTTTTCCCAAGCCCTATTCTTTAGACAGCAAGCAATCAAATAGATTAAACATAAGCAATTCTGTACACTTATCCACAATTATCATCCTGCACAAAAAGAATCAGATCAAAAAGGGGGAAAAAATGAAAAAGGAAAAAAGAATAAGCAAACAACAACAAAAAAGTGAAAATACCACATTATACACACTCATTCACCACAGTTCTCTGGCTGGGAGATGGCTCCATCACAAGTCTGTTGGAAATGGACTGAATCTACTCATTATTAAAAAGAGCCATGTCCATCAGAATCGATTATCACATAATTTTGTTGTTACTGTGTACAATGTTATCTTGGTTCTACTCATTTCACATAGCATCAGTTCATGTAAGTCTTTCCAGGTCTTTCTGAAATCATCCTGCTGATAGTTTCTTATAGAACAACAATACTCCATAATATTCATATACCATATCTTATTCAGCCAACTGATAGGTATCCACTCATTTTCCAGTTCCTTGTCACTACCCTGCACATGAGGGTCCTTTTCCTATTTTTATTATCTTTTTGGGATACAGGCGCAGTAGAGACACTGCTGGATCAAAAGGTATATACAGTTTGATAGCCCTTTCAGCATACTTCTAAATCGCTCTCCAGAATGGTTAGATCAGTTCACAACTCTACCAACAAAGTATTAGTGTCCCAGTTTCCCAATATCCCCTTCAATATTTATTATTATCCTTTCCTGTCATCTTAGCCAATTTGAGAGGTATGTAGTGGTACCTCAGAATTGGCTTAATTTGCATTTTTCTGATCAGTAATGATTTAGAGCAATTTTTTATATTACTAAAAATGGTTTTAATTTCTTCTGAAAATTGCACATATTCTTTGACCATTTATCAATTAGAGAATGGCTTCTATTCTTACAAATTTGAGTCAACTCTGTGTATATTTTAGAAATTAGGCCTTTATCAGAATCCTTAGATGTAAAAATGTTTCCCAATATACTGCTTCCCTTCAAATTTTGTTTGCATTGGTTTTGTTTGTAATCAAAATTATCCAATTTGCATTGCATAATGTATTCTACTTCTTCATTGCCCGAAAATTCCTTCCTTGTCAACAGATCTGAGAGGTTGATTGTCCTTTCTTCTAATCAACTTATATTGTTATTCTTCTTTATGTTTAAATCATGAACCCATTTCAACCTTATCTTTGTATAGGATATTAAGTGTGGGTCAATGCCTACTTTCTAACATACTAATTTCCAGTTTTCCCAGCAATTTTTGTCTTATCTCAGAAGTTCTTATCCCTGAAGCTGGAGTCTTTGAGTTTATCAAACACTAAATTACTATACTCATTGACTCTTGTGTCTTGTGAACTTAACAATTTATTTCACTAATCTACTACTCTATTTCTTAGCTAGTAACAAATGGTTCTGATGATTGCTATTTTATATTATAGTTTTAGGTCTGCTGCAGCTAGGCCACCTTCATTTGCATTTTTCAGTAATTACCATGGTATTCTTGACCTTTTGTTCTTCTAGCTCTGTAAAGTAATTTCTTGGCAGTTTGATTGGTATGGTATTGAATAAATAGATTAATTTAGATACAATTTTCATTTGGTTTTCTCATTACCTACCCTTCTTTCTTTAACTTTTTTCTTCTCTTATTGCTAAAGCTAACATTTCTAATATGATACTGAATGGTTCTAGTTTGTACCCATTATATATGTTACTTGCTGATGATTTTAAATAGATACTACTAATCATTTTAAGAAAAACTCCTTATACCCTCTAATATGTTTAACAGGAAAGGGCATTGGATTTTTCAAATGCTTTTTCTGCATCTATTGAGATAATGATATGATTTCTTTTTGGTTATTGTTATAGTCAATTATATTAATATTGAAACATTACTGCATTTCTAGGATAAATCCTACTTGGTTATAGTGTATTATCCTGGGGAAAATTTGGTGTAATATCTTTGTTAATATTTTATTTAATATTTATGCATCAATATTCATTGGGGAATATTTTTTTCTCTGTCTTGACCCGTACCTGTTTTAGGTATCAGCACCATTTCTTTGTCATAAAAATAATTTTGTACGATTGCTTCTTTCCTATATTTCTAAATAGCTTGCATAGTGTTGGAATTAATTACTCTTTAAATGTTGGTAGAATTCACATGTAAATCCATCTTGCCCTGGAGATTTTTTTCTTAAGGAATTAGATAATAGCTTGTTCAATTTCTTTTTCTAAAAGGGGTCTAGTTCATTATATTGGAAAACATGCATGGAAGAATTGCCCATGTTCAACATATATTGGATTACTTGCTATCTAGGGGAATTGGGAAGGGAGAGGGAAAATTTAGAACACAAGCTTTTGTAAGAGTAAATATTAAAAATTATGCATGCATGTATTTTGAAAATAAAAGAAATTAATTTTTAAAAAATCAAATGGGTCTATTTAAGTAATTCATTTCTTCTTCTATTAATCTGGACAATCTACATTTTTGTAAGTATTCCTCTATTTCACTTAGATTATTAGATTTATTGACACATCACTGGATAAAGTAACTCCTAATCATTGCTTAATTTCTTCTTCACTGATGGAAAGTTCTCCCTTTTTATCTTTGATACTAACAAATACAAATTAACTAAAATTTATCTATTTTATTATTTTTTTCATAAACCCAACTCTTACTTTTCTTTATTAGTTCCATAGTTTTTCTTAATTTCAATGTTATTAATAATCCCACTTATTTCACAATTTCAAATGTGGTGTTTAATTTGTGGTTTTTAATTTGTTCTTTTTCTAGTTTCACTAGTTGCAAAACCAATTCATTGATCTTTTCTTTCTCTATTCTATGCAAGTAAGCACTGAGACATATAAAACTTCCCCTAAAAACTACTGTGGCTACATACCATAAATTTTGTTACATTGTTTATATTTATATTTCACTTGCGAGTCTCTTTCAGGAGGTGCTCAGTAGATTATTTCAATAGCTGATTTACTCTTTGGTTTTAAGAAATCAAGGCAGTTTTCCCTTTTGATTTCTTGAAAGATTTTGTCTAGGATCTTTTTTTCATCATCATTTTCAGTTTGTCCAATAATTCTTAGATTTTCTCTCTTAAATTTATTTTCCAGTTCAGTTATTTTTTTTCTGATGAGGTATTTTACATTTTGCTCTATTTCTTTCTTCTTTTTTTTTTTTTTTTAGTTGACTGATTTCTGATGTCTCATTGATTCTGTCACTTCTATTTGTCCAATTTTAATTTTTCATGAATTATTTTCTCCAGTTATCTGTTTTACTTCATTTTGCATTTGGCCCATTGAACTTTTAAGTGAGTAGTTTGGTTCATTGGATTTTTTTTTTCCAATACAGCAATTCTAATTCTTAGGGAGTTGTTCTCTGTTTCCATTTCAGCATTTCTGTTTTTCAAGAGTTATTTTCTTTTTCCATTTCACAAAATCTATTTTTAAGGAGTGATATTCCTTACTTCATTTTTCTTATAACTCTCATTTTGGATCCTTTCTGAATTCTTCCAAGAAAGCTTGTGATATAGAGACCAATTTCAATTTGCATCACCCTTTGGGATGTTATCTGGAAATATTTTGCCTTTAGTGACCTTATGTTTTTAGGTATATTCTTCCCTGTTTCCATAACTATCTATGGTTCTGAGCTCTTTTGGGGTATTTTGCTCATTTTTAAAGGTTGAGATCTCCTCTTGGGCAAAGAGGAGATTGTACCAAGATTCCTCTACAGGAGACAGTGGGTTCATACTGTCTTGGAGCTGGTACTGCTGACTTGCTTCCCATGCTGGATGGGTGTAGACAATTTTGCCTTGTTATGCTGGGGTTCAGGGGCTCACTATGTAGTTGTGTATGTGTTGGAGGTCTCACACCTAATTTATTTATCCACTGGCTTCTGAACCAGAGTAGCCAACACTGTATATTTTACTTCCCCAATAAATTCCCCACATAGTCAGAGGTCTTTCTGCCCTGACTCCCTACTAAATTAATTTACATATTCAGTGCTGCACAAGTGAAGTTACCAAAGAATTATTTTATTGAACTAGAAAAAAGTAATAACAAAATTCATATGAAGGAGCAAAAGATCAAGATTATTAAGGGAAAGAAAGAAAAAAAATGTGAAGAACAACCTAGAATTACCAAATTTATAAATATATATGAACAAAGTAGATATCATCAAAACCATCTGGTACTGGCTAAGAAATAGAGTGGTGGGTAACTAGAATAAATTATGTACACATATAGAGTAGTAAATGACTATAGTAATATAGTGTTTGATAAATACAAAGATCAAAGCTTTTGGAGTAAGAACTAAACATTTGACAAAAAAATTTCTTGTAAAACTTGGAAGCAGTTTGGCTGCATGGGAGTGTGAGGAAGGGTCAGAACCTGGAATTCATTGTTTTAAAAGAATGTTTAAAATTCACATATAATTTGGAAATATTTAATGTAGTAAATAAAATACATATTTTTAAAAAGAAATTGAGATCACAAAAATGAACCTGAGAACAAATGTTCATAATTAATCAAATCATAGCAAGACTCAGTTGGCAAGTTGATGGATAAATTAATAAAACCCCTTCCACATCAGGATAAGAATAAGAAAAAATATTTAGGAGGTTGATTAAAGTCACAGAATATAGGAGATCCCCTGTATAAGGACCATATTTGAGTAAAGGTAAAAATCTGGAGCAGAATGAATTATACTTCAGCTGAAGTAAAAAAAAAAAAAAAAAAAAAAAAAAAAAAAAAAAAAAGCAGGGATAGCAATCCTGATCTCAGAGCAAGTAAAAGCAAAAATAGATCTAATTAAGAGATAAGAAAGGAAACAATGTTTTGTTAAAGGATACCACTGATAATGAAGTAATATCAATACTAAATATATATTTTCCAGGTGACACAACATCCAAATACCTAGAGAAGTTAAGTGAGCTAAAAGAAGAATTAAACAGCAAAACTGTAAAGGGCTGAAACTCTGAGCAGATGCACTTGGACAACTGAGCACTTAAGACTAATTACTTATTGGACAATACTCTATTAGCATATTCTTGGAAAATGGCCAGCCCCACTATTCTGTGCTGGCTTGATCTGTTGGTGTATACAGAGAATTGGAGGAGGATTGGCAGGTGGAATAAGACAAGCCAGAGTTACTTTTGGGGGAAAAAAGAGGAGAAAGAAGGTGTAGAGATTGCTGTGTCCATTCCCTTCAGTTCTACTCCTAAGACCAAGAATAAAGACTAAGGGCTTTTGCTCATCCTGACTCTGGCTGGTTTTAAGGCATCCAAGGTGCTAACTTGGTCCTCACAAAAACAATACTAGTGGGGTACTTATGCTTGCTTTATCCGAATTACATGAGTCAAAACACAAAATAAATAAGAAAGAAGTTAAGGAGGTAAATAGAATTCTAGAAAAGTTAGGTGTGATAGCTCTTTGGGAAAAAATGAATGGATAGAGCAAGGAATCTACTTTTTTTTTTTCTTGGCAGTGCATGAAACTTATACAAAAATATTTCATGTATTGGGCAAAAAAATCTCAAAACCAAAAGCATAAAGGCAGAAATAGTAAATGCATTTTTGAAAGATCATGATGCAATAAAAATTACATGTAATTAAAGTCCAGGAAAATTAATATATATCATATTACATATATATATATATATGCATATAAATATATATATGCATATAAATATATATATATACTATATTCTAAAGCAGGGGTCATCAAAACCATTTGCTACTGGCTAAGAAGCAGAGTAGTTGATCAGTAGAATAGTTTAGGTTCACAGGACAAAATAATCAGTGAATATAATAATCTAGAATTTGACAAACCTAAAGACCACAGCTTTGGGGATAAGAACTGATTCTTTGAAAAAAATTTCTGGAAAAATTGGAAATTAGTATAGCAGAAACAAGTCAATGACCCACAACTAATACCCTAAACCAAGCTAATGTTGAAATGGGTTCATGATTTAGACATAAAGAATTATATTGTGAGCAAATTAGAAGAACATAAGATAGTTTACCTCTCAGATCTATGGAGAAGGAAGGAATTTGAGGCCAAAGAAGAATGAGAGTAAATTATTGAATATAAAATGAATAATTTTGATTATATTAAGTTAAAAAAATTATATAAACCAAACTAATGCAGACAAGATTACAACAGAAACAATAAACTGGAAAAAAAAATGTTTACATTCAAAACCCTTGTTCTGATAAGGGCCTCGTTTCTAAAATATATAGAGAGAAATTATTCAAATTTATGAAAATTAAAGCTAAAAGATATAAACAATTTTCAGATGAAGAAATTAGAAGCATATCTACTCATATAAAAAAAAATATGCTAAACCACTATTGATCAGAGAAATACAAAGTAAGACAACTCAAGGGTACCACTACACACCTCTCAGATTAGTTAGGTTGACAGGAAATGATAATGACAGATGTTGAAAGGGATGCAAGAAAACTGGGACACTAATACATTGTTGGTGGAGTTCTGATCTGATTAAATGATTCTGGGAGCAATTTATAAGTATGCCCAAAGGTCTTTGATCAAACAGTTTCATAGACACTGCCTTTGGGCATACTTATAAATCTGCATTATACAGATACCAAAGAAATCATAAAAAATTGAAAGGGACCCATATGTGCAAAAATATTTGTGGCAGCCCTTTATCAAATAGCAAGAAACTGGAAAATGAGTGGATAGTCATCAATTGGAATAAGTTATGGAATGTGAATGTTATGGAATATTATTATTCTATAAGAAATGATCCTCAGGATGATTTCAAAGAGGCTTGGAGAGACTTAAATGAGCTGAGGCTAAGTGAAGTGAGTAGATCCCTGAGATCATTGTATATGGTAACAGCAAGAGGATCAAGTCTGAGGGACATGATTCTTTTCAACAATGAGATAATTCAGGCCAGTTTTTATTGTCTTCTGATGAAGAAAGCCAACTACATCCAGAGAGTGGACAGGGAACTGAGTATGGATCACAATATGCTATTTTCACCTATTTGCTGTTGTTTGCTTACATTTTGTTTTCTTTCTCATTTTTTTTCCCTTTTTGATCTAATTCGTTTTGTGCAAAAAGATAATTTTGGAAATATGTATAGAAGAATCGCACATGTTTAACATATACTGGGTTACTTGCCATCTAGGGGAAGGGGTTGGGAGAATGGAGGGAAAAAGATTTTGGAACATAAGTTTTTACAAGGGTGAATGTTGAAAATTAGACATGCATATTATTTGGGGAAAAAAAGCTTTAAGATTAAAAAAAAAAAAAAACTAAATTTACAACTTGGCACCTTTCATCTATTGCTCTAATAGAAAAATATTTAAATATCCCTTTTACCTGATAGCTTATAACTACTTAAAAGCAAATGTCATAAACTACTCTTCTCCAAAATAAGAATTCACAATCCTTTTATTGATTTCTCAAGTAATATAACCTCATAACTCTTCTTCTGCTTAGTTGAAGATCAAAGTTCTTACCAATATGTCACTTCAGTAGCTGAACATGATTGTAGATGTAGTCTTCCCAAGACAGTTAATAATGTGATGATCATCTCCCTGATTCCAAACAATTTTCCTCTCACTGTAGCCTAAGATGGTGTTAGAATCTTTTTGCTATACTCTATATATAGATAAATATAGATAAAATGGAGGAAAGTTCTATTTGTACAAAAATATTTATAGCAGCTCTTTTTGGGATAGCAAGGAAATGGATATTGAGGGCATGCTCATCAATTGAGCAATAGCTAGCTGAACAATATGTGATATATGTTTTGTGGTATAAGAAATAACAAGCAGGATGATTTCAAAAAAACCTGAGAAGTCTGATGCAAAATGAAGTCAACAGAATAAAGAGAAAACTTTACAGGAATGCTATGCTAGTGAACAATTATAAATGTTTTAGCTATTTTCAGTAATTCAAGGATCCAAGAATATACTAAAGGACTCATGAAAAAGAATTGATGAAGTCTGAATGTTCACTGAAGCATATAATTTTTCACTTTATTTTTTGCTAATGTTTTCTTCCAGAAAATGACTACTATGGACATGTTTTACATGTATGTGCATAACCTATCAGATTTCTTACTATGTTAAGGAAATAGATGGGAAAGAAGGGAGAGAATCTGAAACTCAAATTATATTTTTAATGTTGCAAACTGTTTTTAATGTAATTGGAAAAAATAAGATTATTTTTAGAAAGAAAGAAGAGGAGAGAAAATTAGTGTCCTTTTGGGAAATGAATTATTAAAAAAGAGGGTTTTCCCTTCTTTTTCCTTTGGAAATCACACTATGTCTGAAGAATTAAGGATCTAATTGAACATATAAGGTTGGACATTCAGAGTGAGATGCCTCAAAAAGAAAAAAATTAGTTGAGCTTCAATGCTATCTCATAGTTATATTCTTTTAATTTAGAACATAAATTATTATATTATAAAATAAGTAGTAAACTGCTTAATGTAGAAATATGACCATGGAAAAGAAAGCTGATTTACATCATGTGTCATTACGTCCATTGTGCTATGTTGAATCTTTTCTAATACTCTAACACTGGCAAAAACTGTTTGACATTGTGCAGTGTCTCTAATGTTGGTTGTACATTTTCTACTGAAGTAGTAGCCCATGATATTACATTTTAATTCAAATACATGATACTGTATTTTTTTTAATTTTAAAAATTAATTAGTTAGGGGATGGAGCCAAGATGGAGGAGAGCAGACACAACTCTCTGTAACCTCCTTTAACCTTCTCTCTAACCAACAACATATTAAGCTTTTAAAGCAGTTTTGAAGTCAAAGGATCCACAAATATTTGGATACAACATATTTGTAGAAGATGATACCTTAGAAGAATTTCAGAACAGTACTGTTTGAATCAAGCAGGGGAACAGTCTGCTGTACTCAGAATGTAGTATAGAGACACTGGGGCAAGAAGCTGGAATGGAGAGTCAGAGTATTGTAGCTTCTAAGCACTTGGGAATCTTCTGTGGGCCTCTTAGGGCACTCTGCCCTGGTTGCAAGCAGGTGATTTGTTAGATTTGCTACTAAAGGCAAATTGTAAAACACTGAGCAATGAAAGAATACCAGAGCTAACCCCCATTACCCAGCACTGGAAATCAATCAGCAGAATTGCCCCAGGACAAATTAAAGCTGCTATCACTCCTTTGCATCAAACATACCTCAAACCTTAAAAATAAATAAATAAATAAAAGAAAAAAGAACTCTCACCATAGACAGCTTTTATGTAGAAAGAGAACAGACCTCAAATCCTGAGGTTCCTAAAGGCAAAATAACTTCAGAAGAAACCCCAAGGAGAAACATGAGCTGATCCCCATTTCACAAGGCTTTCTGCAGAGATTACATAAAGGCTCTTTAAAAAGAGTTAGAAGAAAAATGGGGAAATGAAAGGAGAACATTGCAATAAGGATGGGAAAAAATGGAAAAAGAATGGAATGAACAAAAAAAAATTAATTGGCAAGTTGCAAAAGGAGCTAAAAAAGTAACTAAAGAAAATAATACATTAAAAATTAGAATTGAACAAATGGAAGTGAATGAGTCAATAAGACTTTAAGAATCAGTCAAAAAAAATTTTTTTTAAATAGAAGAAAATATGAAATATCTCCTTGAACAAACAACTGACCTGGAAAATAGATCTAAGAGAGACAATCTAAGGATTATTGAGTTTCCTGAAAACCATGATTAAAAAAAAAAAAAAAAAGAATCTAGATATTATCTTACAGGAAATCATAAAAGAAAATCACCCTGATATTTTAGAATCAGAATGTAAAATAGCTATCAAAAAAATCCACAGATCATCTCCTGAAAGAGACCCCAAAATTAAATCACCAAGGAATATCATGGCTAAATTGCAGAACTATCATACCAAGGAAAAGGTATTGCAAGCAGCCAAAAACAAACAATTTCAATAATGAGGATCCACAATTAAGATTACCCAGGACCTAGCAGCTTCTACCTTAAAGGATCAAAGGTCCTGGAATCTGATATTCTGAAAATCAAAGGAACCAGAATTACAACTAAGAATAAGCTATCCAGATAAAATGAGCATTATCTTTCAGGGAAGAAGATGGAAATTCAATGATATAGGTGAATTTCACCTATTTCTAATGAAAAGACCGAATTGAACAAAAAATTTGATCTCCAAACGCAGATCTGAAAAGAAGCATAAAAAGGTAAAAAGGAAAGAACTCTTGAGAACTATATTTCTGTTATGGGCATACTTAGAGAATGTGAATATTATTTGATTTTAATATGATAATATTAAGAAGAAACTAGAGGCGGAAAGGGTATCATACTGGAAGAAGAGGAAAAAAGAAGTAAAATAAGGGAAATTATATTTTATGAAGAGGCAAAGAAAACCTAGTATAATTGAGGAAAAGAAGGGAGGGGGATGAACATTGTGTGAATTTTACTCTCATCAGATTTAGCTCTAAGAGAAAATATCAGACATATTTGGTATCATAAAGAATCTTGTCTCACTTTATAGGGAAGTAAGTGGGAAAGGGGGAAAACAAAGGAAAAGACTAATAGAAGGGAAAACAGAAAAATTAGGGGAAAGGTGTAATAAGGGGGGAAGATTCTAAAGGGGGAGAACTGTTGGAGGAATGTGGTCTTCAAAAGCAAATTACTGGGGAGGAGGGAAGGGCGATAGGAAAGAGAAAAGCATAACTTAAAGTAAATAATATGGCAGGAAATATAGAATTAGTTATTTTAACTGTGAATGTGAATGGAATAAACTCGTCCATAAAACAGAAGCAGATAGCAGACTGGATTAAAAGCCAGAATACTACAATATGTTGTTTACAACAAACACATTTAAAGCATAGTGATACATACAGAGTGAAGGTAAAGGGCTGGAGCAGAATATATTATGCTTCAGGTGAAGAAAAAAAACAAAAAAAGCACAGATAGCAATCCTGATCTCAGATCAAGTAAAAGCAAAGATAGGTCTAATTTAAAAAGATAAGGAAGTAAACTTATATTACTAAAGAGTACCATATATAACGATGTAATATCAATACTAAACATATGTGCCCCAAGTGGTATAGCTAAATTCCTGAAGGAGAAGTTAAGAGAGATGCAAAAAGAAATAGAGAGGAAAAATATACTGATCTCAACCTTGCTCTCTCAGAACTAGGTAAATCAAACTGCAAAATAAATAAGAATCCCCTAATGAATATTGACACAAAAATCTTAAATAAAATATTAGCAAAGAGATTATAGAAAATCATGCCCAGAATAATACACCATGACCAAGTAGGATTTATACCAGGAATGCAGGGCTGGTTTAATGTTACAAAAACTATTAGCATAATTAGCACAATAGCCAAATTAACAAAAATATATGATTATCTTAATGGATGCAGAAAAAATATTTGATAAAATCCAGCATCCATTCCTATTAAAAACACTAGAGAGTATAGGAATAAAATGACTTTTCCTTAAAATAGTTAGTAGCATCTATTTAAAACCATCAACAACCATAATATTTAATGGTAACATTTGGAACCATTCCCAATAAGATCAGAGGTGAAACAAGGTTCCCCACTATCATCATTACTATTCAATATTGTATTAGAAATGCTAACTTTGGCAAAAAGAGAAGAAAAAGAGATTAAAGGAATTAGAATAGGTAATGAGGAAGTCAAATTATCACTCTTTGCAGATGATATGATGGTATACTTAGCAAACCCTAGAGAATCGATTAAAAAAACTATTCGAAATAATCCACAACTGTAGCAAAATTGCAGGATACAAAATATATCTACATAAATCATCAGCATTTTTAAAATCATTAACAAAATCCAATAGCAAGAGATACAATGAGAAATTTCATTTAAAATAACTGTTAATAGTATAAAATATTTGGGAATCTATCTGCCAAGGGAAATTCAGTAACTATATAAGCAAAATTATAAAACACTTTCCACACAAATAAAGCCAGATCTAAACAATTGGAAAAATATCAAATGCTCTTGGATAAGTCAAATTAATATAATAAAAATGACAATACTAGTATCTAAACAAATCTATTTATTTAGTGCAGTATTGCTCAAACTCCCAAGAAACTATTTAACTTACCTAGAAAAAGTAACAAAAACATTTGTCTGGAAGAACAAAAGGTCAAGAATTTCAAAAGAATTAATGAAGAGAAAAAGAAATGAAGGTGAATCAGATCTAAAAAAGCAGTGATCATTAAAAACATTTGGTACTGGCTAAGAAATAGAGAAGTTGATTAGTGAAATAGGTTAGTTTCACAGAACAAAACAGACAATTACTATAGCAATCTAGTGCTTTGTCTGATAAAAAGTATGCTTCATCTCTGTATGTGTGTGTTCTCCAGTCAATATGTTTTGAGTATCCAGAAAGCTCTATAGTGTATGGTGGCTTGATTCAATCATATTCATTTAGTTAAATTGTTGAGTTGGTCTGTTAAGACATAGATCTTTGGTAGATATATAGATGAATAATGTATCTGCTGGATCCAAACTGACTAGGAGGAGAGTGAGCTAGATTTTATTTAAGAAATTGTTTATGTGTGTAGACATGTATGTAGACTATTCTCCTGGTGATGCAAACAATGTATTACAAAATACCACAATCTTTAAAGAATCAAAATTACAAGTGACAACTCCCCAACTATGTAGCATATTAATCAGAATGACCTTTATGTAGAAAAGAAAGTTCAAAGACATGTATGAGCAAAATTATCACTAGAATTATAATCAGTATTTGCTATATATCAGGCACTATAGAAGCAGCAGGGCATACAAAGTAAAAAACAAAATTGTTCTTGTCCTTAATGGGCTTATATTATATAAAGAAAGGTGACATGTACATATAGAAACATTTTCAAAACACATTCAAAATAAATACAAAGGGATTAGGACTAGGAGGCACTAACAGGGGAATTGCCTCATAGGAAATGGGCTTTGAAGAAAAGTAAAAATTTTGAAAGATCAAGATAAGAGACACACAATGACCAACAGGAGGAATACAGAGAGGCTTGGAGAGACATCAACTGATGCTGAGTGAAACTAGCAGAACTAGTGGATCATTATACACTTCAACAATGATACTGTATGAGGATGTATTCTGATGGAAGTGGATATCTTCAACAAAGAGAAGATCCAATTCCCTTCCAATTGAGGAGACAATGATTAAATCTAATTTAGCATTGATTTAATCCTACAACAAATAATGATTTCCTAGTGATGAAATGATTGGTGTATGCTCAGTGGACAACATATAAGCAGGAAGCTCTCAGAGCTCTGGGGACTTTGGGAGATTCAGAACTAGGATTGACTTCTGGGAGATTCACAAGGCAGAAACCCACAATTCCACACTCTTGGAAGCAGAGTCAGATTCATTCCCACTTCGATTTTTGTGCTGGTTGAAGACATTGGGAGGATGAGAGGCTGAAGTTGATTGGAGACATTTAGACAAGAGCTCTGGGGAACCAAGGAGAGAGGAAGACCTCCAAAAAGCTAATCAGGCCCAGGAAAATATTCAGGATTTTGAAGGACACAATAAAGGATCTGGATTTTAACTCCTGGCTGCATTTTGGGATTATTGAACTGAGCTGAAACTAAGGCTGCCTCCAGAAGCTCCCCAAGAAACTTGCCCCCAAGAGAACAATTATAATTTAGAAAAAAAGAACATTACAAACTATAATAATTCAGGAGGGAGATATTTTCAGGCTTAGAGAACTGAGGAATATGTCATGAAATAGACAACATTTAAACTGGACTTTATAAGATGGATAGAAATTTGGCAAAATATTTTCTGTTAAGGTTTGGAGAGACTTACATGAACTGATGCTGAGTGAAATGAGCAGAACTAGAAGATCACTATACACTTCAACAACAATACTATATGAGGACATATTCTGATGGAAGTGGATATCTTCAACATAAAGAAGATCTAATTCACTTCTAGTTGATCAATGATGGACAGAAACAACTACACCCAGAGAAGGAACACTGGGAAGTGAATGTAAATTGTTACCACTACTGTCTATCTACCCAGGTTACTTATACCTTCGGAATCCAATATTTAATGTGCAAAAGAAAATTGGATTTACACACATATATTGTATCTAGGTTATACTGTAACACATGTAAAATGTATGGGATTGCCTGTCATCGGGGGGAGGGAATTGGGGGGGGAGGGGAAATTTTGGAAAAAGGAATACAAGGGATAATGTTATAAAAAAAATTACTCATGCATATATACTGTCAAAAATTTATAATTATAAAAATTAATTTTTAAAAATATAAAAAAAAGAAAAAATATTTTCTGTTCTCTTTCTTATACACCACAAAAGTAATGAAACATTTGAGAAGATACCTAAAATTCATGTACAGAAACAAATTTCATCACACTAGAGAGGTTCCTAGAAGTTCTGGTATTTCCAGAAGTGAATAGCTATACTTATTCAATTTGGAGCAATATTCAGAAGTAAAAACACAAAGGCTTTTTGTAGATCTTAACTAGAGTCTTGGGAAGAGAACCTCAACCCAGTTCCCAGAAATCTTCTTGCTGTATTTTCTATGGTGCCTAACACATTGCTCATGTGGTAAATGAGATTTTAGAAATACAACTAAAAGCTATTAGAAATCCATTTTCATCTAAAGCATTTGGGTTATGGCTATTTAGATCCCTGGAGAAGTCAGGTCTGAATACTTGTGGAAAATACAAAATATACAGAAAGGGAAAAAAAAAACCTTTAGGTCATTTTCTTATGTCCAATTTGGTAATTCTATCTCTAGCATAGGGGGAAAAAATGTGGAAATTTTTGATTGACCTTTAAGAGACCAAGCAAGATATATTCTCTGTTTTTGCATTCTTTATCAGGAAGATCATTTTTCTTCTTGTAGACTTTGGATTTGATATGATTTGGTTAAATAACTTCCTTTTCATACACTTTCCCATAGGCTTTTTGGCAAGGTATGTACTGTGAAATGTTTAAAAAAACAAAAAAATTAAAATCCTGTTTATTCTCAAGATTTCATGTAATCTGTCTATCTCTGTGTCTGTATCTATCTCTCGGTCTCTCTATGTTCTCTCTCTCTCTCTGTTTTTATCTGTCTATATCTCTGTGTGTCTTTCTTTGTGTCTATCTCTGTGTCTCTGTGTCTATATCTCTGTTTCTCTCTGTGTGTCTGTCTTTCTCTCCTTCTTCCCCTCTCTCTCTATCTCTATCTCATTCTTTCTCTGTGTCTGTCATTCTCTCTGTCTCTGTGACTCTCTGTCTCTCTGTGTCTGTCTCTGACCATCTCTCCTCCATTTCCTTCAGTATATCAATATATCCATATCCATATCTATATCTATATCTATATGCACACACACAAATCTGGTATATAGATACACATAATCCACTACCATCATCAAAAGTATTTATGAAACACACTAGATCTAATGCTAAATGCTATGACAAAAAAAAAAAAAAAGAAAATATATATGTGTGTGTGTGTGTGTGTGTGTGTGTGTGTGTGTATATACAATCTTCTATTTGTAATAAGCTATTATGTTCCCAGCACTGTGATAGATGTTGGGGATGGAATTTAAGTAAATGAACCAACTCTACTCTTGAGGAACTACATCTTTATATTCAGTGCTTAAGTTTGGGGTGTATTTCATTAAATAAACAAGAATAGAGCTAAGATATTGGAATAAAGTCAGAGATTGGTCTGAATTATCCCAATTTCCTCTTCAAATAATGTTTTTTAAAGCATCAAAACAAATTCTTAAGTGGCAGCACTAATAAAAGCACGAGGTAAAAACATTTCCAGACAAAGATGCTATTTTTATTTTTTGGATTAAATTTATTTTATTTCATTAAATATTTTCAGATTATATTTTCTTTTAAAGATATTTTATTTATTTAAAGTTAAACTTTAAAATGAATAAAATATCTTTAAAAGAAAATAATGTTTCAGGATAAAGCAGAACATAAAGGGAGGATTCATAATAAAATCATAAATTTCCATTTCAGGGTGTTCATTTTTTTAAATTACATAATAAATACTACACATTGTTTTCAAGGCTACAAAGTTTTGTGCTTTCTCCTAAGTTTTCTTTTAATCTTTGCTGTGTACTTTTATTTTCTTCTTCTCTCCCCACCATGTCACAAAGAAAGCTACAATTAAAAAATGAATATACATATAACTACACAATGCATATATCCATAAACATGCATATGTGGGCATTTGTGTATAAAACCATACTATACATACTGCTATTTATCGATTTTTCCCTCTCTGGAAGTGGAGAGCATCTTTCTTCATAGGTCCTTTATAGTTGATTTCAGGATTTATGAAGGTCAAGATCATTTGACCATTCAAGGTTGTTCTTTTTCATACAAGTCTTTCCCAAAATTGAATGGCTCATCATTTCTTATAGTATAGTAGTCTCTTATCACATTCATACACCATAATTTGTTTAACTATTCCCCAATTGAAGAGCACCTATTATTTTAACCAATCTGCAAAAACAACTTAGAAGTTCAGCAGGAAAGGTCTGTTTCACTAAGGTGAGAATGAAGTGTGGTCTGGCAGAGTCTACTCAACAAGGCAGCAGTGAGAACCTGAGGCCTGGTAAATGACAAACCAAAGCCAATAGTAAGCCAAACCTGACACAAACCAAGAACAGGTCTTGGGAGCAATTGAATAAGCAACAGGAGCTTCCAGAGTTCTCACCCCACAAAAGGTAATGTGGGTTGAACAGCTGGTCAAAAAAGAATTCATATGGGACTGGGAGCAGGACTCTATTGAAAAACCCAAAGTGAGGAGGAGCACTAACATACTAGAGCATACAGATTCAGAGGAGGAAAACAATGATCACAGTTCCAGATGTAAAAGAGTTCTTGTGGTTACTCATAGACCAGAGCAAATGTAAGGAAAGAAGTCACCACACCTCTCCTTAGATTATATCACACTGGAAGTGATAAAAACATACAGATTCATAGAACTAGCTCTGTAAAAATCAGCATGAAAAATGTGAATCTTGGAATGATGCCCCTTCCATTTCAGGAGCATTCTAAAGTTAAAAATAAAGAAATGGGCTAGAAAAAATAAATAGCAAAAAGTAAAGAAAAACAATAAAAAAAATATTATCATAGAAAGTCGTGATGGTAATAGTAAGAGCCCCCCCAAAAAAAACAAAAAAAAAAACTCAGAAGACAAGAAAGTCAAAGTAGCTATAGTTATATTCAAAGCCTCCAAAAATGGGAATTGGTTTCAGAGCCAAAAAATTCATGAAAGAGCTCAAAAGAGATCTTAAAAATAAAGAGAAGTCAAAGAAAAATTAGGAAAATAAATGAGAGTGATGCAGGAAAATTATAGGTGAAAGGTGGAGAGTCAATAGCTAAAAAGGCACAAATACACACATACACACTGACAATAATAACACCTCAAAAAAACAGCATAAGCTAAATGGTTGAAAAAAATAAAAAGCACAAAATTTTACTGAAGACTGCACCTTAAAAAGAAGAATTGGTCAAATGGAAAAAGTTGTACATAAATTGCTGAAGAGAATTAATTAAATTAAAAGAGAAGTATAAAAATGCACTCAAGAAAATAATTCCTGAAAAAATAAAATTGGCAAGTGGAAAATAATGTCCCCATGAGACATCAAGAAACAAAACAAAATCAAATGAATGAAAAAAAAATATTAAATATATCATTAGAAAAACTGGTCTGGAAAATAGCTCAAGAAGGGATAATTTAAGAATTATTGAATTAAAGCTGTGATCAAAAAGATAGACTATACATCATATTTCAAGAAATTATCAAGGAAAACTTCTTTGATATCCTAAAGTTAAATAGAAATTAAAAGAATCTATTTTTCACTTCCTGAAAGGGCTTCTAAAATGAAAAATCCTAGGAATAGTTTAGCCATGTTCCAGGACTCTCACAAAAGGAAAAAATAGTGTCAGAAAGAAACAATTTCAATATCATGGAGTCCAAAAAGCACAAGATTTAGCAGCATCTACACTGAAGTACAGAAGATTTAGAATATGATATCTTATCCAACAAAACTGAGAATAATCCTTCAGGGGAAGAAATGGAAATTTAATGAAATAAAATACTTTTGAAGCATTCCTGATGAAAAGATCAGAGCTACGCAGAAAATTTTATTTTCAAATTCAAAACTCAGGAGAAGTATAAAAGATAAATAGGAAAGAGAAATCATAGGTGATTCAATAAGGTTAAATTGTTTACTTTCCTATGGGAAGATTATTCTTGTAACTCCTAAGAACCTTCTCATTATTAGGGGAGTTAGACATAGTTTACATAAAAAAGTTTCCAGTGGAGGCAAGAAGGGGATTTGGCTCAAAGAGGGAGTAACATATACACACTTAATCATAAAAATTATTTTATCCTACAAGAAATTAGGAGGGGAAATGCTTAAGAGGAATGAAGGAACCATTAAAAAGGAGGGCAGATTGAGAGAGTCAGTGATTAGAAGGAAAGGAAAAATAGGGTGAAAATTTAGAGACACACACACAGAAAGGAAGAGAGAGAGAGAGAGAGAGAGAGAGAGAGACAGAGAGACAGAGAGAGAGACAGAGAGACAGAGACAGAGACAGAGAGACAGACAGAGAGAGAATGATATTTAAGGGGAAATAGGATGGAGGGAAATATACAGCTAATAATCATAAATGTGAAAAAAATATAGCAATTTTCTCTGATAAAAATCTCATTTCTCAAATCTATAGAATTTAGTCAAATTTATAATACAAGTCATTTACCAGTCAACAAATGAAATGCATAATAACATATTCAGATAAACTAAACCTATCTATAATCATATGGGAAAAATGCTAAATTATTATTGATTAGAAAAATGCAAATTTTTTTAAAATGAGGTACCACCTGTCACCACACAGATTGGATAGTATGACAGAAAAGTTGTGTGTTGAGGGGATGTATGAAAATTGGGACATTAAAGCACTGTTGTTGGAATTGTGAATCAACCATTCTTGAGAGCAATTTAAAACTATACTCGAAAGGCTATAAAACTGTGCATATTCTTTTGACCTAGCAATACCACTACTAAGCCTGTATCATAAAAAAATACACAAAATATATGTACAAAAATATTTATAACAGCACTTTTTATGTTAGCAAGGAATTGGACATTGAAAGGGTATCCATAAATGGGGAAATGGCTGACAACATTGTGTATATGATAGTGAAGGAATGCTATTGTGCAATAAGAAAAGACAAGCAGGATGCTTTTAGAAAAAACTTTAAAAACTTATATGAACTGATACAAAGTGAAATGAGCTGAACCAGGAGAATCATGTAGATAATAACAACAATGTTTTACAATGAAAAACTGTGATTGACTTAGATATTTTCAATAATATATTGATCCAGACAGTTCCAAAGGATTTATACTAAAAAATGCTATTTCCCCTCCAGAGAGAGTATTAATGTAATCTGTATGCAGACTGAAGCATATTTTTGACCTTTTATAATTTTCTTTTTTTAAATAGCATTTTCTTTTAGAACATGACTAACATAAAAATAAATTTTACATGACTAAGTATGTATATCTGATATTAAATCACTTACCATTTCAGAAAGGGGGAAGGGGAAGGGACAGGATAGAAAGTTGTAACTCAATTAAAAAAAAAAAAACATGTAAAGGGGAAAATATTAAAAACAAAAACATGAACCACAAAGTGAATAGTGCCATATATACTTCAGGAATGGAAAGGAAATCAAAAGTCAGTTAAGCTCATACAGAGAAGAGAAACACAGAAGTCTGCTTCATGGAGAAACTGACCTTTCATCTTTACATTGTATACTTCTACTTATATAGTTATGGTATTGTTAAAAAGCATAAGGGGGGAAGTATTTTTTTTCCCAATCTGGATCCCATTAAGCCCTGCTTAGAATGAGAGGATGCTTCTTGCCACTCAGAGTGAAGTATTGAAACAATTATCTGAGTAATCAAAGGTAAAATATGTTTACCTAAGTAAAAATGTTAGAAGTAAAAATAATTTGGCAATCCTAAAATGGCTCTTTCCCTCATTTCTCCTGAGACTTTTCCTGAATAGAAGAAATGGACTACTAGCAGATAACAGGTAATAAATAATAAATATTTGTTAAGCACTTACCAAGTGTCAGCCATTGTATTAATAGAATGCAAATGCAAGCAAAAAGACAGTCTTTATGCACAATGAAATTTTGATATGAAGAAAATATTTTATAATTAAGGCTAAAATGTATTCTTTTCCATTTGAACTATCTAGATAACTGAAGTAAAAATCTAGTCAACTTAATTATGTATATCATCACATACTCTTAAGAGTTGGAAGGTACATTAAGCCATATATAAAAATATGCTATTGTTTTGTTGAGGTGAATGGACTCCAGCAAAAGACCATGTCCTTGAAGCAATTCAGTATTTGTGTGGGATCCAGTGAGGAGCAAACTGACTTGTGGAGTGATCTTGTACTGGCATTACCTGCACAGAGAAAGCTGTCCTATACTGATGTCTACTATTATATAATTTGCAGGCTAAGCTATAGATATCAACTACTGAGATTATCTTGTATAAATAGGATCACAAGGACCACCAGTTCAATTACAGATATATACAATTAGCATCATCATCACACCTTGTTCTGGGTCCTTTCCCATTAAAAAAAAATCCAGCTTCTCTCCTTGCTAATTACAAGTTTCTTAGGAACTTTGCTTGCCTTATACCATTATAACAAAACTTTGTCCTTTGACCTAGAGATGGTTTGAACCTGTGAATTCAATTTGTATGACTCCCCAACTCTGTGACTTCTGGAACCTAATTATGACCTGTTGGACATCATTATTTTGGTTATTTCTACCTTGCAAGTCATCTCTCTATTCACCTTTCCAGGTCTTCTGTTTGTTTGTTTTATTTTGTTTTTAAATAGGGTCATAACTTGTTTTACTACTTCAAAGTGATGGGGATATGTTTGCAAAGCTTCATTATTCACAATCCTTCAAAACAACAATACATTTAGTATCATTATTTTATCTTATACTCTTATCTTAAAGCATTTTTTTTATTGAAAGGTAGCACAATTGGTCAAAGTATTATTTTATGATGATCCTACCCTCTGCACTTTAATCCAGGATAAGAAAGGACAGACAAATCTATATTTGGTAATATTACAATAGTACCATTAAAATAGGAATTATTCCAAGTTAAATAAAACTGACTGGCAACAGAATATGGGATTTCCCCATGAAACAATAACATCAAGTATTAGATTGCTAAATTCCAACAGATAATGTAAAAAAAAATAAATAAATAAACCCAGAAACTTGAATTTCATTTCAATTTCTTTTTTGCCAAGTTGTTTTCTTTGTTCCCTCCCACCACCACCAAAATCCATTCATTTCTTTACATAATTGATTTTTTTTAAAGTTTGCTTCATTTTTGTGATTTTGAAATGCACTTAATTTCTTTGGAAGTTTTCATAGGTGAAATCAAGTAGGGCAGAAGACTCATTCTTGATTGATTCCTAAACTCAGTCATTTAATAATATTTATAAGGATTTGTCTATTATCTTTGACTTTACAATGTATTCCTTTTTTATTACTGGGATGATATTAAGATATCAAATAGTTCTATTTTTTTAAACTTTTGTTTCTGTACTGATGCTCCTACTATCCCATTTTACAGATGAGAAGTCCAGAAATGTTAAATAACTGATTATCATAGTAAGAAACCCACTGGTAGGATTCATGAGTTATAACAAAAGAAAGATATTCCTTAAACTTTTAGGACTAATCCTAGAGGTCTGAGGGGATATAGTAGAAATGCTCTAGGGATCTAAATGACCTATGCAAATTGGACTTTGGAGTCAGGAAAACAGCTATAGCATAGGATTGTGATTTAGTCTTCCTTAACCCCACACCAGCCTCTGACTATATAGTACACAATTAATGTAAAATATATCATTCTTTTTTTATATTTTCTCAAATATCTTGTCTTCTTGAGTCATTCCAACTTTTATGATTTCTCTTTATTCCCATTAATCTCTCTGGTCATTACACTTACCTTGTATTCACTTTTTTCTCTTCCTAATCTTAAACCTCATAATTAGCCAGTTTATTGTGTTCCCATCCACTGTAACTTTATCCTATTAGCACAAATAACTTTCCCAAACCCAACTCTGAGTTACAACCACCATCGGTCTCCATTTCTATTTTTTCCTTGCTTCGGAACAATTTCAAAAGAAATCACTTAATGTTGATCAGTCAATAAACATTTATTTAGTTTCCAGACTCATGCAGGAGCCTTCACTTTAAATTTAACTTATCTAATCTAAATTTAATCATCACTACAGTAAACTAATTTTTCTACTCCTCCCTCTTTGATTATCTACATCTGTTGATTCTATAATTTTTTTCCTCAGATAAGGGGAATTTTCTTTATCTAGTATTCCAATTTTCTCTTCCCTCTTCCAGCTTTCTACATCTTCCCCTCATACAACTTTCTCAGATGATGAACTTGATTGATATTTTAGTGAGAAAATATGTAATTTGCCATGAGCTCCCTCTGTTCCTATATTCCATACTTTTGGTATCATCCTTATTCTTTCCTGATTTAGTCTCTGAAGTCAGCCTTTCTCTTCACTAAGGAGAACTTCCATACTTTTACCATTAATTCTAATCCCCTCCAAATATATTTAACTACTTGATTCCTACTATTATCCTTTTTAAAAATAAACTGAAATCTCTAATTACTGGCTTATCCCTAGTTATCTACTCCAAAAATATCTCCCTTTGTTAAAAGAAATAAATTAATGAATATATTAATTTCAAAATTCATTTGATCCTACCATCCCCTCAATTATTATTATACTATATATTTCTTCCTTTCACAACTAAACTAGAAAAAGCTAACTATATGTACCACCTTTTCATTCTCTCATTTAATTTCTTCTGGTTGCATTATTCAATTTCCCTCCAAAATCTGTAAAACTTTCCAAATTCTGTAATTTTCTCAATCGCATCCTCATTTCTTTAGTATTTTTTATCTCCTTTACAAGCTGTTTACTTATTTTCATGATTTTCTTGCACCAATCTCATTTCTCTTCCCAATTTTTTCTTCTACATCATTTACTTGGTTTTCAAAATCCTTTTTGAACTCTTCCATGACTACAGAAAAATTCATACTTTTCAGAGAATTTAGATGTAAGAGTTTTGACATTGGTTATGTTCTTTTGAGTGTTTTGAACTTCCTTATTACCATAGTAACTTTCTATGATTAGAATACTTTTCTGTTGTTTGCTCTTGTTCCCATCCTATTATTTGACTTTTAACTCTTTGTTAAAGAGGACTTTGCTTCTGGATTAGATGATGCACTGACTGTTCCAAGGTTCAGTGGTTTTATGCCAATGTTTTTAGAGCTAATTCTAGGGACCTGCAAGCTTCCAGTTCTTACAATATGGTATGACCTAAAAAGAGGTGTGTTTATTACTCCTGACCTGTGTTCGAGTCTGTCAGGGACCACTGCTGCTCTTTTCTGCCCTAAAACTGTGAGGAAGGTCTTTGCTCCACTACAGTCACAAGCTCTTGCAGTGCCCTGGGAGTGCCAACCGGAACTGTGGACTTAGATCTGTGTATGGGCAAAGCAATAAAGTCTTCCCTTAATTCTGGCAAAAAGATCCCTATAATCTCCTTCTGATCAGTTGTTCGACCCTCTTACCATGTGTAGGTTGAGACTTCCAGAAGCAGTTGCTACTTTTAATTCAATAGTTCCCAATGCCTGTTCATTTTGCTGGCTCACCATAATGAGATAGGTCTTAACTACCACGTTTCTAAATTGTCTTTGGCAAGTGCAATGAGATAAACTGTCAGTACTATCACTGAATCAGTCTCCCTGAGGCCTGATGTTAGTTTGCTGGGACTGCTCTAGTGAATGGACCTTTCTTGATAATTCTCCAAATTGGTTCAGGCCATAAAATTGTTTCCCTCCATCTTTTTGTGGCCTCAGCTGCTTTAGAATTTGTTTAGAATCACTATTTAAAGGTACAGAAAACTATCTTTTTCCACAATCCTGTCATTTATACAATTGAAATATGCCTTATATCATCTCTTTATGACTCTATTTTAGCCCTAAAGCCACTCTATTAATTCTCTCTTAATTATATATCCTCTCTACCATTGTAAATTTATTTTTCTGGCTTTAGTCTTTCATAATTTGAATTGATCATTGTGTGATAACAATACTCCTTTGCAGAAATATTCAGTGGTTCTCTATTTCCTATTAAACATTATAGAAATTTTTTAGCCACATATATGAGACCTCACCCATGCCTGGCACAAACTCTCAATTCATCTTTACTAATAAAAATATTATTTTTTTTTTCATTCTAGGCTTGTAATCACCTCCATAATGAATTCAATTTCCCACACCACCCCTTAGCTATAGGGTATTCTTCCTCTTTGTACCTCTTAGGTCACTTGACCTAATTTCTAAAGTTTTATTTATCTATAGCAATCTGCTTATTTGTCTACTTTGACCCCAAATTCATTGAAAAAGATGATTTTATCTTAAAATTTTATCTTCATATCTCTTAAGGACTTAATAACTGTTTGGTGGAACAGAATGAAAAATAGTGTAATTTACAGCCAAACAAACAAGAATAAGGATACTCTCAACATGACAGTTCTTTATTACTACAAAATTGTTCTAGGCTAATTTCAGATTAATTTATTGCAGCTTGAAAACCATAGAAATACAAGGCTATTAACCAAATAAATTCATAAAAATATAAAAATAGCACCAACTTTATCCTCTGATTATTTAGCATGCTTTCATCTCATGATTCCAAAATTCCTGCATCACACTTTTACTCATTCCTCCACCCTCTTATCTTCACCCATTTAGAGTAACTAGAGCATTGCAGGTTCACTTTGCAAACATTTGGTAAGTGCAAATTGAGTACAATGTGTTACACCATTTTACCCATTGGGTTGCCTTCTAATGAGGGATGCCAGTAATTACTCTTCCAATGCACATTACACAATAATCACAGTATCCCCGAAGATGCAGGGAAATCATCCTGCCACTTCTGCAACTCTTCAAAACACTGTAGGGAGGAGGTTGGCTGCCAGCCAAGGACAACTAAGGAATGAAAAAAGAGCAAAGGGGGTCCTGAGGATGGTCACATGACAGGAGAATACATAGGATTTCTCTGCTTTCCATTGGGAAGAGGCTCTTTACAGTATAATTTTATCATGGCTGATATTCAATCAAGAAGGCAAACATAAATCATCATAAGAATCTATTCATTTTAACAGAGCAATTGTTCCTTAGCCTTTTAAAGTATTTGTTTATTTATCTCATTGGGAGAAAATAAAAGCTTTATGGAAGCCTGAAGATGGTACTAATTCAAGTTAGAATGTCTTCCTTTAATGTCTGAGAAGTTTAGTGATAATATGTATTATTATTACACCATGGAAAGGAAATGAGATGAAATGCTGGAAATCCAAATGGTATATGATATATCAAATCAACACCAAAGTAAGGATAATACTTTAATGATCAGTACTGTCACCGAAATGATATCTTATGTGTATCTGTTTAAGAAAGAGATGTTTTTATAGTCACCAATTTGCAAAAGCTATTTCTCTGTATTTTGTGCTAAATGTAATTTTTTACAGATATATTTTAGGGAGGATTTTATATATTATTTTGTTTATAAATGAAAAACTATTTGGTTTGTTTAGGCTTGGTAAAGTAGCTCTTAAAGACCATATTCTCAAATTTAGGTCATTGATACTATTAATGTCAATTGATATTCATTAGTATCTCAACATTTAATTGTTCCAAAAAATTTTGGATGAAATTATTTCATAAATGTCTGAGATTATTTTAATGCTTCAATTGATCTTACCAATATTTTTCTCCATTCAGTGATGCAAATTGCAAGTCATTCATAACTTTTTCTCCTCAGAATATTTCCTCCATGTCAACATAGGCTTATCCATTTTTTTCCTGTTCCTTTTACTTCTTCCTTTCCTTTGAAACTTCATTGGCCAATATTTAGGGGCAATTGTTTTCCATCATTTGATTTTTTAAAAATGCTTTAGATACTCATGTATTAAATGACTTTCCCATGAACATATAGCCAGTATGTATCAGAGATGAGACTTGAACCTCAGTCTTCCTAACTTCAAAGCTACAACTTTATTACTATTTCCTTTCTGTCTATCTGTTAATCCTATTATTCAGAGATTCAAGTGATATAAAATTTAATTTAAGGTATAACTGAGATAAGAGATTATATGATATGGTGGAAAGTGTCATTTATCAATAGATAAGACCAGTCCTGACTTTACTTTGAAAAAAAAAAAATGACTTTGGTTAAGGAATTCACAACAATCCTGAGACAAGGTGTTAAAATTCTTTATCCACATCAAATAATATTAAAATTGAAAAAAATACAATCACCCCTCTCTTTTACAATTGAGGCCTATGAGAACCAAAAAAAAAAATAAGTAATTTATCTCAATGTCACATAACTAGTTGGTAACAAGGTTGTGGCTAAAAGCCATGTTTTCTCACTTCCCCTATTTAGTGCTTTCCAGTGAACTGACCTGCCTCAAAGCTTGCTTCCAACTTCAAAATTTTATATCTTATTTGTACTAATTTTTTATTCATTTCCAGAAAATTATCTTTCTAGCATTTGAACCTACTAATAAAAGTGATAATTAAGGGAATATGGGATTTTTCAACCTATTTTACTTATGGGAGCATCTATCTACTTATTATATATACATTTTTTCCATATGCAGCATTCAAAGATCTTCACCAACATTAATTCATTAAATCTTATTGCCATCAATTATTCAATATCAATATTTGTAAAAGCCGCCAAGAGCGTTTGGGAGATAATTCTGGGATACTTGCTATGTTCTCTATTAAAAAGTAAACCAATGGTGAAAAAGATCTAGTAACACTTTAATTTCACCCACTTTTTTTGAATTTTCACCCACCATTATTTCTCCCACTTCATTTATATGATTGCACAATCTATCTTCTGTGCCTGATGTGTTCTTCCTCCTCAGTTGCACCTTTCCAAATAATTCTATTTCTTCAGCCTTCCTATCTTTGGATGCTATCATAGGATTTGCTATTCAGGAAAGGGGGCACTAATATTTGTTCCTGGTCCCAAAACCTTTACTTCCCAGGGTTTTCCTTATCTCTCCAGACTTCTTACCTTTGTTTCTCTTACCAATACTGATTACTACTAATCAGAAAAATGATTAGAACTCACATTTATCTACACTTTCATAGTAAATAAAACTCATGACACATATACTATGAGATTATTAGGGAGTCATAATAAACTCTCTTTTGTGACAAAAGATAATACTCAAAAATCAACAATTAGTTTCAAGTTACCAAAAAATAAATAAATAAATAAATAAATAAAATAAAATAACACCCCTAAAATAGAAAAAGAAAATAAAACCTTAAAAGCAAACCACATTTGCTTTGACTGGCACATAGTTCACAAATCAGTGATTTGTGCAAATAGAAATACTAAACAACAAAGAAACCAGTGGGTTTTTTTTTAACTTTTCAATACAGTATAAGTTTCTTTCAAATTTCATTTTATGATGGCAAATTACATTGTTGACTAAGTCCTATCAATTGTCATATGGCATTATGCTTTTAAATAAAATTACATTAGGAAACTATCAAAGAAAAGTAAGTGGTACAGAAACAATTAAAAATCTAATTGGGAAATACTTAACAAAATAAATTAAAATGCAATAAAGATATATTACAATATATTTTAAAACAAATCACTATGTCATAATCAAGTCTTTTTTATATGAGTTATTGGCCCAATCTGATACCATTATGTGTGTGTGGGGGGGGGGGTTGGATTTTGTTGTTGTTGTTTGTTTCTTTGTTTTTGTTTGAATTTTTTTTTACTATCTGTCAAAATTTAGCAAAATATCGCATGATGGCCAAATCCTGGTTGTTGCCTCTTTTTGTGTGACCAGTGAAGTAAGAATAATTTTTACATTGTTAAATACAACATTTTAGTTAAAAATGTAAAAATATCTTAGCTTGGTGTACAAAGGCAATTGCTAACTCTTAGTCTACAATTAAGAAAGTGCTAGAAAAATGTTAATGATACATGACTTGTACCTCTTTTTTTATGTAATTCAAACACTGAACCAGAGATGTGCCCTTAATAAATTCTTCTTGAACTGAGTTGAAAGTAGAATACTTGAAAAAGGTATAAAAAGGATATGATATGAAACGAGGTGAAAATTATGCATTGCACTTAGATTACAGAGTGCCTTAAAAACCATTCTGGGTAATTGTGTACTATGATAGAGGCAAGAAAAAAAAAAACAAAAAAAATTATGAGCACAGTACCTCATATATGGCACATTGCACACATTTTATTAATGCCTGAAGAATGTCATTTTTTAAAGAGTGCACCTGTAAAAATATAGAAACTTCTTTAGAAGAAACAGCTCTTTATTATACAAAGCTTTTGCTATTACAAAATGCTTTCTATATACTAAATCCATATGATCTTTACATCAATTTCTTGAAATAGGTAGTATCAGCATTTACCACCCCATTGTACAAATGGGAAATTAAGGATATGAGATGTATTCAAATCTACACAACCAGAAAGTAGCCAATAATTCTAAAAAACATTCTTGTAAAAGTCACTCTAAGAACTACTTTTCTAACATCAAACTAAAATACGAGTAAATTTGCTTTCATTGTAATCTATTTTGTGTCAATATATTGAATAAATTTTCTACTAAGGATTTTGCTATCTAATGTCATACCAATTTGATACCTTCTCAATTTCTGAACTGATTTCAAATAATTCTTTTAAGTAAAAACCGCAGATAACAATACAAAGAAAACTTTTTTTTTTCTTTATTGAAACATTTATAAAAGAGAGAATGAAATTCAGGAACTCAAGATTTACCCAAGCTCTGACCTTGAACATATTTTTTGTTTTAAATAGGACATTGCCTGATTTATTCCTGGCTTCCCTAAAATCAACATTAGATCAAGCTTCTGAATAGACTTTTGAGTTAAGTAATAATGTTCCATCTTAAAATATCATGGAAGGACTTCAGGAAGGATCTATCTCAATTGGATAGGGAGGAACTGAGTCCAGCACAAGTACAACTCAGAGAGATCCAGCATGGGGAAGGCCAGTGAGGGAGGCTGCAGGGAATCTAGCAGGAGTCTCTTAGGCAAAATAAAGCAGCATCAGTTACTCTGTCCTGGTTCAGAAGACCAGATCAGCAGACCAGCTGTGAGACCTCCAATGTAACTACAAAAGGCAAATTGTGGGCCCCTAAACCCCCACATAACAAGTAAGACTTGGCAAAGCCACTTGGCACAGTTGGTGAAACCTGCAGCACCAGCATTGTCAGTGAGAAGCTACTGCTTCCCAGCAGAAGAAGCTTGGAACAATCTCACTTGTGCCCTAAGGGCAGACCTCAACCTTTAAAAAAATGAGCAAAAAAGCTTTAATCACAGAGAGCTATTGTGGAGACAGGGAAGACCAGAACACAAACCCAGAAGAGAGCAACAAATGCAAAATGTTTACAAATGAAGTCTCAAAGAGAGATATAAACTGGTCTCCAGTTCAAAAAGCTTTCTCAAAAGAGTTAAAAAAAAAAATATATATATATATATATAACATGAGAGAGAGAGAGAGAGAGAGAGAGAGAGAGAGAGAGAGAGAGAGAGAGAGAAATGGAGAAAATATGCAAGAGCTGTCCAGAAGAGCTCTGAAAGTTTGGGGAGGAAAGCCAACACCTTGGAAAGGAAGCATAGGAATTAACTGCTTAGTTAATAAAAACTCCTTAGAGAATAAGTTTGATAAAATGGGGGAAAATATACTGAAGAAAGTAACTCCATAAAAATAGACTTGGAGAAATAGAAAAAAAAAACAATCAATTGAAGAAAACAACTCCTTTAAAAGTACAGTTAGCCAAAAGAAAAAGGAGGTAAAAAAGCTCAGAAGAAAATAATTTACTAGACTTAGACAAATGGAGGTAAATGACTAGATGAGAAAATAATAATCAAACAAATTTTTTAAAAAATGAAAAAAAATAGAAGAAAATGTAAAATACTTCCTTGGAAAAAACATCTGACTTGGAAAATAAACCCAGGAGAGAGAATCTAAGAATTATTGGACTACCAGAAAACCATGAAGCAAAAAGTTTACACAACATCTTTCAAAAAATCATCAAGTAAAACTTACCCTGCTACCCTAGAACCAGAGAATAAAATAATCATTGAAACATGTCTCCTAATTTAAATGGTTATCATCTCTAAAATGTTAGGTTGAAAAGCTAAGTTCTAAATTCCGTGATTTAATGAACATAAAGTTATGGTTTCCCACAAGTAAAGGAAAATTTTTTGGCATCATTTATCCTCACCCCCACAAAAAACAAGATAAAAGTCCATATTTTATAGAAAACTCTCAATTCATTATAGGATACTTAACTTATTTATTTTCATGGTAGAAACCTACGAGCTATGTTTCCTTATTGTATCAATATGGCAATTTCATTTTGTAAAGCAATAAAGCATTTGTAATTTTGGAAGCATGATGAGGTAGGGAAAAACAATAAAGTAAAATTAATGTTAATTAATTCTTTTTTGACCAGAAAGAACTTTTTAAATAATTGGATATTTTTTATTGGGGATTTGACTATGGAAAACATAAAATGTTATGTGTGGTAATTAGGAATTTGGAACCCTATTACAAGCAATTTTAAAAGGACCACAAATTTACTTCCTGGGGAAAAGGTCAGAAGAGAACAGAGAAGTCCGTTTTAGAAATGCTTTGACAAATGCAGAACATTCAGAGGAAGTTGACCAGGATAAAGAGAGGACCAGAGAACATTTCATATAAGAATCATGTGAAGGTAATTCATCCTTCATTTTCTTTTTCTTTTTTTTTTTTTTTCACATTATTGTATTACTTTATTTTTGGTGGATGTCAGGCACAGAGATTGTACAGAAAATAGATTCACTCCAGATATGCCTGTTATTTGATAAAATTGTATATCGTATCAAAAACTAAAATACTATATACCATACTTTCTTTTTTTTTTTCTCTTTTTTAAAAATTTTTATTAAAGTCTTTTACTTACAAAACATATACATGGGTAATTTTTCAACATTGACCCTTACAAGATCTTTTGTTCCAAATTATCCCTTCCTTGTCCCCATCCCCACCCCTAATTGAAAGATAGTTCAATACATGTTAAATATGTTAAAATATGTGTTAAGTACAATATATGTATACATATTTATACACTTATCTTGTGCACAAGAAAAATCAGATTAAGATGCAAGAAAAAAAAAAACTGGGAAAGAAAACAAAATGCAAGCAAATATCAACAGAAAGAATGAGAATGCTATGTTGTGTTCCACACTCTGTTCCCATGGTTCTCTTTCTGGGTGTAGATGGCTCTTTTCAACACTGAACAAGTGGCACTGGTTTGAACCATCTTGTTGTTGAAGAGAGCCATATACATCAAAATTGATTGTTGTATAATCTTGTTGTTGCCATGTATGATGATCTCCTGGTTCTGCTCATTTCATTTAGCATCAGTTCACGTAAGTCTCTCCAGGACTTTTTGCAATCATCCTGCTGGTCATTTCTTACAGAACAATAATATCCAATATCATTCATATACCATAACTTATTCAACCATCCCCCAGGTGATGGGCATTCATTCAGTTTTCAGTTTCTTGCCACTACAAAAAAAGGCTGCCACAAACATTTTTGCACATGTGGGTCCCTTTCCCACCTTTAAGATCTCTTTGACATGTAGTAACATGCCCAGTAGTAGCACTGCTGGATCAAAGAGTATGCACAGTTTGATAACTTCTTGAGCATAGTTCCAAATTGCTCTCCAGAATGGCTGGATGTATTCACAACTCTACCATCAATGTATTAGTGTCCCAGTTTCCCCACATACCCTCCAATATTCGTCATTATCTTTTCCTGTCATCTTAGCCAATATGACAGATGTGTAGTGGTATCTCAGAGTTGTCTCAATTTGCATTTCTCTGATCAATAGTGATTTGGAGCATCTTTTCATGTGGCTCTAAATAGTTTCAATTTCTTCATCTGAAAATTGTTCAAATCCTTTAACCATTTATCATTTGGGGAGTGGCTTGATTTTTTATAAATGAGTCAATTCTCTATATATTTTAGAAATGAGGCCTTTATATGAACCTTTTCATCCTTCATTTTTAAATTGAACCAATGACATTGCCATGGGATAGGTGATGTCTTGGCTTGTAGATTTAAGTGAGGTAGATTTTCATAAAGTCATTAGCCTTACTCATTCTTACAGACTCTTTAGATCCAGGCAAGACAAATAAACAAACAAACAAAAACAAGAAAACAAGTCAAGACAACTACTGCATCCTAGACAACTGGCTACAATGGATTTATACATCCTGGATACAATGAATGAACATTTTCAATGTGTGACCAAGCTCCAATTGCTCAACACTATCTTCTTCCTCTACCTAATGTCCATTGGAATAAATTGTTCTAGTCCACCCATTCTATAGAAATTCTTCACGTACTTGGGATAGGCATCCTCATATATCATTGACAGATTTGAGATCTGTCTAGTTTAATCCATTTGGCAAGACAATTTACCAACATCTTATTGCTCTAGGTTTTTTTGCACCAAACAACTGCTTATAAAACAAGTTCAGGCACTCTGGGAGCTCACATTCTAATGAGAAATGACCCATGCAGTTTCCAAGCCATATGAGTTTCTTTGATTCTGAAATTTAAAGAGGTTGACTCATCTGTCACAGTGAACATTTTTGAAACAGTTTCATTGAATCATCTGGTTTTTAAAATAAGCCAAAATTTTACAATAGGTCTTATCCAATAATGAGATAAGTGTGAAAATGAGAGATGAACTATAAAAAAATTAGAGGATTAAAACTTTGAGAAATAGAGATTAAATTTCTAGCCAAGTATGAATCCACAAAAACTAATGTAGAAACTAAATGTGTTATATGTTTTGATTTCAGTAAAGCAGAATCTAATGAAAATGTATTTCTAGAACACAGTGAAATTGAACGTTATGAATATTGCCTTGTGATTTTAAATGATCTAAATTACAAAGCAAAGGAAAACAACAAATGTCAAAGAAGGGGTTTAAGAGACACATACTTCTGGGATGCAAGAAGGTCAATCCCAGTGCTTTTTTTTTTATTGTGAATCTCTGGTAGCAAAGAGACAGGCACATAGAAAAAGCTCAATAAATCCTTTTTAACTTATTTGTATTTTGATTTCTTTATGATGTTGAAATCTCCAGAAAGTATACACTTATCATAATAGTATGAATGAACCTGTTCTCAAAACCTAAGCAAGTCCTAGAAATTTCTACCATCCAACAAAAGTTAGTCTCTGCATTAAGCTTTTGAATTATAAAGTAACTCAGAAGATGAATTCTATAGTCACAGGAAACCATTAAACAAAACAAAACAAAACAAAAAAAAAAGTGAAATTCCTTTTGGTGCTCTTTGGACCCATTCTAATTATGCAGAGTAATGCAAAAAAGAAAGTTTAAAACAACACTTATTTTATATAAATGTAAGGATTAATGTTTGAGACTCTAAATGCAAGATCCCAGCCCAGTGAATAATAAATGGGTCCACCAGTGGACAAACAGTTGCATAACAATATTGACATTCTATTTACAATGAAACCAGAAGTCAAAGGGAACTGTAGCTAAGTGGAGAAATAGCTCTGAAGTTTTTCCTTAGACAAACAAAAGAATTTCTTTTCTGATAGAGCCAAAAGCTATAAGAATCATTTCACTGGTCACTTATCCCTCCTATTAAAGTGTTCATGATGAGTATTTGCAAAAAAAAAAAAAATCTTGATTTTACCAATTTCTGTTGTAGAGGATTAGAAGGCTGAAAAACTATGAGGAATTCAATAAAACTTTCCAAACTAAAACTGCAAATATATTAATATTATCATTTAATTGCAAAGATGGACACAGTTCATCAGCAAAGCCATAAAGAACAGGAAAAACCACATATCCCTAAACTATAAAGAAAACTCATATATATTTCTCATGAATAAATAAAAAATTCAGGAAGCACTAAACTTGATGATCAGTAAGTTCATAAGCATTTATTAAGCCTTTACTATTTGCCAAATACCATGCTAATCTGAAAATATCAAACCAAAAAGATATCTTAGTTATCCTAATGTAAACTCCTTTGGAACAGATACAACCTTTTTGGTTGCTGTTCCTCATAATTTATATGCTGTTTACCAACTCCTTACATTTGTGCTAGTTCATACCTATTCCTGAAATGTCCTTCCTTTCCTCTGACTCTTAGCTTCCTTCAAGATTCAGCTCAAATCATACCTTCATCAGGAAGCTTTTCTTTCTCCTTGTTGCTAGTCCCTTCCTTCTGATATTACCTTCCATTTATACTGTGTGCATGTGTATGTAATATGCAAATATACGTATGTATATATATATATATATGTGTGTGTGTGTGTGTGTAGGCTCATATATATATGTATTTATGTTCATAAACATACATACCTAGACAAAGTTATATACACATACATCTATGTATAGGTGTATATATGTTATATTATGTGAACTTAGTTATCTTAATTATATATAATAAGTAGTTCACTATGGAAGTATTGTGGAGTATATGGACCAACAAACATCAGAGAAAAATGAATTTTATTATATTCCAATGGACAGGAAATGACTATATAGGAATATATAAATCATTTCTTAATCAGCTGTCTTTGAAGTTAGACCAATTACAGAATAAAGATCAACATCAATACTAATTTACAGGAATAAAAAATGAGAAGAAAAATGTATCTGCTATTAAAAAATTAAATATCATCTATCTTAGCAAGTTGTAAACATTCAAAATTGGAAAATGAATAAATGGACAATAGATAAAGCAGCAGAAATTGACAGATGATCACTATTTTCTAATAAAGTTTGATTAATATAAATCAATCACTACAATGAAGAGATCAAGGGAGTCTAGGAACTATGTCAACCAGCAAATATTTGATATCCTTGAAAAAATCAGAGATATGGGATTCAATACCAGTTTAAAGTACAATCAATAAAATTATAGTGTTGCAAATTTATGTAGAGTTCCACCACATTAGACATAAGAAATAAGGGAGAAGACAAATGTATAGAAAGCTTAGGAAGAGATCCAATTAAAACATAACATAACATGACCACTTAAGAATGAAATTGCACTGAAGGCCATTCTATGTTTTATTTTGTTACATGTATTCCTATGTCCCAAGAAAATAATCTACTAATGTATTATTTTTATATGGGAAATGAGATTTAATGTCTATTACCAGAAATTAACTTTTCCAAAAGCTATGTTATTACCAGAAGCACAAGAAATGTCTGATATCTTCTTTAGATTTTCTATGTAAACATCTTCATTTCTGTTAATTTATTTTAAATGCTGGGATCTCATTGATGTGAGTACACTCTGATTGGTTCAACCAAGTGAATGCCCTTGAACCCCATGGGGTTCTTTTTATAATTTCTCCATATATGAATCCACCCAATAAGCTTAAAGATTTTAAAAATTTTATAGCTTTTTTGTTTTTTCCAAAAACATGTATAGTAAAATTTGTAAAATTTTGTGTTCCAAATTTTCTCCCTCCTTCCTCTCTTCCCCTTCTTCTAGACACCAAGCAATCTAATATAAATTAAATACGTACAATTTTTCTAAGCATATTTCCATATTTGTCATGCTGCTACAAGGAATATCAGATTAAAAGAAAAAAAAAAGAGAAAAAAAGGAAACAACAGAAAAAAGATGAAAATACTATAATTTGATTCTCATTGAGTCTCTATAATTCTCTCTCTATTCATCTGCAGATATCTTTTTCCATCCTATGTCTATTGGAATTGCCTTGAATCACCTCATTGTTAATAAAAAAAAAAAAAAAAGTCAAGTTTGTCACAGTTGATCACCACATAATCTTGTTGCTGTGCATAATGTTCTCTTGGTTCTGCTCATTTCTTTTTAGTATTACTTTATATAAGTCTTTCTAGGCTTCTTTTAAATTTTTAACATTGAAACACAAGGACTTACTATAGCAGAGGGCATTAGCATTTTTTGTCATGGATCACTTCAGCAATCCAATGAAGCTTATGGATCCCTTATCTGAATATTTAAATATATAAAATTAAAATGCATACAATTTTAAATGAAACCAATTATGTTGAAATAATATGTATTTCCATCCAAAATTTTGACCCCTCCGAGATCTGTGGACCCCATATATAAGAATCCTTAAAATAGATGAAGCGTCTACCTCCTTTTCCAGTATTCCATAATATTGATGATATTTTTTAATACCACTTCTCTTGTATAGTCCTTCAATGGCAATATCCTTTAGGTAACTTGTGCATAACATTCCTTCTGATGGTGCTATAAGCTATAAAACAAAATGACAAGTGCCTGTAAAATTAAAATTATAAGTTATTCTAAGAACAGGTCATCTCATTTATTCCTTCAACTATATTTTACAGAATTCTCTATTTCCAAGATTCAGTTTCTATCCCTTTCTTTAAGCTCTTCATATATATAAAAGTTACCAAAAAAAATAATGCAAAATAAAACCTATTCTTAAACAAGTTACATATAGGAAATTCCCATTGTCAGAAACACCACAAAAATATTATTTAAAAGAACAAAGAGTTACATAAGAAGGAAGAAAAAAAAGAAAAGAAAAAAAAAAGGAAAGATGCATTTATTAAGAATCTACTTTGTGCCAGATATTTCACAAATATTATCTCATTTGATCCTTAAAAGAACACTGGGAGGTAGGTTCTATTATTTTTTAATTCGTTTCTGATTTTATTTTCCCCCTGTTACATGAAAAAAAAAACAAAACCCACATTTTTTTGCAAAAAAAATTCCTTCTCTTCCTCTTTCTCCCTCCCCTTCATGAGAATGCCATCAATTCAATGAATGTTACACATATGTAGTCATGAAAAAGATCTCCATAATAGTCATGTTGTAAAAGAAAAGACAGATAAAAAACAACTCAAGAATAAAAGGGGGAGCATGCTTCAATCAGTATTCAGACACCTTCTCTGGGTATAGTTAGCATTTTTCATCTTAAGTTCTTCAGAGTTGTCTTGAATTATTGTATTGCTGAGAAAAATTATTCATAGCCCATCATCTTCCAATATTGCTGTTACTCTGTACATAGTATGGTTCCCTTTGCAACAGCTCATGGAAGTCTTTCCAGAATTTTCTGAGAGTATCCTGCTCATTATTTTTCATAGAACAATATTATTGCATCATAGTTACATTCAACTATTTATTCAGCCACTTCCCAGTTGACTGTCATTCCCTTAATTTCCAATTCCTTGCCCTCAGGAAAGAATCACTATAAAAATTTTTAAACAACAGGTCTTTTTCCTTCTTGTTGTTTTCTATCTATATAGACTTAGTAATGGAACTGTATGTCGAAAGATATACATGATTTTATAGCCCTTTAAGCATAGTTCCAAATTGCTCTACAGAATAGAATGATTGAATCGGTTCACAACTTCACCAACAGTACATTGATTTTTCATTTCTCTTCCCAATTTTTCTTCTGCCTCTCTTTTTTAAACTCTTCCAGGGCCTGAGACAAATTCATATTTTTTCTTAAAGGCTTTGGATATAGGAACTTTGACTTTGTTATCCTTTAAGTGTGTTTTTAATCTTCCTTTGCACCATTGTAACTTTCTATTGTCAGAATATTTTTTGTTGTTTGCTCATCTTCCCAGTCTATTCCTTGACTTTTAACTCTTTGTTAAAGTAGGGCTCTGCTTTCAGGGTAGAGGGTACACCAAAATTCAGGACTTTGTGCAGCTATTTTCAAAGCTACTTCTGGAGGCCTGTAAGTTTTCAATTCTTTCAAGGTGTTATGATCTAAAGAGAAGTGTCTTTACTAATATCCTGGCTTGTGCTCTGTTCTGTGGGAGATCACAATCATTCTTTTCTGTTCTGAAACTGTGAAGAGAGTCTCACTATGGCTTTCCACTATGGCTATAAGCTCTAGTATGCTAGTGCTCCTCTTATTCTGAGATTGCTACCCTGGAGTGTGACCTGGATCAGAACATGGGTAAAGTAGCAGAATCCTGCCTCAATACTAGTAGAGACACCCATGTAATATTTTTGTAAACAACTGTTTGATCCCCTTACTGTTTATGGACAGGCGCTCTAGGAGCTTTCACTTCTGCTGCTGCTGAATTAATCACTTAATCCAGTTGATAGACCTTTCCTCTAACCTTCCAAGTTGTCCTGATTTGGAAAATTGTTTCATTCTGTCTTTTTGTGTGTTCTGAGATTCTAAAATTCATTTAGAGTCATTATATAAAATATTTAGAGGGGTTTGAGGGAGAGCTCAAGCAAATCTCTGCCTTCACTCTGCCATGTGGGTTCCTCCTCCTATAACTGAATTCCTAATAGGTACTATTATTATTTTTATTATTGAGGAAACTGAGGGAGAACAGGTTAAATTACTTTCCAAGGAATATAAATGTTGGAAAAATCTTACTTAATTCTTCCTGATCATAAGCTTAACTCTATATGTACTGTAATATCTAGCTGCAACATAGCAACTGCAAAAATGATCTTGATTAAATCCATTGTAGCATATTAAAGTCATATTGAAAATTATGATCTTAACTGCTGTCCAGTATATTCCTGGGTTTTGCTGCTTGGAGTCAGAACGTGGGTGACTGTCACCAGGTTGCTTTTTAGGGGTCTGTATCAATAAACCTGATGCTACTACTTCCCCTGGTTGATAAGTCACACATTGTTTACCTGTGTTAGTGACTGGGATATTATCTCCACATTCCCCAGTTTCCCACATCAGTGTATGAATGAACACTGTTTTGTAAGTACTCTCAGAAGGTGAAATGGTCAAGCCTACTGTGCCTGGAGGCAAGGGATCCATAGGCTGGAGAGGAACAGATTTCACCTCTCCAGGGGGTATCTCAGTTGTCCCATCTGCATACAACTCTATCCTCCCTAATTGTAGTCCCTTTCTCCCATCACGTTGCTTCCTGGCTGACTGATTGTGTAATCCCTTTCTCCCCTTAGATGGCTTCCTGGCTGATTGGTCATGTCTGGGTATTGGACTTGGAGGAACTCTCTGGGTGTCATCATGCCCCAAGTGTTTTTTTGCCTGGGGCCCTGGAGCTGGGCCCCTCATCCCGTTTCCCTGAATCAGTCTACACTCTGATGCCCAATGGAGTCCTCTGTTGCATTTTGGACATGGGGTATTGGATCTTGTTCTCCCACCCTGTTTTCTCACTCTGTCTCTGTGCCAACATTGAGCTTTCAGATGACCTACTTTACCTCATTGAAAGCATTGACAAGTCTCTCTGGAATTCCCTTGCCAAAAGGGACCCTGTCTTCCTATGTTGGGATCTTGGGAAGTCTGCACCATAACCTGGCTATAAAAGGTATTTGTGCCCACTGTGGCACAGCGTCTTATGATCTCCTCTAAAGGAGCATCCCTATGTAGTCCTAATATAATCCTTCTACAAACCTCATTGGCATTTTCTCTAGCAAGTTGCCTTACCAAAGTGTATGTTACTTCATTTTCATCCTTAGTCCGTATGACAGCTGTCTGCAAACATGCCACAAAATCAGCAAAGGGTTCATTTGGTCTCTGTACAATTTTTGTGGAGGTCTCACCCTTGTAGTTTTTACTGGGGAGAGAAGCCCATGCTTTGATAACGGCAGCAGCAATTTGCTCAAATGCTGTTATGGAGTAATTAATCTGTACTGAAGCATCTGGATAAGAGCCTACACCTGTTAGTAGGTCACAAGTGATTGAAGTATTAACTCCACTTTGACTATTTTGTTGGGCTTAAATCCTACAGAGCTCACTATATTCAGAAAACCACAAGTTTTGCCCAGGTTCTAAGCATACCTTTGCAATGACTTTCCAGTCACTAGGGGTTAAGGCTTCATAAACCAAATTGTGTAGTAACATCTTAACATAATCTGATGTAGCCCCAAAGAGAATGCAAGCTTTTTTTAGGTCTTTAAGGACATCCATATTAAAAAGGAGCATATCTTCTACTTTCTTGACCTGTAGAATTATGCTACTGAATCACGGGAAAAATTTGAAGTTTGAAATCATTATCTATTTCTTTTCCATTTTTAATCGCTTCAATAAGCCCTTTCGGTAATCTAGTTATGGGTGTTGATGATTGCTGGGGGGGGAGGTGCTGATGAAATCATCGCCCCTCCCACTACTCCTCCTCCCTCCATCCCTGAAGGTGGAGTTGACTGGGCTGATCAATAATCTGCTCTGTAGGAGGGGTTGAAATTTCTTCAGGGTAATAAGAGTCAACACACCTTAATTCCTCATTCAAATCCCCTTGCCCTCTGGCAAGGTCTTGAGTTTGCTTATCTTCAATCTTTTGTTCCTCACACTTCCTCTTCTGTTCATTTTTAGAACTTTTCCTTCTCCTATAACTTGCCCTATAGCTTAAGTCTAATTGAATCACGTTGTATATATAAAATACCTCTGTGGAAATTGAATGAGACCCATTTTTTGAGTAAAATTCTTTCATTTCAAGTCCCACTAGCTTCCAGTTATCTACAGTTATTCTTCCTTTAAGAACCAAGGGGACATGAGTTTCAATAAGACTAACAGATTATCCATTTGTGGGCTGGTTACAAATGTCTGTACCTAACACCTGCCCCATCTCAGCTATTAGAGATTGCTGGTTTAGTCCTTAACAAAGTAAATTCCTTATTTCTATTAGAATACTCACCTAATCTCTTGGTCACTGGAGGCCTTCAGTGGAAGTAGGGTGCATGCCCAACATTGTATGCCAGAATGCTAGAGCTCCATCTTCCCAGGAATCAGCCAGTCAGGATCACTAAATGTCTTTATTCTGGATCTTTTACGGTCAAGTTCAGGGGATTAGGTCTAGCAATCTCACACACACCTTCCTTGCTCCAACACCAGGAGAGACTGAGAGTGAGCATCTCAATTTCCTCTTCCTCCTCCTACTCCTCCCACACACCCTCTTTGTCCCACCAATCAAGTCAGCACAGAATAGTTGGGGAGGGTCAACCTTCAAACAAGTTAATAGGGAACCTTCCAATTGACAATTAGTCTCACGTGCTTCATTATCCAAGTGCATTTGCTCAGTTCTAGCCCTTTACATACAATGATTAAATGAATTTAATTTAGAATATTTCTTACAGCATGAATTTTCTTGATACATTCTTGGTTTCCTCATAATGTCATTTCATTTCCCTTTTGGACTGGGATAGACTCCTCTAGTCAGACGGCAAAGTGATCTTTTCAAAGTATAGATTTGAATATCATAACATACTCAAACTCCATTGCTTTTCTTTTATATCCACAATCAAATATAAAATCTTTTATTTAGTTTTTAATGACCTTCACAATATTTCTTTCCTTATCTTTCTAGCCTTATTCCCTAAACTTCTTGCTGCTCCTCACACAAAACTCTTTATTTCCCAATTCTATACTTTTTCTTGATTATCCTATATGTCTGGATGACTCACACTCCTCCTACTTCTGCCCCTTCCCTGCACTACTTTCCACACCCATTTTGAATTCCACTTTCTACAAGAATTCTTTTCCAATCCTTGCCTATTGTTCCAGCCCCCTTCTGTTAGTCCTTTCTTTTAAGATTATTTCTCATTCACACTCTATCTAAGAACAGAGTTCTTTGCATTTTGTTTTCCCCATTAGTATGATTACTTGTGGGAAAAGGCTCTGTTTTGTTTTGATTTAACTTTTTGCATCTAGTGTATTTAGTCCCTGATACAAAGTATTGATTCTTAAATATCACTTCTACTTTCTCACTTAGCACATCAGAGATTGAAGTATTAGAGACCTATAAAGTAGTTTCATAATCAAAGATAATGAAAATGGGTTTGAGAAACAGGGATAAATATGTTCCATTTTTACCAATTTTAAAGCCCATTTGCTATCCACATTCTGATTTTACCTATGTGTATTCTTAAAATGTGTGCTTTGGGTCCCATACTAAGCTTCCTACAAAATCTTAATAATTTTAAATAATGTTGTAATTAATATTTTGCCATAATTCTAAAAATATGTTATATCGAGCTAAGATTATTGGGCAAATGTCCTTTAAAAAAAAAAGAACAGATAATAATTATATTTTTAAAGTGTGTGCTTCTTATTACTCTCTAATATTTTGAGTATCCCTTTACCAGTATCACCATAAACATAAAGAGGATCGCATAAGACTGAAGTTCTCTCTATTTTTCTGTTTCATTCATTATCAAGGCCAAAACAGTTTCTTGATTTGGCAAGCATTTAATTAGTTTCTCTGTATTTAACTGGAGGTTTCTTTGAACAGTAGGTTAAATCTATTACAAGAATCATATTGGAATTCCCTCTAGAGTAGTAGAAACTGCTGGAGTTTATGCTTAGCTGCTATAGCTTTTGAAGTCATCTATATGTCACACAAAAGCTTGAAAGGGCTTAATTGAAAAGCAACTTGCAGTTGAAAGAAGTGTTTTCAGTTGATCAGCCCATAATGTACAATAAGAACTTCTTACCTATTAATTAGTTTCTGTGAGAAAGATCTTATACTTAAAAAGATACTTAACAAAATTGATAAGCTAATGCCCAAAGTAAGTTGGAAGAACAGTTAGTGACTTTTTTGAGTATCTCACCACCAATAACAGTAAAATTATACCTTAATTATTGAAACAATTGGCAAAAAAGAAATGATGAAATGCTGTGACTTTGAGAGATTATGGGAAAATGGAAATGTACCATAACCCTGAAGTAAAGTTAATGTTTTCCAGATTTTAAAGGGAGGGAATGGAATGATCCAGCTATGAACCCATGACTTTGACTATAATTCCTGATAAAATTATTGAATACATTTTTAAAGTGATGGATAGTAAGCAAATATAAAATGATGTGATAATCACAAGATGGCTTTTCATCCCCACAAGAAAATCAGTTTTTAAAAAAGGATTACCCCACCAATAAATCAAGAGTGTTGTCAACATAGTTTCTGTCAAAACTGAAAAAGCCTTTGACAATATTTCTCTTATTTTTCTTGAGGAAAAAATTGAAAGAGACAAACTAAATTATTATAATATTTAATGAATTAAAAACTAATCAAATGACTACAACCAAAGCAATCATTATTAGTTCAATGTCAACTTAAAAGGATGTTTTTAGAAAAATGTTGTACATATCTAAAATCAGTCCTGTGATATTTAATATTTTGTCAATGAATTGGGAGACAATGCCATTTCATTGATAGAGAACTAGATTTATGGTTAGAAACAAATACTTCAGTACAAATTATTCCCCTGATATATGCATACAGTATCCCAAAGTCTTAGTGCAGTTTTAGGCTTTAATAGATTATAATATAGGCTATGTGACTATAGGTAATTTAACTTTTTATTATAGGTGATATTCTATTAAGACATTGTTGAGGGTTTTTCTCCCCAGTTTGTTTCTTATTTCAATCATTTCAGGTCTGTAATGTTCTTTCTAAAATATAATGTTCTCTCTTGAGGTTTTCTTGGGGGTCTCTGGAGCAGCCTTTATTTCAGTTCAGTAATCATCACATGAGTAGCCAGGGGTTAAAGTCCAAATCCTTTATTGTGTCCTTCAAAGTCTTATCTCCTTCACTTGGGCCTTGGCTAGTTTTCTAGGGGCCTTCTGGAGTTTTGGTTTCAGTGGAAAAGTGAAGGAGGAGAGTCTGCTGCCAAGGTGGTGTGAGATGGGATGAATCTGTCTGAGTCCAAGGGTTTGTGCTTCAGCCTTCAGCCTCCAGCCTTCTGTCTGCTTGTCTCTGAATCTCTGAATCTCCCTGGCTGAGGCTTCTAGCTTGTATGCTACACACTGAGTACAAATCAATATATCACTAGGAAACCATTATTTGTTGTATGGTTAAATCAGTGCTAAATTAGATTTAACCAGTCTCCTCAATTCCATTCAGTACCTTGTTTCAAAGTTCTGTCCCATAACATTTCCTTGAATCATGCTAAATTAGATAACTGTTGTCTCTATCAATTCCACTGACTTAGTACCTTATAAGAATTCTTTGTTTCATATTCAGAGTTCTGACCCATAACAGTTCTACATGAAGAAAAAACAAAAGACCACATAAAGCAAGCAAAAATTAGTTGTAAGCAGGCAAATCGCATTGATGGCCCCCTTTTCTCCCTTTCCATAGAGAGAATAGCCAAGGAGTCCTAACATTTCAGGAGGATTAGAAATCTCTTTATTCATAGGGCTCCTTGATGACATTTCCTATAAAGGCCACAGATTCCTAAGATGTATGATTGCCCTTGTAAAGTGCTACTGGAAAAATCCCAAATCCTATCTTTACTCCACCCACAACCTGGGTGCCTGGAAATCCCATGTTGTAAGTCATATGGCTGATTCTCAATGATGAATCCATCTTCCCATCTGCTCCCTCTTTCTTGGAGTACATTAGCATATGGTCAGTTTTATGTTTTGGAAGAGACACTGAAATGAAAGTGAGAAGAGTGGTTGATTAAAACATATCAAAAAGTTGCCAAGTAAGCATATTTATGACAGCAAGTTCTAAACAAATAGATTTTAAAAGAAAGTCTTCATTCTGTAACAGTTTGTATTTCCTCTGTTTGCTTCCACAAAACAAAGTGTGAACAGAATGACAAAACACTGTTCAAGCTATTAAAATAAAAAAGAGCAGCATCTGTTTCCAGTCCATCCTATTAGAGTATACTTTTATAGAGATGCCAACCAATTTCAATTTATAGATCTTGGAATTCAGTAATGTGACCCTATAACATAAACTTTCTTTTAGACAGGTCTATCCAACCCAAGAACAGACAGCAAAGAATGTGATTCTGGATTAAGTGCCTGAGTACAGATTCAGAATGAAAGATTGTGTTGACATTTCAGTGTCAATGATGAAATCTGATAGCTGTTGAAAATGTGTAGAAATGGGTTTGTTTACTTCCTATTACTGAAAGAAATAAGAGGATTTATAGCATTCCATTAATCCCAGGGGTTAAAAAATAATGCTGTTTCTATGGGATCATTGTTATATACATTTAGAGATCATATGATGAGATAATATTTTAATATAAAGATAATAAAGATAATATAATACTGTACATGAACACCAAAAAGAAAGCAAAAAGTTTTGAATGGAATTCTGTGAGTTTTGATACAATCATTATAGAAATTTTGTTTCATTTTAAGGACAGCAAAAAGGTGAGAATAGATGTAAGATGAGTGGGAAATAGAAAAAATGACAGGAAATTTATGGGCCTGTAGAATAATATTCCACACTGGTGTATTCTTTATAATTATCCTGGCTGTAATGCACCATCCAAAGTTCTTAAATCATCAATAGAACCATTTTCACTGTAGAGGATTTGAGTTATGATCTTTTGACTCCTTAAAATTTCTTCTTTGAAAAAAATGATCTACCTTTCCAACCAACCTCTCTTAGTGATCCATAACAGTGGTATCCTATTGCCATATGGAGGTAATAGAAGGGTCCTTAAAAGCTCTCAAATGTGAGCAATGTGATTCTTACCCATTTTTGGAGTCTTGTGGGATTGAATAATGAGATGTCTTTAGTTTGTCTTGTTAATAATCTAATCCAGCTGATTTTTCTTCCATACACTGTCAGAATTGATATGTTTATTAACATTATTACTGAGGATTTAAAATATTTTAAAATTATATAAATTTTAGCCCATCAAGTCTTCTCTTTTAGTACAATATCTATGTCACTCAGGTACTATTAATTATTACTGAGATTTTGACATTGTTCTAAGTTTAAAAAATTAAAGCCAGTATAAAAACCAGTCTCTGTCTTCAAGGTACTTAAAAGTTAATTGGAGAAATAAACCATACACTTAATTTGAGACAATAGCAATAAGATGTAATCCTTTTGTCACATTGTCTGCCAACTCAGAGTTCTAGATATGCTTCAGAAAAATATTTCATCCTTTCTTTTTGTTAATCCCTATCTGGAAATATGGAGAAAAATATGCATCTCCCAGTATACTAATAATATTTTCCTACTTGCAAGGATTATGAGTAGCCTGAAATTGCCTAAAAATGTTTATTTGAAAGGAAGAAAATAAACCTGTTATCTTTGAATAAAGAAGCTTCAATGGTTCTCTATATCTACCATACAATTTATGCATTTCCAGTTCCATATCATTGCCAAGCAGTCTAGCCCTTCCTCACAGGATGGGAGATGTATCTAATCTCCTCAAGCACTTTTTCCCAAGAAGTAGAAAGTTAATCCCCTCTAAACTTTAATCCTTCTCTTTAATTGCCATCTGCCCTGACCCTTCTTTCCCTGTATCTTTTTTAAATGTTTTCCTGTTATCCATCCCGCCTAACACCCTACATGCTTTAGGGTTATTATCTTTTATTGCATAAATATCTGTGACCTGGAATAGTCAGGTAAGGAAATAGGAATCAAGTGAGAAATGAAAGAAAATGTATTTAATTTATTTAATGGAATCATCATTTCATTAATTTGAGTATTCCCTTAAACCTCTAGAAATGGGAATGAATATTTTCTATGCATCTGACAGATATTAAAATGAGAAATTTTGAGTAGTTTCTTCTACTCACTTTAGTTCCTACAATTGGTAGCAAATGCTTCTCCAAATGATTATGTACTAAAGCATCTTCCACACTGGTGGAATGGAAAGGAAAAAAACCTAACAAGACTTATGTGTGCCTAAAAGAAAGCTATTAACTAGCATTTATATAGGATTTTTAATAGCTAGCAATTATTTAGTGGTTTAAAGTTTATGAAGTGCTTAACAAATATTCTCATTTAATGTAGAAGAGATTTTTATAGCCTGATAGAGAAGTATAAAAGGTCAGGAGGTGGGGAACAGAGTAAGAGAAAGAACAGTAATCTAAATCCAGAATGGCATGATAATGTTTCAGTTATCTCCTAAAATGATTTCTCACCATTCTCTTTTAAATAAGAAGCATCCTATCTCTGACATATGCTAGAGATATTTCCTCCTTTTCTGGTGTTGGGCAGTAAGATGTTATCTATTATTTCTGTTTTGAAGTCTATACTTTGGGATCTCTGAGTATAGAAATTAATTAAATGGCATGAAAACATAGCATGGGAATGTTTCCTCATTTCTCAAGAATCAATGATAAGGGGAAAATGGAGGATGTTATCAGTGATCCTATGGGTTATTTAAGACCACAGCGGTCATTCCAGGAAATCAGCTAAAATATCAATTGAGATACAGTCTACAAAATAAATCCCCCAGAATAATTATAATTATTTAAATAACAAAACACAAGAAGCAAAAATAGAAAGGCAGATCTCATTCTGAGACATTCTAAACAATCCTAAAATGCATAAAATATCTGGTAATCAATCTCATTAAACACAATAAGTCTTGTGTAGATTCAATTACAAAGCAGTTTTGAAAGAATTAAAGAACAATCTAAATTGCTCAAGGGATATTCAGTGCTCGTGACTAGGCCATGAGAATATCATAAAAATAACAGTAGTACTAAAATTAATTTTACTTTTAATACTTTCCCAAGGAAATACTTTGTAGAATTTGATGAAATTATAACAAAATTCATTAAAAAATAAAATATCTGGAATAATAATGGAAATAATGAAAATAAGTAGGAAAAAAAAAGGGAATTTTATTTCCAGGCTTCAAACAATATCATAAATCAGCAGTCATCAAAACCATCTAGGATCAAGAAAGAGAGAGAAAGAAAAAGAACTAGACAAAGACTCAGAAACAATAGAACCAAATAATCCAGTGTTTGATAAAGTGGAAAATATGTTACCTAAGGAAAAACTCCCTATTTAATAAAAATTGATGGAAAAGCTAGAAAGTAAACTGAAAGAAATTAGGCTTATAATAACTCATATAATACACGGTATTCACCAAACATTCTAAATTTTTTATAGGGTTTTATCCCCTCATTTCCTGTTTATTGGGGGGGGGGGAAGGCATCTTTTCTTTTCTTTTTTTTTTTTAAATTAATAATTTTTTATTATATATATATTTTTTATAATATTATCCCTTGTATTCATTTTTCCAAATTATCCCCCCCTCCCTCTATTCCCTCCCCCCGATGACAGGCAATCCCATACATTTTACATGTGTTACAATATAGCCTAGATACAATACATGTGTGTGAATATCATTTTCTTGTTGCACAATAAGCATTAGATTCCGAAGGTACATGCAACCTGGGCAGACAGATATTAGGTGCTAACAATTTACATTCACTTCCCAGTGTTTCTTCTCTGGGTGTAGCTACCTCTGTCCATCATTGATCAACTGGAAGTGAGTTGGCTTTTCTTTATGTTGAAGATTTCCACTTCCATCAGAATACATCCTCATACAGTATTGTTGTTGAAGTGTATAGTGATCTTCTGGTTCTGCTCATTTCACTCAGCATCAGTTGATGTAAGTCTCTCCAGGCCTCTCTGTATTCCTCCTGCTGGTCATTTCTTACAGAGCAATAATATTCCATAACCTTCATATACCATAATTTACCCAACCATTCTCCAACTGATGGACATCCATTCATCTTCCAGTTTCTAGCTACAACAAAAAGAGCTTCCACAAACATTTTGGCACATATATGTCTTTTTCCGCTCTTTAGTATTTCTTTGGGATATAATCCCAGTAGTAGCGCTGCTTGTTTGATAACATTTTGGGCATAATTCCAGATTGCTCTCCAGAATGACTGGATTCTTTCGCAACTCCACCAGCAATGTATTAGTGTCCCAGTTTCCCCACATCCCCTCCAACATTCATAATTATTTGTTCCTGTCATCTTAGCCAATCTGACAGGTGTGTAGTGGTATCTCAGAGTTGTCTTAATTTGCATTTCTCTGATCAGTAGTGATTTGGAACACTCTTTCATGTGAGTGGATATAGTTTCAATTTCTTCATCAGAGAATTGTCTGTTCATATCCCTTGACCATTTATCAATTGGAGAATGGTTCGGTTTCCTATAAATCAGGGTCAGTCAGTTCTCTATATATTTTGGAAATGAGACCTTTGTCAGAACCTTTGTTTTTAAAAATATTTTCCCAATTTGTTACTTCCCTTCTGATGTTGTTTGCATTAGTATTATTTGTACAGAAACTTTTTAGTTTGATGTAATCGAAATCTTCTATTTTGTGATCAATAATGATCTCTAGTTCTCCTCTGGTCATAAATTCCTTCCTCCTCCACAAGTCTGAGAGGTAGATTATCCTCTGTTCCTCTAATCTATTTATTATCTCCCTCTTTATGCCTAAATCATGGACCCATTTTGATCTTATCTTGGTATATGGTGTTAAGTGTGGATCCATATCTAATTTTTGCCATATTAATTTCCAGTTTTCCCAACAGTTTTTTCCGAATAATGAATTTTTATCCCTAATGTTGGTATCTTTGGGTTTGTCAAAGATTAGATTGCTATAGATGTACCCTTTTTTGTCCTTTGTATCTAATCTGTTCCACTGATCTACCGGTCTATTTCTTAGCCAATACCAAATGGTTTTGGTGACTGCTGCTATATAATATAGCTTTAGATCAGGTACACTTAGACCACCTTCCTCTGAGTTTTTTTTCATTAGTTCCCTTGCAATTCTCGACCTTTTATTCTTCCATATGAATTTTGTTGTTATTTTTTCTAGGTCATTGAAATAGTTTCTTGGGAGTCTGATTGGTATAGCACTAAATAAATAGATTAGTTTGGGGAGTATTGTCATCTTTATTATATTCACTCGGCCTATCCAAGAGCACTGAATGTCTTTCCAATTATTTAAATCTGATTTTATTTTTGTGGCAAGTGTTTTGTAATTTTTCTCATATAATTCCTGACTTTTCTTTGGTAGATGGATTCCCAAATACTTTATACTCTCAACATTTGTTTGGAATGGAATTTCTCTTTGTATCTCTTGCTGTTGCATTTTGTTAGTGATATATAAAAAAGGCATCTTTTCAATATGAAAAAAAGCTCAACACAAAATAGAAACCTAGAACTGGGGGGATGAGCCCAGTGTAGAAAATGTATAAGTGGAGAGGATGACAGAAAATCAAAGAGATAGTGATGGGAAGTGTTTGTTGCCCCAGCTTCTCTTCTTTTATAGGGAATTGATTTAGGGGGGTGAGAGGGGGAAGAGAAACTGGAAGACAATTGAAATCTTCCACAATTGAGGGACTTCTCTGGAATTTTGGAAGTTGAAACAAATCTCACTGATGGGGATCCCAAAATGAGAGAAGGAAAAAGCTTGAGGTGGAAAGCCCACTTGGCTGAGTGAGGCACAGACCCCTCCAAAGAAAAATGAACACTTAAATAGAAAACTAAAACTGGGAGGGGAGGAGGAGATAATACTGTCAACACTTCCCCTAGAGTTGGGGAGGAGAGAGAGAAAATGAAGGGGCATTTAGAGATAGGAATGACAGTTTGGAGAGTATGAGAGCCTGCCTCCCCCAAGACTTTTATGGAATGGAATACTATTTCCTCTTTTTCCCCCCTAACAACCACGAAGAGAACTCTTTTCACTAGGAATATTACATCTTGGTCCCCCCATCTTCAAGGGAAGTCAAAGGGCCTTTTCTCCATGGTTACCATTTTAGTTCAGGGCACTTAATCTGGGCATCAAAACCCCTAAATTGAGGCTCTGGGTTGGAGACATTCTACTTCTTGAAGAAAAATCTGGTAGTGAGGAAGAAAAGAGTACATTACTGAGGTGACAGGTCATAAAGGAAGAACAGGGCAAAAAGCTCAGCACCCACAAAAGAGAGAAAGAAGATGAAGACAGAAAATGCAAACTTTAGAGGAAAAGGGTGATGGGGAAAGAATATTATAAGAGTTGAGAAGACTGAGATGGTGGCAGAGTATCTTCCTTATGCCTCCTCCTCTGCCTCCTCACCAAAATCCTCCTCCTCTTCATCAGTGGCATCCTGGTATTGTTGGTATTCAGACACTAGATCATTCATGTTGCTTTCAGCCTCTGTGAATTCCATCTCGTCCATCCCCTCCCCTGTATACCAGTGAAGGAAGGCCTTCCACAAACATTCTAAATTGACATGTTAATATTAATGGACCTTAATATTAAAGCTCACACTGTTTTCAAACATTAGGAGAGAAAAGGATTGTGTACCTTTCACAGTTATGGGAAAGTATCTTATTTTTAACCAAACAATAGTTAAATACAATTACAAAAGGTAAAATATTTAACTTTGATGACTTGAAACAAAAGAGGTTTTGCACAAATAGTATTAATGAATCCAGCATCAAAGGATGTGAACAAAAAGTTCTCAAAGGAAGAAGTACAAAATATTCACAGTCACATTAAAAAATGTTCAGATCACCAAAGATAAGAGCAATACTCATCTTGAATTGTATGCAGAAAATTGGGTGTGTGGGAGGACACAGGAACCAGTTTATCTTACTTATCCAATTTCAGTTCTTGAGGTTTCACTTCACATCCTCCCAAATTGGAAAAATGGCAAAAATTATCCCTCCCCCTAATCCCCCCCACCATGACAATGTTGGAAGGCAAGATAGGCATATTAAACATACATTGTTAGTAGAATTGTGAAATTGTATAATTATTTTAAAAATCAATTTTAATTTTTTCAAATTAAGTGACTAAAATCCCCATACCCTTTGAACCAGAAACACTGTTACTGGGATTATGTCCCATGGAAGATATTGATAAGAAAAAAAATTTTCATGTAAGTCAAAGTATTTATAGTAACACTTTTAGTAATGTCTAAGTATTAAAAAAAAATGTGTAGAAATTGGAGTAAGCTGATTAAGTAAATTGTGATAAATGAATTTAATGGAATAATATTTTGTTTTTAAAATATTTCATTTTTTTTAACAGGACTACTAATAGAGTGGTATAATGGGTAGAAAATTGGCATCAATCTTGGGAAGACATGGTTTTAATCCTGCATATCATACAATGAGTGTTCAACCCTGGGTAAATCACTTTACCTCTCAGTGTACCCAGGGGATATTCAAAGACTCTAAATTACAGAATAGGTGTTAATCTGGTCAGCAAAAGCAGTTACTTAGTTGAAGTTTCCTATAGGGATAAAATAATATCTCATTTTCCTGGCGATACTGTAGGAACAGCTATGTAAATGATCCACTAGACAATTAAGAAAAAATTTAGTGGGCATAAGTTAATGATGAATAAAAGCTGGAGAAAGAAGGAAAGAGATTGAAGCATAAAGAAAGATGATCATGTTGTTGACACATTTGCTAGACCATACTAAGGACATTTGGTAAGAATTTGAAGAATCACTAATCGTAAAAGATGAGGTCAGAAAGATTCGTGATGGTCTTTACTTTTGCTGCAAGGTTAACAGAACCTTGCTGTATCACACAGAGAAAGAGTAAAGCATGGATGCTTTCTATGAACTGGCAGTAAATTACTTTAGTCAGAGTCATAGAATTTCTGTGCTACAAGTGCTTTTTTTTAGAGAATCTTATCTAGCCTTCCCCTTTCTCCCAAACTCATTGATTCCTTTTTAGAGGAAATGAGGCAGCAGAACTGAGATCAAGTCTCATCATAATTGATTGCTCAAATCCCCAGTCTGCTACATCTGGTGTGATATCAAACAACCCAGAAGATATTCTACTGTTTCCATTGCAGTTAGTGATCAAAAAAATGTGTGCTGATAAACCTGTAACCATGCCTTGCATAGAGCAAGAACTTTTTAAAGATTTGCTTTTGAGAAGCATAAAAAAGACATTCCATTAATGCTTACAGGTGCTTAAAAGGGAGATAATCAAATCATCGAGCAAGCATCACAATATAACACTTCCTTGAGGCCAATAGCACCATTCACTGGCAGAATGCCTAACAAATTTTGAATATTTCCTTACACCCAGTGGGTAACCACTCTTGGCAATATAACACAGTTTCTTGAAGCCAAGAATTCCACAGGAATTGTTTCTTCTCATTCAAGAAAAAAAAAAAAAAAAAAGATGTAAAATAGCAGCAGAGAATATAGGTATAATAGGTCATCATCCTCCACAGACCTAGCAGGGAGCCCTTAATCGTCAGGGCCACTTGGAGAAACAAATCATTTTGGAAAGATAATCATTGCTTGGAAGTCACATTATGAAACTATTCCCTTTGTGTGAGAACTTCGATAAATTAGATAGCACCTATTCTAGAAAGCCAAAGAATTATCTCCTGCATTTGTTTCCCTTATATAGAGGAAAAATGTTCGGATCTTACATCTTTTCTATTTCTATCCATGCAGGGAAGAACTTTTAAAAGATAAATAAATAAGGTAAGATTAAACAAAGTATAGCCAAAAAAAGCAATGATCATTTTCTGAATTATGTTCTTGTTTGGCTCCATCTTTGCATTTTTCCAAATATTTGGACTGTTTCCCATTTTTTGTCAAAGTATAAGACTGACAGATATAGGCAACTTAGTTATCATTTTCTTTTTAACTACTTTTTATTCTATATATACTTTTTATTCTATATATGCAGTTTCATCTTTTCATCTGTTAAAAAATAAATACTCATCTAGAACTGTGTGTGGTGTGTGGGTATGGGGGAGGCCATAGGAGCCAGTCTATGTTACTTTCTCAAAACAGCTGCTTGAGCTTTAATTTTCATCTGCCACTGGTAATAACTCTTAGCAACAAAAGACTTTTTGTTTTTGTTCTTGGGATTAATGTCAAGTAAGCAGATGATCATAAGTAAATAAGCATGAGAAATACAGAATCTCAGAGGTAAAAAGGACCTAAGAAGCAGTCTGGTTCAATCTATACCTGAACAATAATCTCTTCTACAAAATACCTAGTAAGTTTTTATCCAGTATTTATTTAAAGCTTTCTAATAGGGCTGAAAGAGCTGAGTTGGAATATTCATTCAAACACTAATTACAAATATCAGCAAGTCTCTGAAGCTCCTTTAGCCTCATTTCCCACTTTTGTAAATTGTCATTCCTTAATGTGCCCTTTTCCAAGTTAACTATCCAATATACTCATCAACTTACTTTTTTAAAACTGTGCAACTATCATCCCTTACAAGGTCTGTTTTGTACATTCCTATATTAATATATATGTAGTTGTAGACCTAAATATAAATGATTCCTCTGAAACTTACTATCTTTGTGGCCTTACCCAAGGGACTGATTTTCTTGAATCTTAATTTCTTCATCTGTAATATTTGGATACTAAAACCTATAGTTTTAAATTAAATATCATAAGATTGTGAGAATCAAATGAGAATCATTTTATAAAGTGTTTTGAAGAAATTCAATGATATAACCTAATATTAATAAAGGAAATATGAAAAGGTATTTCAGAAATAGAATAAAAATTATTTTATATAGATTTTTATATAGATCATTTACTTATGTATTTCTTTATATTCCTACTACATTAAATTGAACATCAGAAGTATTTGGGTCACTGGATAAATTGTCTAGAATCTATGGAAAGATTTGGACAAAAAATTTTATATTCTAAGAAGATATATATGGATTCTGACCTCTGTTTATGAAGGAAGAACTTTCACAGATAACACTAATGTTCATGTAAGCTGTTGGAGTCAACTGTCTAAGGCAAAATATCTTCAGAAAATTAAAAAAACAGTAAGTTGGATTAAACCAGCAAATTCAATACAGTACATTTCAATCCAAGAAGTGCCAATTAACTCACTATGCTGGGCAAGTAAGTTCCTGTGCTAGACTTGAGGACTAAAACAAATTTTGACCTCACTTCAATTTAGATGTACAAACATTTAACATAGTAATCTATGTGTCTAAAAATCATTAACCTCAATGAGTTTAAATTCTTCTGGTCTTACACAGAATATCTGTTCAAATAACTAAATACCAAATATGTGTTGGAGTTAGGCTTTTTCATTTTTGTTTTTGTTTTGTTTTTACCAGACTTGTGATTTTAATTAATATAGTTAATTCTCAATGAGGAAGCCCCTTCTATTAATGGACATCATCCATTGCTCTACAATTTGCAATCTTACTAGAGTTGCTAGGAGCACTAAGAGTTTAGATTACTTTTTTTAGGTTCATGTAGACAGTATATGTCAGAGTTAGTACTTGAATACAGGTTTTCTTTTTATCACAGTGAGAGTCATTGAATCAAGTCATCAATTGCCATCAACATACTTAAATAAGACCTTTGTTTGGATATCTTAATCATGAGAGAATACATACCAATTAATCAAAGACTTTAAGTGACAAAAATCCTTGAAAACCTTTTCTGAACTAATTGAACTGAAAAATGTATTTGGATTGATTCAATAAACTTTGTCATATTCTATATATCAAATAATGAGTCATATTAGAAATGAATACTTTGAACATCTCATAGCTTAGTGTGGAAGTTTTTTAGGCAATTTCTGAAGAAAGAATTGCTGGGAGTTGAAGGAAGTGGGGAGAGTATATCAGCTTCAACCTTAATCTCAGTCTCCTCAAGTCCTCTTTTACCAAAAGAATACCTCATAAATTTCAGAGGATTAAAAGATTTGGATTTTTTCTTCTGTGACCCATCAAGGATATTGAGGCAGCACTGGGCTAACAGCAGTATGCTTGTTGGGAACCAAGAATAAGCTTTATGCAATACTAAAAGCAAGATTCATAGTTCTACAAGAAGTCTAGCAAAAAATTGCCACTATATCTAAAAGAAACATTTGAGTACTTTTGTGAAAAAAACTTCTAGGAGCTAAGAGTTATTTCCACTTGCTACCTGTGTTCTTAGCTTGGACCAACTTTTCTGAGACTGGTTTGAGAGCATGTCACAGTCTTCAGGGGAAATTTGGAACCAACTACACTGCTCTAGAAAATACCACTTTTAAAAAGCTAATTAAGCATGGCTGGCTAATTAAGTCAACTGATAATAAATAAGAAGAAACCTACCAATGGAGGTTCACGAGTTACAGCATTAGGAAATTTTTTTTAAAAGCACTTCCTAAACTCTTAGGGTTATCCATAAAGTCTAAAAGTTTCTTTCTCTAAAAGAGAAAGTTATTAATATTATACTGAGTTTCTTGCCTACCAAGGGAATTGGGGTTGGGAGAAAAGCTTCGGAACTTAAGTGTTCTATGCTAGCATTTAAGTCAGCTTTCTATATAGTACTTTGCTGCTCTAATACAACCTAGCAATGACTCTTTTGTTATAGGTAGTTTTCAAAAGTAAACATACATAAGTCTGACAATGATTTAATAATTCCACCTTTTCCACAGAAATCATCGATAACTTTTATATGAATAATTTCATTGGAATGGCAGGTTTGGAAACCAGATTGCAAGGGGTTGAAAAGAGAATGGAAGAAATTAAATGTTGATAGTGGTTTTACCTCCCATTCCACTACACAATTTTGGTTATAAAAGGAAGGATTGTAACTTGAGGTCAATAAACAGTAGTGAAGTTTTCTTTTTCATTATTATTTATTTTATTTAGGATTATAAAGATTATAGGTAATAAGAAAAAGTCAATGAATAAAGAGAATGTGGAAAATACTGATGAATTTTATATTTTACTTGAGAATGCATTTGCCTGTTCTAAAATTATATTTTATTTTTAATTTATGGAATGGAATAAGCATTTTCATAACTGAATATTTTTTTAAAAATATGATTATACTTGAAACTGACAATCTACTACTCCTTGCTATACCTTTTAAATATGATACAAAGTTGTCATGTAATTTATTTATTTATTTTTTGCTGTTGTCAAGTAATTAATTTTTTTTTTATTCCCTCCTTTTCATTCCTGCCCAAGGAATGGATGACCACCATTAGATACATTTACAAAGAAAAATCAATGTAATGTAATTTGAGATAGTAAGAAAGAGCATTAACAGATAAAGTCAAGGTGATTAAAGTTTTGTATCTCCAGTACACTTTAGAAGAAGGTGATAGAGGCAAAATAGCAGACTAGAAAAGCAATCATCTGAATTCTTTCAATGTTCTCCTGAAAATAACTTTTAAATAATATCTCAAAACAAATTCTGGAGTGGTGCAGCCAAGAAAAGGTCAAGGCATGTATGTGTACATCCTCAAATGATAATACAATCTATCTTACCCAATGGAAAAGTAAAAGGAGAAAGTGGTTGGAGATATGGGGATAAGAGTAAAAAGGGAGAGTAGATAAAAGAAGGCAGTGGTCAGAAGCAAAACAAAATTGAGAGGAGGGATAGGATTAAAAGAGAAGAATAAACAGTAAAAAAAAAATAGAATGAAGGAAAATGCAGTTAGTTATAACTATGAATGTAAATGGGATAAATGCACTCATAAAACATAAATGAATAACAATATGGATTAGATCAAGCCATTCTCCAATTGATAAATGGTCAAAGGATATGAACAGACAATTTTTAGATGATGAAATTGAAACTATTTCTACTCATATAAAAGGCTGTTCCAAATCACAATTGATCAGAAAAATGCAAATTAAGACAACTCTGAGATACCACTACACACCTGTCAAATTGGCTAAGATGACAAGGAAAAGATAATGACGAATGTTGGAGGGGATGTGGGAAAACTGGGACACTGATGCATTGTTGGTGGAGTTGTGAGTGAATCTAACCATTCTGGAGAACAATCTGGAATTATGGCCAAAAACTTATCAAACTGTGCAAACTCTTTGATCCAGCAGTGTTACTATTGGGCTTATATCCCAAAGACATACCAAAGAAGGGAAAGGGATCTGTATGTGCCAAAATGTTTGTGGCAGCCCTTTTTGTGGTGGCTAGAAACTAGAAAATGAATGTATACCCATCAATTGGAGAATGGTTGGGTAAATTGTGGTATATTAATGTTATGGAGTATTATTGTTCTGTAAGAAATGACCAGCAGGATGAATACAGAGAGGCTTGGAGAGACTTACATGAACTGATGCTGTGTGAAATGAGCAGAACCAAGAGATCATTATACACTTCAACAATGATACTGTATGAGGATGTATTCTGATGGAAATGAGGATCTTCAACAAAGAGAAGATCTAATTCAGTTCCAATTGATCAGTGATGGGCAGAATCAGCTACACCCAGAAAAGGAACACTGGAAAATTAGTATAAACTGTTTGCATTCTTGTTTTTCTACCCAGGTTATTTTTACCTTCTGAATCCAATTCTTCTTGTGCAACAAGAGAACTGTATGGATCTGCACACATATATTGTATATAGAATATACTATAACGTATTCAACATGTATAAGACTGCCTGCCATCTAGGGGAGGAGGTAGAGGAAGGGAAGGGAAAAGTCAGAACAGAAGTGAGTGCAAAGGACAATGTTGTAAATAATTACCTATGCATATATTCTGTGAATAAAAAGCTATTATTTAAAAAAAATATGGATTAGAGATTAGAACCCAACAATGTATTGTTTACAACAGATACACATGAAACAGAAAGACACAAAGTTAAAATAAAGAGTAAAATCTGTCATGCTTTAGCTAATTTTTTAAAAAAAGGGGGGTAGTAATCAGCAAAATCCATCTAATTAAAAGGGATAAAGAGGAAACTACAGCTTGTTAATAAGGAACCAAAACCAAAACACTAAATTGAAAACATCAAATATACATGAATTATAGAAGAAAGTAGTAAAAATCATACTCAACTTTCCCCACAAAAGCTAGACAAATCTAACCATAATTATAAATGACAAAGAAGTCAAGGAGGTAAACAAAGCCACAAAAAGGATTTTTCCTCCAAAAAAAAACTGAGTGAAATAAAAAGACAGATACCTTTATTTCAGCTGTACATGGCACTTTTGCAAAAACTGAGCATAGAAACCTCGCAACCAAATACTGAACAGCAAAAATACTAAATGTGCCCATTTCTGAACATAACATAATAAAATTATACTAATAAAGAATTGAGGAAGCAGAGATGAAAAATAATTGGAAATTAAAAAAATCCAATCCTAAAAATTAATAGGTCAAGGAACAAATCTTAGAAGCAATTAATGACTTCATTAAAGAGAATAACAGCAATATGATACCATTCCAAAACATGTGAGATAACAGTGAAAACAATATTTAAAGAAAATTTATATTTACAAATGCTTACATTGATAAAAGAGAAGCAGATCAATGAATTGGATATGCATCTAATATTTTAATGACAAATTAAAAAATCTTAATTAAACACTAAATTGAAAATCCTGGAAATCAAGAGATAATAATAAAATTTAAATTAAGAAAAACATTAAATTGATAACTACAACTAAAAACTGGTTTTTAAAAAATACTAAAATGACAAAATGCACAAATCATTGGTTATATTAACTTTTTTTAAAAAGAAAAAAAATAACTAGATAAAAATGAAAGGAGCAAAAGCACTACTAATGAAGAAGAAATTAAACAATCATTAAATTATTTTGCCCAATTATATGCCAATAAAACTGACAATATAACTGACAAATAAATGAATATTTATAAAAATAGAAACTTTTCAGATTCAGGACAGAAGAAAGAGAATGTTATACTAGAAAGGACATTGAACAATCTATCAATGAACTCCCTAAGAAAAACACCCAGGATCAAATAGATTAGAAGTTAATTCTACCAAATATTTAAGGAATGATTAATCTCAATATTATATGAATTCTATTTTTAAAATAGTTAAAGAAGGAATGATACCACATTCCTTTTTATGACAGAAGTATGATTTTGATATCTAAACGAGTGAGAGCAAAACAAAGAAAAATATAATTTCACTAATGAATATTAGGTACAATTTGCAATTCATCCAAATTCAATACCAGCAAAGAGATTATAGTAATATATCAAAAATTATATACCATGACTAAATGGGATTTACACCAGGAATGCAGTATTGATTTAATATAAGAAAAGCTATTGCTCATATCAATAACAATAATAACAGAAATCATATGGTTATATTAATAGATGCAGAAAAATGGTAATCATCTAAATAATCTGGTACTGGCTGATAAATTAGAGTGGTGACTCAGTGAAATAGCTTAAATACACAATAGATAGTAGTGCATATGGTAATTTAGTGATTAATAAATCTAAAAATTCAAGCTTTGGTGTAAAAATCCAACATTTGACAAAATTTGCTGGGAAAACTCAATTTATCTCTCTTGATTAAATCTATTTTGACTTTGCTTTTTCCAAGATCATGTAAAGGGAAAACTTTATTAGGATCTTATCCTTCACACTTAATGCTGTCTCTGTTCTTTTACATTGAACAACAAACTCTTAAAATATGTAGTTTAAATGCATTATGGTTCAGCGTAAAGAATGATAACCTTGAAATCAAAAGATGAGTATTCCCGTGCTGACTCTGCCATTCACCATTTGGATAACATTGGGCAGGGGACTTAAGTGGTTTGGGCCCCATTCAGACTATCTGTTAGAGGGGGAAAAAAAAAAAGTAGCCTACATAATCTGGAAGATGACTTTCAGCTCTAGATCATTAATCCTATCACTATGAACCAAGGAAAATTTATGATAAGAAGTTTCTTAGTATAGAGGAAAAGAGAACTGAATGGGAAATAAAGAGACAAAATTCTGTTCACATTTCTGTTACTTACTAGCCTTATAAACTTAGTTGACTTACTTAACTTCTATGAACCTCAATATCTTCATCTAGAAAAGTCAGGAAATGAAATTTACTTTAGTTTATTAATATGTAAAATGAAAGGATTGGACTATTAGCTTCTGAGGTCACTTCTAGTTCTACATCTATAATTTTAAGATCTCTAAAATGTCTTCCAATTCCAAGTATTATTAATAAGAAAAAGAAGTTATATTATCCTACCACTCAAAAGTTTTAATAAATGAATTCCTAAAATTTGGCAAACTTTTACTTAAGTACCTTATTCTTTTAAAAGAAATCTTAGTGTCCTTTCAATAAATTAACCTGAGATTTCAAATCTGGTAAAAGTGAAATTATAAGGATTTAATGTTTTTCCATCATTTGTTTTAGGAAGTTTACTTGTCTCTAAAATGAAGCTATTTTTCAGGTTAATGAATGTTAAAAAAAATCACTGTTGTTCTATTCAGGTGTTCTAGGGAAGCCAAAAAAAGGGCATTTCTACAATGTTAGAAAAGTTAGATAAATTGCCTTACTTCTGAGTTTGTAAATTGTCTTCCTCTGTGGACACTAACCACTCTGCATTTTGAGCCTTCTCTTTGATGTATTTGACATGACATCACAAAATAACTAATAACCTGCCATGGAAACAGAACTTTCACATTCACAATACAATACATATGTATTAAAATTGAAATTTTTCATGTCTTTTTGTGTTGTGCCCTTAGTAGAAGCATATATTTTGTCCCACTTCTGATTTGATGAAATTTGGGGATTGTTGGTGGAGGAACTGCACAAGGAATCTAAATAAATATTTCCTAGGAAATATAGAAATGCAATCAAAAGTAGATTTTCCTATTAATTAGAAAAAATGTAAATGAATTTACAAAGAGTGCTGGATTAGAGATAAAGGACTCTGTTTATTGGTTGTATGACATTGGACTAGTCACGTAACAGTGTATAAACTTCATACCCTTCATCTGTAAAATGAAAATATTGAACTTGATGAGATTTGAGTCTCCTTTCAGCTCAGAATATCTGATGTATGTTAATTGATAAAGAACTCTTCAGATGTAAATCTATAATACCACATACAAATTAAGAACAAAAAAATTCATAAAATTTTCAATGTTCTGTGCTAAGATGATGCAAAAAAAAGAGGAGGGGAAAGAAAGAGGAAGAAAGGAAGGAGGAGGAGAAGAAGAAAAGGAATGAGAGGCAATCAGGAAGAAAGAGAAAGATAAATTTTGATTCTAAATCAAAGGGACTTCTAATAATCTCACAGTGTTAATAACAGTTGAGATTAAATTGGATGATGAATATTAAATTGGCAATACATAGGAATATATGCTTCTAAAATGACTAATAAGCATTATTTGTATTGCTCAGGATACCTCAAATAGGTGTCATCTTCTTAAAGATTGGGTAGCCTACTATGATAGTATGGCTTCCTTCCCCAATTATATGACTATTATAATTAATATCCCTTTTCTAGTTGGAAAAAAAGTTATTTTATAAAGGCACAGAAATACAGTTTGGGAAAATCTTATTGTTTAATGAATGGATCAAAGCTGAATAACTAGAAGCAGAACAATAAGTGGCCAGACACAAGAGAGCTAAATCACATAAATAAAACACTCAGAAAAAGGAAATTGGGGATTAGAATAATTCAAGAGGGAGTAGGGTTGGGAATCACTCAAAGATCATACTTTATATAAGGCTTATGGGGATTAAAATCTCAAAGGAATTCCATGGCTTTTGGACACAAAATGAGGAATTAGAGTGATATATCAATTTGTTGTGGAGATGCAACAAAATTCTGTATTTAGAATTAAAAAGACTTGGGTTCTAAAGTGAATAAGCATTTATTAAGCATTTACTATGTACTAGACATCCTGCTAAGAGCTGAGAATATAAAGAAAAGCCAGAAAATCTCTTTTCTCAAAGAGCTTCCTCTAATAGGAGAAGCATCATGCAAGCTAGCTAGCTAGCTAGCTAGTTATAGAAATAGAATAAATTGTAATGTTAATCTCAGGGGGGAAAAAGGCACTAAATTTTAGGAGACTAGGAAAGGGTTTTTGCAGAAGACTTTATTTAAGATTCCCACAACCTGAGTGGGGAACAGGCTATAGGGGCCAATGCCAGGATTGTTTCTCCCAATGGATAGAAAGGAGATTACCCCCCTCAGAGGTCAGTAGCTATCATTCATTTAAGAAAAACCACTGGCCTAAGAATACGTTCAGTTCAAAGAGAGAGTCCAGAAAGGTGATAAAACAGATAAACCCATCTGTCTTGTCTGCAGACACTTCTCAAAGGATCAGTGCTGCTATAAGAATCTTTGGATGTCCTACCATCTAACATAGACGGTAGCTCTGCTGCAAACTGTGCCTTCTACCTATTAACTCCAGTGGATCTTTTCTATCCTGGAAACCCATTGCCCTATTGTTCTCTGAGTTGTTCAGCCCAACATCTCCAGGCAAGGAAGAAGCTTGAATCTGACCCTATCCCTCTTCTATATAGGGGTCTAGAAGAATGGAGGGGGAAGGTTAGAAGGGCAGGTTTTTCTTTTTTCAATTTTATTAATACTTTTTTGTTTTTTTTTTCACTTCTGTCATTTCCCAGTAACATTTTCCTAAATCCTGTCTTATAACAAAAAAATAATTTACACATTTACATCAAATGAATCACATCTCACAGTATATGCAACATTCTACATCACTAATAGTCTGGGAGATTTTCCAATCATTGAACTGCATCATCTACCTTTTTCTCCCTTTGAGGGGAGTGGATTGGTTTATAATTTCAATACAGTATTCCTTTACTCTTTTTTCCTATGATAAATGACATGTTATAATGGAAACCTAATTAGTGCTGTTCACCTTCAAATTGTCCTTTCAAATATTACTTGTAGTTCTGGTGAGATCTGTGGTTCAGGATCCCAGAATAGTTTTCAAAAACAACACCATCTTGGCTCCATTCTTATTTATTGGAGGTACTCTCTAACCCCTTCCTAATCTTCAGTAATTGTTGTTATTATTGTTGTTGCTCGTGCTTCCTTTTAGAAGAGAATCAATGACATCACAGATGATGTTTTGATTTTCAAGGAGATCTGAGAAATGCCATATAACAAAATACTCACAGGTTCACCTGATTTTCCTTCTCCCATTAGTCGTTATGAATACTGAGTGGTTCTTTGTTTATTTTCATATCTTTTCTTTTATTCCCTCCTTTCGGTTTCCCTGCATCTCTTCACTAGAGATCTCTTTGAGCAATGAAATTCTATCTGACTGAGTGGAGATTAAATGATACTATTGCCTTATAATCTTTTCCCTTACCTTTACCCCTATGTAGGTTGTTTTCTATGAAATCAGATTAAGTTTTGGGAGTAGAGCCTATACAAAGATTAGAGAATTTGAGGAAAGGGAGGAACTGAAGCCATGATTGCTTGAATATTCTTTGTTTTACCCTTTTTTAGAGTAATAAGCTCAGAGGAAACATTTTATTAAAAAAAAAAAAAAGAAGTGTGTGAGTTTGTGTATGAGTGATTGTTTGTTTATATGTTATTTCAGCTTCTTAAGGGTATGTGTGGGGATGGGGAGAATCTTGTCTTAAAATAACAAAACAAAACAAAACCTCCAGTATTTAGCACAGTACCTGACAGCACTTAATCACTTAATAAATGTTTGTTATTTGATAAATTGAAATTGCTGGCTGAAATTATTTTGATCAGCAGTAGACATACATGATTTTAGAACTGAAAAGAGAGCACTATTCATTTCTTCATTTACAAATGAGAAAAAAAAGGACCATAAAGATTAAATTGTTTTGCCCATATTTACATTGGAAAGTACATGATAAAGAACCAAAAGGGTGCTGGTCCACTTTTAACAACCTATTCTCAAAAACAAAAGAAGTATGGACTACACATTTTTAGTTTTAATTTGCACTATTAATGTTTTCATCATTTCCTTGTCTTGAAATCAACAAAATTATAAACCAAGCCCTGAATTATAGTTTGCCAGTTTGTAAGGTGTAGTCATGCTAAATATTTAACAGTCATATTCTTGACCATATAGATTGGGGTAGAGTTTAGATCCTATTCTGCAGTCAGCTAATAGGAGCTCACTCCAACATAGCCCTCTCTATGGTTCATAATTCCTATGATTCCTTAGACCAAAATATTATTCCCTGACCATTTCTCCCCTATTTGTATTGCTCCTCACTGTTAAAATTTAAGAGTACCAATAGTCTCATTTAAAAAAATAGCTTTTTATTTCTCATTTTTGTTTTTGCATCCCCAGCACATAGCATATAGTGCTTGATACAAAAGTGTTTAATAGATGTGTTTTAACTCATTCATAGTAGCAGTCAGGACTGTATCTTGTATTTTGTTCTTATCTTATTCCATATACTTTCTATAATACTATGCTCTCTTTACCATGGAATTAAGCCAGAGTTCAAAGGTCACAATATAAAAAAGAAGTCATTCTTTTATCTTTTAGGTTTTAACTGGATTCAATCATTTATGAATGAGTTGTCCCCTCCATTTGCAGATTTCTTGCATAGCTTCACTACATGTTTTCTAAAACTCAAGAATGTTCCATTATAACATGCCCTATTGGAAGAGATTCTAAAATACTTAAGGAAGGAGCTATACTGTATTCAATCAACCGTGAATTGTAAATCTCACTACCAAGTGGAATGTCAAGGGTAAAATTGTTTCACATTATGATAAATGAAAAAATAACCATCTTTGGAGCAGAAATAATCAAATATTGAATAAACCTTACAAAACGGCAATATATTTCAGTATCACCTTCCATCCTGATCCTACCTGGCATGTGCCCAGCCTGCTTGATCTTATAACAGCAAATTGGAGAAAGCTGACAAGGCTTTAAATGATTAACTCCTCTGGGCCACATTACTTAATTATACAGTACATCCAGGGATAGGCACATGGGTCTTTTATGGTAAATGATATGACGGTCTTAAAAACTCATTAATATATCATTAACCAAGCAGACATTTACTAATTAAACAATTAGCCCCTCTGTTCTCTTCCTTTGTTCCACCCAGAGATGCTGAGTTACCCAGATCCCCAATTTAGTGAAGGATTTTTTCCCCTCTTTTCCCAAAGAAAGTTACTAATAAATCAAAACAAGATGAAATCATTTTTACTATTTTTCTAACCTTTTTAGACTGAAGAAAAATCAAAGCATGTGTCCAGAGTCAAAAAAGTTTGAATATTTGTCTTTTCTAATTAGAAGAGCTGTTTGTGGCTTGCTAATAGATTGTGTAACTGCATAATAGTATCTAACATCCATCACAATCTATATAAACATCAAATACCAAAACCACAAGTACCCATAACATAAATAAAAGAAGGAAAGGATTAAGAACTTGAAACATAGATCATTCTGAGTCACCATATGAAATGAATATCAAAGAAATGTGCTGTACTCCTCTTGCCTCTGTAACTCAAAGAATTTTTATTATTTCTAGTCAGACTGTTTTCTTCTGATAAACTTAGTTTAATTAACATGCTTGATGTGTTTTAACTATATCAAACTGCAACACAAATATATATTTAAGGTATCAAAGTAAAACATAGCAACAAACTTTTCTGATGAAAAGATACTCTTTGAAGCCAAGGAAAAAGGAAACTTTCATAAATCCAGTTTTAATAGTTGTGTAATAACACTAAAAGTACATGATTGCCATTTTAGTTTGTTGTCCCTCCCATGAATTAATTTTTTATCCATTTCAAGGGACACAGGATTTGGATATTGAATCAAAGTCCAAAACATGAAGAAATCTATTAAAATCCATAGTCAGTTTAACCATCCACACTGATAGAAAAAATATATGTATGGAAATATATATATTGCCCAAGTTATGAAGAAAACAGTGCATGACATTCATTAACAAGAGTAAGGTATTTACTCACTTGGACAGCTTTACTGTTGTATGATAACTTTGAAATAGCCAATAGACCAGAAGAATATATCTAGTGCATAATACGGCTAATGTATGAAGGATTTGCAGAAGGACATGGTCAAGAATCTCCTTGGGGGAAAAAAGGTATAGTGTGAGAATAGTTAAAAAAATAATAATAATAAAAAAAGCCTGTATCATTTGCCTAAAGTATAATTATTATAAATTATACAAATGATATAGTAGAAAGGGGAAATATTAGACTAACATTTCTCAAATATTAGTCTCTGGAGCCTTGGAGTATCTAAATGTAGTTCTAGGAAGTCTATAAGTTTGAAAATTGCAGTTGTAGATACACACAATAAATAAGTTTATTATGCTATATATGTGAGCATATCATTTAATTCAGCAGATATTAAAAATAATCAACTTGCCAGAATTAATCTTATTAACAGAAAGCTATCTTCTAATTTGTCTAGAATCTATGTATATGTAAAATGAAGGAACTGACTTTCATAATGTTTCTACAAAGCATGTGTGAAATAATCAGTATTCATTTATATTCTTCTTTTATTGACTGTCTCCCTCAGTCTATCTCTATCTCTTTCACTCTATGTGTATGCATGCTGAGTAAATGAAAATATGATAACAATATTTTTAATTTATGTTTATTTCTAGTACCTGTTATGTTACTAAAACTTGTTTTAAGTAGCCCCAGAATTCTATCAAAATTACAAAGACAGCTGTAAGCAAATGCAGAGAATTTAAAAATAACACTCTTTAATAATAGTTTAGGTGAAAATGTGATGAACCAAAAATATTTCCTTCCTGAAAAAGGGAATAAAATGTAAACTGTTGTAAAGCTTTTTACAATGGTTGATATCAAGTGATCATATTTTTACACTAACATGTTTGTACAATACTATTCTTAGATGAGAAATAAAATAAATTTGAAAATATTAATTTCTCCCAAATTAGTCTTTTTAAAACTTGGTTTCCTTTGAACCATAAAATCATAGATATTAAAAATATTTTGAAAGTTTTCCTAAGATGATTCCACCAAATTTCATTTAGATTGAAAAGTTGTACTACTACAAAATATTTTGGAACATGGGACTAGATGATCTCTAAGGTCCCTTTCATGTCTAAAATTTTATGATCCTGAGCTAAACAGAACAGAAAACAGAACAATAACTAGAGTGAGGTGAACAAGTGCTGACAGAACTTTTACCTTATTCAGAAGGTTAAAACCAATTGAAATTAGCACCCAGTTAGCTAGTATAATTAGCTCAATAAGAAACTACAAGATGGCTCACTGATTACAAACTATACCTCAAGTGATCTCCCCCAACCTTGGCCCAATCCAGAATTGCTTTCTTTCCTGGTGATGGGCACTCTGGCAATAGACTAGGGATGGCACAGGATCTCTGGTTTCCACCAGTAGTCTACCCCTTACCTAACAAATCTTTATGTTCTGATGTGCAAGATCTATCCTTAAAATCTCTTTTTTTCCCTATTACCTACAAATAATTTTATGTTTAAAAAGGTGAATTTGAGAATATCCTTTATGCTGCTCAAACTAGTGCATGTTCTGGAGTTTGCCAAGAGTATCATGAATTGTTAGTTCTGCTGTGCCAGAAATAATATAATCTTGGAATAATGTGTGTGTGTGTGTGTGTGTGTGTGTGTGTGTGTGTGTGTGTGTAAACATATGTTTCCCTTTCTTGTGTATTTCCCTCTATTATTCTTGCTGATTCAGTCCACCTTTGTGTCTATCTATTGCCTCTAATTCCAAAGTCACCTGTCCCTTTTAATTCAATTCATAATTAATCTCCCCTCAATAGTGTTGACCCAAACTCCTTAGAAGTCTTGTCATTGATTGGTTCCTATCTAGTTTATCCATTGTTACATATTATTCATTCATCACAAAGAATTTCACTATTCAAAAAACAAATCCAGCAAAAATTATACTAGTATAGTCTATTACCATGAATTACCAGGGGAATAAAAGCTCTCAGCCATGTTTAAATGGACAGCCTCAATAAATTAAATTATTTTAGTCATAGGAATTTCCTTGTTTCTCAGTTGGTTCTATTTTATTATATTTTGAGGAAAATTTGCACTATGTAAGAAGTAAACAAACAAGATTAAAAGATAATTTGGGCAAACAAAATGTTTAGAATTAATAGTCCCAATTTTAAGTAATTCAGTTAAGAGAAAGCATATGAAAGTGGAAAGGTCAGTATACCTGGAGTCCTAAATTCTGAATTCAAATTCTTACTCTACTACTACTTATCAATGTGATTTTTAAACAAGTTACCACTTCTCTTAGATGTAGTTTCTTCACCTATTAAATGAGAACTCTGGACCATATGATCTCTATTATACCTTCTAGCCTAGTTCTACAATCTTAAGAACAGACTATATTTGTAACTTCAAGCAAATCACCTAACCCAACTTTCCTCTTCTTTGTAATAAGTACATTGATCTCTATCGCCTCTAAGAATGCTTCCAGCCTTAATTCAATGATTCTAAGATTCTCCCAGATCCTAAGCTATTCTTAAGCTTTATGGCATGCACTTTTACAACATGATTTTAAGCTTTATACCACAAGATACTATTTGGAATTATGATGTTCACCAAATCATACAAAAAGGATTCAGGATTTACAAACATGTAAATGAAACCTTCAGGTATAATGGATTATAATTTTTAAGACTTCTTTTTTTTTTCTTCTAAAACAAAACAAAACCATGCATAATTATTTTCCTATATCTCTGTTGCCAGGCTGGGACTTTCTGTTACATTAAATCTGGGCTATAGATAATTTGAGTATTCCAATTGGTCTATACTTTGACAAGATTTGAATTGCTCAAGGGAGAGAGGGGGAAGGGAAACTCATCAATAAACTTAGTTCTGACTTGTATTAGACACAAACCCATGGGGTAGGAGCTGAGACTCCAGTTCTGCAAAAGGACAATCTTCCTTTCCCCAGCACAGAAAGTACAGTGGAATACAGCATTTGCGTGAGAAAGACTTTCATAAAAGGAAGATCAATCCCCCTTACACTGACTGAAGAGAAAATTAATTACCACAGTTGGCAGAAGATAAATGATTCCAATTTACAGAGTTGTGTAATTATAGCAGCTGCAGAGTGGGAAACTCTGGCTGCTAACTTTGAACCTCAACCCTGACATGACATTCCTGCTCCAATCCAGTTTTGCCACTTGTGAGCTTGTTGAAAGTTCTCCTATTGTGTCCTCATAATTACACGTTGGTTTAGAAATAATCATTGGCTCCATTGCATACATGAAACCTTATCATCATCTGGTGAGCAAAATGTGTACTGTCTCATCTTTGAAGTGTCGAAATCTCCACAGAGGAAAATTTATTAGGGGAAAGTTGATGTTATGGCAACACAATTAATTCTGCCACAACATGTTGAATTAACAACACTTAAGGACTCAATAATCAGAGCCAAGTTCAAAGACAGGCAGTATTGTATATCAGGCTGTTAACTATTGCTTTCTGATAATGTCACAAAGAAGTGACACACCAATGTTTCCTATAGCTAGACCAAGTTTATCACAGGTGGATCCTAAGTGGAAAACAAGGGGTTAAAAAACAAAAAGAAAACTTTCTGAATAACCTACCCTCCTCCTGTTTCCAAACTATAAACAGGGGAAGAGGGGAGGGATCACTGTCAGTTGTGTTCTTTGGAGATGCTGGTTTTCCCTTTGAAGCTGAGGAGAGTTTTTAATCTCATCTTTAACTTTAATCCTTTAAAATATGTAAGAGATTTAGAAATGTACAAGTTAAATTTGGCAGAAGTACCTTCTGGTGGAGGGAAGTAATTTCTTTCAACTCCTCAGTGCCAACAGAGTTCAAAGTCATCCACCTAAACTATCTAGAAGCCTCAGCCACAAGCTGCAATATACTGATTTTTCACATCTTTTCCCCCTATTTATCAAAAAATATTGAGAATGGCCAAATGCCTTTCTCATAAAACCAAGGGAGAAAATTATCAAAAGAAACAACCATGTGTTTGTAAATTGCCTTTTTTCCTGAAAGAACCTGGGACAACAACCATATCTTCTAGGAACATTTTCCATCAACAAAGAGTAGTTGTTGTTGTTTTTTGTTTTTTGTTTTTCCTACGCCAGTAGCTATCAATTCACATTTGCATGCATGCATATACAAAACATGAAAAATTACACATTTATTTAATCTATTAGGAATTCATCTGGTCCATATTTGATACACAGTTATACTCTCAGGACGTATGTCAAACCACAGACTGTGACAGTTTATGTGTCTTTGAATGCAACCTATTTCTGTCACCACCATACATATATATTACTTTTAGCCCTATTCTAGAGGTAGTTATCAGATTATATAACTGGCTGACCTGGTCTTCCATTATTTTGTTCAGCCAACTGTGTTTTCCAGTCTCCATTTATTCTCCCATAACTCACTGCTTCCAATCACCCTCTGGCTCCTGTGATCTACCCTATTTCATAAATTTATTCATGTATTAGTCTTCTTCCTACTGGACTGACAGTGTTCATACATGTATAAGGGAAATCAAAAAGATTCATTGGTTGTTCAGATTGTTGATTAAAGGTTTTCCTATTTCCTCCAGCATGAAATTGAGTTACTTCCCTCCCCATTCCAAAATCCTCATCACTTCTGGTAAAAAGGTGTGGCTGAGGTAGGAGGTAGAGAATTTCTGCAGTACAAATATTAACATTCAATATTTTATATAGAATATGGCATTGAGGTATTCTCTCCAAGTTCCTTTCATGCCTACAACTCCCTCTCTTCATCTTTATCTTCTGGCTTCCATGACTTCCTACAAACTTCAATTGAAAATCACCTTCTGCAAAAAGCTTTTCCCATTCCTCATTAATTTTAGTCCTCTTTTCTGAATCTGTTTCCAATTTATTCTGTATATATTTTGTTTGTACCTAGTAGTATATATGTTTTCCCCCTTTAAACCTTTTTTCAACTTTTGCTCCTTGAAAGCAGAAGCTCTTCTTTTTACCTGTTTTTTTGTTTTGTTTTGTTTTGTTTTTGTTTTTGTTTTTTTCCTTTGTGTAACCAGGACTTAGCATAGTGCCTGGCCCATGGTACATACTTGATAAATGTTTATTGGCTTGATTTGAGTTCTCTAAATCTGCCACTTCTACAGTCTTTTTTTTTTTTTCTTTATTGTCCTTCAATTACAATCTTCCCTTGATTGTTCTAATTTTCCAAGCCCAATTATCTAGGCTAACCCCTTTAGATACAAGATATATGCCAATTTTGCTTTATTCTAAACCTCAATCTTGTTCAAATAAGCCTCATTCTTTCCCAATCCAAATATAACCTGAAAAATAGTATCCAGTTCTATTCTATTATTCTCTTTGTAACTTTAGTCAATCAAAAAACATTTATTATGTGACAGTCACTCTCTAATATGCTCTTTTATTTTTACTTATGGTACTTTCATAATATTGTTTTAAATGAAATCTAATTTCCAAGATGATATTACATCTCTTATAATATCCTTTCGCCGGAAGGCCAATCCCTTTCTGGTTCTCTGTTACATAGAGCCAAAGGTTATGTCTAGGAGTGTGCCAGAATTGGCTCAAACTGGATCAGGAGAGCTGGTTGTTAAATATTCAGCAAGAGCATTTACACATCAGAAGTCAAGAAACACTACAAATCAGGGCTTGATTTATTGTTTTGTTGATTGTCTAAGCTTGAAAAGATAATGGAAAAATATTGCATATCAAATTTTAAAATTCATCAAGGATATTTTTTTTCCTAGAGAGCTAATTATTACCTATTTACTGTCACACTGCAGGATAATCCTGCCAGCCTGATTACTCCCCTTATCCAGCAAATTCCTTTATCTTTATTATATTTTTAATTCTTTGAAATCTATACAAACCATTTATTTTACCCTTTTGCAATCCTCATTACTATCATCTTTTAAACTATGTCACTCTCTGAACTTTTAAAAGATCTTTTAGCACCTGATTTATTGTCATTCTTCATATCATATTTCCTAGAATGTAGCTAGAGACTTCAATATTGATACTGATAATCAATATTGTCAATACTGTCTCTGAAATCTTGAACATAATTCTTCAACCTACATAAATTCCTTCTCCACTGCATTTCAGCTACACATTAGCATAGTCACATCTTAAATTTCAGAATACCATATATCAGTGAGATTTCTGAGATCTGTGTCATCAGGTTAATAAGTATTTATAAATTATCTAATATGTACCAGAAACTGTGCTAAGTTCTGAAACTAAAAACAAATGGGGAAAATATACTCTTACTATAAAGGAGTTCATAATTCATCAAAATAAAAAGCATGCAAACAGTTATGGATATCAAAATAAATGCAGAATATATACTTTTTTTTCTAATAGATATCCTGGATAATAACTTTTATGGCACATAAGGCATTGAAGATAACACTAACAACATATATATATATATAGTATCTTTTTCTAATAGATATCCTGGAAGATAACTTTTTATGGCACACAAGGCATTGAAGATAACATTAACAACATTTTACGGGCTATTTGCTACCATAATTTATTTGTCTAATACCTGTTTTCACCAACTATTTTAATTTTTAGATTGTGTTCTGTGATTCACAATCACATGGAACCATTGGGAGAATATTGGTATTGAAAAGATGAACTGTGACATCAAGGACTAACTTACTGTAGTACTCTATAATATTCTACATATAATCAAACCCATTCTTCTTATTCAACAAGGTCCAGTTCATTGTCTCTAGATTCCATCCAACTTATGCACCGACATTTGGCTACATAAACTTATGTAATAAATTTATAATTATGTAATAAATTCACCTTTGTGCATATATATATCCTTTTTTCTCCAGACTTATGATGTCATTCATGTTAAATACTTGAATTTTCAAATTCTGCCAATGCAAATTGTCAACTTTTTTCTAATTTATTGTTTTAGAGAATTATCTATCACATAGAGAGAAGTTAAGTAATTTGATCATGCTCATACAGCCAGCATTTGTCAGAGCTTGGACTTGCTTTCCGCCTGTACAGATAACTCTCTATTCACTATAGCTTATTTAGAAAATAAATATTCCCAAATGATCCAAACAGTCTGGTAAGCAATTTGGAATTATGCCCAAAGGGCTACAAAATTATGCATACCCTCTGATCCAGCAGTATCTCTCCTAGGTCTATCTGCATCCCAAAGAGATTATAAAAGAGGGAAAAGTAGTAGCAAGCAACTAAAAATATAGTGAATGCCTATCATTTGGGGAATATCTGAACAATTTATAGTATATTAATATAATGGAATATTATTGTTGTAAGAAACGATGATTTCAGAAAATCCTACAAAGATTTACATGAACTGATTTTAAGTAAAGTGGCAGAACCAAGAGCGGTGCTGTCATTTATTTACCTTCTTTTTACTTTTTCATGTTGTTTTTTTCCCTTTTGATTTGACCCCAGCCAAACACTAAATTTGAAATTCTAAAAACTATTGAATTAATAAAACTAAGAGTTGGTTATATGAAAAAAAAAAAAAAAAAAAAAGATGAACCCTTAGTAAATCTGATTAAAAAAGGAAAGAGGAAAATCAAATTGTTACTCTTAAAAATGAAAAGGGAGAACTCGCCACCAATGAAGAGGAAATTATAGTAATAATTAGGAGTTACTTTGCCCAACTTTATGCCAATAAATTTGATTACTTAAATGAAATGGAAGAATATCTTCAAAAAATATAGCTTGCCCAGATTAACAGAGGAAGAAGTAAATTGGTTAAACAGTCCCATCTTAGAAAAAGAAATAGAACAAGTTATTAATCAACTCCCTAAGAAAAAATCTTCAGGACCAGATGGATTTTCATGTGAATTATAACAAACATTTAAAGAACAACTAACTCCGATGCTCTATAAACTATTTGAAAAAATAGGGATTGAAGGAGTCTTACCAAATTCCTTTTATGACTTGGTATTGATAACTAAACCAGGAAGGTTGAAAATAGGGAAATAAAATTATAGAACAATCTCCCTAATGAATATTGATGCTAAAAATTTAAATAAAATATTAGCAAAAATATTACAGAAAATCATCCCCAGGATAAAACACTATGACCAAGTAGGATTTATACCGGGGATGCAGGGCTGGTTCAATATTAGGAAAACTATTAGCATAATTGACTATATCAATAACCACATTAAAAAAATATGATCATCTCAATAGAAGCAGAAAAAGCATTTGATAAAATCCAAAATTCATTCCTAATAAAAACACTTGAAAGTATAGGAATAAATGGATTTTTCCCTTAAAATAGTCAGGAGCATATATTTAAAACCATCAGTAAGCATGACATGTAATGGGGATAAACTGGAACCATTCCCAGTAAGATCAGGAGTGAAAGAAGGTTGTCGACTATCACCATTATTATTCAATATTTTATTAGAAAAGCTAGCCTCAGCAATAAGAGTTGAGAAAAAGATTAAAGGAATTAGAGTATGTAATGAGGAAACCAAATTATCACTCTTTGAAGATGATAAGATGGTATACTTAGAGAACCCCAGAGATTCTACTAAAAAGCTATTAGAAATAATTCACAACTTTAGCAAAGTTACAGGATATAAAATAAATTCACATAAATCTTCAACATTTTTATATATCACCAACAAAATCCAACAAGAGATACAAAGAAAAATTCCACTCAAAATAACTGTCGATAGTATAAAATATCTGGGAATCTATCTACCAAAGGAAAGTCAGGAATTATATGAGCAAAATTACAAAACACTTGCCACAAAAATAAAGTCAGATATAAATAAATGGAAAGATATTAAGTGCTCTTGGATAGGCCAAGTGAATATAATAAAGATGACAATACTCCCTAAACTAATCTATTTATTTAGTGCTATACAAATCAGACTCCCAAGAAACTATTTTTTTCAAACATATGCATACTTTATTTTCTGTTGGTTTTTTTTAACATTTTTAAAATTAATTTTATAATTATATATATTTTTTGACAGTACATGTGCATGGGTAATTTTTTACAACATTATTCCTTGCACTCACTTCTATTCTGAATTTTCCCTCCTTCCCTCCACCCTCTCCCCTAGATGGCAGGCAGTCCCATACATGTTGAATGTGTTATAGTATATCCTAGATACAATATATGTGTGCAGAACCAAATTTCTTGTTGCACAAGAAGAATTGGATTCAGAAGCAAAAATAACCTGGGAAGAAAAACAAAAATGCAAATAGTTTACACTCATTTATACTCAAAAGTTATCAATCTGTGCATACTCTTTGATATAGCAGTGTTACTATTGGGCTTACATCCCAAAGAGATCTTAAAGAAAGTCAAGAGACCTATATGTAACCTAATGTTTGTGGCAGCCCTTTTTGTAGTGGCTAGAAACTGGAAATTGAATGGATGCCCATCAAATGGAGAATGGTTGGATAAATTGTAGTATATGAATGTTATAGAATATTATTGTTCTGTAAGAAATGACCAGAATACAGAGAGGTTTGGAGAGACTTACATGAACTGATGCTAAGTTAAATAAGCAGAACTAGGAGATGTTTATTCACTTCAACAATGATACTGTATGAGGATGTATTCTGATGGAAGCGAATATCTTCATCATAGAGAAGATCTAATCCAGTTCCAATTGATCTATGATGGGCAGAATCAGCTACACCCAGAAAAGGAACACTGGGAAATGAGTGTAAACTCATTTTTGTTTTTCCTTCCCAGGTTATTTTTACCTTCTCAATCCAATTCTTCTTGCGCAATATGAGAACTGCATGGTTTTGCACACATATATTGTATCTAGGATATACTATAACATATTTAATATGTATAACACTGTCTGCCATCTAGGGAAGGGAGTGGAGGGAGGGAAGGGAAAAGTCAAAATAGAAGTGAGTACAAGGGATAATGTTGTAAAAAATTATCCATGCATATGTTCTGTCAATAAAAAAGTTCTAATAATAAAAATATATATATTATCTACAAAAAAATAAATATTTTGAGAACTTCACCATTTGCATTCCTCTTTTGTTTGGACATTCTCTACAATACCAACATTCACTTTTAATGTCTCTACATTTCTTGATTTTTTTTGTCTTCTTTGATTATTCAATTCAATGTCATCCAATATTCCTATACTGTACTAAGCCTTGATAAAAAATTTAAAAACAAATGAGCATCACTGAACAAAGGTCTTGTATCTATCAAGTAGTCTTATATGATGTCAACACATGCATGGGAAGTAATTTCAAGTATCATTCTATAATTAACAAATAGAAAATAAAACAGAATTTTGTATCTTCTACATATTTAATTGTACCTTAGTACACTATATGCTATACAAAACATTCTCAGAAACCTATTCATACTTTCATCAAGAAAACTTTGAAAAGGATGTGGATAATTGTCTTTAATATTTTGGTAGAGGTTTGAAAGAAACCATATTAACTGATCACTATTGAATCTTCTCAATTGCCTTTTTTGTTATTATAACATTTTTTATTTGAATAAAATTTATTTGAGTACTTATCACTTTTCAAATTCATGTTTCATGGTATACTGGAAGAAGTTTGGACTTGGTATATGAGGACCTGGGTTGATATGGCTAACTACTAGCAATACAATCAGTTTGAACAAGTCGATTAAATTCTCTGAGCATTATTTTTAGTACCAGTAAAATAGGAGGAAACATCATTAAATTAATTTCTTACTCTTTAAAATTTGTGGTCTTCAATGTCATTTCTCCTTTTTCATAGGAAACAAACTGTTACTGATTCAAATGTGACAATTCCATTCCTCTAAATGAGAAAAGTCATAAAGATAAGCAGCTCTGCTTGGTAATAACCTGACATCTGAAATCTTATCACTATGATGACTGATTCAGTTTTTAATACTCAAATTTTTCAGTTCCCTTAGTTTTCTCTCTCTTCTGATTGGAGAGATGAAATATGAAGCAGTAAATGAGAAGTCAAAACCTTTTTTTTAAAGAGAGGGCTCTCAATTTTTAGAATTTTCTAATCAACTCTTAAGTGTCTATCATTAGCTCTGCTTGGTTTCAACTCCATGGAATATCAACCCTTTGGTGATCTCTTCTAGTTTCTCTCCACACTTTACCCTGACCCTTTCATTCCCGTTTTTCAGTTTCTTATTGTGTGTTTTCTTCCTCCATTAGATGGCAAGGTCTATCTTTTTTATATTTAGCACAATACCTGGCACATTATAGGTACTTAATAAATATTTATTGAAATGAAGATCATGTTAGAAATTCTGTTTCTATTTCTATTCTATTTCATATTTATCTATTGCTTTTCTTCTTTTCAGGATGATATGAGGTAATTGGGTCACATGCTAAACTTTCTGGAAATTTGTTTTCCCAAACATTGATTTTAGTTATTTTGTGGGGTGACATTGATCATAATATTCTGCCATCACCTGTACTGTTGAAAATGAGGTTTTATCCTACTATTTTTTTGTGTATGGCAAAGACATCAAATGTTTGCTGGCTGAGACAATTTCTGAGGGTTTTTGTTTTTCTTTGTTATGGTGACCCTCTTATTTGAGGTAAATTTTCTTCATGTCAATGACGATGAAACTCTTTTTGTGTGTGTATGTGTATGTGTATGTGTGTGTGAAAGACACATTTATCCAAATCTTCCAAATACTAATTTAAGATAGATTTCAACATACATTTTTATAAGATTTTGTGTTCTAATTTTTTTCTCTCTCCCTTATTTACTTCCTTCTCACCAGGACAGCAAATAATTTTATATATGTGTAATCCTTCAAACATATTTCCATATTTATCATGTTACACAAGAAAAATCAGATCAAAAGGGAAAAAATCATGAAAAATAAAGAAAAAAAACAAACAAATAGAAAAGATGGAGATACTATACTTCTATTTACATTCAGTCTTCATAGTTTTCTCTCTGCCTGTGCCTGGCATTTTTTATTCTAAGTGAATTGGAATCATCATGAATCATCACAATGTCAAGAAGAGCCAAGTCCAGAGACAAAGCCAAGATGACAGAGTCAGTGCAGGAACTCTCAGTGCTCTCCCCCTCAGTGCTCAAAATTCCTTCAAATAATGACTCTAAATAAATTTTAGAGCATCAGAACACATAAGAAGCAGAGTAGAACAAATTTCTAATCCATAACAACTTAAAAAATCAGCAGGAAAGGTCTGTGGCACCAGAATGGAAGTCCAATATGCAGGCCTTGCCAACATAGCCTCATCTCTCATCTCAGTGCCATCAAAGCCTAGGGACCTCTGAATCAGAGGTAGTACTGGTGGCTTTCAGACCTCTCACCTTAGAGATACCAAAAATTACTTGGTAGGTTGGAAGAAAAAGTTGATATGATGAGAGGGCCTTAAGAAACTTTTAAGAGTGAGCATGTAGTAGTGGTGGTGGTACCACCTTCCAGAGGTCTCAGCTCACAGAGAGTCTCTTTATTAGCATTGAGGAAGGAATTTGTTTATTTAACACATTAGATGTTACAGCTCCAGAGAGATAGGGACACTTCTTAGAGTTCCAGGGTAGAAAATAATGTTTATGGTGAGATTTATAGATCTCTGAAAACATCTGTACAAAATTTATGAAGTTTCAGACAGTGTACCCTCCATCCTGGAAATACAGCCCCATTTTATTAACAAATTTAAAGCTAATTAATAGTCTATGAAAATGAGCACAACAGAAAAATATTCTGAACATTGCAAGTTAGTATGATGACAAGGAAGATCAAAACACACATTCAGAAGATGATAATAAAGTCAAAGTCAAAGCTCCTAAATCCAGAGCCTCAGGTAAATTAAGACTTGGTCTTATACCATGGGAGAGCTCAAAAGTGATTTTGAAAATCAAGTAAGATAGAAGAAAAGTTAAGAAGAGAATTGAGAGTGGTGCAAAAGGAAATTTAAAAAGCTAATGAGGAAAATAATACCTTAAAAAGCAAAATTGGCCAAATGGGAAAATAGGTGAACAAAAGTTCACTAAGTAAAATAATTCCTTAAAAATTAGAATTGAACAAATGGAAGCTAATGACTTTATGAGAAATTGACAAAAAAGGAAAACCAAAAGAGAAGAGCTAACTCCATTACAGTTGATCATCACACAATCTTGTTGCTATTATATACATGTTCTCCTGATTCTGTTCACTTCACTCAGGATCAGGTCATGTAACTCTTTCCAGGCTTTTCTGAAATCAGTCTGTTTATGATTTCTTATAGAATAATAATACTTCACCACATTCATATATCATAACTTATTCAGCCATTTCTCAACTGATGGGCATCCACTCAATTTCCAATTTTTGTACCTACAAAAAGAGCTGCTACAAACAGTTTTTCATATTTGGGTCCTTTTCCTTTTTTTAAAATGATCTCTTTGGAATACTAAGACTAAGTAGTGAAACTGATGGATCAAAGAGCATGCCCAGTTTTATAACTCTTTAGGATAGTTCCAAATTGCTCTGCAGAAAGGATAGATCATTTCATAATTCCACCAACAATGCATTAGTATCTCGGTTTTTCACATCCTCTCCAACTTATATAATTATCTTTTCCTATCATCTTAGCTAATATGAATAATACTTCACCACATTCATATATCATAACTTATTCAGCCATTCCTCAACTGATGGGCATCCACTCAATTTCCAATTTTTTGTACCTACAAAAAGAGCTGCTACAAACAGTTTTTCATATTTGGGTCCTTTTCCTTTTTTAAAAATGATCTCTTTGGAATACTAAGACTAAGTAGTGAGACTGATGGATCAAAGAGCATGCCCAGTTTTATAACTCTTTAGGATAGTTCCAAATTGCTCTGCAGAAAGGATAGATCATTTCATAATTCCACCAACAATGCATTAGTATCTCAGTTTTTCACATCCTCTCCAACTTATATAATTATCTTTTCCTATCATCTTAGCTAATATGAAATATGTCAGGTGGTACATCAGAAAAAAACTCTCTTTTTAAAAATATAATATTGTTACTACATAGACATAAGATTTATGAATCAAGTATAAGCTTAAAATTTTTTCTTTTTTATCAAAAACCATGTACTTTATTATTTGTTCTCTTCTGTACCTAAATTTATGTTCATGTATGAAGTTTTTAATTAACTTGGTTTGGGCCATCTTATCAAAAAATAATATCTGGTATTTATACAGTGTTTTAAAATTCACAAAACTCTTTACAAATATCTCATTTGATCTTCACAACAATCCTAGGAGATATGTGCTACTATTATCTCCATTCTATCACTGTGCCACCTAGCAGCCAAAGTGTTTACTTTATCTACTTCTCATCTGACATATATTACCTATGTTAAATTGACCAAGGCATATGAACTCTTACTACTTTAGCCACATTTCTAGGACTAAAAATTACAAGAAAGGTAGCAACCTGAACTGGTCGAGGAAATTCACTCTACACATCCAGTACAAACATTTCTCCTTTATCTAAATTAAAGTTATGCATATTTAACTCTTCACAAATAATTCTGAAAGAAATTTTCATTTAAAAATCTATGTATTTTACATGTATAGTTATGCATGTATTTATGCATGTATTTCTCAATTAAGATAATAGAAAGTGAGAGCCATCTACCTAACAATATAGATGTTGTTCAGTTGTTCTTTAATTGTGTCTGACTCTTTGTGACCCCATTTGGGTCTTCTTGGCAAAAATACCAGAATGGTTGCCATTTCCTTCTGTAGAACATTTTGCAGATGAGGAAACTGAGGCAAAGAAGTTAAGTGATTTGTGCAGCATCACATACCCAATAAATGTCTGAGGCCACATTTGAACTCATATTCCTAATTCCAGGCCTGGCACTGCACTATCTAGTTGTCTCCCATATAAATAGAATTTTATAAAGACATATTTTATACATATTCACAAATATAATACACATATATGGATAGATAGATATGTATCTTGAGGGTAGGGACTGTTTTAATTTTATATTTGTTTCTCTAGATCCTTCTTGTTCTTAATTATGTTCCCAATTTATATGTAATGAGAATGTCAGTGTAGTTATGAATATGATTCTATGATCTTCAATCATTTATTAATCAACTAATTTCTGTACAAACATTTCATTAATAAAATATCAATTGATACATTAATGTTTTTAGTTAAAGAATTGGATTATCTATAATGCTCACTTCTCACTTTTCTGCAAGAGTACCACCATCACTGCCAAAATAAAATGGGATTTTGGAGGACTGAGTACTATTTTGTATTTTAATTGTTTCATGAGTCATAATTACCAAAAAAAGGATTCCTGACTAACAAACTTGGGTTGGGCTGTTCCCATTTACTAAGCTTGTATTAAGACAACTAAATTTATGAAGCTATACTTGAGTCTTATAAATATGACTCGAATTGATCTCTTGGAATCATGATGATAGAATACAGAGATCACTGTAGCTAAGCTCTCCTAACATTTCCTCTAAATAAAATTAAAATAATTCCTCAAATCAAATTCTGCAGTAACAAAGTCAACAAAAGGTGAAGAAGCTGTTTTCCATTTCTACATAGTTTAGGAGCTTAGGAAAAAACATCTGTGATGTTAGAGTGAAGACCGGCTTAGAACACAAGTAATATCAGCTATAAATGTTAAAGATGTCTAGCAGCAGCAAGAATAACAACTTTAAAGTGGAGTAAAGATGGCAGAGCAAAGGCAGAGACTCATTTAAGCTCTCTCAAACCACTTCCAAATACAATGTTACCACAATACTCATCAATAATTGCCTCCAGAACGCATGATGAGTAGTGAAAATAATGAGTGCCAAACAATTTTTCCCATAAAGAGTACATCTCCAATTTATAAACTAACCATTCCTCCTCACCCAATTCGCCAAAGAGGCAAGTGAGCTTATAACTGTGGACAAATAAGACAGCCCAAAACTGGATGCCTCTCTTCTTGATCCAACTCACTTTCTGAGAGGAACTGTAACCTTTATATTCTTCCTTCACCCCACATCATCTAAGCTTCCTGGGCAGAGGAGGAATGCAATATGAAAGCAAAAGTTCTGGTTTTATGTTCTCCATCCAGGGCTCTGGCCCCTGTCTGGGGCTCAGGGCTGTGAGGAGTTCTGGATCCTCCACTGCCACTGTTCTTCTGCCTGGGCTCCTGCCATTGATGCTTGTGCTATTGACCCCATTCCTGCATCTGCTATTTTTTACCTACTGAGCATGCCATCTGCCCCATGCCCCTTCCAGTACTACTATGGAGGTCTCTTTGTTAGCACTGAGGCAGGAGGCTACTACAGAGATTGCTTTGCCCATAGTAGGATTTGGATCACAGTCCTTGATGCCAGTGTCAGGGTAAAGAGCATTATCCTTAGAGCTTTTAGCCACAAAAATGTAGGGGTCTTTATCACTCTTCCAGGATAAAAAATAGTACTTTTGGTCACTCACAGAGCAGAGAACAGGAGAATAGTAAACATGTCTCTCCTTGGATCATACCAACTTGGAAGAACTGAAAACTTACAGGACCCCAGAAACAACTCTGAAAACTGCTGCACAGAACTCCTGAAGCTTGGTACAGTGCACCTTCACCCTGGAAGAATAGAGTTAAAAGTTAAGAAATAGGCTATGGAAATGAGGAAACAATAGAAAAATGTTCTGCCCATAGAAAGCTATTATGGTGACAAAGATGACACAGATACTCAGGAAATAGTAAAAAAAGGTCCTACATCCAAAACTATCAAGAAAAATATGAGTTGATTTCAGGCCCTGAAAAAGCTTTGAAAATCAAGGAAGAGAAGTAGATGAAAAATTGATAAGATAAATGAGAATATGCAAGAAAGTTGTAAAAAACAAATCAACAGCTTGATAAAGGAAACACAAAAAAATTACTGAAGAAAAAAACACTTTAAAAAAAAAAGACTGCTAAATGTTTGTTTGTTTTTTTTTTTTTTTAAAGGCTAATGAGAAGAATGCCTTAATAAACAGTAATGGTCACTGGAAAGGGAACGAAATTCACTGAAGAAACAAACAAACAAACAAACAAACAAAAACTCCTTAATGAATAGAATTAAACAAATGGGGAAAAATCCATTCAAGAAACAACTGCTTTAAAACTAGAGTAGGACAAATAGAAAAAGCTCATTGAAGACAATAATTCCTTAAAAATTAGAGTTGAGCAAATGGTATTTATGAATTTTTGAAGAGATCAATTTCTTAAAAAAACACAATTGGCCAAATGTAAAAAAAAAAAATGGTGAATAAAACATTGCCTTGAAAAGTAGAAGTAATCAAGTGGAAAAATAGTTATAAAAACTAACTGAAGAAAATAATACATTAAAAACAAGGAAAATGGAAGCTAATGACTCTATAGACAGCAAGAGTCAGTCAAACAAACTAAAAAGAATTTTTTAAAAAATAAGAAAATGTAAAATATGTCATTGGGAAAACAGTCAAGGTGGAAAATAAATTCGAGAGAGAATTTTAAAATTATTGGCCTACCTGAAGTCATGACCAAAAAACAAACAACAAATAAATCTAAAAAGCATTCTTCAAGCTATCAACAAGGAAAACTTCCCTGATATACTAGAGTCAAAGGCCAAAATAGTCATTGAAATATTTCCTCAATGACCTTTGGAAAAAGATGCCACAAGAAAAATCCCAAGAAAAATTGTTGTAAAACTCCAGAATTATGATTTCAAAGAAAGAATAATACAAACTGCCCCCCCAAAAAAATGCTTTAAGTATTGAGGAGCCACAATCAGGATAACCTGGCAGCTTCTACAATAAAGGACCAAAAGGTCTGGAATACCATATATCTGAGATTACAATCAAGAATCAACTACTCAATGGGATTGAACATTATCTGTCAGGGGAGGAGATGGATGTTAAATAAAGGAATGGACTTTCAATAATTTATATTAAAAAAAAACTAGAACTAAACAGAAAATTTGACCTTCAAACATAGGACTCAAGAGAAACATTGAGAAGTAAACAGGGTAAAGCATAAAAATCATATTATTTAAAGGTTAAACTGTTTACATCCCTAGATGGGAAAATGATACTTGTAACTCTTGAGAATTACATCTTTTATTAGGTAGAGGGAGTAGAGACAGAGAGTTTGGATGTAAATTGATTCTGATGTGATGATATTAAAGAAAAAGACATTAAGACATTGAAAAAGAATTGTACTGGGAGAAGATGAGAGGAGAGGTAAAATGGGATAAATTAGATCACATGAAAAGTCACAAAATGAACATTGTCTGAAACTTAATCTTACCAGATTTGCCTCCAAGAGGAAATGATATATTCACTCAGTTGGGTATATAAATTTATCTTACCCTATAAGGAAACAAAAGGAAAAATGGGGAAAAGGCAGGGGGGGGGGGGAAGGAAGGGATGAATAGAAGGGAGGGCAGAAACATTAGGAGAAAGAGATAAGAGAAGAGAGGAGTGAGAGCTTATTAAGGGCAGAGTGGATCAGAAACAAATAAACAAACAAAGAACCTTCAGAATGGAAAAAGAATAAAAGTATATACAGAGAAGAAAATAGGAGGGAAATACACAACTATTAATCATAACTATAAATGTGAATGAAATGAACTCTCCCTTAAACAGAAGCAGATAGCTGAGTGAATTTAAAAAACAAAACAAAACAAAACCAAAAAACCAAAAAAAAAAAAAAAAAAAAAAGACAGTACCCTACAATGCATTGTTTATAAGAAAACACATTTGAAACAGACAGATACATATAGAATAAGGGTAGAAGGCTGGAGAAGAATTTATTATGCTTCAACTGAAACACACAAAAGAAGGGATAACAATTCTGATCTCAGATAAAGCAAAAGCAAAATATATCTAATTAAAAGAGATAAGGAAGGAAACAACATAGACAATGAAGTGGTGTCAGTACTAAATGTAGATTTACCAAGTGATACACCATCCAAATTCTTAGAGAAGATGTTAAACCACTTGCAGGAAGAAATAGACAGCATTATACTAGTGCAGGATCTCAATCTCACCGTCTCAGAATTAGATAAATCTAACCATAAAATAAAAAAGAGAGAAAAGGGGAAGTTAACAGAATATTAGAAAACTTAGATATGATAAGCAAAGAAAACTGAATAGGGATAGAAAGGAATAAGAACTAGTGGCATCTGAAAACAGATTGGAGCATACCTTTTAAAACTTTATTTTTCTTTAGTGTTATTTTGTCTATGTTTTTCTTCACAACATGACTATTATGAAAATGTTTTGCATGATTATGTTTAATATATAACCTATATAGTATAACTACATTGAATATATAGCTTATATTGAATTATTTTCATTCTTAATGAGAAAGAAAAGGATAGGAAGTAAGGAAGTGAGAGAATGTGCAACTCAAAGTTTTAAAAAAGGAGTGTTTTTTTTTTTAATATATCTGTGGGGGGGGGGGGATAAAATACTAAAAAAGAAGAAGAAAATCAGCTTCAGGAGTTCTCAGCATAGAGACAATAAGGGAATTAGACAAGTGGTCAGAAGGAGATTACACAGGACCCTTGTGTTAATACTGTACTGAAGACTGAAAGTTGTTGGAAAATGAACCAGAAAATAACATTAGCACTTGTGCATCCAAGGGAGTCAGAGACTAACCCTTCCAGAATAAAGTCCAGATTACAGACCAGGAAAGGAGTTTCTCTAGTCATACATGAATAACCACACATTCTCCTTGCAGAATGGGTGGATAGGAACAATTGTTCCAAAGACTATGAAGGCAACTAAAGCAGACATTATAGTGTGCTTACAGTTTAATCAGATATAAAAAATACCAGCGATATCCACTGCAAATTAGGCCATTTCCAGTCATCACGTTTTTTTCTTGCCACTTGACTTTGATTGACTCTCAAAGAGAGAGTGGTGTTGATGACTTTATGCAACTCTTCCTCATTTAAATCCAATTCATTTGCAAGTCAAGACTTCACTCTTGGATGTCATCTTTGAAAATGAAGAGCAAGAGGGAGTAGAGCCAACATGGCAGAGAGGGCACAAGCTGCTTTCTGAGCTCTCATGCTATTCTCAAACTAATTATGAAATTCAGCCTCTGAAATAGTGCTAAACTGTCAGAACCCATGAATATTGGCAGGGCAACAAATTACCAGCAGAAGATAATTCTGAAGATCACCAGAAAAGTTCTCTTTTTAATGCACTTGGGCACAGGAAGAAATGGCTAGGCACAGGAAGAGGTGGCTTGGTGCAGGTTGGATCACAGAGCACAGAGGCCAGCTCATGCTGTAATCAAAAGCAGCTAAAGTTAGTGCTACCTCTTTGAGATGGATATTTGAAAGTGAAACAGGAGTTTTTACTCCTTTTGTGTTGAAAAAAATCTCCATTAATCTATGTGGAAGAGACATTTTACAATAGTTAGGATTATAACTGAGTACTTTGGCTTTTTAGGCAGGGCTGCTATTGAAGGCCTGCCAACACTCTCACCCGTTCCCATTCAATATAAAACTGATACATCAGTGTGGATAGAACAATGACCCTTAGTGATAAAATTCAGGCTTTATTAGATATAGTACAGGAGCAACTTGACCAAGGACACTTACAACCTCCTTTAAGTCCTTGGAATTCCCCTGTATTTGTTGTAAAAACAATCTGGAAAATGGAAAATGTTGACTGATTTAAGAAAAGTAAATAAATAGATGGAAACTATGGAAACTTTCCAGCCTGGACTTCTATCTCCTACTAAGTTGCCTAGATAATGACCTTTTTGGATTATAGACACTAATCTATTCTATCCCTCTGGATAAGGAGGATATGAAAAGGTTTGCCTTTTCAGTGCCCAGTGTTAAACTTAGCTGAGCCTTATAAAAGATATGAATGATTAGTTTTGCCACAGGGAATGAAAAATAGCCCTGCTATGATAAAAGATGCAGTTGTCCTAGCTGACAGGTTTTATAACCCACCAGAAAGGAAGTGCTAGCAGCTCCATTATCTTTACATAATTGCCAGGTGATGTGGAGAGATCCAGAAAGTGGTGAATGGAAGGGATCGAATAGGTTAATTGTTTGGGGGAATGGGTTTGCATGTATTTCTACAGATGGAGAAGGATTCAGATGGGTGCCAATGAGCCATATATGCCTTGTCCATTGGAGAGAGATAGAAAAAGAGAAAAACTTCAAATAAAAGTGAAAACTCAAGAACATTGGGGTGGTTACATGTCTGACTACATGTGCCACTGAAAAAGCATAACTCTTAATCCAACTCATGAACATCAAAAATTGTCAATAAGACTGATACAGGACTTCAAAATGTGCAGGAATCATTGGATTCTCTGATATATGGTGAGACTGTTATAGGACTTCAAAACTTACAGGAATCATTGGGTTCCCTGTCACATAAAGTAATGGACAATAGATTGGTTTTGGACTATCTCTAGGACTTATGAACATATATAATTCTTCATATTGAATCATGTTGTTTGCTACATCACTACTAGCCTATATTAAATTACTGTGTGCTTATGAATACCTTCCATGCTAATGGATTTATGTATATCTGTTTCAAATAAGACTCTTCAGTTCAGAGTAAACCTGCTAACAATATCTAGTTTGGTGTTCTCACCTTCCTGAGAAGTCAGGGAGGGCTTGACCACCTGTGTTCTAAAACAAAAGAAAGCTGAAGATGTAGAGGTCGGAACTCTAGACAAGTATACTTGAAATAAGGTATTAACTCAGTGGAATTGATGAGATGATGGTTCTCTAGTTCACTTATATACTTAGTATTTAGCATGGTGATGTAATGGTTCTCTAGTTCATACATAATTAGTATGGTGTAATGATATAATTACAATAAGGTATATAAGGGCTAAGAAGGACTGGAAGATGAATATTCTATCTTCGACCAGCTTCCTGGTGGCTCTCATGCCTCCTTCACTAAGATCAAGATTGAGCCAGAATAAAGAATCTAGACTCTATTCTTAACAATTCTCGTGGTTTCTATCCTGCTGAGACCAAAGCCCTTCCTGAGAACCTCCAAAATGCTAGCCCAGATATTACACAATGTAATATGATTAAACTTAATAATATTTAATGCAAAATCCTGTATTCAAATGAACAAAACCATTTGTAAAAAGAATGGGGTAAGGAATGTATAGATAAATAACAATTCATGTGGATTTTTAGTAAATTGCATGTTCAAAAGTTTGTGATGGCAGCCTCTCTCCCCACAAAAGAGTGAATTAAGTCTTAATTTGCATCAAGGGAAGTAAACTATAGAATAAGGGAGAGTATAAGCCTACTATACAGTTCCCTATTCAGACTACATCTTGAATATTATGTTCAGTTTGGGTACTATATTTAGAATGGGTGTTTAAGAAAGATTTAACATGTCCAAAAGTCAAGCAAGGTAGTGAAATAATTAAAAAACAGGACTTGTGAAGGTTGATTTAAAGAATGAGATATTTAGGCTAGAATATAGATTTGAAATAGACTAAAGTGGGAGATAAAAAAACTGGCCTTGAAGTAAAAAGGCTCTGGATTTAAATCATGATTCTTTAGTATACTGGTAATGTTATCTTTATGACTTAGCCTCTCTGTACCCAATGCAACTCTGTAAGACTACACAGAACCAATTTTTAATAAAGAGAAGTGAGAAGGAGCATGATACTCAAAGGAAAGCCACTATAAAGAGAAGTATTATAGTCATCTGCAAATATTTAAGGATCTGACATATGAAAGAGGAATTAGATTTGTTTTTCCCTTTGGTCCTGGAAGGTAGAACAGAAACAAAATATGACAATTACAAAGAATCAGGTCTTACTTCAATAGTAAAAAAAAATATATATATATATATATATATATATATATATATATATATATATATATATATATATATATAATTATCCCAAAGTGGGCTGTACAACCTTACTCATGTAGTATTTATTAAGCATCTACTATCTTTAAGGCACTGTGTTAATTATTGGGGGTACAAAAAAAGGCAAAAAGGAATCTGGCTTTCAAGGAACTCAGTTTATTAAGACCGATAACATATTGATAATAGAGAGAGAGAGAGAAATAGATAAAAACTGGAGAAGGAAGTGAGGGAGAGATGAAGAAAGAGAGGGAGGGCAGGAAGAAAGGAGGGAGGGAAGGAAACAAGGTAAAGGGAAGGAGGGAGGGAGGGAGAAAAGAAGGAAGGGAGAAAAAGAGAGAGTGAGGGAGGAGGGAGAGAGGAAAGAAAAAAGGAAAGAAGGAAGGAAGGAAGAAAGGAAGGAAGGAAGAAAGGAAGGAAGGAAGGAAGAAAAGAAGGAAGGAAGGAAGGAAGGAAGGAAGGAAGGAAGGAAGCAAGGAAGGAAGGGAAGAAAGAAAAAAGAAGGATGAAAAGAAGGAGAGCGTGAGGAAGGGAAGACAGAAGAATTTCTTCCCTCAAGTAATTCTAATGTGCAAAGTAAAATACAAACAACTATGTATAAATAAGATAATAAAGAATAAATTGAAGATAAACTTAGAGGAAAGGCATTATGATTAAGGAGGATCAGAAAGCCATCTTTAAAAAGGTGAGATTTTATCTGGGACATGAAGGAAACTAGGAAAGCCTTAAAAAGGGGATAAGAAAGAAGAACATTTCAGATATAGGAGAAAGAATAGATGAAGCAAAGAAGCTGGGAAATTGCCTCAGCTGTCCCGTTTCTCTCAGATCAATATTGTAGAAATGTGTATAGAAGAATTGCACATATTTGACATGTATTGGTTTACTTGCTGTCTAAGGGAGAGAATGGGGGGAAGGGAGGGAGAAAAATTTTGGAACACAAGGTTTTGCCAAAAGTGAATGTTGAAAACTATCATTGCATATATTTTGAAAATCAAAATCTACTATTTAAAAAAAATTTAAAAGAAACAATATCAAATCAAGCCTCTAAATTGATTCTAGAGTAACAGAACTGACAAAAAGATGGAGGGAAACAATTTTTTCAGCTTAAGAGAACTCCTAAGGATTTCAGGAAATTCCATCACACTTTAGTAAAATGAGAATGCAGACCAGTGCAGCAGTGTACTAGAAAGCTAGAGGGAGGTTTTTAGACACAGCACAGATTAATAAACAAGGCTGCTTAGTTCTGAATCAGCATGCCCCATGGCATGGCAGACCAGGTGTGACACCTCTAACCCCATCACAGAATACAGGAATCAACAGACCCAACTATATATAGCCAAGCCACTCCAACACAGTGAGAAAGGCAGTAGCACCTGAGGCTGCAGTGCATAAAGTTAGTAACAAGACCCCTTGATCCCCAGCACACACACACAAAAAAAAACCAACAAAAAAAAACCAAAAACAAAAAACCTGGGACAATGTCCCTTGTGCCCTAGGAACAGAGTTCAACTTTAAAAGCCCAGAAATAAGCTAAAACATGAGTAACAAACAGAAAAGAGCATGAGCATAGAAGACTACAAAAATGACAGGGAAGATCAAATGCAAAATTAGAAAAGGATAGCATTGGAAAAATGTCTGTATGTGAAGTCTCAAAGGAGAATATGAATTGGTCTCAAGCTGAAACTATACTCCCAGAAGAACTCCAAAAGGATTTTAAAAATCAAATAAGAGAGGGGAAAGAAACATTGGGAAAAGAAATCAGAAGTATTCAGGAGGATTATGAATTAAAAAAAAAAAAAAAAAAAAAAAAAAAAAAAAAAAAAAAAAAAGAGTTAACAGCTTGGAAAAGGAAGCATAAAAGTTACCTGAATAAAACAACTCCTTAAAAATAGAATTAACCAAAATAGTAAAAAAAAAAAAAAAAAAAAAAAAATCCTTTTAAGAAAACACTCCTTTTAAAATTAGAATTGGACAAATGGAAAAGAAGGTACAAAAACTCACTGAAGAAAATAATTCTTTAAAAATTAGAACTGAAGTAATGGAGGCTCATGATTCTATGAGACAAGAATCTGTCAATTAAAAGAATGAAAAAATAGAATGAAATGTAGAATAACATATAAGAGACGGAACAGTAAGGAGGACAGTGTCATTGGCTCACAAAAGAAGTGGTGGGAGAAGGTATAAAAACCAAGAAGAGAGGGGACAAGTTATGAAGATTTTTAAAAGTCAAGTAGAAGATTTTATATTTGGTCTTAGAAGTAATAAGCTTCTAGTGTTTCCTTAATAGGGATTGATATGTTCAGTGAAAAATTTTAAGAAGCAGCTTCAACAACAATTGGAGAAGATGATACATTTAAATTTTATATATATATATACATATATACATATATGTATATATATATATATACACATATATATGTGCACATATGTGTATATATAAATATATTGGAAATTACAGGAAATGGAAAGACATTGGAAATATGATGAAACAAAAGTGACTCTGAAGATCAAAAGGATATCATGCCTCCTTTGCTTTTCCATTGAATTGAAAGGGTAAGAAAAGAACAGGTCTCAATCCAATTGTTAGATCTTCAAGAGAGAAATAGGTCTTTTGCAAAATCAAACAGAAAAGAAATAAGATATGTTATTAGCAGGCATTTCTTCTCAGGGAAACAAAATTTGGATAGAACAATAATAAGAGAATTAGGAGGATAAGGGAGTTGGAGAACAGGAATGAGTGAGATGGGTGGAAAGGAATTATGTGTTACCAGATGCTGGAAAAGATTAGCTCTTATCTTTAAATTTTTCACAATCAAGGACAGATAAAAATTCTTCTTTCTAAGGGGTACAAAGCATCTGTACCTAGAAAACTCAAGGTTTGAGCATTTGTCTTCTGTTATCCAAAGAGCCAACAACATAAAGTTAGAAGGAAAGATAACACAGGATATTGTCACATGTACTCTGTTGTAGACAAATAAGCTTTCAAAGATGTCTGCTCCTTGTAACTAGAAAAAAGCTAAGTACAATATTTTATATGAATTTTCTGTAGTTATTTTTCCAACCAATAATCAAACAAGCATAGTCACGGTTTCCCACTTATGAGATATTTAATCATGGAACTGCTAATGGTATAGATTTAATTTTTCATACAAATCTATTGTTTATTATTGTTCAAAGATAACAACTATTTTTTATAATAGGGATATGAGGGCAGGGGAAGTGGGCTACAGCAGCAATCATATTGCTTTATAAGAGATAAAAGCATAAGAAATCCAGTTCAAACATTCCCAGCCTTGACATTATTACCTTCTATCACCAATGAGGTAATCTGTTTTCATTTCTTCTTAGAGCCTTTCCCCCATCTTTATCCATGCTTCACAATAAACTGCCTTAAACTTTAATGGGCTGCAGTCCTTTTATTTTCTACTCATTCACTTTATTCCAATACAAAAGTTGCCACATGTTTTATGATATATCCCAACCATGTTTGGAGCTGTGATTATGACTTGAAAATTGGAAAAAAATCTACCTTTAGGCCACTTTATTTGCATATGAGGACCTAATACTATTTAAATAATAGTTAAAATTACAGCCTTCAAACTCAAAATCAGCCATTAAAACATTGCCATTGGCAAAAATTACAGGGTTTAAGCTGGCTCTATGCAAGATAGAGGAGGAGGGAATAACAGAGTAAGTCACCAAAATGACTTCCTTTATTCATTTCTATGTTTCTTTATTGACTTGAATTTTACTAAATTCTCTTCTTTTGTGTATTAAAAAAAAAAACAACAACAACAACAACAACACAACACTTTGCTGTAGAAAATAAAGGTGCAAAGTTATCAGGTTTTTAAAAATACATGGAGTTACATGGAAGACAGAACAGCAACTAAGATATTGTGATTAATTTGATAGACTTCCAGTAGGAAGTATTTAGTTTATCTGCACATAGTAAATGAATATTAAAATATGCATACCCCAAGGCTACCAGCAAAAGTAGATAACAGCTGTTGGTCTAAAATGTGGTTTCATTATGCAGAAATTGGAATAAGCTTGTAATTATGAATTAAAGCTAGAACAGTAAAAAAAAAAAAAAAAAAGAAGAAAAAACATAAACATGTTGAGTGGGTTTGCAGTAAACCTACCATTTTAAATCAGTCTACAGTAATATAAAAGGAATAAAAAGAAGAAAGGAGGAAGAAAAAAAGAAAAAAAAAGAACAGGAAATTTTTATACTACTTTTAGAATTATATATCAAAAATTATCATTTCTATTGCTTAAAGATGGAGAAGTGAAGGTAGGAAGATTGGTGACATATCCTTGTTGAATAATAATTGAGTCAAACAAGAAAAAATAGGAAGTTTTGTGCAATTATAGGCTTAGTTCAATGAAGTTCATTGTTTTAATGGCATTTTCATCCCAAAATAGAAAGTTATCACAGAGTTTCTTCTTCATTTATTTCTATGGAAACCAGAAAAGAAAGAGCCAGCAGATAGGAAGGAAAGGATATACCCCATCACATTGTAAACTTGTCATAAAGCCTACATAATGGGTAAGACTAGGGAAAAACATCCTTAAAATTTAATACCCTACAATGTTTAATTCTGATAGAGAATCACTGATTAGAATAAAGTCTTTTAAAGTGAAAAAATCTGAGATCTGGAGTCAAAATACTCATTTAGTTCCTATTTCTACCACTTGTTACCTCTGCAACCTTAAACAAATTACTGTCACTTGTCAATTGTCTAATTTTTAAAATGAAGGGATTTTAATAAAATGGCCTTTATTTTTAATACATGGTTATTTTGTAATATATAATAAATAAATAAATGTGATGCATTAATATAATCTCGTGGCTCAAAGCATGACAGAAAACACAATGTGTTTTATTGGAAAGAGTCCCAGATCTGGAATTTAAATACTTAGTTCAAGTACCAATTCTTCCATTGACTACATGTGATGGTGAACAAGACCCTTCCATTCACCAGATCTCAGTTTTATTCATCTATAAAATGAGAGATTGAGGTAAGTTTAAGCTCTTGGAAAGACTTGTAATATCCCTTCCACTTCCAATTCTCTAAATTTTATCTGGGACACTATAAAAACTGCACATGTAGTAATAGGACAGAAATTTTGCAAAGGTGTTAGGAAGTGAAAAGTATCTTTAAAACTTATAGCCAAATGAGTGTATCCTGAACTAGATTGAATAGTAATTGGAAAATATTTAACAAAATCAATTAAAAACAAAAATAAATAATTAAACAATACAGATAATATTAATTTGTGAGTCAAGTTAGTGTTCTAGAATCAATATGGTGTTCAAAAAAGATCCCTTTCTATCTATTACTAAGCAAGAAAGGGACTATATTTGTGCTCAATAAATCTGCTACTGCACAAATATAGTCCCTTTCTTGATTAGTAATATAGTGGTGTAAACCCCAGGAGTCAGTCAAAAAACATTTATTAAGCATCTATTCTGTTCCAGATACTTTTCTAAGCACTAGGAAGTACAAAAGGGGGGAGGGCAAAAGACAATTCTTGACCACAAAAAACTTACAATTTAATGGGGAAAGAAAGAAAAATAGATAACAACTACAAGTCTGACTCATAGAGTATGAAGATAAGCCTATGCATCCAGTCCTTCTATATGCTCAGGGTTATATACAGTAAACTGAGAATACATAAATTCATAATGGATAGTAGATTACTTCAGAAATACTAGAACTACCTGGTAATAATTAGGCTAGAAAATTATATTATAGAGGCAAAGGAAAAGGAAGTTATATATGCATGTATGTGTTTCTCCTCTGTCAGCTAGTTTACATGACAGTGAAGCTCATCAGCAGCTCCTTTCCTTCTATTCTTCCCTACATTTTAATATAGAGACCTATTTGTGTACCCTGATTGTGTGAAATGATTTTCCCTTTAGTCCTTTGTATTTTCACCCCTTCATTATCTCATTTGGCAAAAGTACTGGAGTGGTTTGTTGTTATTTCTTTTTCCATGTTGCGTTTTAGGGGATGAGGAACTGAGACAAATAGAGTTAAGCAAGGTCTTACATGTACTAAGTGTCCGAGACCAGACTTGAATTTAAAAAGATAAATCTTCTCGACTCCAGACATGGTGTTTTATTTTAGTGCCATCTAACTACCAAAACTTTCTTTTCCCTCCTCCAGAGTATTTTTCTTCTGCTCTTTTTTCCTCTTAAAGACCACACCTAGGCCAAGATTAATTAGACTTCTTATATGACTCCTCTAATGATAGAGTTCAGGGGGGGAATATATATCATCTTTCCAAATTGAGCTATAAGTAATTTATATTTAATTCTTTATCATCTAATATCTGAGTTGTGAAAAAAACACTACAAATTATAATGATCTTGAGAAAACTCTATTACACTATTTGAACCTAATTCTGTGTGTCTAGGAAACTGGATTACCTCTACCTGTTGCTTAGAGATCCTTAATTAAGTATTTCCATTATGCTTGCAAGAAACCTAGTTAGATCCAAAGATTGATGCAAGGTATCAATTATACATCTCAAACAATTTATATATCTTATCAGAAAACTGACTCTTTACTGATCAATCAGTTACTGTTTACTTGTTCCTTTGATTGACATTTGGGTGAAAGAGAATGGATAACTCCTTTTCTGATTTTAGGGAATTATACCTATTTAGTATTCTCATTCCAACTTGGAAAACTCAGTCATTCCTCCAATTAGAATCTTGCACTCTGGTTTGTGTCCTTTTAATTGTTTGATTTTAATGCATAAAATTCTATCTCCTCTTGTATTCAGTATCTAGTACCCAGCTGAGGAAGGCCTGTTCTTGATTTTTTATGCAATAAGTATGCATTGCTTAATATATCAATACGTTTGAAAGCTCAAATCTTGGTTTCCTTAGTCATTTTGGATTTCATCCACCACAACTAATAAGTGTCTGAGGCCCTCTTTTATAGCAGACTGATTTCAGTATATATCTATATGTTTTAGTGTTTTGCTTTTTTTAATCTGGAAGCTCTAGATTTTGGATATGATGTTCACAAGAGTTTTCATTTGGGACTGCCTTTCAGAAGGTGATGGATAGATTCTTTCCATTTGTATTTTGCTTATGGTTTTGAGAAATGTGGGAAGTTTTATTTTAAGATTTTATGAATTGTATTTGGTTCTACACAATAATGCTGCTGCTGGACCCAGTCACAGACAGTAGGGAAGCTCTATCAGTTCAGTGATAAAACTACAGGATCTCCTTTGTCTGGGATTTCTGCCCTGATTATTGCTCTACAGGATTTAAGCTGAGATTGTACTCTACCCTTGGAATCTAAGCTATACTTATTCTGAATTTGCTACTTTCTTGGTACCCAAGGTTTTGTTTTTGGCTTTTTTTGGTGAGAGAAAAGTTATAGCATTTAGGTATCTCAAAGATTCTTAATCAAAATTTATATATGTATAGAAAACTATTTTTAAAAATCTTTTGACCTTATTTTAGCATTACTTGTTGTGTCATGGACTTATTTTCTTCTATTTGATACCTTTTAATTTTTACAAATTGTAGCTAGGGCAATATTTTATACCTCTGTCAAATTAATTCCCTTTCCAGCTCTTTCTTCCATATCTCTAAATTGTTTTCCACTTTTCTTCTAGCACTCTAATTTCATCTATAATAATATTTTAAACTCTTGTTTAAAAAAAGGTCTTGTTTGATCTTTTCCAGGAATTTGAGCTAAAATTGTACCTAAACTGTATTTTCTTTGAGACTTTTTTGTAAGCGTTTTGGCATCACTTTCCGTCGGAGTTTATGTCTCACATGTTTCTGTCACCATAATGGTTTTGTATAGTGTTCTTCTTTTGTCTGCTAATTACTGGATTTTGGACTTCATGTTAGACCTGGACTCTGTGCACTTCTTGAAGGAAGATCTGGATGGATATTGTCAACTTTTCTTAGAATATGGGGTGTTATTGCAGGATGTGAGATCCAGTTTGGCAATCTGCACTCAATCTTTCAATGTTTCTAATGAGGTCTGATGTAGGCAAAATCTGGTTACAGACTTCAGCCCCCTCCATCTGCAAGTTTTTGAACTGGGTTTGGTTCTACACAATAATGCTGCTGCTGGACCCAGTCACAGACAGTAGGGAAGCTCTATCAGTTCAGTGATAAAACTACAGGATCTCCTTTGTCTGGGATTTCTGCCCTGATTATTGCTCTACAGGATTTAAGCTGAGATTGTACTCTACCCTTGGAATCTAAGCTATACTTATTCTGAATTTGCTACTTTCTTGGTACCCAGCCTAGGTCCTGCTGCCACTCTCTACTTTGCAACACCACTCACTTCCATCTTCCAGATGCTGGATCTATGAGTCATAGATGTCTAGTAAGAGACATAGATGCCACTTGGCACTTATTCTGGTTAAAGCACCCCAGTAGAACTCGGATGAATACTTTGTCCATAGATCTCTTTGTCTATCTCCTTCCTATTCTAACCTGGAATGAAAAAAATGACATATTTTCATATGTTACATATAAAACATTTAGCAAAATTAGCACATTGGAAATATAAAGGAAATCCTCCACCCCACAATTAGAAAACAGTTTGACAGAAACTAGGAATAGATCAACATTTCATTCAGTGTACAAAATCAGGATCAAAATCTATACATGAGTTAGAAATAAATGGTGACATTGTAAGCAAATCAGGGTAGCATAATATATACTTTATCAGCCAAATCTATAGATAAGATGAGGAAGATCAAACAAGAGGTAAAAGCATTATGTGACATAAAATGATAAATTTTAATTACATTAAATTAAAAATCTTTTGTACAACCAAAATCAATGCAACAAAGATGAAAGTTGGAGGGAGGGAGAGTAGAGAGAAGAATTTTCAAGTTTCTCTGCTAAAGGCGTTATTTACCAAATATATAAAAAACTTAAGTCATATTTATAAGAATGTAAATTATGGCCAAATTGATACATGATTGAAAGACATGAACAAGTAGTTTTCAGATTAAGAAATTAGAGCTATCTATAGTCAAATGAAAAAAAAATGCTATAAATCACCATAAATTAGAGCAATGAAAATTAAAATAACTCTGAAATACCACCTCACAGCTAGTTTGGCTAATATGACAGAAAAGGAAAATGACAAATGTTGTAGAGGATATGGAAAAATAGGGATCCTAATGCACAACTGTTAAAGTTGGGGACTGATCTAACCATTTTAGAGAATAATTTGGAACTATGTCCAAAGGTCTATAAAACCATGTAAACTATTTGACTCAGCAGTGCTACTACTAGGTTTATATTTCAAAGAGATGAAAGAAAAAGGGAAAGATCCTATATGCACAAAAAATATTTATAACAACTTTTTGTGGTAGAAAATAATTGGAAATTGAGAAGATATTAATCTCTTGAAAAATGGTTGAACAACCTGTGGTCTATGATGGAATATCATTATGCAATAAGAAATAATAAACAGCAAGATGTCAGAGAAACCTCAAAAGACTTATATGAACTGATGTAAAATGAAGTGAACAGAACCAGGGATCACTGTATATGGTACCAGCAATGTCCTATGATGATCAACCATAAACACTTCATCTCAGCAATACAATGACACAAGAAATTCTGAAGAATATTATAAAATTCTTTTGTGGATCTTCTTAGTCATTTTAATCATGCCTGACTCATGACCCCATTTTTTTTTAATTTTGTGTGGCAAATATACTAGAGTGGCTTGCCATATACTTCTCCAACTCATCTTAAAAGATGATCAAATAGTTATGTGACACACTCAGTGTCACACAAATAGTAAGTGTATGAGGACAGATTTGAATTCAGGAAGACTTGTCTTCCTGACCTTAGACATGTCAATCTATTCATTGCTATCCACCTCGAGACCAAGAATCTGAATGTAAATCAACGACTATTGTTAATGTTCTTTATTTTTCTTGGGCTCCCCCTGCAATTTTCTTTTGGTCTATGTTCTCTTTTACAAATGGCTAATATGGAAATGTGTTTTTTTATGATCACATGTATAATAAATATCAAAGTGTTTACTTTCTAAAGAGGAGGGAGGCAAGGAATTTGAAATTCAAAATTATTTTAAAAAATCAAAAATTAGTTTTACATGTAACTGAGAAAAAATAAAAGTTTTCTTTTTTAAAAAATGCTTTTTACTTACCTTTTCTTTTCACTGTAAATTTTTCATAGATTTCCCCATCAAACTTTGGTCTGGTGCAATCTTTCAAAATATTTGAAGGAGTTGGGTTGCTTTATTTATTTATTTATTTATTTTGGTGGAGGGAGCTCACTTTACTTCTTTCTGCTATTCTATGTTCTACTGATTTCTGCTCTATCCTTTGTTTATAATAACAAGTACTTATTTTATAATAAGTAATTATATTATTTATATAATATTATAGAATTTATATTGTACACATTGTTATATAGTAACATTTTAACATAATATTAATATATTGTTAATTATTGATATGAGAACATATTTTTATTATTTTTTCCCTTTCTTTTCTGTCCAAAGCATTGGACTAAAAAGAAAAGAGAAATTATGGTCTTTGTCTTAAAAAGCCTACCTGAGAGGCTACATTTAATGAAAATTTCTGATTCTGATCTGGAATTTAAAATGAAACCTGTTCATTTACTTTATATGCATGTCAGTAAACATAATTTGCTTTAAACAATAACAACAAAATTTTTATCTGATTTTTTTCTATTAGCAAAAATTGGAGAAAGTACCTGGAAAATTAAATACACAATTTTTGTTTGTACCACTAACCTCATAATTTTATATCTATTCTAATAAGGATCTACCCTAATCCTGCAATCTAACCTCCTCACAAATGATAAATTATTTGTAAAGTACTTAGCACAGTGCCTGGCAAATAAGTAGGCATTAATGTTCTCTTTTCTTTCTCCTTCCCCTAATCATCTATCAAGAAATTCTACAACTAAATTAAAATTAATTCTTCTAAAAGGGAAGCATAATATTATAGATTTAGAAGAGAATTTTAACAACCCATCTAGTCTTACCTTCTCATTATATAGAGGAAGAAAGGCCCATAGAGATTAAATGATTGGCATTTAAATGATTAATGCCTAAAGTCAAATAGATAGTAAATAATGAACCAGCATTGAACCCAGGTCCCTTGACTCAAAAGATAGTGTGCTATCTATTGTCCAAAACTGCCAAATTTAAAAAATATATATACCAGCAAGATTTAACTTTTTAAATGTCAGTGTTCTAGAATTACCTGGACATAAAATCACAGAATCAAACTAAATTTAATACATATTTTAAATTATATCTATTTATTTATCCTGCCTAATAAAATATGTGTATTTAGGTATATATGTATATACATAATTATTTCTGCTATAATACAAATGGAGAAAGTTATGGAAGCTAGGAAAATTTAAAGTGCTTTTTTCCCTTCTAGCTGCCAAAATATAATTATATGGCAAATACTGGAGCATCATTATATCCCTCAGTTACATATACTTTTTTGTTGGATAATAGCAATAAAAACACCCTGAGAAATAATAATAATAATAATAACATCCAGTACTTAGGGTTCCTAAATTAGGTCTTATGTAGTTTAAAATTTTGTACAAATATTAATTAATCTATATTATACACAAAAATTGGACTAAGTAACTATTATTATGTCACATATAAATGAAGAAATATAAAGAAAACAAGGTCAAGAGACTAGCCTGGAGATACACAAGTCAGTGGTAGGGCTGGGATTGCTCAAGAGTCTCTAACTTCTAACTCCAGAAAGAATCAGGAGACACAAGACAAATTTCACTATCTTCTGACTACTAAACAATTTGAGATGGTTTATTTTAGGCTGTAAGAAGCCTTTACCTGTCTGATACCCCCTTCATTTCCTGCCTCATTTCCTCTCAGATATTATTTTTCATTTACACTATATTTTATTGAAAGCACTAAATACAGTTCCAGATCTGGAATCAGGAAGACTTGAATTCCGGCCTCTAATACTTATTAGATGATCCAGAGTAAGTCCTTGTTTGTCTCAATTTCCTCATCTGTAAAATGAACTAGAGAAGGAAATGGTGAACTTTTCCAATATGTTTGCCAAAAAACTTTAAAATGTGTCACAAGAGTTTGATATGACTGAAACAGTTAGCTCACCAATAACAATAAATTTATATGTGTAAAGTTTTTAACATTGTATGTCCTTCATTAGATTAGAATTTCTTGGGGGCAGAACCTGAATTTTTTTTAGTCTAAATTTCATCCCCAGCACATAAGACAGTGCTTGTCCCTTAGTAATCATCAAGTAAACGCTTGTTGACTAACAACAATTTTCTTACTTATTAACAAGAGGCGATGTTGTAGAAAGAAGATGAATAAATGAATGGATGAAAACAAAAACATTTATTATATACATACATATTAGATCCAAAAAGCATTCATTAGATACTTGGGGTCTAGTACTGGGTGAAGAGGTGGGGATATAACATCCCTGAACTCAATGATCTTACATTCTAATAAGAGAGTATGAGAGGAGAGTAGAATGCAAGAAGAGTTTTAGTTTAGATATTTGGACATTATTGAGTCAATAAGTGGAGCCACAGAGAACTAGATTGGTACATTCTTTGCAAAGGCAATGGCAGTATTAATTTCATCAAGGTTCTAGATATGTCAAAAGGAAAGGGAATAGGACACTATAGAGACAAATTTAATGGCAATGCAGCTTTGGAGAAGAAAGCCAACCAATAAAATAAAACATAGCTAGTACCAATGTAAATACAGACACATTATCAATTTACTACTGAGAAAATTTTCTAAATATTTTCATCCCTTCTCAAATCTTCCATTCCCTAACCCCCACAACTAAGAATTGTATCTAATAATTTATAGAGGAGGGGAAAGAGACCATTTATGTAAAGTTCTAGTTTGTCCTCTCTTCTTTATGTCATGTTATTTAGATGTCCTCTGCCACTATTTCCTCCAGCACTTCTGTCTCATAAAGATGTGACTCTACAATTTGACAAAGTAAGCCCTCTGGCTGCATAATAAACCCCATTCCCTCCTGCAGATGGCCCTTCAATCATTCGTACTGTCTCAATTATATCTTCAATTTTTCCTTATCTACTGGCTCCTTACACTTCACTCAAAGTAAGAAAACTCACTTGAGCTAGCATACATAATTCTTCAATATTTTATGTTAATATTATTTTAGAAGGCTACCTACAATAGATATCTTCTCTTCTTTTCTTCTCATTCTCTTTTTAACCCCTATAATATGTGATGATGATGGGATGTTCAGGAAGGACTGCCATGTCTGGTGTGAACTCTTTTCAGGGCTTTTCTACAATCTTTGGCATCCACCAATACTCACCTATGGCCCCAAGAAGCTGTAACATGCATAGTGATCACATACCAGGAAAAACCATCTTGGCAGATGGGCTAAACAAGATTAGGCATAACTGAGAAGTCTCAAACCTGTTGTAAAGTCAGGGAGATATCTATTTCAAGCATTTGAAGTTTTCTCCCAATGGAATGGTCAGATAAGAACAATTTGTTCTCATGTCAATGGAAATGGCAGAAGCAGGCTCTGTGAAATACTCAGAGACTGAATAGACATTGTAGACTCCAAGGTCATCCACACTAGAGTGGTCTATCATCAGTTAACCTGATTTATGCTTTGTCACTGGATTCTGATCACTTTGGAAGAGTCAAAATGACAAGTTTGTGCAACTATGTCTCACTTAAATTCAATCCATGTAGAAATCAAAACATTATCTCATGAAGTCATTGGTCCTCTTCAAAAAGAACAAAAGAACAAAAAATGTCCACTAAAACTGCTCTCTCCAAAATACAAATGATTTCTTGAATTTCAAATCTAATGGCCTGTTGCTCATTTTTATAAACCTCTATGTAGCCTTTGACAATGTAGATCACTCTTCCCTTTTAAATACTGTTATCTCTTTAGGTTTTTCTCTTAGTTTTCTCCTATTTCTCCTCCAACCCAACACACTACTCCTATCTTCTTTGGTGAATACTCATCCAGGTCACACCCATTATTGTTCCACAAGTGTGTTAGTCTTTTTTCTCTCTCAATACTATTTCTTTTGGTCATCTCATTAACTTCTGTGGATTTAATTATCATTTCTATTCTAGTGATTCTCAGATCTACTCATCTAACCCTATCATCTCTGTTGCCCTTTACTTTCACATTTCCAACTGCCTTTCAAACAACTCAGTCTAGAAATTTCATAGATATCTTAAAACTCAATGTCTCCAAAACTGAGCTTCTTGTCTTTTCCCCTAAATCCTTCTGTCTCTCTCTCTTACCCCCTTCCTCTCTCCCCCTTACCCTATTAGGATGTAAGCATACTGAGGACAAGCCTATTTTCCCTTTTAAATTTGTATCCCCAGAACTTAATATAGTACTAGCACAAAATAAGCCTAGTAAACCTTTAATCATCCATTCATTTTTTTCACATTAAGATTGAGTAAATTCTTTTTTCATAATACCGAAAATAATCCTATATAAAGGAAACAAGATTTAGCAAAGTTGTAACTGATCGTGATTACACAGCTAAAAAGAATCATTTTTTCTTACTCATACCAGTATAACATAACATCTTAGAGCATCTCAAGGCTTCCCTGATTATCTGAGTGATCCCATACTTCCTGAAATCACTCATCACTTATTTAGGCTTTCCTTTAAACTTAATATCTAAATTATATTTTTATTTATTGTGTAAATGTATGATACTTTCTACTGAATTAGAAAACACATGTAGAAGTATAATGAGGCCATGTCTATGCAAATTATTATAGGATTTGGGGTTTAAAAGTAACACAACTAGGAACCCAACTACTCCAACTTCCTCATTTTATTGTTGAGAAAAATTGAAAACTAGGTAGCAAATGACTTGCCAAAGTGACACAGGTCAAGATCAGATTAGTTCTGAAACTCAGACTCTTCCTGTGCTGGCCCAATTGTTTGGTGTATACAGAGAATTGTAGGAGGGAATAAGGGGTGGAGTAAGACTAGCCAGGGTCACTTCTGGGCGGGAGACGAAGACGTGAGGTCACAGAGATCCTGCATCCATCTCCTTCAATTCTACCACTAAAGACCAAGAATAAAGACCAAGGACTTTTGCTTATCCTGACTCCAGATGATTCTAAGGTATCCAGGGTGCTAAAGTGGTCATCACAATGGAAGACAAAGACTTGCCCTCCTCCCTCCACTTCCCTCTCTGCCCCCCTAAACATAGAACTAAAGACTTCCATTTTAACAAGTGCAAAAGGCAAGAAACATATGTTTATATTCCTTTCATCATCCAATAACAACTACCAGTGCATAAAATATCAGTTTTTACTAATCCTAAAAGGGTAAATAAAAGAGCTAGAGGAATACATCTTCACTCTCTGGATTGTTAAGAATATTCCTTGAAATTATCATAATAATGGATAACATTAATATGACACTTTGCAAAGCATCTTACATATACTATCTCATTTGATTATCATAACAATACTATGAGGTAGATGCTGTTATCCTTATTTTCCAGATGATAAACCAATGCTGGAAGAGTTTAAACTTACAAGGGATTATTTTATTAGGAAACATCTGAGGCAACAATCAGATTCATATTTCTTGCCTCTAAGTCTGGTACTTTCCCTTTACTATGCTACCTAGCTACTTCATGAAGTATGCTTCCAAAAGAAAACCAAGAAGAAATATTCTTTGAGAGGAATCTCTCCTGAGGATTCTTAGAAAGGAATCTAAACCTGAGAAAAGAAATTGAAGAATTGAAGGAAATACATAAAAAGACAGAGAAAGACTACCATAGGATTGCTTTCTGATATTTGAAACTTTATTCAAGAATCTTCCCCCAAAAAAGTAAAGCCAGATATCCTGAGGAGAAAAGTAACATCCCATGTTTCATAGAATAATGATTTGGATTTACATATTCTTGCAGGAGAGAGGATACCTAAAACTGGACACAGTGAAAAGAGGTAAACACTAGAGGTTTTTACTTTTACCCTGATGGAAATGCTCTCCTAACAGGGAAAAATCAGGTTTATTGCTATATTACCTTCAATTACTTTATACTGTCCCCTATTTGTGGAATATTTCTGGGACAACTACTTAAGATTCGTCAAATATTATTATTTCTTTCTGGTTTATGGACAAAGGTCACTGAAATGTAAAGATCTAGAGTGAAAGTAGAAATTATTAAGTCCTGGTCAAAAAAACTAATGACCTTGTGTTTCCATAACTAATACCAATTTTAGTGAGGGGAAAGTACATAGAGTGAATTACACATTAGGAAAGAAGACAAGAATGGAATTTGGATTTCTGGAACAGAACATGAAGCATAGGAATAATAAACTCCTCACCAAGGATAGAATGAATCTGATAAAGTCAAGGGGAAAGCTTATCTTCCAAAAACTTGCTGATCTGATGAAGGTGACTTTAGCAGGAAAATGAAGAGAAAATTGACCACATATATTCATTCACTGGCAGATACCACAGAGACTGGTAAGTATGATATATTAATAAGAATAGCAATAGATATATCTAGTAAGTGACAGCAGACAGTATCTAAGGACAGAAATAATATTCATGACTTAAGATGACTATGCACAAGTTCATAGAGTCTGAATAATGAGCTAAAAAGTGAGCTAAAAATCTTAAAGCACAGAGGCAAATTTGATCTCACCTGAGACTTGGCAGGGTATGACCTATAAAATTATGGCAATGATTCAAATAGAATAGATTAGGTTAAAAAGGAAAAGAAGTAGCATAGCATTGCATATCAGGAAAATATATTCCAATAAAACAAATCTATCAACTGGAGGTAGAAAGCATGAAGAGTAATGAGATAAGTGTCAATGAAAGGAGAAGAAATATATTAACAGAAGTATGCTACAGACTAGGGCTTCTTAAACTTTTTCTACTCCCAACACCTTTTAGCCCCACAATTTTTTATTTTGCATGACTGGGTATATAGATATATAAAATAGGTATAAAAATCAAGAATTTATTGGTAATAAATCATAATTTAATAGGCCATCACATTCAGTTATAAGACCACATATGGGATAAGGAACCACAATTTAAGAAGCTCATCTATAGAGCACACATCCAAAAGGGACTGAAAATGGATTTGAATTCAGATCTCCCAGACTCCAAGCCCAGCACAATATCCATTATGCCATAATTTTAAGTGCCTCCAAAGCTAAGAACTGTTTTACTATATTGGCAGTTGCTTACTTTCTGATTCATTATTTACTTATGCATATTATATACTTTCAAAAAAAAAAATCCAATTTGAAAATCTGTCACCCTACAATGTCTAAATAATCCTGTTAATCAAGTTAATTCCTAGTACTTGAAGAAGCCACAGGAAAAGCCTCAGGCATACTCATCCTGGTACTTTAATTGAAATTAAATTTGCACATAAATGAAACAAGTTAAAACAGTTTAACAGACAGAACTATTTTTGCAAATAAAAAAGAAAATTTCTCTCACATCATATAATGTTGACCTACTTTCTTGGGAAGAAATTTTTTCCAAATAATATACTGACCCTGAACAAATTTTTTGAACAAAGTGCTTCAGAGATTTGGATCATTTAAATTTCTTTTATCTTTCATAAATCAATCAATCAATAAAAATATATTTATTAAGAAACTAAGATATAGAAGACACTGTTTTAAATCAGAATGATTAAGGATCTCGAATCCATGTTTAATGAAGAACAGTTGAATAATTATAGGTGCTTAATCAAAAGTCTACAAACCCAGAGGTCACTCTCCTTCCTTCCTCAATAAGTTTTTCCAGACTCACAATTTTTTTTTTCTCTTCTCCAATCCTACTCTTATACTAGAAATTTCATCAACACATATCACTCTCCTACAAATAACCATTCAATTCATCAACTACTTATTACTCAAGAGGTGCCCCTTTAACCCATCTCAGCCACACAAAATGATGGCTAAACTCTTGATTTTGAATCATCAATAAGTGTACCACCTTTGTGTTCAGGAATTCTGAAATCTCATTATCCAATAACACTCTCTTGATTTTTCACCTTGCCCTCTGCCTTCTCTTAGAAAACCCTGCTCTTTGTCCACCCTGCATCTTCTAATCTCTTGACCCATAAATTTTCTTCTAAAACTTCTCTCCAATTCTAGCCACTCTCCTCCTCATCTCATCATCTTGATCCTTTGGTGAATCAATTGAATTGTATACCCTCCTCCTTTCTTGAATCCCTACCTCTTATCATAGCACTAATTATGCCCTACCAAGATTTATCCTTGGAGTACTTCTAATATTTTTTTGCCATCACTCCTATTCAGCTGCTGCTAAATGAAGAGGAGAGAAAAACACAATTTTTTTTGATTAGGTTATCTACAAATTTATGTTAGGCAACTTCAATTGAGCCCTGATTGCAACTAGGAAATATTTTCACTCCCTAATTAATTCACTCTACTACTCTCTATTGCAGCTTTTCCACACCTTTTCATCCTTCCTTAAGCGTCCCATAGCTTCTCTCAGTCTTGTCTTTCATCTGAGAACCTTGCCTCATATTTAAACAATAGCAACTACAAAGGCCATTTGTCATGAACTTTTTCATCTCCCTTCTTGCCTATCTCCTCTCATTTAGGTACCTTAGAGACTTTTTCCTTTTACCTCTGTCTTAAAATTGATGAAGTGATTTTAAAACTTACTAAGGCTAACACCTCTACTTGTCCAATCAATCTCATTCCATCTCATTTCTTCCAATAGATATACCTCTCTATCATCCCCACTCTCAATTATTTTCAATCTTCCCCTTCTATTGGATCATTTCCTACTACCTACAAACATGCCCATGTCTCACCCATCCTGAATAAAACTTCAATTGCTCTGCTCATCTCTTCTGGCTATCCTGATATATCTCTTCTACCCTTAGTAACTAAATTCACAAATACTATCTATAATAGACATCTCCATTTACTGTCCCTCTTTCTCTCTCTTCCTCCCTCTTTCTTTTCCCCCTTCACCCTTTATATTCTGGTTTCTGGCCTTGTCATTCCACCAAAACTACTTAATACAAAATTACTAATGATCTCTTAGTTGCCTTCTGTCAATCTTCCTTCTCTTTGACTTTTCTGCAGAGTGATCTATAATTGATCATCCTCTCCTTGATACTCTCTTTTCCTTATATGTTCAAAACATTCTCTTCTTTCATCTGACTGTTTTTTCTCAGGCTCTTTTATTGGGTCCTATTCCAGATTATGTCCTCTACTCATGGATGCCCCATAGGGTTCTGTCCTGGGCTCTCTTGTCTTCTCCTTAATTAATTGAATTGGTGAGCTCACCATATTCCAATGTATTTAATAACCATTTCTTTGCTTATGATATTTTAATAAGTATATCTAGCTCAAATCTCTGCTTACCTCTACCATTCCAACTGCTTTTCAAACTATTTTATCAACAGATATCTTAAAATCAATATGTCTAAAATTAAAACCATTATTTTCCCCAAAAGTCTCCCCCCACTTCTATCCTCCCTATTAATGTGGAAGGCAAAATATCCTGCTAACTCCTCAGGATCATAATTAAGGAGATTATCCCAGATTGCTTAGTGATTCATATTCCATATCTGTTGTCATGCCTGTTTCATTTTTGCAATATCTCTCCTATACACTCCTTTCTCCCCTCTGACATCACCATCACTCTAGAGAATACAGTAACCCTATGCTAAGATAATTGTGATAGTTTGCTGGAAGTTTGTTTGCATCAAATCTTTTCTCACTCTAATTCATCCTCAATTCATCCACTAAAATAATTTTTCCTTAATTTCAAGACTGATCATATTATACACACCCCAACCCCCTAATCAATAAATGCAAATTGTTTCAATGTCTCTAAGATCAAATATAAAATGTTTTATTTGGCTTTGAAAGCCTTCTATAATCTCTTTCACATACTTTTTAATCTCTTCACACTTTAATCCCCAACATGTACTCTCTATTCTATTGGCATTGACCTCCTGGCTACTATATCAACAAGACACTGCATTTCTTGGTTCCAAGAATTCTTTCTGACTGATATCCATGCCTGAAACGTTCCCCCTCCTACTATTCAATACTACTGAATTCCTTGGCTTCCTTTAAGCTCCACCTAAAATTCCATCTTCTATGGGGAGATTTCACCTACTCCTCTTAATTACAGTGCCTTCCATTTGTTAATTATTTCCTATTTGTCCTGTATACATAACTCTCTTTGTATGTATTTGTTTAAGTGTTGCCTCATTAAATTGTAAGCTTTTTGAGCAAAGACTGTCTTTTACCTCTTTTTGTACATCTGATGTAATTTAGCCCAGTACCTGGCACATACAACACAATTAAAATATATATTGAGTAGATGATTAATTTTTAGTTGTGTTAAAGGATTCAAAAGTTTAATGTGTTGAAGGATCAGACTTCTGTTTAGATCCAAAGGGCAGAAGCAACCATAAGCATTGGGCAGAAGGTGCAATGAGACACTTAAGCTTCGCGTTGGGAAAAAAAATTCTTAACAATTTGGGCCATTGAAAAAATGCAATTGACTTTTTTTGAAAACTTAGGGTTGGAGGCAAGGTTTCTCATTATATATATATATATATATATATATTTTTTTTTTTTTTTTTTTTTTTTTGCTGAGGCATTTGGGGTTAAGTGACTTGCCCAGGGTTACACAGCTAGGAAGTCTTAAGTGTCTGAGGCCAGATTTGAACTTAGAAGGGTTTCTCATTCTTGAGGGGTTCAAACAGTAGCTGGATGAGCATTTGTCAGGTATGTTATCATAGGTGAAAATAGATGGCTTCTGAGCTTCCTTCCAATACTCACATTCTTTGATTCTTTGACCTCAGATGAATATACTCAGTCAGAAATCACTGGCAGTTTCTCAGGCTACCCATCTTTCAAAAGATTCTAAAAATGTGGAATAGTTGTCTTTAGTAAGATGAAAAGCCATGATAATGGAAGAGTCAACCATACACACTGGTTTTTAAAATGTATATTTTATGGCCAGTATGAAAAATTTGTTTTGATTGAATTTGATTGATTACATATGTTTCTAATAATTTTTTTTTTTCCTTTCCCACTTGTAAATGGTCAAAGGAACAGAATGTTAGAGATGCATTTTTGTTGATTAAAAACCAAAGTTAATGAATGAAGAGATTAAAGACAGATAATAATCTTTGATACTTCAAAAAAAATCATGAGCTTTTACAATAGATATTACCTTTACAAATGCAGTTTGTAAAACTCTCATCATCTTAACGTTCTAGATGGTGCAATGGATAAAGAGTATTGGATTAATAGGCAGAAAGACCTTAGTTCAGTTCCTCCCTTTGACATTTATTAGGCATGTGGAAAATCACTTAACCTCTCTTGGTCTTAGTTCTTCCTCTATAAAATGGGAATTATAATAATACCTACATTAAAGAGTTAGGGCAAAGATCAAATAGAATGGCATGTAATTTTTGCAAACCTTAAAAAAATCTATATAAATACTCACAATTAGCATTTCAGAACTTTTATGAATTAACCTCATAATTAATTCCACTATCAAATCCATGCAGACTACCTTATTTGTTCTGCCATTTGACATATCAGGGTTATATATGTGTAAAGATAAAGCATTGCTGAAGGACTTTTGGATAGGACTTTAATTGTCAAATTTCCTCAATTCTCACCAACATGAGAAGAACCAGCATTATATAATAACAGAATTGTTTACTATTCAGTTCTATATGCAGATGCCTATATATACTTGTAAAAATCTTATTTTTCAGAAGTTAAAGTTTCATCTCTACCTGACATTTTTATTCCAATTAAAATTTGAATATTTCTTGGGGGAGCAGGAAGATAATAATTAAAATTGATATTGATGATTGGAACTATAGGAAAAATGAAGACTTCCTAGAGAATAATTTATTGGTGTCAACAAAAAAAGAGTATGTGAGAACTGAAGTATCCTTTTGCCTAAGGATGGCTCTGATTATGATTAAAGCATTTGTTCATAATAATACTTAACAAGCTTATTATTATCTATCTACTATAAAAAGGTAATAAAATAAAATGTATAGAACACAGTCTTTGATTTGCCAAATCTTCCTTCTAACAAATATATATACCACCATGGAAAAGTCACTTAATCTCTCAGTGCTGTGAGAAGAAATGCTGACCTAGACTTCTAAATGGAGTTCCCACTATGAATCCTTCTCACCTATAAAATATGTCCAAACTGAAAATGTGTGCATGTGTGTGTGTATGTGTGTGTGTGTGTGTGTGTGTGTGTGTGTGTGTGTGTATGTATTCCATGCATTTTGCTTAGATATAAAGGAAGAGAGAAAAAAAAAAAGTAAACACCATCTTGTGCCAGCTTGGGTCAAACTAATATCCCTGATTAGTCTCAGTAATGGAAAGTGATAGGGATGGATGGGACTCAACAAAGCACAGAGGGAGAGGAGGTAAATAGTATATAGTTGAGGACAATGATCCTGCAAATCGTTTATATTTAAAGTCCTCTTTGGATAAGTTTTAGCTTTGGCCATCTTCCACAATGATGTTTAGATACTACTATCTTTCTGTTTCATTCAACAACATTTGTTTTATTAACTTAGTCAGTGAACATTTATTAAATATGATTATATTACATGATTGCATATATTGCATTATTATATGCAAGGCATCGAATTAGACAACAACAAAATAACAACAATAACAAAAGTGTCTGTGCATTCAAGGAACTTACCTAAACAATATTTATACAGATAAGAAAATATGAGATAGATGGAAAATAAATTCATAATAATAGAAGATAATGAAGCTTATTGTAGATTTAAAGGATCAGGATTAAATTTGATTAGAAGATAGTGCTCCTGTTACAAAATACTTATTAATTAAAAAATTAAAAAAAAAAACAAATTTTGATTTTTGTTTGCTGTTCAGGCAATAGAAGGGAAATTCAAAATATCAAAATGAAAGAAATCTCAACTTAAAAAAGGAAACTCCAAGAGTATTAAGAAAAAATAAGAATAAGAATAAGAATAAGAAAACTATCACCTGGGAATCAAGGGTTGGAGAGAGTTTCCTAGGACTGTCCTACTTGAGCTAACCTAAACATCAGCTGAAGTTGTTTCTTCATTTTACCTATTAGCATATTGGAACCAAAGAAAATCACTTGAAACAGGGTCCTGAGTCCAATTGTACGAAGACATGGGTGACAATAAATGTATTTCTAATCTCTTATTAATTATGACACACCTATTTGTTATAGATGAATCTTATATAAAGTTGGGAAGGTACATTTATTTGATTTTAGTTTTTAAAAAACCAATTAACCACTTCTTTAAAAAGGTTTAGCTTGTTTATTCTATTGGATTGTTCCTTCTAAAAAGCTTCTTTGATTATGTTTTCTATTGAAGGATGTAGGGAATTCAATTACCTCTCTCCCTCTCCCCCCCCCCCCAAAAAAAATTACTAAATCTTAGGAAATATTTTACCAAATGCCATTCTTTACTTAATAAAGGGCAAGCACCATATTTTATGATTTTCCATTCATTCAATTCAGCTCTGGTGTTTGTAATTGTGTATATAAAGCCATCAGTCTTCTAGAGCCATCTTTAGCTGAGCAAGCCCCAAAGCATCGTCCATTCTGCTCAGATCTGATCAGCATCTTTATAGTTTATCAGCCTTGGGGTTCAATTTTGTTTTGGATGCTTTTATAAATGAGCACAATCACTGGTGAATCTGTTCTTCCAGATTGCAAAGAGAAAAATCGAGAGAGGAACTTTAGTAGATTACTGTGTCATTGAGGATGAAGTACAAGCACAAATGTACCTAAAGTAGTCTCAGAGATGATTCTGCCGGGTGTACATTTTCAGTTTTATTCCACTAAAATTAGATGATTGTCTTAGTTATTATTGTTTCTGAAGCTATACTCTGTCCCCAGGCAAAGTGCATGATCAATGCTCTATCTAGCAAAATCAATTTGTTCCAAAGTACTATTTATTTTAAGTGAAAAAAAAAGAAAAAAGGAAGGCAAAAAAGAGAAGTTATAATATATAGAAATATAGAAATTATTTAGAACTTTTTATCTTCTAGGCAGGACTATGCATTTTATATAACTAAGCAGCTAAGTAAAACAATGTAGTCAATTTCAGAGTACAAGATAGTTATAGTAATTGTTGTTATTTAACATTCAGCCAGCCAATGCAAATCATTCACATTTTTTTCCTTTACCATAAATAGTAAAGAGGAAGGGAAGGATAGCCTAGTAGTTGTTGTATTGTTAGATTTACATCCATAATGTCTCCAGGAAATACTCTGGAGGAACAATCAGCAAGAAAATTTCTCTTCTTTCTCTTCTTAAGGAATTCTATACTCTACCAATTTTTATGTGACATGGACCCTTTGTCAATCTACCGATGCCTATGGATCCCTTTTTAGAATGATACATACATAAAGTAAAATAGAAAGTATAAGAAAGGAAACCAATTTACATTGAAATATAGTTATCAAAACATTTCAGAAACTGTTATCAGTCCCAAGTTAAGAATCCCCTAGATCAAAGAGCTATTTCATGTACCTGGTGACTGCAAAAGATTGTGGTTTTATTGATCACTTAGCACAGTATCTGGCAAAAAAGTAAGTACTTAAAAATTATTTGTGATTGACTAACAGAAAGGCCACATATGAAGGTTCATAGTACATTTAAAAGACATGTAATAAGTATGAGGTGCTTTTGTAATAGGAGTGAAGTTAGACCTGAAGTGAAAGAATATAAAAGGTAATGATGAGAATCAATGGTACCATGAGAAGTCATTCAAGAATGCTTAGAAGAAAAAGAGATGAGTTGTAGTGGTTGATAACCACTTACTAAACAGTAAGTATGAGTTTATCATATATCAAATTAATATGAACTACATAGGGAGGTATTCTGTCTTCTCAGGAAGAGTATCAGGCTTTAATGGAAAGATTTCCAACTCTTGTCAAGCCTGACAACTACTACTGAATACAAGGAAAGGAACTGAAGACTTTAGCAAGACAGGTAATTCTTTCAACACTGCTGACTTTTTTTTTTTTAACATGAGAATTCTAAAGGGAAATGAAGATCTGGAATGTAAAGAACTACTTAACAATATAATGTATGAGAGTAGAGTTTGGATTTATAGGCCATGCTTAAAAACACAGGAATAGTAGACTTGTGGTCAGAAGGATAAAATAATAGGAACAAGTCAACATATACTTTCATGGAAATTTCAAAACCTGATCAATAATACTTTAAATTGAAAATGGAGGGAGAGGGAGAAACCTAAAAATATAAATCTGCCAAGCCACATTCTATGGAGAGGAAGAATTGTGATTTGAATAAAATAACATATATGCAGAGAAACAGGAATGTCCATGTGTCAATTTTCAGAACATAAATTATTATAGAGTTCTTATTATAAGAAGATAAATTCAAACTTACAAATGCCAACTAATACTTGTTTAGAAGCTATTTATAACTGAAAATGTTGTTCTTGAAAATGGTTTTAAAAAGTACTAACGAGATAGGATAAAAAGGGAGATAATCTAAAAAAATCTATTTTCATATATAAAATAAATAAATACAGAAAGAAGTAAACTTATGGTGAGAAAACATTTCAAAACGTCTAACTGGAAAAATGAAATAGATAATGGGGTCTAGAATGAGGTCACAAAGCTGACAGAGATATATGATATATTAATGATAAAGAAAGTAGCATCTATCTGGATATCTGTTGAAGTTCTTGCCTTGTTAAAAATAGAGAAACACACACAGTTGGTTTTTTTTTTGTTTGTTTTTATTTTTACTTTTCTTAATAATGTCATTCTTCAAAAAAGTCAGGGAAATGACAAAGAACAGTGATTTCCGGAGCTGATTATTACCCCAAACAGGAAATGATGGAATGGGTTTTTGTAGCAGAAATTATGAGAATGGTAGGAGGAAGTGGCCTCTTAATCATAGAATTAATGAAATAAAGAGAGGAGATAGTCTAACACATATTGTGGATTTGGGAAGAAAAGATTTTAAGATAGTTCAGGGATAGAACAGGAAGTTACCTAAGATCAAAAATTCTGAAAGGAATGTTGGGATGGGATGTTCTCAAGAATAAAAGTTTTATGACAGAAACAGAATAAGTTCTGAGCAGGAAGAAAAAGTGACATAAAGAAAAAAATAAAGATTTATATATAAATTCATTTACCAACAAAATTAGATTTTAAAATGAAAATGCATATAATAAGGGAAACAAGCAAGGACTCAAAACTCAAGAGGAGTTCGAAAGAATGGTACAGTATTATATAAGAATAATGTCAGGAACACTAAATGTCTAAATGAGCTGAGGCTATTATGAATGCTAGGGACAATAACAAAAGAACTTTTGAAAAGATACTTATGATGAGGGAAAGGTAGATTTTAAAAAAGGCTATGGACACTTTTGGAATTGAAAGAAGAATGATAATGGACAATAGAAAGAAGGAAAGATTACTTAACTCATGTATTATCAAAGGAAAATAACTTATAGAATTGGAAGGCTAAGCCAAAAGTGAGTTTAAAGAAACTAAAACCCAATATAAAGGCATAGTAGAAAGGGAATATATCTGCCCTCAATGAGTTCAAAGGGCCAGGCCTAAATGAACCACATCATTAGATAGAATGCAATTAATGAATGATAGATAGAATGAAATTAATCTTTAAAGATTATTCAAAATCAGAGAAGTGTTTAAGGGTTAAAAATGACCAAATGTCCCAGTTTTTTTTTTAAACAGAAGAGTATATTCTTTGACCCATAGCCTAGTTCCTAAACAATAAAATTCTAGAAAATATTATTAAGTATGGTTCCTGAGCTCTTGAGAGGGGAGCAGTAATCACCAAGAGTCTGCAAGGTTGATCAAGAAGAGGATACGTCTTTCTTTTTCCTTTTATGAAATTCTTACTTTATTTAGAAGGATTGTAAGGATTCAAAGATATATAATAATTTCACAAAGTCTCCCATTGTTTCCTTGAGGATAAGATTAAGAGGTAAAGGTAAAGTAAAGGGCATACAGAAGAAATCAAAAGATAAATCAAAGATTACTGGAAATTGAACATATTTTAATTTGATAGCTCAGTTAAGGAGTACCCAGAGATGGCATGTTCATCAAATTTGTGACTGAAGAAAAACTGGGAAAGATAACAAATATTTTGGATGGCAAAGTAAGGAACCAAAAAGATCCTGACAAACTAAAATAATGGGCTCAACTTCAAAGATAAAATATAAGTGAGAAAATTATAAAATTTTCAAGTGGTACTATACAAATCAGCAATATATAAACAAAAGGAAAATGGATAGCTAGAAAACTGTTTGTATTTAAAATAAACTTGATTCTGGACTACCCTGATAGTAGTAGTAGTAGAAAGAGTAAGACAAGGAGGAGGAGAAAAAAATATAGAGGAGAAGCAGAACTAACATTTAAATAGTATTTAAGATTTCTAAAAAAGTGAATTGAGACTCATAGTTGGTGAGGATAACATATGATAATTTTTTTGCCACAGTTCATGAAGCCAAAGCAGCTATGAATTCTACCAGATGTATGTATTATTAAAACTCAGATCCTTGAAAATAAATCCAATTCATTGGATCCATGATCTCATCACTATAGTTACTTTCTAAAGCAAATTAACATCTTGGCATCCAGTATAATTCGAGCACATATTCTGTAAGTAGTATAAAACACAAATTTTGAATACCTTCCTCTTGATATTTTTATATAGCACAACTGTGAACATAATATCTAAAGTAATGAATAATAAGACTGTACATTTATTATCTCTTACTCTAAATATAAGATCAAAACCATATCTTTCTCACTCATTCATATTTTACATTATATCTTTTGTGCATCAAGCTTTAGCTAACATAGTAACAGTTACTATGAAATTCTCCATTGCTCTGGAGATTCTGGCCATTCAGTGTTCCTGAAATTTTTGCGTTGTGATTTGAACTCATAGAGCATTACCATTGGCTTTTGTGATGGTAACTTGTGATCAGTAAAAACAACGCACAACCCACCAAATGGAGCATATAGGTTTTCCAATTCCCTTTTATCATCTTTCCTGATCCTAACTCATCGTTAATATATACTTCCAACTATAATATAATGGCTTATGAACTAAATCATTGCCCTCCCATCTACCTATATAAAACAATCTGGGAACTGCACAATGTTTGTCCACTTGACTTCTATGTAGATTTCTGAGCAAATTTGTTTTCAATGCAAATAGAGACACTAAGAAGATTTCATAATAAATCTACAAGTCAGTGGGTTCAATATAATGTCATCTATAAATAGGAGCACATTTTAAACCTTTCTATCTATAGGAGATCCTTCTTCTATTTTTCCTATGTATACAGAACTCTCTTTAATACTAGCACATCCATTTGGCAAACCTATGCCTACCTATTTCATGGTATATTCATAGTATTGTTAAATAAAATTGTTGATTACATCTCTCAAAATATTTAATACACAATCTATTTATATTACCAGAACCTGAAAACCATAGAAAATCTATCTTATAAAATAAAAAGAGGTACATTTTTATGGAAGCATCATCTATATTATCTGGGATTCTAATATTTTATAGAAAAAAATCAGAACTCAGAAATTAGCAACTTGCAAATCAGCTTTCAGGGGATTCCCAACATATTCCACTTGTAAATGTATCAATAAACTAAGAGGCAAGGCAGAGAACAGTACCTTCTCAGCAGAATTGACCTAAGGAAAGGGCAAGACAATGACAAAATCAATAACAAGTATAAATGAAAATGTAACCAAATGGTAATTGCTGGCCAATGAAAGCTGTAAAACAATGAAATTGGGTGAGGATGTCTCAGACAGGAGAAAAAAAATCACCCTATATTTCAACATCTAATTAATTCCCTAAGTTTTTTGTTAAACAAATTTTTTATGAAAAATAGAAGGAGCCTAAAAAATTAAAATTAACCAAGAACAAATATAATTCAACTAAGTTTCACATTCACTCAATGCTTTACTATGCTTGGGACTCCAAGTATAATATAAGCCTTGTTCTCATGTAACCTATAATACAGTGGAAGAAACAAATAATATTAATGGACAAAGACGTATAATATAAGGTGAAAGTTATTATTAACTTTAATAATTATTAAATTTAATAATTATTTTTAATAATACCAAAGAAGAGATCTAAGCAAGAGTAAGGATAAATCACTTTCAGACATAGAATTAGGAAAGGCTTCTTGAAGGATTTCCTAGCTCATCTGAGCCCTGAGCCTGAAAAAAAGAGATATTGTATTTACTGCTTGTACTTTCCATGAATTACAGAACACCTACAGGAATACATAGAAATAGCAGAGGATAGGATTAAACACAGGAATGGCAGGTATAGTCCAGTTTGTATAAACACATAGTGTGAGGGAGAGGGGTGGTGTGCATGTGTGTGTGTGTATGTGTGTGTATGTGTGTGTGTGTGTGTGTGTGTGTAGATGTGTTTGCATAAAATAAAGGTAAATATGTAGTTTGATGTCAGATTCTAGAAGGCCTACTTCTCCTGATAAGGAGCCTACCTTTTTTCATACAGGCAATAGGGAGTTCCTAAAGATTTGGGAATGATAGGGTTGTTGTTTGGAGATTTTGATATATTGAATTTTCCCCTCTTTATTTGGTTTTGTTTTATTAGGGAGTGACATTAAGAAGTTTGATTTAGAAATAATTTTTGCAAATTTGTTAAGAATTCAATTCAGCTTAGCAAAAACATATTAAGTAGCTACTGTATTAGGCACTGGGGGGAAATTTAATATAGACATAAAAGAGATGCAAACAAGGTTATATAAGTGTCAAGGAGAAAGGAAGAGAAAAAAAGTATATAGCACCTACTAAGTATTAGGTACTGAGCTATGTGCTTTTTAAAAAAATAACATAAATATTATCTCATTTAATCTTCATAATAACCTAGCTATTACCATTGTGTTTCATAACTGAGAAATTGAAGGCAGACAGAGATTCAGTGTATGCTTCATGACTACCCAGTCAGAAAATGTCTATGGATAGATTTGAACTCGGTTCAGCTCAACACTCAACTAACTGCAATATCTAGTTGTCTCTTTTATCAGGAGAAAATATTCTTTACTAATCTGGGAGAGAATGCTACTGGGGAAAGGCAAAAAAGACTTCCCAGAGGAAATAACATTTAATTTGAACTTAAATGAACAATTAGGAATTTCTAAGGCAAAGTGAGGAAGAAAAGACTTTTTTGACTTAGAAATAGCATAAGCTTACAGACAGAAAAATGCAAGGCGTGCTTACGGGACACTGAGCAGTTCAATTTGTTTGGAAGATAGAGAGTGTCGAGTAAAAACGATAGTAGATAAAGCTGAAAAGTGAGGATGGCACCAGATTGTGAAGCATCTTGAATGGTAGGCAATGTACTCTGTAGGTAATAGATAACTTTTGAAAATTTGTGAGCAGAAGGTACAAAATGTTCACAAAATAGCAAAGATAAAAGCAATGCTTCAAATAAATAAATAACTCATCTCTGCTACTTCTACATTTCTTGCTTTCACAGAAAAAGCTATTTGCTGGAAGATGATTAATTAATTCTTCCTGTGAGTTCTACCATTGGGTAATCCTGAGGGGCTGGGATTTCTAACATCCTTATTCATAGATCTCCCACCTAATTTTCTTCCCAGTATTTGGCAGCTTGTTGATATTGATTAGCTTTTACAGAAACCAAGAACACAAAGCAAGAATAGTTGCAAAACAATATCTTCAAAGAGGGAAGTACATTGTTATCTTGTACCCATACATGAGGACCTTTGGGAGAGTACTATCAAAATTAAAGAATAAAGATAATCATCTACATATGAAGCAAAAGTCTTGAAGCACAGGGGAACCACTTGACTACTGGATCTGGAAGCCTTTTCCTCCTTTAGAGAATTATCCACTTGGAGACATCGCAACAGCAATCATCAAACTGCTTCTTTTGCTTATCTGGACTAGTTAAATTCAACACATGTGATTTGGTTAGGGGATCAATCCAATCCTGAGCTGAGTCAAACAAATTTCTAACTGCCAGACTGTCCCCACCACCTCTCCTGGCTTTATTGGTTAGGTAGGTATTTCCCCATCAAAATACTTATTCACCCATCTTATTTTATCCGCAGCTCAAAACATTCTTCCCCATTCAAAAGCTGGCAGGGAACCCAGATAGCCACCCAAGCCTACCTGACTCTAAAACAAACTCTATCCATCCTGCTTCTCTGCTGCTGAAGATTTATTGTACTTACTGTTATTTGCTTCTGTTTTTTTAATGAAACTTTGACTTTTAGATACTGCAAAATTTTGAACTGATGACAGAACTTCAAACTTAGTAACATAATCTCCTAAATTTGGATCACATGTCAGATTCCAGAAGACAGTTTATCACATGGAGACTATTTAGCAAGAATAATAGATTATAATAGATGAAAATTATAACTTCCAAACTGAATCCCCAGGAATGGCTCTCTAAGGGTTCAAAAAAATCAGTGAGTAGAAGCAATTTTTTAGCAAAATAAATGGTACAACTAAAATTAAATTCATAAACTAAATATCGTTTGACCTGATAATTTGTAGCTCTGGCCTTTCAAAATGATGAGGGTTCCTAGACCTTCATGAGTAGATTAAATTAACAATGAATATTATCAGAGAAATAGCTAATCTTGTTCTATTAGCCATTTTCATAGGTTGCTACATGGTCAAACCCCACAGTAATAAATCTTTTAATATGGGAAAATTAAAAAGAAAACAGTAAGTTTGATAGTTCTACAGAAATGGCACATTACAATAAAGTGGGTAAGTTATATTCATGTTTTTTTTTTCCTATAGAATTGTAAGATGAATATTGATATTTGCCACTTAGGGTTCTATTCAAAGCATCCTTAACAACAATATTTCTAAAAATGAGCTAATTTAAAGCACTACTGCATCATTCATCAAAATCTTGAATTATTTGACACATTTCTTTGATATGGTATGCACAGTAATATATTCAAGATTTTATCTCCCAGAGTGTTGTATCAGGAGGTTATATTGCTCTACTTTTTTTTTTTATTTTGCTCTTTTATACATTATAGAATAGTTCAAATTTTATCTTAGTGTCCATTAAAAATAGCAGGAAATATGCAATAATGAAAAAGAACTGTGAAAAGTTATCATATTATCCTAATAATCCCTTGCATAAAATGTATTTCCCAAGACTTTAAAGATGCTTCCAACTAAGTCTCCAAATAAATCTGGTTTGTAAAGTGCAGAAAGAGAAATGTAATAGTTTCAGTTCTTAAGTGAGTTCATTTTTAAAAGTAAAAAAAAAATTATTTATAACATACATACTAAACTCATCTGAAATATATACATGTATATATATATGTATTATGTAAATTATCTTTTCAAATGATAAGATCATCTCTCTCTAACATATTCCAGAAAAACGTCATGTGATACTTGTACATGATCTACACATTTATTGTGCCACATCTGGATTCATTCAATGAAAGAGTCCTTAGAAATTGCTTAGAATACTTAGAAGTTGCCCAGAGGTGTATAAGGTAGCTTCAGCTGGTGAAGAAAATAACATCTATGCTGCTGAATATGAACATTTTAATGTTACCTTACTTCTTTTTTTTCCTATTGTCAGATACTCAAACCAGATTATAACAGGTTAGGAAGGGTTCTAATTCAGTTTCAAATACAGTTTCAAAATTAATTGATTAATTGATTGTGTCCCTAAACATTTATGGGTACAAAAACAAACCAAAAAAAAAAATGTAAATGGCTGTCTTCTTAACAAGACTTTATGCTTAATCAACAAGATCTAGAACAAATGCAAACTCAACATAGCAGCCTAAAGGTAATATCTTAATTTCTAAAACAATTTACCCTAAAAGACCAGGCTTTGGTAAAAGGAACAGCTAACAATTTCTTCACTAGTCTAAAACTGACAGAGAATCTCTGACCTCAACAATTTCAAGACAAAGATAAAAATAAAAAATTACTTTGGAGTTTTGCTCTTTACTTTTGAAGTTAAAAATGCATATATATGCATGCATACACACAAATTTGACTTGACAGTATGTAATAATTGTCAGGTTTAGGTTGCCTACATAAAACTTCAAAATTAATATAAAGATGGAAGAATGAGATGAAATAAATGTCAGAATTAGCAATTTGTCATAATTAAGACAAGCTGAACATATTAATTTATTATAGAGAATCACTCATGTTAAAAACAAAGAAACCTTCTATTTTCACGTCTCCCTCCTCTGGTTGGTATCTTATTGGCTGAAGACTGGAAATGATTGGCAGAAACAATAATACAAAGGCAAATATGTGGACCTTCCCCCAACAGTAGTCTTTGTCAAATACACCATAGTGTAATACACTATCAGAGGTCGATATACACAATTCTGATTCAAATTGACCACAATTTATTCAGAAATCAAAGAAGTGGGACCAGTAAATCAATGCTGTTCAGCTGAACAAGAATTATTCTACAGCATTATTCATTTGATTATGAAAATTCTTATTTTCATGAAGAAAAAAAAACCTTCTTAGCCTACATTTTGAATTGGTATTTCAGTAACTTTAATGGCATAATAGAGAAAGCACAAAATTTAGAGTCAGAAAATATAGGTTATAGGCAAGTTCTTTTATCTACTGTGTGACATCAAGCAATTTTCTTTACCTCTCAAGGTCCCTGTTTTCTCATTTATAAACAAAGGATTAGTCTTCATTCCAGCTTTGATTCTCTTAGTAATAATGTTAGCTTGATGCCAAATAAAAGTCCATATAAAATGCATTACTAATAACAGAGTAAGGATTGGAATAAAACTCTTATGTTCACTTTTTTGCTATAGCAAACCAAATAGATAATCAAAATCAAAATAGATAATCAAATTTTATCAGTGACAGTTCTTTTATAATACTATCACTTTATATTTATAGAAGATAAATTCCTTTCATGATAATAACATATAAAGTTGAGAATCCAATTGCCTTCTTAAATATAAGGAAGCTGAAAGTTAGGAAAGCCCAATTCATTGTCTGTAAGTTATGGAACTAGAAAAATGAACCCAGGAATTCTAAGTCCAGTGTGTTCAGTCATTGTTGTCCACGTAAAGAAATGCATTTCAAGCAAGTATACCACACACACACACACACACACACACACACACACACACACACAAACACACACACACACACTATGTCAACTTCCTGTTGTTCTAAATATTTTTCAAGGATGATGCTCAGTCATTGAATTACTTCTGATTCTCTGTGTCCCTATTTGAGATTTTCTCGTCAAAGATACAGGAATGATTCCCTTCTCCAAGTTATTTTTCAGATAAAGAAATCAAGGCAAACAAGGTTAAGCTATTCCTTGCTCAGGATCATATAGTGAGTAAGTTTCTAGGGCTAGATTTGAATTCAGGTATTCTTTACTCCATGCTTAGCACTATTTCCACTGTGCCATGTTGCTGCCTTAACAAGGATAGTTCTATGCTAGTAGGCTTGGCTTTCAGTAGTCCAAGATTCCTGTTTTCTGAGTGCATTAAATTATGGAGGATGCCAACAAAAGACCTTAGTCTTTCATCCCTAAATATAAAGTCATTGCAGAATTATAGCCTCACTTCCACTATTACATCATTGCAGTCATAGAGTCATAGATACATTGAGATGGAAAGATCTTGTAGATAATTATCATCATCATTATTTTTAATCCCTCTTGGAAATTTGGAATCCTTTTATTAGGTAGATGAGAAGTCAGGACAATTTAATATTAATGGATATGTCTATAAATATAGGGTGATTTCCAAGCCAACTGTCCTAAATGAGGCATGCTAGCAGAATGCCAGCACATGGAGCCTGATAAACAATGCCATTCCATCTGGCTGTGGAAAATCTAATGTTTATAATTATCAAAATAAATTTGTTGCATCTTGCTTTGCAACTAGTGTTTTATACCTGTGCCCACATCTTTGAGAATGTTGAACCCTTAGGCTCTAAACTAAAAAAACTGGGCCAAATAGGCTCCAGACACTGCAATATCCCTCTCATATTTCTTTCTTATTTCTTTCTCACCCTCTCAATGTCATTTTACATTTCACCTTCTTATTTGAATAAAGTCACTACACTGCTTATCAAATTTGAATATGCAGGAGAGCCCCTTCAGATGGACAAAAAGCAAAATCAGACTTGTTCTTACTTTAATCTTATTATCTGACTCACACTTTATTTTAGCTCAGGAAGACCAATAACAATTTTGTTTTGAACACCTTTCCTAAAGAGAAAAGCTAGGTGGCATAGTGAATAAAGTACTGGCCATTTTCCTGAATTCAAATCCAGCTTTAGACTTTTTATTATCTATCTATATGACTCTTAGTCATTTAACCATGTTTGCCTCAGTTTATTCTTCTGCAAAATGAGCTGAAGAAGGAATGACAATCCACTCAAGCATATCAGCTAAGAAAATCTCAGATGGGATCACAAAGAGTTGGACCCAAAAATATGGAAAGGCAGATTAACAATAAATAATGTATAAGGCAGAAAACTACTTATAACTAAATCAGTTTACTATTTATTGTAAATAGGACCCCAGCTAAATTTTGTCTAACAAACTATTGCTTTGTTGTTTTGTTTTAGTTCAGACCTACAAATTCATTGGTAGATGAAATTCCTCTTAAGAAAACTCCCTCCTCTGTTTCAGGTCAGCAACCCCTCTATAATTTTTGATCTTCAAAAGCTCCTCATGCCCCTGTTTAGAATGAGCATCATCCATAAGAATATTTCAATGTCAGAATTTGATTTCTGGATTCCAAGGCAAGCTCTCTATCTACCATAGCAAGCTGCCTCTCCATATTTACTGAATCATTCAAGAAATTTTAAATCAAGAATAGTAGGACCAAAAAAAGCAGGTCTTAATTTTACAATACTTTTAAAAAGATGGTCTAATTGCCCTCCAAAAATGAGTGTAAAAGAGAGAAGTGTCTTCTTTAATAGTCTTCATTAATATAATATTGAGAGTATTTTAAAAAATAAATGTATGCAATGAAAATATGATGAAAACTTAATTATAAGGAGTTTTCTTGTTATTTTTTTTAATGTTATACTTTTGCCAAAGGAGTTTAATTTTTTTTTCCTTAAAAGTAATTTTTGTATTTTCTCAAGCAATGCCTCATTTATGCTCATGTGAAAAATCCAATTGCCCCAGTAGAAAAGGGAAATTCAGTTGTTTACCTGATTCTTTCCATAATGTGTGTTATTCCTTTGTTATCTGACTCTGAAGGAAGTGATTTAGAATAATCTAATCAGTGGCAAACCACCTCTGAATGTTCTCCTAGCTAAAGAAGATTGTTCTGTTGTTGTTGCTATTATTTTAAGAATAATAGGAAACAAAATAAATAAGACACCACCAGGCATCTGTCCTGCTATTCCTTAATTAATATACAGTTCTTTCCTTGACAAAGCCCACATTAATTAGCCCACTCTCTAAAAAGAGAGTGAATTAAATCCCCAGTTTCTCTGAACAAGTATATGTAAAATCAAAATGTTATTCTGCTGTTGAATGTTTTTCTTCTTTTCTTTTTCAGGAGGGGAGAGGATTTTTAAGTGAAGATGAAATTGTACACTTTAATTACTATACTGTGTTAAGTAAAAGAAAGCTTCAAAGACATACTGAAGTACATTGGCAGATGGCCACAATTATTTAACGGTTACCAGGGCTAGTGGAGTCTTGCTGCCTTCTTCAAAAAAAAAAAAAAAGTTTTTTGTTCTTTCCAAATCAATGGGACTCCAACCATTTTGTGCAGAATTTCTCCTTGTATACACAGCACACAACCCAGACCTAGCCCTATATCTATGCCTCATTGTGATGGAGAGGAAATAAGGAAATGAAACTTCAGCAAAGGGTTCCTTTTTAATTGGTCACGGTCACGCTATCCAAATAGGAAGAAATCTGCAATCTATTAGGCATTTTCCTCCTGCATTAATAGTCAGAAAAATTAATTACATTTTGTGGCCATTCCCACTTTTGTATTTTTTTCCTGTTTAGAAGCCATTTCAAGTGCAAGGCCTGGACATCAGCACATAAAGTCTCCGAAGAAATAGATATTCTTTAAGTCCCACAGTTGGGATGGTAAGAATTAGAGAAGGAGAAAGGAGAAATTAGAACAGAGAGAATTTGCTTGCATGGCCATAGGAGGATACATACAAGTTATAAAACATAAAACAAACAAACAATTTTACAGAATTTCAGAAGTCATCTAGTCCACACACATCTGTAAAGAAATCCCCTCTAAAACTTGAAAAAAATTGCTTGCTTACTTTGAGGGAGGGTAAGGCAGTCCATTCTACTGTTGGATAATTCAACTCATGTTTCACAATACCTAAATTTGTCTTTTTCTCACCTATATCTTGATTCTTGATTCTACTCTATGAAACCAAGTAGATTAAGTTCTATTCTTCTTAACCATGGATAGGTGACCATTCAAACACTAAAGAAAGTTATCATTTCCTTAGGTTTTCTCTTTTCCATACTAAAACATTCTTCTTCCTTTACTCTTCTCCTGGTTCTATCCCTGGTGCTATAGACCCAAGCAGCCTTCTTACTTTGACAGAAACTCTTGCCCTGTGGCCTGCTCATCCTGGAAGATTCTTCTACTTTTGCCATGTACTTCTTTGGTTGTTGAATTTCTTCCTGGAACTTTAATTTGAGGAAGTGCCCAAGATACCTCTGCTAACTCTTTTACTCCTTTCCCTAACTCTCAGGACTTCTCCCCAATGTTCCAGTTTCAGTACCTTTTCCCTCCTCCCCAGCCCATTTTTTAACTCCTTTTAGTGTATCTTCTTCCTCCATTACAATGTGAAATACTCAAGTACAGATTTTTTTCCCCTTATATTTATATTCAAAGTGCTTAACACAGGATCTATAATATGATGATATCTATCTATCTATTTATCTATCTATCTATCTATCCATATATGCCCTGATCATGAAAGTCTTTACCACTAAAGTTGCCCTCCTGGGTATTCTTCAGCTAAATTAAATATGCTTCCTAACATGTGACACTCAAACTCTTTTCTCATAGTACTGGCCCCTATGCCTCCTTTAATATAGGTAAAAATAAAATTAGCTTTTTCAGCTGCTGTGTCATAATTTTGATTTATTTCGAGCTTACTGTCTATAATATATCTTATATGGGAAGGACTTTAGATTTCTTTCTTCTAAGCCAACTCCCTCATGACAGTGAGGAGGAAACACTGCTCTGATATTTTTCCTTCTAAAAACCCCAGAACTTAAACTCATACCACTGTTTGGCAAACATTCTTTTCTTCTTATTTCACTGAGACTTAAATTCATGGTGTGTGGTATGGAGTAGTTTAGTCCAATATGTGGCACTGGGATCCTTACCATTAAAAGGAAAGTAATAGTAATAACTCACATACTTCAAAAATTGAAATGCATAATATATATAATTTTGTTTAATGCTGTTAAAGATGCTAGGGATTGATGCTATTTATACCTTCCTTTTTACAAATGAGGAAAAAGGTTAATATAAATTATCCCACTTGCTAAGGATCTCAGTGCTATTGCATCTCAGATGGGATTGGAATTAAAGGTTTTCTGATTCAAAGCTCTTTACTTAATGCCTATGCCATTTTGCTATAGCTAGAGAGAAGAAGACAGTCCAAGAGAACAAGTGAGTATATTCAATGCTATAGATTACTGTTCTAGCTAACTGTGTGGCACAATGAAGAAATAATCATAGTGGAATGAGAGCCAAGACATGTGGATTCTAATCATGGTTCTCACACTAATTCCTTCTCCATTTTGGGACAATGCTATCTTCTCTCAAAATTATAATTTTCCCATCTGTAAAAAAATGAAATTTGGTTATACAATCTCAAGGTTGCTTGCATCTTTCTCATTCTAGATTTGAAGATTCAGGGAACTTGCATAAACTCGTTCTTTTCCACAGACCCTACTATTGGTTCAGCAGCCACAAAAGGAGAAAAATCTATATCTTGGATAAAATTGCTCAAAAATATCAGAGGAAAATTCATTAATTCAGATCTCTGTTGTTGTTTTTTTATTCTCTCAAAAAAATCACTCAATAAGAAAAAATGTGAATATACATTTAAGAATTTTTTAACATTATCCCAACATAATCAAAGAAAAAGGGAATGCTGATTCAATCAGCAGAGCATGGATGGTTTTCTACACTGGAGAAATAAACAACCCTATTTTCATTCTTCCTACCTTGTAATTAATAGGATTCTACAGACCATCTTGCTTTTGATTTTATATACATATGGCAAAATTCAGTACCTGGTAATCTCTTGTTAAATTGATTAAGGCACCTTATAAACAGAGATCTTAACATCACACTTAAATTGTATTTCTACTTACCAGAAAGAGAAATAAAATCACAATCCTTACCTAAACTATAGAACAATTCATTTGTATTGCTCCTTTTAGTTGTCCTTCAATTTGTAGACAACATAAATGCCCATTAAACTCCCAGCCCTACATTGCTTTACCTAAGAGCAGGAGGACTCATGTAACTATGTTAGGTATTAAATTGTTCAAGTCTACAAAAGTGGGAGGTGGATCTAGCACTATCTTTTCCAGGTGTTTTGATTATGGTTTTCAGTTTCCTCATGTATAAAATGAGGGAGAGATTAGACTAAATCATTTCTTCCAGCTTGAAAATCAGTAACTATAAGAATTCTTGCTACCTTCTGGCAGTTACAAGTTTTTTAGTAGATTTCTAAAGGAAAATGAAGTAAGGGGAAAGGGGAGAGTTTTCAGAATTCCCATTGAACATCTATAACAGACATTTAAAAGCCAAAGGGAACCTTGAATATCCTATAATTCGATTCTTAGATAATACAAATTAGGATATTTGAGGGCCAAATAAATTGTGACTAAGATCCAAGTTACACAACTATTTACTAGCAAAACTACAACAAAAGTATCAATTCTTAAACTGATCCATATAAGATTCTATATCTCATGTTTCTAAAAATTAAAACAAGTTAAAGTGCTGCTATCTCAACTCATATTCTGATGGCCAAATCTGAGCAATGAAACACAAAATGTACACACATCCTCAAGTGAATAATTGAATTATTAAATTACTACATTTCCTAAATTCATATTGTGAATTTTATATAATATGAATAATTATGCACATATATATTTACTAAATTATATATATATTCACTATGCCACCTAGCTGTTCCATAATATTTGTGTATATGTGCATGTATCTATTCATATTTATTGATTTTGTAAACATTCAATTTAATTTATTTGAGATGTTAGTGACTATAGACTTATTTGTTACTAAATGTGATATAAATACTTAAATAAAATATTTTTTCATGATTTTACATTGAAAAACATGTTATAATATTTAATATAGGCATCTGTCTCTATCATAAAGACTTATTAGTCTTCATGGAGTCACAGTAATTAATGAAAATAAGGGGTTTTTGTTTGTTTCAATTTTGGTTTTGGTGTTAGAGTTGTTAATTTTGTCTTGCAGAGACTGTAAAAAGGAGTTTAAAGCACACTAGACTAGACAGAAGACTCCAGTTCTAGTCACTGTTCTATAACTAAGTGATCTCTAGTTATAGGCTCTTAGGTAAATCTATTCAATCCTTGAAGCCTTAATTTCCTCACCTAGGATATATGGGTAGGATTAGATGAACTCTAAGATCGCTCTTCTGCTCTGACGATGAAAATGTAAGAGTTTTAGGTAGTTTGATTGTATGTGTTCAGATATTCACTCCAGCAAGAACTTCAAATTTTCATTGTCATTCTCTTATAAAACTGGAGTTTCCAACTGATTCACAAAGGAAACTTAAAACACTAAAAAGCTTTCTCAAATTCCCTAATCAGCCTGCTTCAGACCCTTAAACTAAAATTTTGCTTTCAAGAAAGAAATTTCCTAGGGAACCAAAAGTTAAAAGACTTTCAAAATTATGATCAAATTATGTTCAAAGATTCTAGCTCATGCAATTTGTTACACTCAAACCATCTTTTTACAAAATATGTAATTTGGAAATTCGTGATTAATGAATCAGTGACATGCATGAATGAAAATGAGCAACAAGTTTATTTATTACCAACTTTGAGATATTTGGATGGGTGAGAAACACCCTCAAGTATTCTTGTCTAGTCATTTACAGTCTGGTCCTGTCAAAGGTGAAACATGCTTTAATTCAAAACCCAAAAGGTCTACAGACGTGTAGCCTCTACAGTAATTTATCTCAGATGTTTGGGGAAATAACTTGGGATTGAAAAAGCTACTTGCTTGGTGCTTTAAATAATAGATGATCCTGCCAGCAAGAGTTTTTAGAATCTGAGGAAGTACTGTATGATAAGCCAATATGCAAACACTTATGAAAGAAGAACTTGAGTCTGTACACTTGAGAGAGAAACGAAATAAATCTATGTCTTTCTCCCAGGATCAGAGAGCTCCTGGCAATCTGTTCAGAACCATATCAGTGTAGTTATTATCCAACATGATATGTAATAGACATTTAAATGGAGTAAAAGTCATTCTTTATTTTGAGATATGGCCACCTTTTTTATTTATTGAAAATTTATTTGAAATAATTCCAGTAACAAATAGTATGGGAAGGATGATATGATTATCCTGTTAATGCTGAATTTCTTCTGCTACACACACACACACACACACACACACACACACACACACACATATATATATATACTAATATGTTTCATTTCATGGAGTTTAGAGATTAAAGAATAAGTTTAGGGACACATACATACACACACGCACACACACACACACACACACACACATATAAAATTGTTTTTCATTGTTTATAGATCAATGCTATATCTTGGTAGTTGTAAACAACAGTTCTGTCTGTAATGATGTTGAATTTCTTATTTTTTGAGGTTTTATTTGTTATGGGAAAAAGGATTAAAAGTTTCAGGCATATAAAATTCTAATGATGTCATTGTGCATCTAGCATTTGGTAGACACAATTTTCTTTAAAAACTTCAGTGATATGTTGCTATTTGAACTTCTTTATATAATCTATATTGATTGGTAAGGTGACAACAATTTTAACTTGAATTATTATCATAAACTTTTCCAAATCTATAGAAAAATGTTCACAATTCAAAAGAAATTCACCCTTAATGTGTTAGTCTACCCTTATGCCCAAGAAATGACCTAAAAGCATATATCATTTCATTTCTTACATGGAACACTATACTCAATTAGACGTCTAACAATTATATTATGGGATATCAGGTGGTATTTTTATTTTTTACATTACAATATTATTTTAAAAAGAAAATGCCCTTCCATGTATATTAAGGGCAGAAAAGTAATGGTATTCACCCTACCCTCATGCATACACACACACACAAAATCCCTTCTGTATTTAATCATGGCATGAGGTGTGAACTCTAATCCTTGAAGATTATGCAAACAGATGTTATAATAGTAATGATAATAATAATACTTAGCACTTATATAGCACTTTAAGATTTACAAAACTTTTGCCAAATGATATCTATTTGATCCTGCTCTCTTTGGAAAATTAAACAAATAAATTGGATGATAACATCATCATGTTTCCAAAGGCAAAGAGGAATATAATTCTATGGTATCCTTGATCATCTCATTTTGTAGTGTTCAAAAACAGCATGACTAAAAGAAAAACCACAACAATAAATGCAGCTTAGGCAACCACATGCCTTACAACAAATGATGAAGCAATTAGGTTCTTAGATGAGATTGCTAAACCAATGAATACCTTAATATCAAGTTCCTTCATTCTGTGATAGTAGTTATGGAGAGTGGGAGAAAAAGTATTTGAAAAAAATATTGAAAAGTATGGTTCAGTCATAAAAAATTAAAAAAAAAAAAACATGCCTTGTCAACTAATCAGAAATCTCATATATGATTGTGACAAATATTTTGTTGCAGAAGAAAGTCAGAAGACAATGGGCATGGTGTAGTGGCCAAAGTGTTGGACTTAAAAACAGGAAAACCTGAGTTCAAATTCCTCTCATATATTTATGTCAAAATATTCAGAGACAGAGCTGAGGTCCAGAATAAACTATGCCCTGAATTCGACACAACAATAATTATTTGTGCCTACCTTTTGGAAGAACTCTCCAGTTAGCAAATTTACAAAATTATTGTATTGCTTTGGCCAGCAATAGATGTTCTCTGAGCTTGGACAAGCAAGGGATCAAGTTTGGACAACTACCTATCTTCTGATTTTTCATGAAGCCCTGCGATAAGTCAAATTGTTTCATTGTTGCTATTACTCCTCATTATCAGGGAAATAGCTCACTATGTAGCCATTAATATAAGTACTGTTTCAGGTCCATCTACAAGGTGAACATGTGTCTAATTCTTCTTTCCAATTATGAGCCATTTCTCTCATTTTGAAATTAAGCTTATGTTTGATTCCTAACTCTGCTATTTCAAGTCTGCTCTGCTTGGCTCTGGCCATCCACAGGTTACACATTGGTTTGGTCCAGTTCCATTAATTGGTACCAGAATTGTGCTTGAACATGGAACTGGACCATTGGACTCTCTGGCACCAGTGGAAATGGAATAAGTACTACCAGATATTTATTTCTTTGGAATCTAGCCCTTGTCTTCTCATGAGTCCTCTGCTCTTTTTACTGCTGTAATGTCCAAGCTTCCATTATGATTGAGCTCACTCTTTTATTTTTTTGAGGAAAACTTCAGGGCCTATCTTGTTACCCAGTTCTTCTTGGATCACCCTCCTAAAGATATCTTTTCTTTAATTACACACATGTTTATTGGCCTCTTTTTAAACTTTTAAACTGCCTTTAACTGCACACCTTAGTAGCTATGTGCCTCTGCTGAACCAGTTAGAAATAGAATTGTAATTGCATTCTTTGTTAAAACTATTCATACCTGTTTAAGTAAGTAGGACTAACTCCTACTTCACTCTTTCTGAGGAAGTTTAGGAAATTAAAAAAAATCAGATAATAAGTTTATAGGACTGCTAAAAGCATTTTTAGCTCATTTCAGAGTTTTGAATATTTATCATTTTTAATATTGCAGGGAGAACTCTGGGATTTGGGGTGATTCCAGGAACTCACTCTCTTTTGAAATATCTTAGTAAAATTTAGGATATTAATATGTAGAATATTTTAAGGAAAAACAAGAATTAAATTCTAAAAGTTTTAAAAATAAATGGTGACATTAATAGTCTCATTGTTCTAAAGGCTCATTGAAGGTAGGTACCTAGATTGAAAGAAATCCCAGAATGAAGAAAGAAAAATAGGAAAAAAAGGTTTTCACATTGTATCAAACTATTTTAAACTCTTTCTTGACATTTCTAAACATAAAAAAAAAAAAAAGATTATTTAAATGAAAGATTTCCTCAAGGTCAGAGGCCCTCTTCCATTCTTAGTTAATCCTTCTCATCTCAGATCAGATTAAAAAATGCAAGTATTAAAAATACTGGAAAATTCAGGGAAATCTAAGTTACATTCCAGTTACAGAAATGTATTACCTGTATTATTTTAGGCAAGTCATCTTATCTGCCTGCCCCAGTTTCTTATCTGAAAAGAAAAAAATAATGGCATCTATTTCCCAGGATTGTTTTAAGGATCAAAATTATGCAATAATTTAAAATGCTTAACACTGTAACTGGCATATATTGAGCACTATATTATTTCTTTAATTGAATGTAATTGTTCCATGACTAATAAGCCTACTGTGGGTTTAAAGTGGCAAAAGTAATAAGATTAATAATTTTAAGATGGGATAATTTGAAAATACAAATGATACCATCTGAAGTTTTGTTTCGGGTTTTAAATACATGATATTGCTTATATTGTTGTATGTCTAAATTTTCTTATATTGTAAAATCTGAGAGATCACTGTAACAGAAATGCTATTGAACAGAAAACTTCTTAATCTGGATGCTGTTGCACATGAATTGGGCTTTCAAAAAAGATGTGATAAAATAGATTTTTTAAAATTGCAAAATATTTAATAGAATATATTTTGATATAAAATAGACAATAATAAGAGCAGCTAGATGGTACAGTAGATAGAGCACTGACCCTGAAGTAAGAAGGATCTGAGTTCAAATCCATCCTTAGACACTCAACATTTCCTATCTGTGTGACCCTGGGCAAGTCATTTAACCCCAATTGCCTCAGGGGAAAAAAAGACAATAATAATAATAATAAACATAGTAAATTTTCATTTTAGATTCTTGACTATTATGAAATTGTGTAGGTTGTTTTCAAGATATAGTTTCCACATTTTAATGATGACTCAACTATCAGATATTGCTCTGTATCTAAAGCCCCAAAATATAGGTAACTTTAATTTATAAGTCAAGGAAAAATGAAATATTAACTATTAGAGAAACATCAGTAAAGTTGTTGGAGTTTGAAATTATGGTTAGTGAAATTTTGCTATACTAAATATTCCTAGAACTTTAATTTACTATATTGTTTGAGCTTCATTTTGCAATTGATCCTCAATTTTTTTTAAGATTCTTATTCAGGTACAGGATTTATATAAAGATATTATATAAAGATATAAACAACAAATGTATATAAGCTGAAATACTCTAATGTTTCAAGACTGAAGAACCAAATTTAAATGATTCCACTAAATTTTATTAATTTATCTAGGAACCTCTAAATTTGGAACCACAGAAACAGGGATCCCTTTAAAACTGTCATGAGAATAATGTCCAAAAAATGATATCTTGGAAGCAGATAATCATTTAACCACCACATTTTGAGTCTCAGATTACATGAGACATCTAAGACTCAAAATGTGCTGGTTAAATGGATATTGAGAATGGTTTACTAGGATCCAAGGAGACTTGATGTTAGTTAACATTGAGGATAATTATTGTGTTGGTGACATAAGAATTTCTTCTCAAAACTTCTCAGAATTAACCCATTATGAGTCCTCTAAATAATTTGATTTGTACCTGACTTAAAGTAATTATGCAGTTAAGGGAATTGTGAGAAAACTTCATTATTATTGTTTGTTATTATTGTTATTGTTTTCCCCCTCTTCCCTTTTATTATGTGCCCAACCACTAAGGGCCTGATTCAAGTATATATTAGCATTTTCCCTTTCTATATTCTTGCCCCTCTCTCCTTTTTCTGCTTGCAAGCAAGTGATACCTGGGACATCACTTCCCAATAGGGCCTCTTAAAGAACTGACCTTCTGGGATAAAAATGCTCATTCTGGACCAAGTGGCCTCCTCTGGTATCTTAGCTTGTACTTAAGCCTCTTTAGTTGCCAGAAGAGTAAGGATTTTTTCAGATTCCTTCACTTTGACCAAAAGGTGAAAACTATCAGGATATTAGGGGATATCCTGTTTTCCAGAGCTAAGATCTAGTAAACAAACTATGTCCCCAGCTTGGAGTAATACAATTCTTTGTGCTTGCTATCTGAATGATCTCACCTCTAGCAAAATCACAGTATTGTTTTATTGCTTTGACCAGCATCAGGTGTGCTCTGAGTTCAGACAAGCACAGGACAAGCTCAGACAAATATCCATATTCTGGTCATAAAGCTATGCTATGAAAACAAACAGGCCTCATTGTCATGGCTACAGTTCACTATACTTCACTATACACCCATTGGTATAAATATTGATATCTCCCTCACACTAGAGCCAGGACCTCAGCTTGGGTCTAATCTCCCCTCCTAGCTTGCAAATCATTTCCCTCACTTAAATGTCTATTTGATTCCTAATTCTACTCTCTTAAACTCTGACCATCCACAGGTTAAAGAACAGTTATGTCTAGTTGACACTTGATAGTATCTTAACTTCTGTCAGTTACCTCATGTTTAATATGGGTATAATAATAACACCTAAATCACAGGATTGTCTTGAAAATCAAATTATATATATGTACATATTTATATGTCTATTTAGGTATATTTATGTAACATGTTTTAAAAACCTTAAAACATTTTATAACTATTAAATATATAACAAATTATCATGAATACTGCTATAGAGGAAAATCAGAAAACCCTTAACATTATGTAATTTGTTCCTTGCAGTAAAGAAATCCTGGCTCCTTTGTGTTCAAATCCTGACTCAAAACTTACTAGTTGTATGATTATTGGTGAGTCCAATACTTGTCTGCACCTCAATTTCTTCATCTGTAAAAATGAGTAAGTTGGACTATATGAATTTTGGTGTCCCTTCTGAAAATTCTATGTGACTCTAAGATCAAAAAAATGAAATTTGCTCTATATTATTATGTAATAAATGGCTACTTACTCTCACCATGACTTGCTCCAGAATCAGTTGTCTGTATGCAATCAAAATATCTTATAGTTAAAGGAAATATCAAAATGAAGATCAGATGAGAAGATTGATATGACATGTTTGATAAAATAATAGTTTCAATGGCTTTTAGTCAAAGAGTCCTAGATATCTCCAAACTGGGAAATAGAAAGAAAAAAGAAAAAACAAAGAAAAAATAAACAAAGATATTAACCTTAATCATCACCACTTATTTCTTGCAAAAAATTTAACCAATCATGGCTAGAGTACTAGTCTTATAATCAGGAGGAACTTAGTTCAAATCAGACTCAGACACATGACACTTACTAATGTGTGACTGTGGACAAGTTATTTAACTCCAATTGCCTTGTCATCTCCCACTACCCCCCCCCAAAAAAGAAAATAAACAAAAAATAACTACTAGAAAGCTCTTACTTAGATAAGAATGAAAAAGAATAAGAAGAAAAAGGAAATGCCTTCCTTAGCCAGAAAATAACTAATCTTGCAAAGGAAAAAGACATAATAGCCAAGATTCAGAATGAATACCCTTTCATAAAACACTTCTAAGTGGCATATAAGATAACAAAGTTTATCTTCATAAAACACCCCAAAAGCACTAAAAGCAAAAACAATCCTACAAAGATCTATCCAAGCTCCACTCTGCCATGTTGTCTAAAAAAGCATTTATATATGAAACTGACTGAAAAAAAAAACTATTAAAAATGGGACAGACATATAAGCATTTCTGCAATAATCAACCTTACTCATCAAAGGGAGTGAAAACACTATAATTGGCTCTGACATCTTTATCTCTAAAATGCATCATAAGGAAATAGAAATGGCTCTGGTAGAGACAAGAGGATGTTGAAAGTAAGAGATCATTTTGCATGCTATCTCAAGGAAGGTAAGACATTAAAAGAATGGTGATATTCTCTTTTAAAAAAAAAACATTTAGCATTTATATAGTTCTTTTTAAAATTTTTCATTACTATTTTCCCATTTCTTACATTATAAAAATATCACATGTGTCTGTCCTCCAGTCCCATATGGGAACAATCCTATATGACAAATAATATTTTTGGAGAGAAAAAATAGCAGGGGGGAAGTAAGTGCAATTGGTGTATACATTTTTTAAAAGTCTGAAAACAATGTGCAATGCATAATATAGGAATCCCCCAACTAGACAAAAGAGCAGATTGATATTATTTTTCCATGTCTCTTTACTTTATTCTCATTAGAACTTCATAATTTTGTTATATCTGTTTTTGACTTTTTGCTATGTAGTCACTTTCTATTTAAATTGCTGTAGCCACTGTGTATGTTGTTTTCTAGACTATGTTTACTTCACTATGTTCATATAGATTTTTCCATGCTTCCATATATTCATCATACATCATGTCTTACAGCACAGCAATAGCAATATTTCACCACACTTATTTGTGTGGTGTGGTGTGCACAATTTGTGATCCATCACCCAGTTAATGGATATATATTTTGTTTCCCATCTTTAGCTATCATAAAAAGTTCAGTTAGAAATGCTTTGGAATATAGATGACTTTTATAAGTTCAGTGATGACATGTCTGTGATGGAGGGTATGGTGATTTTAGTCACTTTAATTACAGAATTTAAAATTGCTTTCCAAAATGGTGCCATTTCACACCTCCACAAGCAATGTGCTATTCTTCTACAATGGCTACAACATTGACTATTGTCATTTTTGTTGTATTTGCCAGTTTTCAAATTGTGAGATGAAGCCTCTGAGTTGTTTTGATTTGCATTACTCTTGTTATTAGTGATTTGGAACTTTTTTATGTATTTTAATCATAACAGTTCTATTGAGAACTATTTCTTCATATCTTTTGACAATTTATGTATTGGTGAATGAAGGAATATATATTAGTTAGATAGGTAGATAGATGAATGGATGGACAGAATCAAATAAATAGAGGGATAGGTACATGTTATGTATACACATACACAGATATATATTGTTTAAATATTATATATATGTGTATATATATAATATTTAAACTATATATATATATATATATATATATGTATGTATGTAGTCTTGAATATCAAGCCCTTAACAGGGAAAATCTGATTTTTCTCATTTGACCAATTCCCTTCTTTTCCTAGAAGTATTATATTGTCTGCATAAACACTCTTTAGATATGTTTCCTTTTCTGCTCTAAATACAGTATTAAGTTCCTTCAGTTAATTTAATCTTTTTTTTTTTTTGGATGGCTGTGTTCCCATTGGCTTTCTTTTCCTCACTCCCAATCTGCTTGTCCTTGTTCCCCTCTCCCTCCTTTTCTTTAGCTATTTTTCCACACTTCTCCCCAAAAAGATTTATTTTATGCTCTTCAACATCTACCTTTTCTTTGTATACTCTAGACACTAGTTTTCTCATTCATAATTCCTATAATTGCCTCATCTCCCTTAACAATCAATATTTATTCACTCACACAACATTTGCAAATTGAACCCTTTCCAATCTCTAAAAAAAAAAAAATTCTTTCTTTTTCCACTCTTTTTCAACATTTGCCCCTCCTCCTCATCCATTCCCCTGTAGGTACTTCTCTCTTTGAGATCATAGCTTCACCTTCCCATCATTGCTAGCCCTTGATTTGACCCTAACATATCACTCACTCCTCTCTATCCCCATAATATCTTCCTTCCCTTAATGCACCTTCCCATGTAATGTAGTCCAATAAAAGAGGTACTAGCACCCTATATGCTGTTCATTTCTTCATCTTTTTCTACTTCTATACATTTAGAACTCTATTGTCACTTTGCTGCTCTTACTTTCCTTCCCTTTTGCATTTATTCATTCCTCCTGAAATTTTCAATTTTAGTCTGTTCAAGAGAAAAGTTCCTTAGTTCTGGTTTTTTTTTCTAAAATATCTCAAATTTCTTTATTATTAAATATCCATCTTTTTTCCTATATAGTTAAGATATAAAATATCTTAACTCTACAGAATAGGTTACCACGACCTGCATACTGAATTTCATTGCTCTTCAGAACACATTATTTTATTCCTTACTCTTTTTTTTCTAGTTTGTACATAATAGTCTTGAAATAGTCAAATTTCCTTTTCTTTGTATTTTAAAGTCATTATCCTGTTAAAGTTGATCATTTTTGATCTAGGAAATTGCAAGCTTGGATTTGTTCATGTTGCTGCTTCTGCTACTTTTTCTGGAAGCTAATCTGTGACTTCTTTCCACTGAAATTTTATTTTCTATGTTTAGAATTTTCTTTTAATGTTATTATTTTTGCTTCTCCTTATCCAAGTTATCCTTCAGTTCTGTTTATCTTCATTGCCAATCTATTCATATTTAGATATTATAAATTCAGTATTTTCTATTTTGCCAATTACTTTTTGTTGAACAGGTCATAAATCCTGCTCTAATAATTTGTGTTTTAAAATACTTAGAAACAGCAGGTTATAGATCCATATTCTTCTCAAATTCTATAGGATCCTCAGTCTCATCAAGTGTCAGAATATTTTCCCTTTTTACTAAATTTATTCATAGATATAAAATTATTTGCTATATCTAGAAGTCATATATCCTTCTGTTGTTACTATTTTTACTATTGATTTATCCACTTAGGTTCAAGGGCTTTGAGTTCTTTTCTTCCTGAAATCTATTGTACTTTCAGTTATATCTTTTGACTAAATCTAAGTTTAAATCCTATTTCAGACATTTAAACTATTTTTGTGACTCTGAATACGTCATTTAACCCCTCTAAGCCTCATTTTCCTTGCCTGTAAAATGATGAAAAATATAATATGATAAAAAATAAACACTGGTTGCTGTGTTGATTATATCATGGCTTGAATCATTGTAAAGCTGCTTCGATATACAACTTTTCAAAATAAGTTGAACTTACAATTACAGAGAAAACCTATAAGAATTTTCCAGTGCAGAGTATGGTATAGAATAAAATAAATACTTGAATGGCCAATTCATCATTAGAGTGGTGATTGTGGAACAGATTTATAACTTCATTGGTATAGGGAACTATACAGTCAATAGTTAAGAAACTCCCTCTACCATCGAAAACTGAGAAAGAAAATTATAGACCAATCTCCTTAATGAATATTGATGCTAAAATCTTAAATAAGATATTAGCAAAAAGACTTCAGAAAATCATCTCCAAGATAATACACTATGATCAAGTAGGATTTATTCCAGGAATGCAGGGCTGGTTTAATATTAGGAAAACTATTAATATAATTGACCATATTAATAATCAAATTAATAAGAATCATATGATCATCTCAATAGATGCAGAAAAAGCATTTGACAAAATCCAACATCCATTCCTACTAAAAACTCTTGAGAGTATAGGAATAAATGGATTATTCCTTAGAATAATCAGGAGTATATATTTAAGACCGTCAATAAGCATAATATGCAATAGAAATAAACTGCAACCTTTCCCAGTAAGATCAGGAGTGAAACAAGGTTGCCCACTATCACCATTACTATTCAATATAGTACTAGAAACGCTAGCCTCGGCAATAAGAGCCGAGAAAGAGATTCAAGGAATTAGAGTAGGAAATGAGGAAATCAAACTATCACTTTTTGCAGATGACATGATGGTATACTTAGAGAACCCCAAAGACTCTGCTAAAAAGCTACTAGAAATAATTCAAAATTTCAGCAAAGTGGCAGGATACAAAATAAATCCACATAAATCCTCGGCATTTTTATATATCACTAACAAAATGCAACAGCAAGAGATACAAAGAGAAATTCCATTCCAAACAAATGTTGAGAGTATAAAATATTTGGGAATCCATCTACCAAAGAAAAGTCAGGAATTATATGAGAAAAATTACAAAACACTTGCCACAAAAATAAAATCAGATTTAAATAATTGGAAAGACATTCAGTGCTCTTGGATAGGCCGAGCGAATATAATAAAGATGACAATACTCCCCAAACTAATCTATTTATTTAGTGCTATACCAATCAGACTCCCAAGAAACTATTTTAATGACCTAGAAAAAATAACAACAAAATTCATATGGAAGAATAAAAGGTCAAGAATTGCAAGGGAACTAATGAAAAAAAACTCAGAGGAAGGTGGTCTAAGTGTACCTGATCTAAAGTTATATTATATAGCAGCAGTCACCAAAACCATTTGGTATTGGCTACGAAATAGACCGGTAGATCAGTGGAACAGATTAGATACAAAGGACAAAAAAGGGTACATCTATAGCAATCTAATCTTTGACAAACCCAAAGATTCCAACATTAGGGATAAAAATTCATTATTCGGAAAAAACTGTTGGGAAAACTGGAAATTAGTATGGCAGAAATTAGATATGGATCCACACTTAACACCATATACCAAGATAAGATCAAAATGGGTCCATGATTTAGGCATAAAGAGGGAGATAATAAATAGATTAGAGGAACAGAGGATAATCTACCTCTCAGACTTGTGGAGGAGGAAGGAATTTATGACCAGAGGAGAACTAGAGATCATTATTGATCACAAAATAGAAGATTTTGATTACATCAAACTAAAAAGTTTCTGTACAAATAATACTAATGCAAACAAGATTAGAAGGGAAGTAACAAATTGGGAAAATATTTTTAAAAACAAAGGTTCTGACAAAGGTCTCATTTCCAAAATATATAGAGAACTGACCCTAATTTAAAGAAATCAAACCATTCTCCAATTGATAAATGGTCAAAGGATATGAACAGACAATTCTCAGGTGAAGAAATTGAAACTATATCCACTCACATGAAAGAGTGTTCCAAATCACTACTGATCAGAGAAATGCAAATTAAGACCACTCTGAGATACCACTACACACCTGTCAGATTGGCTAAGATGACAGGAACAAATAATGACGAATGTTGGAGGGGATGTGGGGAAACTGGGACACTCATACATTGCTGGTGGAGTTGTGAAAGAATCCAGCCATTCTGGAGAGCAATCTGGAATTATGCCCAAAAAGTTATCAAACTGTGCATACCCTTTGACCCAGCAGCGCTACTACTGGGATTATATCCCAAAGAAATACTAAAGAGCGGAAAGAGACATATATGTGCCAAAATGTTTGTGGCAGCTCTTTTTGTTGTAGCTAGAAACTGGAGGATGAATGGATGTCCATCAGTTGGAGAATGGTTGGGTAAATTGTGGTATATGAAGGTTATGGAATATTATTGCTCGGTAAGAAATGACCAGCAGGAGGAATATAGAGAGGCCTGGAGAGACTTAAATCAACTGATGCTGAGTGAAATGAGCAGAACCAGAAGATCACTGTACACTTCAACAACAATACTGTATGAGGATGTATTCTGATGGAAGTGGAAATCTTCAACATAAAGAAGATCCAACTCACTTCCAGTTGATCAATGATGGACAGAGGTAGCTGCACCCAGAGAAGAAACACTGGGAGGGGAATGAAAATTGTTAGCACTAATATCTGTCTGCCCAGGTTGCATGTACCTTCGGATTCTAATGTTTATTGTGCAACAAGAAAATGATATTCGCACACATGTATTGTACCTAGACTATATTGTAACACATGTAAAATGTATGGTATTGCCTGTCGTCGGGGGGAGGGAATAGAGGGAGGGGGGGTAAATTGGAAAAATGAATACAAGGGATAATATTATAATATATATATATATATATATATATATATATATATATATATATATATATATATATATATATATATATATATATATATATATAATAAAAAAAAAAAAAAAAAAAAAAAAAAGAAACTCCCTCTACCAATAAAGATCAGATTGGAAGCAGCTCAGCATCATCCAGCAGGGCCACTACTAGGTTTGTATCCTTGTTGTATCACTACTAGGAATAAAAAAGGTAAAAGTACCAATATAAACAAGAGAATGTGTAACAACTCTTTTTATGTTGGTAAAGAATTGGAAATTGAGGGGATGTCTTATTTAAGGAATGAGTAAGTTGAGTATATGAATGTAATGGAATATTATAGTTCTATAAGAAATAATGACCAGCTAGATTTCAGAAAAACCTGTAAAGACTTATATGAACAGATACTAAGTAAAGTGAGAAAAACCAGAACATTGAACATAGTAACAACACTATACTATGACAGACTTAGCTCTTTTCAGTAATATAGTGATATAAGACAATTCCAATAGACGTGATGAGAAATGATATCCATCTGCAGAAAAAGAACTATTGAGACAAAATGCAGCTTGAATTTATTATTTTCATTTTATTGTTTATTTCTTGTGGTTTTTCCCTTTTGTTTTGATTTTTCTTTCACAACATGTCTAATATGGAAATATGTTTAAAATGATTGCACATCTATAGCTTATATCATCAGAGATTGTGATTGCTTGGGAAGGGAAGTGAGAGAGGGAGAAAAATTTGTAACTCAAAATATTACAAAAATGAATGTTGAATCTTTACATGTAATTGGGGAAAATGAAATACTATTATATCTAAAAAAAAGAGAGAGAAAAGAAAAAGAATGAAGCATTGAGAAAGTTGCCCAGAACCACTGATAGGTCAAGTAACTTGCTTAGGGTTACACAAGCAATATACAGGAAGCAGACTCTAGATCTTCCTGACTCCAGATCTCTCTACTATGTCTCCTTGTAGGATCAGCTCACCCATGCTAAATTAGATAATTATTGTCTCTTATCCATTCCAATGACTTAGCACCTTGTAAGAATTCTAACACCTTAGTATAGTTCCTTAATATAGTCAAATGCTTATAATAATAAAATAATCATTCATTGATCTTCCAACAACTACTTTTTAAATATTGGACTTTGTCCAATTCATTATAATAGGCTTTTAGGTAATTTTTGACTGGAGATCAATGTTCCTCACCTTGACTCAATGGATATAATACAAGTTATGTAGGGCATCATACCACAATATTTTATTTCTTAATTACATTTTTAAAAAACTGCATTGCCAAATTCTTGTACCAAATAACAAATCATCAAACCTTTTATCTTGCTTATGACCACTAATTATACACACAATCACTATAGTTTATTATTATAATCCTTTCTGAGAATAAGTTAGAATAAAATATTTTGTATAAAAAGATGCAACAAACTACAAGAAAAGTAGCAGCAATAAGCTTTTACTTTGCTTTAAGCATATTTAGGCTATGAGGATTTCCTAAGAGGAAGGCATTTTATACACATATAAAGTATTTTTAAATTAACCAAAGTCTCTGTCTGCACATTTATTTCAACATCTATAAATGGCTGCATCTTTTTGGGGATTGCACTAAAAATATTTATTTCCTAAAATGGAAGGGCTTTATAATTTTAAAATGATAATGTCTAGTAGCATAGCTTTACATTTTGACTTAAAGGTATTATAATACTGAATTGAGAAGAAAATGGAAAAGTCACAGTACCCCTGGGAATTGTAGAGAGGAAAAGCAAATAGTCTGCCCCTCTGGCAAATCAAAGATATCATCTCTTCAAACAAGATAGAACTGAACACAATTTGAGGTTTCAAAGAGAGTTCTTTTCAAAAGACTTTCATCAAGTAACTCATAGGATTTAGACCTGGAAGAGATATTAAGGATGAAAGAGGGTAGTTTGTGTCTTAATGTGTATTCTATCAGATTTGGTACCCTCAAATAAGAATCATAAAGAACCTAAGACTTCAAGAAATAAAGAAACTTGGCCAAGATTAAAGCTGTGTATGAAAGAAGGAAGGAACCCTTTGGCTAACTCCAAGGTGATGTGCTAAAACAGAGTCAAGCTATATATATAGCTAGTCTCACTTCGCCATAATAATCCCCAAAAGATTAATCTCCACCTGAGAGTTACTACTGGCATGGTATTAATGATATTCCTGCATATTAATATAGGTTGGGTTAGTCAGGTTCCAAGGTTCCTTCCAACTCTGAGATTTTCTTATGATTCCATGAACCAGAGAATTAAACATTAGCTTCAGCTACATCATACAATATGCCCACCATTTGCCATGCAAATTATAAACCTTGGAATCTTAAAAAGTCTACACATTTTGGTAAGGTTAGATTCATACATAAGCTTATTTGAAGTTAGATGGCCTGGATTCATGTCCCAATTGTGCATTTTATTATTTTTACTTATTGTTTTATCTATTTTATTTATTTTTTTCTTCATCCCTGGAGCTCATTTAGCCACAAGAAGTACACTTATCCTTCCATATCATGGAGGTTAGGAGGATGGTGCCTTCACTATCCTTTAAAATCGATCTAAAATCCAAAGGAGTAATAAGTTTTATTTTCCTTTTAGGAAATCATGTAAAGACTAAGCTTTTTTTTTTCTCATATGATCCCAGAATCTATCAGAATGATCTTTTTGTAAAAATTCTGCATTTCTCCATTTCTAAATTTTTTCTGTGCCATCTGTTGGACTTCATATGTTATCTTCAGCCTCTATAATACTCCCCAAATTTCCCATTTAATTTCTTATGCCAAACCACAATGTAGCAAAATTTCTATGGGAAATGAATTGGGGAAGGGATAACTGTACTAGTATAATAAACCAGGACCAAATTTCAATTAAAGAATCTTGTATCATTTGGCTTAGACACAAAATATTATCTCAATTCTACATAATAATTGATATGGGGAATTTCCATCAGTTTGGAATAATTTTGGTTTTTGAAACTAAGAAAGCCCAGCAACCCTCTTTGTAGTGGCCAGAAACTGGAAACTAAGTGGATGCCCATCAATTGGAGAATGGCTGAATGAATTTTGGTATATGAATATTATGGAATATTATTGTTCTGTAAGAAATGACCAACAAGATGATTTCAGAAAGGCCTGGAGAGATTTACATGAACTGGTGCTGAGTGAAATAACCAGAACCAGGAGATTGTTGTATACTTTAACAACAATACTATGTGATGATCAATTCTGATGGATGTGGCCATTTTCAACAATGAGGTGAACCAAATCAGTTCCAATAGAGCAGTAATGAACTGAACCAGCTACACCCAGCAAAAGAACTCTGGGAGATGACTATGAACCACTATATAGAATTCCCAATACCTCCATTTTTCCACCTGCATTTTGGATTTCTTTCACAGGTTAATTGTACATTATTTCAAAGTCCGATTCTTTTTTACAGCTAAACAACAGTTTGGACATGTATACATATATTGTATTAATTTATACTTTAACATATTTAACATGTATTGGTCAATCTGCCGTCTGGGGGGCGGGGAGGAGAGGAAAAATTAGAACAAAAGGTTTGGCAATTGTCAGAGTTGTAAAATTACCCATGCATATATCTGGTAAATAAAACACTATTAAAAAAAAAAAAAAAAGAAAAGAAAAGAAAAGAAAAAGAAAGAAAGCCCAGTATGACCGTGAAGTTTTCAGGTAAAAAAGAAGTATGTGAGTCAAAGACTCTCTCTTTTAGATCTTTCAGGGACTGAAGTCAATAAATTTCCTATGATCCCAAACCAATTCTTCCTTCAACATGCATATGGCCAAAGAAGTATATAAGGATGGCATATGTACTGAGGACAAGAATCTTTTTTTTTCCCTTTTTATAATAAACATGGTTTTTAATGTCCAGTAAGTGCATTATTCTCTTGAAAATTGTCTCCTGGCTAGTTTCTAATCCTGGTAATATCTTTCAAGAAGATATTTTATTTAACAAATTTCCCTTTCAAAATGAGAATCCTGTTATTCATAGTCAGTTATAAACAAATATTTCCTGAGCTCTTACTATAGATAAGTACTGTGCAAGTCACCAAATGAAACACAAAATGGGTATGACATCATCTCTTCCCTTTAGTATTTGACAATTTAGCTAGAAGCTGAGCTTTATATACCTAAAAATATAATTAACAATCTAAGGCAATAGATTCTATTAGGCTGGGTTATATAAGACTGATTGTAGAAATAGAGGATAGAGAGAGATTATTAAGAACTGGAGTTGTGGGGGTGGAGCCAAGATGATGGAGAAGATACACGCGATTTTGTGAGCTCCCTTCTTCCCTCATTACCAATTAGTTAAATCAGCCTCAAAATAGCACTGGACTGATAGAAACCACAAGGACTGGAAGCACGACTTGCCAGCTGAAGAGAAACTGGAGTTTCAACAGAAAAGATCAGTTCCCAGGGGAGGAAAAAAAAAAGAGGCCAGCATAGCTGGTTGGGTGATAGCACACGACGCCAATCGCACTGGGGAGGGCTCTGGAATCATAGATGCCACTGAGATACAAGAATCTGGCACAGGCTGTTAGCTCTTCTCTGCTTATAAAACAGCAGTTCAGAAGACAAATCAAGCCACTTTAAAATATAAAGCCATATACTAGAACCACCCCAATCTGGAAGTGATTCAGCATATCTCCGCACTGTGGGTGTGCCTGACTTAGGCTGTCTGGGCTTTCACCTGGGGGTAGTTAAGAGATTGAAAAGCAGGCAGACACAGCCCAAGGTAACACACAGTGCCTTGCTCAGCTGGAGGCTGTGGAACTCAGCCTCAGAAGTCCCAGAGAAGCGGAACCTTTGAAATAGGGACAGCGGTTTCTGGACAGATACTTCCAGTTTGAGTGCAGGGGCTTTTCAGGTCAGCTGCTGACATCCACGCCCCATGGAACACATTAACTGGGATTTGTGTCGCCTTTACTGTTTAGTCTTAAACCTCAGGGAAGTCTCCAGGACACATAGCACCCTCAAAGCACAGCCCTGCTAATCACCTCCAAGGCACTTCCAGGGAGGGGGAGGGGAACTCTCTCCCAGAGCTCTCTCTTAGCTCAGGCGCAGGAGCCGCTGCATCCATCCGGTCTGGGAGGTAGCTGGTAAAGAAATAAATATATAATTTCCTACCCCAGGAAGAGACCCCAAAAGATTTTTTAAATATGAGTAAAAAGCAAAAAAGAATCATTGATTCCTTCTACACAGAGAAAGAGGGGTATCCAACCCCGAGGAAGTTAACAACAGAGACTCAGCAGATAACAGCCTAAAGGGGAACGATACCTGCCCCCTATCACATAACTCTTTCCTAAAAGAGACTATTAAAAAGTTAAGAGAGTTTGAAGAAAAATGGGGAAAGGAAATAGAAGCTATGATAGAGAATAACAATTGGAGTTGGAAAAAATAAAGTATTCACAGGAGATGCAGGGAAATAATTCAGAATTTTAGCAAAGTGGCAGGATACAAAATAAATCCACATAAATCCTCAGCATTTTTATATATCACCAACAAAATGCAACAGCAAGAGATACAAAGAGAAATTCCATTCCAAACAAATGTTGAGAGTATAAAGTATTTGGGAATCCATCTACCAAAGAATAGTCAGGAATTATATGAGAAAAATTACAAAACACTTGCCACAAAAAGAAAGTTAGATTTAAATAATTGGAAAGACATTCAGTGTTCTTGGATAGGCCAAGCAAATATATTAAAGATGACAATACTCCCCAAACTAATCTATTTATTTAGTGCTATACCAATCAGACTCCCAAGAAACTATTTGTATGACCTAGAAAAAATAATAACAAAATTCATATGGAAGAATAAAAGGTCGAGAATTTCAAGGGAACTAATGAAAAAAAAGTCAGAGGAAGGTGGTCTAAGTGTACCTGATCTAAAGTTATATTATATAGCAGCAGTCACCAAAACCATTTGGTATTGGCTACGAAATAGACCGGTAGATCAGTGGAACAGATTAGATACAAAGGACAAAAAAGGGTACATCTATATCAATCTAATCTTTGACAAACCCAAAGATACCAACATTAGGGATAAAAATTCATTATTTGGAAAAAACTGTTGGGAAAACTGGAAATTAGTATGGCAGAAATTAGATATAGATCCACACTTAACACCATATACCAAGATAAGATCAAAATGGGTCCATGATTTAGGCATAAAGAATGAGATATTAAATAGATTAGAGAAACAGAAAATAGTCTACCTCTCAGACCTGTGGAAGAGGAAGGAATTTATGACCAGAGGAGAACTAGAGATCATTATTGATCACAAAATAGAAGATTTTGATTACATCAAACTAAAAAGTTTCTGTACAAACAATACTAATGCAAACAAGATTAGAAGGGAAGTAACAAATTGGGAAAATATTTTTACAGTTAAAGGTTCTGACAAAGGTCTCATTTCCAAAATATATAGAGAACTGACCCTAATTTAAAGAAATCAAACCATTCTCCAATTGATAAATGGTCAAAAGATATTAACAGACAATTCTCAGATGATGAAACTAAAACTATATCCACTCATATGAAAGAGTGCTCCAAACCACTACTGATCAGAGAAATGCAAATTAAGACCACTCTGAGATACCACTACACACCTGTCAGATTGGCTAAGATGACAGGAACAAATAATGATGAATGTTGGAGGGGATGTGGGAAAACTGGGACACTGATACATTGTTGGTGGAGTTGTAAAAGATACAGCCATTCTGGAGAGCAATTTGGAACTATGCCCAAAAAGTTATCAAACTGTGCATACCCTTTGACCCAGTATTGCTGTTATTGGGCTTATATCACAAAGAAATATTCAAGAGCGGAAAGGGACCTGTATGTGCCAAAATATTTGTGGCAGCTCTTTTTGTTGTAGCTAGAAACTGGAAGATGAATGGATGTCTATCAATTGAAGAATGGTTGGGTAAATTATGGTATATGAAGGTTATGGAATATTATTATTCTGTAAGAAATGACCAGCAGGAGGAATACAGAGAGGCCTGGAGAGACTTAAATCAACTGATGCTGAGTGAAATGAATAGAACCAGAAGATCTCTGTACACTTCAATGTTGTATGAAGATGTATTCTGATGGAAGTGTATATCTTCAACATAAAGAAGATCCAACTCACTTCCAGTTGATCAATGATGGACAGAAATAACTACACCCAGAGAAGGAACACTGGGAAGTGAATGTAAATTGTTAGCACTACTGTCTATCTACCCAGGTTACTTATACCTTCAGAATCTAATACTTAATGTGCAACAAGAAAATGGTATTTACACACATATTTTGTATCTGGGTTATATTGTAACATATGTAAAATGTATGGGATTGCCTGTCACCGGGGGCAGGGTGTGGAGGGAGGGGGGGATAATTTGGAAAAATGAATACAAGGGATAATATTATTTTAAAAAATTACTCATGCATATATACTGTGGAAAAAATTCTAAATAAAATTAAAAAAATTAAAAAAAAAAGAACTAGAGTAGTCAGGGAAGACTTTATGAAAGAAGGAGAATATGACTTGAACTCAGAACAGAGAGCTTTTCGATAGATTCATATAACAGTGTTCCATGTAAAAGAATTGAGGTAAATAAAGTTACAAATATCCATAAGACATGATTAGACAAAAAATTTCTAGCCTAAAGCAGAAAATTCATGTTGAAGTATAAAGACAGAGCATTTTGTAAATGTAGGTTTTTAGTATCCACAGAATGTGGACTCTGACAATATTGGGAATAAAATTCCTTACTTATTCATACTTATCCTCAGTCATTGTTAGTTTTTCTGTCATCTTTCCATATAAATCTAATGTATATGTATGTATATGTGTATGTTATATGTATATATGTGTATATATATATATATATGTATGTATTGCTCCCTATTTATTCCTAATATGAGTAGGTTTTCAGAACTTTCAGCCCTCCCCCTTCTAAGGGGTGATTCTTTCTTTACACTTCATTTATATACTATAATTACTATTTTACCTTTTCTTTATACAGCTTTGTTTTTTTAGAATAATATCATGCTAAACTCTGCCCCAGTCCTTCTTCTGAGTTACCCAATTATCAATTTTGAATACATGATATACCTTTCTATGTAAAAACAATTTGGCCTTGTTGAGTCCCTTTGATGTTGGCTCTTAGATGATAAATTTTCTATTGAGTTCTGGTTTGGTTGAGATGAAGTTTTGAAAACCTATAAGTTCATTGAATGTTCACTTTTCTTGCTCAATATTATAGTAATTTTGCTTAATATGATATTTTGGCCATTCTTTTGATTGTCAATAAATATATATATATATATATATATATATATATATATATACATACATACATACATACATACATACATACATACATACATATAAATACACACACACACACACACACACACACACATACAATTCTAAAGCCAGTGGTCTTTTATTGTAATTGATGATAAACTCTGTAAAATTCTAAAATTAGAATTGTTAGCTCCAGAACATTTGAATCATTATTTATTTTGTGTAGAATTTTCTCTTTGATCTGGAGGTTTCAAAATTTGGTAATAATATTACTATGTGTTTTCCATGTAACATCACTTTGAGATGGTGATTGGTGGATTGTTTTCTATTTCTGTTTTCCTCTCATATTCTATCACTCGAGGACAATTTTCTTTGATTATGTCTTCAATTATTATGTCAAAGTTCTTTTTTTGGTCACTGTTTTAAGGTAGTCCAATTATTCTTACATTTTCTCTTCTTGATCTATTCTTCAGATATATTATTCTTTTCCCCTTCTTTTTAATAATAACTTTTTTATTAAGTACGGTCTAGTTGCCTGGAGGCCTCAGGATCAGCTAGAGTCAGGATAAGTAAAAGTTCTTGCTTTTTAGGGGGAGAAGTGAAAGAGATAGACAAACTGCTACAAGGTTTGCCAATAATGTATCCTGTCCAAAGTCATCAACTTCTCTGATCCTCATCCTGCCCCAAAGTTTCTCTGGCCTGTCTCACCCCACCCTCTAATCCTTGCCTATAATTAGCTTAATATCAAACTTTGAGTAAGCATTACACAGTGAGAAGAACCATTTATCCAAAACATATGCTAATAGAGTAATTGTTTCATATTTAAAACGTAATTAGCCTTAAGTGCTTGGTTGTCTGATTCAAGTACACCTTTTCATAGTTTCAGCAAACTTAACACTTTTTATTTTTCAAAATACAAGCAAACCTTGTGTTCCACATCCTTGTTCTTCCCTCCCCATCTCCTCCCTCCCCTAGACAGCAATAAGTCCAAAACAGATTAAACATATGCAATTCCTCTAAACATATTTCCACATTTATCATGCTACACAAGACAAAATGGGAAATAATGAGGAAAAAAAAATCAAAAACAACAACAACAACAAAGGTGAAAATTCTATGCAGTATCCACATTTAGGCTCCATAGTTCTCTTTCTGGAAGTAAATGGTTCTCTTCATCACAATTCTATTGGAATTGACCTGTATCACCTCATTGTTGAAAAGAGCAATCTTGCTGTTCCTGTGTACAATGTTCTTTAGGCTCTACTCACTTCACTTAGCATCAGTTCATATAAGTGTCTTTGGGCTTTTTCTGAAATTATCCTGCTGATTATTACATTCCATTATATTCATATACCATAATTGATTCCACCATTCCCCAAATGATGGGTACCTACTCAGTTGCCAATTCTTTGCCACTACAAAATGGGCTGCTACAAACATTTTTGTGTATGTGGGTATTTTTCAATTTTAATGATTTATTTGGGATACTGATATGGTAGAGACACTGCTTGAATCAAAGGGTATGCACAGTTTGATAGCCTGTTGAGAATAGTGCCAAATTGCTCTCCATAATGGTAGGATCAATTCACAACTTCACCAACAATTTATTAGTGTGACAAATTTCTTAGTCCCATTCAATATTTACAATTATCTTTTCCTGTCATTTTAGACAATTTGAGAGGTATGATGTGATACTTCATAGTCATCTTAATTTTGCATTTCTCTAATCAATAGTGATTTAGAGCATTTTTTCATATGATTAGATATGGTTTTAATTTCTTCATCTGAGTGTGTTCATATCCTTTGAGTATTTATCAATTGGAAAATGACTTGTATTCTTATTAAGTTGAGGGCAATTCCCTACATATTTTTTATTATAACTTTTTATTGACAGTACATATGCATGGGTAATTTTTTACATTATCCCCTGCACTCCCTTCTCTTCCAGCTTTTCCCTTCCCTCCCTCCACCCCCTCCCCTAGAGAGCAGGCAGTCTTATATATGTTAAATATGTTATAGTATATCCTAGATAAAATACATGTGTGCATATCCATCTCTTGATGCACAAGAAAAATTGGATTCAGAAGGTAAAAATAACCTGGGTAGAAAAACAAAAATACAAACAGTTCACATTCATTTCCCATGTTCCTTTTCTGGGTGTAGCTGATTCTGTCCAGCACTGATCAATTGGAACTTAATTAGATCTTCTCTTTGTTGAAGATATCCACTTCCATCAGAATACATCTTCATACAGTATTGTTGTTGAAGTGTATAATGATCTCCTGGTTCTGCTCATTATACTCAGCATCAGTTCATGTAAGTCTTTCCAAGCCTCTCTGTATTCATCTTGCTGGTCATTTCTTACAGAACAATAATATTCCATAACATTCATATACCACAATTTAACCAACCATTCTCCAATTGATGGGCATCCAATCATTTTCCAGTTTCTAGCCACTACAAAAAGGGTTGCCGCAAACATTTTGGCACATACAGATCCCTTTCCCTTCTTTAGTATTTACTTGGGATATAAGCCCAGTAGTAGCACTGCTGGGTCAAAGGGATGCACATTTTGATAACTTTTTGGGCATAATTCCAGATTGCTCTCCAGAATGGTTGGATTTGTTCACAACTCCACCAACAATGTATTAGTGTCCCAGTTTTCCCACATCCCCTCCAACATTCATCACTATTTTTTCCTGTCATCTTAGCCAAGCTGACAGGTTGTAATGGTATCTCAGAATTGTCCTAATTTGCATTTCTCTGATCAATAGTAATTTGGAACACTGTTTCATATGAGTGAAAATAGTTTCAATTTCATCATTTGAAAATTGTCTATTCATATCCTTTGACCATTTATCAATTGTAGAATAGTTTGATTTCTTATAAATTAGAGTCTGTTCTCTCTATATTTTGGAAATGAGGCCTTTATCAGAACCATTAAATGTAAAAATATTTTTCCCAGTTTGTTACTTCCCTTCTAATCTTGTTTGCATTAGTTTTGTTTGTACAAAAGCTTTTTAATTTGATGTAATCAAAATTTTCTACTTTGGGATCAATAAGGATCTAATGTTCTCCTTTGGTCACAAATTCCTTCCTCCTCCACAAGTGTGAGAGGTAAACTATCCTATGTTTCTCTAATTTATTTATTATCTCATTCTTTATGCCTAAATCATGGACCAATTTTGATCTTATCTTGGTATGTGGTGTTAAGTGAGGGTCCATCCCTAATTTCTGCCATACTAATTTTCAGTTTTCCTAGAAGGTTTTGTTGAAGAGTGAGTTCTTATCCCAAAAGTTGGGATCTTTGGGTTTGTCAAACACTAGATTGTTACAGTTGTTCACCATTTTGTCTGTGAACCTAACCTATTCCACTGATCAACTAGTCTATTTCTTAGCCAATACCAAATGGTTTTGGTGACTGCTGCTTTATAATATAGTTTTAGATCAGGTAGAGCTAGGCCACCTTCATTTGATTTTTCTTTTCATTAATTCCCTTGAAATTCTTGACCTTTTGCTTTTCCATATGAATTTTGTTGTTATTTTTTTCTAGGTAATTAAAATAGTTTCTTGGAGAAAGAACATTGGGAAATGAGTATAAACTATTTACATTTTTGTTTTTCTTCTCAGGTTATTTTTGCCTTCTGAATCCAATTCTTCCTGTGTAACAAGAAATTTGATTCTGCACACATATATTGTATCTAGGATATACTATAACATATTTAACACATATGGGACTGCCTGCCATCTAGGAGAGAGGGTGGAGGGAAGGAGGGAAAATTCAGAATAGAAGTGAGTGCAAGGAATAATGTTGTAAAAAATTACCCATGCACATGTACTGTCAAAAAAATATATAATTATAAAATTAATTTTAAAATGTTAAAAAAAATAAAGTATGCATATGTTTGAAAAAAATAGTTTCTTGGGAGTCTGCTTTGTATAGCACTAAATAAATAGATTAATTTAGAGAGTATTGTCATCTTTATTATATTCGCTCGGCCTATCCAAGAGCACTTAATATCTTTCCAATTATTTAAATCTGACTTTATTTTTATGGCAAGTGTTTTGTAATTTTGCTCATATAATTCCTGACTTTCCTTTGGTAGATAGATTCCCAAATATTTTATACTATCAACAGTTATTTTGAATGGAATTTTTCTTTGTATCTCTTGTTGGATTTTGTTGGTGTTATATAAAAATGCTGAGGATTTATGTGGATTTATTTTGTATCCTGCAACTTTGCTAAAGTTGTGAATTATTTCTAATAGGCTTTTTATTAGAATCTCTGAGGTTCTCTAAGTATACTATCATTATCGCAAAGATTGATAGTTTGGTTTCCTCATTACCTACTCTAATTCCTTTAATCTCTTTCTCAACTCTTATTGCTGAGCGCTAGCATTTTTAATACAATATTGAATAGTAAGGGTGATAGTGGGCAAACTTGTTTCACTCCTGATCTTACTAGTAAAGGTCCCAGTTTATCCCCATTACATATGATGCATACTGATGGTTTTAAATATTTGCTCCTGACTATTTTAAATAATGGTCCATTTATTTCTATGCTCTCAAGTGTTTTTAGTAGGAATGGATGTTGGATTTTATCAAATGCTTTTTCTGCATCTACTGAGATGATCATATGGTTCTTATTAATTTGATTATTAATATGGTCAATTATGATAATAGTTTTCCTAATATTAAGTCATCCCTGAATTCCTAGTATAAATGCTTCTTGATCATGGTATTTTATCCTGAGGATAATTTTCTGTAGTCTTTTTGCTAATATCTTATTTAAGATTTTAGCATCAATATTCATTAAGGAGATTGGTCTATAGTTTTCTTTCTCAGTTTTCAACCTACATGGTTTAGGTATCAGTCTGTGTCACAAAAGGAATTTGGTAGGACTCCTTCAGTCCCTGTTTTTTCAAATAGTTTATATAACATTAGGGTAATTATTCTTTAAATGTTTGGCAGAATTCACATGTAAATCCATCTGGCTCTGGGGATTTTTTCTTAGGGAGTTAATTAATAGCTTGTTCTATTTCTTTTTCTGAAATGGGACTATTTAAGCAATTTACTTCCTCCTATTTTAATCTGGGAGGCCTATATTTTTGGAGGTAGTCATCCATTTTACTTAGGTTATCAAATTTATTGGCATAAAGTTGGGCAATAACTCCTTATTATTGCTCTAAGTTCCTTTTCATTGGTGGAAAGTTCCCTTTTTTCATTTTTAAGACTAACAAATTGATTTTTCTCTTTCCTTTTTCTGATCAGATTTACCAAAATTTTATCTATTTTATTGTTTTTTTTTTCATAGAACCAATTCTTAATTTTATTTATTAATTCAATAGATTTTTTTTACTTTCAATATTATTAATTTCTCCCTTTAATTTTCGAATTTCAAATTTAGTGTTTGATTAAGGGTTTTTAATTTGCTCTTTTTCTAGCTTTTTAAGTTGCAAGCCCAATTAATTGATCTTCTCTTTCTCTATTTTATTCAAGTAAGCCTCTAAAGATATAAAATTTCCCCTTATTACCGCTTTAGCTGCATCCCACAAATTTTGGTATGATGTCTCATCATTGTCATTATATTGAGTGAAATTATTAATTGTATCTATAATTTGCTGTTTCACCCAATCATTCTTTAAGATGAGATAATTTAGTTTCTAATTACTTTTTGGTCTATTTACCCCTAACTTTTTTTTGAATGTAGTTTTTATTGCATCGTGATCTAAAAAGAAAGCATTTACTATTTCTGACTTACTACATTTAATTTTGAGATCTTTATGTCCTAATATATGGTCAGTTTTTGTAAAGGTTCCATGAACTGCTGAGAATAAAGTTTTCTCCAAAGATCTATCATACCTCATTTTTCTAATATTCTATTTACCTCTTTAATTTCTTTCTTATTTGTTTTGTGGTTTTATTTATCTAATTCTGAGAGTGCAAGGTTGAGATCTCCCACAATTATAGTTTTTCTGTCTATTTCTTCTTGCAACTCTCTTAACTTCTCCTTTAGGAAGTTAGATGCTATACCACTTGGTGCATATATGTTTAGTATTGATATTACTTCATTGTCTGTGCTATCCTTTAACAGGGTATAGTTTCCTTCCTTATCTCTTTTAATTAGATCAATTTTTGCATTTGCTTGATCTGAGATAAGGATGGCTACCCCTGCTTTTTTGACTTCACTTGAAGCATAATAGATTCTACTCCAGCCTTCTTTTACCCTTTTACCTTGGCTACCCCTGCTTTTTTTTTTTTTTTTTTTTTTTTTTTTTTTTTACTTCACTTGAAGCATAATAGATTCTGCTCCAGCCTTTCACTTTAATCTGTATGTGCTGCTTTAAATGTGTTTCATGTAAACAACATATTGTAGGGTTCTGACTTTTGATCCAGTCTGCTATCCACTTTATGGGAGAGTTCATCCCATTCACATTTACAGTTAAAATTACTAATTCTGTATTTCCAGCCATCATAAAATCTCTGGATTATGCTTTTTTTTCCTTGTCCCCCCTGAATTCCTTCCCCAGTATTAAACTTATAGGCCCCACTTGCATCACACAGCCCTCTCTCTTTAGTATCCCTTCCTCCTCCCTTTAAATCCCTTCTCCTTTTTTGTACCCTTCCCTTACTATTCTTTTCATTTTCCCTTTTTATTTCCCACTTTTAATGAGGAGAGAGAGAATTCTCTATAAAACAAATATGTCAATTATTTTCTCTTTGAGCCAACTCTGATGAGAGTAAGGTTCACCCAATGTTCCTTCCCCTCTCTAACTTCCCTCAGATGTGACAGGTTTTCTTTGCCTCTTCATAGGATATAGTTTCTTTCCTTCTATCTCCCCTTTTCCTTTTTTCTAATACATCCCCTTTCCATTTCTATTTCCCTTTTTTATGTTATATCAGTAAAATCAAATTATACATGTGGACTTTGTATATATCCACAACAGAAATACAGTTCTCAAAAGTTCCTTTTACCTTTTTCTGCTTCTCTTGGTTGGGGATTAAACTTTTTTGTTTAGATTTGGTTTTTCCCTTAGAAACAAATGAAACTCATCTGTTTCATTAAATGTTTATCTTCTTCCATGGAAGAAAATCTCAGCTTAGCTGGGTAGTTTATTCTTGGTTGCATTCCAAGTTCTTTTGCCTTTCGGAATATCAGATTCCAGGCTCTTCAATCCTTTAATGTGGATGCAGCCAGATCTTGAGTGACCTTTTTTGTGCCACCTCAATATTTTAATTGTTTTTTTCCTGGCTGCTTTTAATATTGTTTTTCTTAGTCTGATAGTTCTGAAATTTGGCCACAATATTCCATGGAGTTTTTTTGTTTGTTTGTTTGTTTTTTTAGGGTCTTTTTCAGAAGATGTTCGATGAATTCTTCCAATGCCTATTTTCCCTTCGGTTTTTGTTACCTCTTTGATGATTTCTTGTAAAATAGTATCTAGGCTCTTTTTCTCATCATAATTTTCTGGAAGTCCAATAATCTTCACATTATCTCTCCCAGATCTATTTTCTAGGTCTGTTGTTTTTCCAAATAGATATGTAATATTTCTTTCTATTTTTTCATTTTTTTGGTTTTCTTCATTAGCTTTTTTTACTTCTTTTTGTATATGTCCAATTGAGTTTTAAATGAGTTGTTTTGCTCTATAGAATTTTTTTTTCCATTTCACTAAATTTGTTTTTTTAGTGAGTTATTTTCTTTTTTTAATTCACAAATCCTACTTTCCTGGGAGTTTTTTACCTTTTCCAATTCGCCTTTCAGGAAGTTGTTTACCTTTTGAAGTTCATTTTTCAGGAAGTTGTTACTCTCTTGCATAGCTTCTCTTTCCTTTCCCCATTTTTTCTTCTAGCTCTCTTTTAAGATTTTTAATAATCTCTTCTAGGAGAGCCTTTTGTATTGGGGACCAACAATTTTCTGGAGACTTTCTGCTATTAGTCTCTTCAGAGTTGAAAACCTGATCTCTTTCTGTATAGAAGCTATCAATCATCCTTTTATTTTTTTTACTCATTTTTTAAAGCCTGTAGGGCCTGCCTTCAGGGCCAGTATGTTACCAGCTTCCTGTGCAGAACAAGGATAGGTGTATGGACAGCTTGTCAACCAGCTACAAAGAGTGGCCAGGTATGGGAGTACTCTGGGAAATAGTTCCCCAACTGAAGTGACTCAGGTCTGCATGTCCTGGCTGTGGGGGATGCCCTGCTAAGAACCCTGCAAGGGGGATTAACGACCACCCTGAGGCAAGAGTCTGAGCAGTGAAAGTGGCACTACCCCAATCCAAAACTGGGCTGTGGGGCTGTTGGTATTAGCAACTCAGCAGCTGAATAGCCATGCTCAGACCAGAAGTGTCTCTGCTCCAGAAGCATAGTCCTGTTGTTGAAGTTCTGTTGCCCCAGGTTGAGACCCCCTACTGTGCAAATTAGAGGCTGCTCTGGGGTTGCACCCCTCTGCTGGGTAGATTTGCAGCTGCCCTGGCTGTGCTTCAGCATGCAGCTGTACAGTTGCACTGGTCTATGCTGAGTCATTTCCAGTTTTTTTTTTTTTTTTTGGAGGGGTGTACAGTTCTGGTGTTTTTAGAGTACCCTGTACCTCTGGCTCTAATTTCTGTGCTGGTCCCCTACTTTACAATCAAGGCAAAGCAGTCAGCCTATGGCAGGATTGTTCCCACTGCTCTTCTAGCCACAGGGGCTACCCCCATCCCTGGTCTGCTCAGGTCTCCAGACTTTCCTATCTCCCGGCTTGCTGCTGGTCTGTTCTCACCCCTCAGGACAAACCTGCTCTGGAGATTTTCCAGATTATCTTCAGCTGGTACGTCATTGGAGCTTTAATCTTCATGAATTTCACCAGTCAAGCACTATTTTTGAGGCTATTGGTAGTGAGGGCATGAGAGGAGCTTAAAGAGTGTGTGCCTTCTTCCCCATCTTGACTCCTCCCCTCCCTCTTAATTTCTCTTTTAAGAATTTAGATGCTACATCACTTGGTGTATATATGTTTAATAATTATATTGCCTCATTATCTATGCTACCCTTTAGCAAGATTTAGTGCTCTTCCTTATCTCTTTTAATTTTCTCTACATATTTTAGAAATAAGGCCTTTATCAGAATGCTTGGATGTAAAAAAAAAAAAGAAAGAAAGAAAGAAAAAGAAAAGAAAAAGAAAAAAATTCCCCAGTTTTCTGTTTCCCTTCTAATCTTGTCTTAATTTGTTTTGCTTGTACAAAATTTTTTTAACTTAATATAATCAAAACCATCTATTTTGAATGTCATAATGTTCTCTATATTTTCTTTGGCCATAAATTCCACAGATTTGAGAGGGAGATTGTTCCTAGTTTGCTTATAGTATCACCCTTTATGGTTAAATCATGAACCCATTTTGATCTTATTTTGATATAGGGTTTCTGCTCAGTTTTTGCCATACTAGTTTCCAATTTTTCCAGCAATTTTTGCCAAATAGTGAGTTCTTATCCCAGAAACTGGTGTCTGTGGGTTTATCAAATACTAGATTACTATAGTCATTGACTACTGTATCTTGAGAACCTAACCTATTCCACTGATCCACTACTCTGTTTCTTAACTAATACCAAATAGTTTTGATGATCACTGCTTTATAATACAATTTTAGGTCTGGTACAGCTAGGTCATATTCATTTGCATTTTCCCCTTAATTTCTTGAAACTCTTTACCTTTTTGAATGGAAAGGGACCCACATGTGCAAAAATATTTGTGGCAGCTCTTTTTTGTATTGGCTAGAAACTGGGAATTGAATGGATGTCCATCAATTGGAGAATGGCTGAATAAATTGTGGTATATGAATATTAAGGAATATTATTGTTCTGTAAGAAAGGACCAACAGGATGATTTCAGAGAGACTTGGAGAGACTTACATGAATTGATGCTAAGTGAAATGATCAGAAGCAAGAGGTCATTATACATGGCAACAACAAGCCTATACAATGATCAATTCTGATGGATGTGATTCTCTTCAACAATAAGATGATGCAAACCAGTTCCTATTGTTTAGTAATGAAGAGAGCCATGTATACCCAGAAAGAGAACTATAGGAAATGAGTATGGACCACAATATAGCATTTCCAGGTTTTCTGTTATTGTTTCTTGCATTTTTGTTTTCTTTCTCAGGTTTTTTTTTTTCTTTCTTTCTAGATCCATTTTTTCTTGTGCAGCAAGATAATTGTATAAATATGTATACATATATTGTATTTAATGTATACTTTAACATATTTAACATGTATTGGACTACCTGCCATCTAGAGGAGGGGAAGGGAGAAAAGAGGGGAAAAGTTGAAACAAAAAGTTTTGCAAGGGTCAATGTTGAAAAATTACCCATGCATATGTTTTCTAAATAAAAAAGCTATAATAAAATGAAAAAGAAAAAAAGAAATTATTTACCTTTTTTTTTTCCAGATGAATTTTGCTATCATTTTTTTCTACCTATATAAAGTAATTTCTTGAGAGGTTGATCGGTATGGCACTGAATAAATAGATTAATTTAGGTAGAAATATGATTTTTATTATAATTTGGCTTATCCATGAGCACTTATTCTTCCAATTGTTTAGCAGAACTATTATTCTTTTATTTCATATAGTGTTCTATTTTTTATTCCTTATATATGCTTTGTTTTGTTTTTTTTTTGGTCTCATATCTTCAGTGGCTTCCCTGTTCCCATTTCAAATTTTCTAAGAATTATTTTCTTCTTTAAGACTTTCTATCTCCTTTTCTAGTTGTTTAATTTTTTTTTCATGATCTCCTTGTTTATTATGGTCCTTATATGGTCCTTAATTTTTTTAGTCTTTCCTCAATCTCTCTAATTTGCTTTTGAAGTCTTTTTGAGTTCTTCTGTAAGTTCTTTCTAGGCACATAGCTATTTAACATTACTCTTTAAGGATAGAAATTGCTTTTTTTTTTTTTTTTCACTGTCCTTTAAAAATGAACCTCAATCTTCTGTATTCCCATAGTAAGTTTCTATGGTTGGATTCTTTCTTCTTTCCATGTTGATTTTTTTAAAAATTAGAACTGTTGGTATAAGCACCTCTAATCCTATTTTCTAATTCTTCCTACATTTATCTGAGTCTGACACTTTCATAATTTCTTTCAGCACAATAGCATACTATTAAATTCACATACCATAAATTATTAAACCATTCCCCAATTGATGCGTACCCCTTAGTTTCCAGGTTTTTGTTTTGTTTTTGATTTTACAAAGATTAGTGCAATTATATTTATGTATTATATATAATGTAATATGTATATGTGTGTGTGTGGGTGTGTTCATATGTTCTTTTCCATGTTTCTTTGCTCTTTGGAGGATATAAGCCTAGTAATAGAGGCAATTTAGTAATTTGGGAGGCATAGTTCTAAACTGATTCTATAGTGATTGGACAAATTAAGAGCTCCATAAACAAATTATCATTGTACCTGTTTTTCCATTATCCCTTCCACATTTGTTATTTTCCCTTGTGCCTCTCAAAGCACTATAGCTCTGCTGGGTAAGGGAAGTGGAGTTTCTAGAGAAAACTTTGGGGCTCTCTTAAAACCCCCACCACCAAGCCTACTTTTAAATCTCAGCCTTTATCTATATATTATTTTGGAGTCAGTACCCACAAGTTGTTTATTGCTCCTGAGTTTTTCAGTGCTACGTTGAAAGAGGGAAGAGGGCTAAGGATAACGGGAAATAATTATAGATGACTGACTCATGGCTATACAATTTGAGATAAACTGAGCAAAACTACTGGGCATTTTGTAAGTCTTCAATTATAACAATGAAAGAATTAATATCATGAATTTCAGGTGACTGATAAATATGCTTGTATCTTTTTATTGTTATAGTTATTCTTTAAAGCTTCTGTCTGAACAGAGTTGCATTTTATTTGGGAAAATAAAAAAAAAACCTTAATGTTTTTCATAGGCTCTCAATGACCAGGTAAGTGGTGTTCAACATTAGGCTAATAAATACACTAGACTAATAAGTCACCTTGTGATAAGATATCTTCTACATATCTCTCTATCCTGAAACATATGAGCCTTAAACAATTTCATAAATATCTGTTCCAATAGAAACCAGAAGAAAAAATTTAAATTATTTTTACACAGTACTGTTATCTGTGCAATCCCTTCCAGTTGCTTTGCCATCTTTATAGATGTAATCAATTATTTCAGCCAACCAATAGTCACTGCCAACTTTCCAGAACTCCTAGCACAGTTTTAACTACCAGCTTGGGGGTTTATTCAGTATGAGAATAAAAGTTATTATATTCTAATTGCTTGTGATTGTTACTACATTGAGATTTATTTTTGTTGGTTATTTCAAGAGACCCTTAAAATGTGTTTAGTGACTTCATACTGTTTTTTCTGATTGATTCTATTATTAGGACTAGGGAACCCTGGGGCCTTTTGGCCCTGCTAAACATCTTGAACAATTTTTTTAAACATTTTTGGTTTGGCAATACCTATTTTGCCAAGAACGTTACCCCTTAATTTTTAAACCCATGTGCATTTTAAGGAAAATTTAATCCATGTGTTCCCAATTCCTCTGTACTAAACACATCAAAATGTTTTGTAAGAGCTGTTAGATTGCCAAGAAACATACTGAGCCTTCCTTATAAGACTTTTTAGGATATTTCTTTTAAAGCAGGAAGTTACTTTTTGCCAAAAATAAAATAATTTGAACACCAAGGGCTTCAAGTTTAGCTTTGAAATTCAACATGCATAAGGTCAAAACTTGTCAAAAATATATCTACTCCTTTTCTTAAAGTATATGTTTATTTTTATTTAGTAAATATTGACTAAATATTTTGGTAATCAAAAATGTATACTATCAAGCACCAAATATAGTAATGAAACATGTAAAACATTCTCTGGATTTTTCTCTTAATTATTCTGTGTCATGTGTTGGTTAGTTGATTAGGAATAAGGACCTATGATATCATTAGTATGCAGAAATCTCAGATAAGGATACCCACTTCACCAGTACCAATAGGCACCTACTCTGAAATTTGTTGTCCTAGAGAGTTGCCTAGGATACTAGGAGGTTAAGTGACTTTCTCAGGATTAACTCAGAACTTTAACCCAGTTCTTTGGATTACATAGATAGCTCTCTACACCAAACTACCCAAAAGCCCAAAAGAGATAAATGCTTCAAGAAAGTTCTTGAGATTTAAGATCTTATACAATTCTCCTATGTGTAGCAAAAATATTCCAAAATCTTTGATTTTCTTATTTTAAAAACACAGTAGACACAGCTGATAAGAAGTGGAGGACAAGGTCAGATAATCGAGTAGAGGCAGCAAAAGTTATAATCTACAGGGTTTTTTTTATTCTCATAAGATTTAGATTAGGAACATATGTAGGTTGTTCCAGAACTTTTAATACACTTTCAAGGTAGCTTAAAAGTGCACCAAAATCTTTGGAATATCATGTATAGGGCATGGGCTCAGAATTATTCACATCAGATCATCTAGCTATTTGTGAGTATAATTTATTATGTACAATAATGATGTAAATATCTTACCTCAGAAATATCAAGAACTTTACCATGAAGTAGATATTCCAACAAGGTTGAAGCAATCCTCATGCTCTAGGTATATATAAGTATCAATATAGAACAAGGAAGATTTTAGTTGTACACAGTGGACTCTCAATACTACAAAGTAGTGGATGCTCAAGAACTGTGTAGTGAATATCTGGTACTTTATTACTGCCACATTACTGCTGGGGTGAAAAGAATTCAAGTAATATTTATACTTAAAAATCCCTCAAATCACTGCTATTATATTTATCTTTGAGGTGCCGATTTTATACAAATACATATATGGGTGTGGGTGGCTGTGGGTGTGGCTGTGGCTGGGTATGTCACATACACACACACACATATATATATAAATACATATATAATATATAAATATAATATTTCTATAATGCCTTGAGGTTTTATAAATACTTTTTTCTCATCAAACCTAAGAAATAATAATCATTATCATCAATAAAACAATAAATGATATTTATATAGCTTCAAAATTTACAAGCACTTGGTTTAATCACTTTCCATTTTTAAAACATGGTGAATTGGAGAGATGCCACAAAATTATATAAGGGTATTATCTGATACTCATAACAGATTCTGGGGTAAGTAATTTTACCTCAGTACTGTAGATGAGGAAACAGAAAATTAGAGATTAAGTAGACACAAATCAAGCAAGTGTAGGAGGAAGTATTCAAATTTGGATATCCCCTCACTTCAATCAATCACTCTTTCTACTAACATTAACTATTTGTTATTTCACAAAGGAGGACCTTGAAACTCAGAAGTTGAAAAAGACACCTATAACCAAAAGCATACTAAGTGTCCAAGGAACAATTCATACTTAGTTCTTCAGATCATTAGATCAATATTCTTTCCATTACACTATATTTCCTCTAAGCTAAAGCTAAATGCAACATTTTCTGAAGCAAGTACTAAAATGCCATTGCCATGTATTGAAATGGTTTTGCTTAAAATAATAAAAGTCTGCTTAAAACTGTTCACTGAATCTTCTGCATCACAGAATCATATTTCCTTTGAGAATTTAGCTTAATGTTTTCCCTATATCTTTACACTAAATAAATTTCTGGGAAACATTTAGGGTTATATATTGTTAGTATGATAAAAAGATATAGTGGGGCAATATACTAAAAACACAACATAGCCCAAGAGATGTACATACCTCTTTAAGTGATTTCATACTACCCATGAGTTATGCCAAATTACCTGAATAGTGCTCTATCAGCACAAAAATGCTCTAATAACAGAATCACAGAACTTGAGAATTAGAATAAATCTCAAAGACCATGTAGTTATTAATTATTCAAAAGGAACCCTCAATATAATATGTTCTATATGTAGTAACTTACTTGAAGAACTTCAAGATGTGGGAAGCCATGATTTCTTGAAGCAGTTCTAGAAATATGGATTTTATAGTAAATTTTACCTGAAAGGAAAATGAGACAGTGGCATTGGAACTCCCTGGTTCTTTTTACTGTGATAAACCAATAGAAAGTTATCAAACTCAGGAAAATTTGCTGAGTAGATGGACTGTCAGGGAATTATCAAGAATGGTTAGCTATAAGGACTTTGAGGCTCATGAAAAAAGGAGACATTGCTTAAGGAGAAGCAAGTGCTATATAACTAAGGAAAGGCAGCTAGATGGTACAAAGTATAGAGTACCAGGCCTGAAGTCAGTAAGACCTAAGTACAAATCTGACTTCAGACACTTACTAGCTGTGGGATCCAAGGCAAATCACCTAACTGTCTCAATTTCCTCATTTTTAAAATGAGTTAGAGAAAGAATTGCAAATTCCTCCAGGATCTTTGCAAGAAAACTTTAAATGGACTCATAAAGAGCTATACATGACTGAAACAATTGAACATAAATATAAATGGTAGCTCTTAGCTTTAATTTCATCTCTAAAATGTGCATTAGCATACATCAGCCTTTCAAATCACTGAAGCTCTCATGTCTCCTTTCAAGATTTCTCTTTACCAGTTATTCAATGAAAAATCATCTATTATTAATGTGCTGGATCAATGGACATAGTTCCAAATTGCTCTCCAGAATGGGTGGATCAGTTTCACAACTCCACCAACAATGTATTAGTGTCCCAGTTTTCTCACATGTTCCCTAATATTTATCATTATTTTTTCCTGTCATCTTAGCCAATCTGAGAGGTTGTGATAGTGTCTCAAAGTTGTCTTAATTTGCATTTTTCTGATCAATAGTGATTTAGAGCATTTTTATATGACTAGAAATGGTTTTAATTTCTTCATCCGAAATCTATTCATCTATTCATATGCTTTGACCATTGATCAATTGGATAATGGCTTTTATTCTTATAAAGTCAAGTCAGTTCTCTATATTTTTAGAAATGAGGCCAATATCAGAACCCTTGAATGTAAAAAATTTTCCCCAGTTTTCTGATTCCCTTTTAATCTTTTCTGTATTGGTTTTGTTGTACAAACACCTTTTAACTTAATATAATCAAATATATACTTTTTGTATTTCATAATGTACTCTAGTTCTTTGGCCACAAATTTCTTCCATCTCTATAGATTTGAGAGGTGAACTATCCTTTGTTTTTCTAATTTGCTTATAGTATCACTCTTTATGTTTAAATTGTGAACCCATTTTGGTCTTATTCTGGTATAATATGTTAAATATTGGTCAATTCCTAGTTTCTGCCATACTATTTTCCAATTTTTCCAGCAATTTTTGTCAAATAGTAACTATTCCAGAAACTGGGGCATTTGAGTTTATGAAACATAAATTATTATAGTTATTGACTATTGTGTCTTGTGAACCTAAGCTATTCCACTGATTGACTACTCTATTTCTTATTCAGTTTGGTTTTGATGAACTCTGCTTGATAATATAGTTTTAGGTCTGGTACAACTAAGCCAACATCATTTGTATATTTTTCATTAATTATCTTGACATTCTTGACCTATTATTCTTCTAAATGAACTTTGTTATTTTTTCTAACTCTGTAATTTTTTGGAAGCTTGATTGATATGGCACTGAATAATTAGATTAATTTAGGTAGAATTGTCATCTTATTATATTAGCTTGGCCTACCCGTAAGTATTTGACATTTTTCCAATTGTTTAGATCTGACTTTATTTGTATGGAAAGCATTTTAAAATTATATTCATATAGTTCCTGACTTTATCTTGACAGGTAGACTCTCAAATATTTTATATTATCTACAGTAATTTCAAATAGAATTTCTTTTTATATCACTTGATGTTGGACTTTGCTGGTAACATATAGAAAGGCTGATGGTTTATGGGATTTTATTTTGTATCCTGCAACTTTTCTAAAGTTTTGAATTGTTTCTAATAGTTTTTTATTATTATTATTATTAATTCTCTAGCATCCTCTAAGTATACCATTATATCATAGGATAATTTTGTACTCTAATTTCTTTCATGTTTTTTCTTATTGCTAAAGCTAACATTTCTAATGCAATATTGAATAGTTATTTAATCTTTATTCTTATTGTGAATGGTTTTAGTTTATCCTCATCACATATGATACTTGCTGATGGTTTTAAATAGATGCTACTTAAGAAAACTCGGTCTATTCTCTCTAGTGTTTTTTAATAGCAATGGGTGTTGGATTTTGTTAAATGCAAAAGCATTAGTTTTTGAAGATCATGATTTGAAATCTCAGTGATAGTACAGTGATTTTAGTGTAGGGTATTGTAGTACTTCAAGAATTATTCAAAGCCACAAATTAAACAGCATAGGTTATAACAAAAAAAAAAACAAAGCAAAATATAATTGAAAATAAAAGTAACACCAAACCAAAGAAATCAAAGAAAAGACCTAAAAATACACAGTTGGCATATTGCATAAAGTATTTTAATTTTTAAATGTATTGATTGGTTTTAATATTCTTTTCTTTTTTTAAAAAAATCTTTGTTATATAGGATGATTCTCTGAAAAGGAATAGTGGAGGATTCACTAAAATTTTTGTGTAACGTAGAATGACATTAAAAATAATTATTATTTTGAAAAGAGAAGAAAACATCAAGAACTAACAAACTGTTACTGAAACAATCTAATTAATCCTTTTAGACTCCAAAAATACCCCCCAAGACCTTCAGAAAGGTATGGCAGACAGAAGGGCTATTAAATCTGCATTATTAACATTTTTCCATCACTTTCTTAAGTCTAGACATTAAACAAAACAATAAATTAAGTCTTAATTTATAGTGTCTATTTCAAGGTGTAAATGCTCATATTGAAAAATTAACAGTTGGTTCTCTCAAGCAAGTTGGAACTGGCTTCAACACACCCTTATATTGCCTATTTATGTACCTGCACATCTATCTATATATCACCCTATTCAATTTTATTTTATTAAGTTCATCCCAAGGTTTCTATAAAGGGAAGAAGGAAGGAAAGAAGGAAAGGAAGGAAACAGGAAAGAAAAAGGAGAGAGGAGGGAAAAAAAGAAAAGAAAAAAATGTATCTTTTCCAAATTTTATGGCATGTCTCCCATTCACCACACTCTTTCAAAGATCTTTCACAAAGATATTGCAATGCCATTCTCAAGTTGTTCTTGGGGGGAGGGTTGTTTTAGTAGGATACTGAGAGATAAAGTGATTTGTCTGTGATTACAGAGTTAGTAAATATAACAGGTAGGACTTTAGTTGAAATCTTCCTAATATTCCCAAGTCACCATACCATATTGTCTCTCATACATTCATAAGGTAGATGATAGAAAATTACAGAAAGACATATGATAAAAAAGAAAAATAAGTTTCAAGTTCAAATCATTTGAAAAATTAGAAGATTTCATTCCCTTTAAACATTTTTATGAAACTTATATTTTTCTGTTTCTTTACTATTTGCACGTAATTTTTCACTCATGGAAGATGGTATAAGCATCATAATTAATAAATGTTCATCTTCTTTTAACTGTTTACTTAAAAATAAGAACTTTTCTGAAAAGAATATAATTTGGCTACAAGTCTACAACCTATTATTCAAGGTACCTGCCACTTTAATTTTAGTACAGAGTTTCAAGTGAGTCATTCTTTCCAAGTTCCCATCACCCAAAATATTATACCAGCAAAAAAATGGAAAAATCCACAAATGTGAGGCACCATCAGAAGCAAAATTAGAAACATACAGCTTTTTATAAAACTATAGTTTACAAAAATTGAGACAGTGTTAATTTTTTACTTAGAATTTGGAAAAGGTCAATAGAAAAGCAAATAAAATGATCATATAAATAAGTGAACACATTTAAAAAAATTAAATCACAGTCCAAAAGAACATATAATTGAAATCCCTAAAATCATGAAGCACATAAATAGCCCAAACTTCAAATCCTGATGCACTTGGTAGTAATTTTTAAAGAGTAAAGGTGGCAATCTTAAGGGGGGAAATTTATTGAATTGTGATTTATAGAATGTGATTCTATAAATTGTGATTTATAGAATCTTGTTTTAAGAAGGATTGGAAAAATTCATGCATAACAGCTCATAGTAGGCTATTAAAGCAATCTAAAGCTATGCATAAAGAGATCTATAATCTTTTGATGTTGAAATTGCAGAGAATCACTAGATCACCTCACAAAGCATATATTAAATTATCATTAATGTAAATAGAATCTAGGCTTGCTTTATTTGACTCTGGAAATACCATTGCTATGTTTTTTATGAGTGGTCTTCCTTTCCTGCCCTGCATATGTACCCTGCTGAGTAGGAAAAAAGAAAGGAAGGCACTGCCATCTTTTGCCTGATCTACAAAAACCTCCTATCAGGTGTCCAGACTCCCTTAAATGAAAAAAGCTATTCCAGACTCTTAATGCTATTTTGGGAAGAACATTCTACTCACTCCATTTCAGTCTCTATGTCTTCTTACTGCTACTCAATCTCCTAAGAGAAAGGATAGATGTCATTCTTTTATAACAGGCTCCTTCTGTTGAGTAAGGAGAAAGTTGACAATTCAATCAAGTTCCAACCTAATCTCCTGCCTTAGGAGGTAAGAATGACTACTTCTTCTCTCCACCTTCTTGTTTCTTTGCCTGAATTCCTGCAGATTCTTAAAAAATTCCCCTCTGAAGTCATAACACAATTGACATTAATAATTTCTAAAATTTTCCTTTATGACAAATTCTACCTGTTCATACTTTTCTCATCCCTTTTATTCTAAACTCCAACAAATCACCATTCATACCCTATTCCCCATCTTCAAATTCCTGATTCCTTATTCACACTCATCTCTATCTACTCCCCCTGTTTCACTCCAAAGTGGCCCACCCCTTTCTTTTTTTTCACCCCTTTCACTGTACCCATTGGTCCTATTCCATATGCAACAAAGTTGGTTTTATTTTAAATCTTTTTCTTTCCTAATTTTTCTCTCTTCTGGCTCTCATATCTAGTTTCCTCATAATGACATAGCCATTCTGGACTGACTTCTAGCACTGCTTCACTTATTCCCTTTAACTCACTTGGTTGAGAGAGGGAACTTGAAAACCTTCTTGTTCCCCTTTGCCATTTCAAGGTTCTGCACTGCGAACTTTACTCAGAAACCTCTTATCCCTGGAGATTCACATAATACATACCTTCCACTAAATCAAAATTTTGGTAGCTTTTTCTAGAGACCTCCTTTCTTCTTCAATGAGTTCAGTACCTGGCTCACAAGGACCTTCACATACATATCAATGATCTCAAACACTCAATTTCTCAGCTTACTTCCAAGATGATCTTTACCTGACTTCAGCCACACATAGAGATGGTTATACTCTTGATCTACATGTTTAAGAATTCCCATATCCATTTATCCAACCATAATCTACTTGATTTCCTTATCTTCCTCTGCCTTCCCTTACCCCATCATACTTTTCATTTACACATGACTTCCAAATTCCTAGACCTATCAATTTTCTTCCATTCTCTCTATTGCTCCTGTACTAGTCAACTCTCTCTTCCTTTCCATATTCTGAACTCTTGGTACCTCAGTTTAACTCTATACTGTCCTTTTAAGTCCCTTATGCCGTTTCATATCAATGGTTGTTCCTTGTCAAAGCTGTCTTGGATTATTTCTATCAACTGACTACTATGCTCAATATTACTGAACTAAAATGGAGAAAATTATGCAACCATCCTGAGAGATCCACTACAAATTTATGTATTAGGCTCTCACTGCTAATAATTAATTCCTTTATACTCTCTATTTAACTCAATATCTCACTCACTAAATTGACTTTTCTAAACCAGGTTCATTCCTCCTCCATGACTTCCCCTTGTTAACCTTCTCAACTAACAACTTTACCTTATATTTTATTGAGGGAAAAAATGAGTCTATTCATTGAATTCCTTCTCTCTTTCTCTTATCTTATATCATTTAGATACTTTTGACCACTTTTATCTCCCTCTCCAAAGATTTCTCATTTGATAAGGCAGTTTTCTCTTTACCAAGGCAAATCCCTTTACATGCAGATAACTTCATTCTATCCTATTCTATCAAATTTCCTCCTCTATCATCTCAACACACCCACTTATCTTCAATTTCTCCCTGTATACTGAATGCTTTCCTATAACTTACAAACATGCTCTTGTCTTTCCTATTCTCAAAAAACCTCATTTAATTCATCCATCTTCACAAACTATTATCCAATAACTCTCTTACCTTTTGTGGTTAAACTCTTTGACAAGGTTCTATACAATAGGTGGCTTTAGTTCCTCTCCTCTCATTCTTTTCTTAAGTTTCTACAACCAACTGGGACACTAATGCATTCTTGGTGGAATTGTGAAATTATCCAACTATTCTGGAGAGCAATTTTGAACTATACCCAAAGGTCTATAAAATGATGTATATTCTTTGATCCAACAGTGCCACTACTGGGTCTGTATCCCAAAAAGATCATAAAAGAGGGAAAAAGACCCACATGTGCAAAAATATTTGTAGCAGCTCTCTTAGTAGTAGCAAGGAAATGGAAATTGAGTTGGAGAATGGCTAAATAAGTTATGGTATATGAATATGTTAGAATATTATTCTTTCATAAGAAATGATCAACAGGCTGATTTCAGAAAAGCCTGGAAAGATTTATATAAACTGATGCTGAGTGAAGGGAGCAGAACCAAGAGAACACTGTACATAGTAATAGCAAGATTATGTTATGATCAAATATGATGGACTTAGCTCTTCTCAGAAATATGATGATCCTATATAGTTCCAGTAGAGTTTGGATAGAAAATTCCATCCACATCCAGAGATAGAACTATGGAGACTTATTGTATATCAAAGCAAAAATTTTTCACCTTTGTTTTTTAGTCCATATTAATTCTGTACACAATAAATTCCAGTGCCTCCCAATCACTTCCAAAATCAAATACAAAGTCCTTTGTCTAATATTTAAAACTCTTCATAACCTAGCCCTCCTTTCACCTTCCCAATCCTTATACCTTGATATACATAGCATTTCTAATATGTGATCTATTCACTAGCTTCCTTGATATTCCTCCATTCAGAGTACTCCATAAGCCAACTCTGAGCATTCCCTCTCCTTCATGCATAGAATGCCCTCCCTCCTCATATGTATCTTATAGTTTCCTTCAAGTCATAACTAAAAATCCATCTTCTGAAGGCCCCTCTTAATTTTAATGCTTCCCTGTCTTATTTATTTCATATTTACCCAGTATATAGCTTGTTTTATACACTTATTTGCTTGCTCATTGCCTCCTACATAAAATTGTGGGCTTCTTATGGGCAAGGACAAAATTAATTAATTAATTAATGATTACTTATAATTTATTCTTATTATGTACCAGTCTCAGATGCTAATATATTCCTACAACTTTGCTTACTGATTTTGGTGACCATGGGCAAATCATTTTAACTCTTAGTTTTCCAGGCAATTTTCTTAGATAAGAAAGTTTTTTTTTTTTTTTTGTTTTTTGTTTTTTTTAAACTTGCTTTGATCTGCATTAGTTGAAGGAATTTCCATTATGGCAGTTCAGCATACTGTCTAGAAGCAGCTAGATGCACAGCAGATTGAATGCTAAACCAAAAGTCATCAATACCTGACTTCAGCTCCAGAGATGTGATTCTGGACAAGCCACTAATCTCTCTATGCCTCAGTTTCCTCATCTATAAAGAGGAAATAATAATAGCATTAAGTTCCCAGGGTGATTGTGAGAATCAAATTGGATAATATTTATAAAGTCTTGGAAACCTTACCACTTTATCACTAATACATGTTTTAAGCCAAATAAAATTTTCAGTCTTACTGATGTTTGACAATATTTGCCCTTAGCCTTATCTCCATGAAATGGGCCATTATGTTTTTGAACCACCTGCAGACACCTTTGGAATATCAATTACAAGGCAACAATAATCCACCAATTTCAAAATTTTTTTCTCAAATAGGAAGCTATTCAAGGAGATAGACACTTTTATTATTAAACTCATTTAACTATCATCATTTATTTGGTCCATTTTCCCTCAATACTTTCTGACCATGCTGTGCTAGAGACAACTCCTCCCCACCCCCATCAACAACCTACCCATATCTCATTTTCAGTCCTGCTGAGAAATCTGTCTGAGCTTATGACGACAGTAATAACCCAAACCAGGCCTTATTCTGTGTTTATGGATAGGGAGTAAACAACAGAGCTCTGGAAGAAGCAAATTGCTCACCCATGTGAGGTGAATGAGCTTTTCCAGAGGAGCAGAATTTAGTGCCCTCGAGGAGGCAATTTATTAAATGGAGCCCTGGAAACTTGCATTCATTTCACTTGTATAAAAAGAGCTAAGGCATCATCATTAAGCCTTTATTTAGCACACACCAGGAGCTCAATACAAGGTGTTATGTAAACTTTATAGTTGCCCGCACACCCATCCTCCAAGGCGGTCACAGCTTTATGACAGCAGAAGCTAGAGCAGTAAACTGTAACTTCATGGCAAGGCTGTGAAGAAGATGATGCTTGAATCCCAAAGGAAATGTACTATACTTTTAATAACTTCATTCTTTTAATAACAGGTTATACTTTTCAACGGAGTTACTAATGGTTATAATAACAATAATAATAGCTCCTATTTAAATGGTGTTTTACAATTTACAAAGCATTTTACTCCTATACATTATCTCATTTGATCTTCAACCATGCCTTAAGGCATGTGCTATGAGTATTATTAACCCCATTTTCCAGATGAAGAAATATAGGCCCAGAAAAGTGACAAAATTGCCTGAGGTCAGTGAAAAAATCCATTGGAGTAGGAGGTAAAACTCTTGGGTTCTGGTTTCTATTCCTCTACTGCCTCCAGGAAGGTAAAACCTTGTGTTCATCACTTAATTTCCTCATCTGTAAAATAAAATGGTTGAGCTAGTAGATGATTCCTAACATCCCTCTAGCTTGATCACTCTAGGAGTCTATATTTAAATACTTTCATCAAATTATACAAGGAAGTCTTCCAAGTTTCCAAAGAGCATTTGCACTCTATTAATTCCCCTTTGAATGACACAATTGTAAGCAAATAATTTCTTCCCAAAAAGAAGTAGTGAATCTAAAACAAGGACAAGAGCAGAGTCACTCATCAAATCATGAAAAACTATATTAAATAAGATCCCTTGAAAAAGTTAGGGGTGCTTAACTTTGATAACAACAGACTTAGAAGAGACTTGGTAGGGATCTTCAAACATATGTAGAATTTTCATTTTAAATGTTTGTTCTTGCTTTACTTGATCCATGAGAGCAGAGCTAAAGAGAATAGAAAAAAAAAAAATAGAGGGAAGCAGAGTTTGGGGGGGGGGGGGGAAGCTTCCTTGCAAAGTAAAGCTAGAAGGAAATAGAATGAGCTGCATTCAAATTCACCACATCCTGAAGTCTTCAAGCAAAAGGAATACTAACAATCATAGATCAGGATGTACCAAAAGAGATTTATCTTTCAATGTATGGCTTAGATTAGATTATCCTAATGACAATGCAATATACAAAAAAATAACATAAGAATTACAGTATTTTCCATTCCACCCCTCCTTCCCAGTCTTATAATAATAGTAGCTGTATTCATTATCTGGTCTATTGCAATGACCTCTTTTTTTTTCCATTTTCTCCTCATTCCAGTGCATCTTATGAACCACTTCCATATTAATCATCTTTACACAGACATCTGTTCATGAAACTCTTCTTCTCGATGAGTATCTGTTCCCTCTCAAATAAAATAAAAATACTGTCTTTGAAATTCAAGGCCCTTCATGAGATACTACTATACCTTTCAAACTATTTCTCATGTTATATGCTTTCAGTGCCCCAAACACTTCACCCAAACTGAACCACTTCAATTTTTTCATATTTGAATGAAAATATTTGCCAACCATTATAATTTCCAAGGCTTAATGCATTTGGTCACACCAGTCCCTTTGCTAACATCATTAAATGGGCCTAGTATATTTTTTTGCCTATGTTCAAGAAGCATCTAATAAGGCTATCCTCATAAGCCCAATAAAATTGGCATAATACTTTATTTGTAATTCTCTTACATGATGATTATGCACCATTTTGTAGTCTTCATTATACGTGTTCTATATTATTGTACTTGCTGCATGACTTTAGGTAAGTCACCCATTTTTTCTATATGTTTCCTCATCTTCAGAAAGATAACCCTCTACTATATACTTCACAGAGTTATCTTAAAGGAAAAGCTTTGCAAAAACTATTCAAAAATGTCTGACTACTACTACTACTGTGAACTATTAACATTAATTGCAGACACGCAAACTACATTGCATTTTATCTCATCTTCCATGGAGCTTAACATATTGCTCACTTGAATAGAATCAGAAGAATTATTTCCTCATCTTGTCATTAACTTGCTGTGAAAATGTAGGTAAGTTTTTTTAAATTCTCTGAATGGATTCAGTTTTCTTCTGCATAAAATGAAGAAATTGGACTCGATGACCTCTAAGGTTCCTTCCTGATCTAACTATTAAATAGAACATAAAGAAGACTTGAAACTCCCCTCCAAAAATGTGTGTCCTAAAATACATATTAGAAAGTCATTTATTTTAAAAGATTTTTTGAAAAGTACAATAGAAGTAAATTTATTCTACAATGTTCTGATTTTAAATAACAAATAAGACATTAAATAAAAAGGTATGCTTTGGCTAAGGGTGGGGAATAGGTAAAATGTTCACATTTTTATTTTAAAAGTGGCTATCACCTTCAGGGAGGATGCCAGTTGAAATGTAATAGGAATTACCCATAAAATTGGAGATTATTGTCTCCAAAGTAGGTGAATCCATGTCTTAAAAAATCCATTGCATACATAGTATCAGGAAGTGTTCACCAATTAGAAAGTGGGAAGATGGGTCACATCCCATCCTCTAAGCACCAGCCAAGTGTAAGGTTTTTCTCCAATACAACTAGATCTACCCTTTACTCTATTATCATCTAATACTCTCCCAGTGAATACCTTCCATCAGTTCTTTAATTTCCCAACTTCCCCCTTTGAGATATCATTTCTTGAGGATAATTACAATCTAACAATAACATAAAGTAGAAGTAACATAGAGAACAACCTAGATGTCCAGCTATATTTGTGTAAAATCTTTCTCAACTCCAAAGTACACATACATCCTTCCCTCAGATCATTTCATGGTTCCAGAAGCCCCGCCATTCTGGATGCGTGGCAAGTGTGTAAGAATCCTTCTTCATTCTTTTATTTTTATTATTATTTTGAACTGAATAACGTGATGCATATTTCACTTGAACTAATCCTTCCTTGATTTATTTCTATAAAAGGTACTAACATCCTTTTAATCACCAAAGTTTACAACCTCAGTGTTATCCTTAACTCAGCTTTCACTTATCCCATATATCCAAACAACAAAGTTTGTCATTTTAGGTCTATACCATCCTTTACTTCTTTCACTTTCTCTTCACTTACACAGTTACTACTTTTCACACCCATACATACCCCACCTTGCTTAGATTACCATATTTTCCAAATAAATCTCCTTGCCTCAAGTCTGGTCCTTTCCAGTTCAACCATCTACCAAGGTGGTTTTCTTAAAGCACAGATCTAACCATGTTAACCCACTATTCAATAAATGCCAGTAGCTACCTAATTTTTCCTAGGATCAAATACCAAATTCTGTTTGGCATTTAAAGATCTTCACAAGTTGGCTCCAGTATATATTAGTATATGTCACTTTTGCTCTATGTTTTAACTAAACTGGTTTATTGGAATATGGAAATAGTCTTCATATTCATAAGAAAAATACATTTAAAATAAAGGAACAATAATATGTAATTAGAGCATGACACCATCCAATACCCAAAACCATGTGAAAAACACAAATACATTTATATTGAAATTTTCTTTTGATTAGAAATTAGAGGTAAATCATTATTGTTTGTTGTGTTTAAGTTGGCAATTATTATACTCACAAAAATTACTACCAAAAAGTTATGTTCACTGCCACAATTATCTTTTATATCATTGCTTTATTGTCTATTTTGCCATAAAATAGCTGAAAATAGCCTGCTTTGTCAGAAACATTGGACAAATTAACTAAGTAATCACTGATAACTTATGATTTATAGGTCCACTTTTCTCTTAAGGATTTTTTCCAAAATAATGAAATATTTCTTTATATTGTTCTTCTCTTTTTTAGTGGCAGCAAAATATTTCCTTTTATAAGCATGTTACACACTGAAATATTTGGTTGTTAAGAAAAATATATATTAAAAAGAAAATCATTATTTTTAAGGTATAAAATACTTTTAGAGAAATATATAACCAGAAAATAAATGGGCCTGCCATTTAGCAAGGAGAAGGAATAGGGAGTTAAACTCTTAACAAATTTTACTAAAACAGCTTATATAATCAAGTATAAATTTAACTTATAAATATTTATTCTAATTAGATATACTGGTTATATATAATTCTCAATCAATATATCAATTTTCAGTTTCACAGATAAGTATATAAAATGATGGGAATGAAATAATAAAGTCTATATACAATTACAAAAGGAATGAGTTTGGTCATGTAGTAAAAGTAATAACATCTGTGGCTCAAGTCAAGTTCTGAAGTGGCATTCAAAATAATATTAATAGCGCTAAAGGAAAGACTCCTATACTTTTCTCAAATTTTCCATGGAGGCTCTAGGGGGAAAATTACATAGGATAAAAAAAGCATAGCTAAGTTTTGATATACCCTAAGGAAAGTGAATGCCTACATCAGTGAACTCCAACTCAGAAGTTCAAAAAATAGCAAAGTATCTGCAACCAAATTAACACTAGTTCTAGCTATATATAATTATAATATATTGTAAATACTTCTCCAACCCATTTAAGGGTAATTACTTAAATGGGTCACTAATATATCCCCATATTTAAGACTATTTAAGAATACCTTTGAAATAAAATAAGTACTTATTGTCTGTTCCACAAACTTGGCACTGATCACCTTCATCTGCCTATTGTAAACTAATATTAATGTGCAGATGTTATAGATTCAGTTAGATTGTGAGCTCCTGATCAGTAAATGTCCTGAGAAGCTTTTGACATCTATGGGATGGAGATGGGAGAAGGAAAGAATACAAGGTTTTGCAAGGGCTAATGTTTCAGAATTATCCATGCATATGTTTTGAAAAATAAAAAAACCTTAATTAAAAAAAAAAGCTTTAATAAAAACAGGCAGGCAGAGATTGGATCAAGGACATATTAGAAGAGTTTGGAAAGGATTTCTCCTTTTACATTATTATTATCTCCTATTACATTATTAGACACATTAAGAAAGGATGACCATGAGTTTTGAAATGAAGAGGAGAGTAGAATCTCTTGACAAATGACCTTCCATTTCTTAATAAAATTTATAAAATAATTTCTTAATGAAATTAGAGACAGGTTTCTCAGCTGAGAGAGTAGGCAGAAGGAAAATAGAGATTTTAGAAGGTTTGGAAAGAAATAAGAATGTTGGCCCTAATAAAAGAAATCAATTAGGGAAGAATTAATGGAGTGCCTTGCCATAATGAGGATCCAGTTGGCACCAGTGATTTGATTTACCTATTAACTCTTTTGCTTTAATTATAGTTATTTCATTTATTCCCCAAGTATGTTCTAAGGCATTCCTTATGAATGAAATGAAACAAACACAAATACAGAAAATATGGTTTAATAAAATAACAAAGGAAAAGTTATGAAGTTATAAGAAAAAAATTAAAACCAACTGCAATTCCAGATTTCATCAAAATAAACAATAAACTTTACCTTTAAATTTTTTTAAGAACTAATCTTCTTATCTCTGTGGAAAATGAGATGATTCTATCATATTTCTCTATTTCAAATGCTGATGTTTATTAATTTCTTAATTTCCATCCAATTCTTCACATTTTTTTCCTATATATCCTAAGGAGCAGGCATATAAAATGAAAATGATGACTATTGGTTCTTACAAAAGCTTAAAGAACACCGATTTTAGTCTTGGAAAATTTCAGGCCATGGTGCAGATTTTTTTTTGCGTCAACGAGCAAAAGTTTCTTAGGACATTTACTGATCAGGAGCTCATAATCTAATACACGTTAAACATGCTAGAAATATATGTTAAATCTAATATATACATACATATTTATATACATTTATTATCTTGCTGTACAGGACAAATCAAATAAAACCAGAAAAAATGAAGAAAATAAAAAGTCAATAAACAACATCAAAAACAGGGAGAATGATTTGTTGTGAACCACATTCAATTCTCTCTGGGTGTAGATGGCTCTTTTGATCACAAGACCATTGAAACTGGTCTGAATCATCTCATCAGAATTGATCATTATGTAATATTGTTGTTGCCATGTACAATGAGCATCAGTTCATGTAAGTCTCTCTAGGCCTTTCTAAAATCATCCTTGTCTTATAGAACCATTATATTCCATAGCATTCATATACCATAACTTATTCAGCCATTCTCCAACTGATGAACATCCTCTTAATTTTCAGTTTCTAGCCACTACACAAAGGGCTGCCACAAACTTTTTTTTTTTTTTTTTTTTATGTGGGTTCCTCTCCTTTCTTTAAGATCTCTTTGGGATATAAGCCCAGTATAAATATTTCTGGATCAAAGGGTATGCACAGTTTGACAATTCTTTGGGCATAGTTCCAAATTTCTCTCCAGAATGGCTGGATTCATTCACAATTCCACCAACAATGTATTTGTGTCCCAATTTTCCCACATCACCTTCAACATTTGTCATTATCTTTTCATTATTATCTTATCCAATCTGAGAGATGTGTAGTGGTATCTCAGAATTGTCATAATTTGTATTCCTTTGATCATTAATGATTTAGAGCACCTTTTAATTTCTTCATCTGAAAATTGCTCATATCTTTTGATCATTTATCAATTGGAAAATGGCTTGAATTCTTATAAATTTGGATCACTTCTCTATATATTTTAGAAATGAGGCCTTTACCAGAACTTTTGAATATAAAAATTTATTGTTTCCCCTCAAATTTTGTCTGCCTCAGTTTTGTTTGTACAAAAATATTTTAGCTTAATATAATAAAATTATCTATTTTATGATCAATAATGATCTCCAATTGTTCTTTGGTCACAAATTACTTCCTCCTCCATAGAGCTGAGAGGTACACTATCCTATGTTCTTCTAATTTGTTTATGATATCATCCTTTTTGTCTAGATCATGGACACATTTCAATTTTATCTTGGTATACAGTGTTAGGTATGGGTCATTGCCTAGTTATTGCCATACTAGTTTCCAATTTTCCCAGTAGTTTTTGTCACATAGTAAAATATTATCCCAAAAGCTGGGGTCATTGGGTTTGTCAAACACAAGATTACTATAGTCATTGACTATTTTGTCCTGTGAACCTAACCTATTGGACTGATAGTCTATTCTCTTTCTTAGTCAGTGCTAAATGATTTTGATGACTGCTGCTTTACAATATAGTTTTAGATCTGATATAGCTAAACTGCCTTCATTTGCATTTTTTTCACTACTTCCCTTGAAATTCTTGGCCTTTTATTGTTCCAGATGAATTTTGTTATTATTTTTCTAGGTCTATAAAATAATTTCTTGGGAGTTTGATATATAACACTAAATAAATAGATTAATTTAGGTACTATTGTTATTTTTATTATGTTTGTTTGACCTATTCGAGAGAACTTGATATTTTTCTAGTTGTTCAGTTCTGACTTTATTTGTGTGGAAAGTGTTTTGTAGTTGTGTTCATATAGTTCCTGACTTTCCCTTGGCAGATAGATTCCCAAATATTTTATACTATCTACACTTATTTTAAATGGAATTTCTCTTTGTATCTCTTGTTGTTAGATTTTCTTTGGTGATATATAAAAATGCTAATGACTAGGATTTAATTTATATCTTAAACTTTTGCTAAAGATGTGGATTGTTTCTAATAGTTTTTTTTAGTTGATTTTCTAGGGTTCTCTAAGTATACCATCATATCATCTGCAAATTATAATTTGGTTTCCTCATTACCTACTCTAATTCCTTTAATCTGGTTTTTTTTTCTCTTATTGTCAAAGCTAACATTTCTAATACAATATTGAATAGTAATGGTGATAGTGGGCAACATTTTTTCACCTCTGATTTTACTGGAAATGGTTCCAGTTTATATAATGCTTCCTTGTAGTTTTAAATAGATGCTACTGATTATCTTAAGGAAAAGTCCATTTATTCCTATACTCTCTAGAGTTTTTCATAGAAATAGGTATTGGGTTTTATCAAATGTTTTGCTGCATCTATTGAGATAATCATATGGTTTTTGTTAGTTTGATTATTGATATAGTCAATTATGCTTTTCTAAATATTGAACCAATCCTGCATTCCAGGAATAAATCCTACTTGATCATATTATATTATCCTTGGGATGACTTTTTGTAATCTCATTGCTAATATTTTATTTGAGATTTTTGCGTCTATTCATTAGGGAAATTGATTTATAATTTTCTTTCTGGTTTAGCTATTGGTACCATATCTGTATCATAAAAGGAATTTAGTAAGAATCCATCTTTCCCTATTTTTTCAAATAGTTTGTATAATATTGGGGCTAATTGTTCTTTAAATGTGTGGTAGAATTCACATGTAAATCCATCTGGCCCTAGAGATTTTTTTCTTAGGGAATTGATTAGTAGCTTGTTCTATTTCTTTTTTCTAAAATGGGACTATTTAAGTAATTTATTTTCTCTTCCGTTAATCCGTTAATCTGGGCAGCCTACATATATTTTATATATATATATATATATATATATATATATATATATATATATATATATATACGTATATATATATATATATATATATATATATATATAAAACATCCAACACAAACACAAAAGGTAAATAGTGAACCTCTGAATGACAGAATTTCACAGGACTTGACCTGGCCCACCCAGCACCTGAAGTCAGTCAGCACTGACCCAGTACAGTTGCTGCAACTTGTATGGGAAATTTGGATAATCTCTCTTTTGCCCTAAAATCAGACTACTCTCTTTTGTAGTACTGATCTACTGGCTTGCAACCAGGGCAGATCAGCCAACACTGCTGTAAATTCCTTCCCATAGATTCTCCAGCATGCAGAGCCCAGCTCACCCCACCCCAGGACTGTATGCTACCTGCTACCTGTATTCAGTGTCTGTGCTCAGCCTGCTTGCACTTGGCCTATATCCCTTTATTCCCGATTAAAACAGACCTTTTCTGGAGCTCTTTGAAATTATCTTCTGCTGGTAATTTGTTACACTCCCAATATTTGTGGGTTCTGTCAGTCCAGAACTAATTCAGAGGCTGGACTTCCTAGTTAGTCTGAAGGGCGTGAGAAAAGCTTAGAAAAACACATGTGTCCTCTCAGCCATCGTGACTCTGCCCCTGATAATTTCCAATTAAAGCTTTTTATTTTCAAACATATGCATAAATAATTTTCAACATTCACCTTTATAAAATCTTGTGTTTATAATTATTTTTCTTCCCTTCCCCTCACTCCATGCCATAGACAAGCCATCCAATGTGTTAAACACATGTAATTATTCTATACATATTTCTACAATTGTTACACTGCACAAGAAAAGTCAAACCAAAAAGAGAAAAAAAAATAAGAGAAAACAAAATGCAAGCAAACAACAATAAAAAGGTAAAAAATACTATGCTGTGATCCATACTCAGTCCCCACAGTCCTTATTTTGGGTACAGATGGCTCTCTTCATCATAAGGTCTTTGGAACTGGCCTCAACTATCTCATTGTTGAAAAGAGCCATGCCCATCAGAATGGATCATATATAAAATTATTATTGCTATGTTCAATGTTCTTCTGGTTCTACTCACTTCATTTAGCATCAGTTCATGTAAGTCTCTCCAGCCTTCTCTGAAATCATTCTGCTGATTATTTCTCATAGAACAATAATATTTCATAACATTCATATGCCATAACTTATTTATCCATTCTTCAACTGATGGGCAGCCACTCAGTTTCCAGTTTCTTGCTACTTAAAAAGGGCTGCTACAAAGAGATTTGCACATATAAGTCTTTTTTTCCTTTTGGAATTTCTTTATATCTTTGGGATATAGACTGAGTAGAGATTAATGGGCTGGATCAATAGGCAAATTAAGATAACTCCAAGGTACCACTATACACTCTCAGATTGGCTAAGATGAAAGAAAAGGATAATAATAAATGTTGGAGGGGATGTGGGAAAACTGGGATGCTAATACATTGTTGGTGGAGTTGTGGAACTGATCCACCCATTCTGAGAGCAATTTGGAACTATGCCCATCCTCATACAATATTGTTGTTGAAGTGTATAATGATCTCCTAGTTCTGCTCATTTCACTCAGCATCAGTTGATGTAAGTCTCTCCAAGCCTCTCTGTATTCCTCCTGCTGGTCATTTCTTACAGAGCAATAATATTCCATAACATTCATATACCATAATTTACCCAACCATTCTCCAATTGATGGGCATCCATTCATTTTCCAGTTTCTAGCCACTACAAAAAGGGCTGCCACAAACATTTTGGCACATACAGGTCCCTTTCCCTTCTTTAGTATTTCTTTGGACCAAGTAATTAATTCTTACTGTATTTGTGTGGAAAATGTTTTGTAATTGTGTTCATGATTTTGCCTTAACAGGTAGACTTCCAAATATTTTAAATTATTTACAGTTATTCTAAATGGAATTTCTCTTTGTATCACTTGCTGCTGGACTTTGTCAGTAATATATAAAAATTTTGATGATTTATGTGAATTTATTTTGTATCTTACAACTTTGTTACAGTTTTGAATTGCTTGTACTAGTTTTTTAGTTGATTCTCTAAGTTTTTCTAAGTATACATTTATATCATCTACAAAGAGTGATAATTTTATTTCCTCATTACTTACTTCTTTAATATCTATTTTCTTTTCTTATTGCTAAAGCTAACATTTCTAATACAATATTAAATAGTAATGGTGATAGTGGGCAACCTTTTTTCACCCCTGATCTTATTGGAAATGGTTCTAGTTTATCCCCATTTCATATCATGCTTGCTGTTGGTTTTAAATAGATGCTACTGATAATTTTAAGGAAATCTCCACTTATTCCTATACTCTCTAGTGGTTTCAATAGGAATGGGTATTGGGTTTTGCCAAATGCTTTTTCTGCATCTAGTGAGATAATCATATGTTTTTTGTTTGGTTATTGATATACAATAAAAATAGTTTTCCTAATTTTGAACCAACCCTGCATTACTAGTAGAAATCCTACTTGGTCACATTGTATTATCCTGGGGATAACTTCCTGTAATCTCTTTGCTAATATTTTATTTAAGATTTTTGCATCAATATTCATTAGGAAAATTGGTTTATGATTTTTTTTCTCTGTTTTGACTTTACATGGTTTAGGTGTCAGCACCATATCTATGTCATAAAAGGAATTTGGTAGGATTCCTTTTTTCTTTATTTTTCCAAATAGTTGTATAATATTCAAATTGATTGTTCTTTAAATGTTTGATATAATTCATATGTAAATCCTTCTGTCTCTGGGGATGTTTTCTAAGGAAGTTGACTAATACTTTGTTCAATTTATTTTTAATAAAATGAAACTATATCCTGTTTATCTGGGCAATCTACATTTTTGTAAGCATTCATCCATTTCACTTAGATTATCAGATTTATTGGCATACAGTTGGGCAAAATAACACCTAATTATATATATATATACTGGTGTGTGTGTGAATATACATAGATATGTGTGTACATATGTATCTATGTATTGTGTGCTTATGTGTATACATATAATAATACCTACTCAAGAAATATCTAGAAATTAATTGAATGAAAGAAAAAATATTTATGATATTTATAATGCATCATTATACTAATATGATTACAAATTTAAGCATTAGCTATAATTTTTAGAAGAAAAACACAAAGACAGTTTTCTCTTTCTTCAAATACTATATGTGAAAATATAAAACAATAAAAACAAACAAATAAAAGGCTGTTCAAATTCTGATATTTTCTTAGAAAATAAAACAAATCTTAAAGATCTTCATCTGACATTGACAAGAACAGATAGCTTCAGAGCAGTTAACTTTCTCAAGTTAACAAGCATTTATTAAGCATTTAATAAATGTGGAGGCAGCTAGGTCCTAAAGAGGATAGAGTGCTAAACCTGGAGACAAAAAGAACTAGATTTATTCATTTATTTATTTTTATTATTTTATTTTTTTTTTAATTAAAGCTTTTATTTTCAAAATATATAATGGATAATTTTTGACATTCACTCTACAAAATCCTGTGTTCTAATTTTTCCTTCCATTCCTCCTACCTCCTCCCCCAGTTGGCAAGTGAGCCAATATATGTTAAACATATGCAATTTCTCTACACATATTTCCACAAATATCATGCTGCATAAAAAAATCAGATCAAAAAGGAAAAAAAATGAGAAATAAAATTCAAGAAAACAACAACAGAAGGAGTGAAAACACTTTGTTGTGGTTCACATTCAGTTCCCACTGCCTTCTTTGTGGGTGCAGATGGTTTTCTTCATCACAAGACCTTAGTAACTAGTCTGAATCACCTCATTGTTGATGAGAACTACGGTTATCAAAATTGATCATCGTATAATCTTGCTGATTCTGTGTATAATGATCTCTTGGTTTTGCTCATTTCACTTACCATCAGTTCCTGTAAGTATCTCCAGGCTTCTCTGAAATCATCCTGATGATCATTTCTTATACAACAATAATATTCCATAACATTCATACATCATAACTTGTTCAATCATCCTCTAAATGAGGCATCCACTCAGTTTCCAATTTCTTTCCATTAAAAAAAAGCTATGACAAATATTTTTGCACATGTGGGTCCTTTCCCTCCTTTATGATCTCTTTAGGATACAAGCTCAGTGGGAACACTGCTGGACCAAAGGGCATACACAGTTCGAGAGCCCTTTGAACCAGTTCCAAATTGCTCTCCAGAATGGTTGCAGTTCACAACTCCATTAACAATGTTTTTGTGTCCCAGTTTACCCACATCCCTTCCAAGATTTGTAATTGTCCTTTCCTGTCATTTTAGCCAATTTGATAGGTGTGTAGTGGTACCTCAGAGTTGTCTTAATTTGAATTTCTCTGATCAAAAATGATTTTGAGCACCTTTTTATATGACTAGAAATGGTTTTAATTTCTTCATCTGAAATTTGCCTGTTTATATGCTTTGACCATTTATCCATTGGAGAATGGCTTTATAAAGAGTCAACTCTTTATAAATTTTAGAAATGAGGCCTTTATCAGAAACTTTGAATTTAAAACCCAGTTTGTTGCTTCCCCTCTAAATTTGTCTGCATTGGTTTTATTTGTACAAAATCTTTTTAACTTAAAATAATCAAAATTATTCATTTTGCATTCAATAATGTACTCAAGTTCTTTAGTCACAAATTCCTTCCTTCTCCATGGATCTGAGAGGTAAACTACCTTTGTTCTTCTAATTTGTTTATAGTGTCACTCTTTATGTCTAAGTCATGAACCCATTTTGATCTTATTTTAGTGTGAGGTGGGATGAGTGCTTGCCATATTAATTTCTGCCATACTAATTACCAATTTTCCCAGCATTTTTTGTCAAATAGTGAGTTCTTATCCCAAAGTCTGAAGTCTTTGGGTTTGTCAAACACTAGATTACTATAGCCATTGACTATTGTGTTTTGTGAATCTAACCTATTCCATGGACCATCTGCTCTATTTCTTTGCCAGTATCAAATGGTTTTAATGACCTATGCTTTATAATATAGTTTTAAGTCTGGTACAACTAGGCCACCTTCATTTCCATTTTGTTTCATTAATTCCCTTGAAATTCTTGACCTTTTGTTCTTCCAGATGAATTTTGTTATTTTTTTCTAGTTCTGTGAAGCAATTTATTGGCAGTTTGATTGGTATGGCACTGAATAAATAGGTTAATTTTGGTAGCATGGGAAGACCTGGATTTCAATATGGCTTCAAATGTGCCCCTGGACAAGTCATTTAATCTCCTTTTGCCTCAGTTTCCTTATCTGTAAAATGAAAATAATAATAGTACCTACCTCCCCAGGGTTGTAGTAAAGAATAAATATAATAACAATCTTATAACATTTAGCACGGTGCTTCTAAGATTGTAAGTGCTATATGTGTTCATCATTACTATTGTTATTATTCTTGTTATCATTTACTATCTACTGGAATTTTGCTGATAGTGGAAATACAAATAGAAACAGAAATAAAGATAGTCTCTTTTCTCAAGAAGATTACATTCTAATGAAAGAAAATACTATATAAAAGGAAGCAATAAGAAGGGTAATTATGAATATATAATTCATACATGCTGTTAATATTTCTAAAACAGGATATGAGAATTTAAATAACTATCTGCAAGCAGAGTTAAGCTTGATAAAATGTCACAAAATTTATTCTCTAAACTAAGCAGTGAGGGTCATGTTTAGATGTTGGTCCAACTATACCTTTCAGAATAGGCTTACTTTTTGGACCCTCAAAATGTATAAAAATATTACAGATTTCTCTTTTGTTGGGATATTTTTATGTACAATAAGTTTAAACTGAGAAATGTACTTAGTTTTGTTTTGTTTTGTTTTGTTTTAATAGAGCCCCTAGAAAATATGTCAAGAAATTTATGTAGGAACTTCCTTGGATTCCCGCTCAAAAAGAATACAAAAGGATAATTAAATTTTGCTCTTTCATGCTTAGTATTTAAGCCCTAGGCACAAAATAGTTCTAAATAGCATTTCCTTAATCCCTAGGGTTCTGTATGCTTTATTTATTTCAATATTTGTGATAGGGGAACTTCTTTGCAGATCAAAATCTCTTTCAGCCTTAGGAAATATTTAATGAATTGTTATGATCCCCAAAATACTTCACCACCTGGTGGCCAATATTCTGGCAACAAGTGTGTCAGACTCAGCTTGGCTAGTGCTCAAATGATAACCAGTCAAATGCAGAAACTTTCTTGAAGTATCTCCACTTTCGTGGGAAAGGAAAGAGCTTTTCTTCCTTTGACTTTCTTTGGGAAACCAAAATCAAAAACAAGGTATTCAATTTATTTTGTTTCAATAAGCATTTGTTAAAGTAATACTAAGGGATGAATTATTTTTACTAGTTAGTTCTAGTTCTCAAAGAAGTTTCCACACCATTGAAAGAATACCTCTTGTACAAAGAGAAGAAAATTCAAAGTGATTTCAAGAGGAAGAGAGAACTAATGGGGGAGAGATGGCTGGCAGTGATCTTAAAAGTCTTTCTTTAGAGATAGCAAATTGTCAAAATATGCAAGTAAGGACTTCTGAGAGTCAGAGATTGGGGTGGGGGACACAATGGCACCAACAGATTAGCATATCCCTAGAACAAGGAAACAGCTCTGCAAAGGATCAAAGGATCGGAATTTGAAATGTCAACTCAAAACTGATAACAATCTGACCAAAAAAACAAACAAAAAAACCAAACAGTTTAAAAAAAAATACACAGCTGGTAGACCAGGTTGGCTAGAAAGTGGTTGAATGCATAAAGAAGAAAAGAAAATTAAATTATTTTGGAAAGCTAAAAGGGAATTAATCTTTGTAATATTCTCCATATATCAGATTGAGGATTTCTATTTTTTTCCCCAGAAACAATAAGAACCCTTGAAGATTTTTAAATTAATTTTATAATTATACATTTTTGACAGCATATATGCATGAGTAATTTTTTTATAACATTATCCCTTGTATTCATTTTTCCAGATTTTCCCCTCCTTCCCTCTACTCCCTCCCATAGATGACAGGCAATCTCATATATTTTACATGTGTTACAGTATAACCTAGATATAATATATGTGTGTAAATCCAATTTTCTTGTTGCACATTAAGTTTTGGATTCCGAAGGTATAAGTAACCTGGGTAGATAGACAGTAGTGCTAATATTTTACATTCAATTCCCAGTGTTCCTTCTCTGGGTGTAGTTGTTTCTGTCCATCACTGATCAGATGGAAGTGAGTTGTATCTTCTTTATGTTGAATACATCCACTTCCATCAGAATGCATCTTCATATAGTATTGTTGTTGAAGGGTATAGTGATCTTCTGGTTCTGCTCATTTCACTCAGCATCATTTCATGCAAGTCTCTCCAAGCCCTTCTGAATTCATCCTGCTGGTCATTTCTTACAGAGCAATAATATTCCATAGCCTTCATATACTATAATTTACCCAACCATTCTCCAATTGATGGACGTCCATTCATCTTCCAGTTTCTAGTCACTACAAAAAGAGTTGCTACAAACAGTTTGGCACACACAGGTCCCTTTCCCCTCTTTAGTATTTCTTTGGGATATAAGCCCAGTAGTAGCACTGCTGAATCAAAGGGTATGCATAGTTTGATAATTTTTTGGGCATAGTTCCAGATTTCTCTCCAGAATAGTTGGATTCTTTCACAACTCCACCAACAATGTATTAGTGTGCCAGTTTTCCCACAGCCCCTCCAACATTCATCATTATTTGTTCCTGTCATCTTAGCCAATCTGACAGGTGTGTAGTGATATCTCAGAGTTGTCTTAATTTGCATTTCTTTGATCAGTAGTGATTTGGAACACTCTTTCATATGAGTGGGTATAATTTCAATTTCATCATCTGAGAATTGTCTGTTCATATCCTTTGACCATTTATCAATTGGAGAATGGTTCGGTTTCTTATAAATTAGGGTCAGTTCTCTATATATTTTGGAAATGAGACCTTTGTCAGAACCTTTGTTTTTAAAAATATTTTCCCAATTTGTTACTTCCCTTCTAATTTTGTTTGCATTAGTATTGTTTGTACAGAAACTTTTTAGTTTGATGTAATCAAAATCTTCTATTTTGTGATCAATAATGATCTCTAGTTCTTCTCTAGTCATAAATTATTTCCTCCTCCACAGGTTTGAGAGGTAGACTATTCTCTGTTCCTCTAATCTATTTATGATCTCATTCTTTATGCCTAAATCATAGACCCATTTTGATCTTATCTTGATATATGGTGTTAAGTGTGGATCCATATCTAATTTCTGGCATACTGATTTCCAATTTTCCCAACAGTTTTTTTTTTCGAATAAGGAATTTTTATCCCTAATGTTGGTATCTTTGGGTTTATCAAACACTAGATTGCTATAGTTGTACTCTTTTTTGTCCTTTGTACCTAATCTGTTCCACTGATCGACTGGTCTATTTCTTAGCCAATACCAAATGGTTTTGGTGACTGTTGCTATATAATATAGCTTTAGATCAGGTATACCTAGACCACCTTCATCTGACTTTTTTTCATTAATTCCCTTGAAATTCTCGACCTTTTATTCTTCCATATGAACTTTGTTATTTTTTCTAGGTCACTAAAATAGTTTCTTGGGAATCTGATTGGTATAGCACTAAATAAATAGATTAGTTTGGGGAGTATTGTCATCTTTATTATATTCGCTCGGCCTATCCATGAGCACTGAATGTCTTTCCAATTATTTAAATATGATTTTATTTTTGTGGCAAGTGTTTCGTAATTTTGCTCATATAATTCCTGACTTTTCTTTAGTAGATGGATTCCCAAATATTTTATATTCTCAACATTTTTTTGGAATGGAATTTCTCTTTGTATCTCTTGCTGTTGCATTTTATTGGTGATGTATAAAAATGCTGAGGATTTATGTGGATTTGTTTTATATCCAGCAACTTTGCTAAAGTTGTGAATTATTTCTAATAACTTTTTATTAGTCTCTGGGGTTTTCTAAGTATACCATCATATCATCTGCAAAGAGTGACAGTTTGATTTCCTCATTACCTACTTTTATTCCTTTAATCTCTTTCTCGACTCTTATTGCTGAGGCTAACATTTCTAATACAATATTGAATACTAATGGTGATAGTGGGCAACCTTAGAACCCTTGAAGATTTTTGACTATAAAATTAAGAATTTCATCTAAAGTTTTCTTAGAGGGACAGGGAGAACAGCATCTCAAGAAAATATTTTATATCTTTTAAAGCCATATGAGATTTTTTTGCATCAACTCTCATGCCAAAATATTTATGTTAAAGATAGAAGTCCATATAATATTAAAATAGATTTCTTCTCAGAAATTATGATATGAAATATTACAAAAACAATTAAAACAATTGGCACTTCCCTCAGCTCACAAGTTCCCTAGTAAGCCAAGTGTGATTGGTTCATACAGGAATTTGTACTCCAAGATATTACTATATCAATTCTTGGAAATGTGTTTTTAATTTACTAAATTTTTCAATGTGCAAAAGAATAGACCCAACTAAGCAGTTTTTATTTGCACTTGCTAAAGGCATAAATAGCGCGGTGCACCCCTTCTGTTTATTACCTCCAGTAACTTCCCAGAGAACATCATAAGTTTTTGTAGTTAACTATACCTAGAAAGCTACTTTAACAAATTATCCTTGACTATGTATTCTCACCTCTCTACACTGAGCTGAAGTAGAATGAAGGTGAGAGAATCCTGCCTTTTAAAAGACAGGAGATCTTTGACAAAATATCTACATGGATAAAGTTTGCCTTTAGTGCTATGCCACCTCCCTTCCTGTCTTGCTTTTGTTCTTCTTCAAGCAGCTGACATTTCTTTGTCCACTCCCTCATCTTCAGAAGATGAATGCTCCCATATTATATTTAAGCTACCTAAAGTTCCCCGAACTGGCTTGGCATGTCACTCAAATCTGCCTTTTCTCTCCTTTCTTCTGTCCTAGTGATCCAAAATTTCCACTTGCTCTTTCTTCTCTGCTCTTTACATCTCCATCATAACTTTCTTAAAAATTAGTTGTTAGGGAGTAAATCTAATTAATTGTATACAACCCTTTAGTTTTGTTGATTTGGGATTCAGTTTCGAATATTCTAAATGTAAGCAAGCCCTCCCCAAGTATTGTGAAAGTTCTATAATACTGGGGTCCTCAATACCATTTATTTATTTGTTTATTTATTTGTTTCTTTATTATCATATTTTTTTATTTACAAAACATTTGCGTGGATAATTTTTCAACACTGACCCTTTCAAAACCATCTGTTCAAAATTTTCTCCTCCTTCCCTCCACCCCCCAGATGGCAGGTAGTCCAATACATGTTAAATATGTTAAAATATGTGTTAAATACAATATATGTATACATATTTATACAGTTATTTTGCTGTACAAGAAAAAAAATGGATCTAGAAAGAAAAAAACTGAGAAGGAAAACAACAATGCAAGCAAACAATAACAGAAAGAGTGAAAATGTTATGTTGTGGTCCACACTCATTTCCCATAGTCCTCTATCTGGGTGTAGATGGCTCTCTCTTTATCACTGAACAATTGGAACTGGTTTGAATCATCTCATAGTTGAAGAGAACTACATCCATCAGAATTGATCATCATATAGTCTTGTTGCCATGTATAATGATCTCCTGGTTCTGCTTATTTCATTTAGCATCAGTTCATGTAAGTCTCTCCAAGCCTCTCTGAAATCATCTTTTTGGTCATTTCTTATAGAACAATAATATTTCATAACATTCATATACCATAATTTATTCAGCCATTCTCCAATTGATAGACATCCATTCAGTTTCCAGGTTTTAGCCCCTACAAAAATGACTGCCACAAACATCTTTGCACATTTCCTCCCTTCCCCCCCTTTAAGATCTCTTTGGGATATAAGTCCAGTAGTAACACTGCTGGGTCAAAGGGTACGCACAGTTTGATGACTTTTTGAGCATAGTTCCAAATTGCTCTCCAGAATGGTTGGATTCATTCACAATTCCACTAACACTGTATCAGTGTTCCAGTCTCAATATTATTTAGCAAGTTATATTGTGAACTATTTTTCACACTAAGATATTAGTCATATTTATATCCTTGTCCCTAATTGCATCTTCCACCATCCTTTGCCCAGTTGCCTGCCAAAGTTTTCTTTAGAGGAAAAGAAATTGGAACTGAATGCTTTTCTCTATATATTTGTCTTATCAGAGGCACATATTCTTTCAAGCAAACAGTCAATATTTATTAAATGAATATTATGTGACAGGCACTGTGCTAAACAATGGGGATGCAAAAAGGAGAAAAAGACAACATTTCTCTCAAAGAGCTCACAATCTAATCGGGCAGACAACATGCAAATAAATAAATATAAAGCAAGTTAAATTCAGGATAATTAGGAAATAATTAAGAAGGAAAAAAAACTAGAATCATGAAGGGTTATAGAAGGTTTCCTTTGAATCACAATGAGCCCAGTTCTCCTTTTTACAAAGGATAGAACAGTAAAAGAACCAGATGCCTGGTTATTACTTGGGACTCACATGTTACTAAAATCTACCAGAAAGAATAAAGACTTGATGCCAAGATAAAACTTACCTTTTTTTTTCCTTCCAAGGCAAAATGTTGCCCACTTTTTTGTACTTGGATATGTGAAAATCATTTTATTCAGTCATTTTCCAATTGGAGAATTCTATTAACTAGGATGTTTCAGTCCCAATTAAGCCTCACCCTGAAAGTTTTGCCTTGTTTTTTCCTTCAGAATTCTTTACTCACAAGGGAATGAATTTTAAAGGGACCATTTTAGGTTTGATTAGGGAAGAACTTCCCAAAATTAGAATTATCCAAAGTGGAATGAGCTTCCTTAAGAAGTACTGGCTTTTAGCCTCTTGACTTTCTTCTAGCAGGAGCTAGACATACTCTTCTTGGGTAACTGTTGCCATGGAATTATTTCTTTTTTTTTTTTTTTTTTTTTTTTTTTTTTTTTTTTTTTTAACTCTATCCTTTTATTGAGGAGAGAAATAAGTTCCAGAGAATTTAAGTGATTTGTCTAAGCTTCACAGAGTTAAGAAATAGAAGACTTGGAATTCAAATTCATATTATTGGTCTCCAGTGTATATTCCACTGGGGTGACTCCCACAAACTTTTTGAAGCTTTCTTTTTTTTTTATTTTAAAGGAATGTCTTTTTTTTTTTAATTTTTTATTATATATATATATATATATATATATATATATATATATATATATATATATATATATATATATATTATAATATTATCCCTTGTATTCATTTTTCCAAATTATCCCCCCCTCCTTCTATTCCCTCCCCCCGATGACAGGCAATCCCATACATTTTACATGTGTTACAATATAGTCTAGGTACAATACATGTGTGTGAATATCATTTTCTTGTTGCAGCCATGGAATTATTTCACAATGATAGATTGAACTAAATGATGGCAGAAGTCTCTCATTCAATTCCATTCAACAAGATAGAAATATTTCTCTCTTTCAAATTGCTGGGATGTTTAATAATACTCTATAAGATAGTAGTTCTCAAACTTGTGTTCTCAGTGTCTTTATGCTATTAAAAATTACTGAGGACTTATCCAAAGGTTCTTGTTTATATGAGTTAAATTTATAGATATTTACCATATTATCAGAAAGGGTTTCAGAGACTCACAGGATTCTCTGGACCACACTTTGAGAACCACTACTTTAAGATATAAATTGTTAAGATAACTTCTTACTAGCCTTGAAAAAAAGAGGTGTTGTTTTTTTTAAACCAAATAGATATGATTGATAGAATTTTTAATCATGTGTAAGAGTTTATTCTCTTGGCCTATGTAAAGCATTCAGATTTAAGAGAGGAGTTAGGGGGTGGAGCCAAGGTTGCAGAGTAAAGTCAGGAAACTGCTTGAGTTCTCCCAGTTTCCCTCAAAAACCACATGAAACCAAGCTTCTTAACAGAATCTAATGGAATGAAACCACTCTCCACCTCAAGATAGACTAAAAACTGCAAGAAATGTCAGTTTCACTGGGGTGAAAAAGGTGTTAAACCTAGCTCAGACAGACTCTGGGAAAGCAGGTGGAAGGGTCTTATTCACAGTAAATCAGTACCTAATACCCTCAGTCTTGGCTCAGTAGAAAAGCAGATCAGTGGGACAGTCTCCAGTCCCAGCTCAAAATGCAAACTCTGGGAAACCAGGCTGTTTTCTGAACAGAGTAGGGAAAGTTATCCCTGCTGCAAACACAAAGTTCCCCATGCTCAAAGCACAGGAAACTTGAGACACTACTACCTTTACCCCAGGAAGCAGAGTTCTACCTTCAAGGTAAAAAAGAGGAAATACCAAAAGAAAAGGAAAGAAATGAGCAAGAACCAAAAAAGAACCTTGACCATAGAAAGCTAAAGAGGTGACAGGGCAGACCAAAACAACAACTCAGAGGAAGGGAGAATGTTCACAGAAAAAATCTCAACGAGTGAAATAAATTGATCTCAAGCCAAAAGACGCTTCTTGGAAATGCTCATTAAAAAACTTCAAAAGGCAAATGAGAAAGAAATGAGAGGTATGCATGAGAAAAGGAAGTTTGAAAAAGGAAGGAAAAAATTGTCTGAAGAAAATAACTCCTTAAAAAGTAGAATAAATCAAGTGGAAAAAGAGACACAAAAGATAACTGAAGAAAATCACACAATAAAAACTAAAACAGGAGGCAGCTAAGTGGTGCAATGTATAAAGCATCATCCCTGAAGTCAAAAGGACCTGAGTTCAAATTTGGCCTCAGATACTTAACACTTCCTACCTGGGTGACTCTGGGGAAGTCACTTGACCTCAACTGCCTCAGCAAAACAAAACAAAAAAACAAACAAACAAACAAACAAAAAAAACCAGAACAGGGCAAATTGTAGCTAATAACTTGGTGAGACAGTAAGAATCAATCAAACAAGAGGGGAGTTAAAAGATATGCATGGACAATATTATTTATTTATTTTATTTTTAAGTTATAAAATAAAAAAAGCATTTTCCTAACATAGTATAAGAAAGATGATTGCACATGAAACTGCAAATCTATTATATACAACTTGCTATTCTTTTTAAGCATATACTAAAGTTATATGTAATCTTTTTTTTTTTCCTTTTATTCCCTCCCTCTACCCTAGATATGGTTATCAATAGCTACAAATCTATAAATGTATGTAAAGTCATTCTATAATAATATTTATTAATTCTGTATCTGGATTCAGATAAAGTCACTTTTTAGTCACTTACAATCATAATTCCAAATTATATTTATAGCCCAAGCCTTTTATCTCCATGTTGAAGTAAGACATAGGATGAAGGAATTAAGCAAAGTAAAAAGCTCTCTTGAGTAAGTTGAGAAGACCATTTTTGAACCTAAGAGACTAAACCACCTTGATTCTCCAATGAGTTCCTAGATAGCAAGTATTTAAGCATTTTGAACTAGGAGAGGGAAAATATTGTAGTTAACTGGAACACAGTTTCTTAAATTATTGTTTATTGCCATATTTAGGATCTCATAACAATGTGAGGGACACAAAATTATAATTATTAACAGTAAATGTTTAATGTATACCTATTTTATCTACCTGTATATACTCAAGATTACATAAAAATTTCTCAGGGAAAAAGGGTTGCAAGTGGGAAAAGGTTTAAGGAGTCCTGAGGTGCTTTCCTTAAAATCAGACCAGGCATCCCAGACCTTTAGTTCCAAATGCAGAGCTGACAAATAGGATAGAAATGGCTAATTCAATACTATTCTACAAATATTTACATAAAAAATAGTCCCTAATTATCCCCCTAGACTCTATTTCTTAGATGTTTAACATCTTTGTCAGGGACTTAGATAAAGGCATAATGGTAAGATTTGAGGAATATAGAAGACCACAGACTCAAAAAACTAACATGATTTTAGAGTGACCTGAAGTACATAGCCTTCAGGAATATGAAAATGGTAATATCACCATCCCTTGTCCTTGTCCAAAATACTGTGGGATAATTTGTATTAATTTCTGGGCACCATATTTTAGAAAGAACTAGAAAACATCTAGATAATAAAACTCATAATTGTGAAGAGCCTTAAGCTTTTGCTGGAAAAGAATTGGCTATATCAGTGATGCTTAGCCTGGTGAAGGGCAGACTCTCGGGGCACATGAAATCTAACTTCAATATATGAAGGGCTGTCCCCTAGATAGATTACACTAGTTCTATTTGAACAAGAGTTCTACTTAAGGGAAGAGTTAGGAATAATGAGTAGAATTTACAAGAGGAAAATTTAGACTTTATCAGGGAAAAAACAAAACACTTAGAGCTATCCAAGAGTGAAACAGATTGACTGAATATGTAACGGGTTTTCCTTCATTGGGGGTCTTTGAGAGTAACTTAGATGACCACTTGTCTGGCATATTTTAGTAGAGATTCCTTTTCAGGGATAGATTGGATAGGATAACTATTTTTGATCACTTCTTACGCTGAAAATATGATTCTGTATTTTTGGGAGGAGAAGAGCATAAACAACTTGAGAAGGGGTTAGCTAAATATTAGAGAAGGCTTTATAGAGAAAATGACATCTGAATTTACCCTCAGGGAAAAATAAAAAATACTAAGAGGTTCAATCTGGTCATTATAACTTTGATAGTTCAATTTCAAGTTGCTCTTATTTTCATTTTTACCATTTATATCATTATGGAAAAAACTGTTTTTTAAAAAGTCATTGTAGTTGTTTTCTGGTCCTATATACCTCACTTTGCATCATTTTATTCCTCATAGCTATAATTTTATATGGTGTATCACATTCATCCACCCACATTTTGTCACATTCTTGTACCACAACTTGTTTAGCCATTCCCCAATTTAGAGATATCTTCTTTTTCCTGATTCTCTGCTATCACAAAAAGTCCATAAATGTATTAGTGGGGATCTTTCCTTCACTTCAGAATTCCTTGGTATACATGCCTGGCAGCAGAATTTTAGTCATTTATTTAATATTATTGCAATTTGTTTCAGGAATGAATGAGGATGAACTTCCTCCACAAATTGCAGAGGTATGCACCTATTGTGGAGGACTTTATAAATACTGTTGGACTTGACTGAAGTGATTCATTCATTTCTGAATTGCTTTTCCCCCATACTTTTAAAAAATTTTCTTTATCAGGAATAGTTCTCTGTTATATTGGTAGTGTATATACTGGAAAATAAAGGTGATATAAAAATACAAGATATGGCATTAAAAAAAAAGAAACAGGTAGAATTGAGGAAGAAATAAATTCCAAGAGGAGTAACATGTTGTCAGAATTTAAGGATTCTTCCATGAAATTAATGGGCATTGGGGCAGCTAGTTGTTGTAATGGACAGAGCACCAGCCCTGAAGTTAAGAGGACCTGACTTCAAATTTGACTGCAGACACTTAACATTTCTTGGCTATATGACCCTGGACAATTCATTTAACCCTAATTGCTCAGAAAAGCAAGCAAGAAAGAAAGAAAGAAAGAAAGAAAGAAAGAAAGAAAGAAAGAAAGAAAGAAAGAAGAAAGAAAGAAAGAAGAAAGAAAGAAAGAAAGAAGGAAAGAAGGAAGGAAGGAAAGAAGGAAGGAAGGAAGGAAGGAAGGAAGGAAGGAAGGAAGGAAGGAAGGAAGGAAGGAAGGAAGGAAGGAAGGAAAGAAGGAAGGAAAGAAAGAAGGAAAGAAAGAAAGAAAGAAAGAAAGAAAGAAAGAAAGAAAGAAAGAAAGAAAGAAAGAAAGAAAGAAAGAAAGAAAGAAAGAAAGAAAGAAAGGAAGGAAGGAAGGAAGGAAGGAAGGAAGGAAGGAAGGAAGGAAGGAAGGAAGGAAGGAAGGAAGGAAGGAAGGAAGGAAGGAAGAAGGAAAAGAAAGAAAGAAAGAAAGAAAGAAAGAAAGAAAGAAAGAAAGAAAGAAAGAAAGAAAGAAAGAAAGAAAGAAAGAAAGAAGGAAGGAAGGAAGGAAGGAAGGAAGGAAGGAAGGAAGGAAGGAAGGAAGGAAGGAAGGAAGGAAAGAAAGAAAGAAAGAAAGAAAGAAAGAAAGAAAGAAAGAAAGAAAGAAAGAGAGGGAGGGAGGGAGGGAGGGAGGGAGGGAGGGAGGAAGGAAGGAAGGAAGGAAGGAAGGAAAGAAAGAAAGAAAGAAAGAAAGAAAGAAAGAAAGAAAGAAAGAAAGAAAGAAAGAAAGAAAGAAAGGAAGGAAGGGAGGGAGGAAGGAAGGAAGGAAGGAAGGAATGACAGAAGGAAGGAAGGAAGGAAGGAAGGAAGGAAGGAAGAAAAAGAAGGAAAGAAAGAAAGGAAGGAAGGAAGGAAGAAAGAAAGAAGGAAAGAAGGAAAGAAAGAAAGAAGGAAAGAAGGAAAAGAAAGAAAGAAAGAAAGAAAGAAAGAAAGAAAGAAAGAAAGAAAGAAGAAAGAAAGAAAGAAAGAAAGAAAGAAAGAAAGTAAAAGAAAGAAAGAAAGTAAAAGAAAGAAAGAAAGTAAAAGAAAGAAAGAAAGTAAAAGAAAGAAAGAAAGTAAAAGAAAGAAAGAAAGTAAAAGAAAGAAAGAAAGAAAAGAATGGGCATTTCCGGAGGTAAGGAATATGGGAGTGAGGGAATAGAAATCAGGCAAAATCACGTGCCTTACAAGCCAAAGACTGCAAATTTTTCTTCCCTTGCTGTATCTTCCCAGCAAGACTACTTCCCTGTCACTGTACTAATCTCAAACTACAACAAACACTTTTATAAAGGACAAATAATCTACTTATCAAAATGGGATTTAGGCACTCTTTCCTATGTCTACAATAAGTTCCAACTTCCAATATTCCAAAAAAAGTTCCTAAAGCTTATTATTTTTTCTAGGTATAAATAGAATGGCAATCTCCATTGACTAACACTAAACTATGTTTATTTGGAATATTATATTTGTTATTATATTTGGAATATGATATTTGTACATTAACAGCTCCTGCTTTTATGAGCTGGTAAACTAAAATACACATTGAAGTGGAGAACACATATAATCATCTCACAATCATCTATGTATAACTCATCAATGAAGATAGAGACGTAACTGCAAATTCCAAAAATTAGTTGACACATTGATGCCACTGCTAGTATATTCTAAAAACATGTATAATTTTTGTATTCTTATAAATTGTGGATCCTTTTAGTCAACTCTCATTTACACTGTATATTTTACATTTATATTTTTTGGATGCTGCCTCTCTCATTACAATGTAAGCTCCTTGAGGGAAAGTATTATTGTTGTTATTATTGTTGTTGTTTTTCTTTTCTCTGTATATCCAATGCTTAGCACAGTCCCTGGTCTATAGTAATTGGTATGTAAGTAATATCAATTAAATACTTATTTACAGACTTGATCAATAATCTATTGTAATGGAGGGAAGCAATGGCATTTATTACAATGCATTTATCTTGTGAATTGTGTTTTTCTTAGGCTGATCCCACAATCAGTTTTCATTCCCTGAACACACACAAACTACTGATGCAGAAACATGGCTTCAAAGTGGTCTATATGACAGGAGAAAAACAAAGGAAATCTTGCTGAATATGGTAAACATATTCCATGACATGGATAATCTACATGTGAATAAGTGAGAGCTGATTATGAATGTATATATTGTTCTTGTAATTCTTGTCTGTTTCAGATTGTCAACTACTAGAGGACAGGGATAATTTTTGTTTAAGTTACTTTATACAGGCTCCGGTACAATACCATGCATTTAATAGAAAGATTTTTGATGGTGAGAATAAATTATGATCTTAATCACATTCAGAAATTCTTCTAGAAACTTGTTACAGCAAAGGGTATGGATTTGGTTAACATTCTTCATTTAAAATAACAAAAAATAGTTCTGGTATGTACCATAACTGCACATTGTTAAAATCATGCAAGATGTTTGAAAGTTATTTGCAAACTAAATTCTGGAAGCACTATTCTAATCAACTACATTCTAGCCTTAACTGAAATTTGTATCATGGGCAAAGAGAAATCTAGGAAAAGATAAGTGGCATATAATTCCAAAAGTGCTAGAGAAGAGAGTATGCATGCTGGGCTCCAATAGCCAATAATAAACTGTCCCCCTTAGAATCCAACACTTTAAAAATTTTCTACATCAACTGTTCAGTCATTTTTCAGTCGTGTCCAACTTTTCATGGCATCATATGGGGTTTTCTTAGAAAAGATATTGGAATGGTTTGCCATTTCCTTCTGCATTTCATTTTACAGATGAGAAAACTGAGGCAAACAGGGTTATGTGACTTTCATATGGTCACACAACTAGTAAATGGCTGAGACCATACTTGAATTCAGGTTATTGTTTTTTTTTTTTTTGTTTTTGGGTTTTTTTTCCTCAAAATGAGAACTCTATCCACTGAATCTCCTAGCTATTCCTTTCCTCCAATAGGAAAATGATGAAGGAATGGCTGCCCATATGTACCTTGTTTATGCCCTTTCACAAAACTTTCTTTCACATATAACTACTGAATCTGTAGGAAAGTCACAGATTTGAACTTTGACTTGTGTGGGCGCCACCTTAATAGATGCATTGTCAACCTTTGGAATACTGAATAAAATAACAGACTGAAAGAGAATATATGAATTCTAAAGAAAGTTTGCCTATGACTAGCCAATCAATCAATCAATAAACATGTATTAAAAGCCACTGTGCTAAACTAGGTGATCTGAACCTTTCAGCCTAATTTCCTCTAACAATGAAATTAGATAACATGAGGAAAACACTGTATTCTTAAAAGGGAAGATGACACAAATAGAAGCCATATTCACATGTAACCCATTGCTTATGTCAACATATTATGTCAACATAGCTTTAGAGCTATAAAGGATCTTAGAGTTCCTCTAGTTTAAACTCTTCATTTTACAGAATAGGAAATTAAATCTAAAAGATGTTAAGTTGCTTACAGCTAGCAAGTGTCAGAGGTGGGAAGGGAAATCTTCCTTTCTACAAACATGGAACTCTAATCACATCACACAACCTTTGATGAAGTTATGAAATTTTCTAGCACAGTACCAACATTAGTTATACAATAAAACGTTCCTCAAAGCTCTTATTCAGAATCATCTACTCCTTAAGAAAGATTTCATAATTACAGAAGATATTTATAAATAAGAAACTTCCATCTGTTTTTAAAAATGAGTTCCTGATTTCTAAATTCCTTGAAAAAATACTAGCACTAGCAATTAATGCAAAAAATAATTTTCTAGGTTTTTTTTTACTTTAGACTAAAGTTTGATTTGGCTTAGTTTTCAAAAAGTCCAATTTCTATGATTTTCATTTAAATGTCATAGTTTTCATTGATGTCTATTTCTGAATTTAAATGTCTATACTAAATTTCTAAATTGATAATGTATGCAGATCTCTGAATTGGCATTTCATAGAAAAACAGTCCTTCAAGATCATATCACCCTTAGTACATCACCTCATCACCATTCAATGTCCCTCTAATTGGAGGGAGGAACCATGTACTCAAACATTTCATTTAAAGAGAGAATATCTCATTTCTTACCTAGCTTACTATTCTGGAACATCTCTGACTTTTCTTCAATTCTTCTTTCACTCCTTCCATCCCTTGCCTCCAAAGAACATACTTTTCAGGTTCCTTTTTTTTTGTGTTGTCTTCCCTCAGTATATTGTAAACTCTTTGATGGCAAGGACTATCTTGTTTAGTATCTGCATTCCTAGCATTTAGAACATTACTACATAGTATTCACTTGATAAATGCTTATTGACTGAGTTTCAGATTTGTAAGGGGTCTCAAAGATAATCTAGTCAAAACTTTATCTGACTTTGAATATCTTTTGTGACATCCCAGACAAATGATCATGCAGCTTCTGCCTGATCAAATGAGATAATATATGTAAAATACTTGGCACAGTGCCTGGCACATAGTAGGTACTTATTAAATGCTTGTTATTTTTCCCCTTTACCTGAAAATCTCTAATAAGTCCATTAGTTTTTGATCCGGCCTATTTGTTTCTTATTATTTGAAAATCTTTCCTTACATTAAGCCTGAAAACTCCATCTATTACTTTCTAAGGTCAAGCAAAATCCCTTTTCTCAATAACTAATATTATCTTGTATTATCACCTTCAAAAAGTCAAATAAAGAAATAAAAGTATTTCTCCAACCACAACATTATTGATAAATTTCACACTGTCTTCTCTATGTGACATCTTTTTTTAAATTTTATTTTTTATTAATTTTTATAATTATAACATTTTCTTTGACAGTACATATGCATAGGTAATTTTTTTTACAACATTATCCCTTGTACTCCCTTCTGTTCCGAGTTTTTCCCCTCCTTCCCTCCACCCCTTCCCCTAGATGGCAGGCATTCCCATACATATTAAATATCTTATAGTATATCCTAGGTACCATATATATGTGCAGAACCGAATTTTGTTGTTGTTGTTGTTGTTGCAAGGTAAAAATAATCTGGGAAGAGAAACAAAACAAAACAAAACATTTCCCAGTGTTCCTTTTCTGGATGTAGCTGATTCTGTCCATCATTGATTAATTGGAATTGGATTAGCTCTTCTCTATGTTGAAGATATCCACTTCCATCAGAATACATCCTCATACAGTATCATTGTTGAAGTGTATAATGATTCCCTAGTTCTGCTCGTTTCACTCAGTATCAGTTGATGTAAGTCTCTCCAAGCCTCTCTGTATTCCTCCAGTTGGTCATTTCTTACAGAACAATAATATTCCATAACATTCATATATCATAATTTACCCAACCATTCTCCAATTGATGGACATCCATTCATTTTCCAGTTTCTAGCCACTACGAAAAGGGCTGCTCTATGTGACATCTAATACAGAAATGATGCTCAGTAAAAGTAATTAAATAACAAAAATTAGCCTGGCTAAATAGATAAAGGACAAATAATCATCCTCCCTGAATTATAAAATTGATGTTTTAGTTAATTTAGGAATTTGAGACCACCTCCATTTCCATTTTTTTACATAATTGACCAAAGTTATAATGTGAGTTTGATGCACTACTGACCAAAATAGAAGGTTTCCCTCAGTGAATGGAAGTTTTAAAACAAGGTTGGGAGCCTCTGCTCCATTGGAAAGTTTGATGAATGTCCTGATTATAGATTCAACAAATGGAGTTTAGGGATAGAACTTCCCTAGAGCAAGAAAAAGGGAAAAGCCAAAGTACTAAGGAATCCCTAAACTCAATAAAGGACTTTATTATCTAATACTAGACAATTAGTTAGGTGGCAAAATAGAAAGAGTACACGATATGGAGTCAAAAAGACTCCCTGAGTATAAATCTGGTCTCAGATATTTACTAGATATGTGACCCTGAGCAAGTCATTTAACCCTGCTTGCCTCAGTTTTCTCATCTGCAAAATGAACTGGAGGAGAGAATAGAAAATCATTCCAATATCTTTGCTAATAAAACCACAAGTGGGATCAAAAAGATTCGGATATAAATTAAACAACAATATTACTGAACAGCAATGCATAGACTATCAATCAACAAGCATTTACAAAGCAACTACTATATACTTGGCCCTTTATTATGCCTTAGAAAACTAAAGACAAAAAGAAACAATCCCTATTTTCCTATTCTATCAATAGAGACAGATATGTACACAAACATACAAATGATATATAAATGCAGCTTATTTTTGGAACCCAGCTACAGTACTTTCTCTCTTCCAAATTCCCTATTCGTTTAGATTTTAGAAAACAGGTCAGTGCTGGAAATGTAAATTGCTGATTTATCTGCCAAGAACTAGTAGTTGAGTCCACAACAGGAACTATGATTGTAGATAAAATAGAATAAGGGAAGAGAGAAGGAAAAGCCATTGGCAAGCCCTTGGGAGAAAAACTACATTAAAGGGCCAGAAGCCAAGGCAGGCTAGAATATCAAACAGGTAGGGATGGAATACAGTGCTAAAATTTACAGCACAATCAAGGAAGCTATATCAAAAAAGGAGGGAACAGGTGATTAGAAAATAATTGAGAATTCTCAGAAAATATTTATAGTAGGCTCAAATAACAACTTACAAAGGACCTTACAAAAAGGATGGTGAAAAAGATAATGATGAAATTGAAGAAATGGAACCTTTTATTTAATGTAGCATGATATTTGTCTTCAAGCATATGAAAGAGAGATTAAAAGTATTCTTCTTAGTCCCAGAAGACGGAATTAGGGCAAAAAAGTAGAAGTTATAGAGGAGCAATCAGATTTGACATAAGGAAAAATGCACAATGGTAAAAGGTAGTGAGTTTTCCATCCCAGGAGATACTTAAATGAAATCTATATAATCATTTGTAAGGGATGCTGCCGAGGACTCTCAGTTCAGGGACAGGGTGAGCTAGATGGTCTCTGAGCTTCATTCCAATTTTGTGACTACCACTTCTAAGTTACTCCTGAGCTTCAGTCAGAACTGAAACCCACTAACCCTGCTGACTCCAAGATACCATTTTCTGTTGATAATTATCCTTGTGCTTCTCCTGGGTATAGCTTTTTTGTTCTTTATGGCTCTTATACTGTAGATAACTAAAGACATCAGAGCAGCTAGATGTAGGTCAATACAGATATACCTGCTCCAACCTGATTTATTAAAAAAAAAAAAGAGTACAATTCATATTTCTTAACTCAGAATCTCAAGTTATCTAATGCTTTTTTGATGGATTTCTTTCTAGCTAGGCTTTAATTCCTTATCCTAACTTTCTTTTTACAATCATTTAAAATTGGGTCTTATAGGAAACGTCTTCTATGAATCTAACATAGTATATATTTCATAATGCCACAGCAAACTTAAGTGTGTGTTTTCCAAGTGAATATCACTATTTAAACAGATTTCTGGGCCTACTTTAATTCTCCATGTTTAATTTTCCTTACTATTATTTTCAACCTACTTTTTGCATTGATTAGTTTATTATTTTAATCAAGTCGCTCTTTCCAATTAATGTCAATACAGAAATCTTTATATAGCTGGATTGAATCAATCAGCCAATTCAAGATATAAATGTTTTGTGTTGTTTGTGCATTAAAAATTAAACTTTATTAATGGGAAGCACACTAGTGGAGGCTCACAAGTGAATGTACTAGAAATGTTAGAAATTCTTAAACTTACCACTGGACTTCTGAGAGCAGTTGAATTTATCTATCTTCTGGGTACCTTATTGGTTAATGAGAGTATAAGTTGGGAGAATATTCTCATGAATTATCATAGAAGTATATATTTAAAGTTTGAATTGACCATTAGAGGTCATCTAGTTATCCAAATCCTACATTTTACAGTTGAGGAAACTATTCCCTCAAAGAAATTATCTTTTCAAAGATCACTACCCTGGTAGAGAGGCTGAATCAAGAGTCTACCCCTTTTATTCCTCTATTTAATTACTTCATGTCTTAAGAAGGCAGAAGCCACTTTTCTCTCCTAACTCCTTAGGCAAAAGAAATAGCCATCATAAATGCCCATGACACCTAGAAATAAATTTGGGGACACAGGCCAGTGTGCATGAGAACATCTGCTCCCCAGCTGAGTAGAGAAAGTGAGAGCAGGTGAAGGATCCTCAGCACTACAAATTTTCTGTTAATATTTTCTCAAGAAATTGTCCAGGAGATCCTTACCCTGGGTGATTAATTGGTGTCTAAGAGTTGACCTGGTTGTTAAAAGCAGCATGGGATGATGGGAATTTTACCCTTGGAATTAGGAATGACTTATGACATTTAGCAGCTACATGATTATGCACAAAATGCCTAACTTCTGAGAATTTTGGTTCGTTTTTTCTTTAAAAGATGAAGTAACTGTTATACTATGAGATAATATATGTAAATTGCTTTGCAAAATTCAACAAATTTAAACAAATGCAACAATTCAAGCAAATGTGAATTTTAAGATATTATTTTTAATCCTTCTTTTCCTCCCTCCTACACACAGCAACACATAAAACCATGATGAAAAGCAAAAAGATCAGTTTTTGTTTAATTTGTATTAGATAAAATGAGGACAACTGAACTTATCTTTAGGTTTCTTTTTTCCAAAGAAAAATTTGGGAATTTGAAAGAAGAGAGAAACTGAGATAACTTTATAATTCAACAGGGTCTTTAACTCTCTTCTCCAAACTCATAGCCTAGTTCCCTTGTCTGACTGTCAACCTGATTTTCCTTTGAGCCTTTTCACTACCTAAAACTGCCTAACTTTTAATACTTATTAGTCTCCCTTCCAGTCTAGCTAAAGTCTCAACCTGCCCCTCATGCACTCAGTCAGTCAAATCCCATAGAGAGATATGGTAGAAAGAACATCAAATTAGTGATCAGGGAGTTAACTTTGAGGCTGCCTTTCACTATTCATTAGGTCTGTGACCTTAAGCAAGTTTTTAACCTCTTTGTGCATCAATTTCCTAAACTGGAAAATAGTACTGCCTCATTAGCCCCAGATTTTTGTATATAAATGGTTTATTACAAAGTATCTCAAAAATATGTGATTGGCAAAGAGAACTCCAATAAACAAAAATTTAGCTATACATTTTAAAGGAAGAAAATTGTTGAACATGCCTAAAACAAACAAAGTTTACAAAAATGCATATATCCATTATTATAATTAACCTTTTTAATACTTTAATTATCCAGGTATTTCTATTTTATTCCATATATAACAACTTTAGTTGTTAAATAGTGCTAGTGTCCATTGAAATGGAATCAACATTTCTGTAGTTAAGCCTCTGACCTGGCTGCTACATCTGTTCATATTGAAAGACAGCCAACAGATGAATAATTTAATCAGCTTTGAAATGGCATATTGTAGTCATTTGTATTTTTTTTGCATGATGTATTTGCTATCCTCCACAAAAGCTCACTTTGTCTTAAAATAATACTCACCTAATGGCCTTTAAAAGAACTTTAGCACCTCCTTAAGGAAAGAGAGGCCTTTCCATTATAGATTGCACATGTGTATTTTTTTTAATTATTGGTTTAAAATTAGTTAAATGGGCTTCATAACAGGATTTGCTGAATGAAAGGGGTTTCACTTTTGCCAACTTCCCTGCATTCCATTAGCCCTAATGGTGGGATAAGCAGTCATTGCTCAAATGGCCCCTACTTGGGGATCAAACCATTGCATAAGTGAAGCCAGTAGGAATTATACAGATTTGGCTATAAAGCTTGCATGACAAATGCAAAACATGAACAAAAGTCAAATAGGGGCAAATGAGACCCTTTAGCAACTAATCTCTTGGCCTATGAGATATAATCCAGTTTTTTAAATTGGCTCAGAATAAATCTACAAATTAATGAAATCCCTAGTATTTTTATAGGCTCTTTACAGAGGAAATTAAACCTAAAAGCAACATCTCAAAAATATTTGCAAGAAATACATTACTTTTCTATGCTAATTTGGAACTTGAACCTGTGACCTTAAGACAAGGAAAGTTTCCAATATGAGTGAGATCTTATGAGTATTTAGAGATCAAGTTCTCTTAGGATACAACTTTCTGTTGCTGAAAATATCTGTGTGTTGCAAAAAAACCTGGAAAAGATGGTGCCTCAAGGAATTCCTACTGTTGGAAGGAGAACAGGAGGAAATCTGATCCTGAATAATGATCCTTCCAGAGTCAAAACTCCTTGATACTTAATTAGAAACTTTATTCTTCACACTTTCAATAGAAAGATAAGAAGACATCATAGCATACGGATTCAAAAATGCTGGAAAAAATTATCAAGGGTTTAAGTTTCATGCGTCATGCTGCAAGACTAGCCAATAGTTTGTCATTCAGAAGCATAATGCTGACATTGTAAAGAAAAGATTGGTTATGGGGAGGAAATACATGGAACTGTCTCAAATATGATCAGCCAAGTCCCACAGATTTTGGGTAAAGTGGAACTCCTAACAAATACACAAAGGTTAAAAAATAGAACTATAGTACATAAGGATGGCAAGTTAAAAGATCAATAAACCTTTGTCACTATTGTAATATGTAAAACAGATCTTCTATATAACTCCTGGATGCCTCAACTCTTCTATTTATTTTTAAGGTATTGTTTTGCATTATCAGACATTCAGACTTTCAATATGATCTTCCACCTTAGTACATTCTCTCACAGACAAAAAGAGGTTTGATACATGAAATACTCAGTACAAGATTGTTCATAAAACATAGGGTAACAAAATAAATCAATGATATTGAATTAAATTGGCATATTCTTCGCGCACACACACACACACACACACACACACACACACACACACACACACAAATACATATTTGCCCTTACCAAAAGATTGCTCTGAGGTCTGGTGTACCTACCACCCCTCTACTCACTCCTGGCCTCTTGTATCCAGCTCACAATCATAGGTGTCAGAAGTCAGCAATATTCTCTCTATTGAGATACTTCTTGTATCCTTTTTCTGCAACAGTAAATCTTAGGGAGAGTTGGAAGCAATATAGCCAAGAGAAGCCAGGAAGTTTCCAGAGCTTTCCCCAGTTTCCCTCAGAAACAACATTAAATCAAATGTCTAAATGAATTCTAGAATTACAGAACCCACAAAAAGAAATTTCCAGCTTAAAATAACTTAGAAGGACTTTGGGGAAAGGTGGTCTTACTTGGATAAAAATAGTGGAGTGCAACATAGAGAGTGGTCCAGAAAGCCAGAAAGAAACTCTTAGCCACAATATAAGTCAGCCCCTCAATCCAGGCTACTGGGAAATTCAGCTTCAGGGAAGAAGAGAAACTGCCATCCCTGGAACCCCAGTAAAACAAGTACAACTAGACTGGAGCACCTCAGTACAGTGGACAAGCCATACACACCTGCAGCAAAGGCATGGAAAGTCAATGACAAGACTTTGGCCCCTAGTACAAAAAGCTTGGAACTATATCTCTTGTGCCCCAGGAGCAGAGGTCAGCTATTAAAAATGAGCAAAAAAGATCTCTGATCATAGAAAGCTACTAAGCTACCATAGTGACATGGAACATCAAAACACAAACTCAGAAAAGGACAACAATGTCAAAATGTCTTCATGCAAAGCCTCAAAAGGAAATATGAATTGGTGTCAAGTCCAAAAGTCGTTTTGAAAGAGCTCAAAAAAGACATAAAAAGACAGAAGAAAAATTTGGAAAAGAAATGAAAGTTATGTAGAAAAAATATGGAAAAAAGTCAACAGCTTAGAAGTACAAAAATTGACTAAAGAAAATAATACTTGAAAAAAAGAATTAACCAAATTGGTGGGAGGAACACTGAAAAAACAACTCCTTTAAAAGTAGAATTGACCAAATGTAAAAAGAGGTTAAAAAGCTCACTGAAGAAAATAATTGCTTAAAAATCAGAATTGGTTGAGTGGAGGCTAATGACTATGAGGCATCAAGAATCAGTGAAACAAAATCAGAAGAATGAAAAAATAGAATAAAATGTAAAATATTTCATTGAAAAAATAACTGACTTGGAAAAAAGATCCAGTAGAGATAATTTAAGAAATATTGGACTATCTGAAAGCCCAAAACAAAACAAAAACAAAAAAACAAAAGAGAGAGAGAGAACTGAATAGCATTTTTAAGAAATTATCTAGGAAAACTTCCCTGATATTCTAGAATCAGAGGGTAAAATTGTCATTGAAATCATCCATGAATTATCTCCGGAAAGAGATCCCCAAATGAAAACTATAAAGAATATTAGAGCCAGTTCCAAAACTATCGGGTCAAGGAGAAAATACTTTTAGAAGCCAGAAAGGAATAATTAAAATATCAAGGAGCCAAAATAAGAATTAGACAGGACTCAAGAAACTTCTACTTTAAATGATTCCAATAGAGGTATTGAAATGTGATATTCTGGAGGGTAAAGGACACTGGATTAAAACCAAGAATCAACTACCCATGAAAACTGAGCATAATATTTCAGGGAGAAAAGTGGGCATTTAAAAATAGGGGACTTTTGACCCAGCAGTGTTACTATTGGGCTAATATCTAAAAGAAATATTAAGGGAGGAAAAGGGACCCATATGTGCAAAAATGTTTGTAACAGCACTTTTGTAGTGGCAAGAAACTAGAAACTGAATGGATGCCCATCAATTGGAGAATGGCTGAATAAATTATGTTATATGAATGTTCTGTAACAAACGACCAGCAGGATGATTTCAGAAGGGTCTGTAGAGACTTACATAAACTGATGCTAAGTGAAATGAGCAGAACCAGGAGATTATTATATAGGGCAACAAAACTATACAATGATAGATTCTGATGAATATGGTTCTCTTCAACAATGAGATTATTCAAACCAATTCTAATTATTTAGCAATGAAGAGAGTCATCTATACCCAGAGAGAGGACTATGGGAAATGAGTGTGGACCACAACATAACATTTTCACTATTTCTGTTATTGTTTGCTTGCATTTTTTTGTTTTCTTTCTCAGGTTTTTTTTTCTTTTTTTCTAGATCTGATTTTTCTTGTGCAGCAAGATAACTGTATAAATATGTATAGATATATTGGATTTAACATATATATTAACATGTATTGGACTACCTGTCATCTAGGAGAAGGGGTGGGAGGAAGGAGAGGGAAATTTGGAACAGAAGGTTTTGCAAGGGTCAATATTGAAAAATTATCCATGTATATGTTTTGTAATAAAAATCTATAATAATAGTAAAAAATAAAAATAAATAAAAATAGGGAACTTTCAAACATTCCTGAAAATAAAAAGACCAGAGATGGAAAAAAATTAATTTTCAAATATAATCCACAAGAGAAACATAAATAGCTTAAAGAGGAAAAGAAAAAAAAAACATGTTATTCAACAAGATTAATTGTCTACATGCCTACGTAGGAAGACAATGTTTGTAGCTCTTGAGAACTGTATCTCTATTAGGGCAATTGGAAAGAGTATAGTATACATAAATATAGTTTATGGGTATCAGTCGACTCTGCTGTGATGATACAAAAAAATAAAGGGTGCGAAAAGGATTGTTCTGGGAGAAGAAGAAAAAGAAAGGCAGGATGGGGTAAATTACATCACCAGAAGAGGTATAAAATACCTATTAGGGTAGACAGAAAAGAGAGGGGGTGATCATTGTTTGAACTTTACTCTGATTGGATCTGTCTCAAAGAAGAATAATATACCCATCCAATTGGCTATAGAAATTTAACTTACCATATGGGAGAAGGAAAGAGAAATGAAAAATGAGGCAGGGTGACAGATAGGAAGGCAGAGTAAGGGAGGTGGTGGTCAGGGAAAAAAATGTGAGGAGGGAAAGGTTGAAACTTGGAAAAACAGTATGACAGGAAATAGAGTTAGTAATCTTAACTGTACATGTGAATGGGATGAATTCTCTCATAAAACAGAATCAGATAGAAGACTACATTAAAAGCTAGAATCCTACGATATGTTGTTTACAAAAAATACACTTGAAGCAGAGAGATATATCAGAGTAAAAGTAAAAGGCTGGTGCAGGATCTATTGTTTCAGCTAAAATAAAAAAATAGTAGGGTTAGCAATCTAGGTCTCAGACAAAGCAAAAGCAAAATTGATCTAATTTTAAAAGATAAGAAAGTAAACTACATTTTGCTAAAAAAGTAATGTAGACAATTAAATAGGAGGACTACTAAACATAAATACACTAAATGGCATAGCATCCAAATTTTTGGAGAAGTTTAGTGAGCTACAGAAAATCATTGGTCAAATTCCTTTTCTTAGAACTAGATAAATCTAACCACAAAATAAACAAGAACATGGTTAAGGAGGTGAATGGATAGTCACAAAAGTTAGATATGATAGACCTCTAGAGAAAACTGAATGAAGATAGAAAGGAATATACCTTTTTATCAGCAGTAGATGGCACCCACAAAAAATTTTACCATGTATTAATTATGGTATAAAAACCAACCAATCAAATGCAAAAAGGAAGAAATATTAAATTATTCTTTTTCAGATCATGAAGCAATAAAAATTCTGTGTAATAAAGAGTCATGGAAAGATTGACTAAAATTAATTGAAAACTAAATAACATCATTTCAAAGAATGAGTGGATCAAACAATGTCATAAAAACAATCAAGAATTTCTTCAAAAATAATATCAATAAGACAACATACTAAAACAATTCTCAGGGAAATTTTTATAATTCTAAATTGCTTGCATGAGTAAAACAGAGAAAGAAGTGATCAATGAATTTACTATGCAACTAAAAAGTTCAGAAAGAATAAATGTAAGATCTATTGAATATCAAATTTAAAATTATTACAACAAAGAAATTAATAAAAATAAAAGTAAGAAAACTATTGAACTAATAAATAAAACTAGATCTGATTTTATGAAGTCAAACAATAAAATGGATAAACCTGCTTAATTTGATAAAATAAAAGGTAAAAGAAAACCAAATTTACAGTATTAAAAAATCAAATGAATAAATTCACCACCAAAGAAGAATTTAATACAGTAATTAGAAGCAATTTTGCCTCCTCTGTATGCCAATAAATCTGACAACCTAATTGAAATGGATAAATGTTTACTTAAATAAAAAATTTCAGTTTAATAGAAACAGAAATAAAATTCTTAAAGAGACCCATTTTCAAAAAAGCAAATGAACAAGCCATCAATGAACTCTCTACCAAAAACAAAATCTCTAGAGCCAAGTGAATTCTGGCAAACTTTAACAAAAAAAATCAATTAATTCTAATACTATATAAAATGTTTGAAATAATAGGCAAAGAAGAATTCCATCCAAATTCTGTTGTGAAAAATATGGTTGTTGATACCTAAACCAGGAAGAGTCAAAACAAAGAAAGAAAATTAAAGACCAATTTCCCTAATTGATGTTGAAACAAAAACAAATTAATAAATAAATAAATTGGCGAAGAGATTATAGCAACTTATCACCAACATAAGGAACTTTGACTGAATAGGATTTATACGGAATGCAAAGTTGCTTCAATTTTAGGAAAACTATCAGCATAATTGACCATATCAATAACAAAAATAAGAGACATCATATGATTATCTCAATAGATGCAGAGAATGCTTTTTGACAAATTATAGCACCCAATCTTGTTAAAAAAAAAAAAAAAAACTAGAGAGTATAGGAATAAATGGAATTTTTCTTAAAATGATAAGTAGAGTCTTTCTAAAACCATCACCAAGCATTATATATAATGGGGATAAGTTAGAACCATTCTATGTAAAGGACAGGAACTTTGGAGAAATATACTGAAGGCTCGGTATTATTGATTTAGTCCTACAACAAGGTGTTAACTCAATGGAATTGGTAAGACAATGGTTATCTAGTTTTACATGTGCTTAGTACTTAATATAGTTCTACAAGATTGACACCTATGATGTACTTGTAATAGAGTATATAAGAGCCAACAAGGACCAGGGTCTCCCATCATCATGGTGATTGGCCTATCCTCCTTCATTTCTCCAGTGAGACTAAGATCCATCTGAAGGCCTCCAGAAAGCTAGGTGGACCCCAGATGAAGGAATCAGACTATGAAGGAGATAATAAAGAATTTGAACTTTATCCCTGGCTATTCTCATGATGATTACTCTGCTGAAATGAAGGCTGGTCCCAAGACCTCCAGAAAGGTAACCAGAAAATTACAGTTCTCAACAAGATCAAGGATGAAATAAGGATGTTCATAATCACCACTATTTTTCAATATTCTCCTAATAGTTTTAGCTTTAGCACTAAGAAAAGAAAAAAGTAACTGGAAATTAGACTAGACAATGAGGAGACAACACTATCACCCTTTGCAGATGATATTATGGTATACTTAGAAAATATTAGAGAATCAAATAAAAATATTTGAAATAGTTAACAATATTAGCTGAAGTAAGGATATAAAGTAAATCATATAAATTTTCAGCATTTATACATATTATCAAAAAAGTCCAGTGGCAAGAGATAGAGAAATTCAATTTTAAATAATTATAGGAATATTTAATATTTGGGAGTCTACCTGGTAAGTCACACCCAAGAACTATATGAACACAACTAGAAAATACTTTTCATACAAATAAAATCATTGATCTAAACAACTGGAAAAATATCAATTGCTCATGGGTAATACAAACTAAAATAATAAAAATGACAATTCTACTTAAATTATATTACTTATTCAGTACCATATCAATCAAAGTGCCAAAAACTATTTTATAGTGCTAGAAAAAAATGACAAAGCTCATCTGGAAGAAATAAAAGTCAAGACTATCAAAGGAATTATTGGAAAAAATTGCAAAAAAAGATAGCAAAGTCATATTACAAGATAGTAATCATCAAAACTATTTGGTACTCGTTAAGAAATAGAGTAGTGGATAAGTAGAATAAGTTAAGCATACAGAATACAGTGACATTTCATCTACTGTTGAATCAGTTGATTCATCTACTGTTGAAACAGAATCTACTATTTCATAAATCCAAAGACTCCATTTCTGGGATAAGAACTCACTATTTCACAAAATCTCCTGGGAAAACTAGAAAATAGAATGGCAGAAACTGGGCATAAAGCAGCATTCATACCATATACCAGAATAAGGTCAAAATGGATACATGATTAAAACATAAATGGTGATACCATTATGTTATTAATTAACATTAAATTAAATTAAAAGTGCAAAGAATACTTTGCCTGTCAGATCTATAGAGAAGGAAAGAATGTGTGACCAAACCAGAGATGGAGATGGAATAATTATGAAATGTGAAATGGATAATTCTGATGATTATAAATTGATTACAAAGTTAATTGTTCAGGTTTAGTACAAATAAAAGCAATCTAGCCAAGATTAGAAAGGAAGCAGAAATCTGAGAAACACAATTAGTGTTTCTGATATAACTCTGTGATACCACCTCACACATCAGATTGACTAATCTGACAGGAAAGAAATATGACTAGTGTTGCAGAAGATGTGGGAAGATTGGAAGATTAATGCATTGCTGGTGAAGTTGTGAATTGATCCAACCATCCAACAAAGCAATTTGGAACAATAACTGTACATACTCTTTGATACAGCAATATCACTACCAGGTCTGAATCATTAAAAGGGGGAAAGACCAGCATGAACAAAAATACTTGAAGCAGCTCTTTTTGTTATGGCAAAAAACTGGAAATTGTGGTGATACCTATCAATTGAGGAATGGCTTTTCAATTGTGGTAAATTAATGTAATGGAATGCCACTGTTCTCCAAGAAATGAAAGTAGACAGATTTCAGAAAAAATATGGAAGACTTACATGAACTGATACTGAGTGAAGTGAGCAGAACCGGGGAACATTATACATGGTAACAGCAATACTATGCAATGATCAAATATAATAGACAACTCTTCTCAGCAATATGATGATCCAAAGAAATTCCAAATTATCCATGATGGAAAATGCTATCCACATAAAAAGAAAAAAAAATCTATGGAATCTGAATGCAAATTAAAGCATAGTGTTTTCATTCTTTTGTTGTTATTTACTTGTTCATGATTGTTATCCTTTTTGTTTTGATTCTGCTTTCACAACATGACTAATGTGGGAATATGTTTACAATTATTGTACATGTAAAGTAAAATAAAACAAAAAAGTGGGGGGAATAGTAAGTTTATGAACAAATCTTATCCAAATGATTAAACTCATCCCAGTAAAGCAATACGAAAGCTTCATGGAAAGTATTATAAAACAACTGCCTTTAGACCCAAAAATCATCTTGTCTAGTTTTCTCTCTCTTCCATATCAACTTCAAAAAATTTTCCCTTCACTGTTTAAAAAAACAAGAACACGAATTTCAGTCCCACATATACCCAATTAAAATAAAGATAAATCTTTCCTCAGAGTACAAAGCACAAGCCCCTGTGAAGAGGAAAGAAAAAAGCATTTGTTAAAGCTCCTCCTACTATATGTCAGCACAATGGGAAAAACATTTCAAAAACCATCTCATCTGATCCTCATACCCGCACAGGAAAGTAAAAGCTACCATAATTCTCATTGCACAGTTGAGGAAATTCAACTATGAGGAAAAGAGAAGTGACTTGTCCAGGTACATGTAGCTTATAAATTTCTGAGATCAAATTTGAACTCAGAACTCTTCAAAAGAAAATAAAAAATGTATTAGTATTTGATGACTCTCCTTTGAGGGATACTGTGATAATCCTATCAATATAGAAATAACTAAAATGAAAAAGTGATAGAAATGTACATGTGGGACATGATAGCTTATCTTCAAACAATCATAAAACCAGACTGCTACTCACTTTAAGTAATTGATAAGAAGAGTTGTCCTAAATGACATTTTTAAATTATTAAACATTGTCTTATGTGACTACTATGCATATCTTAGGATTTGAGGTTAATCTAATATATAAAATTAAATCCACAGAAGTAAATCTAAGTTTTGGAAAAGCCTTTGATTGCAATTTGATTCATTTATTTCTCATTGTAAATTGAAGTCACAAGCAATACCCTCAGTAGAGAGATTTCCATTTTTAGTGCAAGAAATATTTGTACTAAACATAATTTATTGTAATCCCTTTTTTCTTGCATATCAAAATAATAGTTTCTTTTGAAACTATTGAAATATACTTTGAACTATAACTGCTTATAATGTCAAAATTTGCAGCTAAAGATTTGACTTATTTCTCTTATATTTTTTGTTAGTAAAAATCCTTACTAAGCCAACTAAGCCAAGGTAGTTTGTTCAATTCAGGGTCTGATTGATTGTTTTGTTGATCATCATCTATATCCTGGGATGGATAAAATGTTAATTATGAAGTTTAAATTTATAAGATGTTGTACAAATATTTGGCAAGGATAAATGGGGATATCATCTAGTTGTTAAACATTTACCAGCACATCATTGCATACAGTTGCCAGGTCAGTTGTCATAGGGAATATTATGTAGGTAATAGGAACAATACAGTAAAAAGAAATAATAATTCAAAGGTGACAGTATCTAAGAAAAAGGGCAGAAACAAGATTCCTTATTCAGATATTTATACACAAATACTCAAAATGCAGATAACAAAATGGCCTAAAGAGATAGATACCAAAAAGTACAATTTACCACCCCACTTTCACTGAGACATGGCAATCTGATTTATGACCAGAATATAGTTGCAAGAATCATGTGCCTTATTCATAAAGAAAATAGTAAATGAAAAGGATTATAAGTTATCATTCACAGAATCAAAGAATGTTAGAATTATAAGGCACCTAAAGGTGATTTTGGCAAAATACCCTAATTTCAAAGATGAAGAAACTGAAGTCCAGAAGGCAAAGCAGTTTGCCCCACATAACACTAGAAGTTAGTGACAGAAAGAATATTTAAATGCAGATCTCCTTGACTTTCAGCCCAGTGTTATTTGTTTTCTTGTTTTAAGCATAAATTTAAGAACTATCAACATAAATATTCATATAATGCTAAAAAAAATAAAACCACACATAAAATAATAAAAAAAAATTATGCCTTCCATGATAACCAAATAGGATCAAACAGCACATAGGAAGCATTTTTATATAATAACCTCTTCTGGATTAGTCTGAAACTTTGCCACCATACTTGGTTTTGTCTTAAGCTTTTATGTCATACTGTCATATAATATCATATGACATTAATATATATGCCAACTAAGTTTACTGATCTTCCTTTGTATCACTTTGTAAGGTCTTTATATATTTAATCATATTTGTAGCTTTTTATAATGCCCTAATATTACAATTATTTGGTAATAAATAATTAAACCTGTCTTGATTTTTCTTTTTTCATGATCATTTGGAGAATTTGGACAGCTTCTTGTGTTTATTAAGGATTTCTAATTTATCCACAAATTTTCTGTTCATATTTTTTGACTATCTCTCCATTGGCACAAACAGGTTTCTTTTATGTTCTTGGTGTCAGACCCTTATCCCTTACAATTACTGCCAAATATTTCATTCTATTTGTGAAAGATAGGAGGGTTTTAGTAGCATGTAAGCTTAAGAATAATCTCATGCTGTATCAATAGAAATCTACTATTCAGAATGACAGAAGTAATAGTACAACTGTTTTCTACTCTGGTCATATGTCTTTAGTATTATGTCTGACTTTGGATGCTAACAATAATAAAATAAGGTAAATTTAAAAAAAGAATCACTAGGATGTTGAGAGAATCCACTATCTGAAGTCTTTTCTTTAGCTCAGGTTGCCACAGTTTCAAATGAATTAGTTAAAGGAATTGAGGAAGCAACTTGAATGAGGGAAGACTGGGGAGATATGACAGCTTTCTTTAAATGTTTAAAAAGCTGTCATACAGAAGATCATACAGAAGACAAATTAGATACTTTCTGCTTGAGCCCAAAGGAGAGAAATAGGAGTTATCACTTTTGTTGTTTAGTTAGGTATGACTCTATGAGACCCTGGCTTTGTTCATGGAGCTTTCTTGGCAAAGATACTGGAGTAGTTTACACTTCCTTTTCTAGTATGTCCCTTTTTCAAAGATGAGCAACTGAAGCAATTAAGGGTTAAATGAGTTGCCCAGAGTCACAACTAACAGATATTTGAAATTAGTTTTAAACTCAAGTCTTCCCAAATCTATGCTCATTTCTATCTACTGTTCTACTTCACCATCCCAGAAACTATGGATAAAAGTGGCAAAGGTTTGATTTCAGAAAAAAAAAAACTTCCTAACAATTAGAGCTACTAAAAAGAAAATGACCTGTCTTGGTAGGTAGTGAATTTCATCTCACATGGCATCTTTAAACAAAGGCTAAATAACCATGAAAGATATATAGAGACCCTCTTTCCAACGTGGATTAAATTCAGTGACTTCTGAGGTTCTTTCTAGTTCTGATGTGTTTTGTTTTGTTTTGTTTTGTTTTATTTTTCAGAGATTAAGATAATACATAGTCTAGTAGAATCAAAGAACCTGGGTTTCAATCTTCCTCTGATGCCTATTTTCTGTGTGACCTTCAGCAAGTCTTTTAATTCAGAAGCCTCTACTAAACACTTACTTTGTGCCAGGCACAGGGCACTGGGAATACAAAAAAAAAAGTGAAATGCAACACACACACACACACACACACACACACACACACACACACACACACACACACACACCTTCTTTGGATTTAAGTTTTCTTAATTTTAAATGGAAGGTTTGGACTAAATGGTGTCTGAGATCCTTCCCTCCCTAGATCTAGGGTAATGTGGTAACAAGGTTTCACCTGGAGAAGGTAGATTTAGAGGGATTATTACTTGGTATCTACTTGAATGCAAGTAGTTTTGCCCTTTATTCTCAAAGAGGACCATAACATGGATTGAATTTAAGTAAAGGAGGGCTGTGTACAGTTATCAGCCTCGCTTTCTCCTCCAGAGCCATTTGGATCCACTAGCAAGATATAGATGAAGACAACTGGAGATGGCCCTAGATGCTGTGTGGTATGAAAATAGAAATTAGCACTCTCCTTGACCAGCAAATAAGAACACTTCAAGGATTTCATTTTAAGAAAATTTGTTTTGATTTGAACTTCATCTTTACCTCCTTTATATCTGTGAATCTTTTGGTCAGGAAATTGGGTTGTCGAACATGATTCAAAATATAATAATGTGCCATAGTTGCTCCAGAGATTGTAAGTGATTGAAGATAAGATAATTTCATGACTTCCCACACATTATTATAATATTTCAAAGGATGTTATCTCATTAGTATGAATATTCAGTCCAGCAATGTGGTGCACTAGAAAGAATGTTGGATTTAAATTCAAAGGACCCATGTTCAAATTGTGGTTTTGCTGATTCCTGATCTTGAAACCCTATGCATATCACTTCACTTCTCTCTTAGTTTCTTCAGATGGAAAATGAGAAGATTTGACTAGATCATTTAAGTTGTTATTGTGGTGATGGTGTGTTATTGTTATTTGTCCTTAGGTCTCAAAAAGGAACGTGACATTGGGGAGGTTCTGCCATTATACACAAGTGAGTTAGATTTAAATGAGGGTGGGCTGTGAGTCACCATCCTCATTTTTTCCTCCCAAACCATCTGGATCCAGGGGCTAAATATAGCCTGGGACAACTAGAGATAGCCCTGGACAACTAGAGATAGCCCTTAATTTAAGTGGGAGATTTTGGCCTTTTTAAGCTAAGGTCTTTAACAAATCTCAATTTGACTGAGGCCATATCCATTCAGTGATTAAGATTAAGTAAGAGATAAATGTGGCAAAAAATGGTCTCCTTACCTGATCAAAAAAATCATTTTTTTAGGAAGACCCTCAGAGTTTCTGATTAAAACAGAAACGATAGCTATTTACATTCATTTTGAGCAATCTGGATCCAAACAAAGACCAAGTTGACTCTTGGCCTGGGACCTTTTCTATCCAATTAATGGTAGTCAGAGTGATTTGAGTTTAAGACATGGTCCTTGAAAAAGAAATCTTGTCCATAAACCCCAAGGTTGCAATAGCCCTTCTAATACTAGATTAAGAATCTAATCAAAAACCACCCATGCTTACTCATCCTGAAGTTTTCTTGCCTATACTCTTTCATAAGTCTTCCACAGATGATATATGTAACATGCTGAGTCTTCCTCTAGGTCAAGGATCCTTAACTTGAGTTTCATGAACTTGTGTTCTTTCTAATATTTTCATAATTATATTTTAATATAATTGATTACTTTCATGATCTTATGTATTTTATTTTATGCATTTAAAATTATGATTCTGAAAAAAGCTTCATAGTCTTTGCCAGACCACCAAGGAATTTCATGATACAAAAAAGGTTAAGAATGCTTTCCATAGATTTTACACACATAGCCATATGTATTTATACATAAATATATGTAAATATATCTGGATATGAATAGCATTTATGTTATATATGCGTATAAAACAAATATCACATTGTGTTTTAATACCTAACATAATAATATACATCTGTTTTGTGTGTTATCTTATATGTTGAAATAAAATGTCATGTAAGTGTTTTGATTTTGTAATTGTAGGAAGCTGCTAATTAAGAATTTCCTAAACTTTGCATATAGGAACCTCCTTTGCAATTTATAAGTTTTGAGAGTTACCTAGAACACTGAGAATTTAAGTGACTTGGCCAAGCTCACACTGCTAGTATGTGTCTGAGTCAGAATTTGAACCTAGATCACCCTGATACCCAGACCATATATTTTCTATCTACAGCTGGTGGCAGAGCGAATTGAATGCTCATTCAGAAGACCTCAGTTCAAATCTGGCTTAGATAAATATGTCTTTGGGCAAATCTCTTAACTTCTCTTTATCTCAGTTTCAACAATTCTAAAATAGATTATTAGTAAATTATTACCTTGCCAGGTTATTTGTGAGGATCAAATTAAATATTTCTTTAAAAGCACTTAACACAGACCTTGCCACATATTAAAGTTCATTTCTTTCCTTTCCCCACTATAATAGCTTCCTTTTCTTCCCAAATAAAACACCTTTTATTCTCAGGATTGAGTATCCGATGTTCTATGTCACCATAAAGAACTTTTGCTTAAAAGTAATCTTTGAATATCTACTGGAACAACAAGTGTTTAGACTCACTTAATAGACTGTTATCTCTTTTTCAGTTCATAACTATGAGCTGAAATTATACATTTTAAATAGAGAAACAGGATAGCATGAATTCTGTCATTTAAAATATCTAACCTTAATCCAAAACACTGAGTACCCTGAAAGTACTATAATGAAAAGCTTTAGAGATTAATTTCCTTATAGCAACTTGCCCAATAAATTCATTACTGAATCCTTTGTTGCTCTTTGTGATTATGGGTAAGAGTTCTTGGTGCAATGTTGTTGGTTAATTGGAGATTTTCTTTAAAAGTATGCAAGACAACCAGCAAATAGTGCATTTATGTATGTAATAGAAATGGTTAGTCATATATCATTAAGACACTCCAGGGCATGTTTTATTGGTTCATTAATACAGTACATGCCTCAGGTGCATTCAACCACTTGAGGCATATATTAATGGACCAATAAAATGTGCTGGGGAATGCCTTAATGCTACTCTAATATGGCTAAGTTTAAATTAATTTTTTTAGGCTTATCCTTTTAAAAATCATTTTCCTTTCTTAGAAAGATATATTCTATTACATGGGGGAAAAGTTCATAGTGACAGAATAAGAGGAAGGAAGGTAATAGAAAAATCTTTTTAATTCCATTAATTTACTTAAATGTTTAACTCTTTCCTATATTTATTGTTTTAATTTCTATTTATTTAATTTCCATTCGCCTCTCTCTGCCCTTGTACCTTCTCCAGATGTCACCCTAAACCCAGCTGCTTATAAAACTCTGTGGGGAATAAGTAGACCAGAACAATTATTGTTCATATCTTTTTGAATGTCCCATACTACACTTCATATTCTACAACCAAAACCAACCAATGCCAAAGGAAAACAACTTTCCCTTCATTCTGACATAGTCACAAGAAAACACTATGCTGGGAACTGGAAATACAAAACTAAAAAACAAAAATAAAAGTAGTCCTTATTTTCCAGGAGATCATATTAAATTGGAAAGCATATAGTCAAATAAAAATTAAGCAGGGGTAGCTAGAGATAGAGATATTTTATAAATATATATATAGATAGATATAACTATATATATATATACCTATATAAAACACACATGTACCTATGTTTAATTATATATACATATATGTATGCATTTGTCTGTTTAAATACATGCATAAGCATATATATGCTTATGCATGTATTGAAACACACACACACACACACACATATATATATATATATATATATACATAGAGAGAGAGAGAGAGAGAGAGAGAGAGAGAGAGAGAGAGAGAGAGAGAGAGACTGGTCATGGCTGTTTTATCACTATCTGTGAATTTGCAGATGAATTGCAAAAAAGCCGTTAAAAGTATAACCAACAAAAGTTTTCCATTTAAGTGGTATTTAAAAAGTTACTCTTAGACTTCCCAAATGGGAATGATCATGATAATCTGATGTCATTTGTAAATGAAGATTTCTCAGAGGCCAAGATACCTGAACCCAGCTTTGAATAATGGATATGATTTGTATAACTGGAAAAGAAAAAAGATAAAATAACATGAGCAAAGGCTAAAATAGACAATACACAAGAAACATTTAATTTTCTGCTTTTCATTTCATATTAGAGAAACAGTCTCTAAGATATATATATATATATATATATATATATATATTTTTTTTTTTTTTTTAAGATCAAGATGTTGCCCATGTTTAAATATGGTGTCCTTCATAAAGAACAGATATTGTCTGTGTTACTTGCCTAGAAATGTCCATTTTGGAATAGCTGCCTAGTTTAGTTTCTGTTCATATAAAATGTTTTAAAAATATATTCTACACTCAATTTTGAAGGTAATGCCTACAGGAAAATATTTGTTAATTTTTATTTTTAAATTCAAGTTGGAGGGCCCCAGATTATTCATATTTTTATCTTCATGCTTCAAATTATCAAATGATTTCTACTTTAAGGCCACAAGTTCTTAAAAGTTCTTCACAGATTTGAACTGACAACCTATCTTTAATTTTTCCTAGGGCATCCTGGAGTAGATCAATAAAGACTAGTAAAGAACACATAGGAGTCCTGAAATCAAAAAGTTTGAAAACATCTGATACAGGGAATAAAGTGGAGGAACTAGACTCAGGAAGAACTGGATGCAAATCCTACTTTTGTTATTTCTAAGCTGAGTAACCATAGGTAAGTATTTAGCTTTTCTGACTTTCAGTTTGATCATCTATTTCTAACAAGGTTAAAAATACTTGTAATAGCTACCTTATGTTGTTCTGTAACTCAAATTGAATAATATAGGTGATTGTGGTTAAAGGGAAGAATGCTGGATTTGCAAAGAGATGACCTGATTTCAAATCTCTGTTCTGCCACTTACTACTTATATGACCTTAAATAAGTAATTTTGGCCTCTGGAACTCAGTTTTCTCATCTTTGCAGTTAAAGAATTTGACTTAATGACCCTAAAAAAATCCCTTCCTAATCTAAATCTATCATCCCATAATTAACTCTGTTATGTGATTCTAATAATAAAGATATCAATTTACCTGAACTCTTCCAAAATTTCTCTGTGTTGGGGGGAGAGGAGAGGAAGAGAAAGGAACTTGAAATTTACAGATCAATACTATATCAACTAACCATAGCATCTCTTTATTTAAGGCAAGATTTACTGTTACTATTAAATATTTCCTACTTGAATAGAATGAAGTACTCTAAGAGCATTTACTAAACACACCTCAGAATAAAGTACATAAAGGACAAGCAAGAAGTCACCAGTTTGATGGTGAGAGGAATTTTGTCCTAAGTGAAGAAGATACTTCATAGATAACATAAGCTGTAAATAAGAATTTCAAGGGTCAGATAAAAAAAGATAACTCCAAAATAATGGAATAGATGCAAGGTTGTATAAGTAGTGATAAAAAAAAAATAAACCTTTCTTTTGTCCAACCTCAATTATAACAACAAAATATGTGGTTTCTACGTTTGTTCAATTGTTTCAGTAATATCTGACATTTTCTGTTATCCCATTTGTAAGTTTTCTTGGCAAAGATACTGAAGTGGTTTGCTATTTCCTTCTCCAGATGAAAAAATTTTACATATGAAGAAATTAAAGAATATAGTGATTTGCCCTGGGTCACACAACTAGTAAGTGTCTGAGGCTGAATTTTAACTCAAGTATTTCTGACCCCATGGCCAGGCATTCTATCTCTTGAGTTACCTACCTATCCCATGTTTTCTAATACAGTACTTAATTTCAGAGCATAATGTTACTCAGGCACATGATTCTTTGATTTTTTTTTTCATAGAACAGGAACTTATGTTCATACTTAGGTGTTGTCTTTAATTCTATTAAATCGAACGAACAAGCATTTTTAAAGTACCCACTATGTATAAGATATTATTTTAGCCACTAGAAATACAAAGACAAAAATGAAACACAATATCTTCCCTCAAGGAGTATCCTTTTACTGAGGCATACAATATATATACAGAGAAGTAAATACAAGAAAGATAATTTGCAGAAGAAGAAGAACTGACAAAAAAAAATGGATCAGAGAGATGAAATAAAGGCAAGTCCCTGAGGAAGCAAAGGATTCTAAGAATGGAGAGTTATGAGAAGATTTCTGGCAAAAATGGAGAACAATTTGGCTAAAAGTCCACAAGGCAGATTGCCAGTTATGATAGAGAGCAACTGAGTTCCTTAATCTTACCTTTCTGTCTTTAATCATATAAAAGATACTTTAACAGGTTACAATATCCAAGTATGGTTTCAGATAGCTGTCTAGATATTAGAACAGTCACTGGCATGTAGCAGACATTTAATGAAAATCAGTTGTCATTTTCTAAATGACAGTTACAAAAAGTTTCAGGTAAATTCATTTTTAAAAAGTGATCCTTTGCTTGCATTTTGTTTTCTTTCTCAGGTATTTTTTTTCCTTCTTGATGTGATTTTTTTCTTCTGCAGCAAGAAACTGTATAGATATGTGTAAATATATTGGATTTAACATATATTTTAAGATATTTAACATGTATTCAACTACCTGCCATCTAGGGGAGGGGATGGAGGGAAGGAAGGAAAAATTTGAAATGGAAAGTTTTGTAAGGATCAAGGTTGAAAAATTACCCATGCATGTGTTTTGTAAATAAAAAAAGCTTTAATAAAATAAAAAGTGATCTTTAGCATCATTATCCAATTCTGACTAGATGCTAGTTTGTTTGTTTGTTTGTTTTTTGGGGGGGTTGTTTGTTTTTCTGGTACATTGAAAAACCTTCTAAAAAGGAAAACAAATCTGCCAAATTTACTTAAAGCCATCAAAAAAAAGTTCCTGCTATTTTTTAAATATCAGAATAACTTGAACCAGTGTTGATGGGTTAAAACATCTTCACATATAATTTGCAAGTTTGATAAATGTTTGTCTTCCTAACTAAGGAACTAAATTTATTTCTACTTCAAGAGGGAAAATAGGATACTTATCCTAGAAATTATCTGAATTGTTCAGTATACAAGTGAAGCTCATTGACAGACACCTAGCAGATAATGAAAACTATTTCATAATCCAGATGAATTCTAACTAAATGAAGCATAACAGAATGAATATGACTTCCTACTCTTGACTTCTGTGGCTCTGAAGAGATCTAGCCAAGAACAGCATTTCTTGTGGAATCACTTGAATTCACATTAGATTTATCTCACCCTATAAAAGCACAATTCATTAAACAGACTGATAAAACTAGTCTGTTTAAACTAAGGCAATTTTATCACAGTCATTTCAATTATTTAAGACTGCTTTTTAAACTCACTACTTAAAGCTTTCTTTTGACAAGTATTCCTTTAAATAAATGAGTTGTAATTTAAAGAAAGGAAGAAAAAAGATCCAGGTCTATTGCAATATATGCAATTAGCCTATAGGGAGATGTTTTTTAAAATACAAAAACTAACTTTTATAAGAAAGATAAAATGAAAGCAAGCAACAGAGTTCTTCAAAGCCATTTTCCATCAGAAATGAGCAGAAAGTAACCTAATGGCATGATTCTGATTTCATATTGGTTTGATGAAGTAATTCTCTGTTTGACTTGCCTTATACTAGCAAATAAGTTAAGCAAACATGTCAATAAATCAAAATGTTAAGAAAGGTTTTTATCTTAAAGCTAATTTTTTTTAAGAAATGGGGAAATTGTTTCAATTTTCCATTTTCATTTCATAAGTTCCCTAGTATTAGAGTTATTCCTATGCATTTTCTATTGCACCTACTTAGTTACAAAAGTTCCATTTTCAAATCTAGACCATGTCATCTTTTTCTTTCTATCTCTCTCCAAAAATGAGTCAGTGCCATCAACAGAGTAGGGAATTATTTGTTGAATTAACAAATTGCTTATATTAAGAAATCAAATGAATTACTGTGAAGCATGAAACATTCATCAAAGTGATTTCATCTGGAAATTAAATGAATATATATTATCAAAGAGTATCAAATTGCCCAAAGAAAATGAGTAAACAATCAACAATCAGAAGATGGCGGAGAAGAAACACACGACTCTGTGAACGTCCTCACTCCCTCACAACCAATTAGATAAATTAAGTCTCAGAATTAGCCCAGGACTGACAGATACCACAAGGACTGGAAGCAGGACTTACCAGCTGAAGAGAATCTGGAGTTTCAACAGGAAAGGTCAGTTCCCAGGGGAGGAAGAAGAGAGGCCAGCACAGACGGCTGGGTGCTCGCATACTGCGCCCATTGCTCTGGGAAGGGCTGTGGGATCAGAGAAGCCACTGAGGTAAAGGAATCTGGCACAGGCTGTTAGCTCTTCTCTGCTAATTATTTAGCAGTTCAGAAGAGAAAGCCAAAATATTTTAAAACTCAGATTAGATTTTCTCCGGACCCTGGAGGTGACTCAGCAGATCTCGGCACTAGGGGGTGTGGCCTCAGCTACCTCCTGAGAATAGTTAAGAGATTGACAAGTGGGTGGATACGGCCCAAGGCAACACACGCTGCCTAGCTTAGCTGGAGGGAGTGGAACTCAGCTCCAGGAAGTCCCAGAGAAGCAGAACCTTTGAACTAGGGACCGTGGTTTCTGGCAGACACTTCCAGTTTGAGCACAGGGGCTTTTCACGTCACCTGCTGCAGACATCCACTCCCCACCCGGACACATAGGCTGGGCTTTGTGCTGTCTTTACTATTCAACGCCCTGGAAGCACAGTAGTGCTAATCACCTCTGAGGCACCTCCAGGGAGGGGGTGGGGAACTCTCTCCCAGAGCTACATCTTAGCTCAGGCGCAGGAGCCGCTGCATCCATCCGGTCTGGGAGGAAGCTGGTAAAGAAGTAAATAAATAATTTCCTACCCCAGGGACAAACCCCAAAATATTTTTTAAGTATGAACAAAAAGCCAAGAAAAACCATAGATTCCTTCAATACAGAGAAAGAGCGGGTATCCAACCCCGAGGAAGTTAACAGCAGAGAGTCAGCAGATAACAACCTAAAGGGGAACGATTCCTGCCCCCCATCACATAACTCTCCCCTAGAAGAAACTCTTAAAAAATTAAGGGAGATTGAAGAAAAATGGGGAAAGGAAAGGGAAGCTATGATAGAGAATAACAACGTCCTGAAATTGGAGTTGGAAAAAATAAAGAATTCACAGGAGATGCAGGGAAACAAAATTTATGAATTAGAAAAGGTTAAAAAAACACAGGAAAGTAGGATTTCTGAATTGGAAAAGATAAAAAAATCTCAAGAAAATAGAATTTCTGAATTGGAAAAATAAAATAATTCTCAAAAAAAAAATTAGGGAAATGGAAAAAAATTCAATAGAGCAAAATAATTCGTTTAAAAACGAAATTGGGCATTTACAAAAAGAACTAAAAACTGTGAAAGAAGAAAATAACTCCTTAAAAGTCAGGATGGAACAAATAGAAATGAATGATTCACAGAGAACCCAAGAATCAGTCAAACAAAACAAAAAAAAATGAGAAGCTGGAGAACAACGTCAAATACTTACTGGGAAAATCTATAGACCTGGAAAATAGATCTAGGAGAGATAATCTGCGGATTATTGGACTTCCAGAAAACTATGACCAAAAAAAGAGCCTAGATTCTATTTTACAGGAAATTATCAAAGAGAACTGTCCAGAGATAATAGAAACAGAAGGGAAAGTAGATGTGGAAAGAATTCATCGAACTCCTTCTGAAATAGACCCTAAAAAAAGAACACCACGGAATATAGTGGCTAAGCTGCAGAATTACCACACAAAGGAGAAAATCCTGCAAGCAGCTAGAAAAAAACAATTTAAATACCAAGGTGCCACAATAAGGGTCACCCAAGATCTGGCTGCCTCTACATTAAAAGATAGAAGGGCCTGGAACCTGATACTACGCAAGGCAAAAGATCAAGGACTGCAACCAAGAATGAACTACCCAGCTAAGTTTAGCATCTTTTTCCATGGAAGAAGATGGTCATTCAATGAAACAGAGGAATTCTATATGTTTCTAAGAAAAAAACCAGACTTAAACAAAAAATTTGATCTACATCCACAAGACTGAAGAGAAACAGAAAAAGGTACACAGAACCCTTGAGAACTGTAACTCTGTTGTGGGTATATAAAAAGTACTCAAGGATAATTTTATTTTACTGATATAAAAGAAAAAAAGGGGGGGGTGTAGTAAAGGGAAGGAGGTCGGTTCAGAAAAAGGGGAAGGAATGATAAAAAGAGGGAAACTACATCCCAGGAAGAGGCATAGAAAATACACCATATCTGAGGGAACTTAGTGAGGGGGAAAATCATTGTGTGAATCTTACTCTCATCAGGAGAGGCTCAAAGAGTAAATAATTAACATATTTGTTTTTCAGAGAATTTTCTCTCACCTCATTAAAAGGGGGGAGAGGAAAAGGGAAAAGGAAAAGGAGAATAAGTGAAGGGACTTGGAGGGAGGGGGGAGGGATACTAAAAAAAAAAAAAAGGGAGGGTTGCTCGTCACAAGGGGGGTCTGTAAATTAACTATCGGGGAGGGGGATCAGGGGGGTCAAGGGGAAAAGCATAATCTGGGGATAATATGATGGCAGGAAATACAGAATTAGTAATTTTAACTGTAAATGTAAATGGGATGAACGATCCCATCAAACGGAGACGGATAGCAGATTGGATCAAAAAGCAGAACCCTACAATATGTTGTCTACAGGAAACACACTTAAAGCAGGGAGATACATACAGAGTAAAGGTAAAAGGTTGGAACAGAGCCTATTATGCTTCAGGTAAAGCCAAAAAAGCAGGGGTAGCTATCCTTATCTCAGATCAAGCAAAAGCAGAAGTAGATCTCGTTAAAAAAGATAAGGAAGGAAACTATATCCTGCTGAAAGGTAGCATAAATAATGAAGCCATATCAATACTAAACATATATGCACCAAATGGTATAGCATCTAACTTTCTAAAGGAAAAGTTAAGAGAATTGCAAGAAGAAATAGACAGTAAAACTATAATAGTGGGAGATATCAACCTTGCACTCTCAGATTTAGACAAATCAAACCACAAAACAAACAAGAAAGAAATTAAAAAAGTAAATAGAACATTAGAAAAACTAGGTATGATAGACCTTTGGAGAAAACTGAATGGCAATAGAAAGGAATATACTTTCTTCTCAGCAGTTCATGGATCCTATACAAAAATTGACCATATATTAGGACATAAAGATCTCAAAATTAAATGTAGGAAGGCAGAAATAATAAATGCCTTCTTCTCAGATCACAATGCAATAAAAGCTACATTCAGTAAAAAGTTAGGGGTAAATAGACCAAAAAGTAATTGGAAACTGAATAATCTCATCTTAAAGAATGACTGGGTGAAAGAGCAAATTATAGAAACAATTAACAATTTCACCCAAGATAATGACAATGATGAGACATCATACCAAAATCTTTGGGATGCAGCTAAAGCAGTAATAAGGGGAAATTTTATATCTTTAGAGGCTTATTTGAAGAAAATAGAGAAAGAGAAGATTAACGAATTGGGCTTACAACTTAAAAGGCTAGAAAAAGACCAAATTATAAACCCCCAACCAAAAATTAAACTTGAAATACAAAAATTAAAAGGAGAAATCAATAATATTGAAAGTAAAAAATCTATTGAATTAATAAATAAAACCAAGAGTTGGTTTTATGAAAAAGCCAATAAAATAGATAAACCTTTGGTAAATTTGATCAAAAAAAAAAAAGAAAGAGGAAAATCAAATTGATAGTCTTACAAATGAAAAGGGGGATCTTTCCACCAATGAAGAGGAAATTAGAGAAATAATAAGGAGTTACTTTGCCCAACTTTATGCCAATAAATTTGATAACTTAAGTGAAATGGATGACTTCCTCCAAAAATATAGGCTCCCTAGATTAACAGAGGAGGAGATAAATTGCTTAAATAGTCCCATTTCAGAAAAAGAAATAGAACAAGCTATTAATCAACTCCCCAGGAAAAAATCCCCAGGGCCAGATGGATTCACATGTGAATTCTACCAAACATTTAAAGAACAATTAGCCCCAATGTTATATAAATTATTTGAAAAAATAGGGGATGAAGGAGTCCTACCAAACTCCTTTTATGACACAGACAGGGTACTGATACCTAAACCAGGTAGATCGAAAACTGAGAAAAAAAATTATAGACCAATCTCCTTAATGAATATTGATGCTAAAATCTTAAATAAGATATTAGCAAAAAGACTTCAGAAAATCATCACCAAGATAATACACTATGATCAAGTAGGATTTATTCCAGGAATGCAGGGCTGGTTTAATATTAGGAAAACTATTAATATAATTGACCATATTAATAATCAAATTAATAAGAACCATATGATCATCTCAATAGATGCAGAAAAAGCATTTGACAAAATCCAACATCCATTCCCACTAAAAACTCTTGAGAGTATAGGAATAAATGGACTATTCCTTAGAATAATCAGGAGCATATATTTAAGACCTTCAGTAAGCATAATATGCAATAGAAATAAACTGCAACCTTTCCCAGTAAGATCAGGAGTGAAACAAGGTTGCCCACTATCACCATTACTATTCAATATAGTACTAGAAACGCTAGCCTCGGCAATAAGAGCCGAGAAAGAGATTCAAGGAATTAGAGTAGGAAATGAGGAAATTAAAGTATCACTTTTTGCAGATGACATGATGGTATACTTAGAGAACCCCAAAGACTCTGCTAAAAAGCTACTAGAAATAATTCAAAATTTCAGCAAAGTGGCAGGATACAAAATAAATCCACATAAATCCTCGGCATTTTTATATATCACTAACAAAATGCAACAGCAAGAGATACAAAGAGAAATTCCATTCCAAACAAATGTTGAGAGTATAAAATATTTGGGAATCCATCTACCAAAGAAAAGTCAGGAATTATATGAGAAAAATTACCAAACACTTGCCACAAAAATAAAATCAGATTTAAATAATTGGAAAGACATTCAATGCTCTTGGATAGGCCGAGCGAATATAATAAAGATGACAATACTCCCCAAACTAATCTATTTATTTAGTGCTATACCAATCAGACTCCCAAGAAACTACTTCAATGACCTAGAAAAAATAACAACAAAATTCATATGGAAGAATAAAAGGTCGAGAATTGCAAGGGAACTAATGAAAAAAAACTCAGAGGAAGGTGGTCTAAGTGTACCTGATCTAAAGCTATATTATATAGCAGCAGTCACCAAAACCATTTGGTATTGGCTAAGAAATAGACCGGTAGATCAGTGGAACAGATTAGATACAAAGGACAAAAAAGGGTACATCTATAGCAATCTAATCTTTGACAAACCCAAAGATTCCAACATTAGGGATAAAAATTCATTATTCGGAAAAAACTGTTGGGAAAACTGGAAATTAGTATGGCAGAAATTAGATATGGATCCACACTTAACACCATATACCAAGATAAGATCAAAATGGATCCATTATTTAGGCATAAAGAGGGAGATAATAAATAGATTAGAGGAACAGAGGATAATCTACCTCTCAGACTTGTGGAGGAGGAAGGAATTTATGACCAGAGGAGAACTAGAGATCATTATTGATCACAAAATAGAAGATTTTGATTACATCAAACTAAAAAGTTTCTGTACAAAAAATACTAATGCAAACAAGATTAGAAGGGAAGTAACAAATTGGGAAAATATTTTTAAAAACAAAGGTTCTGACAAAGGTCTCATTTCCAAAATATATAGAGAACTGACCATAATTTATAAGAAACCCGAACCATTCTCCAATTGATAAATGGTCAAAGGATATGAACAGACAATTCTCAGAGGAAGAAATTGAAACTATATCCACTCACATGAAAGAGTGTTCCAAATCACTACTGATCAGAGAAATGCAAATTAAGACAATTCTGAGATACCACTACACACCTGTCAGATTGGCTAAGATGACAGGAACAAATAATGATAAATGTTGGAGGGGATGTGGGGAAATTGGGACACTAATACATTGCTGGTGGAGTTGCAAAAGAATCCAGCCATTCTGGAGAGCAATCTGGAATTATGCCCAAAAAGTTATCAAACTGTGCATACCCTTTGACCCAGCAGCGCTACTACTGGGCTTATATCCCAAAGAAATACTAAAGAGCGGAAAGAGACATATATGTGCCAAAATGTTTGTGGCAGCTCTTTTTGTTGTAGCTAGAAACTGGAAGATGAATGGATGTCCATCAGTTGGAGAATGGTTGGGTAAATTGTGGTATATGTAGGTTATGGAATATTATTGCTCTGTAAGAAATGACCAGCAGGAGGAATACAGAGAGGCCTAGAGAGACTTACAGGAACTGATGCTGAGTGAAATGAGCAGAACCAGAAGATCACTGTACACTTCAACAACAATACTGTATGAGGATGTATTCTGATGGAAGTGGAAATCTTCAACATAAAGAAAAGCCAACTCACTTCCAGTTGATCAATGATGGACAGAGGTAGCTACACCCAGAGAAGAAACACTGGGAAGTGAATGTAAATTGTTAACACTAATATCTATCTGCCCAGGTTGCATGTACCTTCGGAATCTAATGTTTATTGTGCCACAAGAAAATGATATTCACACACATGTATTGTACCTAGACTATATTGTAACACATGTAAAGTGTATGGGATTGCCTGTCATCGGGGGGAGGGAATAGAGGGAGGGGGGGTAATTTGGAAAAATGAATACAAGGGATAATATTATAAAAAATATATATATAATAAAAAATTAAAAAAAAAAACAATCAACAATCATATGAAAAAAATGCTTCAAATCACTAAGATTTGAGAGAAAGGAGTCATACCTACCACATTATTAGTAGAGCAATTAATTGCTCCACCCACTCTTAAAAAATGATTTGATTGATCAAGTCTTTGAGCACCAGTTCCACTGAGGCTTGGAGAAGTTAAGTGATTTGCCCATTAGGGTCATTCAGGCAGTAAGTAATAGTTTAGTTCCTAAACCAGGCTTTAGGAATTTCCACATCACTCCTCTAAGCATATATACCAAAGAGTTCAAGGACAAAAGTCTTTTTAATGGGAAAAAAATCTTCATAGCAGTACTTTTGTAGTATGAAAACAATTTATATTAAACTGAAAAAATGGCTGAACAAATACTCCTATCATTGAAATTAAATATTATTGTACCATAAGAAACAATGACTATACGTAATTCAAAGATATGAGAGTAGACTTTCATGTATTAATTCAGAGCAAAGAAAACCCAGTTAATAGGACCATAACATAAATAAAAGCAACACTTGTTGTTTAGTCATGGCTGGCTCCTCATGAGGGAATTTGGGTTTTCTTGGCAAAGACACTGGAGTAATTTGTCATTTACTTTTTTCAGCTCCTTTTACAGGTAAAAACTGAGGCAAACAGGATTAAGTAACTTGGAGTCATAAGTGAATGGGATTAGATTTGAACTCAGGAAGATGTTTTCCTGATTATAGGCCCAACCTTCTATCCATTATCCTATCTAGCTTTCCTAAAGCAACACTAAAGAAGTTAAACTGCCAAATTAAAATTTAGAAAAGATTTTTCTGGGGGGTGTGAGAAAACAAAAATATTAAGCTCAAGAAAAACCTAGTGAGGTAGTGAATAGCGATATTGCACTTAGAGTCAGAAAGATCTGAGTTTATAATTCCCACCTCTGTCACATAAACCCTGGAAGAGTTACTTAACTTTTATATCTCACTATCTCCATTTTTTTAAAATTTAAAACTAAATGTAAAATGAGAAAAAATAGAAAAAGAAATACAGAAAAGGAAAATAAATCAAAACATTGTCATGTGCACAGCAGAACATCAGGTAGGATTCAAAATATGTAAAAATAAATTTCCCTTTTAAGAAAACATATAGAACAATAGAAAAGATTATTTTCATGATTGTCCATCTTTGCTTCTTGATAGATTCTTCTTTTGTTCTTCTATACCTTTTTTACTTAATTCTTTATTACCTCTTTCTTTGGCTCTCCCCACGTCCTCCAAGGAGTCTACAAGTTAAGTACAGATACACACATACAAAAACATACACACATCTATATACATATACATATATGCATACATATACATGTGCGTTTACACATGTCGATGTGCATCTAAAACATATGGGCTGAAATATATGTAAATTATCCTCTTGATTGAATTTTTTTAAGTTTGACTTTGTCTTATATCAGTGATTATAAGCCCTATTTTTTTCCTAATAAATTCTATTCATGATCCTATCCTGTTAACTCTTCTACTTTAATTCTACTCCTTAACCTGCCTTGGGACTACTTAACCTCACCCATGGATTTTTCCTTTATATTCTCCTCACACCCTTTTCCTCTTTCTTTATCCTTTCCCATTAATTTACACAAGTTGTGCTACTATTGTGAATCTATACATTCTTGTGTAATCTACTTTATCCTATTCTCTAGTCTATTTTTATAGATTTTGAAGGGTGCTATATCCTTCAAGGTGTATATATGTATATGTATATATATATATGTATATATATGTATGTGTGTATATATATATATATATATATATATATATATATATATATATATATATATATATATATATATATATACACACATATGTGTGTGTATGTGTGTACTATCCCCTAATTAACCCATTTCCAATGTGAGGAGTTTTTCAGAATTAGCAGTCCTTTTTCCCTTCTAATGTTTCCATGTCAGTTCTTCCTCTGTACCTCATTCATATAGCATAAGTAATAAAATAATAATTATTCCCTTTTTCCTAGTCAATTTTGCTTTACTTAAATAGTTTTGCTTTTTCTAGAAAGTTTCATAGACAGTCTGATCCTACTCAGCTTTGCCTAAATCTTTTTTTTAATTACCAATTTATGATGTCAATCTTAAATATGCAGAGAAAAGCACAAACAAAAAAGTAAAAAAAAAAAAAAAAAAAAAAAAAAAGCACAAACAATTTGCCCTTGTTGAGTCCCTTAAAATTAATCTTTGATGTTGGCTGTTAGATGTTAAATTTTCAAATGAGTTCAGCTTTGGTTGAGACAAAATCCTGAAAATCTGCAAGTTCATTGAATATCTATTTTTTTTCATTCAATATTATAGTTTTTCTATATAGGATAGTTTTGCCACAGGCATAGTTTTTTTGATTGTTGATATACATTATCCTGGGACCTATGGTCTTTTATTATAACTACAATTCTTACTGTAGTTACATCATAATTGTTTTGTTTGTGTTTTTCTTGGAGAATTTTCTATTTGATCTGGAGGTTTTGAAGTTTAGCAATAATATTCTTATGTTTTCCTTGTAGGAGCTCTTTGAGGTGGTGATGAATGGATTTTTTTATGTCTACTTTCCCATGTTCTATCATTCCAAGACTATTATTTTCTTGAATTATTTCTTCCATTATTATATCAAAGTTCTTTTTTTGGTCACAGCTTTCAGGTAGGACAATTATCTTTATGTTTTCTCTTCTTGATCAATTCTTTAGATCTGTCATTTTTCTTATGTTTCACATTCTCTTATTTTTCATGTTACATTTTGTTTTGTTCTCTGGTAGTCTCATAACTGCACTAGATTCCCCTTGCCCAATTCTAATTCTCAAAGAATTATCTTCTTTAAAACTCTGTATCTCCTTTTCTATTTGATAAATGTTTTTTTCACAATATTGTTTAACTTGGATAGTTCCTATTTTTTAAAAGTTTTTTCAATCCCTTTCATTTGATTTTTAAAGCCTTTTCTGAATTCTACTACAAATTCTTTCTGGACAGATAGCTACTTAATATTAATTTTTACAATATATAACTTCACTGTCCTCTTCTGAAGATGAACCCTGCTCTTCCCTATTACTACGATTGGGTTCTTTCTTCTTTGCTGTTATTTTTTTAAAATAAGAACTATTAGCATAAATACCTCTAATCCTAGGTTTAGAGGGGTGGTACTTCTAACTTCACTTTAGCTCACTCCCCTGAGCTGGGACTCCAAACCAAAAGCTCCACCCTCTTGCAGGTGCCAGCAGCTAGCAATGTCTCTGCCCCACAGCTTCTTTATTCACTGAATGTGGTGCTTCTTTCTCTTCCAGGGCCACATGTTGCAGAGATGTGTAGAGACCCAGAGAGCTGGGTCTGGTGTTCTTTATCAGAGGAGATACCCTTATTCCTCCCAGATTCAGACCCCTAACTCTACAAACTATCTGGAAGATGAAAGGTCCTGTGTTTCAGATTTCAAAATGTTTTCATGGTTACTATTGCTAATTGTATTTCCCTTCATCCTATTGCCCCTCATTTGATCTACTGTCTCTCCTTTTTCTCTGACCCTCCTCAAGTTGTTTACTTCTAACTATTATCACTCCCAATATTCTTTCCCCTTTATTAATCACCCTCCTCTTTATGTCTTCCCCCTCCTCCTTTCCTATTCGGAAAGATAAGTTTTTATACACAATTGATGATGTATATATTATACTTTCTCTGAGCCAATTCTGATGAGAGGAGGGGTTCCTAACTTTCTCTTATCTCTTCCCTTTTCCCCTCCACTGTAAAAGCTTTTTCTTACTTCATTTATGTGAGATAATTTACCACATTCTACCTTTCTCTTTCCCTTTTTTCCAGTACATTCCTCCCTCATCTAATTTAATTTCTGTGATATTATCCCTTCATATTCAACATACACCTGTGCCCTCTGTCTATATATACCCCTTATAACTGGCATATGAATAAGAAAGTTCTTATGAGTTACAAGTATCATCATCCCATGTGGAATACAAATGGTTTAACTTTATTAAGTCCTTTATAATTTACCTTTCTTCTTTACCTTTTTATACTTCTCTTGAGTCTTGCATTTGAAAGTCAAATTGTCTATTCAATTTTAATCTTTTCATCAAGAAAGTCCTCTATTTCATTAAATATCCATTTTCCCCTAAAGGATTATACAGTTTTGTTAGGTAGGTAGGTCCTTTGCCCTCTGTGTAGAAGCTGAATTTTGTGTTATTCTGAATGTGGTTCCACAATACTTGAATTATTTCTTTCTGATTTCTTGCAGTCTTTTCTCCTTGACCTGGGAGTTCTGGAATTTGGCTATAGTATTTTTGGCAATTTTCATTTGGGGATCTATTTCAAAAGAGGATTGGTGGATTTTTTCCATTTCTATTTTACCCCCTGGTTCTAAAATACATATCTTAGTAGTTTTCCTTGATAATTTCTTGAAAGATGATATCTAGGCTCTATTTTTTGATCATGGCTTTCAGTTGCCCCGCTACCTCTTCTGGATTTATGTTCTGGATCAGTTGTTTATTCAATGAGATGTTTCACATTGTCTTTTATTTTTCATTCTTTTGGTTTTGTTTTTGCTATGGCTTTGTTATGATTTCAAAATAATTAATTTATCTTTTAACCAGTTGATTCCCTTATCATCTTTGGGCTAAAAGTTCCAGAAGTTCCAGAAGTTGTGCCTGCCATGGCTGATTCTGTGGTTTCTTAGGTCTGCTGTTGGTTTCCTAGAGCTGTGTCTATACTGAACTATGCTCCATTCTCACTCAGGTACAATAGATCTTTCCTGCCACCTTTCTATGTTACCTTGGTATCTGTGGACTGAGAGAGCTGAAAAGCACCACTGCTGCCATTGATTCAATCACCCCAATACCTGCTTCTAGTTTGCTGGAGCCCAGTCAATGCTGCCATGGCTTACATTGGAATATATTCTACTCTCATCCTGGTAAAACAAACTTTTCCTGCCAACCTTCTAAGGCATCTTGGGCTTGAAATTGTTTCACTCCCTCTTTTTCTGGACTCTGCTGTTTTAGAATTTGTTTAGAATTGTTATTTAAAGGTATTTGGTATGAGGAAGATATGAGGCAAGTCCCTATCTTTAGTCTAACATCTTGGCTCTGCCTCTCAAACTACCTAACTTCTTTTTTTTTTTTTTTTTTTTTTTTTTTTTAGTTTTTATTTACCAGATATATGCATGTGTAATTTTACAGCATTGACAATTGCCAAACCTTTTGTTCTAATTTTTCCCCTCCTCCCCCCAGATGGCAGGTTGACCAATACATGTTAAATATGTTAAAGTATAAATTAAATACAATATATGTATACATGTCCAAACAGTTGGTTTGCTTTACAAAAAGAATTGGACTTTGAGATGGATTCACATGTGAATTCTACCAAACATTTAAAGAACAATTAGCCCCAATGTTATATAAATTATTTGAAAAAATAGGGGATGAAGGAGTCCTACCAAACTCCTTTTATGACACAGACATGGTACTGATAGCTAAACCAGGTAGATCGAAAACTGAGAAAGAAAATTATAGACCAATCTCCTTAATGAATATTGATGCTAAAATCTTAAATAAGATATTAGCAAAAAGACTTCAGAAAATCATCTCCAGGATAATACACTATGATCAAGTAGGATTTATTCCAGGAATGCAGGGCTGGTTTAATATTAGGAAAACTATTAATATAATTGACCATATTAATAATCAAATTAATAAGAACCATATGATCATCTCAATAGATACAGAAAAAGCATTTGACAAAATCCAACATCCATTCCTACTAAAAACTCTTGAGAGTATAGGAATAAATGAACTATTCCTTAGAATAATCAGGAGCATATATTTAAGACCTTCAGTAAGCATAATATGCAATAGAAATAAACTGCAACCTTTCCCAGTAAGATCAGGAGTGAAACAAGGTTGCCCACTATCACCATTACTATTCAATGTAGTACTAGAAACGCTAGCCTCGGCAATAAGAGCCGAGAAAGAGATTCAAGGAATTAGAGTAGGAAATGAGGAAATCAAACTATCACTTTTTGCAGATGACATGATGGTATTCTTAGAGAACCCCAAAGACTCTGCTAAAAAGCTACTAGAAATAATTCAAAATTTCAGCAAAGTGGCAGGATACAAAATAAATCCACATAAATCCTCGGCATTTTTATATATCACTAACAAAATGCAACAGCAAGAGATACAAAGAGAAATTCCATTCCAAACAAATGTTGAGAGTATAAAGTATTTGGGAATCCATCTACCAAAGAAAAGTCAGGAATTATGAGAAAAACTACAAAACACTTGCCACAAAAATAAAGTCAGATTTAAATAATTGGAAAGACATTCAGTGTTCTTGGATAGGCCGAGCGAATATAATAAAGATGACAATACTCCCCAAACTAATCTATTTATTTAGTGCTATACCAATCAGACTCCCAAGAAACTACTTCAATGACCTAGAAAAAATAACAACAAAATTCATATGGAAGAATAAAAGGTCGAGAATTGCAAGGGAACTAATGAAAAAAAAACTCAGAGGAAGGTGGTCTAAGTGTACCTGATCTAAAGCTATATTATATAGCAGCAGTCACCAAAACCATTTGGTATTGGCTAAGAAATAGACCGGTAGATCAGTGGAACAGATTAGATACAAAGGACAAAAAAGGGTACATCTATAGCAATCTAATCTTTGACAAACCCAAAGATTCCAACATTAGGGATAAAAATTCATTATTCGGAAAAAACTGTTGGGAAAACTGGAAATTAGTATGGCAGAAATTAGATATGGATCCACACTTAACACCATATACCAAGATAAGATCAAAATGGATCCATGATTTAGGCATAAAGAGGGAGATAATAAATAGATTAGAGGAACAGAGGATAATCTACCTCTCAGACTTGTGGAGGAGGAAGGAATTTATGACCAGAGGAGAACTAGAGATCATTATTGATCAGAAAATAGAAGATTTTGATTACATCAAACTAAAAAGTTTCTGTACAAAAAATACTAATGCAAACAAGATTAGAAGGGAAATAACAAATTGGGAAAATATTTTTAAAAACAAAGGTTCTGACAAAGGTCTCATTTCCAAAATATATAGAGAACTGACCATAATTTATAAGAAACCGAACCATTCTCCAATTGATAAATGGTCAAAGGATATGAACAGACAATTCTCAGAGGAAGAAATTGAAACTATATCCACTCACATGAAAGAGTGTTCCAAATCACTACTGATCAGAGAAATGCAAATTAAGACAATTCTGAGATACCACTACACACCTGTTAGATTAGCTAAGATGACAGGAACAAATAATGATGAATGTTGGAGGGGATGTGGGGAAACTGGGACACTAATACATTGCTGGTGGAGTTGCAAAAGAATCCAGCCATTCTGGAGAGCAATCTGGAATTATGCCCAAAAAGTTATCAAACTGTGCATACCCTTTGACCCAGCAGCGCTACTACTGGGCTTATATCCCAAAGAAATACTAAAGAGCGGAAAGAGACATATATGTGCCAAAATGTTTGTGGCAGCTCTTTTTGTTGTAGCTAGAAACTGGAAGATGAATGGATGTCCATCAGTTGGAGAATGGTTGGGTAAATTATGGTATGTGAAGGTTATGGAATATTATTGCTCTGTAAGAAATGACCAGCAGGAGGAATACAGAGAGGCCTGGAGAGACTTACAGGAACTGATGCTGAGTGAAATGAGCAGAACCAGAAGATCACTGTACACTTCAACAACAATACTGTATGAGGATGTATTCTGATGGAAGTGGAAATCTTCAACATAAAGAAGATCCAACTCACTTCCAGTTGATCAATGATGGACAGAGGTAGCTACACCCAGAGAAGAAACACTGGGAAGTGAATGTAAATTGTTAGCACTAATATCTGTCTGCCCAGGTTGCATGTACCTTCGGAATCTAATGTTTATTGTGCAACAAGAAAATGATATCCACACACATGTATTGTATCTAGACTATATTGTAACACATGTAAAGTGTATGGGATTGCCTGTCATCGGGGGGAGGGAATAGAGGGAGGGGGGATAATTTGGAAAAATGAATACAAGGAATAATATTATAAAATATATATATATATATATATAATAAAAAATTATTAATTAAAAAAAAAAGAATTGGACTTTGAAATAGTGTACAATTATCCTGTGAAGGAAATACAAAATGCAGGTGGACCAAAATAGAGGGATGGGGAATTCTATGTAGTGGTTCATAATCATCTCCCAGAGTTCTTTCACTGGATGTAGCTGGTTCAGTTCATTACTGCTCTATTGGAATTGATTTGGTTCACTCATTGTTAAAGAGGATCACATCCATCAGAACTGATCATCATATATTATTGTTCTTGAAGTATATAATGATCTCCTGGTCCTGCTCATTTCACTCAGCATCAGTTCATGTAAGTCTTTCCAAGCCTCTCTGTATTCATCTTGATGGTCATTTCTTACAGAACAATAATATTCTATAATATTCATATACCACAATTTATTCAGCCATTCTCCAATTGATGGGCATCCATTTAGTTTCCAGTTTCTGGCCACTACAAAGAGGGCTGCCACAAACATTCCTGCACATACAGGTCCCTTTCCCTTCCTTAGATCTCTTTGGGATGTAAAGCCAGTAGTAACACTGCTGGATCAAAGGGTATGCACAATTTGATAACTTTTTGAGCCTAGTTCCAAATTATTCTTCAGAATGGCAGGATGTATTCACAATTCCACCAACAATATATCAGTGTCCCTATTTTCCCACATCCCCTCCAACATTGCACATTATCTTTCCCTGTCATTCTAGCCAATCTGACAGGTACCACCTAACTTCTTAAAATAATTTATAGGGTCCTAGACAGTTTTGAAAAGAAGGTATATATCTGTATTGATACAGGGAATTCATTCATCAGAGATTTTCCTATGTAGTGCAAGAATGAGTTTCATTCCTTTCCCTTATGAAAATGCTATCAATGCCCTTTGATTAGTTGTTTTGGTACAATTATTTCTTCTCAATTTTTTTAAGGGATGATCTCTATAAACTCTGTTCTAGTAAATGTGGTAATTATATGATCATTAGGAAGAGGTTCACATATTAGTTTCAGGATCAGGAAGATGTAAGTTCTGCCTCAGATATTTATAAATTTTATATCTATGATTGCACATATATACAAGGGAAGGGAGAGAGGGAGGGAAGGAGGGAAAGAGAGAGGGAGGGAGGGAAGGAGTGAAGGAGGGATGGAAGGAAGTAGGGAAGAAAGGAGAGAAAGAGGAAGACAAGAAGTAAGGAAGGAAGAAGGAAGGGAGGAGGGATGGAGGAATGGAAGAAGGGAGGGAGGGAGGAAGGAAGGAAAAGAGGGAGGGAGGAAGGGAGGGAAGAAGAGAGGGAGGGAAGGAAGGAAGGAAAGAAGGAGGGAGGGAAGAAAGGAGGGAGGGAGGGAAAGAAGGAGGGAGGTTGGGAAGAAGAGAAAGAAGGAAGGAAGAAAGGAAGGAAGGAAGGAAGGAAGGAAGGAAGGAAGGAAAGAAGGAAGGAAGGAAGGAAGGAAGGAAGGAAAGAAGGAAAGAAGGTAAGGAGAAGGAAGGAGGGAAGGACAGAAGGAAGGAATGAAGGAAAGAAGGAAGGAAAGAAGGGAGGAAGGAAGGAAGGAAGGAAGGAAGGAAGGAAGGAAGGAAGGAAGGAAGGAAGGAAGGAAGGAAGGAAGGAAGGAAGGGAGGAAGGAAGAAGGGGAGGTAGGGAGGAAGGAAGAAAGGGAGGGAGGAAATAAGGAAGGAAAGAGAGAAGGAAGGAGAGAAGGAAAGAGAGAAGGAAGGAAGGAGAGAAGGAAAGAGAGAAGGAAGGAGGGAAGGAAAGAGAGAAGGAAGGAGGGAGGGAAGGAGAGAGGGAAGGAAGGAGGGAAAGAAGAAAGGAAGGAAAAAAAGGAGGGAAAGAGGAATGGACTGAGGGAGGGAGGGAACATTCAAATTTCTCCACCAGCTTAGAAATTCTGCTTGACAATGGCCCTTTCCAGAGAAGCTAAATTATTAAGATTTAACTCTATCCGTGATAGCATTTAGAAGAAATCCATTCACAAAATTATATCCTGACTTTTCCCATTTCAGCACTAAAATAACTGCTAAAAATGGAAATTAGATAAATAAATTTGTTAGATTCATTCACTCATAAAGCATACATTTATTGAATTCCAGTTAAGTAATATGTATAAAACCTGCTTTGAGGGAAGGGTAGAAAATAAAATAGTGAATGATATAATTACTGCCTTCAAGGAGTGGGAGAGATTAAAGATATACAAAAAGATGATTTAAAAGTACATTATGAATAGCATATGAGAATTACCTCCCCCCCCAAAAAAAAAAGATGAAAGGTGTAGAGCTGGGTGGAAAGATCCTCTGAAGCAAGATGGTAGAGAGATAGCAAGTAAGCACTTGAAACTATTTCACAAAAACTACCAAAAATGTGTATATCAATATTTCCAGTGTCTATAAGTTGGGCAATGTGGGTACTTCTTTCAGCAATGCAGATGACAGTATCTCTGTAAATTAGTGGACTATCTTCAAAAGTCATTTTAGACAAAAAGTTAGTAACCATCTTATTAATGAGTCTCTCCAATCTTGCCTAGCTAGGCTGGTCTCATATGGCAACCATATAATTTATCATCAAACCAATTCTTGACTTCTCTTCAGTTTGGCAGAATTTACCCAAATCTTCACTCTGCTACAATAACCCTAAGAAGCCCAGCCTTATCTCTAAGTCACTCACTATGAAACAGTGCAATAGGAGTTTAATGTAGCACAAACAATATATTATACTAAAAATAAGCATAGTACTAATAAGGAAACACAGTAAAAGCAATTCAGGAAAACTATATGGAAAAAAGAAAACTTCTAATGTCTATCTTCAAAGAGGTGGTGAATGGCAAAGAAAAGGCAAAGCACTTCCCTGGGACAAAATGGTATGTGGAAAGACATGATAAAGGGCATTAATCAGCAAGTTATGTGAAAGAGGATCTCTACTATATGTCAGGCATTTTGCTGGGTATTAACAGATACAATTAGAAAGAATGAGATAACTTTGACTTTTTGAGAGCCTACTTATATCTTAATAAGTAATCAGCACACAAATATATGCATGTATACATACAGAATAAACATAAAGAGAGTAAATTAAACAAATAGATAATATAATAGGGAAGGAAACAGGGGTGTGCTCTTAGTAGTTTATGTAAGATGGTTGCTTAATATTCAGAGTGAGCATTTATACTCAGAAATCAGCAAATTAACAAATTTGGGCTTAATTGATTTTGTTGATTGTCAATGCTTAGAATGATAAGGAAATGCTAATACATGTTAAATTTCAAAATGTTTTATGAGCACATTTTTATGTACTATATGAATATTAGTCCTTAATCCCTAGAAATTCTGCTTAAGAAGGGACCTCATGTCATCCAACTCTCTTGTTTTTACAGATGTGGAAATTGAGGCCCAAAGACTGTATGTGACTTGCTCAGGTCCAAGTGGGTAGTCAGGGGTAAACAGAATTTGAATATAAATCCTCTGACTCAAATGTGGTGCCCTTTCAGCTGTACTATGTTGAGATTGAAGTCAATTAAATAAATATTAATTGTCTTCTATTAGCAAGACACTCTTCAAAGAGATGGAGTGGGTGGGCATCATAGAGGAAGGAAGAACTGAGAGAAAGAAATGGCTTAATAGCTAATACTGAAGGATAGGCAATTGAAAAGTTCTGAATATGTTGAATTAGAAAATAGAAAACTACAGAACCACATTGGAATATATTTCCCCTTTCAGCAATGCCCAGATTCTAAATTGTAGTTCTTTCTCCTGTTAATGAAATTTGTGTATTATCTCACAGCCATTTGGGAAAGGAGTGGGTCTGGTTAATACAAGGTTCCAACACATGACATTAGCAAATCACATATCTTTAATCATTGCTTTGTTTGCCAAAAGAAGAGAAATTATTATCTTACAGTGCTCTTGCCTATTAAGGTAGATGCTGTTTAGCCAAGTACTAGTTTCAGTATATAAGGGAGATAAGACCAGTTCAGTTTCAAACTAATTTTTTATATACATAAACAATGCTTTAATGCACTTTTGACATTAGCTAAAGAAGCAAGTCTTCTGCTATGGTCTAAATATTGTTCTAAAAATTGTGCTATTAAATTATGCCTTTTCATTTAGCCCTAGAAATATTATGTAAGAAAGAAGAACAAAGTCTGAATTGCCTGAAAAGTATTATTAGTACTCAACTTAGTTTTGAAGTTGGACTTAAATTTATAAACGGAAAACAAGACACTTTGTCATGGGTAGTCCCAGTATATATGAATATTTGTCTTCCCTCATTAGAATATAAGCTACTTGTAAAAAGGGATAGCTTCATTCTTGTGTTTATACCTAGTACAAAATGGTAATTTAATCTAACATTTGTTTGCTTGATTCAAGCTTGTGAAAAATGTCAATAGTTTGGCAAAATATTCCATCAGCTTTGACCACACTTACAATATATAATGGCCCAAATTCCACTAAAATTGTACAACAAATGTTTCATAAATATAGAACTCATCAATATTATGTTGCCAGAGTTTAACTAAACAGAATTTGGTTAAGTGATTGCTTATAAGTTTAAGGCACACAAAAGAGAAGAACAGATCATATTTTGATTTCAAATAGAAATTAATATCCCATGCATGAAATCCCATAACATATATAGCCTGAAAACTTTGAGGAAATGAATTTTCAGACATTAATACTTTCACTATTCATGTCTTTCTTCTACTTTCCTCTGAAACCAATAGAGTTAGACTTATGAAAAAGGTGCACACTTAGATGAAGTTGGCAACCTGAAATTTTAGACATATTTGGTTATATATCACTACTTCTTAGGTATCCATTTTTTCTCTATGATCTTTGAAAAAGAGGGATTTATGGGAGCAGCTAGATGGAACAGTGGATAAAGCACCAGCCCTGAAGTCAGGAGGAGTGGACTTCAAATCTGGTCTCAAATACTTAACACTTCCTAGCTGTGTGACCCTGGGCAAGTCACTTAATTCCAATTGCCTCAGGGGGAAAAAAAAGGTATTTATCAAAGGGTAACATGGACCACTTGTGTGGAATATATATATGGATATATATCCACATATGTATATATATGGATATATATCCACGTATATATATATATATATATGTATGGATATAGCATATATACAATGACAAATAGACAAAAGACCAAGTCTTAGTTATAAAAGAGCTAAAGCAAAGACAATGCCTTCTGGCTTAACTGAGAAAAATGTAATTTCTATAATGAATCATTTTTTCTTTTATCTTTGATACTATAGAAGCAGGCAATAAGATAGAACTTACAAAGAAGCGAGGACTGGAACAGCCATTAGAAGCTGAATGGACCCCAAACCAATGAATGCTAAATAGTAAAGCATCATAATAAGGGAGGCAATTTTTTATTTAAAGCAACGTCATTTTCAACATTCATCAGTAGTGAGAGGAGCATCCATTAGTTTTTATTGATGGTAACTAGCTTTGCTTCTGTTAGTATTCCAAAGTCAGCGCCAGCTAGGGTAATGTTTGTCATTACTCTTAGTAGCTGTAGGGTTCTAAAGACTCACTTTGTCTGTCTTTTTTCTGATCATTTTAAAGAGATGAAATTCTAGGTAATGATCTTCTGGCACTGTTAACCTTAGATTTGAACTTGCTAGTCCATCTGAACAGAGATGAAAGAATAAAGATATATAAGAAAGTCTCTAAAGTTTAGAAAGGAAGATAAAAACTGCTTTCCTTTTTTAATAGTCTTTGACTCCACACCTAAACAAGTTGCTATCCAGGATATTTCATTCACCATTTATGATTTATCCAGTCCCCATCATCACTACTACCTTTCTGAGGTGATCTAATGAGCATCGCATTTGGAATCCGAAAAAAAAAAAAAAAATGAGTTAAAATCCCTGCTTAGGAAAGTGGCCTTAAGTGAGTCATATTACAGTTCTGGGCCTCAATTTCCTTACTGGTAAAATGAGGGTTCTCTAAATTCCTTTGTAGCTATAAATCTATGGACTTGTTGATGACAGAAAAAATGCCCCTCCAACAAATGAAAATCATTCCAATAAAGCCACTGAGATAATTTTTCTCTCCTCTGCCCTTACAGCTTTCTAAGAAGAATTAGACTGTGATGGAAAACAAGTTCTATTTTCACAGTAATTTGTCTTTTTACATCACCTCTTTGTAAGTGATAAATATACCATTTTCAAATTAGCAAAGCATTGTCAGGGAGTTAAATACTTTAAGAACTGCTATTTCAACAGGAATATAATTTTTATCTATCAGACTACAACCCAAAATCCTCTCATATGCAGATCCTTTATACCAAATTTTGCAGGCTAAAATTTTCTGGTTCTTATTGCATATAATTCTAGAAAGAAGCATTTCTTGGGGAATGAATTCAGAGTAAGGGGTAAGAAATATTTAATTCCAGGATAACAATAACAATAACAACAACAAAACCTCTTGAAATAAATAAATAAATAAATAAAATCTATCTTCCTTGGTACATAACAACAGAACTTTTAAACTATGATACTTATCCTGTAACTTAGGGCTCTAAGTCACTCATACAATGTTTTTACTTTTTTCTTTCTTTTGGAATGGCAAAACTACATACATTTTATATTAATCCTGGTTCAAATCTACCAACTGAATGCTGTCTAGTGAAAGTAAAACCAACCAAATATAAGTCTAGTAATTAAGATTTCTCTGTTAATGTACTATTTCCTTCCATCTCAAAATGGTCCATTGTCCATATTGCTTTAGTCAACTGAGTAATAATAAATTGTTAAAAACTTCACATTTAGAACACTAATAGATGACAAAATTTTGGCAAAAAAATAATAAAGAGGTCACACTAAGTTTTACTTTTATTTTTAGACTCAGTTAAAACAGTTCTAAAATATGCATGCAATGACTTTGAAAAGAAGTAATTGTGATATTAAATTTTATTGAAATTTCTCAGGTCCTGATTTGTGTACAGGCTTCTGTTCCAAGTTCCCACGAAGCCATAAAACGTTTAAAATACTGTCTGTGCAAATGCAAAATTTATGAATTCACACATCTCTGGTTGATTTATGTGAAATAATAATGCACTATTTAATGCTTAAACATGGCTAGGAGCAATGCCAGGCTATCAAGATGTACAATGGAATAATAGATTTATAAGACAGATAACCTTCCTGCCTAGAGAAGCTTGTTTAAAGGTGTTGTACAGATATATTAAACTATATGTAATTTTATACTAACTTAATGCTGTAGGCCTAGACTGCAAGCAATAAAAGATTACAGCCATGGTATTTGCAATAATAAAGTGATCTGGCTATTCGATATAGGGTATCAAAGGATTAAAAAGAGATAAGGAACTTAAGTTTCAAACTTTGGGCTTTTTCATTCATTGGTCTTTTTGGATAATTTGTCATTTTAATTTTAGTCATGTACCATCCAGTATATGGAAAACTTCCTACCTGCCTCTTATTTAATAGAAGTGGCAAGAGAGAGGATGGAGGAGTGGTTTTGAGGTCAGTGATTGAGAATCTCCAAAAAGGTTTCATAAATATTTAAAGGATATGTAAATTGCTTTATTCAGCCCTAGAAAATAAAGCTACTTTTTCTAGTATTGTACAGTGTCATTCCATAAATATTTGTTAAGCACCTATTATAAACAAGATATCATTCTAACTACTGGGAATAGTATAACTACTACAACTTACTTTTTAAATATACTATAAAGAGGAATTTTTTTTAAAGAAAAGGATATATAAAGTAATTGTAAGAGTGAAAATTTCTGAATTGTAGGGAGAAGTAAAGAGAAAGAGAGGGAGATCAGAAATGGCTTAATGTAGATTAAGAACTTCTGGGAACCAAGAAGGCAGACTAAGCAGTAAGTCTCTGTAACTCTTTCATATTCACCTCCAAATTATGAAATAATACTCAAAAAAATCCTAGAATAGCAGAACCAGCAAACAATACAAAAACAAAAACATGATAAAATATCTTTTAGCCAAGAAACATGGAAAATTGATAAGAAAGATCAGTTTCACTTGGGCAATAAGGGAGATAGTCCAGGACAGGAAGTGTCCCAACAAGTCAACAGCAAACCCCGCCTCAACAAGCCAACAAGAGATCCTGAGCCCAAAATATAGTATAATATAGCAGAGCAGGCAAAGGCCAACACCAGACTTTCTAGTCCCTTAGCATAGCCAGGGGATCTGGTATACTCCAGAAGCCAAACTGCCATATCAGTGTAACACCAGAGAAATGTAAAATACCCCAATCAGCTTCAAAACAAGCCAGACATCAGAACTAGAACCCCAAATAAGCAATAGGCAAGCTATCAATTCCCTACCACCTCTGAAAGCAATAGCCACCATCCACACCAACCCCTTAGTGAAGCACTAGACACAAAAGTCTACCGTGAGCCTCAGGACAGCATAGCCAGGACTAGCACAAGAAGCCTAAGATGTATTCATTCCATACAGGAAGCAGAACTAAAATTTAAAAGAAAGGAAAAAGACAAAAAATAAGAACAAAAGGCAACAACAACAACAAAAGAATCTGACCAGAGAACATTAGTGTGGTGTCAGGGAAGCGCAAGACACAACTAGGAAGAGGATGACAATGTAAAACCACTTATGCGCAAACCTCCCCACAAAAAACATGGAAAGCATTCTCAAGCTCAGAAAGAACTCATGGAAGAGCTCAAAAAGGAGCCTAAAACATATAAAAGAGACAGAAGAAAAAATGGGAAAAGAAATGAGAATGGTTAAATAGAATTATGAAAAAAGAAACAGCCAGCTTAGAAAAACAAAACTGCTTAAAAAGTATAATTGGTCAAAATGAAAAGGAAATACAGAAACCAAGTGTGGAAAACTGTTAAGGACCATGCCTATGTGAAGGGGTATGTCAATTCTCCTAGAGCCTCCACAGCTGTGGTCATAATAACACTTGAAGGAGTTAAAAGCATCTTATGCCGATGTTCCTTGTGGATTGGGAATGAACTAAATTGGAGGCAAAGGGAAGAGGAGGGAGGTCAGACAATGCAACTGCCTCTCAGTGGAGAAATCAGAGAACAGCAACTGTCTCTCAGTCTTCTTGTATCATCATTATCCTCTCACATGAAAAGATCTATTCCACAAGAATGAATTAGGTCTCCAGTAGCCACTGGCAGGTGGCTCCCATATCATAACATATAGTGCCCAATATGGGATGCAAGAAACACAAGAAATAAAGAAGCAGCAGCACTTGAGAGCTGTTCATGAATAGGCTCCTCCCAAGAGAGCTCCTTCAGTAACCTGTGGGGAAGGAAAGGGAGAAGAGACCTGGTAAGATGTTTTTAGTCTGGGTAATTAAATGGGCTAACACATCAAAGGGCCAAGCCAGGAGACTGATGAGAGACTTATGAAAAATGCCTGTTCTGACTATAGTTCTCTTCTCCATTTAAAAGTTTGCCTCCATGACATCTCACAGGCTTCAACACCTGTTATAGTGCTGTTTGCACTCCCTAGCATGAAGACTGGGATAACTTAGCATGTGGATTTAGATAACAGCTAATGCATAAATTTACTGACCATGCTGTGGGGGAAAAATAATTGTGTTTCCATAAAACAAAAAAATGGGGAATTGTTAAGGACCTTGCCTAAGTGAAGAGAACAAAATAGGAATTGAAAGAATCCACCAAACACCTCAGGAAAGACAACCCAAAAGAAAACTCCAAAGAACATTATAGTCGATTTTCAGACCAATCAGCTCAAAGGAAAAATAACACAAGTAGTCAGAAAGAAACATATCAAATATCAGGGAACCACTAATCAGTATTACACAGGGTTTGTCATATGCAACATTAAAGAATCAGAAAACATGGGATAAGATATTCCAGAAGGCAAATAAGCCAGAGCTCTAACTAAGTATCAATTACCCTCCCAAAAAATTAAGTATGATACACTAAAAAGAAAAAAAAAGTTAATTCAAGCTTTAATATAGTGAAGACCAGAATTAAGCAAAAAAAAAAAATTGATCTTCAATATTAAGACCAAAGAGAAGCCAAAAAAGAGAAAAAGAGAAAACATATGAGATTCAAAAGAGTGCACCTATTTACATCTCTACATGAGACAATGAAACTTGTAATATTTAAAAATTATGTCACGATTTATAAGGAATATCCTTGGATAAAGGGTCTGGCTATAATTTGAATTTGAGGAAATGACATAAAAATGATTAAGGATGAAAAAGAAGAGTAAACTGATTGCAGAAGAAAGAAAGGGGTAGAAATAAGGTCAAATATTTTATATGAAGAGATGTGAAAGCTCTATTACAGTGGAGAGGAAAATAGGAGGGAGGGCAATGGGCATCACTTGAACCTTGCTTGCATAAATATTGGACAAAAGTGGGAATATATACATAATCAGTTGAATATATCTCACCAGAAAGGAAAGTAGGAACAGAAGGAACTAAGTTGGTGGAAAGAATGGATGAGGTAGGAAAACTGACAAATGACAGAGCAGACTAGGAAAAGTTATAGAAGGAAGAAAATACTGTCAAGGAGGAAAAGAGTGAAAAGAGAGGGAGGATAAATAGGAGGAAAAATAGGATGGGGGAAACTACACAGCTAGTAATAATAACTATGAATGTGAATGGGATGAAAACTCCTATAAAAATGTATAGCAGAGAGATTAAAAACCAGAATCCTACAATATGTTGTTTACAAAAAATACACTTGAAGCAGAGAGACGCACAGAGAGTAAAGTTAAAGGACTGGAATAAAATCTATCATGTTTCAACTGAAGCAAAATAAAAGAAAAAGAAAATAGAAAAAAAAAAAGTAAAGTAGGAGTAGCAATCCTGACCTCATTCAATGCAAAAGCAAAAATAGACCTTATTAAAAGAAATAAGAATCACTACTGATTAGAAAAATGCAAATTAAGATGACTCTGAGGTACCCCTTCACATCTCTCAGATTAGATTAGATGACAGAAAAATATGATGAATGTTGGAAGCAGCATGTGGAAAAATGGAACACTGATACAATGTTGGTGGAATTGTGAAATGATCCAGTCAATTTGAAACTATACCCAAAGGGCTATCTAATTGTGTATACCCTATGATCCAGCAATGTCCCTACTGGGTCTATATCCCAAAAAGATCACAAAAAAGGGAAAAATGTTTATAGCAATTCTTTTTGTTGTGGTAAATAAGTGGAAATTCAGTGGATGTCCATCAGTTGGGGAATGGCTGAACAAATTATATTACATGAATGTAATGAAATGTTATTGTTCTCTATAAATGATGAGCAGGCTAATTTTAGAAAAAAGCCTGGAAAGACTTACATGATCTGATGCTAAGTGAAGTGTGAAAGTACATAATACACAACAACAAAAAGATTATGTGATGGTCAGCTGTAATGGACTTGGCTCTTTTAAACAAGTTCAATAAACCTGTAATGGAAAGTATTATCCATATCCAGAGAGAACTGTGAAGACTGAATGTGAATCAAGGCATATTACTTTCACTTTTTTCTTATATTATAGATAATAAAATGTGAAATAAATAATTTTGATCATATTAAATTAAACAATTTTTGTACAGACAAAATCAATGCAACCAAGATTTGAAGGAAAATGGAAAGGCAAGAAATGATTTTTATAGCAAGTATATATGATAAAGGCTTCATTTCTCAAATATATGGAAAACTGAGTCAAATTTATAAAAATATAAGCCATTTCCCAAATGACAAATATTCAAAAGGATTTAAACAGACAGTTTTCAGATGAAGAAATCAAAGCTATCTATAGCTTTTGATTAGAGAAATGCAAATTAAAACAACTCTAAGGCACCATTTCACACCTATCAGATTGGCCTATCAATTAACACACATACACACATACACACACACACACACACACACACACACAAATAGAGAGAAAGAGAGAGAGGGGACAGAGAGAGAGAGAGAGAGAGAGAGAGAGAGAGAGAGAGAGAGAGAGAGAGGGAGAGAGAGAGAGAGAGAGAGGAAGAGAGAGAGAGAGAGAGAGAGAGAGAGAGAGAGAGAGAGAGAGAGAGAGAAGAGAGAGAGCGAGAGTGAGAGAGAGAGAGCGAGAGAGAGAGAGAGAGAGAGAGAGAGTGAGGAGAGAGAGAGAGAGAGAGAGAGAGAGAGAGAGAGAGAGAGAGAGAGAGATGGAGGCAGAAGCAGAGGCAGAGGCAGATTGTTGATGAAATTGTGAATTGACCTAACTATTCTGGAAAGCAATTTGGAACTATGTCCAAAGGGCAATCAAACTGTGCAAACCATGTGTTCCAAAAATACCAGTACTACATCTTACAGACTTCAAATGCAGATCAAAGTATAGTTTTTTCACTTGCTTTATTTTTTTTTCATTTTTTCCCTTGTGATCTGTTTCTTTTTTTTTTTTTTTTTTTTTTTTTTACAGCTACTACCAATATAAAAATATTTTATAATATATGCCTAACCTGTATCAGATAGGCCCTCATTTTGGAAACAGGGAAGGGGAGAAAAGAAGAGAGGAAGAAAAATCTTGTAACATTCAATATTTAAATTTATTTTAACATGTAATTGGGGAAAGATAAAATGCTATTTTAAAAAAAAAAAAAGAGAAAAGAAATGACTTCTTGTAGAATTTAGCTCCTGTGCTGTGCATTAAAGAAAGCCAGGTGTTCTGCAAGGTGGAAATAAGAAGACAGTGCATTACATACATGTTGGGAGATGGGAAATGATAGACTAAAACTTGTACAAACATAGAAATGAAATATTGTGAGTAAGAACATTTGAAAAGCTATATGAAAAATTATGAAAGGTAAAACAGGACCCAAATTTGTGGAGGGATTGAATTGCTACTCTAAGAATGTTTTCATTTTATGGCAGATATAATTAGAGAATAGTTGGGGAGGATGTTTTGTAGGGGCAAGTTACAATGTCAGATTGGTGATTTAGGAATATAAATATGACAGTTGTGTGAAGAATAGATTGGAAGGTAGAGAGACTAAGATGCAGGAAGATCCTGTAGAAATTGGTTATAGTACTCTAGGAAAGGTATTCAAAGATAATCAAAGTCCCATGTTATATTAGTAGGGAGAAAAGAACAGATGAGATGCAAGAGATGTGGAATTAGAATCAATGACACTTGGCATATATTTGGACACAAGGGAATGAGGAAGAGGGAAGGGTTTAAAAATCAACTACACAGCAATTTTATGACCATCTCAAAGACCATTGGTACTTACTCTTTATAATACTTTCATATTAGAGTTCCATAGATATTATAGTTTAGTGTGTCTTCTAAAGTGATATATAGACCTATACTTATGGCTATATACAGAGGGAAAGCTTAAGAAGATATTAAAAGAATATTTAAGGAAATCATAGTAATTATATAATACATGTAATTTTGTTGTTTAGTTAACAAACAGGCAAACAGGGTTAAGTGACTTGACAAAGGTCACACTGCTAGCAAGTGTCTTAGGATGGATTTGAATTCCTGATTCCAGGACTGCCCACAAAAAGAAAGAAATTAATTAATAAATATATCTGTATTTATCCATCTACTTCCACACATGCATTTGTGTATGCATAGTTAGGTGAGGGGGGGTGTATATGTATTACAAATCTATGATTGTAGTTAGGTGAGGGGGGGTGTATATGTATTACAAATCTATGATTGTATCTATAGAGGAACTCTCGGTATGGAAACTGGGATATGCTCCTAATCTGTAACTCTACAATTTACAATTTTACTATATGTTACACAGAAGCAATGTCTATTACTTATTGTTTAGCAAGATTACGGGCTTCACTCTTGCTTCACACTGTTAGTATGTATCAAAAGCAACACTTAAACTTTGGTTGTCAGTTCTACCTCCACAAATTGGTCTCTATCTTTAAGTCATGCTACTATTCTCAATTGTACTTAATTAAAATATTTTTAATCATCTGAGTTTTAAATCATTGTTTTAAATAAAAAGGGATTCAGATTTTTATTTTAAAGGAAGATTTTTTTATTACAATAATCACGGCAAGCTTAACTTTACATTTTCATCTTCCAAAGAATTTATTTTAATTGTACTTTTGTTGCTGAACCATCTTGACAATATCCCTGTGAAAAATAGATTTTTTTACACTTGACAAGAAAGGTAATATTATTGAGCATATCTGAAATATTACTTTCATTTGGATTACATTTTAGTTGAAGATAGTGTATGCATGGACTTCACTTTATAATCAAATAGTATGTAATCACTCAAACAAAGCAATATAAACAGATAATGTTTAAAGGCCAGAACTACTTTGAAGTCACATTGAATATTTTAAAATACTTTTTCTACCTTGTGATGTCTGAATGAGACAAATCTCAACTTTTTATGACAGAATATCAAGTATATATTAAGAAAACAAAGTTAAGAACAGAGTGAATAGTCATAATCATAAATATAAAATGACCAAGTTTAAAAAATTATTATAAACATTTGACAAATCTTGTTGAATCTGTAATTGAAATTAAATTAAGCTTTTTCAAAGAAATTTAAAAGAAGTCAATCAGAAATTCTTTCCTTTCTAGGATCCACCTTTAACTCACATTCCTAACCTACATTATCTATGAGAAGCAAAATTCGATGTTTGGAACCACTCCCATTTGCAACTTATTTCGTGAAATACAATCCACCCACTTGCTAAAGATAAAAATGTTTAGCTTCTCCTCTGTCTCCCATGGATGCAAACGTTTCTCTTCATTCTGGAGCTCTAAGCAGAAAATCTCACTAGCCACAGAAAAGAGTATTAACTCAACTTTAACCCCTCCCTATAAATACTGAAGAAATGTATATAATTGAAAAAGTCTCATTCTGCTGAAATCACACATTCATTGGGACACTAGCTGATGAAGGATTTTCAAAAGACAGGAGGCAACCTTGCCCTTAGGAGATGTGCAGCAGCTGAAGAATCTGAAATTCACTAAGCCTGTTGAAGCTTGTCAAAATGTTTGACCAATCAAGGTTAACAAAAGACAGAACCTAATGTGCCAGCTGTTTAAGTACAGAGGCTGCATGCAGCCAGGTAAATGCAGGATACAGCTGCTTATTTCACAGAAGTACAATTGCTTCAAACAATATTCAGACAAATCTCCTAGACCCTTCATAAAATTCTGAAGGAGACAGGGAAGGCATGCAGTCAAAGGATGTCAAGAATGCTTTTTTGGCTTCCAGCAGGATACAACATATTATTATCAACACAAAAAAATAAATACAAGAGTTTAGTTTTATAAGGTAAAATCATAATGAGGCAAATAAATGTAGAGATGTGTTGGAAAGAACTCTACTGGGAGATAATTCAATTGAAAAAAGTTTCTTAAATGGCTACTTTGTGCTCTACACAAAGGAAACTTGGGTTCTCATAGTCTATCTTTTCCCACTAAGTAGCTGTATGAACTAAAAAAGTCATTTGAAAACTCCACGGCTCAATTTTCTCCTTTGTAAAATGAATAATCCAGTCTGCATGAATAATCCAGTCTAGTTAACATGTCACTAAGATTATGTCCAATCCTAAAATTACTATTCTAATATATACATTTGCCTTATAATTTTACTAAAGATCTTTGTTCAAACAATCTATATCTAAATGTTTAGCCAAATATCAGACTCACAAATGTTATTAATTACATTCCCTCTCAAGAGTCTGTAGCAAGAATGTCAATTTTGCATTATTACTTTTTAGTAATTAAATGTATTATGAGCTTCTGTTATATTATATAAAGCCTGTCAATGATTTGAAAAAATATATTTAAACATCAATGCTATACCAAAAAATTTAGTGTTTATATTAGATGTATTCGGTCAAATTTTTCCTTAAATTTTGTAAAATTCAAATATTTGTATTCAAGTATGACTAGCTCCAAATTAAAAGTCTCAAGAGCCCAGGAACATAAAAGATTTTATCCCTTTTTGCTAGTTCTATATAACAAGAAAAGACAAATCTATTACTCTTTTCATAATATTAAATTTAATAAGCATTTATTAAGCACCCCCTCCCAACCTGTTCCTTATTTCTTCTGGACTTCAGAATGATGCCCTTCCTACTATTGACTCATCCTGGAAATTTATACCTGGTGCATTTTCACTCTGAAACAGCTTACCATCCCTGTGGCCCATTCACCATGGAATATCTGTACAAAACAATCCCTCCCCTTAGCCATTTGGTAAATTCTTCCTGTAACCTCCATTTTGAGAAAGGGAGTAGAAGCTAGTCAATTTTCCTTCCTCCCTCCCTTTCTTTCCTTTTTCTTCTCCTTCTTTCCATTTTTGTTTCCGATATTACAATAGTTTTCATTTGTATCTTTCATGCCTTAGCATTGCAAAATGCTCCTTGCAAGAAAAAAGTCAAGTGACATTGAAAAATTTAGCAACCTTCTTTGTCTATATGTTCATGCCACATTTATTATATGCAGTTTTTTTCTAGGAAAAAGAGGAAAGAATATTTCATCATCAGTTTTCTGGAATCAATACTGATTCTTGCATTTAATTTTGAGTTCAGATACCTTTTGGTACATTTATTGTTCTTATTGGAAATATTGTTTTCTAGGTTCTACATTGTGCATATAAGTTTTCCCATTCCCCCCCCCTAAATTCTTCACACTTATTTCTGAAGGGATATTATAACATTTATGTACTACCATTTGTTCAACTATTCCCTAATCAATTTCCAGGGTTTCTTTCTCTACTACAAAATGTTAGTTTTGATATAATTTGGAATAAATATGCTGAAACCTTTAGGGCAATCAGGTGACACAGTCTATAGGTATTTTTGACTCTAAGTTAAAGTACATCCTAAAACACTTACTAGCTGTGTGATCCTGGGCAAGTCACTTAACTCTTCCTTATTTTCTTCATCTGTAAAATCAGCTGCATAAGAAAACTGGCAAACCATTTCACTATTTTTTGCCATGAAAACTCCAAATTGGGGGGGGTCAGACACAATTTAAAATAACCAAACACATGTTCCTTTTCACTAATGTCCATAAAGTAAATTTCTACAATGGGGCCTGAATTCATGTGATTCTGTATTTAGAAGGTAAGTTATGGAATGACTTCTGTTCATGCCTCATTAGATATTCCACTTTCTAATGGTGGGCTGGGGATAATACCACTCACCTTGCCCAATGAAAGCTCTCTTTCCCTGTGTGACTCCCAATGGGCTTTTACACTAAAGACAAAGCCATAGCCAGATGCAACAGAATAAGACCAACCAAAGATATTTAGGAAAAATAATATCAAATTTGTCAAATATATTAATTTTTTAATTTTATTTTTAATGTATGGAACAAAACATGCATTTCTATACATAGCATAATTTTTAAAAATAAAAATATGATTATAAATGAAATCATAAATTTATTGTGTACAACTTGCTATTCCTATGTATTTATTTTTCTGTGGCAATTGGGGTTAAGTGACTTGCCCAGGGAAACACAGCTAGTGTTAAGTATTTGAGGTCATATTTGAACTCAAGTCCTTCTGACTTCAGGGCTGATGCTCTATCTACTATACCATCTAATTGCTCCATCTGCTACTCCTTTTAAAGATATTATAGTTATTATGTAATTTTTTCTCACTATTTATCCCCTCTACCATATTCCCCCAAAGATGTCTATCATTAGACATAAATATGTATACATATGTAAAACCACTTAACATACTTCCATTTATCAGTTCTTTCTCTGGATGCAAGTAGTGTCTTCCATCATATATCCTTTGTATCAGATATGTTATTTAACAGAAAAAGTTAAGAAAACACAAATAGAAGTAAGCTGTCAGATCATCTCAACTGGCTTGTTTCTTTCCTGACTCCCACTCCAATAACACACAGTCACTAACATCTCCAGATTGTGTTTTAGAAAGAATGCTGATGTGGCAGGACCTGATATGGTTGTATTTCTGCTGGAGGATCTACCATTTCCCCCTTCTTTTCTCCTCCTTCTAAAATTCAATCTCAGGTCACTCACTATATATGAAAAAAACAAAATCAAAAACAAATTCCATTCCTTTCTTGTTCAAGAACTAATCTCATATTAGTTTCTTCTCTTCTAATTTGGAAGGACTACAAATCCCAGAGGGGTTTTCTAGTCAGCCAAACTCATGTTACCTTTAATTTTTATCTATATCTTTCTTGGGGGGGCATATGTCCAACAGAGTAATGATTGGGTCAAAAGATATCAATCATTATAGAACTTTTCTCATGTATTTTCAAGTTGTTTCAGAAAACATATTCTTAGGTTCTTTCTACAAATTAATACTGATTCTTGAGACAGTATGTTCTCAGGATTTTCTGAACACTAATCCTGTTCTCAATTGCTTTTTGATGATTATAAAATTGAAATATATAGCTAGTTCACTTGACAGTTATCACATGAGAAGCTTAAAACATGAAACAGAAATCAGGCAAATATAATGATATGATAAGGGATCATATGCCCAAGGGAATTGGCAAGGATTTAATAATAGTCTTTAACAGCTACTGTCTTCAAAGCTCTCAATAAACATTAACTAATTCTCATAACACTCCTATGAGGTAGGTCTTATTATTCCCATTTTACAGATGTGGAAGAAGTTTAAGTCATTCGCCCAAGGCCACACAGCAAGGTAAGACTGCTAAAGCACAATAAGAATGAAAAGTTCCTGACTTAAAGACCTCTATATATTTCACTGAACAAAAACTAGATTTCATAAAGTCATAGAATTTCTAGGTTGGAAGATTCCTCAAAGGTCATCTAATATAGTCTTTAACCAAATTAATGTCTTCAATACTATAAACAAGAAGGTCCAGCTTCTGCTCCCATGATGGAAACTCATCACATTGCCAAAATAACCATTCCATTTTTGAATACCTTTATTTTTTTCCACTGTGAAAATATTGGGTAGTTTTATTAATAGCTTTTTATTTTCAAAATATATTCAAAGATAGTTTTCAACATTCACCCTTGAAAAACCTTGTGTTCCAAATTTTTTTCTCCCTCCCATCTCCCCACATTCTCCCCTAGACAGAAAGTAATCCAATATATGTTTTAAAAATGTGCAATTCTTCCACACTTTTTCCACAATTATCAAGAAAAATGAGATCAAAAAGGGAAAAAATGAGAACAAAAACAAAAAGCAAGCAAGCAACAACAAAAAAGGTGAAAATACTATCTTATAATTTGCATACAGTCCCCATGCTCCTCTTTCTGGATATAGATGGCTCTCTTCATGGCAAGACCATTGGAACTGGCCTGAATCACCTCATTGTCAAAAAAAAAAATCTGCATCTATCACAATTGCTCATTGCATAATATTGTTTTATACAATGTCCTCTTGATTCTACTCACTACACTCAGCATCAGTTTCTCAAGGCCTTTCTCAAATCATACTGATGATTGTTTCTTATAGAAAAATAATATTTCATAATATTCATATAACATCACCTTATTCATCCATTCTCCATGAATAATGGGCATCTACTCAGTTTCCTTGCCACTACAAAAAAAGGATGCAACAAATATTTTTGCATATATGGATCTTTTTTTTCCCCTTTTTTTAGGATCTCTTTGGGATACAAACACAGTAGACACTACTGGATCAAAAAGTATGCATGGCTTGATAGTACTCTGGGAATCATTCCAATTTGCTCTTCAGAAGGGTTGCATAAGTTCACAACTCCACAAACAATGTATTAATGTCCCAGTTTTCCCACATCCCCTCCGACATTTATCATTATTTTTCTGAATATTTTTTTAAAAATTTCCTTTCTAATAAGTTTAAATTTTCTGCCTTATAACTTTCAATCATAGGTTTTAGTTCTGCCTTGTAAGGAAACAAAATCAAACTCTTCTTTCCATATGACAGTCCTTTCGAATGTTTGAATATAGTTATCTCTTCAATGATCAGCATAAAGGAATGCCCTACATTGATGAGAGCATATATTCATTGAGGTATCAAAATAAACATATTATTCAACCAATTCACCAAGAGGCATAATTTCAAGGTTATTGACACACCTGCTTGTTCTTCTTAGCATATATCTAAATTGCCATATTCTTTCTAAAATATTGGACACAATATTCCACTTGTAGCCAATCAAAGAAAGATCATAATGAAATGAACAACTTCTTTCTGTGAACACTATACATCTAGAACTTCAGCCTAAGATTCATTAGCTTTTTAGGCTACTTGTCACAATAATGGCTCATGAGTTTGTACACAGTCCATTAAACTTCAGAATATTTTTTTCATGTGATCTCTTTTATAACCATGCCTCCATGTTGTAATACTAACAATGATTTTTTTTTTGAAGTCAAGTGTAAGATCTGACACAAATTCCTATTGAATTTCCACTATTTCACTTCACCTTACCATTCTATGCTTCTGAAACCTATTTTGTTCCTTGACTCTGTCATCAAAATATTATCTATCCTACATTAATGTCATCCACAAATGTATTGAAGGTAGCATGTATACACCAAGAACTTCATCCAGTTCTTAATAAAAAGTGTTGAATCAAACAGAGCCAACCATGGAACTGTATACCATTTCTCAAATTAGTATTGGTTCATTAATGAACAAATTCAGTCTATTTTTTACCTTCCATCTCCATCTTTTTCAGGATACTATAAGAGATTTTGTTAAATTTGGCTAATACATCTATCAAGAAAAGGGAGATAAACTTAGGCTGGCATAATCTATTAACAAATTCATGCTAATTTGTAGTGAGCACCTCTTCTCATGCTAAAATTTCACATTTTTTTCAGTGATTCTCAGTTCCTAAGTTCCTTTTGTAACTTGACAACTTTTATGGATAAATTCACCAATGGACTGTAGTCACCTAGTAGAGTCTAGTACTCCCTGCCATAGATAGTTATCCTGGGTCACTATTATTCTGTGGCTATCAATTTTAATTGTTCATATTGCTACCTCAACTGTGCAGTCAGGAGGCATATGTCCATGTAGGTATCCATTAAACAGTATTTAATGCCCAAGTATAGTTTTCATTCCATTGCTGTGAAATATAGCAATGAGCTATATGACCTTGGACAAGCTACTTAATAATTTATCTGGACTTTGGTGATTTGGAGTCCTCATATGTGAGAGTTGCATTAGTTGATCTCTGAGGTCCGTGGTATGATTCACTGATTTTAACTTAAATAACCAGTCAATTAATTTTAAAATTAGAGCCATCTGTAGGCAAATCGGTCTCCTACTGTGGGGAACTGGTGGCTGGAGCTGCAGGGAGGCTGGGGTGGGGGAGAAGGATGTTCTTTTGCTAGCAGATGCTAACAAAAGCCTGGATTCGCTCATATATAGTGTGTAAATAGGTGGTGAGGCAGGGTCTAGAACTGGTGGCTTAGCAAAAAATGTTTCTCATCCCTTTCATACACTTTCTCTGATAGCAAGCATACTCAGACACCAGTCTGATGTTTTTTGTAACATCTCTTCTTCTGTTTGGCTGGCCACCGTAACTAGATTTTATCCATATTAAAATGTTAAAAGGGAATAGTATTAATCCAGTATAATTTCCCCTAAGTCCCTAATTCTATCCTAGAGATATGCTTGATTTAAATATTATTTTTTAAATTGAAAAACGTTAACAACAATCACTTTGACACACTTTTTTTTCTGTCTAGGACTGTCCTTTATGGCCAACCAGATGCTGATGTTAGCTTTGCTACTGATCTTAAATATGACCTTTCAATTCATTAAAGAATGAGAATTGCTATGGAGATATTTATGTACTTCTAGACTATTAAAGGTGGGAAGTACTAATGAAGTCTCTGAGGAAGGAAATAAAAGCAAACTAGCTGAAGAAGTAAGATAGGACCAGTCTTAAGCCTCAGCACTAGTTTAAAAATATGAGAGGACAAGGAAATATATGTCCATGTCTTAGATGAGAGGCAGGAGCTACAAGGTAAGAGCAATTGTCTGCAATGTCAATCAGTACCAATTGTCCTTGCTCAACATTTTCCTTTCCCCACAAGACAGGGTTCAATTGAGAGGCTGAGTGAGAGTTCTATCTAGAAATAATTGTTAAGTAAAAAGAGAAGCCATCAATAAATTTATTTTAAAAACTAAATGATGGATTTAATCAAGACAAAATATATATCATATATGTGAATCTCTTTAGGGGAAAATATATGTTTCTTAAAGCTTTATTGTTAAATTTTGGAGTTTTTCATGAAATTCATGTTTTAAGTTTTGTAGGATTATATATGACATAAAAATAAAAATTACCTATCTTTTATTCTGCAAATATTATAATCAGAACATTCAACATTTTGAGGGGGTAGATGATGACCTAGCTTTTTATAGACCAATATTTCCCCTTTTTATGAAGGAAAATTTATCTGTCAAATTTACTAGGTAAATCAATTATGGCTCCAGAAGAAAGAGAGGGAGGGAGGGAGGGAAAAAAGGGGGGAAGAGGAAGAGAAGTTGGTACGAAGACAAGGAGAAAGGAAATATTCAAAACCATATCATTTTTGCATCAAGTCTACTCTATCCACTATCTTATGCTAATTTTTTGTTCTATTTCAAAAGTATTATTAACCTACCTTGTAAGGCCCAAGACCCAAATTTAGGTTAACATTCATAATTAGGAGGCAACTTAAATTAACTAGATTATTCTTTAAGGTGGTGATGGAAAAATTAATCATTTGGTAGCATAAGCAAAAATCTTAACTTTGGTGACAACTACATAAAAATGCAGAGAAGACCCTGGTTTAAAAAAAAAGAGGATTAAAGTAATTTTTATATGTGTTTTTGCAGTAATATTGATCTGGAGAGTTTCTTCATCAATTTGATGAGCTTACAAAAAAATCCTTTTATTTAGAACTTTTGAAAGCATCTCCCTTTGTGGGGTCTATAAACATTTCTTAGTAGCTAAAGGAGTATGGTTTTCAGTGACAAAAACTGTTCTCAAAAGGAACTAATTGAATAGTGAAAGGGGCTACTCTTCTCACATTATCCATCCCACAAGAGTGCAAGGCAATTAGCTCACTTTGGAGGGAAATCCCATCAGTAAACCAATTCTTCAGGAGGGTATCTAAACACCACCATGGAGAAATGCTATTAAAAGTTACAAAGTCCATAAAGTTGCTCAGGAGACTTTATAGATCTACCTTTCTACACTTGGATAATTAAACAAATCTTTATCTTACTATCTACACTTATAGATAGTACAAATCAAAGCCATTCACACGTTGTCAGCTTGTGTGGACTTTGTGGATGCCTCTCCATAAATCCTCCATTGAGGACCTACCCAGATCATTCTGACTGCAGGACTGGCACTCTCTCTACTGTGCCAATTAGCTAGGGGACATCTTCCTGAGTTCAAATCCAGCCTCAGATACTTTACTAGCTATGTGAACTTAGGCAAGTCATTTATCCCTATTTGCTTTAATAACTTATCAGTAAAGTGAGCAGGAAAAGGAAATGGTAAACCATTCCAGAGGTTTTGCCAAGAAACTCCAAATAGGATAAAAAATTGTTAAATACAATTAATTAATAATAATAATAATAAGTGAAAAGCTATTTAGAAATACATGTAGAAATTGGTAATTTTAGAAGCAGGAAACTATGAATTTCAAGGGGAAAAAATACATAGTTTGAAAAGCCATCCAATTCTACTTCAAACTAAAATCTAAAGAAAACAAAAAACCAGAACACTGTTTCAAATTGCACCTAAACATAATAACAGAAAAAAAGGTATAGATAGATACATAGCTAGACATATCTATAGTTAGATATAGACATAATCCCTCATTTTACATAAGGACAAAAGTGATTATGTGCCTATGCCTCTGTCACACAGAAAGTAAATAGTAGAGTCAGGATACAAATCCTAGTTCATTGATTTGAAATTTATTGCTTTTCTCATTATTCCACACTTTTCTAACTTCTCCCTTGAATGAAAACTTATAACAATATTTTAAAATACAATAGGCTGAAATGAGTGATATTTCACTTGTAGGATGACTTATAAGCAAAGTTATCCTAGAGCTGAAGCTGGGAAAATGTAGTAAAATGGCCTGACTGATGAGTAACAGTGGATCTGTGAATGATTTGATATTTTGACTTGACAATTTTTATATGTAATATCTATAGATCCAAGATGCCTTTCACAAGTGGGTCCTGTAAAAAAAAAAATCCCATGTTTCTGGCATATTTTTGACTCAGCATTAACTATAAGCAAACCCCTAATTGATTATGTTTCTTTTACTATATTAACAAGAAGACTTTTTGGTTTAGAGCTAAAGACATTTAAAATGTTATTTTAAAAAATAATAAAAAAAAAAAAGACCAGCTAGATGATTGCAGTAGATAGACCACAGACCCTGCAAGTCAGGAGGACCTGAGTTCAAATCCAGCCTCAGACACTTAACACTTCCTGGCTGTGTAACCCTGATCAAGTCACTTAAATACTATTGCCTCATCAAAAAGAAAAAAAAAAATCAAGTTAAAAAAAAGTTACAAGTAAGTGACAAAGGATCCCATGCACATACACAGAGGTACAGAAAGTCCCCATGCAAGAAATGTGGCTAAAAGAATACATGTAGTAAAAGCATGTTGGGGTATACACATGACCAGGAATATGCATACTTCCAATGCTTTAGAATCAAGGTTTCCTTTTGGGGATGTCATCAAGAAAGCTGATTTTTCTGCAACTCTGTTATTCTCTAGCTATATTGCTGCGTGTTGTGAAATTCTTCTGAACTGATCTTCGCTACCATCTACTGGTCTCTGTCTGATGTGAAGCTTAATTAGGTCCTATGGTCCAACCTTAAGAGCAGCTCTGCACTCTTTCCCTTTAGGGGAAAAGGTTTAGCTCTTTCAGCCACTGTTGTAGTCTCACCTATTCAAATAGTAAACAAAAGCCAGCAGCAGAACTCAGGCTTAGATTGCCTTTCTTTTGAATTTCTTTTCTCATGCTCCCATTGAGGGTGCTTTAATATAAACCAATGGTTTTTAACCTGGATCCATGAACTCCCAAAGGATGTGAGAACAGATTTCAGGAAATCCATGAACCTTGGAGAGGGAAAAATGATTACATTTTTATTTTCATTAGCCTCTAATAAAAATTTAGTATTTTTAGTTAGTGAAATTGTGAATTTAATTATAAAACATTACCCTCAGAAAAAGGTTTAGAGTGGTAATCAAGTGTAAACACTGTGATTCAAAAACCGAAGATCCTGATTCTAAAACTAATATGCTTTGCACTAATGCTAGTAAGCTTAAGAGTATCTTTGAACTAATGTGGTATTTCTTTAGCATGTTTCTTACTGAAGGAAAATCACTCCCTGATTAGATATATCCCCTCCTGGGACTGATTTAAAATCATATCAACCATAACATTGTGGTTCATTGCTTGAAATGGTGTCTTCTTTCAAGCAAAGTCTTTCCTGGAAAATTTTGACAGATGTTAACTCCAATAGGAAATACACGAAATTATGAGATCACTTAAAAAATAAAAATTATACCAATGATATCTTATGACACTTCAATTTTACAAACTAATGGATCAGGATATTTACTCAATAGTTTAAAATTGAATATAGCAGTCATATTTCATATTAAAATACTTGAATGAGCCTATGTGATTAAGAATGATTCTCTTCATTTTGATTGAGAAACCATCCTTGCCACTGAGAAAGGTGAGTCAACAGCTGTGCTGCTGACAGCTAACAGCTGAGCAGAGGCCGAAAGTATTTCTGAAGAGAATCATTTTATTAAAACAAATGTCATCAATAGTCCAACAGAGAATGTTCACTTTAGGTCTCAGATATCTTGGTTACTTGGTAGATGATAAGGAAATGCAAAGAAAAAATATAATTTTTCAAGCTTCAATTTGGTTTGGAGATTTCATCTGAATTTTTACTGAAAAATAAAATGTGTGCCTATTTTAATGAATGTTTTTTTTTATTAAAAATGTTCCAATCTATAGTCTTTGGAGCCAGAAAGGATGATAAAATGATGATGAATAATAGCAATAATAACACTAGTCAGTCAACAAATATTTACTAAGCACTTATTAATGCCCAGTGATACCCAGTAGTGGAGGTATAAATAAAGGAGAAACATCCTTGTCCTCAAGTAGTTCACATTCTAATAGAAGAGATAATATGCAACTTTGCACAAAAAGATGAATACAACATAAAGGAGAGAATTAGAGAAGGGAGGCAGAAGGAGTGGAAGAAGAGAGGGGAGATGTGGGAAAAGCTTCCAAAAGTAAGTGAGAATTGGATGTATTTTAAAGGAAGCCAGGGAAACAGGAAGGTAAAGATGATGAGAGAGTACATAGGAACACAGGTGACAAAAAGGCAGGGAGTCAAGAGATAGTGTCCTGAACAAGGGACAACGAGAGTGTTGATGTCATTGATTCATAAAATACCTGGAAAGGAGTAAAAATCTGGAAAAGTAGGGAGAGGAGAAATTGTTAAAAAGCCTTAAATGCCAAAGAGAAGATTTAATATTTGATCCTAGAGGTAACAGAGCAACTGAAGGTTGCTGAGGGAGGAAGAATAGCATGGTCAGATTTGCAAACTATTTGGCATGTATCATCTTATTTGATCCTCACAATAAACCTGGGAGATAAGTGCCTCCTGAGATGGAGAGAGGTTAAGTGATTTAACGGGGTCAAATAATTATGGATGCAGCCCAGCCCATCATTTTACAAGTGGTGGGGTGTGGAAAAGATAAAGTACTTTTACCTCAGTCACATAGAGAATAGTTAGTGCAGCTAAGATTCAAACTCAGGTTCATTTATGTTTAATTAATTGATTGTTCTATTATTCCAGTTTTCCAACTTTTCCCATTCATCAAAATTGATAACAGTATTTTACAATATTATAGGCTAAAATGTGATGATTTCCTTGCACAATGGATTGTAAGCTATGGTGTGTTATAATTCATCTTCATTGGCTCTCAGGAACTGATTGTTAAATTTTCACTGAGCATTTATACTTTAAAAATTGGCAAATGCCATAAATCAGGGCTTAGTATATTGTTTTGCTGATTATCTACAGTTAAGAAAATGTTGGAAGTCCTTCATTTTTGAAAAGGACCAATGACATCAGGGGCTATATTTTGAGTTGGGGGATAATTGGATTTAACTGTGGCAGAATTGCACAAAGTTGTCAACCTCACTCTTTCTTTTAGGATCATTGAAGTCCAGAATCAGGACAAACTTCAAGGCAACTAAATGTCTCAGGATGTAGTGGATGAACTTGATGTTTTCAATCTAAGCATTCTATTGCACCTGCTTTAGCTATCTTCATGGCTATTGGAAGAAACTGTTCTCATATTCACATTCTGCCAAGAAAAGTCTTCTCATGCCTAGGATATACATTCCCCTTAACATTGATAGATTTGATTTAGCCTATCACTGTGGTTTACCCCATCTTCCAAGATGGAGGACCAATATGTTGTCACTGCATATGGTACAACTTCTTGGAGCCATAAGTGAGATCTGGGTGAAGGTGGACACCAAACATAGATAAATAGCCCTGAAAAGAGTTTGGCAATCATCAAAGGAGCTAGTCCTCCTGGAATACCCCATACATTCCTCTTAAGAAAATAATGAAAAAAGTATTAATAATGAAGAGTAAACTTTAAAATAAGTCTTGTAACTTCCCAGAGATGGTTGTTAAATGTTGGCCAGCATGTCCCTGTTTGTGTGTCTCCTTGCTAAATCCTAATAGTCATAAAATGAGATAAAACATAGTTCAGAGGAAGGAACACCAGATTTTGTGTCAGGAAACTTCTGTTTAAACCCTAACTCTGCCAAAATCAGATAAGTCTAATTTTAAATTTCATCATTTACAAAGGAAAGGGACTATAACAAACACCTAAGAAGTTTTAGAGATCTGGATTTATTATCTAAATTCTAATCCATGCTTTGCAAGAGAGTTGTTTTTTGACATTAAACCTCTTAAACCAAAAGTGAGGTTTTTCCAACTTAAAAAAATTGGTAATATAATAGAGATGCTTAGTTGTTTGTTAATTGGCAAGCATTGTATGTGTTTAATAGTAAGAAAGTTCAATTGATTGATCAGTAGAGTAACACCATTAAATGATGGGATGGGCCTGGTCAGATAAATTTTCAGTAGGTATTCCTGAACAAAGTAATCCCTAGATAAATACTTGTTTTGATGGTGATTATGACCTGTATTACTCTAAGTGGAGGGGTTTCTATATATTAGAGAAACTAAATATTTTCCCCAAGCAAACTGTCCTACCAAGTAAGCTCCCATGCTACTCCTGAGCCAAAAGGAGAAATAACTTCTTGGCAGAAGTTGGGAGGGGAGGCAGTGCTGAAGCAGGCTTTTGTTAGAAGTTGACTCTAAGGAGATTTACATTTGGAGCCTGAAAATTGATTTTCACTGGGATGTGGTTGATTCAAAATCTGATAACTCAGGGAAAATTTTGGCCAACAGTGTAATCATTTAAAATAAGATAATTTCTCAAAGCTTTGCACATAGTAGGGTGTAAATATATATTCCTTGGTTTGACTTTGGATAAAGAAAATAGAACAAAAGTTTAAGACTGAAGACTGGGGGAAGGGAGGAAGGAAAAGGGGAGAGGGGAGTTAAAGAAGAGAGAGTAAGATTAGATGTCAGAATAGATCAGGCATTTTTGTATATTCTTAAGAGATTTCTAAAACATAAGTAATGGGATAAAGTGGAACAAGGAGAGAATCTTTCAATAAAATGAATACTTTTTAGCATTATTTATTTTAAATGAATGTGCTGCTATTTGCTTTGTTTTTCCAACTTATGCATAATTTTCACAAGAGATTTTACATGGAAAATAAAGACAAAAGATAAAATATTCACAAGTCAGGAAGAAGCATTTCCCCAAATCTTCAGTATTGGTATACTAAGAGCACATAACTTAAAATTCTTCAACATATGATCAGGCATTTCCTTTAAAAAAAAAGTTACTGCCCCAAGAAACATATTAATAGTCTACAATGATATTCAAAATTCAACTTTAATACCTTGCCTGTTATTTACAATTTCGAATGTCACCTGGAAATATACAGGTGAATAAATAAATATTTAGTATCTGTTTTCTAAATTCATTGAGCTCATTTCTTATTATCACAATTGTATTCCATGACAATCATATACAATGTGTTCAGTTATTTCCCAACTGATAGTCATTCCTGCAATTTCCAAGTTCTTTGTAAAATGAACAAAACCAAGAGAATGTGGATGCAGTAACAATAATATTGTTTAAAGAACAACTTTGAATGACTAGGTGTTTTTGACTATTACAAATACTCAACTTCAAAGGACATCAAAAAAAGATGCTATCTGCATCCAAAGAAAAACTATAAATAGAAGTATGTATAAAATGGATTTACATATACATACATATTTTGTGCCTAATGATAGCCATCTAAGGAGAGAAGGAAAAAAAAGCAGAAAAAAGTTATCACTTAATAACTTTATTATATATTTTAAAGGAATAGCAAGTGGTATGTAATAGATAAGCAGTCATATTTTCCATTATATATTATGGAAATGCTTGTTTTATTTCTTAAATCCAGAATAACATTGTTTAAAAGAAACTACCAGCATATTCTCTATAAGTTTATAAAGAAAAAACATATATTCCTTTTTTTCTTGGGATATTTATAGTCCAAAGAGGTGGTAAAGAAGAAAGAGGAAAAGGAAATATATAAATAAATTAAAGCCAAGTAGAATGTGAAGAGAGGAATAGAGGCAATACCTACACCAAACCTTGATGAGGTTGATGATGGGGGAGGGGGTTGAGGAAGGATTTTCATAGAGTCAAGATATGAAAGGATTGAATTCCAAGTATAGAGGATTGCCTTAATACCAAAGGAGGACAGTTGGGGATCAGTTCATTTGCAACCAAGTTTATAAGGGGAAGTAAATGAAATAGATGAAAAATATAAGTAGATCCTACAGCAAAAGGCTTTTCTGTAAGGTGTAAAGTGAAAGTATTCTTATCCCCATTTTATAAGTCATCCTGAGAAGTCATAACTGAGGTTTAGCAAGAAGTAACTTGTCCAAGTTACTTCATAGAACTAATAAATGATAGAAACAAGGTGGGCTCCCCACTCTCTGATATTTTAAGTTAGGATTAGTGCATTTTACTTCACATTACACTTAACTGTTTCTCTAGTTGCCGTTAAACTGCTGAGAACTAGATCATGGAAGGTCCCTAACACCAGACACAGAAATTTACATTTTAGACTGTCAATAATATTCTAATTGACTGGACAACGTGAAAGTGTAGTGGGAGAAACCTCTAAAGGTTTTAAAGTATGAAAGCGACATAGTCAGACTTACAAATGAAAATTATTTTGGCTATTGTGGTATAGCATGAATAAGAGAGGGGAGAAACTAAATGCTCCATGTTATCTTAAAACTCTATATTGACAATGTAAGTCTCTAAGAGCCATTATAAACTGACATTACACCAACAAAAGGAAGTGAGGGGAGGTTTAGGGAAAAGGTAATAATAACTAGTATTTGGATATGTCATATTATTTTTGCATTTTTATATAATATATTAACTTATTTGACCCTAACAAAAATCAAATAGGATCACATAGTTATAACTAGAGGAGTCAGTAGGGCCCTTGCTTGTGAAAGACTTTATAAAAGCCTCTAAGACATGTCTCAGGCAAGACAAACTTTGGTATCACCAATCAGCACCCTGTGGAGTAGCCAATAAATCCAGGAAAAACACCATGGGATTTACCTAACAAATCATTTAAGCTAAAGATTGAATGGATTGGTTTGTTTTAACTGGAAAGTTTCTGTATCCTTCTTCCTAGAATTGTTTTAATTGGGAAAGGGCTGTATTTACTGCAATTGTTTTCAGTTGTATACAACTCTCTGTGACCCTTTTTGGGGCTTACTTGACAAAGATTACTCCCTTTGATCCTTACAACAATCTTGTTGAGTAAATTAGCAGAATAAATACAGTATCATAAATTGTAAAGTGATATGCCCTTTCCTTCTCCAGCTCATTTTAGAGATGAAGAAACAGAAGAAACTGACTTGCCAACAGTGACATGGCTACTAAATATCTTAGGATGTATTTGAACTCAGGACTGGCACGCCATCCACTGAACCATCTAGCTGTGTGTTAGGCTTCTTGTAGCTGAAAGGTTGTCAAGGGAGGAGCAAAAATTGGAGAATATCATTAATTTTTAATTAGTTCTCTTTTGTATGTAGATGGAATGGTATTTAGCCTTAAGTCAATTTGGTAGGGTTTATACTCTTAGAATGTCTGTGTAGAAGACTGAGATTGAATTTAAACATATTTCCAAATCCTAGTAAGATGTGACCTGAAAAAAAAAAGGAAGTCACAAGTACTTGTAAGACTCTTAGCTTAGCCCTTGATTTTTTTTCCTTAAAAATCTATTTTTTTATTTATAGTTTTTATTTACCAGATATATGCATAGGTAATTTTACAGCATTGACAATTACCATACCTTTTGTTCCAATTTTTCCCCTCCCTGCAGATGGCATGTTAAATATGTTAAAGTATGAATTAAATACAATATATGTATACATGCCCAAACAGTTGTTTTGTTGTACAAAAAGAATCGGACTTTGAAATAGTATATAATTAGTCTGTGAAGGAGATAAAAAATGCAGGTGGACGAAAATAGAGGGATTGGGAATTCCATGTAGTGGTTCATAGTCATCTCCCAGAGTTCTTTTGCTGGGTGTAGTTGGTTCAATCATTACTGCTCTATTGGAACTGATTTGGTTGATGTCATTGTTGAAGAGGGCCACGTCCATCAGAATTGATCATCATGTAGTATTGTTGTTGAAGTATATAATGATCTCTTGGTCCTGCTCATTTCACTCAGCATCAGTTCATGTAAGTCTCTCCAGGCCTCTCTGAAATTATCCTATTGGTCATTTCTTACAGGACAATAATATTCCATAATATTCATATTGATGAGGTATATACCTAATGATGAGGTATAACCTCAATAAAATTAGGATTAATTGAGGTCTAGTGGGGGGCTTGGGATACAGGGAGTCAAGTGGAGCTCCCCTGCCACCCCTTTGGATTCAGCGCAAAGATACAAAGTTAAATGAGGTCTAGTGGTGGCGAGAGTCCCCTGTAAATGAATTTACAGGCCCGAAAACCTAGATTGATAAAAAAGTGGTTTATTGAAGGGTTTGGAAGTAAGGTTAAAGTTTGGTTAGTAAAAGGTATTATATAGAGGAAGAAATACACCAAAAGCAGCGAGACAGAGACTGTGATGCAGAGCATGGTTGCTGGCATCTTTCAACTCTCTGTCAAGGGATGATTCCACCTTGGCTCTTTGATTTGCTTCAAGGAGCCTAGGGCAGTGCCAAATTCTTGGCGGGGTTTTCAGATAAGGAAGAAACTGTTTTGGGGAAACCTGAGCAAATAGTGGGGGGGTTGAAAAAATCCAAGCCAGCTCAGATCCTGGGGGCTGGGCACAAGCCCAAACTGGCTCAGATACGGATTTCTCCCCCTTGGAATACAAAAGGGTGATTTTGACCAGATCTTGATATCAAAGCTCAGTCCCAAAGGAAGTTGTAGATAAGACAAGGAATCTTAAAGGGTTAAAGGGTTAAACTTAAAAGGTTAAAATCTTAACACCTGCATCACATATACCGCAATTTATTCAGCCATTCTCCAATTGACAGGCATCCACTAAGTTTCCAGTTTCTGTCCACTACAAAGATGGCTGCCACAAACATTCTTGCACATGTGGGTCCCTTTCCCTTCTTTAAGATCTCTTTGGGATATAAGCCCATTAATAACATTGCTGGGTCAAAGGGTATGCACAGTTTGATAACTTTTTGAGCATAGTTCCAAATTGCTCTCCAGAATTAGCCCTTGATTTTTTAGAGCTTCAATGGATTTGATACTATTTCCTTTCTACCTCTCAAAACACCTTCCTCAGTTATTACACGTTTTACTTCTGTGACATGTCATTATTTGCTAGACTACTCCTTTCCCTGGCATTTGTTGCCCTTTTTCTGCAATTTTTTTTACAATTCCCCATTTCCTATATCACACTGCTAGTATATAACTGTTCTTGTGTTTGCTCAATATATTCATCTAATTCATTTCCTTTTACTACAGAGCAATATCATAAGCTGGGTAATATTACTTTTTATATTCTCTTAATTCTGTATTTTATCACACAGTGATATAAAAACAAGTATTGTATGGCACCATAAGCCATTCTAAGGACAATGTTCCCTTTGCATTTGCTGGAAAATATTCAATTCTTAACCTTTTTGCCTCCATGTATTATAGGGATTGATGGCTGCATTGTACTAACTAGACAAAAACAATAATGTATTTGCATATATGTGTGTATATACACATAGACACCCCCACACACATACACATTATTCCACTTGACCTTTACAACAATCTTTTTTTGTTTTTTTTTTTTGGCTGAGGCTATTGGGGTTAAGTGACTTGCCCAGAGTCACCCAGCTAGGAAGTGTTAAGTGTCTGAGGCCAGATCCTCTTGACTTCAGGGTTGGTGCTCTATCCACTGCACTGCCTAGCTCCTCCTTTATAACAAACTTAAGTAAATTAACAGAGTAAGTATATGTCATTTTTTCTTATTTTACAGACGAGGAAACCATCATAAAGGCAGGTAAACTGTAAAATGTCACTTGGCCAAAGCTATATGGCTACTTGAATAACAGTCTAGAAGTGAGTCTAGGATATTATTTTAAAATTATTTATTTATTTACTGATTTGTTTGTTTATATATACTACAAATCCAGTACCCTTACCATGATACAGATCTGTGGTCATATATATTTTAACATCAGACTTTTGGATTAGGAATTTCTCTTTTTCTTATAAGTTTGTTGTTGTTATTTTTCCAACATGGAATTTTATAATAGAAAAAGATTGTGGATATCATCTAGTCAAACTGTCTCATTGTAACAAATAAAGAAACTGAGACATAAAAGAAAAATGATTTCTCAAGTTGCACAGGAATACTTGGAATTAGAAATCCATTTGACTGACATAAATTGTTATACCTAAAAAAGCCCTTTGATACCATTTAATCCAATCCTCATGTTTAACAGGTAAGACAAATGAGATAAAATCATTTGTCCAATATTGTACAGATAATAAGTAGCAGAACCAAGACTTGAACATGGGTCTTCTAACTCTTCATCAAAGGCTCTTTCCACTATGAGATGACATTGTCCCCTTTTTAAATGAGGTACCACTCTCAGATATAGATGCTAAATTGCAATGCAGAAATCCGATTGAAAATAATATATTAAAAATAATGGTCAAGTTTTGTGGCCCAAACACTTTACTTTATAGTCTAACCATTACAATATAATCTAATTAAGGAAATGCCTACTGCATGAAATGCTGCTTTATTTAACTTTGTCAACAGTCACATGGCCTACTTCTGCTGTGAATAAGTTCCCAAATAAGCAACAGTTAAGGCTATATACAATGGTAGTTTCTTTCATGAAAGTAAAACTTTTGACACTGTGGAATTCTAAGGCAAACTTAAAGACACATTTGTTGGATCTATGGAATTTCTAATGGCTCTAGCAGACTGCAAACTTTCAAAAGTACTATCCATCTATCAAATATTTATAAAGGTCTTCAGGACTTGTTTTACTTCTCAAAACTCTAATATGTAGTGAAGAACATGAAATACAGGGCTTTGGTCTTTAAAACAAGCTATCCCATCCCTCTCTTTAACTTCTGTTTTCTAGTTCTTAAATAAACAATTTACAGATGTGAAAATGTGAGGAAATAATGTTTGCACAGGATGAGTGAAGCCAAAATGAAAACAGGGGTGCTTGAAATACATGTTCCTTTTCTTCATGCTTACTTTATAATTAAACAATATGAACTTATAAACAGAAGCCTGAGAACAAAATATATTCAAATGTAGGAGAATGCATATATGCACATAAATACACACACACACACACACACACACACACACACACACACACACACACCATACCGGACATAAGACCCTTCTTCATTCTGTTGTCTTCAAATATGTAAAGCTTCACTATCCTGAGGGCAAGCTAGTGAATCCTCCAGCTCCTCATCTCAGTTCCAGTATGGCATCCTGACAAGTGGATAATCTCGGGCACACAAAGCAGCTCAACAAGTAAAAACCAGTTCAAAGACACCTTTCACAGAAAGTTCGCTTGGTATTTTGACACAAGCATTACTTAAGCTATGGATTAAGGTTTGAAGATTTGTGGAAGGCATTATAGGGAAATATTCCAGTTCTTATTTCCAAGATTATATGGTTTGAAATTTTGAAGTATCATATACTATATACAGATTTGTATCTGTCTTGATCTATATGTCATGATTAAAAAAATACCATTTGTTCTTTTTGTAGTGTAACTCACTATAGTAGAATTAATTGAACAAATTATGGAGCAAATTCCACTTACCAAAGAAATAAATAGTGAAATAATTTTCTTCAGCCAAGGTACTTTTTAAAAGTATTTGCCACTTTTTTTCAGGTTCAACACTTGGAACTAAACATACAAGAATGTGTTTGTTATAATGCTATTCAATTTGTGGAACAATTAAAGCAATAGGAGAGGTTCAGATCTTATCCCAACCAAGTGGTCTTCTACTTCCTTTCAAGAAAGTATTTTGTTCTAAAAAGTATCATTTTCATCATTTCTAATCCTCTCTCTAGCTTCTGAAATGATATCTGAAAAATTGCTCACTTCAAAATTGAGATGCTTTTCTCTTTCTGAGAGGAACCAATTGGCTTTTGTTATGTTCTAGCCTTTTAGCTTGGGGTGGAGATTAATATTAGAAATAGTTTTCCCTTTATTTATCATATACTTCCCTATTTTATATATCTAATTTATCAAGTTAGCTGTGTCTCCATTTTTATTTCTTCATTTTTTTGTCTTTCCCCTTCGCTGCAGATAGTGAAAGATTTGGAGGTTTTGCTTGTTTTTCCCCTGTAGAAAAGGAAACTAGTAATACTATATATCAGCAATGATATTCTCAAACAGAATTGAGACGAATGCAAAACTGGTGTGGGGTTGTCAGGGCAAGGGGCAGAGAAAGGGGAAGAAGGAATATCGGGAAAGGGGAAAATCACAGGTTAAAAACCTGAGATAATTCAGGTCAAAAATAGAGATTTGGTTTATTTATCTGTACAACTGTCCCAAGTAATCTTTTTTATTTTGCCCATGAAGACCTGATCAGTGGAATTTGAGCTTGTGTATCTTAAAGGCATTATTTAAAATATAAACATAATATTCTTACTTAATATTCATTCATTCCACAAATGTTCAGTTAAGCATCTCCTATATGCTGGCCTTCTGCTAGCTATCAGAGATATAAAGACAATAAAATAGTCTTTGCTCCCAAGGAGCAGTGGGGGAATGCTGCAAATCAAGAAATAAATTAGGAGTCTAAGAAACTCAAGTCTTATAGAAGCTTCTTCCACTAATTTGGTATTTCAGTCTCTTCCCATGCCTCCTGTTTTTTTTTTTTCCCCCAAATCAGAGTATCTCAAATTTTGCAAGTATCCAAGTACTATTATATTGTATTATATTTATTTTATAATTTACTATTTATATTATATTATTATAAAAATGAAAGCAATCTTACTGAATTTTGAGCTTCTTTAGAAAAAATTAATCTAAAGAATAAAATTGTTAATATAGACATCTGGTGGAAAATGGATTTAAGTTACATGAATGCCCTGTACTCTGGCTGATTTTGATATATAGCAAGTCACCTATATAGTATGACTTCAGGTTTCCATAAAGATACATTGTCTAAGAATTTCTTCTCCACTGTCCTGCCAATGTCATCTGCTACTCTCTCTTTCTTTTAGTATAGGATAAATAAAATCTAGACACTAACTTCAGAAAACTACTTTAAATTATGAAGACTACTCTGAAATACCACTACACACCTCTCAGATTAGCTAAAGTGACAGGAAAAGATAATGACAAATGTTGGAGGGGATATGGAAAAAAATGGGACACTAATACATTGCTGATAGAATTGTGAATGGGTCCAACCATTCTGGAGAGCAATTTGGAACTATGAACAAAAAAGTATCAAATTGTGCATACCATTTGATCCAGCAGTATTACTACTGGGCTTATATCCCAAAGAGATAATAAAGGAAGGAAAGGGACCCACATGTGCAAAAATGTTTGTGGCAGCCTTTTTTGTAGAAGCAAGAAATTGGAAATTGGGTGGATGCCCATTAATTGGGGAATGGTTGGGTAAATTGTGGTATATGAATGTTTTTTTTCTTTTTTAATATATTTTAATAGTTTTTATTTACAAGATATACGCATGGGTAATTTTACAACATAGACAATTGACAAATCTTTTGTTCTAATTTTTCCCTTCCTTCCCCCCGCCCAGATAGCAGGTTGACCCATACATGTTAAATATGTTAAAGTATAAATTAAATACAATATATGTATACATGTCCAAACAGTTGTTTAGCTGTAAAAAAGAAATGGACTTTGAAATAGTGTACAATTAGCCTGTGAAGGAAATCAAAAATTCAGGTGGATAAAATTAGAGGGATTGGGAATTCTATGTAGTGGTTCATAGTCATCTCCCAGAATTCTTTTGCTGGGTGTAGCTGGTTCAGTTCATTACTGCTCTGTTGGAACTGCTTTGGTTCATGTCATTGTTGAAGAGGGCCACATCCATCAGAATTGGTCATCATATAGTATTGTTGTTGAAGTATATAATGATCTCCTGGTCCTGCTCATTTCACTCAGCATCAGTTCCTGTAAGTCTCTCCAGGCCTTTTTGAAATTATTCTGTTGGTCATTTCTTACAGAACAATAATATTCCAAAATATTCATAGTGATATATGAATATTATGGAATATTATTGTTCTGTAAGAAATGACCAGCAGGAGGAATACAGAGAGGCTTGGAGGAGAGACTTACATGAACTGATGCTGAGTGAAATGAACAGAACCAGGAGATCACTGTACACAACAAGAAGAAGAAGACTATACGATGATCAATTCTGATGCACATAATTCTCTTCAACAATGAAATGATTCAGATCTGTTCCAGAACACTTGTGATAAAGAGAGCCATCTATACCCTGTGAGAGGACTATGGGAACTGAGTTTCACAACATAGTATCTTCACACTTTTTGTTGTTGTTTGCTTGCATTTTATTTTCTTTCTCATTTTTCCAGTTTCATTTAATTCTTCTCATGTAGCAAAATAATTGTATAAATATGTATGTATATTTTGGATTTAACATATACTTCTACCATGTTTAACAAGTATTGGACTGATTGCCATTTAGAGGAGGGACTGGGAAAAAGGGGAGGAATTGGAAAACAAGGTTTTGCAAAGATTAATGTGGAAGAATTATCCATACATATCTTTTGAAAAATAAAAAGCTTTAACTAAAAAACATATAAACACCATACATTACCTGGGAGAAGAGAAAGCTAGTGTTTCTTTACATATCTTCTATTAGCACATGTATAGATTTCCATAATCAAGTGCTAATTAACTATGGTGTTAGAAGACACAAAAAAGTAGATCTTGTAAGGGATGATATATAAGGAGTAGCAGACACATTATAGTAACAAGATATGTGTAACCACAGGGGTCCATAAGGCACAATCTTGAAAGAGTATTACCAATTGCCCATTCTAGTAATGAACTTGGGATTCAACAGAAGTTGTGGAAGTATAAAGCTTCCAAGTTAAATAAAGCAGGCTGCAGAAGATCATGTCTCCAGGACAGATACTAATAATTCCTTTTAAAGAATTTAAATTTTAAAGAAAGGAATGCCAAAGCACAGAAGAACTGGAAAGTACTGTGGAACTGGGAGGGGACTGAAGACAAGCTTTTTGTATTTCAAAATAATGTCTAAAGTCAATCTTGTTCACACTATCATTTCTATATAGTGAACAATTTTGGTATCCAAATTTTCACATGTTAAAATAATGTCATTGAAGGAGCTAGGAACAAAACCTGGACTTTAGTTGTATCTGATGATCAATGAGTTTGCTTCTCTTGGTATCTGCTTTTAAGACCTGAAGCTTACAAAGATCAGCTTGTGGTAAAGGAAAGATGTTTCAGGTTGTTTTTATACAATATGAAGTATTTGTGAAAATGAGTAATGGGGTATCTACTTTTGATATCCCATAAGCATTTCTTCTATAAAAAAGAATTAATCTGAGATCTTTAAGATAAAATAGTCAAATATATATCAAAATACGCAGATATATATTCATGTATATATACATGCATATGCATTACATATACATATGGAGAGAAGAGAGAGAACCTAGGACAAGTTACTTAAACCTCTGTTTACCTCATTTTACTCACCTGTAAAGAAGGGAAACAATGCCATCTACTTTCAGGATTGTTGTAAGGATAAAAGGAGATAGCATTTATAAAAGCACTTAGTCCAGAAACTTCTTGGCACATAGTAGACACCATATAAATACTTATTTCCTCTTCTTCCTTATCTATCAGGTTTCTTCTTACAGATTCACCATAAATTAAAAATGTTTTCTTAATTCCACTAAAGATTGATCACTTCAAATCACACTAGTAAGTATTTTCTCTGGATTCCTCTTTATTATTTCCATCAGTATAACTTCTGAATCTTCCTTATACCCCCTAAATAAGTAGAATGAAAAAATAAAAGCGTTTGGAGCATTCAGAAGAAATGTGCTCCTCCATAAAAAAAATAATGACTTCTACCTATCAAGTAGAGCAATATAGCTTATAGCAATAGAGTAAGATAGCTTATCTTTATCTTAAAAAATCATAGAAGTGGAGAGTGGAATCTTTAGATTTAGATCCAATTTTTTTTTCAAAATTTTAATTATTTAGTACCTTTGATTATGGAATCATTTTAGGGACAATGCTAAGAAGATGTTTTTAATTCCCTATTGTCTAGTCCACATAATCCAGCTCCCTAGTCAGTAAGGAATCCCTTCTACAGCTCACAAGTTGCTATTTAGCCTTGTCTTCAATTCATCTAGAAAGGAAAAAGAAAAAAGAGAGAGCTCCCCATTTTTAGTGCCACCTATCCCATTGTTATATAGTTCTTTCTATTGAACATTATTTCCTTATGATTTGGTAAAATCTACTTTTTTATCCCTTTGACCTATTGGTTTTATCAGTTCCTCCTTTTGGAAAACAATATTCTTCTTTCCCCAGCATTCTTTTCTCCAAGCTAAACATATCCAGTTCCTTCAAGTTTTTGTTATATCCCATGAGTTTTAAAAGCATCAAAATAAAATAAATTCATCTTGTCCTGAAGTCTTTTAGGAAAGATCTCTCTAGTAATTAGAGGTAAAAACCCCTTTCTGAATTCTAAGCAAGGGCATTAGGGCAGCCCCTAGTGGATGAAAATTAGAATGTGACTGGGAATTATTTCACTGACTCAAGTCTTGGATAATGGAGTACATTATTGGTGTCGAAATGGAAAACATTTGACCAGCTTGCCATTATTTTATATCAGAATCCACTACTTCCCTTACATATGTATAGATAACCAGATTTTTGGTTTTGTTTATCTTTTAGTTTTTATTTTGGTAACCCTATTAGCATGAAAGAACAAATAAGGAGCTACTAGTGCTGAACTTTGTGAGAAGTCTTAATTGTATCTCTGCTAGTGGAAATATGTCTTCTTTCTTTAAAAAAGAAGGCAACAACTGAGATTTGTTTTTCAAAGACACTTCTATAGTTATGATAAAATGTACATTTTTGTTTAAAGAGAATAATGAATTTCTTGCCAAACTTCATCATTTTGTGCATGTGTTTCTTAAAGAAAGGAGAGAATAGGTTGGATGTACACTTCACTGGACTTTACTTTAATAATCCAATACTTATTAGGATTAGTAGGAATTGAGTTGCTATATCCTTATGCATTGAAGTTCTTTTTCAAAAAAATCCTTCTTTAAGAAAGATAAGGACAATTTTAAAATTCTACTAAATCCCTTTCTGGCTATATATTCTATAATAAATAGTTAAGCTTTTCTTTTTAGTACAGCAATGGTATTATATCAAAATTGCATGCTTGGTACATTGGACAAATTCTATATTGACTGAGTGTTCTTTAGAAGAAATGAAGCAATTAACACTTAAAATCTGAAGTAGTATTGTAGAATATGAGACTTATAGCTTATCAGCAGAGTTCCTATTTTCCTTAATGATGATGACAATATAGTGCCTCATTTTCTTCCTAACAGTATGAGAGGCTTCTGAGGACCAGATCATCAGCTTTATATCATTTATTGTGAACAAACTTCCTTGATAGTAGATGGTGTGTACAGAATTGTTTATTTATTTGGATTATTAAAGTTCAGCTTCTGAGGGTTCATTTTTCAGAATCATATTTATTACTATTTCTTAGTAGCCATTGGGTAAATAGGGTGATTCTATGCATTATGAGGATGCATTTTCAATATCAGAGAAATCACAACAGTGGCAAAATGAATGAAAAAATCCAGAGTTCTAGTCTGCCAACATAACACAAAATGCAGATAAAAATAAAGGACAAAAACAAAGAAAAACACATATATAAAGCACATAAATATAAATAGATGGATGCTACCTGCTTTTTCTGTACAGAAGAGTTAAAATGAATATTGAAATTAAATAAGAGTCCCTCATACTAATTTTCATTAATACTATAGTTAAAATATATAATTAAAACAATCATAATATAGCATCACAGAAATGGCATGTTCAGAAGTTACTCTCACCCACAGAACAATCCTATTTTGATGTGCCTCAGCTTAGAAAACGTGCTAAAAACCAAATGGATCAGGAAAAATAGTTAAGCCATTCTATAGTCTGCCCTTGGGGCTATATAAGAACAGCCTCTGTTAGCATACATGAAGTGAAAAAGAAAGTGGCATAATTATCTAGAAACACTACTGATCTCAATAATTCAGAGGCTAATTTTCCCCTTAGAAGTAGAATGTTTAGATTGAATTCTTTAGAAAATCTACTTTGCCTTTGTAAACATATACTTAGCCAAGAAAATTTGCTAAATATGCTATAGATTAGGAATATGGACTGAATCTGTGATTGTATTTGGTGTGTGGAACTCTCAGGTGAAAAACTCTATCAGCCCTTTCTCTGAAGTTTATAATAAAATCTTAAGAGAACTACATGGAACATTGAAAGATTGAGTGGTTTTGCTCATGCTCTCAAAAGCAGTATGAATCAAAAATTCTTGAATTCAAGTCTTTTCTGGTTTCAAAGATAACTCTCTATCCACTCTAACATGGCATTTCTTATGTACCTTAAATTGGGTCATTAATTATGCTAGATGGCAGAGAAGTAAAGGAAAGCTGACTAAATAAACTAATTGCATGGAGAGAAAAGAGATAAATGCAATGAGCTCTGATTTATAATATATAATCTATAATTTTAAGTACTCATGTGATTTGTATTTAAGCTGAAAAATAATAATGCCACAATTCACAAATATCTTGCATTTATCAGAGGGGAAAGTCATAGTCTAAATAACTCTGGTTATTTAAATTACTTTTCATAAAAGCTCAATAGTTATGTTTTTATATTCAAACTGTGATGAAGTATCAAAAAATAGCACTAATAATTCTAGATTACATTTATATAGTTCTCTAAGTTTTAAGGTGTTTACAAAAATCTTATTTGATAAATGCATATGTTCCAGAGAAAAACTCAGATGGTTATTCATGTTAAACAAAAGAATGAGGGTAAATATGTTGTGGAGGCATCTACAATCAGGCCAGGAAGACTTTGCTGGGTTACATATGAAAGATGGAACCTATCTCACCAGAGATCTGATTTTATGAGGCCATAAGGGGAAGTCACAAAGTTTGTTGGCAGTTCATAATATTCTCCTGATACAGTCAATTGGTTCCCTCTTCTGGCCAAAGTTGGTGGAGAATTTGAGCTTTCTCATTGCATCTAAACAAAAACAGCCAATATCATCTCCACCACGAAAAAAAATAAATAAATGATTTCTTAAACAATGCATCTTCAGTTTGTTTTAGAGCTTTTTTTTTTTTTTGTATTAATAGAACTAAAATCTGTTTATAATTGAGAAAGCATAACTTAAAACTTCTTGGAAAACTTTTGTGAGAAAAAGCTATTGAGCTTTTCTTTTGTAAAGCATTTTGCAAGGAGAAATGGAATTAAATCAGTGTTCACCAAGCAGCCTTTCATAATAGGAAACTATAGGTATCTTTGCATGGAGGTCATTGGGGGTTAATATATTTTGATTTTCAACTAACAATATTTATAGACAGAGGAATACAGAATGGTAGTTCTTACAAGAAAGAATGAGGAATTGCACAAATCAACTGCAGAAATTTTACCTCAGGTTCTAAAATGAAATACAATTCCCTTTTCTAAAACCTGTTCGGCATTTCCAGTAGTCTGGGAGCAGACAAAAAAAACCTGTATTCCTGAACTCAAGATTATTTCACTTAATCATAGTAATTTAAATAGCTTAAGTGTTTATTAATGTTTTCTGCCATTCCACTTGAACATCATTCCCCCAAAAAAAATCATATTGATGCTTGTTGACCAAGGAAATACAGAATTAGAATACATCATGTGCACTTAATTCAAAGGTTTGTTGTGAGATTTAAATCATAAAACTCATATAAAAAAGCTTTACAAAGTACCAGGTAAACGTTCTTATTATTGTTCTTAAAAATTGTATGATATAAAATGCAGTTTTCTGGCAAAACTGATAGTGTGACTAAATTCAAGAATATTTCCCTTAAACAGAAAAGTTCATAAAAATTTCAAATGAACTTTAATATTACTAACCACCTTACCATCCCCCACAATAATTGCATATTGATGCTTTTTGAAAAAAGTAATTGTTCTGATTGAGAAAATGTCTAGGAAAACAAAGTTTTCATACTATTGTAACTCTTTTTTAAAAGCTTGTTTCTGGATTACATAATTGTGTAGTTATCTATTTAACAGAAAGGCTATAAGTAGTCAAAATTTATATGAATGAAATAAAACCAATAACAATAAATAAAGCATGGGCAGTCGATCCCTAAGTATGCAGATTTTAAAATGTTCAGCTTAGGATGGTATTCTTTTGAATATGATTAATAGAAAAGCAAAAAGAAACTCACCATCTCCTATTAAGAAAGTTGCTAGTGTAAACTGATTTAATTCAGTTACTCTTTGTAAAAATTTCTTACAAATGGAAAAGAACTAAAATCTGGAATTTTGAAAATGGGAAAGACAAACAAAAACCATTGAAATTTCAATATGTTTCTCATTTAGAGAGATATGAATATATTCTAAAATATTCAAATAATTGATTTAAAAGGAAACCAAACTAGATGGATTTGCCCAAGTATTATTCAAAAGTATGCCAATGAGTGTTGTCTATCACTCAACACACAGTACAACATGTGTACTTCTAGTTACTAACTTCGTGTTGTATAAACCAACAAGAATCTATGAAGATACCTTTCAGTTCTCAGGAATTAAACCTATGCAAATGAAAAGTATTCTTACTATGTTGTCTTAAAGGTACAATTTATAGAAACTAAATTTTAATACTCTGATGCATTCAGAAAACTATACACAAATGTATACACTTATAATTATATAGAATTATCTTTCCTGTTATATAATATTTATGTAGTGGGAATGCCAAAGCATTATCTTAGATCATCATTTGCCCTGATGCTTCTTGGTTCTAACACAGATGAAATTTTGAGCTTCATCTTCCCCATCTGTAATATAAGGGAGTTGGACTAGATGAGTCTTGGAGGTCTCTCTGAATTCTACATGTATGATCATATATTTCTTCTTCATACAAAGTAGGGGTAGGGAACACTTTTTTTTTCTGCCAAGAGCCATTTGAATATTTATAACATCTTTCATGGGCCATGCAAAATTATCAACTTATTGAACTCAAGCAATGGAATCGCATCTAGCTTTCAGCTCATCATTTCCTGTGGTTCCCCTGACAAATGATTTCACCAGTCTCATCTGGCCCACAGGCCAGACTTTTCCCACCCCTGATACAAAACATAAAAGCTCTCATTGCTGCCCATTGATGAGGATATCATACTAGATTTGGAAGCCTGAACTCATCACCATGTGTAGAGATATCACTTGTTCCATATTCCTTTATTAAACTTTATGAAATGTTTAACATAAATTGGATTACTTGCCATCTAGGGGAAGGGGAGGAGGAAGCAAGGGTGAAATTGGAATACAAGGTTTTGCAAGGGTCACAATGCTGAAAAATTATCCATACATATGTTTTGAAAATAAAAATCTTTAATTAAAAAATAAACTTTATGAAAAAAGTAACTCTCTGTAACTAGGGAGGTCATGGTAAGCCTTCATCAGAATGAGGCTGCTTGCTTCAGAAACCTTGTTCAGTAATAGTATCTTAAACTTCAAGCCTGTCCAAGAGCCAAGACTGTGTCTAATGCAAGGCATCTTCTCATTGTGTATTATTCACTATCATATTGGGGAAAAGGCAAAGAAACAAATATTGAGTGTGAGTTTATCTAGCTCCCTGGGGACCCAACCACTGGCATTTACTCCTACATGTGCTTTGTCCAATCTTCCTTCTTCCCTAGTATTTGAAAGAGATATATATCAAGGCTGTTTTCTATTATCACAGACATTTTTAGAGTGGGAGCCTCAGAGGATGATTCTCTTACCTATGACTATCAAATCTTTCTAATCTCTAAATGACTAGACAAAAACAAAACTGCCTTACCCTATTTTCACTCCTACTCCTTCATGCCCATCCTATTCAGACTCAACCTTCTCTAGCCCATATCTTTTCTGTTCTTTCTTTCCACTGTGTCCTTTGCAACTTCCATTCTGTCACTAACAAATGCTCCTCAAGAGGAGGAAAATGGGATGGATTGGAAAATTTTCAATTAACTCACCATACTCCACCTCAGCAATATACAGACACAGGCATAATCTTGATCTCATCATCATTTTACAGTTGTTATCTCCATGATCAAAAATTCTGAAATGTCTATATTTAATTATAAGCTCATATATTTGTCTGTCTTGCCTCATATGTCCTAAACCTATTCTTTGTCTTTATCACCACCTCACTCTAACATGTTTTCTTTCCCCATTTTTTCCAACCCATCCCATTGCTCTAGTCCCAATTTTCTCTCTTCACAATCTCAATCCTATAGTAAACAAATTCAATAAAAACACTCTTCTCTTCTTCCAAATTTCTGCCTTCTTACATTATGCTTACTCAGGTCTAACCACAATCCTACCATCAGTTTTCTCTATTCTTACTTAACAATCATGACAACCAGATTCTTATATTCTCTAATTTCAAAAGGGTCCTCAGGATTGCATGGAAATCATTTCATTCTCAATTGACTGATTCCCAATAGTGGTCCTCTCAGGAAATGTTCCAAACATTTTTTTTTTCTCTCTTCAATCCTACTTCACCACTTCCTTCTCACTTCCTCTTAGCAGAGTGACTTTGCTAACTACTTTATTGAAAAAATAAAAGTCATAGTCATGAGCCTCCCCATAACATATTTGTAGATCAAAATCCCTCCATATTATCTCTGAGTCTTCACTTCTTTACATCAATACACAACAAAGATGCAGCTCTTCTTGATAAGACCAATGCTTCTATTTATGCTCTTATTCATATCCTTTGCCATCTCCTCTGAGAGTCTTCTGCTCCTGCCTCAAAGTTCAACTTCTATCTACTAGCCCTTTCCCTGTTCCCTAAAAACATTTCAATCCAGACTATAGTAAGCTTTTAAATGATCCAAAACAAATTTATATTTTATCCTTTCAGCCATTCTTTGAAACAAACAAATAAAAACAAATAAAAAATCTTTCACTAACCCTTCTATTCCCTCAAGCTATTGAAAGCATCTTCAGTCCACCTTCCACTTCTTGATATCTTCTGAGGAGCAATGAAGGATGAAGCAGTTGGTCTTCCAAAGAAAGAGCCAGAGGTTAAATTAATAGAGTCATGACAATAAAAAACAACATCATATTCCCCTTCCCCACACATATATCTCAATCAGCTCCCAAGAGGGAGGAAATGTATGCACAAAATACTTTTAATTTTAATCCAGTTATTAAAATTTTCCCATCACTTTATTAATCCTAGATAATCAACAAAACAATAATAAAACAGACTTTGTTTAGCATTTGCCAATTTCTGAGGTGTAAATAATCATACTGAAAATTTAGCAAGAGCTATCTTCAACTGATTCCAGCTGGCTCCAGGATACACCTGGTTCTCTCTGCAAAGACTGTTTTATTTAATTATCTGTCTGTATTGCACTCCCAGGTAGAATGTAAGATTTTTTGAAGAGAGAAATTGTTTTTCCATTATTTTATGTACATATACAAATCTTAATATAGAGCACAGGTAAAAATTCAGGTTAAAAAGAATAAGATCTCCCTATGTATGAAGTTTTAAATTTATGAATTATTACATTAATAACATCTCTTTAATAAGGTATGAAATTTCCTTGATAGCTTTTTAATGCCTTGTGAATCTCTTATTTTGTCTTGGATTTCTCTATTCACATTACATTTCAGATGTTTGGTGGACTGATTATCAGTTCATATACCTGAGCTATTACACTTTTATATTTGATATCTAGATAGAGAAGTTGAAGAGCTAAAAGACAGAGAACCAGATCTGGAAAAGTAGATACAAAGTTGTCCATCAGACATGTTAATTTTGTTTTTTGAAGCAACAGAAACCTGGGGACATACATATTTCCTTCAAAGAACCATGTGTTTTAAGTAACAAGTGTCAAATGAAGGAAACCAAATGGATTTTTTTTAAGATGGCCTTTTTTCAATTAACAAATATTATTCTATTTCAGTTGCTATCTCTGTGTCTCTCCTTTTTTCTCTCTGTTTATCTCTATCTCTGTCTCTCTGCCTCTCCACCCCCCTCCACTGGAAAAAAAAAAAAACAATTCTAACAAATACACATAGTCAAGCAAAACAAATTCTTACATTGTCATGACCAAAGATGTGTGTGGGTGATATTGTATATTCAGTCAATTTTCTCTATTTCAGTAGTGATAGCATTCTTTATGATGAGTCCTCAAGTCATGGTTATTTATTGTATTGATCATACTTCTCAAGTCTTTCAAAGATGGTCCTTCTTTATAATATTTTTGTATATAAACTGTTCTATTTCTAATCTCTTTGTAATGTTTTGGGACCCAGTGGAGGCATTTCTGGTCTTAGAGGAAATCAGAATTTCAGGAAAAATAACCAGGATATACAGTATATAATTAGACTGGGACTTTTATTAGTACTGTGATTTATGTATCTATTGCAAATTTGGGGAGTCTGGGGAGCAGAGTATCACATTTCTAACCACTCTAAACACATCCTCTTGTGGAGAAAGCCTAAATCCCAAGGTAGGGCTATTAATATGGAGGACTATATAGGTCTGGGGGTAAGGGGAGACAGAGAGGGATTGTTATTTAGTGGAAGGATGTATGCTATTACTCTTCAGCATTTCTAAATCCTTTTCCTTTGTGAGAAGGGCTCACCCAGGAAAATGTTCTAAATCTAAAGCATTGTATTGATTCTTGATGAGGTGAAATTTCTCTGAAAGAGAAAAAAATTGTCTTAGTTGTTAATATTTTTAAGATAGGAGTCTTTTGTGGTGTTTTAAAGGTATTAATGATTTGGTCACAAAATAGAACAGATTTAGAATCTTAAAAACCAAAGCTCAAATCTTGCTTCTGACACCAACCAGATGACCCTAGGAAATCACTTAACCTATCAGCTTCAGCTTCCACATCTAGAAAATGGACATAATAAGGAACTAGAAATTGAGTGCATGCCCATCAGTTGACGAATGGCTAAATGAATTCTGTCATATGAAGGTAATGGAACATTATTGTTTTATAAGAAATGATAAGCAAGCTGATTTTTAAAAAGCTTGGAAAGACTTGCATGAACTGATGCTGAATGAAGTGAGCAGAACCAGGAGAACATTGTACCAGGAGAACAAGATTATGTGATGATCAACTGTGAAAGACATAGTTCTCCTCAACAATTCAGTGATTCAAGACAATTTGAATAAACTTGGGATGGAAAATGTCAGTCATATCCAGAGAGAGAACTATGGAGACTGATTGTGGATTGAAGCTAATATTTTCACCTTTTTGTTTATTTTTTTCTTTTTTATGTTTTTTTTTCCCTATTGGTCTGATTTTTTTTTTGCACATAACAAATAATAGAAATTCATTTAAAATGATTGCACAGATTACTTTCTGTCTTGGGGAGGGGGTAAAGGAGGAGGGAAAAAAATTAAGAACACAAAATTTTACAGACAAATGTATAAAACTATATTCACATGTGTTTGGGAAAATAAGTACTATTGGAAAATGGGCATAATTGTATCTATGTCATATTATGGTGAAGATAAAAGGAAGTCATGTATGTAAAGTTTTTGTAAACCTTAAAGAGCAATATAGTTGTTATTTTATTCAGCTTTATTACCTTGAACATTTGCATGTAATCTGAGAATTATTTCCTTACATCATAGAACCTTCAATATAAGTCAAATTGTGATGTTCCAAAAGGAAACCTTGGGTAGTAGCATAAAAAAAAAAAAAAGTATGAAGAAGAGGAACTCTATAGTTAAATTATTAATTTATTTATTTATCAGCTATTGCATGCACATGGATAGTTATGGATAGACACTATAAAACATTGCACCCACTGCAAGATTTCCAGAATATACTACCCTCTCCGAGGGGCACAAACTGCTGTAAGAGACAATTTGAGTTTCCCATCACTCAGTTATGAAGTGACTCAAGAAGCTGGTTCTGTGCCTCCTGTTCCTAGGCAGGTGCCTTCCTGGACTTCATTAAGAAAAAGAATGTCTTCTTCTGTTGAAAAATATCTCTCCATACCTATGAAATAGTGAAATCACAGATTTGGACTTAAAAAAAAAAACTAATAAAGATAACAACAAAGATAACATTTAACTGAAAATAAAACCCTTCTCTTACATGGATAGAACTAAAAGACTTAAAGTGCTCATTGAAGTAAATTAAAACACAAACAAAAATAATCAATGAATCAGAAACCACAAGTAGATAAGTTTCTCTCCTTTTTTGATAGAGCAGAAGTGAATTGAAAGACACCAAATATCTGAAATGGAAAGAGAATTTGCCAGTGAGAAAGGAAGGGGATACAGAAAAGAAAAGCTAAGAATTACAATAGCAAATCTCAGACTATATCCCATTTTTTAAATCATGTTCTGTGTGCTTTCAATGGAGTGAGGACAAATACAAACTATTTCCAGATATATTTGGCTGGAAAATTTTAAAAGTAAAGTTCCCATGATTTGCAAATTTTTCTTTGATTTTATTTCATATAGATTGGTTATTAAAGGTGTATGTTATCAAAGGATTTATTACTAAATAGAGATTCATAATGATGATTCCGATTAAACTGAGAAATGTTGTGTTTTCAAACTCTTTTAAAATGAAAGGGAAGCAGCAAAAGAAATCTGGGAGATGACTATGAACCACTACATAGAATTCCCAATCCCTCTGTTTTTGTCCACCTGCATTTTTGATTTCCTTCACAGGCTAATTGTACATTATTTCAAAGTCCGATTCTTTTTGTACAGCAAAACAACTGTTTGGACATGTATACATATTTTGTATTTAACTTATACTTTAACATATTTAACATGTATTGGTTAACCTGCCATCTGGGGGAAGGGGTGAGGGGAAGGAGGGGAAAAGTTGTAACAAAAGGTTTTGCAATTGTCAATGCTGAAAAATTACCCATGCATATATCCTGTAAATAAAAAGTTATAAAAAAAATGAAAGGGAAGTATTTTAGAAAGATCTCTACTAAGAAAATGTTTAAAAGTTTTGAAATATGCTGTTATTTATAGAGTAAACTTCATTCATTTCTATGGAAAGTCCTAGTTCCCTAAAAATGCAGGAAAAAAAAATCAAAGTTACTAAAATTTAGTGTTATCCACATATGCTCAAGTACACATACGCATACTTATTCATAGGATAGTGAAAAAGAGCACAAGTAGAAGTTATATGAGAAAATCTAGGTACCAATCCAGGTTCTATCACAAGCTAACTACCCAATTTTGATCAAGTAATATAATTCCTCTCACCTAAATTTCTTTATCTTTAAAATGAAGGCTTTTGTAAAACATAAAGTCTGTTTTGTTTTTTTTGTTTTTGTTTTTTTTGTTTGTTTGTTTTTGCTGAGGCAATTGAGGTCAAATGACTTGCCAGGGTCACACAGTTAAGAAGGGTTAAGTATCTGAGGTCAAATTTGAACTCATATCTTCCCGACTTCAGGGCTGGTACTCTATCCACTGTACTACCTTGCTTCTCCAACTGCTACCTTCTTTATTAATCCTGTCATTATCTCATGATCAGTCTTTTCTCTTTAGATAATTGGGGCATTTAGACTTTAGGAAAATTCTTGACTCCAGAGTCTTGGAAAGCATGGAGACTCATGAGGCCATTAAGTCTGCAGATTGTGACTAGAACAAGGCCAACGGTGTGTTAAGACATGAAGTTGTCCAAGAAATCCACTGTAGACCCCAGTTAAACATAGAGAGACTGAGAACTTGTAGCGAGAAAGGATATTTCAGAAACCTCAATGGAACAGTGGTCCTCTCTATATCAGGAAATACTTTAGTTTTATTTGGCCTTCCCAATTTCAGACTAAATCACTAGAATGACACTCAAGACCCCCAAAAACTCTAGGTTTATTCCAAGATTTACAATTTTGGCCTTAAAGTTTATATTTCCCACAAATTTCAGGAACAACTAAATACTTACTGTATTTATACCACACAAAATTTGGTGGGAATAGGAGGTGGCACCCCTTGTAGGTTACTCAATTCTCCAAAATAATACATTTGGTTATTGAACCAACCTAAATTGATGAATAACTGCAAACATCTACTTACCTTTCTATGATTCAAATATTTGGCTCTGGACTCCACATTCCAGGAAATATTTCAACAGAGAAAAAGACAAAGGGAATGAACAGAAAACAGAATAACTACAAAAGGAGATCAAATTAAAGAGCCTGCCAGGAAATACCATAGATTTTAAATACTGAATGGACATACACACACAAAAACAACCACTTTTTTAAAATGTCAAGTTTAATAGACACTAACTGTTGAAAAGCATCCCTGGCTTTGTAGTCCATCAATCTAAAATAACAATAATGGCTCATGTTCACATGCTATTTCAAGGTTTATAAAGCCTGTGCTTCATGATATCCCTGTGAGGTGAGTGGTACAAATAAAAGTTTTACAATTTTATAGAAAAAGAATGTTCAATTCAAGTTAGCTTAGTGACTTGTCCATAGTCACACACCTAGTAAGTGTCAAAGCCTTGACTCAAAACCATGTTTTTAAACTCCCAAACCAAAATTCTCTGCACTACACAATAGTGCCTCTCAAGAACAAGCAAATAAACGTTTTAAAACTATACTTTAAATGAATGCCTTTAATATCCATGCTTTTGATCTTTCTCTCTCCCTGCAAACCTACTTAATCACCAGGTCTTATAGATTTGACCTTAGCTTATAGTGATTCACAGTGTCATATATTAGAAAGGGACCATAGAGATCAATAGATCCATAAAATGTAAGAATTGAAAAGAACTTTGTAAATCAACTAGTGGAATTCTTTCATTCTCCAGGTGAGAGTAGCTAAACAAGGATCAGATACTACCACCAAGTACATTTAATTAAATGCTAACCATATACAAGGCACTATGATGGGCTCCAAGAATATCATATATCCCCAGACTTTGAGTTTTCCTTCTGTTTAAAGTACTGAACCTAACATAGATAAAGTAAACACAATGTCAATTGAGTGGGGAGACAACACTGGCTAGTGACAAAATCTGAGAAGGCCATGTGAAGGAAAAGGCATTTGCTTTCTGTTACTACTGAAAAAAAAAAAAACTCTATTTCAGATTGTTTTTCCCTTTTAGATAAATCATTGGAAGACTTTTACCTTTTCTCTAGAAATATCATAGACCTATCTCTAACATTTCCTCCATTTCTAAAACACAACTTAACCATGTCATTGCCCTGCTCAGAAACTATATATGCTTCCACTTTCAGTATCCATTACTAAAAGCATCAAGAGGGGAAGAGAGGGAAATAAGAATCAAATACCTACTGTGTGTCAGATACTATGCTAAGTACTTTACAGATATTCTCATTTGATCCTTTCAACATCTCTAGAAGATAAGTGGTATTATTATCCCAATCTTACAAGTGAGGAAACTGAGGCAGACAGAAGTTAAATGACTTGCCCAGAATCACACAACTAGTAAATATATGAAGCTAAATTTGAACTCAGGCTTCCTAACTCTGTGCCCAATAAGCTATTCACTTTACCATCCAGCTACTTCAATAGCAGCCACTTCACAGACTATCATAAAATTGTAGCAATGATGGCAGAGTTAAGGTTTATTGTGAGCTTATTTATATATTCCATAAACATTAGACAAAACTTTATATCCAGATTCTGTAGATTATCTTTGTATTCCCCAATACTTAGCACAGCTGAGTATGTAGTGGGTATTAAATAAATGCTTGTTTGTTTACTAATTAATTGAAACTTAAATAATATACAATTATTGACCAAAGAGAAAGTCTATTAAAGAGAGAGACAGAGAGAAGGCATAGACAAACACTAGTGTTAAAGGGCAAGGAAAAGCATGGACTCATGTTTCCATCCTTACATCATTACTGGGATTAGTAAATCCATGCTACAATTTGGAACTATGCCCAAAGAATTATCAAAATGTGCATACCCTTTGATCCAGCAGTGTTTCTACTGGGCTTATATCCCAAGGAGATCTTAAAGGAGGAAAAGGGCCCCATATGTGCAAGAATGTTGGTGGCAGCCATCTTTGTGGTGGCCAAAAACTGGAAACTGAGTGGATGCCCATCAGTTGGAGAATGGCTGAATAAGTTATGGTTATAGAAGTTATAGAATATTATTGTTCTATAAGAAACGATCAGCAGAATGATTTCAGAAAGGACTAGAGAGACTTACATGAGCAGATACTGAGTGAAATAAGGAGAACCAGGAGATCATTGTATAAGGCAACAACAAGATTATATGATGATCAATTCCAGAGGATATGGCTCTCTTCAACAATGAGATGATTCAGACAACTTCCAATGATCTTGTATGAAGAGAGCCATCTACACCCAGAGAAAGGACTGTGGGAACTGAGTGTGGTTCACAACATTGCATTTTTATTCTTTTTGTTGTCGTTTGCTTGCATTTTATTTTCTTTCTCATCTTTTTCCAGTTTTATTTGATTTTTCTTGTGCAGCAAGATAATTGTATAAATATGTATACATATATTGGATTTAACATATTTCTACTCTGTTTAACATATATTGGACTACTTGCCATCAAGGGGAGGGGCTGGGGAAGTGGGGGGAATTTGGAGGACAAGGTTTTGCAAGGGTTAATATCAAAGAATTATCCATGCATATGTTTTGAAAAATAAAAAGCCTTAATAAAAAAATAAAACCAACAAGAGGTTTAATTCAAACCTAAAAATAAATTAATTAATTAATTCATGCTACATTAATTATCTTCTTCAGGAAGCCTTTCCAAAACTCACATCTGTTACTACCTCTTGATTCAAACTGTCTTATATCTGTCTATATAGACCTTATTAAGTACATAATTATTCATATATTGTTTCTTTCATTACAATGTACATTCCTTGGGGGCAGGAACTGTTGTTTTGTCTCTGTATCCTCAGCACTTCGTATACAGTGTCTAGCATACAGACAGTATGCTTAATAATGCTTAATAAATAAAAGTGCTTAATAAATGCTTGTTGACTGATTGACTAAAATCACTCTCATTCTATCTGTCCCTATAACTACTTACCAGGTGTTATCTTCTCAAATACTCTTCTCTCACTAGCCTCCACCTCTACAGATGCACTCAGGCTAGGAGAGCATTCCATTCCTCTATTTTGCTCCATTACATTCTGACTACTCCCATTAGGATTCACCTAAACTAATAGGTCCAAATATTTCAACCAAAGCTCTTATGGCTTTCTAATATAGATTATGCTATATCTAATTTTTAAAAAGATCTGAAATTCATCATTATAAGAAGCCCCCAAAGGGGAAATTCCTTTTTACCAATATAAATAGTCTTTTCTGTGACTTATAGTCTTAGACAGATGTAGGGGGTACTGGAAAGTTAAGTGAATTCCCCAAGTATCATGTATCAAAGAAAAGATTTTAACTCAGATCTTCCAGACTGACACCAGCTCTCTAGATACTCTATCATGCTGTTTCTCACTTCATCTAACTTAGGACATTATACTGTTGGCATAATATTAGTTGTTGATTATAGCAAGTAATTTTTTCCAACATTCTTATTCATAGTTACTTAGATGAGTCAGCAGCCTGCTATCACTAATCATGACCTCCCAAATAAAGTCCAAACTCATTAGTAAGTCTCTTTCCCTTTCCAAGAACCCCCCTGCCCTTATTCTCTTACAAGTAGCCTGTGCTCAGTGCTCAGATTCTTCCCCAAAGCTGCACACTCCATCTTCACTTTATTTTTCCTTTTCTGCCCAGTAGGGTCTCTACCCATGGAGCTGCTAACCACCTTTTAGGATATCTCTTTTCACCTCCTCTATGAAGCCTTTCTTATTCCATCTAAATAGAATACCACAACACTTAGTATCTCCTCAGTGATGCATATTCTACTTTATTTAAGCAATGATTCTTTTACTGAAGCTGTGCCTTTGTATAGTGAATAGAATTCTGAGCCTGGAGTCAGGAAGACTTGAAAGAGTCACAGAAAACTTGCTAGGATTTAACTACTAAGTTATAAACTGGCTATGATCTGTATTTCACCTTGGCAGAACTTTCTATTGAATCATAAAGACTATTAGAGTCTTAAAGACCTTAGCAATTAAGTAGTACAACTCTCTCATTTTACAGAAGAGGAAATTTAGGATCATATAGGTGAAGTGATTGATCTAAAATATTTAAATCCAGACTAGGTTACTCTCTATATTCTCTTAAATGACTTAATCATTTAACCTCAGGGCTTCATCTGTGAAATGAAAAGTTTCTATTTGATGGCCTTCAAAGTCCCTTCCTGTCCTAAATCTATAATCCTATGTTTCCCTAATAGATTGTAATTCAATTTTATTGTATATTATCCTACATTATTTAAAGACAATGAGTATGTCTCATTCATTCTATAACTCCCCTAAATAATAGTCTATAAATAGTAAGCACTTAATAAATATCTGTTGGATCAAACAATTCCTGGAAATAACTTAACTTGCATATATAAACAGTCATAAGTGAAAATTCCTAATAGTAATATGATCAATTGATCAACTAGAATTTATTAAGTACCTACTACGTGCCAGACACTATGCTAAGTATAGAGAATACCAAAAAAAAAAAAAAAAAAAAAAAAAAAGGGAAAAAACAGTTCCTGTTCTCAATGAACTCATAGTCTAATGGGAGAAAACTTGCAAATAACTATACAAAACTTCTATATGTGTGTATGTATGTACATATGCATTATATAAAAATGTATATGCATAAATATGTGTATATATGCATGCATGCATACATTATGGATATTATGTATATGTGCATATATTAAATTTTTATCTCAGGCATGTATGACTCTTTGTGATGTCATTTGGGGTTTTCTTGGCAAAGATACTAGAGTGGTTTGCTATTTCCTTCTCTAGTTCATTTATAGATGAGAACACTAAGGCAAAAAGGATTAAGTGACTTTCACAGGGTCACAGAGCTAATAAGTATCTGAGGCCAGATTTGAATTCAGAAAGAGAAAACTTCCCAAACCTATACGTAGCTTCTCCTGAATTCAAATCTGCCCTCAGACCCTAGCTGAATGACTCAGGAAAAGTCAATTAATCCTGTTTATCTCAGTTTCCCTCATCTATAAAATGAGTTAAAAAAGTAAATGGCAAACTAGCCCAGTAACTTTGTTAAAGAAACCCAAAATGGGGTCACAAAGAATCAGATATAACTGAAAAACAACTGAACTTATGTGTACATATTGGGTGTGTATATATTTGTATATATACAATAATAGCTATAAATTCTTATGGTTTTTTTAGACATATTTTAAGACACTTCAGTTAAGCCTTTTTGTGAATGTTTCAGAGTAAAATATTTTTCCCCCTTCATGATTTCATGGCAATTGTTCCACAAACCAAGTCACCTGGTGTTCATTGAGATATCACCTAAAATGAGCCACTGTTAAAATGTCACAGAATTAAGCTACTTGATTTATCCTTTACCAGTAACTACCCATAGATAGTTACTTTCCAAAGGTAGAAGGCATGGATGGCATTTCAGAATTGAAGTATGTTTTGTATATCTATGTGTGTATGTATACATATATACCTACCCTGAGATTTCCTCCAGCTTATTTATATATATATATATATATATATATATATATATATATATATATATATATATATATATATATATATATAATATGATACAATATGATAAATTGGAGATTTTTGAGCTTTTTTTTTCAGAGGGAAAACACTAAGAACAACCATATAATAATATGTTATCTCTTACAAACAATAAGAGTGTCCAACGAAATATCTTTTAGTCTCCAAAAGGTCCTTGGTATTTTTTTGTGGCCTGAAATAGTTAACTAGTTATCCATTCATTGTGCACACCACAGAGCACTACACAGAAAAAGTGACTGGTTTTCATTCCCTTTGAAATCCTGTAACTTGATTTTGAGTGATACTGTTGTCTACCCCAGCCTTACTCTGGATGGAGGTTGTAGAAGTAAGGTCACTGCATGTTTGATCCTGCTTTTTTCCCTTGACTAGTTACTTATACCTGCCAACAAGTGCTACTGAAAAAAAAATCCATTGCCAAAATTGTGTTTACAATTTATCATTGATTAACTCTGAAATAAATACCATGTCCTGAACCTTTGGAAAGTAACTATCCAGTTGTTTAATCCCTATTCAGAGATTAAGTATTGTCACTCAGAGCATGAAGTAAAAATAGTTGGTAAATCAAGTGGTTTATTTCTATGGCATTTTGACAATGGCTGGTTTTAGATGACATCTCCATCAGGTATGACATAAAAGGAACACCATATGATTTGGTTTATGGAGCAGTCATCATGATGGAATCATGAAAAAGAAAAATATTCTATTCTGAAATCTTCACAAAAGGTTTACTTTTAGTCAGGATTTTTAAAAATATGTTTTTTTTAAATTGAATATAACATGTCATTTCCATAAGAATTTATAACTATTGTTATAACAGAGGCTTTTTTATTCTAAGATATGGACATAGACAACAGGACTGGAGATATCTAGGGAATTCTGATCTAGATATTCCCAGCTCACTATGACTAAATTTTTTCAAAAAGTATTTTCAATTACTAGATCAAGAAGATAAACTAAAAAGCTATCACCCCTTTGCTCCTCTACTTCCATTTTGGGAATGATCTACTATATGTCAAACTTGGATATGCCAAGCCATTACACTTCACCATCTGGTTAACCTTATCAGGAAAGCACTAGAAAATAGATCCAGAGCATTACAGTTTCATCTGTGCTACAGAGTTATCCCAGCCATAAAGAGTTACCCAAAACTGAGATAAATTGTTATGGAGACTGGAAATGGGTTGCATTAACTGCACATGATTGAATTCAAGCAAGAGTACCGCACCTGCAACAAACCACAGTGCATGATGTTAGGAATAAGGATACAATTGAAGAACCACAAATGCTGTACATTCAGCTGGCTTAACTAGTTATATTTTCCCATCTTATAACCTGACACACATCAAATATGTCTAAATGTAAATGAATTGGGGCTTAAAGCTGAACAGTGCCAGTTTTAGAAGACAGGACATCTCTGTGTGCAGCTGACCATGTTACTGCAATGCAATTTAAAGCCTACATTTTTCCATTCTTTTCTGGGTCAGATATTGCATAAAGTAAAAGCCAGAAAACTGTTAAGCATAAAATTGAAATAAAAACAAAAGCTTCTGTAAGCAGGAGTAAAGACTGCTAAAATTCTTAGATTCACTTAAGATATAAGAAAGGAACCATACACAAAAATACCCAAACTACTACTACTTTTTTTTTTTAAGATTGTATCTCCATATTTCAGCACAGGTTGGATCACTCTCTAATTGCTCAGGAGATTTTACTTATTCTGATTCTAACCTGGGTCAGATCATTAGATAATCTATCTATAGGTAAGCTGGTGGCATTCCTACATGGGAGCTCACCATATTAAACATTAACTTAGTGAAAATACCTAACAACCTGGGTTTCCACAGCTCAAAAGTCCACAGCTCAAGTGATCCATTTGCATCAGAATTCTTGGCACCTGGAATTATAGCATTCACTGCCATATTCAGCCCATCTTGTCCCTTTGGAGCCTCCAGAGATTAGGAAAAATAATCAATTCCCAAAGTTCTGGATAAATTGAAGAAATAGAAAGCATTCTTGTTTATTTGACCCTTTGCCCCTATCTCCTAAAATTGTCTTGTATTTCCTTAACACATACATGTTTAAGGATAGGATATACAGAGAAGTCATTTGGGGGCTGAAAATTTGCTGAGGCTAAAACACAAAATGAATAAGCTAGACATTGATAATTGAGAATTGATTATCTGATGTATTTCAGGAACAGTAACCTCATTTCCCTTGTAGTTTACCATTGTGATAGTTCAAAAAAATGATGTTAGTATTCTTCTTCCTACAATGGACATATATATATATATATATATATATATATATATATATATATATATATATATATATATATATATAATTACGTTCAGACTCTACATACCAGAGTACATCATGTCACTCTCAACCAGTGTCATGTCTTTTTTTTTTCCTTTCATGCCCATAGAATTCCAAGAACTTTCAAAATGCATTACCATGCAAATATCTTGGGTGCCTTTACTACACATTTATATTGCAAGGTAATCAATAAATTATTATTTCAATATTTATTGGAATCTCAGAATAAGAAAGAAGATAGATTACACAAATCCATCTTAGTTGATTAATGGAGACTCCAGCAAAAGGCACACACTGATGGAGTGGGTCAGTATGCAGACTATATTACTGAATATTTCAGCCAGGGCTGTAAATATAGTATCTGTTTCTCTTAGGGACTGTCACACTGAGTGCAGTATAAAAGGCAATAAATTTCAACAGATTAATTAACTCTTTGGTTACTGGGGCTGTGTGTCACCGATCCTGGCACCTAATAAAAAATCCTTTAATGCCAAGACATAAAGAAGGGCCTCTTTGGAAATGAGTTATTAACAGCATTTCGTGAATAGATGGAGAAATTGTAGGCTAGCCATTTAAGTGTCATAAAGTGCAGCAAAGGCTGCTGGAGGCCTCTGAGGGACGCCAGGCAATACCATAACAATCAAATCTGAGATGGAAGAGGGATTGAGCTGTCCACTCAGAATTTTTATATTGTCAAAGAGCAGCGAGGAAATAATGTGATCAAGAAGTGAATTAACCTTGTGTGTGAAAGGAAGGGGATGATCTGATGGAAAAGGCCGTAAAGTAAAACTCACTCCATAATGCCTCCATTGCAGGCTAGTCATGAGGGGCCCCTAATGTCTGCAGGCTGTCACTGAACAGATCCAACCCTCTAAGTACTATAAACCCATTACCTGCATTAGATTGTAATTGGAATACATTTATTCACGCTTTTTTAGTTCTTTGGGGTCCCAGTGTTGTAGACCCACAGAGCATTAATTCCTATAAATGTTCTGCCTTTTGCCGACTCCTGTGAAGAACTAGACAGACTTCTGTGGCAATTAATACTCAGTGAGGGAGGAAGGAATTGCTGTATATACAGCACAAGATTTGTATCCATTTTCTATGTCATACAATATTGTTTAATTTAGAGCCCTAGGTGCTGCCTCCCCCAAAACACTCTCTGGGTGTATTCTGATAAATGTCAGAGTAGAAGAGAAAAAAAAAAAAACGTCCAGCTATTTCCCCTCTCTCTCTCTCACTCTCTCTCTCTCTCTCTCTCTCTCTCTCTCTCTCTCTCTCTCTCTCTCTCTCTCTCTCTCTCAACTTCTAACGGAGAGAAAATGGTAAATGCCAAAAGCTAACAAATTGTTTTCTAAGTAATCTTTGAAAGTCAGTCTGTCATGAGGCAGGTCTCATTTTCTCTGATTAGCTTGCTTCTGAATATAAGTCCATTTTAAGACTCACTCAGAACTCACTGTGCTCTGGAACTCAGAAACCTGCAACAGCCAGTTGTTTAATTTATTCCAATAAGCTCTTTTTATTAAAATTTATTTAGTATTTTATTTTCTCCCAATTACATAAAAACTATTTTAACATTCATTTTCAAAATTTTATTTCCAAATTCTCTCCCTGTCTCCCTTCCTATGCTCCTCATGAGAAATCAAACAATTCCATATATATGTATATATGGAAATCATGTAAAAATTATTCTGTAATCATACATAACATTTTCATATTAGTCATGTTGTAAAAGAAAATATAGGACCCCCCCAAAATGGAAAGAAAAATAAATTAAAAAGTATGCTTCAATCTGTATTCAGAAACCTTAAGTTCTTTGTCTGGGAAAGAATAACATTTTTCATCATAAGTTCTTCAGAGCAGTCATGGATCAGTATATCACTGAGAATATCTAAGTCATTGATAGCTGATCATCTTATCTTATATCTGTTACTTTGTACACAGGTACATTTCACTTTGCATCAATTCATGTAAGTCTTCTCAGATTTTTCAGAGAGCATTCTGCTCATCATTTCTTATATCACAAGAGCAGTCCATTACAATCCTATGGCACAATTTTTCAGCCATTCCCCAATTGATGGACACATTCCCAGTTTCCAACTCCCTTGTCATCAGAAAAGTGCTGCTATAAATATTTCTATGTTTAGGTTCTTCTCTCCCCCTTTTAAAATCTCTTTTTGTATATAGATCTAGTAATGGCACTGCTAAATCAAAGGATATGCATAGTTTTATAGTCCTCTGAGCATAATTTAAAATTGCTCTAAAGAATGGTTGAATGAGTTCACAAATTCACCAACAATGCATTAATATCTCATTTTTCCCACATCCCCTCTAACTTTTGCCATTTCCTTATCTTTCCTATTAGTTAATTAATTGGCATGAGATAATACCTCAGAATTGCCTTCCAGAATATCATATTTCAAGCCATCCAATCCTTTAACATAGGAGTTGCTAGATCTTTTGCTATCTGGACTATGGGTCCACAAAACTTTCTGATTGTTTCCAATATTTTCTCTTTGACCTGAGAGCTCTGGAATTTGGCTATAATATTCCTGGGATTTTTAATTATGGGATCTCTTTCAGAGATCATTAGTGGGTTCTTTTTATTTACCCTCTGGTTTTAGAATATCAGGGAAGTTTTCCTTGACAACTTCTTGAAAGATGATGTCTAGGCTCTTTTTTTAATCACAGCTTTCAGGTGATAATTTTTTTTAAAATTATCTCTCTCGGGTCTATTTTCCAGGTCAGTTTTTTTTTTTTTAATTTTTTATTTTATTTTATAATTATAACATTTTTTGACAGTACATATGCATGGGTAATTTTTTACAACATTATCCCTTGCACTTACTTCTATTCAGATTTTTTCCCTTCCTCCCCCAACCCCCTCCCCCAGATGGCAAGCAGTCTTATATATGTTAAATATATTACAGTATAATTTAGATACAATATATGTGTGTAGAACCGAATTTTTTTTTGTTGCACAGGAAGAATTGGATTCAGAAGGTAAAAATAACAGTTTACATTCATTTCCCAGTGTTCCTTTTCTGGATGTAGCTGGTTCTGTCCATCATTAATCAATTGGAATTGGATTAGTTCTTCTCTATGCTGAAGAAATCCACTTCCATCAGCATACATCCTCATACAGTATCATTGTTGAAGTGTATAATGATCTTCTGGTTCTGCTCGTTTCACTCAGCATCAGTTGATGTAAGTCTCTCCAAGCCTCTCTGTATTTCTCCTGTTGGTCATTTCTTACAGAACAATAATATTCCATAACATTCATATACCATAGTTTACCCAACCATTCTCCAATTGATGGACATCCATTCATCTTCCAGCTTCTAGCCACTATGAAAAGGGCTGCCACAAACATTTTGGCACATACAGGACCCTTTCCCTTCTCTAGTAGTTCCTTGGGGTATAAGCCCAGTAGTAGTATGGCTGGGTCAAAGGGTATGCACATTTTGATAACTTTTTGGGCATAATTCCAGATTGCTCTCCAGAATGGTTGGATTCTTTCACAACTCCACCAACAATGCATCAGTGTCCCAGTTTTCCCACAGCCCCTCCAACATTCATCGTTATTTGTTCCTGTCATCTTAGCCAATCTGACAGGTGTGTAATGATACCTCAGAGTTGTCTTAATTTGCATTTCTCTGATCAATAGTGATTTGGAACACTCTTTCATATGAGTGGAAATAGTTTTAATTTCATCATCTGAAAATTGTCTGTTCATATCCTTTGACCATTTATCAATTGGAGAATGGCTTGATTTCTTATAAATTAAAGTCAATTCTCTGTATATTTTGGAGATGAGGCCTTTATCAGAACCTTTAACTGTAAAAATTTTTTCCCAATTTGTTACTTCCCTTCTAATCTTGTTTGCATTAGTTTTGTTTGTGCAGAAACTTTTTAATTTGGTGTAATCAAAATGTTCTATTTTGTGATCAATAATGGTCTCTAGTTCTCCCTTGGACACAAACTCCTTCCTCCTCCACAAGTCTGAGAGGTAAACCATCCCATGTTCCTCCAATTTATTTATGATTTCGTTCTTTATGCCTAAATCTTGGACCCATTTTGATCTAATCTTAGTATGTGGTGTTAAATGTGGATCCATGCCTAGTTTCTGCCATACTAATTTCCAGTTTTCCCAGCAGTTTTTGTCAAATAATGAATTCTTATCCCAAAATTTGGGATCTTTGGGTTTGTCAAAGATTAGATTGCTATTTTTATTCACTATCTTGTCCTGTGAACCTAACCTATGCCACTGATCAACTAGTCTATTTCTTAGCCAATACCAAATGGTTTTGGTGACTGTTGCTTTATAATATAGCTTTAAATCAGGTACACTTAGACCACCTTCCTCTGACTTTTTTTTCATTAGTTCCCTTGCAATTCTTGACCTTTTATTCTTCCATATGAATTTTGTTGTTATTTTTTCTAGGTCATTAAAATAGTTTCTTGGGAGTCTGATTGGTATAGCACTAAATAAATAGATTAGTTTGGGGAGTATTGTCATCTTTATTATATTCGCTCGGCCTATCCAAGAACATTGAATGTCTTTCCAATTATTTAAATCTGACTTTATTTTTGTGGCAAGTGTTTTGTAATTTTGCTCATATAATTCCTGACTCTCCTTTGGTAGATATATTCCCAAATATTTGATACTATCGACTGTTATTTTGAATGGAATTTCTCTTTGTATCTCTTGCTGTTGGATTGTGTTGGTAATGTATAAAAATCCTGAGGATTTATGTGGATTTATTTTGTATCCTGCGACTTTGCTAAAATTCTGAATTATTTCTAATAGCTTTTTAGCAGAGTCTTTGGGGTTCTCTAAGTATACCATCATGTCATCTGCGAAAAGTGACAATTTGATTTCTTCATTTCCTACTCTAATTCCTTGGATCTCTTTCTCGGCTCTTATTGCCAAGGCTAGAGTTTCTAGTACTATATTGAATAGTAATGGTGATAGTGGGCAACCTTGTTTCACTCCTGATCTTACAGGGAAAGGTTCTAGTTTATCACCATTACATATGATGTTTACTGAAGGTTTTAAATATATGCTCCTTATTATTTTAAGGAATAGTCCATTTATTCCTATACTCTCAAGCGTTTTTAGTAGGAATGGATGTTGGATTTTATCAAATGCCTTTTCTGCATCTATTGAGATGATCATATGGTTTTTATTAATTTGATTATTAATATGGTCAATTATACTAATAGTTTTCCTAATATTAAACCAGCCCTGCATTCCTGGTATAAATCCCACTTGGTCATAGTGTATTATCCTGGGGATGATTTTCTGAAGTCTATTTGCTAATATCTTATTTAAGATTTTAGCATCAATATTCATTAAGGAAATTGGTCTATAGTTTTCTTTCTCAGTTTTCGATCTACCTGGCTTAGGTATCAGTACCATGTCTGTGTCATAGAAGGAATTTGGTAGGACTCCTTCAATCCCTATTTTTTCAAATAGTTTACATAGCATTGGAGTTAGTTGTTCTTTAAATGTTTGGTAGAATTCGCCTGTAAATCCATCTGGTCCTGGGGACTTTTTCTTAGGAAGTTGGTTAATAGCTTGGTCTATTTCTTTTTCTGAGATGGGACTATTTAGACTACTTACTTCTTCCTCTGTTAATCTGGGCAAGCTATATTTTTGAAGGTATTCTTCCATTTCATTTAAGTTATCGAATTTATCGGCATAAAGTTGAGCAAAGTAGCTCCTAACTATTGTTCTAATTTCCTCTTCATTAGTGGTGAGTTCACCCTTTTCATTTTCAAGACTATCAATTTGCTTTTTCTCTTTCCTTTTTTTAATCAGGTTTACTAAGGGTTTGTCTATTTTGTTGGTTTTTTCATAAAACCAACTCTTAGTTTTATTAATTAATTCAATAGTTTTTTTACTTTCAATTTTATTAATCTCACCTTTTATTTTTTGAATTTCAAGTTTTGTGTTTGTCTGGGGGTTTTTAATTTGTTCCTTTTCTAGCAATTTTAGTTGTAAACCCAATTCGTTGGCCCTCTCTTTCTCTATTTTATGCAGGTAGGCCTGTAGAGATATAAAACTTCCCCTAATTACTGCTTTGGCTGTATCCCACACATTTTGGTATGATGTCTCATTATTGTCATTTTCTTCGGTGAAGTTATTAATTATGTCTATGATTTGCTGTTTTATCCAATCATTCTTTAGTATAAGATTATTTAGTTTCCAATTATTTTTTGGTCTATTTTCCCCTGGCTTTTTATTAAATGTTATTTTGATTGCATTATGGTCTGAAAAGGATGCATTTACTATTTCTGCCTTACTGCATTTGATTTTGAGGTTTTTATGCCCTAGTATATGATCAATTTTTGTATAGGTTCCATGAACTGCTGAGAAGAAAGTATATTCCTTTCTGTCTCCATTTAGCTTTCGCCAAAGATCTATCATATCAAACTTTTCTAGTATTCTATTTACCTCTTTGACTTCTTTCTTATTTATTTTGTGGTTTGATTTATCTAATTCTGATAGTGCAAGGTTGAGATCTCCCGCTATTATAGTTTTGCTATCTATTTCCTCTTGCAGCTCTCTTAATTTCTCTTTTAAGAATTTAGATGCTGCACCACTTGGTGCATACATGTTTAATATTGATACTGCTTCACTATTGATGCTTCCCTTTAGCAGGATATAATGCCCTTCCTTATCTCTTTTAATTAGATCAATTTTTGTTTTTGCTTGATCTGAGATGAGGATGGCTACTCCTGCTTTTTTGGTTTTGCCTGAAGCATAATAGATTCTGCTCCACCCTTTTACTTTTAGTTTGAATGTCTCATCCTGTTTCAGGTGTGTTTCCTGTAAACAACATATAGTAGGATTCTGACTTTGTCAGTTTTTTTTTTTCCCAATGAAATGTTCCATGTTATCTTCTTCATTTTTGGTTTTGTTGTATCATTTCTTGATTTCTTATAAAGTAACTACCTTAATTTTGCTTTATTCTAATATTTAAGGAATACTTAAGGCTAGATTTCTGAGGTTAGATGGTGGATAGAGCACCCATCCTAAAATTAGGAAGAGCTGAGTCCAAATACTGACTCAGACACTTCACACTTCATAGCTGTGTGACCTGGGCAAGTCACTTATCTCCACATGCCACATACACATGCAAAGAATTATTTTCTTCAATGGAGTTTTGTACCTCTTTTTCCATTCTATTTTTTAAGACAGTCTTCTCTTCATTAGCTTTTTGTACTTCTTTTGCCATTTGGCCTATTCTGTTTTTTAAGGTGTTATTTTCTTCAGTATTTTTTCTGTATGTCTCCTTTACCAAACTGTTGGCTTGTTTTTTCAGGTTTTTCTTGCATCACTCTCATTTCTCTTCCCAATTTTTCCTTCACCTTTCTTATTAGATTTTCAAAATCCTTTTTGAGGTCTTCAGTGTCATGGGACCAATTTATATTTTTCTTGGAAGTTTTGGATGTAAAAACTTAGCCTTTGTTATCTTCTGAATGTGTATTTTGATCTTCCTTGTCACCATCGTAACTTTCTATGATCAGAATTTTTTTCTTTTATTTACTCATTTTTCCAGTCTATTTCTTGACTTTTGATTCTTTGTTAAAGTGAGATTTTGCTTCCATGATGGATGTGCATTGTCCCAAATTTCAGGGATTTTGTCCTTCTATTTTCAGAACTAGTTCTAAGGACCTGTAAGTTTTCAGTTCTTGCATCATCTAAGTAGAGGTGCTTTTACTTCTCTCCTGGTCTGTGCTCTGGTGTGTAAGTGACCACAAGCACTCTTTCCTGCTCTCTTATTGTGACAAATGTCCCTCCTTCACTATAGCTATCAACTCTGATGTGCTAGTGCTCCTCCAAGGACTGTCACCAAGGATTACAGCCCAGATCTAAGTATGGGCAAAACAACAAAGTCCTGTCCTCCAGTGCCAGCAAAGAAGTTCCTGTAATTTCTGTCTCTGACCTGAGAGCTCCCAAAGCAGCTACTGCCATTGGTAAGTTCCTAAGGCCTGCTCCTAGTTATCTGGAACCCAGTTTGCATTGATTCAGCCAATACTGGAATGCACTTTACTGTCACCCAGGTACAATTTGCCTTTTCTGTCAACCTCTTAATTTGATTTAGCTGACAAATAATCTCACATCCTTTTTTGTTGATTCTGCTGTTTAAAGAATTATTTAAATTTGTTTGGAGATATTTTGCAAAGAGGTCAAACAAGTAACTGTCTTTTCTCTATCACCTTAGCTCTACCTCTAGAGCCATACTTCTTTAACCCATAACTAGCCACTCATGTTCATAGATAAGATAGATATTTTGTAAATGTTTTCATACTTTTCAGTTCAGTCTCCTAATAATATTTTAGGTGTATTAGTATTTTATTAGTATTATTTGTATAGTATTCTAAAGTATTATTTGATAAATTATTATTACTAGGCAATAATTATATAGTGCATCTATTTATAAACTACTTGGCAAGCCAAAGAATAACTCCTTCACTGACCATTTCTGTATAATTAAGGAAAAAAATAAGGGAGGGAAGGAAAAAGGAAGGAAAGGAAGAAGGGAGAGAGGGAGGGAACAGGAAGGAAAGAAAAAGAAATTCAGGTGGAGAAGGGAAAATACAAGATTCTGATGAGAAATGGGAATGTAGGGGACCTTGCAGTGCCAGACCTCAAAGTACATTGCAAAGCAGCAATTATTAAAACAATGTGGTACAATCAATCAGTGGAAAAGTTTATATTGTACATATAGTATTTCTTAGCATTTAATAAACAAAAAAACTACTAAAATAAGAGCATACTATTTGACAATAAATAAGTTAAAAATCCATTTCTGGGAAATTTAGATGTAAAGAAGAAATCAGATTAAAGCAGGTTTAGATCAACATTTCACAGCATATACTAAGTTCCAACTCAGTTTGTTACCAAGATGTAAAATATCCCATTATAAACAAATTAGAAAAAGTGTAAATATCAAATCAGATCTATTAGGAGAAAGAAGAAAAGTTCTTGAACAATAAAGCAATAGAGATGATCACAGAAAGTAAAAATTAATAATTTTGATTATATAATGTAAAGAGCTAGAACTGAGCAGTTGTACTTAACCTAGATGCAAGGTAACCAAGCACTTAGGGCTAATTATCAATTGGACAATTATTAACATATGCTTAGAGAATGATCCTCCCCAACTATTCTGTGCTTGCTCAATCGGTGGGTGTGGACAAAGAAGGAAAAGAGAGAGATGAGAGGGTGGAACAGGAAAGGCAGGATCATTCTTTGGAGGTGGAGAGAGAGGAAGGAGGTATGGAGATTCCTATATCTGATCCCCTGACAGTGACCCCAAAAGACCAAGAATAAAGACTTCTGCTTATCCTGACTCCAGCTGATTCTAAGATATCCAGGGTCTCAACAATATAATATTTAAAAAGCTTTTGCATATACAAATCTAGTAAGGCTAAGATTAAAAGGGAAACAATTGACTAGGAAAAAATCTTAGGATACAAGTCTCATGTAGAAGATATAGAAATAACTAAATTTATTAGAAAAAAGGTATTTCCTAGTGATGAAAGATATGAATAGATGGTTGTCAAAAAAAAAAAAAAGAAACACAGGCTATCTATTGCTATATGAAAATAATGATACAAATCATTACTTATTAAAGAAAGAGAAATCAAAACTACTCTGAGATTCTACCTTATACTCATCAAAGTGACAAAGATGACAAAAAAGAAAAAATTACTAGATATTGTGGGAAAATAGGCATATTAATATATCCTGGTGAACCTGTGGTTATATTCTGGTGTACTAGAATATGTATAACCATTCAGAAAATGAATTTGGAATTGTACACAAAAAGTTACTAATAGTTCATGCCCTTTGGCCCAACTATATCAAATATATGCCCAAGTCCAAAAGAGGTTAGAGAAATAAGAAAAAGTTCAATATGTACAAAATATGTATAAAAGCTCTTTATTTGTGGTGGGGAAAAAAGAAAACCTAAAAACTAAGAGGGTGTCAAAAATTGAAGAAGGGTTAAATAAGATGTGATATATGAATGTGATAGAATACTATTATTAAGCTGTAAGAAATGAATAAATGGATGATTTCAAAGACATTCAAATCTTCTCAATAACTGTAGGCCATGCCTGTGGGGCATTCTAAGGGGCCCTTGTCATCTAACCAATTCCTGTAGCTTTAGGACTTCTGCCTTTCCATCTGCCCTGGGGCTGAACTTGCTTATGCATTGTCTTTTACAGTTATTTTGTGAGCTGTTTGAGAAAAAGAACTAGCTTCTGGTTTTATTTTTATCCTCAGCACAGTGCTTAACACAGACAAATAAATAAATAAACATTTGTTCAGAGATTCGTTTTCATTTGAAAACATTATGAAATATATTGAAACCAAAATAAATAATATAAAGAAATATAATTATTTAAATTTAATTTGACACTTGGTGGTTTACATGATACCAAAATTCCGAAAAAAATTTAAAACAATTATTAATGAACTAATTATCTTGGTATAGAGGCTAAAAGACATTCCCTAGCATCAGAAAGATGTGGGTTCAAGTCCTGACTAACATTTACTGTATATGCAAGAACAAGTAACTTAACTTCTCAGTGTACTAAGAGATATAGACTGAATACTTTTTTTCTTAATATTTACTTTTTAAATTCAATTTTGTTTTACATTCAACTACAAAATCTCTCTCACTCCTTCTTTTACTGAGAAAGCAAAAAAAATATATTACAAACATGAATAGTGAGTAAAACCAATTTATACATAAACCATATCTTCTCCCTCTCAAAAAAAAAAATGTCATCGTCTGTAACAACTCCATCAGCTCTCTGTAATATGCTTCACCAATGAATAGTATGGAAATGTAGTTGGTCAAGGTATTAATAATATTAGTATGAGTTTATAAGTTTTCCAAAGTTGTTTATATTTATTTTATTTATATTTATTGTCATTATATATAAATTTTCCTCTTATTCCTACTCAATATGTTTTTTATAAGTTCATTCAAGTTTTCCTAGGATTCTCTAAAATTAAATCCTTCATCATTTTTTAGAACATAAATGTGATGGAGAGAGCCATATGCATCTGGAGAATACTTAAGGAACTGAAAGTGGATTGCAAAATTCTGGTGTACCAGAATAAGTATAACCATTATGAAAAACAATTTGGAATTATACACAAAAAGTTACTAATTATGCATGCCCTTTGGCCCAATTATATTTATATGTGCCCAAGTCCAAAAGAGATCAAAGGAATAGGAAAAAATTAAATATGTACAAAATATATATGAGCTCTTTCATCTACTTTTTTTTGATGTTTATTTGCTTTTTGTTTTCTATCTCATCTTTTTTCCCTTTTTTGATCTGATTTTTCTTGTGCAGCATGATAAATGTAAAAACATGTGTAAAAGAATTGTACATGTTTAACATATATTGGATTACTTGCTAAAGGGAGAGGATGAGGAAAGGGAGGGTGAAAATTTTGGAACACAAAGTTTTGCAAGAGTGAATTTTGAAAACTATCTTTGCATATATTTTGAAAATAAAAAAGCTATTATTTTAAATTATGAGAAAATTTATGAGAAAAAATTATCTGGGATCTTAGAGTTTATCAAAAGCTAGGCTATTCCTTTGATTCCATACATTATAGACCTAATTTGGTCCACTGGTTAACCTCTCTACTTCTTATCCAATAACAAATTATTTTGATAACTACAGCTTTTCAACATGTAAGATGCTGATACTGACCCCTTTCTCCCCATTTTTTGGTTAATTCTCTTAATATTAATTACCTTTTGTTCCTTCAGATAAATTTCTTATTTTTTCTAGCTCTATAAAATAAACGTTTGGTGGTTTGATTGGTTCAGCACTGAAAAGTAAATCTCAGCTTACTCATGAAGAATTAATATTTCTTCAATCATTTAGATCAATTTTTATTTGTGGAAGGAATATTTTGTAATTGTGTTCATACAGTATGTATATGAGTATTTTAGCAGGTAGACTTCCAAGTATTTTGTATTTTCATGGTTATATTTTAAATGGAATTTACTTATCTCTCTTCCAAATGGATTTTGCTGGTAGTATACAAAATTCTGGTCTGTGTCAATATATTTTATATTCTTTAACTCTGATGAAACTGTTAACTATTTCAATTAGTTTTTTAGTTTACTTTCTAGGGTTCTATGACTAAACTGTAATATGATCTATAGAGAGTGATAGATATGTTTCCTTTGTGAATTTACTCATTTCTTCAATTTCTTTTTCTTGTCTTATTATCATCATCTAATTGTTACTACCAGCATTTACCAGCACTTTATTTAATAATAATGGTGAGAATGGGTACCTTGTTTTATTCTGATTTTGTTTTTGGAAAGGCCTCTAGCTGATAATGCTGGCTCTTGGTTTTTGATAGATACTATTTATCTTAGACATGGTTTATTTCTATGTTTTCTAGTATTTTTAAGTTCAATTGATAGTGTATCTTATCAAATGCTTTTTCTTCATTATGATTATAATCTTATTATAATCATTTTTTTTGTTTTGATAATGACCTGAACCAATTATGACATTGAAATGCATTTCTGGCAAAAATCCAGTTTATCCATAGTATATTATCTTTGTGATACATTGCCATAGTTTCTATGTTAATATGTATGTATGTGAACATAAGGATACATATATATTTATATATAATATTTATATTAATTCATTATCCATGCTACTACTTTTCCACAAATAAAGTTTCTCTGCTTATTTCTCACTTAGATCTATTTTTAAATTTTGTTTTCTATGAAATAATGATTATTCTCTCTGCTTTTTTTCCTTCAGCAGAATCAGAAGCTTCTGCTATAGTACCTTATTTTATTTCTGTGTGTCCTCTTTCAAATATGTTTCTTATAAAGTATATTATTGGATTTTATAGGTAAATTTATCCAATTCACATTATTAAGATTATTAAATATATATTTCTCTCAATCCAATTTTCTTATACCTTTTTGTTGTTGTTCCCCATCCCCTCTTTGTTTACTTGGATTCTCACTAATTCCTCTTTTAATAATTTTCCCTCGTATTTCTTTGTCAAATGTATTTCTGTATTAAATTGTGCATATATGAATTCTTCCTTCTTTGACCAGTTCAGATAAGAAAAAGAATTCATATGTTGCCTGATCTTACCACTCCATCCTCTTTAATATATAGACTTCTGCTTGTACATCTATTTTATGTCAGAAATGGTCCCCAGTCTTTCTCTTCTTTTCATATTCCCCACAATGTGTTTCTCTTCCACTCTCAGGCCTTATCTACTTAGATATCTTCTATGATTCCTGAGGATAATAGATGGTTGTAGGTATACTTTCCCCATGTAAAGTTTAAGTTCTTTAGTTCCTTATGGTTCTTTACATATTTACCTTTGTATTGTATGTTTCTCTTGACTTCTTAGTTTGTATGTCAAATTTTCTTTCTCTACTCTTTTGTAGTAGGGGCTGCTAATTCTTTTGTGATACTGTGATTCCTCAAAAACTTGAATTCTTTCTTTATGAGTGCTTGCAGCATTCTCCCCAAACTACACACAAATACACACACACACACACACACACACACACACACACACACACACACATTTTGACTTGGTGGTTCTGGAATTTGATTATAATTTTTCTGCGAACAATTTCTTTCAGAAGGTAAATGGTTAATTCTTTCAGTTTCTTACTTTATCCTTCTAGTTATAAGAGATTGGGCAAGTTTTCTTTTATCATTTCTTGAAATATGATCACTATACTCTTTTTTGGCCATGGCTTTCTCATAAGCCAGTGATTTTTAAATGATCTTTCCTCAGTTTGCTTTGTAGATCAATTGTTTTTTTTCCTATGAAATATCTCCTTTTCTTCCATTTTTCAGACCTTTTAATTTTATTTTAATCTTTTTTATGTCTAATGCTTCTATATCTCTAGCCTATTCTAGCCTATCTAGTCTATGGACTTTATATAAGAGATGGGCTCTGTGTAGTTCTGGGTAGGGGAGGATATCTGAATTAGTTTTTATTCTTGCAACTTGTTGCTGCTTCCATGGCTCAGTCAGGAAACCTTCAAGTTTTCAAGCAAGTCAATGTAATCAAGAGCGAAGTATATTCACTGCCCACCTGGTTTGAACTCTGTAACTTTTGATTCCTATTTGGGCCTTTCAGCTTGTTCTTGGTTGGAAGTTTCAGGTCACTGTTGATGGATTCAGGAATTATTAGCCCACCTAGAAACTCTACAATTTCATATTGACTAAACCATAGGTTTCCCTTTGATGTGGGATTTCTACCCTAATTAATATACTTGAAGATGGAATTGAGTCCTTGCTCTGCTCTTAGGATCAGAATCACATAGTTACTGTTTGTTTCTGAACTCCCTTCTAGCTACTACTCTCTGATCACTACTCTCTGCTAGCTCTAAGTGCAGTACTCCTCCTCAGTCTTCCCAGGATCTTTAATCTAGAATTGGAATAGCTCTACATAATAGAGCTGTCAAATGATATCTACTCCCATACCCTGTGCTAATTCAGTGATCCCTGGGGATCTCTTCCTATCTCAGTACCCAGTTTCAGTCTTCTTTCTGTCCTTAGGAAATAGAATACTCCATGTGTATTCTGTTTCTGGTCAGATCCTGAACCTAGTGTCATAGACCTCTCTATCTGTGCTCTGAAAGAAAAAATGACTATGACTTTTTCTGATCAGAATTCAGTTTGGTATATTTTCTAGATCTTTCTAGATCTTTGGGGAGGCTTGATAGGGGTGCTGAGCTGTACTTCTTCCCATTACTCAGCCTATTTCCTTCTATCTCACAAACTGCATAAAAATCACAAGACAAACTTTCTTTTAAAAACGTTTTATCATGAGACATTTTCTACACTTCAGTTTCTGGAATATATCAACCATATTAACATTAATTTCTATTCCCTCTAAAACATACATCTTTCTCTTAATCTTTCAGACAGCTTATGACCTCACACAATATGCATTATGACTACATTAAATTTTACGTGCCCAAGTTCATAACTATATAATTTAGTGTTATATTTTGTGGTTCAGATGACAAGTGCTATAGGAATTTAAAGGGAAATTAATTAGAATTAGAACAGATAGTGAAGGATTTATGAAAAAAAGAGCAATTTAAACTTAAACTTGAAAAATCAGCAAATCTCTTAGCTCTATTCCAAGTCTTTATTTTTTTTTACCTGCCCTAATCAGTCTAACACATCCTGGCCCTACCTTACATCTATCACTCAGTATTCTGCCCATTGGGCTGGGTCAAAGAGATTTCATCAGAGATAGTGATCTGCAGCTGTTTTTCATCCTCTCGCTCTGGGGGGGCACCAAGACTGGAACAACACACTCTAGCAAGAAATCCAACCACTCCATACCTCAGACCTATCTATCACTTATTCATGGAGAATAGAGTCTGTCATGTGAAGCTGGGACAAATGGTTACTACTTGTGTGTCTAAAAGAATGTGAAGAAAATAATTGAGCATGCTTTCTTTGTAAAAAAAAATGAGCAGAATTTGAATTTTTAAAATAAGAATGGATATTTCATCAAAATCAAAGGTTCTGTGAGGAATGAACATGGTGTATTCCTGAAACACTAAGGAAATTGACAATGACTATGCTGACCATTCATTCAAAAGAGATTTATTGAGAAACCACAAGGTCCAAGTGTGTATGATACAAAGATATACATGGGCATTAGCCTTAACCAATTTAGTGTTGCTAGTCAAGGAAAGCAAAGTAACAGACATTTAAAAAAAAAACTATTTAAGCCATGGAATAGAAGAGGAAAGCATCCAGTTCTGTACACTCCCTTAATCTTTCTTATTTTTCTTTTTATGACTTAACACAGTTTCACCATCAACCATGCAGTTTTGAACTAAGATCAAAATCTTTTATGTGAAGTTTCCAATCACCAACATCCCTGCTAACTATAAATATGGTCTAAACTAAAAAAAAAAAAAGTCAAAAGATGCTAACTTGGCTGATTCTGATTAATTTTTCATTGTAAAATTAATAAAATATCCCCTCCTCTTAAAATTCCAAAGATGTAGAAGTAAACTCAAAATAGAGCATTTTTGCCTATTTTGAAATTTGATGTGCAGGCTGAGAAATCCATACTAGACAGTCATGCAAACCCAGTATCTGTTTTCACCCTAGAGATTCAAACCATCCTTTTCATTCTACTTTTTTCGCCTGGCCCCTAACTTTAAGAATGAGTCTTGGGAATGTTGAAATAGGAAGACACAGTGATTGCTGAGATAGCCTCATGCACAGAAGCATCTTAATCAGCCTTTTATCTTAGGTGTGCTTTTATGTATGGTTCCAAGTTAATTCTATGGAATTGGTCCATACATTTAGAGATATAATCTCATTTGAAAATTTTGGAATAATTAAATATTTTGAGTTCATTACCAATTCTTGCAAAACCAGTAACATTTTCAATAAAATGATGAAGTTAAAGACCAGAACCATTTTTCTACAGACAAATCTTATTGCTAGTCTGATGAACATAAATTATCCATAGAAAATACAGCCAATTTTTGTCCTCTGCCAATAATGAATGCCAATATATCATTGGATAACAATAAAGTCATCTAATCACTTACTGTATCACTGACAGATGGAAATTTACAGACATTAGCACAGCACCTGTCACAAATGTCCAGTAGTAAACCTACTTATATAGCATTTGTAATGCAATGATTAGAATTGAAGGGATACAAATTGCAAAAGCTAAATGTGCCTGCTAAATGTTAAATCAGAATCATAGAACTGGAAGGGAACTTAGAAATAATTTATGTGTTGTTAAGTGGAACTGGTGAAGACTTTGGAAGCAAAGTACCTAGGTTCAAATCCCAGATCTGTCATTTACTCCCTGGGTGACCTTAGGCAAATCATTTGAATTCAGTTCTTCATCTGTAAAAATGAAAGAATTATACTAAATCACCTTCATTATTTACCACAAAATCCATGAGTTTATAAAATCCTTTACTCTACTAATAAAGACAATGAGGCCAACAAAAGAGATTAGTGACACCTAAGATCACAATTTAAACACGGGCAAGAACAATGTTTCAGCACCAACTATGTAAGAGAAATTGGTACCAGTAGCCAAGAGGACAAGGCACTAAGATACTCAATTTTTTTAGAAACAGGCCTAATACTTATTAACTACATTATAGAATTAAAAGGTGATTAAACTATTACCTTCAAGCATTTATTTTTGTTCATTTTCACTTGGAAATCAATAATTTCCAAGGCTATTCCAAATGGCCACATGTATTAATTCAAAATTAGAAGGACACATCAACTATTTACTAGTGGTTACTTTGTTCCAGAGAGTTTATTAACAAACCAGCTGTTGAGGCCTCTATTATTTGCAAAACAAGTATCCCTAAAGAACAGGCTTGAACCAAGGATGAATCTTTTCATCATAGCTTTCGGTCTTATTTAACAGATTGTGTCTCAGAGGGACCACCTGCCTTAATATGGCCAATTCCATTTAAAGGCTGTGATTTGGCTGTTCAACTTGCCTAAGTAAATCTAGTATCTTTACTAATAGTGAATGTGGCAATAAGCATCATTGGTTTTATGTTTGATAGGCAAGACTTGAAGTATTCCAACACAACAAGCATCAAGTCCCAATAGATAGAGAGATTCCAGATTTGGCTATGCAGTAGAGCACTGTTCCAAACTGAAACTATCTTGGTTATCTATTGAGTTTGATAGAATAATGACAATGTACCCAGGTCTACCAGCCAACAGCAGTGATGCTGGTTAATGATCTGTGTAGACTGTCATCCAAAGAATCCTTAATGGGGAAGTGCCGCCATGTGCATAGCTCTTGGTACTCTCAGTGCTCTCATCACTAATAGCCTTTAAGATACTTTGAACATTATCTGTTACAGTGAAGCCTACCATGAACCAAGTTTCTCCATAGAACCAGGTGTTCTTCATAGTGCTTATGCTAAGTAGAATACTGTTGGAAGTACAGCTTGTGTCTAATGTTCAAGCATATAATGGTGCCAGCTGTGCCCCCAGTTACTCAGCCATCCATGCTGCTACAGGGGTGGTCAGAATTACAAGGATTGCTATTTTGTATGCCAGCAAAACAGGCTGGTTGGATTTTCATTTATATTTTTCTGATCACAGAATCTAAAATTAAAAATAGTAAACCAAAGAGAAATGGCTTCTTCTCCATGATGACATGCCAATGTTGACAAAACTGAAGTGCTTCCAGTTTTTCTCTAAGCAAATATTGTTCCAATGGGTCCTTTTTCTCTCTGTAATAAATTCATCCAGTTCATGCTGCAAGAACACATCATCTGTAGCAACTCAAGTAATATTTGCCTTTTGCCTTAATCCCATAGCCAGGCCAAATGGTCAAATTAACCAAAATTCTAATAGTTCAAAACTTATGTGAATATGGTTTTGATATGTTCACCTCATAATAATCATATACTTAACAGTTTTAATAAAGATGTATAAAGTAGCCAAAAAGAATACTTCTATAGTTGAAAAGAGAAGAAAATCACTATTGTAAAATCAGAGTAAATAGACATAACTTGATTATCCTTATATCTTTTTTTTAGTTTGTTTATTTGTGGTGACTAATGGTCCAAATTACTTATGGGGGAAATGGTTAAAAAGGAGGGGCACATAAGGAAACAGATTTCTTATTGTTGCCTTAAATTTAACAGTAGACTTAGCAATTTATGGACTTGATTATACCTTCAAAATGAACACTAACCCAGTAACTACTGCAGTAGAAAGGTACTAAATTTTTATGATATAAGATAATCAGGTTGGCTACCAAAGATATAACAGGCATGTTTTCCAAAAAGAAATAATTCATGTTAAAATAGCTGAGTAACAAAATTCTTCTTACAAAAGAAAATTCCCCCTTTTGGTATGCTTTTAACAGTCTTCTAAGTTTATTGTTGGGGGAAAAAAAACAGCAAAACTGTTTTGCATCTTTCATTTTCCCCTTTCCCTCAAACAATGATAGTAAGAATGCCTTAGGATATTTTAAACAAGTAAGTGAACATAAATAGACTTCCTGAAAAAAACATAGGGTTCTCAGCCATTAATAATGAAAGTGTACCTAATAGTTTATATCCTATTGATCTCTCATTGTAGTAACCTTTTGATGATTATCCTCATCATTGATAAATACCCAATAATAGATAACAATCTAGAAACTATAATCCATAGTTTCCTCTCTATATATAATTGTCATGTCTATGTATTTAAACTGTTTCAATAAAAGAAACACTATTTATATATGTATATATATATATATGTGAAACATATGTCCAAAAAGTGCCTGAAGTTTTTATATTGGAAGAATTTTAAGAATACTGTAATCAATTTTAATGGTATATATTAAGCCCATTCCTAGCAGACAGGTTAAAGTATCATGTCCCCAAACCCTCTACTTCTTTGAAATCTAGCTTGTAAGCAGAGAGAACACATAATGTGAGAGCAATATGCTTTAAATTGTTATATAAGCAAGACATTTGTACAAACAATGTGTAAATTTTCAGAATACATTTTGTGTGATGCACTGGATATTTGTATTCACTTTAGTTGTAAGCAACCTAATATCTTTGATTACCATTGTAATCAACCTGCTTCCTATGAATTAATATGTTTCTTAGAAAATCAATGGTTATATAGAATCATTTTGTTTAATATAGCAACAAATAAAGGAAAAATTAAAATCCAGCATATTATTTTAAAGAAAAATAAAAATCCAATATAGTTTATTTAGTCAAATGATAGGGTTTTTTGCAATGAGGATTAAAAAAATGCCTTAAGTTAAGATATTCAAGTATCACTGTATGTGTTATAGGTGAGACTCCTTCAGAGATATATCTTTTTGATACTTCAGGAAATGAGTCCCTTGAATAGGGCTCAATATGTAGTTGACATATTCTATTCCATTCAGTATATTTCAGGGTTACATTGAAATCCTATGGTCATTTTCTAGGATTTTTTTGCTCCCAAAATGATTCAGAAGTCTAGCTCAATAAATTAAATGTTTTCATCTATGTGATAAGGCTATCTCAAACATATTAATTTTAAAATATAAATTAATTGTCACATAGAAATAAAGATTTTATATGTTAGTATATGAAGTAGTTTTTTAGATTTTTAAATATAACTCTATTATAAAGCCAGAAAATGCATTCCATGATTTATCAGGAGAAAATGGATTCTTTTTTCCTAGTTCCATCTCTTCATGTGATATAATTTAACCCATTCTACCTTTCCCTTCCCTCTTCTCCCAGTGCAATCTTCTCATCCCTTAATTTTAATTATCACATCAAAGTATCATTTTCCCATATAGAGATATAGACAATTGAATAACTTTTATTTTCTCTTTCCTGTTTACCTTTTTATCCTTCTCAAATCTTTTATTTGAAAACTGAATTTTCTGTTGAGTATTGGCCTTAGCATCAGGAATGTTCAAAATTCCTCCATTTCACTGAATATCTACCCAATCCCAACACCCAGTTAAAAATATACATACATATATATACATTTATATATGTATATATATGTATACATACATATATTTATATATGGATATATACATATATATGTATATGTATATATATATACATACACACACACACACACACACACACACACACACACACACACACATATATATATATATATATGTATATATGTATATATCCTTTTTTTCCTTCTAGAATATAGTCTTCTAAGCCCTCCTATCCTTTAATGTAGTAGTTGCTAGATCTGTGTAACGATTTTTGTGGCTCTTTGATATGTGAATTGCTTTTTATTTATTTGTTTGTTTTCTGGCTGCTTGCAATATTTTTTCCTTGACTTGAGAGTTCTAGAAATTGGCTATAATATTCCTGGAAGTTTCCGTTTTGGTATCTTTTTCAGGAAGTAATAGATGGATTCTTTCAATTACTATTTTACTCTCTGGTTGTAGTTTATCAGGGCTCTTTTAAAAAAATTATGGTAGTCCAATAATTTTTGTTTCCCCCTGAGGCAATTGGTGTTAAGTGACTTGCTCAGGGTAACACAGTTAGGAAGTGTTAAGTGTCTGAGGCCAAATTTGAACTCAGGTCCTCCTAACTTCAGGGCTGGTACACTATCCACTGCTCAACTTAACTACCCCAACAATTCTACTTTTTAAGGAGTTGTTTCCTTTTTCCATTTTTGTGCTTGCTACCTTTTCCAAGTTTTTTTTTTAATTGTTGTTGTTACTCTTTTGCATAATTCTCATTTCTTTTCCTAATTTTTCTTCTTATTTGATTTTAAAGCTTTTTTTTTTTTTTTTTTTTTTTTGCTGAGGCAATTGGGGTTAAGTGACTTGCCCAGGGTTACATAGTTAAGAAGTGTTAAGTGTCTGATGCCAGATTTGAACTCCGGTTCTACTGATTTCAGGGCTGGTGCTCTAACTACTGCACCAACTAGCTGCTCCCTAAAACTTTTTTTTTTTTTTTTTTAAGCTTTTTGAGCTCTTCCAGAAATTCTATTGGGGCCCGAGACCAATACATATTTCTCTTTGTGACCTGGTATTTAGGAGTTTTGATACTATTGTGCTCTATTATTCTGAGGTTTCTGGAGCTAGCAGATCATCTGCTAACTATGCCAGGGCCTCCAGGCCTGCTCATACCAACTGTACCAGGGACTAGACATCTTTACTGTCCTGCTGTGCCAGAGCTAGAGCCTCAGCTGTTGATCCATGCTAGATTATGGCACCTCTCATTGGCTTGTCCAGACATGACCTGTGCTAGACTGTACTCCCCTTTTACCCAAGTAAGAAAGACCTTTCCTGAAATCCTTCTTAATTGTCTTGGGTGGGAAAATTATTTGCCCTATCTTTGATGTGGTTTGTACCACTGCAGAACTTAGTTTGAGGCACTTTTAAGTGTTGTTTGGTACACACCTCTCAGATTGGCTAAAATGACAGGAAAATATAATGATGAATGTTGGAGGGGATATGGGAAAACTGGGACACTGATACATTGTTAGTGGAATTGTGAACAGATACAGCCATTCTGGAGAGCAATTTGGAAGTATATTCAAAAAGTTATCAAACTATGCATACTCTTCCATTCAGCAATGTTTCTATTGGGTCTATATCTCAAAGAGATCTTAAAGGGGGGAAAGGGGCCCACATGTGCAAAATTGTTGGTGACAGCCATTTTTGTAGTGGCAGGAAACTGGAAACTGAATGGATGCCCATAAGGTGGAGAATGGCGGAATACATTATGGTATATGAATGTTATAGAATATTATTGTTTTATAAAAAATAATCAGCAGCATGATTTCAGAAAGGCCTGAGGAGACTCACATGAACTGAGGCTAAGTGAAATGAACAGAACCAGGAGATCATTATACATGGCAACAAGATCATAGGATGAGCAACTCTGATGGACATGGCTCTCTTCAACAGTGAGATGATACAGATCACTTCCAATGATCTTGTGATGAAGAGAGACATCTACACCCAGAGAGAGGACTGTGGGAACTGAGTGTGAGTTCACAACATAACATTCTCACTCTTTTTGTTGTTCACTTGCATCTTGTTTTCTTACTCATTTACTTTGACCTGATTTTTCCTGTGCAGCAAAAGAATTGTATAAATATGTTTATACATATTAGATTTAACATATATTTTAACATCTTTAACATATATTGGATTGCCTGCCATCTAGGAGAAGGGTAGGGGGAAGGAAGAGAAAATCTGAAACACAAGGCTATGCAAGGGTCAATGTTATCAAATTATCCGTGAATATATTTTAAAAATAAAAGCTTTAAAAAGAAAAAAAATTAGCATTATTGCCTAGAAAGAAATAAAAAATAAAATAAATGCTGTTTGGATGGGATTTGGGAAAGCTCAGTTCTTGCCTCCTCTAGTTCCATCTCAAATTTCAGCCTGAAGGATCCCAAGTTTGTACAAGTTATTTTCAAAACACAATTTGTTGAAGTTTTTCTTGAGTCTGCATTTACCTATGTTGAACTTAAGGAATTTTTTAATAATCTTACCTAAGCTTTTACAATTGTGCTTCATCACTTTCAAGTAAATAGTAGGATTAAAAGGATGATGAAGAAGGAAACTTTCAAAGGATTTGATCACTTAATAAGATAAGTTCAAAATGGGTACATAGTTTAGACACAAAGTGTGATAATATAAACGGATTAGGAGAGCAAGGAGTAGTTTACCTTTCAGATCTATAGAGAAGGGTAGAATTTGTGACCAAACAAGAGAAAGAACACATTATGAACTTCTAAATGGATAATTTTGAGTACATTAAATTAAAAAGGTTTTGAACAGAGAAAACCAATGTAACCCAGATTAGAAGGAAAGCAAAAGGCTGAGAAACAATCTTTGCACTCAGGTTTCTGATAAAGGCTTCATTTCTAAAATATACAAAGAACTGAGTCAATACAAATCATTCCACAATTGATAAATGGTCAAGGAATATTAACAGAATTTTTAGATGAAGAAATTAAAATCTTCTGTAGTCAAATTACAAAATGTTCTACATCACTATTGATCAATACAAATTAATACATGTAATGAATATAATGTAAAACTTGTTGTGACTTTCTGAGTACAGTGAACTCTGTAGAATACAAGCCCAATGAAATAGGCAACCTGGAGTTAATATACCAGTCATCTTTGATCAACTAGTAGGTTTAGGTCTTTATGCAGACACTTTACTACAGATTAATTACCCTGTAGCAGCATATGAGCAAATTGCTTCTGCTGGTATCAAAGCTTCTTCATTTGAATCTTCTAAACATTTTGCATACTTTTGTGCAAAGTATCAGATTTTACACACCACTGCATACCTTTTAATCCTCAAGGACAGGCAATAGTAGAGAGGAGAAACAGAGATATCAAGATACTCCTCCAAAAATAAAAGGAGAGCCACAAGTAACCCCAGAAAATTTTTAAATTTAGCTCTTTATACTATTAATTTTTCAAAGGATTCACCAAAGCAAATTGCTGAAAGAGATTGGCCATCAAAGGGGAAAGTGATGGGGAATAATAAAACCCTAATGGTGTCATTTTTTTTTTTTATGCTCAACCATACTGGGTGAGTTCTGGGACAGTGTTGAGAAGAATTGGTGAGAAGCTAAGAGCAAAGGTCATCCATGGTGGTATAGCTAAGGAAAGATAGCTACTCTTAATGTCTAGCCATGCTCATTGACTAATTCATTAATGAGTCTGGAATATGCTAAAAAAAAAAAAAAAAAAAAGATTAAGGATAAGGACATTGACTTGTCAGGAAAGTGAGAACACCAAACCAAATATTGTTAGCAGGTTTCCTCTGGACTGAAACAGGTATACATAAATCCATCAGCATGTGAGATATTACATAAGCACATAGTAAGTAATGATGTAACAAACAATATGAATCAACATGAGGAATTATGCATATCCATAAGTTCTAGAAGGAAAGTATATAAATAACAATCATACATACACCTCCTTCAGCAGCCAAGAGATAGTCCAAAACCATCTATTATCCACTACTTCATGTGTCAGGGAATCCAGTGATTCCTGCAGGTTTCCAAGTCCTGCAACAGTCTTATCAACAATTTTTGATGTTCATGAATCAATTGCCATATTCATAGGGTTAACAGTCATGCTTTTTCAGTGGCACATATAGTTAGAGATGAAACCATCAGATATTTCTTAGCTCTTCTCCATCTCTCTCCAATGGACAAGGCAAATATAGCTCATTGGCACCCATCTAATTCCTTCTCCATCTGTAGAGATACAAGCAAACCCTCTCCCCCAAGCAATTAACCTACCTGGTCCCTTCCATTCACCACTTTCTGGATCTCTCCACATCACCTGGCGACTATCTAAAAATAGTGGAGCTGCTTGCACTGGACACTGCCCTTCTGGTGGGTTATAAAACCTATCTGCCAAAGCCAGTACATATTTTTTAAAAATCAAAAAATGGAGCTATTCAAGTGTTTTATTTTCTGTTCTGTCAATTTGAATAATTCACATTTTTGTCAACATTCATCCATTTCACTTAGATTGTCACATTTATGGGCATATATAGCTCCAAAATAATTTCCTCTTAATTGGCAAATTCACCCATTTCATTTTTTATTTTATTTTTAAAGCTTTTTATTTTCATAACATAAGCATAGTTTTCAACACTCACCCTTGCAAAACCTTACATTCCAAACTGTTTTGTTCCTCTTCTCCTCATCCCCTCCTCTAGATGGCAATACAATACATGTTGAACATGTGAGATTCTTCTATATATTTTCTACAATTATCATGCTGCACAAGAAAAATCAGATCAGAAAAAAAAAAATTCAAGCAAACCACAACAAAAAAGTGAAAATATCACGTTGTGATCCACATATAGTTCCCCACAGTTCTCTCTCTGGATATAGATGGCTCTTTCCATCACAAAGCCATTGAAACTGGCCTTAATCACTTCACTGTTGAAGGAATTGTGTCCATCAGAATTGATCATTGTATAATCTTATTACTGTATATAATGTTCTCTTGGTTCTACTCACTTCACTTAGCAACAGTTGATGTCTCTCCAGGCCTTTCTGAAATCATCCTGATGATTGTTTCTTATAGAACAATAATATTCCATAACATTCATATACCATGACTTATTCGGCCATTCTCCAACTGATGGGCATCCACTCGCTCATTTTCAATTCTTCCCCAATATAAAAAGGGCTGCTACAAATATGCTACAAATACACATGTGGATCCTTTTCCCTTTTTTATGATCTCTTTATAACACAGGCCCAATAGAGACACTGCTGGATCAAAGTATGCAGGGTTTGACAGCCCTTTGGGCATAGTTCCATATTGCTCTCCAGAATGGTTGGATCAGTTCATAAGTTCACCAAAAGCAAATCAGTGTCCCAGTTTTCCCACATACCCTCCAACATTCATCATCTATTTCTGTCATCTTGGCCAATCTAAGAGATGTATAGTGATAGCTTAGTGTTGTCTTAATCTGCTTTTCTCTGACCAATATTAATTTAGAGAAAAATTTAATATGACTAGACAACTCATTTCATTTTTGATATTGGTAAGTTAGTTTTTTTTTTTTAAATCAAATTAACCAAAGTTTTATACATTTTATTGAGTTTTATTTTTCATAAAACCAACTTTTCTTTTATTTATTCATTCAATAGTTTTCTTATTTTCAATTTTATTAATCTCTTTGATTTTCAGACTTTCTAGTTTGATATTTAAATAGGAATTCAAAATTTGTTCCTTTTCTAGTTTTAGTTGAATATTCAATTCATTGATCAGTTCTTTCTCTATTTTATTCATGTAAGCATTTAGATATAAAATTTATTTTTCAAATCAGTTGTTTTTTCAATGAGTGAAATTACATTTTCTTATATTTTTTTCATTCTTTTGGTTTGTTCAAGTGATTCCTGATGTCTCTCTTGAGGAGTCATTAGATTTCACTGGCTCAATTAAAATTTTTAAGAACTTATTTTTTTCTGTTAGCTTTTGTACCTCCTTTTCCATTTGGCCAAATGTATTTTTTAAAGAATTGTTTTCCACAGTCAATTATTATCCTTCCTTCAAAGCTGTTGTCTTTTTCTTGTATACCTTTCATGTTTTCCCAATTTTTTTTAACCTCTCTTGTTTTATTAATTAAATCTATCTTAACTTTTCCCAAGAAGGCTTTTTTTGCTTAAGACTAATCCATATTCCCTTTTAAGGTTTTGCGCAGTCACCTTTACTTTATTATCCTCTTGTGAGTTTGTATTTGGATCTTCCCTCCTCTGTAGTATCTTTCTATGGTTGTAGAGGGATGAAACTCTGAATAGGTGTACTTGAATCAGACAACTGAGCACTTAAGGTTAATTACCTATTTGATATGAGACAATGATTCTATTAGGATACGTTTGGATAAATGGCTCTTCTCACAGTTGATGCTGGCTGAATGTTTGGTGTTAAGATAATTATAGGCAAGGATTAGAGGGTGGGGTGAGAAAGGCTAGGGTCACCTTGCAGCAGGAGGAAGAGGAGAGAAGTTGGTGACTTTGGGATCAAGAATCCAGGATACATCATTGGCAAGCCTTGTGGCAGTTTGTCTGTCTCCTTCACTTTTCCCCCTAAAAACCAATGACTTTAATTTATCCCGACTCTAACTGACCCTGAGGCCCTCTAAGGAATTACTTCATACTCCACATATGGTCAGCCCTCTTTTTTGTTATTTGCTCATATTTTAGCCTATTTTGTGACTTGAGTTCTATTCCTGAGGCATGAGAGACACGTACCGAGCTTTTATTTTTGCTAGAAAGCAGAAGTGTGATCCCTGACTTCTATGCCCACTCTGGTGCGGTGGTCCAGCCTAGTCACATCTGTTAGGCTGGGATTTCAGGGCTTACAATTTGCCTGCTGTACTGGGTCTAGAGGCTTCACAGCTGGCATTCTGTGCTACTAGCCTACTGAGCCGGGACCTAACGGCCTGGGGTATTGATCTGTGCTGCAGCTAAGTCTCCCACTGGCTTGTCCAGAAAGCATATCTGCTGGCTTCTACTCTCCTCTTACCCAATGAGACACACCATTACTGAAATTCTTCCCAATTATCTTGGGCTGAAAATTTTTTTCACTGTCTTTTTTGTGGATTCTGTTACTACAGAATTATTTCTGAAGTCTGAATTGTTCTCAAGGAAAAATGGGGAGAGCTCAGGCAACTTCCTGGTTTTTCTCTACCATGTTGGTTGACCACTTTATTTTAAAAGAAAACTTTGAAAGATAACAGTAATCAATGTCATGTATTCCTGACATGACTCCTTTAAGACTGATGATGAAAAATATTTCCAGAGATTTGCTGGAAAATATTTAACAACCAACTCCTCCAAAAAACACAACGTATTTTTAAATTTAATTAGCAGTATTAACATTTTTTCCAACACTTTTTAATGCTAGGCAAGAAACAAAACAACAAAACAACCCATAATTTGTATCATTTGCCAATTTTGTAAGAGTAATTGTCCAAACTGAAAATTTAATAATTGGTTCTGAAGCCTGTATAAACTGGTCCCAGAATATTTCCCTCTTAGTGTAAAGGTAACAGACTGTAGGTACAGAATAAGATATCCAAAACAATATAAAAATGTTTTGTTTTACTTTAGTTACTTGTTAAAAAATAGAGCTTAGATCATGGAAAACAAGGACAAGGTCAGTAGAAATGAGTAACAACAATGGTGATGCCAGCAAAGAAAATTACACAGAAGAGAGCATTAGAAAGTTCAGAATAGACCCAAATAGGAAAATAAATTGCATTGTATTTAATATACCTGTAAAAAAAAAAAAAGAATCTAAATGTAATGATTCCTATTTTCATGTGCAATCCTCCTTTTCTTATCTCTGTATGTGTAACTATTCATTTGAATGATTTTATAATCCATAGGTACACAATAATGAGGTGAGCCCAATGGCTCCGTAGACCTTCAGTTTGGCAATCAGTCTAATGCCTCTCTCCTCCTACACTTTCTTTCTGAGCCTCCCAAATAGTGAAATAGCTCTAGCAATGCATGTGTCACTATCATTATCAATGTGGACATCCCTGTAAAGTATATTGCCAAGGGAAGGAAATTTATCCACAGCATTAAAAAACTTCACCGTGATGTGGTGCTGGCTGATGGAATATATTGTTTGAATTCCAAATAAACTATTGCTACAAGGATTATTTTCTAGAGAACTCACATAGAGCAAGCACTCACAAGTTGGTCAGAAAAAAGCAATACAAAGTGGGGAGAGACCCCGGCACATTTCTGCCCAGCAAGGCATGCCTTCATCAGAGAAGGAGCTGTGCTCTATGAGCAAAGCAGATTTGTATTAGCTCAGAAGAAATACAAGATGCATAAAGTTAGAGAAGCCTTCCCACATGTTCAGAGGAGGGGTTCTCAAACTGCGGCCCACCGGCCACATACAGCCTGCTGAGGACGTTTATGCAGCCCAGTGGGTTATGGCAAATGGGCTGAGGGGCGGAGACAGAGTGGGAGGTTTTGTTTTTACCATAGTTCGGCCCTCCCACAGTCTGAGGGATTTATTGCCAACAGAAATCCCTATGAGAGCTAATCCAATTCCAATTGATCAATGATGGACAGAATTAGCTACACCCAGAAAAGTAACACTGGGAAATGAGTGTGAACTGTTAGCATTTTTTTTGTTTGTTTGTTTTTTTCTTCCCAGATTATTTTTACCTTCCGAATCCAAATCTTCCTTTGCAACAACAACAAAATTCGGTTCTGCACATATATATTGTACCAAGTATATACTATAAGACATTTAATATGTATGGGAATGCCTGCTATCTAGGGGAGGGGGTGGAGGGAAGGAGGGGAAAAATTCGGAACAGAAGGGAGTACAAGGGATAATGTAAAATAATTACCTATGCATATGTACTGTAAAAAAATGTATAATTATAAAATTAATTAAAAAAAAAAAACTAAAACAAATCCCTGATGCATTTCTATGTAAGGATCTTTCAAATACACCTTGTAAGAAGAATGGCTAAGACTGTTTAGTAAGGAGTAGTATAACCAAACTCACCCCCATAATGATTCCAATATAAATTTAAGAACACCTGACCAAGCTGATTGGGAAATCTAAGGAAAAAACACAGTGAATCATTTTTCTAATCAAAGGAGCAGAAACAGGAGTCAGCTAGCAGCTTGTTCTTTAAACCCAAAGCTAAGCTGAAGTTCCTCTGAACTTCAGAGAAAATAGGAATTTGAGCACTTGGGACCTCAGTTTTCTCTTCTGTAAAAAGGAGGCAGTTGGGAGTTTTGGTGCGATAGAGCTGACCCTGGGTCAGGAGGATTTGAGGTCCATTCCAGTCCTATATTATTTACTGTTGTGTAACCCTGGGCCGGTCACTTATCATGGAGAAAATAGTACCCATCTCCGAAGATTTCGGTGAGAATCAAAAAAAGGAAAAAAAAAAAAAAAGATAATAAAGTGTAAATTGTGCAAGGCACACAGTAGGGCTACGTCAATATTAGCAATTATAATTATTATTAGTCTCCAGCTCCATGATCTTAGGGCTTGTAAGATGCTTAGGAAACCTTTCGTTAAACACAAGAATATCCATGGGTAATCTTCCTTATCTCACTCTGTGAGGTAAACTCAGGTACTCCCATTTCCGTATCGGACCAGCTGGGGCAGCTAACCCGGAGGGACCAGGCCGGGCCCCAGCGCGGCGAAGGCGGGACCGAATACTGGCGCACGGGGCCACAATTTCCCCTCCCCAGTTACCATCAAGTGGGGTTAGGGAGGAGAGCGCCGAGTAGGAGGATGAGCGCGCTCGAGCCGCTCGGCGCTCGCCATCCTCCCACGCCATTTTCCGCAGCAAAAAGCGGAGGCCGGCTAGTTACCGCTACGTCGGCGGCCGCCTGCGCCGCGCCTCGTCCCTCACCCGAGCAGGGAGAGGGAGCAACCGCAGGGCGCGTCGGCTCCGAGGTAACGAACCCCGATCGCTCCCTGGGCCCGAAGGAGGGGGAAGGGCGACCGAACGGAGACACCCCAACTGTAGGGATGGCAATGGGCGGGGCTGGCGCTGTTCTCGCTTTCGATTTTGCTGACTGGATCGCGCTCGCGCGCTTATAGACACGCACGTACTATACACGTACGTACGCACGTACACTTACACGTACGCGGAAACGGAATGCGAGCGCCGGGATGCGGACCGCGGCTGAGGTGGCGGCGGTGGTAGGAGGTGATGGCGACGGAATTGGGGAGGCTTGCGAGTGATCCTCCTGGGCTCCAGCCGCCTTCCCAGGTGACCGCTTCGGCCTTAGGTGGGCGTGGCCTCTGCGTTCTGTCCCTGCTCCGAGGAGACGTCCCTTGCCCACCTCTATCCCCCTCCCATCCGTACACCTCTCTTCCCCTTAACCCATTCCACACTTTGCTCTGTAGCTCAGCCCCTTGCTCTTATATACCGGCTGGGTTCGCCATGGTCGCACTGTCGTTCTTTGGTTTTAATTTAAAAATTTAGATAACTGATATTTTCTGCCCTAAAGTAGATATTTTTTTCAGAGGTAGTTCTCTGCTTTAGTAACAAAAGAGTTGTTTTTGTTTGATTTTCCAAGAATTCCATATAGCCTGAAATCACAAGTCTATACTAGGAAAAAAAAGTCTTTTAAAACTAAGGTTCATGTCAAATCTTAACTGAATTCTGAAACAGTCGGCAATATTGGTCATATTAGCTTTGGATGTAGTATAACTGTGAGCAGTGATTGTAATGATTCCATTTCTACCACCTGCCTCTTCTTTCCCCATCCCGGTACTCGCATCTGTATTGTATCATGACTAGAGCCAAGCTTGTCTGGAATGTCATGATCGTTGGGTTTGGAATATTTGTGACAAACTACTACTTCATTGAGAGGGGTCTTGTTGAAAACTAATAAGAAAAAACCGGGCCAGATTAATAATAAAAATTGTGGACTTTCAGAAGGTTGATTTTCATTGTAGATATTACTTTCATCAGAAAGTGCAATGTGATACAGTAGACATGATATTTGTGATTTAAAGACAGAGGACCCAAGTTTAGATATCACTTCTAATATTTTTACCCCCCATATGATTTTGAGCAATGGTCCTCAAACTTTTTAAATAGGAGGCCAGTTCACTGTCCCTCAGACTGTGGAGGGCCAGACTGCATTAAAAACAAAAGCTCACACTGTCTCCGTCCCTTAGCCCATTTGCCATAACCCAGTGGGCCACATAAAGGTCCTCAGCAGGGCCTGGGCCGTAGTTTGAGAGTCCCTGATTTTGAGCTTCCCTTTCAATTCAGTTCAGAAATCATTTAGTAAATGTCTGCTATCTACTGTTCCCTAAGGTCTTTTCCATTTCTAAATCCTATGAACCTTGTGTGCTAGGAACCTTTCGACAAAAGAAATATTGGACCCGTACTCTTCCCTTGGGAAACTGAAGTTTCTAAATTTCTTAGTTGACTTTAATAGTAATCCTTAGGGCAGTGAATTCCCAGTTTTGGTTTTACATCTTATAGCACTACATCAAGAATCTGTGTTTTCCTGGGTGTGGGAGCTCCCCTATGATTACAACATTGAGTGGTTATAAGAATTACCAGTTGTAAGCATTGTGAAATTATAAAAACAAAATTAATTTTTCAAATGAGTATATGTCAATTAGTAGTTATGAAGTTATGAAATGAAACAAATGGGATTTCACAATTTCCTCAAAGTGAAGCCTTAGAACTTCAGTTGGATTAATTAAACATTAGTCATACCAATAAATATTGGTGGACATAATTCTTTGGTTTAATATTCATTATAGAATATGACATTGAATAATTTATGTTATTGAATAAAAACTATATTGAGAGTCTTCTTAAATTAACCAAATTTATATTCACGAATTTTTTATCTAAAAATGTATATTTTTGAACTTTTAAAAACATTTTTGTTAAATTTATGCATTTTGATTGAGGCTACTTTAAATATAAACAAACTTTTCATTTAAATTGTTCTGTGATTTCATGCATGTAATGTCAAGATACTTCTAAGCTCAGATGTCCTTTAAGTTTGTGATTAGAGTCAATATGTTATTAAATTTTATTTACATTTAGTGAGTGGTTTATTGAACAAAGTTTTCTATCACTGCTAGCCAAGAAGAGACTCTAACCTTTAATTCTGGAAGTCCAGACCAAAAAAAACCAAATCATCAAAAACTTTGTCTCATACATACATTAGACTCCTGCCAGCTGCCTGAATTCCCTTTAAATTCCTCTTGTACCCTGACTCACTTGTTTCTAATTTATCTTGTTGCCTGATTTGGGAATCACAGAAGCATAGTTTTTGAAATCTGGCTTCTTTGACTTCTTTTCCCTTTCTGCTTACATTACATTAAACAAAATGAATCTGGTATTGTATTGTTAACTACTCAAAAGATTCTGTTGGGAAAAAGAGACAACTTTAATTAAATAATATTTTCAGAGTTTTTACTAAATAAAAAGATCTACATAGTTGTACATAGAAGAAAAAAAAATAGTACATGATGAATGTGAAGTAGAAAAGAATTGACAGTTATAAGCAGCACCACAACAGCAACATCACTTCACAAATATTCTAAACTTTTTTCATTTACCACCTCTTTTTGGCCAACAAATTTTTACATGATCCTGGGAATATAGATATGCAAAACTGATATGCAAATCAAACATTTACTAAATATCATAATACTTTTATGTATTTAACCCCCACCTTTAACATTCAGTTATAAGATCTTAAACTACAGTTTAAGAAGATGGGTTCTAGATGATCTGAGGATTTTGCTCACTTTAACAAAGCAGGAAGATGTACTACCACATGATCTCTTCTCCCCCCAGCAGCACAGAACTGAAGGATGCTTACCTAGTTATATAATTTAAGAATATGATTAAGGTATTTGATTTAATATATGGGAGACTCAGCCAATTTGAGAATCTATCAACTAACATTTATTAAATCCCTAATGTGTCAGATACTATGATAAGCACTTAGGATTGAAAGGAAAATAATAGCATTTATATACCCCTGTAGGTTTGTGAAGTGCTTTTTAGACATTTTATTCTGGCAACATAGAAGAGAGATAGATGCTATTATTATCCCCATTTTACAAAAGCAACTGAGACAGACAGGTTAATTGAGTTACCTAGCATCACACAGCTAATAAACATCCAGTGTGTGCGTGCGCGCGCGCGCGTGCGTGCGTGTGTGTGTGTGTGTGTGTGTGTGTGTTTGTGTATAAAAGATGCATACAAGTAAAATACAAGATAACCTTGAAGAAAAAATTATTAGGGGCTTGGGAGACAAGGAATGACCTCCTTCAGTAACAATATACAACAATCCTTCAGTAAATGACTCTTGAGTTGACTCGAAGAAATAGACATTCCAAGAGGTGGAGATGAAGAGGAAGTATGTTACAGACATGGAACAGTCAGTACAGAAAGAGATGAAAGATTGAAGCATGGTGGGGAATAGCAACCTGGACAATTTGGGTGGGCCAAAGAGGAATGTGTGCAAAACAAGATGTCAGAAAGAAAAGAGGAACCATAATAGAGCCTTGGTACAATCCAGTGTTGATAGGCATGATGATATGGATGATAAGCAAAGGAAATTGAGAAGAAACAGACAAGTAGGAGAACCGAGATAATAAGGCCCAGAAAGCTCAGTGAATATATAGGAAGAAAAAGTGAGCAATAGTACCATGTGCCATAACAAGGTGGAGGAGGATGATTGAGAAAATAACTCAGCATAGAATTTTCAGTTGAATAATAAAATATGATACCAAATTGCAGAACATTTAGAAGAGATGAGAGGAAATGGAGTTAACAAATGTAGAAGAATTTTTCCAGTTTGCTTGAGAAAGGGGGAGATGAGATGGGATAGAGAGGGACTTCTTGAATTATAGCAGGACTAGTAGTATCTAATGCAAATTAGTATTGGATGGGGTAAGAAAGACAAGCATTTTTTAGGCATCAGATTATGGTGGACCTCAGGTATCTGAGAATGGAAAAAATAGCTCTGATTACACTTTTAAGTAGAAACAAGTTATTGTGGCTTTTAAATGGTAGATTTCAAAGTATTGCCTAGAAATTAATGAAGCTGTTGCCCAAGGTAAATACATGAATTTTTCCGTTTCATATCCATTACATTCTTTCTTAGCCTAATCTATCGGAGTGCTTAGTTTTGGGCACAGAGTTTTCATCAATTTCCAGAGGGACATAGCTTCATGTGTGCAACATAGGTATATGGGATTGGAACACTTGGCAATAAATGTGGAGAGAGGGAATAGATGAGGATGTGGAGAGAAATCCACAAATCGGTCAAATAACGCCGACTAAAGACATAAAATTAACAATGCCTTGGTATCTAATAAATATTTGTTGCATATGCTCATATAGTAAAGAGACTGAGTTCTAGTTTATATGTCCTTACCCTGTGCCTATAAGAGGGATGTTGTCTCAAAGATCCCACTCATTCCCCTAACTAGATATTCTGCCTCTCAAATGCAAATAATCATGCTATAAGAGGCCTATGACAATTCTTTTTTGTTTTTACTATATTATCTATATTAGTAGATTTACATTTGACATTGTTAATTTAATTGAATGTTAAGAGAAAGTTAAAAGGGAGAGAAAGTAATGACTTTTGTGAGGGGAAAAACATACTACTGAAAGATACAAAGAACAATACACTTTTAAGCTTGATAGATTCCTTATACATTAGTTGAATCTGTAAGGTAACACTTTTTTTTTTTTTTTTTTTCAATGGTTTTTGTTTATTTTGACCGCCTGGAAACTTTTTTCTAGTCACTGAATCAAGAAAACTAGTCTAAAGCCCATTAGGCCATTTGAAAAATAACACTAATCAATGTTGATTATGTTGGACATTTTATTATTACTTCTTATATGCTTAATGTTAAATTGTAAAAAAAAAAATTAAAGTTTAGAACTTTAGATAGCATACTTATACTTTATAATATATTATTTGAAAATAAGTATCATCAAGACTACTTCCTTTCCAGAATCCAATCAGATTTTATTTTAGACATTTCAAAAGTAAATAACAGTTAAAAAATTTTGTTGTAAGCACAATAATTACAAAGCTATTAAAATTGACATGCTTTTCAAAAGTTTATTCAGATAAGAGACTAAACAGAGTAGGAAATAACTTTTTAAATGCCAAGAGGAGAATAAAACATGAAATTTAATAAGTTTAAAAGTTAATAGCTGGCTGAAGGATCTTCCCCATTTTTATATAAAGAGATAACTATTTCTATTTTAAACCCCTCTAGGGGAAAAAAAAAAAAGATTCTAATGTGTAGCCTTCAGAAAGCCATCCCAGTGTTAAATTTGAAGAATTGAGTTACCTAATTTAACCTCATCTTTCAGCAAATCTTAATTGGAAACATAGCAGCCAGTTATTTTTCATTTTCTTAGTCTCTGACATGGTATTTAAAAACATTAATTAAAGCAACTTTTGTTTTTCTCTTCTGGCCAAATACTCTTTATTCTTATTTTTTATTTTTTTAATTCACCTTCATTTTTCCAGTCATTTGGTTGATTTTCCATTTCTTTTGGACTTTCTTTTGCCTTCAACTAGTTAAGTTTCCTTCTACACAACTAAAAATATAGTTTATCAACAATCCTACTGAATACTCAAGATTATTCCAGGAGAATAAAAATAAAATAATTGACTTTTTATATAGTTCTTTATAGTTTGCAAAATGCTTTATACATCTTTAATTCTCACAGCAATCTTGTAAATATTAAAGATATTTTTCCAGTTTACAGATGAGGAAACTGAAGATATCTATATCTATATATCTATATCTATATCTATATATATATATATATATATATATATATATCTAATATAGAGATATATAGAAATAGATGTAGTTTTATACACACACACACACACACACACACACACACACATCATACATACATTCAAGATTCTGGCGTATATTAACATTTTTCTTGGGTATTTCTCCCCCCCACCTTAATGTTTTATTTTTTCCCTACTATAAGTAGTGCTTTAAAATTTTGAGTTCTAAATTTGCTCTCTTCCTTCCTCCCCCAATGTTTTATTAAGAAGGGCAACCCATTTGATATAGATTATACTTATATAATCATGCAAAAAAATTAAGAAAACAGACACTTTGGAGGGAGGACAAGAAAAAATAAAGAAACGATTTGATCTGCATTCAGTTTTCATCATTTCTCTGGAAATGGGTAACATTTCATCACAAATTCTCAGAATTGTCTTGGTTCATTAGATTTCTGAGAATAGCTAAGTCATTCATAGTTGTTCATCATGATATATTGCTATTACTATGTTTAATATTTTCCTGGTTCTGCTCATATCATTTTGCATCTATTCATGTGTCTGTAGATTTTCTCTGAGCGCATCCATTTCATTTATTATATAGTATTCTTATATAATAATACAATAGTATTCCATCATAATCACATACCTCCACTTGTTCAGCCATTTCCCAATTGATAAGCATCCCCTCAATTTCCAGTTCTATGCCACCACACAAAAAGCTTCTATAAATATATTTTTTTAATATATTGGTCCTTTTTCTTTTTTCTTTTTTTACTTTTTTGGGAATACAGACCTTTGGGGATAAGTGGTATTGCAGGATCAAAGAGTATATGTCATTTTATAACCTTGTAGACATAGATCCAAATTGCTCTCCACAATGGTTGAATACAGTTCACCCACTTCACCAAAAGTACATTAATGTCTCAATTTTCCTGTCCCCGCTAACATTTGTCATTTTCCTTTTCTGTTATATTAGTCAAGCTGATAGGGTCACCCCTATTGGTACTTCAAAGTTGTTTTAGTCAGTAGAGATTTAGAGCATTTTTTCATATGAATACTGATAACTTTGACTTCTGAAAACCCTAGAAGTTGAGAAAATTATTAGGAGTTACAAGTATCATTTTCCCATGTAGGGATGTAACTAATTTAAACTCATTGTATAACTTTTGCTCTTTCCTACTTACCTTTGATGTTTCTCTTGGGTCTTGTATTTGAAAGTCATATCTGCTGTTAACCTCAGCATGGATAAATAGCAGTAAACAGATAAGCATGGATAAATAGAGACAGTAAACAGTAAAATCACTGTCATTTCATAGATAATGACATGATACATATTACCTTTTAGAAAATTAATATGACAGAATTATGTATCTTGGATTGAAAGTAGACAGGGTTGGCCAGTGATATTTCATCATTGAGCAAGCATTTTTTAAGTGCTTGCCAGGTGCCACCAGACACCACCCATTGGGAATACACAGAAAAGTTTTTAAAAATCAATCTCTGTCCTCACAGAGCTTACACTTACCTAGTTGTTAAGTGCATAAAAATGCAGATGACATTTGGTAATTGATCTCATGGGGAACTGATGAGGTCATAAGTGAAATGGCAAATAAAAGGACATTACAAACTTTGGAGAAAGCAGTTTCAGTGATTCTTCACTTGATTCTTTCATCCCTGTTAACTGTTGTCTAATATGTCTTCTCTTCATTGCTAAAATTTTATTTTATATCTTTATATTTTTTATCTTACTTAATATCTGGTGACAGGTCATATAAGATCATCTCTGAGGATAATTTAAAGGAGGTTCTGTGATTTAATTTTAACCAAGTCAACATGCTGAACATTAAAAAACTGAGTAAAATAACTGACTTTGACTTCATTCTTATTTACAAGCTAAAAAAAAAATGAGATTTCCTGTATTTTCAATTCATAAGTGAATTCTCAATATAAAATGAATTTATACAAAAAGAACAAAATTATTTTTATATCTGTAGAAGCTATTGCTGTTAATATTATTTGGAAGTCCCTACTGAATACAGCTTTTTATATTTTTAAAATAAATATAAGTGATCTTTTATTTTTATATTGTTTAAATTCTCCTGTATTGTATAACTTTAAGTCCTTTATTAAAACTTAGGTGAATCAATAATTTCATGGATATGTTACTTCTATCAACAGAGATTATAATCTGTTCATGTCTTTCTTCCTCATTCTGTGTGGTCTCTCTTTAAAGTCTTGGAAGCCTTCTTTGGGTTCTTTGCCTTTTTTTGTGGCTCCTAGTATGGCAGTCCATTCTATATATTTATGTATTATCTCAGATTTATAATACTGGATGTCTCATAGGCATCTCATACTCAGCATGTTCAAAAAATAATTTTGTTCCTTAAAAAGACCCTCACTCAAACTTCTTTATCATTGTTATCAGTTATACCCTCCTGTCAATTACAACCCACAACTTCTGTCTGTTTCTCTCTTTCCTTGCTGGATCTTTTTCCAAGACATATCTGTTTACTCTGGGTTGATGCATAGGGCTGTGTCTAGGTCCTTTTCTCTTTCCCTGTATATTATTTTAGTTGGTAATGTCATCAACTCCTATGGTTTCATTTTTCTCAGTATTGATTCTTTCATCCATTTAGCCATCCCTAACCTCTCTGCTGACTACCAGTTTAATTATCTTTAACTGCTATTGAAAATATTGAACTGGCTTGGACCGTGGGTATCTTCAACTCAACATGTTCAAAACTGAACTTGTTACCTCCCCATCACCAATCCAAACCTTAGCATCTTCCAAACTTCTCTATTACTAGTACCACTGTACTCCAAATCACCCAGGTTTACAAAATAAGTGTTGTCTTAGTCTTTTCCCCTCTGCCTCCACAATTTTCAATCAGTGTCAGTTAACTTTTGATTTTATCTTTGTGACATCTCTCATATATTCCTTCTCTTTTCTGGCACTGCTACACTCTGGCTCAGGCCCTTATTACTTTACACCTATTTCAATAGACTTCTGGTTTTCCTACTATAAGCCTCTTCTCATTGAAGTTCTCCCTTCACTTAGCTTCCACAGTTATCTTCTTAAGGCTAAGGGCTGACCATGTCATCACTCTATTCAGTAAAAACTCCATGTCTCCCTGTTGCCTCCAGAATCAAATATAATCCTCTGTGTAGAATTCAAAGCCCTTCATAATCTGCTTCCCACCCTCCTTACCTTGTCTATCTTTTTATACCTTAATCCTTTTTATCCTCATTTAATATTTGATACAATGACACTCTTCCCCTTCTAGTTTCTTATACTATTCTCCTGACTCCAGGCATCTTCACTGGCTGTCTTCATCTCTGCATCCAGGCTTCATTTAAATCCCAGATAAAATAATACCTCCACAGCAAGTCTTTGCCAATCCCTCTTAATTCTAGTATCTTCTCTCTATTGTCTCAAAGTTAACCATGGGGTTTAGGTTTTGTTTTTTTTGTTTTTGTTTTTTTTTTGCTTATTTGCACATAGTTGTTTGAATATTGTCTTCCCTACTAAACTAGGAATGTCTTAAGAGTAGGAACTATCTTTGGTTCATATACCTAGGACTGAGCAAAGTGCTTTTGCACATAATAGTCACTTTATTCATGTTTATGGATTGACCAGTCGAAAACATTTCATTATTATTGTATATAAAATGAAATCAGAATAGGTTAAATGATTAAAATATTTAGGGTCTGTTCATAGACATCTGATTTGGAAATGATTCTTACATCAGTAACTACTCATTTCCTACCTAAAAAAATAATCATGTCATGTTTTATGATATTATTTTAGCACTTGTCATTTTAGCACTTTTTAACTCTTAGAGCTCTTTTGACCTTCACATTATGATTCTTTTATGTTTATTAAAAATCTCTGTGAAATAGTTTATAACCACAGTTATTATCATTATTTTTATATTTTTTCCATTTTTCAAAGTTAATGCCTCATTTGAGATTGACTGGAAGCTATTTCACTTTAACACTGCCTTTTCATCTTTATTGTTCTTTTAATGTGTTCTTAATTTTGATATTTGCCCTAATTAGCTGATGATTTAACTATGCAAAGATAATTCCAAAATTACTACCATATTGGTAACCAGACATGTCCCATTTAAAATAAAGTCAGATTCATTTTTTTTTAATGTTAGTATTTGGTAATTGCTATGTCTTAAGCCTTTCAGCTTTCCTTGGTAAAACTAATAATGATAATGTTTTAATATACGGGCATGATGCTTCTTTAATTTTTAATCATACTTATTTTCATCTGCTTTTATATAATGTTACTAATTATTGCTTATAGATTGATTTTTAAGAGAATTTTCCACATATTTTAAATAAAGTTTTACCTAAGTTATTCAGTACAATACAATTTGCTACATAAACTTCAGCAACCTTTTATATACATTCACCATGAGTCCCTCAAGCCTAGGTAACAAAATAGACTATTAAATAATGTTTCTTATTGCCTTCTTTGCCAATTACTTTCAGAGACCAACTTATAAGCCATTCTTCCATTTAGCTATATTTACCTTCTTCTGTCTTAAGATTTCTGTCTTAGTATGAATGAAAGTTTCTCCAGAGGCATAGCTGCTTGTTGAACATTAAATAAAGAAAGCACTCTTAGCATATCAGGTTAAATTAATTCATGAAAAGATTCTTTTAAAAAAGTATTTGACTGTAAACAGATTCTGTCCTGCTCAGCTAGTCCTCTAATACTCTTACGAAAGTAAGAACAATTGGGGATGGGTTGGCTTTTTTGTCAGTTCCATTGATAGACATGACTAAAAATTTTAATCAGCATGTGCATTTTTTCCATTTCCCTTAAATTTTAATGTAATTATTATTATCAAATAATAATTTGCTGAACACAGTACCACAATCCAATGGTCTTTTTAAGCAATTAAAAAAATCAGTAATAAAAATAATAACTTCTGACATTTAAATACCTTGTCTGATTTGAACCTCACAACAGCCCTATGAGATAGTACTATAGGCATTATTATCCCCATTTTACAAGTAAGGAAACTGAGGATCTTTGAGAGTAAGTGACTTGTCCAGCGTCACACAGGTAATAGTTATCAAAAGTAGGTTTTCTAGGATTCTCTCTGGTGCTAATTATTGAGGGTGCTGACAAAGAATCGTTCATGGAAATAGTTAATGAGTTGGATTATTGTGCCATTTTAAAAAATGTTTGTTTAGAAATAATTATATGAATATATAACTGCAGAAGTTATATTCCATATTCTTTGTACAGTCTTTGAAACTTTACATGTAAAGACTATTTTTATTTTTTTTACTTTTTTTTAAAAGGGTTGCCTCAAAATGAAAATATGATTTTAATCCATTATTTTGAAATAAACTAACATAGGAAACAATGTAGTTTATAACATGAATACTATTTTGACATAATGCTGAAAATATGAGTTTTATACTTATGTATATTATAAACTCTCTAAAATGTATAATCCTAGAATTAAGATAGTAATTTAGTATTAATTATTAGTTTGTCGCTGTGAAAATGAGTATGAAACAGGCTGTTTATATTGTGACTTTACCATCATCTTAAATAGGAGAAGATGAATTATGATCGGAGGCACACATATTTTGATGGTTATATAAGGTAAATAAATACTTTTATATTGAGAATAAGTGAGACCAGTTTGTATAATTTAAAAATGCAGTGTTTAATGTAAGATAAAATAAATTTGAATTTCACACTTCTTTTTTTTGTCTCTTTCTCTAGGACTTTGGTCAGCATTCTAAGAAAGAGATCAAAAATAAGGAAGGTAGCTTCATAAGCACTGAATGCATCGAACTAAGAACAATGGATCTGAAATTCAACAACTCCAGGAAATATATTTCCATCAGTGTCTCTTCCAAACCCCAAACTATGTCACCCCACATCAAGTCAATAGATGATATTGTAGTACTTGGCATAAATCTCAGCAAATTTAACAAACCCACTCAGTTTTTCATATGTGTTACAGGAGTATTTGTATTTTACCTTATCTATGGATATTTGCAGGTAAAGAAAAAATAATCCCATTTTCATTTATTTCCTTTTTTATTAATGCTATTTGTTCTTATGCAATAGTACTTACATATACATGTATACATGCATGTTTATGTGTGTATACACTATTTGGCTGACTTAGTAAATCCTAAATTTTAAGTAGGTAAAAGTTTTATAAAATTCACTTTTTACATCAATTTTCCTGCTATCTCTACAAAGATAAAGTTAATTCTGCAACTCAAGTAAAGGAACATTATGATATTCACAAAAATCTGGGCAGTAATTTAAATATTCTTATTAGTGATAGAAAAAGTTATAAAATTAGATTCTAATAAATTATTTGAATTACAAATTTAAAATGTTCTTTGGAGGTGTGGAAAAAAGTTTAAAGTAAATGTAACTAAGGAGATCATTATTTGTGCCCTGAATAATCTCAAGATTAATATTATCAACTAACAAGCCATTCAATGAATAAATATTTATTAAGAGCCTACTTAATAATGCCTGGCACTATGCTGTGCTAAACCAGAGGGATAAAAGGAAAGGCAAAAGACAGACTCTATCCTACAAAGAGCTCATGATCTAATGGGAAAGCACATTCAAACAAAGTATATACAGAATTAATATGAAATAAATCAACAGAAGGAAGACACTGGAATTAAGAGGATTTTGAAAAACTACCTGTATAAGGGGGATTTTAGCTGAAACAAGGGAAACCAGACGGCAGATGAAGAAGGAGAATATTTCAGGCATGACAGACAGCCATTGAAAATGTCTGGTTCCAAAAGACTAATCTTTTAAAGGAACAAGAAGGATGTCAATGTCTTTGTGTTGAAGAATACTGGGGGTGTTAGGTATAAGAAGAATGGAAAGATGGGGAATGGAGAGGGTGGCTACTAGTTCTTATAAATCTTGAAAACCAAACAGACTTTTTTATTTGATTCTAGAGGTGATAGGGAGCCATTGAAGTTTATTGAGTAGAATGACATGTTCATTTGATTCTAGAGGTGATAGGGAGCCATTGAAGTTTATTGAGTAGAATGACATGATAGGGCCTGCACTTTTGGAATATCACTTTGGCAGCTAAGTGGAGGATGGACTGTGACAAACTTATCAGTCAACCAGACTATAAAATGATCCAGGTGTGAGATGATGATGGTGACAGTGTCAGAGGAAAGACAGAGGAATGAATATTTGAGAAATCTTTAAAATCAATAGGTCTTGGCAACATATATCTGGAGATATGACAGAATAAAAAAAAATGACACCTAGTTTTGTGAACCTTGTATACGTAATACTAGAGAAGTTTGGAAAGTGAAATGAAGAGGGTTTGAGGGGAATGATAATGAGTTCAGCTTTTGACATTTTCAGTTTAAGATGTCTATAGGATATCCAGTTAAGATGTCTAATAGTTGGAGATGGAAGAGTAAAGATCAGGCGAGGTTAGGGGCTGGATAAATGCATTTGAGAATCATTAGCAGAATAATGATAATTCCATAGGAAGTGATGAGATCACCAAGTGAAATCTTATAGCAGGAGAAGGGAAGAGGGCTCAGGACAGTGTAGTAAGTTATGACCTGCATATTTATCCAGCAGAGGAGAGTCCTAAGCAAAAGGGCCAGCTTTTACAATCACTGTGCTCATCATTGGAGATACACAAACAACAGAAAAATGGTCTCTACCCTATTAGGGAAGACAACCTGTTTACAAATAAGCATATCCAAAATAAATACAAAATAAATGAGAGGAGATATTAACAGATGGGGTAAGTGGGAGTGGTCAGGAAAGGATTCTTGTAGAACATTGAATAGTTTTGAAACACAAAAGATGATTCATAGGTGATAGCCAAAGGAAATTGGCCAACAAGTCCATGAAGTGGCACAAAGACAGGGTGAGTGTCATGTCAGTCACAAAAGTTTATCAAATCCTTAAAATTTTTAATATTTACATATAGTAATTTTACCATATTGAAATGTCTAAAGAAGCATAATGAATATAATTAAAATAATCCTCTTTGAAAAGTTCATTTACGTGCTTCAGAATCTGTTTTTAAAGCATTTCTTACGTGTAATTATTAAAATTTGCCAATATGGGAAATTTATCAATTATGGTTTTGATTAAAATTGAAATGTAAAAGACTGCTATAATCATATATATATTTATATATGTGAAAAGTTATATGAATAGCTTGTTTTTTGTGGATGCTTGTTAAATTCATCTGCAATATTTTTACATAATGAGTTGTGCCATCATTATTTCAGAAGAACAGGAATTGGTGATTTGAATAATTTTCTTGAGGAAACATTTGTTTAAGTAACAAATAGAAATAAAAAGTAGTTATCTTCCTTTTATTCCTTTAAAGTATCATGTACAGAAAACAACAAAAGTTATTTCAAAAGGTCATTATCATAATTTGACCCATTTTTGCCATATTTATTTTTAAAATCCATATTCCTATGAAAATAGTTGAACATAAAAATATGGTATTAGACTTCATTTAAAGTAAAAGTCTAGACCTCTGGCAATGAAAAATCAGATAGATTAGTTACACATCATACTAGTCATATTTTATGTTAAATGCCAAACCATACTTTTGAAACCTGTGATTTCATTTTATTTTCTTTTATCTAAAAGAAAGTAAGGCAGTTTACAGATTGATGTATACAAAGGAATTAATAGTTCCTTTTTGATATAATGCCAAAAGACACTTTGAAATCTTTTTCATGATAATCAGTGAATGTCTAATTCAATATATTGTTGCTTTATTTTTTATTTTTAAGCAAAAAAATTCTCAGTACCTTTATTTGATTTGTTTTTCTATTTCAAGCATAGTTATTTATTTGTTAAGTACATTTATAACTATGAAGATTCACATTTGCTAAGCTTATTTTCAACTACAAAATCCCATTCTTATAGAGTGAGTCATGAGCATACAGATCTCTCAATTCAGACAAATTATGATAAGGTCAGTCTGATTTAAGACATTTGAATTATAGGATTGTTTTGAAGAAAATTCTTTTTAATTTTGTTATGGTAACTGTCTAGATGACGAGGAGACATGACTAATCAGTAAATTTATTGTGTATATATTATGTGCTTCAAAAGTGCTTTAAAATAGCTTCCTTAGGCTGGTTAAGCATTCCCATTCCAAAGGGAATTATTTATGCTGTTAAGTTGATTAGTATGCTAATATTTGTAAATGCCAACTAAATCTTGTTCCATATCTAAAATATTCCAGTTCTAAGTTATTGGGATTCAGATCAATTAGATTTTATAGAATTCATGATCATTAAGATACATCTTAACAATCATTTAATTCAACCGAGTGCTTTTATAGAGAAGCATAATATATACATAACTTTGAGCTCACACTTACATTCTAATAAACCATGCTACCTATTCAGTCAGTGTCTTGGGAATGTTGGAATAAACTAGCCTTTGATTGTCATTTTGGCAATTCTTTCAATTGCAATAATTATATAATATTAAATTTTAGAGGGAAAAATGAAACACCTGATAGTTTTTCTTTACAAACCCCATTCTTCTGTTTTACTGAGGATTTACCTATATATCATTTAATATCGGTTTTATGGAGAGTAGCTTCTTACAATATTACTGCTGTCTTCTGTAGAATAGCTTTCAGGTTTTGTGTTTAATTAGGCTCATTCTAACTTACCTGTATCTGATTATATTCTCATTTATTTGATGTTGTTATTCACTTTCTTTGACTATGCCTTTTAAATGTTGTGTCTTGAGTTGATAGTGTTTAATTATTTGTAAGTAATAATATTTTATCTTAAATAATTTCATAAATTTTTTGACAGGAATTGATATTCTCAGTGGAAGGTTTTAAGCCCTTTGGCTGGTACCTTACTTTAGTTCAATTTGGGTTTTATTCCATATTTGGACTAATAGAACTTCAACTTATTCAGGACAAAAGAAGAAGGTATGATTTCTTTTTTCATAATTCAATTATGGATAAGATTTGAATTTGGTTCAATTAGTCTTCTAAACATTTTACACATAAAGATTATATTTGATACCAAGAACATAAGACAGAATTTTCAAAACAATTATCAGCTTCCTAAATTCTAATAGTTGGACTTTTAACTCCCTACTTTTCATCACTCATTACACTCCGTTTCAGTTCTATCATCTTACTTCTAAAAATATTTATTCTTCAAGTAATGTTCACAGAAATTATCTGGGAAAAATTTTTGTAGTTGCATACTTATAATGAATATAAAAATACAGATTGTACTCCTGATTGTCTTGCTTTCTTAAAACAAAATAACAAAGAAAGGTTTTTATCTTAAATAGACATTATCTATTTAAATGAAATTTTATTTGTGAATAAAAGTTTCAGTAAAGTGCTGAGTCACAGACTGAAGTGTATAGTATAATAATAAAATGATGACATGGAATATCACCCTAACTTTTCACAGTGTTAATTAAAATGTATTTGACTCAACTTTTTTCATATTCACACCCCACAACGAAAGAAATTTTAGTGACTTTAGTAAGATTATTTTTTTCTGCATCTTGTTTTTAACAAAGGCATCTGGATTGAAAAAAAAATTCATAAAATTCTGTTAAGTAATATTTGTAAATAGTTCATAAGATATATGATTTCTAGGAGTCTCAAGTTTGTGAAATTTTGGAAATACATGTTTTCTGTCATATATCTTTATATATTTTCATATATCTTGTGCATATTTGTAGATTGAAAAGGCTATAATTCATCTATATAAAAATCATTATTGTTATTTGATGATAATACATAAATTCTGGCTACTAAATTGATAAAAATGTCTAATTTTAAAATAAAAACAGAACTTTGTTGCTAATATAACTGCCAGCATCACAGTACTTATTATCTAGGAGAGTAGCTTTTTTCATTAATTTTTTTTCTTCCAATATTCTGCTTTGTTTAATTATCAAGGTAGGAGATGAATTATAGCAATGATTATCAAAATTCTTCAGGCTACTAGTGTCTATTGTTGGTTCCATATCTAAAATTCTCAAGTTCTAATATATTGTTTGGTTTGATTGGAAGTTGGTAAAGTAGAAACATCTTACAGATGCATTGCTATGATAGTTGCAAAAATTTCATCTCTTTTGAATTCTATTGCCGATTTTTTAGAACCCCAAGGTGTTACTTTATTTATTTTGTTGCTAAAGGATAAGACAAAATTCTCACAGAGAATTAAATAGAGATGCTATTAGAAATATTTTGAAGATATTTACAAAACACTGGCTTCCTGGTTTCTCATGAGAAGGTAGCTGATACAATTTCATTAAGTGAAACATGCTATGTAGAAGATGAAAGTTGTATTAACTCAAATTTTAACACAAGTTGCCAAAAGAACTACTGTAAATAATTTTAGCCTTATAAATGGCATTTAAAGAACTTCAAGACTTAACTTCCATAAACTTTAAGTAAATACATTACCCACAGATTACATATTTTAAATATGTTATATTAAAATTATACATTATACAATTATGTATTAAGTATTTAATATTGTTTATTACATATTTTTAATATTTTAAAATAAGAGTATTTGGTTTCATAATTCAAGTACAAGTAAATATGGTACTTTGTTAAAGAGAAGAATTTGTAAACTAAATAAACTAATTTATAAAGTAGATAAATGTAATACTGAACTAAAAATTTTCATTAAATATCTATTCAAGGTATAGTTTATGACTAAAATATAAAATCCTTTAAAAGTGGACTTATGATTAAAACACAGATAGCTCCTAAATTATAACATCTCTTTGGGTATTTTTAAACTAAAAATGTGTACAATTTTAGTTATTTATTTCTTCATTTTTTATTAAATCTGATGCTATTCTGTGTTACTTATGAATGTTACATCCTTTTGCTTTCTTTTAACTTTCTTTTTATCCCCTTTTTGAACTATTTTATTTTTCAGCATTTCGACCAAAGGCTGAAATTAGAAGCAAGGAAGAGAGGAAATCAGAGCACTCTATTTTTTTTTAATAGTTTAATATTTAATGAAGAAGAAGTTTAAGAAATTGTAAAATAGATTTGATAACTAAGTATTTAATTTATTCATTCTCCTAGCTAAGCTTGTTTTGACCTGTATAATTGAGAGCAGTTTGTATTTTATATTTTCAGCCTGTAATTATTATACAACATAAGATCATGTATTCTTTAATAAAGAACATTTTAAAAATCAATATAGACATTTTAAAAGTTTCAATAAAACATTATCTTCCCAAGAATTAGGAATTTATGAAAGTAAATTAAGTCAATAAATAATTTTGATTGGAAAATACTTTTGTTTTCTAGGGGTTGTTTGCCAAAGATAAAGCAAATTAAAAATGTGTAAATCAAAGATGTTCTAATTCTACATTTATTAATTAAAGAGACAAGTTGCACACTTAAGTAGATATATATAGATTATATCTACAATAATCTTAATTGAAATTTAAAAGTAAAATATTAAAGTAGTTAATAAACCACTCCACAGCAAAATAAATTTTAGTGACTTTAGTAAGGTAATTTTTTTTCTGTGTCTTCTTCTATGATTTATGTATCTGAAAAAATAGTAAATAAAATTTTAAGTATATTGGTGAAAATGTAAATTTTTCACAAATGTTTCATCATTTTAAAAGTCAGAATTATTATTTTTCCAACATACTTCCATAAAATGATTCAAAGATATTAGGGTCACAATTTTAAACTTTAAAAAAAAGATTTTTTTTTTTAGCATTGCTAAGCAAAAATTCAAAAATTATTTACTAAATGATTTCCCTTTTGTGAACACATCTTGAGTTTTCTCATTATTAATTTGGTCCCCAATCTTCATTTTAATATTAATTGTATTTCACAGGATACCAGGAAAAACCTATATGATAATAGCTTTTCTAACCGTGGGTACTATGGGTTTGTCAAACACTTCCCTAGGCTACCTGAATTACCCCACCCAAGTCATCTTCAAGTGCTGCAAATTGATTCCAGTTATGCTAGGAGGAGTTTTTATTCAAGGTAATGATTGATTTTTAATATTCCTTAGCGCTAATTAAAGATTGCCCATTAAAGTTTTTTTTTTTTTTTAATAGCATCTGACATTAGAAAAAAAAAAAAAAACATTTAGTTTCCATTAAAAAGTGGAAAATGTTCATTTCTAATTTTTAAAGTATGAGTGGTATATTACAAAAAAAGCATAATTTTCAAAACAAAATACAATTATGTATTTTATTCCTGAAGTGTTTGACATGTCTTTTGAAGTATTTAACCTGGATACATGCAGTTCAGTATCAGTATTTTTTCCATTTTCCCTAAATTTATAAAACTCTCTTAAGTGTTGTGTTTTTTATTAAATTACTTGAGATAATTTGTATTCATCTTTAATCCCCAGATTTTAGTTTTTTCTTGATTATGTATAAAACAGGCTTTGATGAGGAAAGCCAATCACCAAACAAATGAGAATAGTTCAGAATTGAAATTTAGAATTCCTTTCATTTTCTTCAATTATTCACTTTTATTCCTACATTGTGTATAATTTATATAAATACAATATTATATTTACTTATATTGTTTAAAATTTATATTAAATAGAAGAGACACTAGGAGAGCCCTCTACTCTTTCAGTTAAAGGAAAATAGATGTAACCAAAAGCGTTTTATCTGTCCTAATCAAGTGGAGAAGTATATGAAAGTACAAAATATATTTCTGTTTCCTTTTGGAATTCACCACACTACAAGCAAAACAATGAAGTGACTATATAAAACCTTATTTGTCTGATGCTCCCCACCAATCCACTCTCATTGGTGCCTCTTTCTAAATGCTGGAAAGAGACAAGTTGCACACTTAAGTAAAGAATTAACTCAAACACAGCTGTTTTTTTCCTTAAGCTTATTTTCTGACTCATTCTGGTCTCTATAGAACTGTACATGGAAATAAGAGTTTTAAAAGAAAATACTAGCAAAAAGAAATTTAAGGCACTCTTTGTTTCAGATAAAAATCCTAAGAATAATCTATCTTAACATAATTACATATTAAGTAAGATTTTTATAAAGGTTTCCTTTTTACAAATAACTTTCACTTCTGGAAAAATAATTTTTATGAGTGAAAATGTAGATAATGCCCACATTTCCTTGTGACTTACCCCCAAATGCTGAGACATAAATAATAAAGAATTTGACACTATGGTCATGATAAAACAGCCTTTTCTCATCCTTCTAAGTGGTAATGATCTTCTGACCATATATATATGTGTGTGTGTGTGTGTGTGTGTGTGTGTGTGTGTGTGTGTGTGTTTGCTTTGCAGCTCTCTAATGAACTTTTCTTAAAATGCTGAATATAATAGTTATCCACCGTGTCTTAACCCTCGTTAGAGAGTTACCTTCTTGAATTTAGGAATTAAATTTAACCTAAATTTTCTACCTTCCTAGTATCTACCACAGTGCTTTTATAAGCAAGTTATGGTTAATCAATGTTTGTTGGTTGATTAAATGAGATAAAATCACTAATACTTGATGTTTTGTCAGTGAACAAACTCATAAATTTATTTTCCCTAAACTTCAGTGTTAGCATGTAAATATTAAAACAGTGATCTTTGAGTAATATTTTTAAAAATATGTTATTAAAATACATCATATAACTGGAAGTTTAGTGACTTTATGGGACTTGAATATTTTATTAGCCACACTGCCTGAATCATCACTCCACTAATCTCTACAACTGATTAGCTGGAAGAACCATATAAACATACATATGTTTGTGAAGTTTTCTTCTGAGTTCAAAAATCAGTGCCCTTGCTAGTTAAGTGCCCCTCTCTCTCCCAATTAAGTTCATTGGAAATTCTCTTCTTCCAGCAGCTAGATTGCAAATTTGAGAAAAATAACTTTGTTTTACTTATTCTCAACACAGAATCACAGAAATTCAAAGCTAGAAGAGAACTTCAATGGTCATCTAGTAGTTACAAGCCAAAACCATTAAACCTTTGAATGAGTTCATTGCTTTAAGTATAGTAATAAACAGGGAAATCCATCCTATGCTATTTAGAGCTTTATTTTTAGTGTTAACCTACTGGAAAATATTTGAAGATATATTTATACCTCAGTTTCCAGAGTCCCTTATGTGTTAATGTGTATGTGAATGATAGAGTTGAAACCTCACATCAATTTATCTATCGCATTTATTAAATGCTTAAAGTTGTGTTAAACTCCCTCTTAATGGAAAAGTTATGGCCTCCCAAGATCACACACCTTGTGGCTGAATTCAAACTACAAGTCTAACTTTCTGATTATATGTTTGAAAAAATGGTTAGCTGCTCTACTTTATTCAGTGCAATACTTCATGGACTTGTTATTCCATTCCAACTTCTCAAAGTCCTCATAAACAAATTTCTAAGTTGTTATATCCAGTGCAATTCATCAAATAGTAGCTAATCCTCAGTTGATAAATATCTATGACTTAGGTTGGCACTTGATGGGGAGACATGGCTACCATTGCTTGGCCTGCTTGGTAAAGGCCTGGCAGATCTCATATTCCATGGACATAGCCTTGAAGAGCCATGATAATATATGTAAGGATTTATGGAGAAGACCTTATTAAATTTAAAGCATAAAACTATATTAAATATATATGTATAAAATGGGAATATCTGATATTTATGAATTGTTTTATATAGGAAAGCGTTATAATATTGCAGATGTGTCTGCTGCAGTGTGTATGAGTCTTGGGCTGATATGGTTTACTCTAGCTGACAGCACAGTTGCACCAAATTTCAACTTGACAGGTAAACTCTTTGTTCTCTTGGATTTTGTAATCATTTTCATGTTTGCTTAAAACTTGTAAGAAATATGGATGATGATCTGGTATAAATCCAAAGTAATAATTAAAGTGATTCTGCTATAACTTGTCATATGCTCTATTGAAGAATTAAGGTCATAAGAAATAAGGTTATCATGTGAACCATAGTTTTGCTCCATAGTCATAGTAATTGACATTCTTATAGATCTCTAAAATTTGCAATTTCTGTTATGTACATTATCTCATTTAATCTGAAAAAAGAAATCTACAAGATATGTACTAAGGGTATACATTAACCTCTCCATTGTAAGGAAGAGAAAGCTGAATTTCAGGGAAATTAAGTGACTTAATCATGCTCACTCAGCTACTAAGATTCAAACAGGTCATCCTGAAGCCTCTTCCAACAAAAAATGCACTACAACATGATGCTTTTCTAATTTTTGATGATAATCTCATAATTGTTTACATAATCAATTATTTTTAAATTGTATGCTTGTGTATATATACATATGTGCATGCATACATATATATATGTTTACACACACATATACATATGCGCATATATACACACACACACACATATATATGGGTAATTGGCAACAAAAACACCTTTGAACTATCTTGATTTAATAAAAAAAAAATTTTAATATTCACATTGTCAAGAACGACTCTGTTTTACTGATTCTCTTAAGATGGATATGTGCTATAAAATTAAATAGAATGAAAAATCTTGGCTGTCTCACAATGATGACAAGACTCAAATATATTTAGAATTATTATTAATGAACAATTTTTCTCTTATCATTTTATGTAGAATTCTGTAAATTATGTTTATAATTTCTTAAAAGTAACTAGGATAAATACTGTTATATATTTGGAAATAGATATTCTAAAATGTGGTAACATCCAAAATCTCATTCACAGTTTAAGAATGTTATAAAAGAATTAAAATGTTACTTTGGATTAATTTGTACATTTATTATATTTTGTTACCTTTAAAGTATTGAATGTTACACCTTTACTGATAAGAATGTAGGAAATATTTTTTTCTTTAAGTACCCCCACATTGGCTCAAAAAAGATACACCTAGCAGAAATAGGAGTTCCCAGACAAGTTTGCCCATGGAATCCTAAGAGGAAAAGAAATAATAGTCCAGTCACATTTAAATATCATGATCCACAATCTTAAAATAAGTAAAATTGAACTTCAAAGGAATAACAATATATAGGCATAAACTTTAATGAGATAACCAATAAAAAAAATGCTGTTTAGATTACTGCTAATTATTTCAACCAATTTCATTATCTTTTTTTAATCAAGATTCAAAAAAGCTCTTGGCTGACTGTTTACTAGATTGCTTACTTGCCTTGGCAATAAAAATGGATTACATGAATGAATATATTGTCCATTTAGAATCATACTGTGTAGACACTGAACAGCCAATGATGTATAATACCAAGAGCCCCATGCACATGTATGCTTTACATTACTGTGCTTAGAAGTGGAATTAACTCTTACAGCAATAAGATTTCTGGTCATTTCTTTCAAAAAATCTAGATAGTTTCTGTTACCTACTGAATAAAGTTGAAATTCCTTAGCCTTGTATTCAAATCCCTATAATATGGTTTCCCCTCTACTTCTACCTGGCTTATTAACTGCTCTTATACCTTTGCTACTGTTGTATCTTATATATAAAATAAACCTCTTTCTTTCCCCATTGAAATACTATACATCGTTTTGCCATACTCTGTATGAAGCCTTACCCTATCTCCTAGTTAGTAATGATTATTTTGCCCTTGAATCTCAATTCTTTTTTTCCCTTAAATCACTCTCTTAATCCATGGTGCAATATATCCTTTTCTATTGTAATCACTTATATATGTGTTATTCACAGACCCCAAGTTAGGAAGTTTTAGATATTTTCCTGGACTGCACTGAGAAGTTTAGTGATGAGGATCACCTAGCCACGTATGACTCGCAGGTTAGACTCCTTACTATCTTGCTGGTTCAAGGACAGTGCACCTATCCACTATGTTTCACTGCTTATTTTTTTGATAGGAAAATGTAAAGCTTCTAAATGAATGTTGTCACTTTAGGAAGCCAGACAGATAAGAAAAATTTTATTGCTTGAATATTTTTTGTTATAAATACTATGGAATGTCATCATTATTGAAGCCAAAAGATACGATTTTAGATCTAATACAAGATATGTTTTTTAATAAAGAGATCAGTCTTTTTTTGTGTGTGTCTCTTAAACTAGATTTAAAGGAAATTTGATATGAAACGTAAATGGACATGACATGGCAAGACTGTATTTTCTTTATATGAGAATTCAAGTTTAAAGACAAGTTTTAAAACCTGAATACTTTATTGTGTTTCCTATGTTTAAATAAAGATACTTTTTTGTTTGTTTGTTTGTTTTTGTTTGTTTATCTTTTACTTTCTGGAAGGTGTGGTCCTTATCTCCCTAGCCCTCTGTGCAGATGCTGTTATAGGAAATGTACAGGAAAAAGCTATGAAGATGCATAATGCTTCCAATTCAGAAATGGTAAATATGAACTCAAGCACACTTGTTTTATTTTCAAATTTAAAAATTCAAATATAAATGTATCTTGTTTTATGTAGTTTTATGAAAAGTTGTTGGTGAATTTTGTTTTTGGTAGATCAGCTCATTTTATATCCATTAGGAAACTAGCCATTTTAAAGGAACTTCTAAGTACTTTTATGAAGGAAAAAAAATGCAGTGTAAATATTCTATCCCTGCCTAATATGTTTTATTGGAAGTGGACTTATTACATTGTCTTAAAGTAAGATAAACTCTTAAAATAGTTAGATGTTTCTCTTTGAAATAATGTTTGGATTTATAATTACAATTTTTCTTCTAAAACATAGCATTTTTTTTTCATTTTTTTTTATAGCTTGAAAAAGAAACTTGATATATGTGCTTACATCATCATGTAAGTCAAAGGCAGTATTTTTTGTGAATAGATCACTAGACTAGATCTCCAGACACTTGAGTTCTATTTTGTGGCTCCACCATTAAGATGCTGTATATATATTTGCATATGACTTTGAACTCTTATCATTTTTCTTTCATTGTTGGAAATTTTAGAAGATAATTTTGTAGTCTCACAAGCTCACAAAATAGTTATGAGTTATGTATACTGTCCCTAAAGTAAAAACATTTTGGAGGAATGCTTTGGCTTTTAAGATTACACAGTAATATTGCAGTTATTCCCTAGTATTTAGTAGAAATCCAAGGATCAGGGTCTGAGGCATTTACCAATAGGAAGAGATCCCATCCATTCCTTGAATTACACATGGTCACCTCTTACAGTATTAGGATTCCAATTTATAAAGTTGTAGAGAATCTCACTCATCTTTACTCTCTTTAAAAATCTTGGAGGAGACCTTACTAACATCTGTCTTATAAAGCTGCTACATTTAGAAATTTTAAATATTTATATATGGAAGGGGAAAATTTTAATGTATATAATGTGTAACTTTTTACCCTTGAACATAAATTTACCCCTAAACTACCACTTGACCATTTTAAATTGGAAAGTGATTAAAGAAGAATACACATTTGGGAGTGTAGGAAGGGTAGGAAGAAGCAAATGTTTGTAATTATATATATAAACACACACATGTTTAAATATTAAGTCTAGTATAAGTGAGTCATTATGAACATATAGTTAGAAGTTGTGCCCAATTTAAGTGATCCAGATCTTTCCATTGTAAACATATTTAGGCTCAGAAACTAGGCAATTGGATGAAATCTCATCTAAGAACTGAATCTTATCTGTATGGTATCATGCAAATATGAATCAATAAGTATAATGATATTGTTGGTAATATGTGATTGTATTTTGCTCAAGTATTTCGCTATAATTAGTCTAAGAAGCAATTTGATTTTACTGCGAGGTGAGGGTGAGGGGGTGGTATTGGAATCAGAGTACTTATGTTCAAATCTTATTTATGGAAAGTCTAAGGTTTCTTCTAGTTCTATAATCTATGATCTCCCAAAGAAATTTTAGAAATTAAAAATTTATAGGAATTAGTCATGACTAGAAAATTCTACATTATTAACATTAATAGCTCTAGCAGTATCTAGAAATGCAAGTTTTATCTGAAAGGATTCTATATTTAGATAGGATTTTTAAAGATCTTGAAGCATATAATCATTTATATGTATGTATGCATACCCATTATTCTTATGAAGTGGCTCAAAGAGAAATAATATTCTTTTATTTCTCCAAATTAAATCTGTATCAAAATTAATGAATAACTGAAAATTTCAATGACAATGACACCAATTTACTACTGCAAACAGTTAGCCAAAATATAAATTGGGGTGGGGGGGACACACAATTATATGATATTATGTGATAATTTTTCACAATTATGAAAGTGGAATGAATAATCAGTTTATCAAGTATATATAATGAGCTAGGTGCTGTACAAGACACAAAAACAAAAAATGAACAGTTACTAACTCAACCAAGAGAAATTTCTGAAAAAAAGCAATAACTTCTAGGATTAGGATGTGACAGTGGAACTGTACTTTCAAGCAAATTAGAGTTTTTTAAAAGACAGAGGTGAAGAGTGAATGCATTCCAGTTGTGGAGCATTCTGGCCTTTGCCAAAGTATGAAGATAAAAAAGATGGGAAGTCATATCTGAAGAACGGTAAAAAGGCCAAGACTTTCTGTGCCCAAAAGTACGTGAAAGAGGGGGATTTATAAAATGACTAGAAAAGTAGTTTCAAATGAAGTTATAAAGGGTTTTAGATGCCAAAGGGTTTATATTTGGTGCTAAAAGCAATAAGTTACTACTGGAGCTTATTGAACACAGATCAAGTATGTACCTTGGAATATCACTTTTATAGCTGTGTGAAAGATGGATTAGAAAGGGAAGAAGTGAGACAGAGAGACTAATTAGAAGGCTATTGCAATAGTCCAGGCAAGAAGAAGGTGGTGGTGGTAGTGGTAGTAGTCATCATGTTGATGATAATACTGATAACTGGTATTAAAATAATAACTACTCTGGCCAGACACTGTAGGCAAGTGGCTATATAAGAAAAAAAAAAAAAAGTTGGGCAAATTCAAGATATGTTAAAAAGATTTGGCAGCTACCTTATTGTTTGGAGGAGAAGAAGAATGAGGAGTGAAGAATGACTCAATAGTCATGGGTGTATATGTATTGGAAATTGGAAAGGTCGACAAAAATAAGGAATTCCCTTTTGGACATAGTTTAAAATACCTGTAGGATATCCATACTCAATAGGTAATTGGCAGTTGGCAGTGTGGGACTGGGGTGTGATACATAGGTCTGAACCTATTGGACAAAATGAGGACACCACAAGAGGAAAGTTAGAAGACCAAGAAGAAGACCCAGAACAGAACCTGAGAGCCATACCCACAATTCAGTGTGACATAAATGATGGTACTGCAAAAGAGACTGAGACAGGTAAGAGAACCAGGAAAAACATTGTCATGAAAAACCAAAGAGGAGATAATCTCTCATGTGAGAGTATGTTCAATTTTATCAGATACTGGGGATTGAAAAAATTTTATTGGATTTGTCAACTAAGATCTTTGGTAACATAGGAAAGATGAGTTTCAGTTGAGTGAGGAAGTCTGAAGCCAAATCCCAAGGACTTGAGAAGTGAGGAATGAAAGAAGTAGAAACAAGTTTTTTTTTTTTTGTTTTGTTTTGTTTTGTTTTGTGGCTACCTAGTTAAGAAAGGGAGAGAGATAGAGGATAATAATTTGAGGAGAGTGTGGTTAAAAGATGGTTTTGTTAAGGACAGGGAGACCTGGATGTTTTTGTAAATAGTAAGAAATGAACTAATCTATTGATTAGTGATTAAAGATTAGAGAGAAAGGGAAGATAATTGAAGGGTAGTCTACCAAAAGAAATAGCATGGGACAAGATCAAGGAGAAATTAGGTTTGGAGAGAAGAAAGACCATCTCTTTGACCGATACTAAAAGATGAAAGAATGAGGGATGATATCAAGAGCTGGTGAAACAAAGAATAAGCTCACATAGAGAATGGCCTCTGTTTTTGCAGTAAAATGTGAAGAAGATGTCTTCAGTTGAGAGGGTGGGAGAGAAATGTAATGTGGGAAATGTCAAGAGGATAGAAGAAAAGATTTGGAAAGCAGCAGAATAGAAAGAGGAAATCAGGGTCAAAGCAAAAGATTTCTCTGCAGCAGTGAGAGCCCTGTTGAGGGCTTTCATATATAGTTAGTGGATTCATTTGATTCAGTTGTGACTTCCTCTGGCACTATTTGGTAGCATGTGACTTGGAGTGTAAGAGGCAAACTGGGCTTCACATGAGTGCTTCTAAAGAGCATATTTTGTCTCGAACTTCAACATGAAACTCAAAGCATTCATAAGTCTAATTTTGGGAATTTTACTTGCAAACATTCTTTTTCTTGAAAAGTCCTCTGTTTTTACTTAAAACTATATTAAATTCTGTTAAAAACTGATTTATGACTTTCATTTGAAGGTATTCAGATTCTTTAAATGTTATGATCCTTATTTTATATACAAAAGATCAAAATAATAATGAAAAGAAAAAATTCAAATAACCTTTATCAATGTGAACAAGGCCAAAAACACGTAGTAGAAAAGATTTTTTTTTCAGAGCAGTGTTCCAAAGAATAGTAGCAGAAAGTCACTGAATGCAAAAATAAAAGTTATTACGATAAGTATTGTCTCAAGGCACTAGCCATAGCATTGGCCTATTTCTATGCAAAATAGAAAATCATAATGGATTCTTATTTTAATAAAAAATTGTATACAAATGGCAACAGATACTTGGTCATTAAAACTTTACCTAATCAGAGTTAGTAGCTTTTTCTTACTACTGAACTGAAATGGGTGATTAACCTCATTAGAAATTACTTTAGAAAATAATCAGAGCTTGTAAAATTAAGTGCTTAATCATAATGAGCAATATGGGATTTCAGAAGCTGAACAAAGCCCAGAAGCTCTCCATAGTTTTCTAGTGAACAGTCACCAGCTTTTAAAATCTCCATATTCTCTAAGTACCTGTAGAGAAATACCAAGAAAAAAAGGATTTGCTATCTTCTTAACATATTCCAGAACCAAAAAGAGAATAAAGTACAAATTGCCACAGAATTGAGCATGCAACTAATAATTGAGAAAAAATATAATTAAGAAAACTTTCAGAAGCCCAAGAATAGAAAATGAAATGATTTTAAGTAAATGTTGAGTTCAGCAGGAGCTTTAATTTATATTGGTCAGAAAGCAAAATAATGACTAAATTCATTAATGTAAGTCAGAGAATAAATACACTAAATGAGATTTTTGGGTAAATTTTGAAGGCATCATAAATTAGTTAAGTACAATATGGAGCAGCTCCCAGTACTAATTGGAATTCTTTGGGTAGTTTTGAAGTCATTATAAATTAGTTAAATACAATATGGAGCAGCCCCTAGTAACCTCCAAAGTGTTTACAGAATGGAAATAAATTTATTTGGAAGTGACAATTACAACTTTTTAACCAGCTCATATAATGTGTTGATTCATTTTGAGAATTAACATAAAAATGATAAGTCAATCAGTCAACTAAGTATCTACCATGTGTCAGGCATTGTTCTTAGCACTAGGGATAAAAAAAGGCAAAAGCAAAAAACAAAAAACAAACAAACAAAAAAAAAAAAACCCACTAATTGCACATTGGGGGTGGACAGAAAATGATGAAAGAATAACAAATTGAAGATCTAATTATTGTAAGCTTGGGTGACTGGGAGATAATAATTCTAATAATAGCTAATACATAGTAGTTGCTTTGTGCTAAGCACTTTATAATCATTATCTCACTTGACTTTTAAAACAACTTTAAGAGGTACTGTTATTCCCATTTTCTAGGTGAGAAAACTGAAGCAAACAGAAATTAACTGATATGCTTAAGGTCACATAGTTAATGAGTATCTAATGCCAGATTTGAATTTGCCTTCCTGACTCCAGACCTAGATAGTTATCCAGATCCAAGATGTAACACTAGAAGTTGGCGAAAAAGTTAGGACTAGACAAATAAATCTGAGAGTCATCTTGGTAGAAATGATAATTGAAGCAATGGGAACTAATAAGATGGCCATGAGAACAGTATACAGAAGCAAGAGAAGAAGGCCCAGGAAAGAGCCTTGGGAAACCCCGACTTTTAATGGATTTAGCATGGGTAATGATCCAGCAAGGGAGACAGAAAAAGCAGTCAGTAAGCATTTTGTTGGACAAGACCAATATTTTGGTAGATGGCTAGCATAACACTTTGTGTACAGTAGGAGCCTACTGAATCACTGAGAACTATGAATACTGAACCATTCTAATCTATGCTGCTTATGTTACCAAATCTTGACTACATATGACTTAAAATTATCCTGTGGCAAAATAGTGATTCCAAACAATATGACAGAATGAAAGTAACATGTAGCTGGGAGTAGGGAGATCTTAATAATTAGGTTGTGGCCTTGTAAACTGCTTAGCTTCTCTTAACTTGTGCCTCATCATCTGTGATATGGGATTTGCACTACTCTAACCCCAGGTTCCTTTCTATGTCTAAATTTTTGTGTGTTTGTGACTTTGTTGTGAGGATATACAGGGCAGTACAAAGAAAAGTAGAAACAAAAACATAGGAGAACTGGTGCCAATAAATATTATTTTGGAATTGAGAAAAAATGCTTCTAAATGATATATATGTGCTTTATTGGTGTTTGTGGTATAATTATATACCACTGCTAGGCCAATCAAGAGATTCCTTTTTAAAAGTGTAGTCAGAATAAATTCTAGATCACCATCCTCACTTCAAATAAGGTATTCTTGGCTAAGAGGACGTGGCTAAGTAGCAACTCAATACCCTAAGAACTGAGATTGTTAGGCAGGTAAACCTTGCGTTCCATAGGTTGGTTGAGGGATAGATTAAATTTAATATTAAGTCTTCCATGCAGTGCTTTGCTATTTTGTTTTTATTATAAGTGTATGTCAGTTTAAAGTAGTTTTAGAAAGATCTATGTATTTTTTCCTTTCAGTCTTGGTGTCCTGTTCCAAAATGTCATCTTCTAATGCAACAACTACCAATAGATATTAGTAATAAATGCATATAAGTTAATATGTACTGCAGGGTTTTGTTTATTTTAATTTAGTCTGTAAGGTTTTAATAGTTACTGTCAACCATCATTTTTAGTATGTTAGTTTACACAGTTACATTGATGTTTGCTTCAAAATGTTTTGTGCTGTAGACTTAATTGAATAAATTAATCGAGCTACATATTGAGAGGCCTTAATTTCCTATCTTTGGTTTGATTGTTCTTAGAACTAGATAATCTTTTTTTTTTTTTTTAACCACTTTATTTCATCCATTCCAGGTTTTGTATTCCTATTCAATAGGTTTTGTGTACATTTTATTGGGACTGACATGCACTACTGGATTAAGCCCTGCAGTAGCATTTTGTTCAAAGGTAAATGTCAGTTAATCACTTTTTAAACAAACATCTGCCACTAAATAGTTTTCTATGTACTTTTAAAGCTCCCCTTATTGGAAGAGACAGTTACTAATGTAATTTGGAAATTTCTTTAATTTAACCTTATTATGACCTGTGTTAGGACATTAGAAATTTAGACTGTGTGATTTATATTTTAATGTGTTTTGTTCTTGCTACAACCTAGCAAATTAATTTTTTTTTAAATTACTATGCCAAAGTTGTAGATTTTTAATTTCATTATAATTTTCCATTCTTTAATCAAAATTAAATAAGGATCTTTGCTTGAATGCATTGTTGAACAGCTTATTATTGCTCCAGCAGTTGATTAAAATCTGTATTTTATTTCATCTTGTAATACCTCAGGGTTTGTTTTGCATTTTCCTAACAGGTTTTTTGTTGTTGCAGCATCCAATACAGACGTATGGTTATGCATTCCTTTTCTCCCTTACTGGGTATTTTGGAATCTCCTTTGTTCTGGCTTTGATTAAAATTTTCGGTGCTCTTCTTGCTGTAACAGGTATGAGTAACTTATATTCTTGGTGTTGTCTTTTTTTTAATATAAGCATCTTAATACTTTTCTAAATGTTATTTTTTAAAAGCAGGAATATCCACTTTTTAGTAGCAAATAGAAATAACTAATTCCATTAGCCTTTTTTTCTTGAATGATTAGTATATGTTATTGATTCAGCTTTCTAAAAGAAATTGTTTGCTTTTTACATAATTCCTATATTTCTAAAATTTTATCATAAAAAAATAAAGCAAAATGGTAATACAAAAATGTCATCTTACATGGACAATGAGAGGTAATATAGCATAATGGAGAAAGGACCAACTATTGAGTCTAGAAAATTTGAATTCAATTTGTCTGTCTCACGCATATTAGCTTTATGAACCTAGACATGATATTTAACCTCTTAGTACCATAGATAATTCCCTATAACTGTAATCTGTAGAATATTGTTCATCTGTATCACCAGACAGAGATTATACTAATCCCTACCTCCATATATGGATGTGTGTACATATGTGTATATGTATGTGTTTGTTTATGTCTTTCATGTGAATATGCTCAGTTATTTTCATTTACATATTTTAACATTTTAGGATTTAAAGATAACCAGATAATATTTTCAAACCAATCAATCTCTTTTCTAGCATCAAATTAATTCAGAATCATTGAATTTTTGCAAGCCAGTAAAAATTTTCTTCTCTCTCATATTGTCATACTTTTACCTTCAAAAATCAAGTAAAGGCAGATCAAATCAACAAGCATTTACTGTGCAATAGCACATTCACTCAGCCAAATTGTCACTTATGTAGCACTTACTTTATACTACTGTGCTAAGCCTTAGAGATACAAATAAAGGGGGAAATTTTTTTGATCTCAAGGATATTACCATTCTAATGGGGGAGACAACATGCAAAGAACATATATATAGCAAGTATGTGTGAAATATATGCAAATTGGAGAAAATCTCAGGAAGAAAGCACTTACATTGAAGAGAACAAGGAAAGGCTTCTTCCAGAAGCTGAGACATTAAGAAAGCCAGAAAACTCAAGAGGAAAGTAAGAAAAGGGATAATATTCTAGACATGGGGAGAAGGGAATAATCAGTAAAAATGTATAGAGTCAGAAGATGGAATGTCTAGGTGCAAGGAACAAGCAGGCCATTGTCACTAGATCATAGATTATGGGTAGAAGAATAAGGATAAGATGATTAGAAAGATCAGAAGAAACCAAGTTGTAAACATCTTTAGAAATCAAGCAGAAGATTGTGTATTTGATCCTAAAGGTAATAGGGAGGCACTCAACTATATCATTTTGAAGGATGATATAATCAGACTTGTACTTTAAGAAGATTGTTTAGAAGCTACATGGATAAAAGACTGGAAAGGAAAGAAACTTTAGACAAGGGAAACCAATCAGCAAGCAATTGCAATATACCAGAGTGGTCACAGTGTCAGAGGAAAGAAAAAGTTTTATACAAGAGATATTATCAAAATAGAAATGGCAGGATTTGGCAACAAATTGGATGTGGGGAGTGAGAATGAGAAATCAAGAACATAAAGGTTTCAGGTCTGTGTAACTAGAAGGAAGAGGTGCCTTCAACAATAATAAATAAGTTTGGTAGAGGGTGAGATATTTGAGATGTCCTGGCTCCTTTAAGTCCCCAAATAAAATCCTATATTCTATAGGAAAACTCTCCCAACCCATCTTAATTTTTGTGCCTTCCTTAATTATGTCCCATTTACCTTGTGTATAGCTTTGTATATATTTGTTATTAGATTATATCCTCTTTGAAGGCAGGGACTATGTCATATCCCCAGAATTTAGCATAGTGCTTGCCACATACTAGGAACTTAATAAATATTTATTGGTTGGTTGGTTGATTGATGTTCAATAGGTAGTTGAAAATGGCAAAACCAAAGGTCAGAAGAGAGGTTAAGGGTACAAAAATCAATCTGAGAATCATCTCCTCGCTAATGATAATTGAGTTCATGGGAATTGCATAATCTCTCCTTAAATTTTGTACAGTCTTTTTTCCTTCCACCAAGCAATTCCTGATATCCTACCTTTATAACAAACTTTATCAATTATTTGAAAAATAGATAAAAATTGAAAACTCTTATTTGTGTAACTCCCATAGAAAGGACTGTCTCATCACCCTTAAAAATATAGCTATTGCAAAATTTATGAATTATCCTATTTTACATTCTTTAGTATTTAGTCACTAACTGTTGTCCCTGTAATCAATAAATAAATATTCATTAATTGCCTGCTATATGCCAGACACTCTGCTAAGTGTTTCACTCCCACTAAACACATTAGATTTAAGTTCCTTGAAGTAAAAAAAAAAAATAAAATGTATTTATCGCTTTGTACTATTCTGTCCCTATATCACTCCTTCTCTCTGCTTCCTCTACTCCTTCTCACATCCTGCTGTACTGGAGAAAGTTATTCAGCTGTCTTGATTGAGTCCTCTTGACTTAATACATGTTTTCTGACCTGAGTTTGATACCTCATTATGACAACAAGGTCAGACTTTTTACCTTCCAAACTGATTTCTCTATCCTGTTTCCTAGAATGGTTGTTCCAAATCTGTTCTCTCATCAAGCCTTCCACCCTACCTCATCCCCAACCCTCTCTATTGAGGACTTTAACTCATACTTTGCTGAGAAAAGGTATTCTCTATGAAACTGCCCTTTCTTTTTTTTTTTCATTTCATAGCCCCTTGAGTTCATCTCCCATTCCTCCTTCTATATCTGAAGAAGAGATGGCCCTTCTTCCTAAAACCAATTCCACTTCTTGATAGGATCATTGTTAGAGATGGAGGGGATATTCAAGATCATGAAGTTCACTGCTTTATTTTACAAAAGATTTGGAAGGCTTGAAAAGCCTTTGCTTTTACAGCTAGTAAATATCTGAGGGAATGTGAGAGGCTAGAACTAATTGACTCTAAATGAACTCACTGCACTGGTTATATTTACTAATACAGAAATAAATAGAACACATGGCAAACATAAAAAAGTTGACATTTCTATGTGAGAGATTAACAGCTACCCCTGATGCTTCAGCAAATGCTTCATAGATTCCCTCCTTCTAAAAGTACAAGATACAAAGATCACTCAGAGAAAATCATATGATTGAGCCTGAATGATAGAGTTCTTACATTGAAAAATATATTCCAATGGTTTCTTGTTATGGCAATTGTTATATAATTGTTTTCTTTGTCATTTAAAGTTCTTCACAGTCTGGCTGTGCTTTACCCACCTTCTTATGTATTTTGCCCTTTGATAAACTCTTAGGCCCAGCGAAACTATTTTACCTGTGACACTCCATCCCTTTTTTAGATGCCTGTGTGCTGATTCACTTATGCCTGGGAATATGCTGCCTTCTCATCACCATGTCTAAGAATTCTTAGCTTATCTTAGAATTCAACCTGAGAGTAAAACAATTTCAGCTTGACCTATTGAAACAAATTCCTGATGTGAAAAACTGGAAAATGGATGGCGGAAAAGATATAATAATGCCTTTGCGAAGTTTAGCATATAACAATTGCCATAACAATAAGACCAAAATAACCTAAAGATTTGTTTAATCAATAATCATATAATCAGTATATCAATAATTATAATCAATAATCAATCTTGACTATGACACCTGAATACAACACTGGTATAAAATATATACCCATTTACAAAATCATAGAGAGTCTGGTTAAAGGTTATGGGTTGCATCATCTTATAGAATGGCAAGAAACAATGAAGAGGGAAAAAAGGATTTTAAAGAAAGCCTGGGTTAGAGACCCAACTAAACAAAATCATTCTGAGCATATTTAAGAATGAAAGTGGAAGGAAGATAACAAACAAAAGATGGAAAAGATCTGCAAATAAAATATTTTCCCCATCAAGAGCAATGTACCTTATTTGTACTATTGACATCATAGTCTCACATCAGTTAATCAGTGATATGCATTTAGAGAAAATGTAAATAATAGCATCCTAGCTCTGAGCTAGCAGGGATGCTAGAGGTCTTCAATTTTATTGATGGGGAAATTGAGGACCAGAAAGGTAAAATTACTTATTATCTAAGATCACACAGATAGTAAATATCAGGTATCAATAAATACTAGATGTCACTAATTAGTAAGTAGGTTTGGAATGCAGGCTTTCTAATTCCAGATTAGCATTTTTTCAACTATACCACATCACACGGGGGAAAAAACATAAGTGGGAAGAACTGCTAGAATTAATTCAATATGAAAAGAGGTCTACCTGTGGTTGAAACATTTTTGAGAGTTTTAAGGAATTAATTATCAAAGTATCTAAAAGAGAGTAAGGTACCAGCCCTAAGTACAATGTCTAGCACATATTATTTATTTGGTAAGTGATTGTAAATGCCTTGACTTGATCAAATAAAAAACGTACAAACCATGGATACCACCTTTCCAACAAAGAAAACATCAGTAACTACTGAGCCATATTCATCATCTTGTTTATATATGAAGTTGATAAAAAGGATAAATATAAAATCTCTACATATATATTTAATGAGATAAATAGAAACAAACTTTCTTGAATGATGTTCCATAAACCATTCTTTTTCATGGCAAAGTTGACTGAAAAAAGAATAGAATAAAAGATCTGTTATTTGTTGACTACAAAAAAGTGTGGATTGCAAGGAGTGTGTAATTGAGTAGAACAAATAGTCACCTTAAAGGCTTTCCTTCTACAAGGTCATACGCATATGTCAAAATCATATAAGATTTCCTAAAAAATGCAAATCTTGTTCATAGATTTTGTGATCATTAATATCAAGAATGATATAAAACAGGGAAATCTATGCTTGCCAAAGCTATTAGGCACTTTCTTGAGGAAGGTACAATGCAAAGTCCAAATTGAAAAGGATTCCTACACATAGTAATGTCTTCCAGATCTTCCAGTTTATTGATGATAATATGAAGATTGCATCAAAGCCTAGAACATTGAAAAGCTTTCTCAGTGATATCTATCTGCATCAGAAGAACCAAATAGTAGTTTAAAAATGCCTGTTCTTTTTTCTGATATTCAGTGAAATGGAAAAATACAGTCCTCCAGTATTATATACATATGTGCGTATTTAGTGTATGATATATTTTATAAATCTGACTCTGCATTAAATATAAGGAGGTGTAAGCTGGATTTCCTTTGGGAGATTAAAAATTTTATTCTGAATAAAAGTTCCCTTTTTTAAATATCAGCATTCTTCTAATAATATATGACTGTACTTCATTGAATTCAGTGTAATCTCTATAGTCACTGATGAATTCAAATTAAGGCTTATGCAAAATGCAATAGAAAAATGCAATTATGTACATGAAAAGAGTCACTATAAACAAGGAATTATGGAGAACTAGAATAAAGGATGTCATTAAATAAAAAATTAGCTGAACAGGGTATATTCTATAGCTCCCTTGCTCTTCATAATGTCAAGAAAATCCAAAGGCCATAGCTAGCATGTTGGATGGACCTTCAGCAAAAAATTTGAGGAATGATATGGTTAAGAGTTGTACAGGCTGGGCAGGCATGGATGAATTGCAACATATATGTCTAAAAGAAACATCCACTTAGATGAGATCATAGACCTCTGAATATTTTATTATTTCTTTCTTTCTAATAAGCTTAGCAATTGTGAATCTGAATTTTTATGAAACTACTAATATACTTTCCTTATCCATATTCACATTTGCAGCAGCAATGAAAGATTCATATGTGTGCATATGTGCCATATATACTATATATATATATACATATATATATATATATATATGTATATATATATATATATATATTTGGGGTGTGTGTGTGTGTGTGTGTGTGTGTGTGTGTGTGTGTGTGTGTGTAGTTGTTTCTGTGTATATATACACAGGAGAAATATAGAAAATAAAGTAAATATGTGTATTTGAAAAATATCTATTTCTACATATATATGCATATACATTCAAACTCAACAAAAAACTACAATAATAAAAAGAAAAAAGTCTTTATTTATTTGTATAATTTCATTTCAGTTCAATAAGTAATATTTAATCAAGCTTAAAAATATAACATATTTCATGTGTGAAAATTTTAAGGTTTGCTTTTGTATGAAACTTTCCCTAGATTTTCCTCTCCCTGAGCTTGAATTTTAAATCAATCCTTTAAAAATACAGAAATTAAAAGATGTTTATTTACTGTGCTCTGAAACAATATTCCCTTGTTTCTTGCATTTTCTTTTATTCTCCTATTAACTGTGGGGACTGGTGAAAATATTTAATGGAAATTGTATTTCTATTAGGAAAATGAGAACTTATCAAACTTAATTGGAAAACAGAACAAAAGGCATTTAACTTAGGAAATAGTTATAAATATTTTAATTAATAACTGATTTCATGAAATAGAAATAATACTAATTAAAAACTGAAGTAATTTAAGTGTTTTTAAATTATTCATCTGTAAACTCAATTTTCTAATTAAAACTGCTTTTTTTATTTTCCTTTTTCCATATAATGGAAAAAATCTTTTTTCTAATATACATAAAGTCAGACAATGTTGCAAAACATTACTTAACCTTAAAATAAGTAATTATTTAGTGCATACCATGAATAAGCAAGGAATGTTCTGCAATTAGAAATTTTTATATGGAATTATCATCATGAAAATTTTAAGATAGAAAATGTTGCTGAGAAATGTCTATAGTTAAATAGTTTGTCACTTTATTTAAAATTCATAGAAAATGTTTTATTTGCTTTTAAAACTATTGAGCATGTATTTGCCTATATTATTAAATATAGGGAAATGACTGACTTGTCATTTTATTCAGCAAACTTTTAAAAAATAACAAAGTTTAGAAATCACGGAATCTCTGACTTCATGATGCCTAAAGACTAACAATCAAACCAAATCTCTGTTGCATATGCCAGGTGAACTTAATGGCTAGTAATTGATTATAAATATATTTTAAAAGTTCAAGCAAGTACTATGTGGGCAAAGTAGAAAATATCATTACCTACTTTGGAAATTTTAGAAAAAAAGTGTGACATTTTTGACAAATAGACAAACTCAACATGAACAAAAACACACAGAAAACATCTAAACGTTCTCCATAAATGCTGGAGAATAGGCATTTAGAAATGTCAGTATGGATTTGGCTATTGGGAAGAAAAATCAAAGCTAACCTTGGATTTTTTAGGTTATTGGCATAAAGGTATTATTAATTAAAGCTTAGTGAAGTATTGTGGTTCAATGAAAAGAACACTGGATTTGAAGTCCAGGATCCTGGGTTGAAATTTCTGCTCTGCTATTTACTCCCTATGTGACCTTGCAGAATTCAAATATCTTGGGACCTCAGTTTCCTGGGATTGGGTGGGAAGTGGATTGGCTGAGGATCTTTCTATCGGCCACTTCTAAATCTATGTTCTTAGGAATGAAATTACCAAGGGAGAGAGTGTTGAGTGAAGAAAGAAGAGACTCAAGGACAAAACCTCATATGTATATCTGAAACAAATTTCCACATCAGTCACCCTCCTCCCAAAAAATGCTTTATTCTGTACTCAAGACTATCATGAAAGTAGATAGTATGAGTCCTCAGAGTTCCCAAGTAAAAAATAATTTGTTTTTATAATATTTTAATTATTATATAAATTGTTTTCCTGGTTCTGCTCATTTTACTTTGCGTGTTTCTTATTACATTCATGGGTTACAATATGTTCAACCTATCAATGGACATTCGATGTAATTAATATAATTAAAATCATCTTTAGTTCATAGAGTTCTTTCCAGGTTTTTCTGAATCCATGCCCTTCATTATCTCTCATACTACAATAGTATTTCATTAATTAGTCTACTTGTTCAGCCATTCCTAAAATGATGGATACTACCTCATGTTTCAATAATTTGCTCTATGAAAAGAACTGCTATAGGTATTTTTTGTATATGTGAGTCCTTTCCTTCTTACTTCCAAATTTGATTTCTAGATTTCCTGATAAAATGTCTATCTGAATAGGAGGTAAACTGCCCAATCCCCACATACCTACTACAGCTAAATTCCAGATTCATCATACACCAAGTAATGATCAAAAAATCCAATGAGAAACTACAGTGACTTCTCTAATCTTAGAACTACACAAAAAATCAGCCAGAAGCCCACTGCAGTAAGAAAAACAGTCTCTCCAGTAAAACCAGCTTGAACATGAGTAGGGATGAAACACATATATTCTGCAAAGTTCTGTGTTCAGAGGCAACAAGAGTTGTGGGCTCCTCTGGGAACTAACCACCAGGCTAGTCAGAAAACCCCAAGAAAGAGCAGCAGGCTGAGACTAACAGTGTGCTCAAACTGGGATCCCCAGGCTCCCAACCTCAAAGTTCTGTAAAGAGGTTCTTGTGAAGTTAATGATATATATATATATATATATATATATATATATATACACACACATACATATATACATATATATATATATACATACATACACACAGACACACACACACACACACACACATATATATATATATATATATATATATATATATATATATATATATATATATATATATATATATTTTCCCCCTGAGGCTGGGGTTAAGTGACTTGCCCAGGATCACACAGCTAGGAAATGTTAAGTGTCTGAGACCAGATTTGAACTCAAGTCCTCCTGAATTCAAGGCTGGTGCTCTATCCACTGCGCCACCTAGCTGCCCCCAATGCTTTAAACTTCAAACATCAAGTTGGTGGAGTGTGATGCAGAAGGTCATGTTAAGGCAAAAACCCAGAGTGAGAATAATTAAAGCATAATAGCCCTCTGAAAAGGACAGTGAGAGACAAAGGTGGGGAGAGTACAATGCTCAGTCCCAAAAATAGGAAAGAAAAAATGAGTAAGTAAAGGTAAGTGCAACCAAAATTAAAACATATTTAGATAAATAGATATAGAGCTAGAGATATATGCTTATATGTGATATATGTATAGTTTTTCAAAATTTTAGTTCCCCAAAAAGGAACTAGTAACTTCATAACAACTACAAATTCAAAGGTTTAAAAGAAAGGGATTTTTTCCACAATAGTTATATGAGTAATGGGGAGGGGGGAACAGATATAAAATTTTAAAAATGAAATAAAATCTTTAAATCTTTGGAGGAAAGAATTAAAAAAGGGAGGATGTTTAAAAAAAAAAGTGGTAAACTATACCCCAGAAATGGAATAACTGAAAATTATAATAGAACAAAGAACAATCAATAATTCCATGTGACAACAGTAATATAACAAAGTCAAAAAGTTTTAAAGATGTAAATTATGTGATATCAAAAGCAAGTGACAGCTCAGAGAGAAAATTCATTGAAAAGTCATTAAACTCACTGAAAAACATACTTTTTAAATAACCCAAACTCTGTATTTCAATAAATCATGAATTAAAAAATCCATGTTCAATGGATATGGCAGGCATGCAAATAAAAATAGAAGGAATATCCAGATCACCTCTTGAAAGGAACCCCAAAAGGAAAAAAATCTCAGAAATGATATAGCCAAAAGTCAGGATCACACAGAAACTTGGCTGCTTCAACAATAAGTAAGACAATTTAAACTGTGAGAGAGAGATGTTCACAGGCAGAATTTTTTTTTTTTATTTTATTGATTTTTTTTAGTGTCATTTCCCAATCTTTCTTCTACCTTTTTGGTTATGCAACTCTAAGAAAGAAGTAAAGTTAAGCAAAACAAACACATTATCCATGTCTGATTGTATAAATTTCATTACAAAGTAGACCTCACCACCTCACATCTGCTAAGAGGAAGAAGACCAGAGACAAGATTTGTCTTTGTGTACTGACCTAGATATTGGGAGGAGGAAATCTCTCATTGTTTTCCTTTACATTATTATAGTCATAAATTGTTTTCTTGGTTTTGCCTACCTCTTTCTATGTCAGTTCATGCATGAAAGGGTTCCTAAGTTTCTCTGAATTCTTCATAATGGATTTTTCTTATTTCATTATAATCATGGACCACAATATATTCAACTCATCAATGTTTTTTTTTCCTTTGTTTTTTTTTTATTGTCACATTTCTTTTGTTGCCACAATAAATTTGTTGTTGCAACTAATTATTTAAAGTTCTGGAAGAAATTATGATGTCATTTAAGTTATTTCAGTGTTAACATCACATTTTTCCCCTATTTTTCTTTCTTTTTTTTTTTTTAACTAATACTTATGTTCTGAATCCCTGTTCCGATTGTTTGCTGACTCAGAGGTAACTCCCACATCAATAATAATTTCTTTTCTGCCTATTCAAATATAATCCATTTATTATAATTCAAATATAATATGTATAATTAAATAGATTATATTTTCAAATGTTTTTAATCACTTAATTTTAATCACTAAAATTCATAGGTAATACAGAAGATATATTATTTTATCATTCAATTGATATCTTGATAAGATTCCTCATTATATTTTCTCTTTTGTATAATAGTTTAAGTAAAAATCTTATGAGTCATTAGCAAGAAAGTAGTGCATATTAAACTGATCTTTTCTTTTTCCTCTAGTAACAACTGGAAGAAAAGCAATGACCATTGTGCTTTCCTTTATATTCTTTGCTAAGCCATTCACATTTCAGTAAGTACTTTGTCTTCTAGTTTTCTTGGCTTCTATGTAATATAATGTTTATTTTCCCCTAAATAACATTAACTGTAGCTTTTGACTTTCTATTTCTTTTATATATGCCTTAATTTTAATAATATTTTATGATTTTAGAAAATATTTTATAATGAAGCCTTTTCCTTGAACCTCTTATTTATAGATATTCTGTATCATACTCTTTTTTTCTATGAATAAAATATTTTGAAAGTGGTGAGCATAACTTGGAATCCTGAATGTTAGTATTGTATGCTGTGTATTTCTGGTAATAAGTGATTGTTTTTTTAACTCAAGAATTCAGAATTTTTCTTCCCAATACAGGAAAATCATGTAGATATGCCTAATATATTGATTTGGTATTAGTTTTCTGTCATAATATAATACATGCTCATCCTTCATTAATCATATTCTTTAATCTTTCATCATGGTGTGATAGCAATCCCGAATTTTTATGAGGCTAACCCAGCAGAGTACCAGCTTTGATCTTTCTTAATCTGTTGTCTGAGACCTAGTGAAGATAATTTCATCCCAGGCTGGCCTCAGGGTGTGTCTTGTACAAACACTGCAACTTGGGTCAGTGGTAGAAAACACATATATCAATGAGATACTTGAGCCCACTGGTAATCAGCATTGTCTCAAATATGCTCATAGATCTGCTACTCCTAGACATCAGACTTACCTGAATTTTAAATGTTTCAATTGCCTTAAAATGAATTTTTTGGGTTTCTTAGAACCATTTTACAATGAAAAGGCAAACAGGTTAATCATGAAGTTTTAGAACTAAAGCTAGAGGAACTAGAATACTAGAAGAAGTTAAAGCGCTAGACAAACCAGGCACATGAATCCAGACATTAAAAAGTTACAATTTTACTTTGAAATACAAATTTTCATCCACTATCTCTGTTGTCTTTGCTTTATAAATAAAAAAAAAAAAATGGACTTCTTGAGTTGACAGCACTTTAACTTTGTGGTATTTGTAAATTCCAGTGCTTTTGGTGCAAGCTCAATCTCTCAATTTACATAAAAAGAAACTAAAGTCACAAAGCTTCTAAAGTTGATAAGCTTAGAATCCAGGACTTTTTCCATTCCCCTGTAAATATTGTTTAATAATAATAATAATAAATGTGTAATAATATAATAATAGAAAACTTCTATCTTTGAATGTTATTACATATGCATAGCCAAATTTCATTTGCCATGAATTGTGACATTGATATTCTTGCTCTTTTTTTTTTTTTCCTCTTAGATATGTCTGGTCTGGTTTATTAGTTGTGCTTGGCATATTTCTAAATGTTTACAGCAAAAATATGGACAAAATCAAGCTCCCATCACTATATAGTCTGTTAAATAAAAAAAATGAAGACAGAAAGACAAGGACGTTGGCACAAACAGTATAGGCAGTAATTTATACTGTCTCAAATAGAACTATTTTTGAGTGAACAATTATCAATTCACTTTCCAAAGGGATCTTTATAAAAACCAAAGGAAGAGGAGGTAAGCTGTGCATTGTGGCATAAATATGAACTTTTTAAAAAAATGAAATCAACCTTCTTTTCAGAACACTTGAATTCGTATTACTTTTGAAACATTCAACAAAGCCAATGTGTAGCACATTATAAAAATAAAATATCAAGATGAAGGACCGAAGTACTTGGCAGCTTTTGGATAATTTCTACTGGAAATGAGACATTACAAGACCAAGACCAATTTGGATGCCATATTTGTGTCATATCTAAAATGTCATTAATATGGAATTTGTAGATTTTCTTGCTTTATTGTTTTGGTTTTTGATTAGAATTATTAAAATTGATTTTTTTCTATTATTATGATACTGATGACCAAATTTGTACTTTAAAGTCTTAGGAGAATGATTATTTTAAATAAAAACATATTTAATAATTTGTAATGTCTTAATATAATTATGTATTAAAGTTGAAAATGAAAATTAGATTGTTTTTAATGAAACAAAAAATTGGTGGATTTTTCTCTCATTTGCAATTTAAAAATCTATTTTCTAATGATAGCATGCCTTTTAATTACTCTAAAATGTTCCTGGGATATCTATAGGAGTCACCTTTATGCAAAAGTTAAATGAATATCAATAAAAGGAATTGTTTCTGCTCATTAGGATGATTCTGAAAAATTCATTTATCCCAGAAGGGCTTATTCACTTAACTAAGGTAGAAAAAGTTTGTCTTAAAATGATAGTTTATTTTTCTTACAAAATATGAGTCAGCTTTGAAACAATAAAAGATATGGTGCAGTTGTAGTTGAAAGTTTGGTTTTTCATGTGTACAAAAAATAGTATACAGGCTCTTAAATAGCAGGAAAAAAAATAGGCTATTTATAGGCTATTTTAGGTCCAATAACTGCCACTAAAATGTTATTTTTAAAATGTCATTAAAATAGGAATACAGCATTTGAATGACTGAGTTTTTGAAGGTAATGCCAGGGGGGTAGTACAAACTCAATCAGATTCTCACAAAGGGGAAGGGCTAAGGCTATGGGTCTGGTGCCAGCCCTCACTATGTTTGAATTGTCTCATCCCCTGAAAGATGGCCAACAGATAATATTGACTTGAAGGAAAAGGAGAGTTTACGTTTTGCCACCCCAAATCATAAAGAATTATTATGTGTAGATGGAATCATTGATATTTTATAATATTAAAGTATCTACAAAAAGACATAGGGAACTGTCTACACCAATAGATCAGTCTTTCTTAGTAGATAAGGTCATAGTACCATAGAGCCACAACTGGAATATCATCTAGTCTAACTCCCTCCTTTTTCAGATAATGAATTAAGGATAAGCAGGAATTAGTGTATTGCTCAAGGACATACAAGGATATTTTGGGATGTGAACTCAGGTTCCCTCAGTACAGTACAGTACTGTAGTGAGATAATTAAAACACATTGCAGATAAAGGAATTGTCTGATTCAGCAGAATAGGCAAGAATGAAACCCAAGAAAATGTTCGTAACCCCAAGCCCAAGACTTCATCCATTAAAACATAAGTCCAAAAATATAGCACTTACAATTTGCTTATATTCAACATAATCCAACTTTTTTTTTAGTCATTTACGTTTAATTATATTAACAGCTTTTCAAATGTCTAATATATGGCAAAGCCTATTTGAAACGATATAGATTTGACTTCCCAATACAAATAATATTGGTCAAATCAAATCAGTATCTGTTCCACCAGATAATTTCACACACGCTTCTTGGATGGATGTCAGTCAATAATCAATTTATTGATTGTTCTCTGTTAGGTTCTTACTAAGTGCTAATAACATAATGAGATATTGGGTTTTTACTAAGTGCTAAGTCGGTACTTGACAATTTTCTAGTTCTGGCCTTTACTGGGAGTTTGACTTGTGAATTCCTGGGGAAGAGCTTGCGTGCTTAGGAAGAGCAAGTTCATTGGTTGAAGTGGTTCTTCCCAGAAACCCTTGCATTATCCCATGCCCATTCTCTGGGAGGATAAAGAGGGCAGCACTCCAGAGATAGAGAGTCTCTGCTTTAGACCAGGCTTGATGCAGCTCTCTGCAGGAAGTCACTTCTCTGGATAACAGTTAATGGCAACTGTCTGGAGACAACGGTTCTCTACAGGAAGAAGAATCTGCCCAAGAGATTTGAGTTGACACAGCAGATCTCCTCCCAGAGAGCGATCAGCAGTTTCTGGAGACAACAGAACGTTATAGCTCTCCATGTGCCAAGTTCTCTGCCAAGCAGTGGGGATACAAAAAAGAACAAAGGACAGGCCTTCCCTAAAGGGGCTCACAATCTCATGGAGGAGACAACAGGCAAACAGATATGTGGCAAACAAACTATATACAGGATAAAGGAGTAATTGAGAGGGAAAGCACTAGAATTAAGAAGGATTAAAAAAGGTTTTCTGTGGAAGGTAGGAGTTGTTTTGAGGCTTGGAGAAAACCAGGAAATAGATATCAGAAGGGAAGAGCATTCTAGGCATGAGAGAAATCAGAGAAATTGCCTTGAGCCATGATGGTATGTCATGTTCAGAGAACAGTCAAGCCAGTATCACAATATGTAGATATTATAAGGTAGAAATATACTAGAAAGGTATAAAAGTCATGAAGACCTTTGAATGTCAGAGGATTCTGTATTTGATCCTGTAAGTAGCAGAGCCATTATAGTTTATTAATGTAGAGCTGGAGTATTGACCTGGTTGGATCTGTGATTTTGGAAAGTCACTTTGGTTAACTGAATGGAGGATAGATCAAGAGAGACTTACGGTAGACAAACCCACCCACCAGCAAGCTATTGCAGTAATCTAAACCTGAGGTGATAAGGACTTCCATCAATATGATGGCAGGAGGAGGAAAGGGGATATATTTGAGGGACATACAAAGGTGAAATCAGCAGGCCTTAGCAGCAGATTAAATATGATTATTAACCTTGTCAGTTTTTACAATGGTTGTCATTAAATTTCTAGTGATGGCAGCTTAATGAATGAAGAACTGATCATTAGTATTTGAAAATTTTTACCTTTTCTTAGTCACTTGTTTGAAAAGTTCAATTCTAATCTTTCAAAACTGATCTAAGATTAAGAAGCATGATGACTTTTAACATGTATTTGTAAATTTTTCATATTGTTTTGTAAATGAATCTTGAAAAATCATGTATTCTACCCTTCTTGCCTTAGAAGATAGATAAATAAAACTGAAAGGAAGCACCTAATAAAAAAGTTGTTCACACAAAATCTTCAATAACCTGTTGTCAAATTTCAATTGCTTATGTCAAAATATTATTTTTTTTAAAACCAAGCCTAATTGCTAAGTTAAATTTTTCTGCCTTTTGTTTTCATATGTAGAAAGAGCTTATGAAATCAAACTTATAATATTGTTAAAATTTAAAATATGGAATATTTTTAAAGAAATAGAGTTGTATCATTACTTATATTAGATTTTTGCTCTGCTTCTTCTTCAGCCGTTATATTGATCCCTCAATTCACTACTCAGCTTTTCTTGCTCAGAATCCTTCTCTCCTTTCAAAATTCAATTCCATAAGCCTTACCTCAGTCTCTTCATCTGTTAATGCTTTCTCCTTCCTTGAATTACTTTGCATTGTTTATTTATATGTGAGAATGAACTCTTTGGGAAAGGAACAATTGTTTTTAAAATCCAGAACCTAGTGTTGTACCTTACATGTTGCATGGACTTAGTAACTAATTGTTTTTATTAGATTATACTATTTATCAAGATTACTTAAAATTTGACTCAATCTCCCATGTTTCCTACCTCTTCCTTGGAAGCTAGTACCCTTAGAATGGCTTAAATAGGCATCCTTTCCAGTGATCCAGAGCATGATGAAAATGTCAGTGATATTCAGCCAGAGATTACCCTTCCCAAAATACCTCCAATATCCCTTCTATCTAGCCTCTGCACTTTAATGTAGAGCCACCAAAAACACTCTTTTATTTTCTTACATATTTCCTGACTGTGATTAGTGTCAAGTACACTGAATTTAGAATTAGAAGACAGCTCAAATTTATTTTGAACTTAATTTCTGGACATTTTCCTTATTTATAAAATGAGGACCCTGCTCCTCAGATCCCATCTAGTTCTAAATTTTTGATGCTAAATGATTTAATTTAAAATATATATTAATCCTTAATGAAATTTGCCCAGATTCAATATAGATTATATGTTGTCTATACTCTTCAATAGGTCTGTCATTTTTACTTCAAATCAAATCAGATTAGCATAATAGATTCTGATCTTTATGAAGCCATTCTGGTTAGTAACCAGTACCATGTTCTCTTCAAAGATTGAACAGATAATTTTTTGGTATTTGGTACCTCCCACTTTAAATTGTCCCCAGCTGGATTAGGATTTAAATTTACAAATCTTAAATTATCAAGTTTGTTTTTCTCTCCCTTTAATATTATAATGTGGACTCTTTTAAAAATCTTCAAAAAATTCTCTAATCCTTTTAATACTCAAAACTGATAGATTTTTCTCCACAAATCTAATGCCACTATGATATCTTTGGAACTCTACAATATAGACAATTAGGATTTCCAAAATTAAGTTGATCTGTATGATTTTGTCTGTCATCTGACCATCATCCATTTAAACCTGAATTCTACATTTCCCAATCTCTATATTTTATTTTTATTTGTTAGTGCCCAACATACTGTTGGTATAAATAAAAAGACTTTTTTTAATCATCATAAGTATTTGAAAGATTTTGTATTCATTACTTTCTTTATAAATGTCTGCTACTTATAAAAAATCTTTTTAAATATAAGATAAAGCCATAATTCACTGTGAGTCATGGTCTGTTGTTTTAATTTCATGGCATGTAGTTAGAATACTTTTTATGCTATGGTGCAGTGACATTATGAAAAAATATTCACTTCAGTGAACTCCTGTTGCTTCGGAGTGAGCTCTGTATTACAAGGGGTTAGAAAACTTCAGAGCAATGTATAACTTAACACGTAAGGGGTTTTCCAAGAGTTTATGCCTAAAATGCGTAACATTTAATAGTTAATTATATAACCAATCACCAAATCTCAAAAACATAAATTATTCCTTACTCTATGAATTGTTTATTTCCATTAATTCAGCAATTTGAAGCTAAGTAACGACAGACTCATGATCATCTAAAGAGCATCTTTCTTAGCTTTGGTCTCCTACTTTTTTATCCCAAGGGCAACCACAATGTGAGGGATGAATAGATGATTTCATCTTAACATAAGACCTTAACACACAATATTCTGGGGAATTTTTTTTGGAACACAAGATAATGGACTGTGACGGACTTAGTATCTGGAAGAATAGTTTCGTATCCTGCCCATATTTGTTAACTCTATGACCCTGTTATCTAACCACTTTGAGATTAGTTTTCTCATATACAAATGACATTAATAAATAATATCATCCACCTAATAATAATTAATAACATTTATATAGTGCTTTAAGATTTGTAATGTACTTTACAAATATCCTATTTTATCTTCACAGTAACTGGGAGAGAGATGCTATTATTCCTATTTTATATAGATGAGGACACTGAGGCAACCAGAGGTTATGAATTACTCAGAGTCACAAAAGTAGTATACATGTGAAACAATTATTGAATTGAGGTGGTCTTGATTTTATGTCCAATGCTCTATCCAACTAGGTGCTCACAGAATGTTACAAAGATATATGAAACTAAGCTATTATTATGTCCAAATAAAATTACATTACCATATATCATTGTTTATATCCTAATCTATTTGCATTGAATAAATATAGTAAATATTCCATAACACGCCAGTCCTCTGCCCTGTACAAATGATCCCGCTCTATTACATTTCTTCCAGCAGATTGCACCTTTTATCATCCTCACTCTTATCATTTATCTTCTATCTCCATGACTACCATCTGTCTTATTACTACCTGCAAACATGCCCATGTCTCTCCCATTCTTGAAAAACCCTCATTTAATCTACTAGTCCCTGTTAACTATTGTACTAAATCTTTTTTTTTTCCCATTTTGATTAGTGGCTCAAGAATATTTATAGTAGGTCCTCTAGTCCCTCTCCTCTAATTTTCTAATTACCTTTCTATGATTTGTCTTTTGATTCCATCCTCAATCAACGGAAACTTTTTTCTCCAAAATTACCAATAATCTCCAATTCTAATGACTTCTTCCCAGTCCTCATTCTTCTTGACTTCTTTGTATCCTGTGACATTAAATCGTTATCCTTTTGTCTTTTTTACTGTCTTCTCGAGGTTTTCAGGTCACCATTTTCTGTAGTGTTCTTTGTTAGGTCTTCCTGGAGGTCTCTGGAGCAACCTTCTTTTCAGCAGAGTAATCACCACAAGAACAGCCAGATGTTAAAGTCCAAAAGTCCTTATTGTCTCCTTCGCCTGAGGCTCAGATAGCTTTCTTTTGGCCTTCCAAGGGGGCTTGGTTTCAGTGGAGAAAATGAAGGACAGACCAGCCATGGTGGTGTGAGATGAAGTGAATGAATGTCTCTCAGTCCCCCAGTAGAGCCACCAGGAGCCTGACTGAACATGGAAAGGAATGTCCAGTCCTTGCTGGCTATTATATACTCCATTATCATAGGTGTGAATCTTGTGGAACTATATTAAATACTAAGTACATGTACTGAACTAGAGAACTATTAAGAACCATGCTAAACTAGATAACCATTGTCTTTATTAATTCCACTGACTTAACACCTTGTAAAAATCCTTGTTTCAGTGGCCCTTAGCAATTTTCTACTGGTTCTCTTATTTATTTGGCCACTTAGTATCCATTGAATTTTCTCCTGGATCATGTCTACCTATGGGGAGGGATCCCAAAGGACTCAATCTTGGGACATCTCTTCTCCCTGTGTACTACACTTGGTGATCTCATCAGATCGCATGGATTTAATTATAATCTCTCTCTGGATTATTTTCAAATATACTTAACCATTCTAATCTTTCTGATGACCTCCAGGATTACATTGCTAATTGCTTTTCAGATATCTTGAATTTGATATCTAATAGACATTTTAAACTTAATATGTCCCAAACTGAACCCATTATCTCCATTCCTGCACCTTTACAAACTTACCTAATACTTTTAAGCATACCACCATTTCCCCAGGTTCACAATATTCAGTCCTTGAATCTTTACTATCTGTCACACCTCCTTTGTCCCTTATCCATTCTGTTGTCAAGACTCATTTATTTCACTTTTGCATGTCTTTGTCCCTTCTCTCTGATACTGCCACAAATCTAAACTGGTCTTCATCTCCTCTTACTTGGACTATTGTAGTAGCTTTCTCATCTGCCTGCTGCAAATGTCTCGTTTCAGCTGCCAAAGTGATTTTTCCTCAAGCAAGAGACCCCCCTACTCAATAAACTCCAGTGACTCTTTATCATCTGCAGGATCATATGGCATTCCGCTACACATACTGATCCAGTGACAGTGGAATCCACAGCTCAGTGAATATAAAACTCTGTTGGCTCTGGGCATTTTCTCTGGCTGTCCTCCAGGCCCAGGATGCTCTCCTTTATCACTGCTTTCCAGATTCCTTGGCTTTCTTCTTGTTAGAACTAAAATTCAGCCTAATTCAAGAAGCATTTTTCAGTCCCTCTTAGTTCTAGCACTTTCTCTGTTGCAAAACCAAGCCATTATGAGCATTAGCATGGTGTCATGGAAAGAGCCCTAAGCTGGATATCAGAAAAATCATAGCTGGGTAACTAACTCTTGAATTATTTCAGGCTAATCATTTAACCTCTCACTTTTGATTTCCTCATCTGCATACTGAAGAAGAATAATTAAATTGTCTTCTAGCTCTCAAGATTCTAAATTGTTTTGTTAAAAACAATTTAAATGAATTGAAAAATCTGTCAAGAAATCAACAAATATTTACTGAATACCTACTAAGTACTAGGAGTCCAGGATTAATCTCTATTGAATTCCAGTTCCACATCAACTATAAAGGGATAGAACTGAGCAAATGCACTTGGATAATGGAGCACGTGAGACTAATTGCCAATTGGACAATTCTCTATTAACATGTTTGAAGGATGACCCTCCCCAACTATTCTGTGCTGGCTGGGTTGGTGGGTGTGGACAAAGGAGGGGAAGTGACATGAGTGGGTGGAGTAGGAGGAGGAAATTGAGGCATTCTCCTGGCAGTGGAGAGAGAAGAAGGAGGTGTGGAGATTGCTAGATCTAAGGCCCTGACGGAGACTGCAAAAGACCAAGAATAAAGACTTTTGATTATCCTTACTCCGGCTGATTCTGGGAAGACAAGAGTTCCAACAATCAACAACTGCTGATCATGTATTTTGAGATGGCTACACCATGAGCATTTTTTTTTTTTTGAGGCTGGGGTTAAGTGACTTGCCCAGGGTCACACAGCTAGGAAGTATTAAGTGTCTGAGACCAGATTTGAACTTGGGTCTTCCTGAATTCAGGGCTGGTGCTCTATCCACTGCGCCACCTTGCTGCCCCAACACCATGAGCATTTTTAATTCAATATTCAAAATAGTACTCATCATCTTTACCTCAAATATTTCACCTTTTTCCAAATTTCCCCTTTTCTGTCAAGAACATTAACCAGCCTTCAGGTCACCCAAGTTCATAATCTTAGTCATGCTCAACTCTTCATTTTTACCCCAATATATCACCAATTGTCAAGTCTTATCATTTTGACTCTCTTTTGTATTTTTCCCATTCTCTTTATTCACAAAGCTATCACACTAATTGAGGCTTGTCTTCAACACTCAAGTGAATCATAGCTTCCTAAGTGATCTCCATACCTAAAGTCTCTATTTTCCAATCCATCCTTCACATAGCTAGCAAAGGGATTTTCTTAAAATGCATATCTGTCATTTTGCTATTGAATAAGCTAGTGAGTGGCTGTTTCCTCTGGCATCAAATATAAACTCCTCTATCTAGTCCTGAAACCCCTTTATACTTTAATCCAACCTAACCTACTTTCCCACCTTTTTTTTTAATTTAAAATTTTATTTTTTATTGTAGCTTTTTATATGCAAAACATATGCATGGGTAATTTTTCAACATTGATACTTGCAAAACCTTCTGTTCCACCTTTTCCCCTCCTTCATCCCACACCCTCCCCCAGATGGCAGATAGTCCCATACATGTTAATTGTGTTAAAGTATATGTTAAATACAACATATATAAACATATTTATACAGTTATTGCACAGGAAAGATTGGATTTAGAAAGAAGGTAAAAATAACCTAAGGAAAAAAAAAGCAAGCAAACATTAACAGAAAGAGTGGAAATGTTATATTGTGGTCCATACTCATTTCCCAGTGTTCGTTCTCTAGGTATAGTTGGTTCTGGTCATTACAGATCAATGGGAACTAATTTGGATCCTCTCATTGTTGAAAAGAGCCATGTCCATCAGAATTGATCATCATGTGTAGTATTGTTGTTGAAGTATATAATGATCTCCTAGTTCTGCTCGTTTCACTCAGCATCAGTTGATGTAAGTCTCTCCAGGCCTCTCTGTATTCCTCCTGTTGGTCATTTCTTACAGAACAATCATATTCCATAATATTCATATACCACAATTTATTGCCATTCTCCAATTGATGGGAAACCACTCAGATTCCAGTTTCTAGCCATTATGGAAAGAGCTGCCACAAACATTTTTGCACATATGTTTCCCACCCTTCTTATTCATTACTTGCCATTGTGTACTCATAGGTCCAACCAAACTGCCATTCTTTATGTTTTACATACATAACGGTGCTCTTGTCTCTATGTCTCCATATAAGTTGTTTCCCTGCCTGGAATATACTTCTTATTCATCTCTGCCTTTTAGAATCCTTGGTTTCTTTTAAAATTCAGCTCATGTAACCTATATGCAGCCTTTCCTATTTCCTCCAGCTGCTAGTGTCCCCCCTCTCCAAAATCAGAAAATCAATATGAGCTTATCAAGAGTAAATTGAAATGATGTTTCTTTCAAATGATGTAGCTTTGGATGCATAATAAAACCAATCCTTTCAACTTTATTTACCTCTCCGAGGAGAACAACTGAACTATCTTTCAATTTACTTGCAACAGTCTGTTGTCTTCAGCTTTCATTTATAGTAGAATGTTAAGATTAATAATTTAGTACTTCTGTAGTATAATGAGTTAGACTGGCCAATGTGAGGGATCAGTCCTTAGAATTGTGAAGTTATTATCTGACTAATTCCAATCCAATTACACAGAAACTAGTGAGCCCCAATGGCCAAGAATGATTCTGGGAGTCAGACTATGTGATGATGAAAATGACTATGGAACCTGCAGAACTGATGTCTTGGTAATTGCTAAGTCCACATTGAGTGGGTACACATACAAAAGCTATGGCCTATCCATCTCCTAGTCTCTTGTCCTTTCAGTGGAGCGTCAGGCAGTTTGGCTATGAGCTGCCAGGGTGGGAGTGTGGGGGGACATAAGGAAGGGCAGCTTCCTTGACTTACGTACCCACCATGTGTCTGTGAGCATACTATGCCTCTCTTTGGGTTTTATTATTTCCTGAACATAATCAAATGAATATTCTGAGATGATCCTATTAATTTTATGATCTCAAGAGGTCAAGTCCCACCAGAGACTGGAAGTCATGGCTGGTACTGGTTGTAAAAACACCTTGACTGTTGACAAACTGATATAGATGGATGTTAAAAGACATCAACTGAAGACTATGATAAATTTAAAGAGTATAACTCATTATGGCAGAGAGAAGTGTTATGGACTAAAGAGTCTAAAGCTCAGACTAGAAAACTACATCTATGGGGACTTCCTGAGGACTCCACAGATGATAGTGAAAAGGATTCTCAAGACCAGGAGTCAGGAGGTTCTTTTTATCACACATCATGTTTTCTGCTCTCTTATAGTTTAAGTCTGAGTGTACATTCCTCAGAACTTTGTTATACAAGCAGGGAATATGCCTCCATTCTGAAGGGAAAAAGTTTTGTAACTATTTTCATGATATAATTTCTCAGTAATATCCTTTACTGATGGAATTCAACTGGCTAACTTAATATGGAACATAGCTACTTGTAGCCATGAATGATTCCAGGAACCTAAATACAGTTGATACTATTGGGAGATAATGTGCCACAACATCAGAAATCCGGAGATGCTCAGGGTTTCGCTGATGAGAAGCAGTAATAACTGTCCTCTCTGGGAATCCCAATTTATGAATGGGAATGCCTCCTTGAAGTAATAATTCTAGTAGGATTACTACAGTAGAATAAATATAACTAATTCACTATGCAGACATTTCATGTTTAGAGTTTCAACACATTATTTTTTTAAGTATAAAATCTTTATGATTCTTAATTCTACCTGCCCAATTTTTAACCACTTTGCCATTTTTGATACACAAATAAAAGGAAGTCATACAGGTTTAAGGACCATTTTGTATTTTTCCTTGTTGCATGGATTGCTATAGGCATATAATGCAAAAAGTATCCAGTCTAATGACAGTGAACCTTTCCATACTTAACTAGGCTGTTCCTCAGAAGGCAAAGATAGTCTATTGTGCTAAGTATGTTCTGAGCTTATCTAGAGCATGACAAGTCTGTACTATTGGGAGGTGATGTGCCACAGCACAAGAAATCCAGAATCAGAGGGGGCCTATTAGGACAATACTGAACATGGGGAATGAATAGGACCATAATTTAACAGCAACAGGAGAATAGTCTGTATTTTGTAGGGAAATGTCATACTATTTTTAATATCTCAAAGTCATTCCCCAAGATAGAAAATTGTCTTTTTTCCTTGCTTTTATAATGGCAGATAAAGGGACAACAAAGAAAGGACAGTTAAACAATTGGGGTAGGGTCTTTAGATAGAAAGAAGCCTATAGAGCACATGGCTAACTGCTGAAACAAAATCTTCTCATTCATGCAGCCCTATCCAAAATAAAATATTGTCTATTAGTTTAACAAAAATACAAAACAATCCCTTTTAAATTAACAAAGATATAAAACAGTCCCTTTTAAACAGACAAGCAGGGAGAAAGGTACAATTCTTTCACTACACAATTTCTCCTTTGGGAACAAGTAAGGTGGGGAGGAGAGAAGATAGTCTTCAGCATATACTTTCATTATCTGCAACCTAATGGGTCATGACACTCGTGCTTTGATCAAGCATTCCTATGCTTCTTCCCTAGTAAAAGAAGACAAAATTGGCTTTTAGCTGTTATTACCCAGTTCCAAGTGACAGATCCAGAAAAAGACCGGTGTAGGGAGATGACATTCTGGGTAAGATGGCCAGGGCAGTGTAGAAAGTTCGGGAGTCTGTAAAGGGATAAAACTCTTGAGTTAATGCACTGAGGTTGGACAACCGAGCACTTAAGGCTAATTACCTGTTGGACTATACTCTATAAGAATATGCTTGGAAAATGGCCCTTCCCACTGTTCTGTGCTAGCCCAATCATTTGGTGTACACAGAGAATTGTGGGATGGACTAGGGGGTGCAGGGAGACTAGCCAGACTCACTTCTGGGCGGGAGAGGTCACAGAGATCCTACCCATCCATTCCCTTCACTTCTATGGCTAAAGACCAAGAATAAAGACCAAGGACTTTTGCTTATCCTAACTCCAGCTGATTCTAAGGTATCCAAGTGCTAACATGGTCATCACAGGAGTCAGCAACCATAGCAGTAATGTGAATCAGAATTTCACTGAATCTCTCTCATTTCTAATATCTAATCCTGCCTGCAGAGGAATAACCAAGGCAGGAATTCTGCTTCTCTGAGTCAAAAGAGCTTTCCAGTTGGATTATAGGAGAGGAGTCCAGCAGCAGTATATTTTAGCACACATCCAAACCTAGGTCAAGAAATTGCAGAGCTCATACCTGAGTGGTGGGAGGGTGAGGGGGAAGAGAAGGGGCAGAGTAGCAATTACACTGTGTCCTGAATCAGACCACTTTAAAAACAATGAGAATTTTTAAATCCCCTGCCTATCACTGGAATCTTAGAATAATATAATATTCAATGCCTCCAAGAAAGCAGCAATAGGACCAACCTAGGCCTTCCCACCAGAAGTGTAACAGAAACCAGCCCTAAAATCAAGTACAAAAGTCAGGAAGTAGATTGTAAGAATGGACAAAAAAAAATGGATAAATAAAAAGGAATCCCGCATAATGAGCTCTTATGATGGGCAGGGATATTCAACAAACAAATGCAGAATCTACAAGCAAAGCCTCAAAGAAAAAAGTTTGAGCACCATTACAGCCAGAATTCTTGAGGGGAGAAAATGTAAGGTATAACCAAAATAATTGATCTCAAATAAAATTGAGAAGAAAAAATTTAAAGAATTTTAATTCTACCTACCACAAAAAATATATATTTCAAGAAATCTCAAAACTACTAGATCGTTTAGAACCAAAGAGTAAAATAAAAATAGGAAGAACTCACTGGTCAACTTATGAAAAAAATCCTAAGTTAAAATGCTCAGTCACATCATTGCCAAACTCCAGAATTTCTAAGTCAAATTAAATAAAATTTTCAAATAGTCAGAAAGAATTCAAGAACCAATGAGCCATAGTTAGAATCACAAACATTTTAAAAGCTACCACTGTAAAATAGTAGAGAGTTTGAAATATGAAATTCCAGTAGGCAAAAAGTATGGCCAAGAATAACTTAGCCAGAAAAAAAGTGAATATAATGTAAGATGGAGAAAAGTGGATCCTCAATGAAATAGGAATAATGAACTCGATTTCTGAAAAAAATAAGAACTACATTAAAATTTTTGAAGTTCAAACAACATGGATTAAAAGAAACATAATTATGTGAATAAATAATAACTAATAAAACTGCCTACATTCAAGTAGGGGAGATAATTCCTTTGATCCTGTCATCATCAGGCTTCATAAAGAAGATCTAGGAGTGGTTCAGTTGTGTCTTGATGATTTTAGGAAAAGAATGGAAAGAGAGGGAATGAAGAAAGTAGTTGTGGAGGAGGAGAGGGAAAGAGGGGTTGGGGAAATTATTTCATGTAATCAGGGTGCAAAAATAGACATCTATACAAACTGACACTTGAACCTTATTCTCATCTGAATTGGTCAAAAGAAGGAAGAATACACACATACACACACGTACATACACATACACACATTGTTGGGCACAAGAATACATTTCACTCAAAAGGAAAATAGAAGAGAAAAGGGAAAAGGAGGGCATATTAAGAGAAGGATTACTCTGAGTAGATGCTCCTAAATTGAGAAATGGATAAAAAGTTATGGTACATAAGTGTGATGAAACAGTGTTGTGCTGAATTTTTCTTATACATGTAATAACAAACCTGGATTCCAAAAGACTAATAATGAAACATGCTACTCATTTTTAGATAGTTAAAAGAATCAGAATGCAGAATGAAAAAAAAAAAAAACAATTATGACATGGCCAATGCAGAAATGTACTTTAACCATATATCTTTGTAATGGGCTTTATTTTTCTTATGCTCTCAATTATGGGGAAAGGTAGGAGAAGTGAGGAGGTAAAAGGATGAGAAAGCAGACTTTGATGTTTAAAACAAATATTTTAAAAAGAGAGAAGGGGCAGGAATAAGTTATAATTTCTTGATCAGAGAAATTACTATATTGTGAAGACATCACAGAAAACATTCCTCCCTGCTAAAAAAGAACTGATGAAATGATGTGCAAGTAAGAGAGGGATAATGATTTAGGATTAGAAATGAAATCTACTTGATTTTTTTTCTTTTGTAGTTGTATCTAATTTAATAATGAGATGTGATTTTTCAACTTAATTTTCCAATGAGGACCTGATAAGCACAACTTTCTGAACTTTCCCCAACCATTTTGGGTTTTTAGATTGTAAGCAGTATATATTCTGAAGTTGCACTAAACAAAACTGGAATTGTGAAGCAGCTAGGCTTCTCTAAACAGATGCAAAGCTTCACTATTATTACACATTCAAACAGCATCCCCAAATGGGCATGAATATGCAAATGAGCCTGCTGTCATGTCAGAAAGCTTCATTACAATTATATGAATTTGAACTTAAAACTACCCAGAGAGCTTTTCTGTAAGTCTGTTTCCATCCCCTTCCAGAGATTCCAGAGCTAAAGACTGCACTGAGGCTGCTGAGACTCCACACTACTTAGACCTTGCACTGGAAGTCTTCACACTGGGTCTTTCTCTATTTCCTACAGGCTGGGATTAAGTTCTTATTTCTTTTATATCCATTTAGTTTTGCTTTGCCAACACATTCTATTGTATGGGCTTTTGCATGGTGTGCAATTCCTTGTAGTTCTAAATCTTCTCTCCTCCCATGCTAACAAACAGAAAATTTGAAATTTGTTCATTAGAGCACTAGGCATGGAGTCAGGAAGACCTTAATTCGTATCTGTTAACAGAATACTCACTGAGAAATCATGGAGAAAGCACTTAATAATCTCTGTTAGCTTCAGTTGTCTCACCTTTAAGCTGAGGATAATAACAGCACCTACTCAGAGTTATAAGGATCAAATGAAATAATTGATAAAAGGGCTTTACAAAGTGTATGTCTCTCATATACATACATGCATACATACATTTGTTTTATGTGTTTTCTATATGCATATGTATTTATATGGAGAGAAAGGGGAGCTATAAATGTTTATTTCCTTCCCTTCTCTTCTCCTTCCTTTCCCCTTTATCCTTCTGGAGAAGTATGGATCTGAAGCAGAATCAAATATTTCCTTAAGTTTAACTATATTTGTGGTTCACTTGGATGATTTTGGCCAAGTATTTATTGTCTTTAATTTCCATTATCTAAATAAAGGGGAGAAAGAGGATGCTTAACAGATAAATGTTGATATTGTGTTTATTATCCAAATTTTTTCTCAGACGAAGTACTATATATAGACACAACCTCCCTCTTGAACTTCTGAAATTGAGTTTTGTTTTGTTTTTAATCCACTCATGACAGTATTTACTCCTTTTGCATTTTGTTTTGCTAAATTCTTTACAATGTCTTTGTTGGAAAAGAGCTTTCACAACCACATTTTGCTTTACCAAGTTTTATACACACACACACACACACACACACACAACACAAATTATATGTATATGTATGCATATATACAACATATATGTAAGTCAATCCATATAGATATGTGATAAATGAAAAGTCCAAGAGACAATTTCTGGGTAATTAATAACCAATTTATTAATTATGGCTAGCAAATAATTAACAGATTGAGGTCAGTGGCTTTCTCTCATAAACCAAATCCACCCCACACTCCTGCCCAGAACATTGAATGCTTTGGAAAAGGGAATGTACCTGAGAGATAAAACAACTCTGACTGGTTAACAAGCAATGAGAGAGTGTACATATTATGGAAGAGGTGGGCCAAAAGTCCTCAGCTTCTCCTACTGAGAATGTGACTGAATCATAAAACTCAGTCACCTTTAGCAATCTGGACAAAAGAATTCTTCTCTACCCATGCTATTCTGTCTGGTTTTTCTCCTTCATAAATTGGAACATCCTAAATTCTAATGGAAAATTCCAAGGACAAGTGCTTATTTCCCAAGAGCAAGATCTTGCCTAAACTGGATTCTTTTTGTATGGTCTTCTAGTTGTGTGGGTTCTGAGGTATGTACTCAGAGGAATTCGGCAATCTCCTCTATCATCTATGTTCTTGAGGGACTGACTGAATAATCTACAAGGGATTATTTTCTGAATGAAGAATAGAAAGAGAAAACCTAAATCTTAATTTAATAATTGGTTATTAACATGAGAAAAATAATTTCTCAAAGATATGTTTCTTAATATATGTGTGTGTATATATAGATATATAAAAGACATTCTAATTACATTTGTATATATGTCAAATATATGAATGTGTATGTTTAGTTATTTCTGTAGTTTCTAAGACTTGCTAATCATTGACAAAGATACTAGACTGATTTGCCATTTCTTTTTCTATCTCATTTTACATAGGAAGCTGAGGCATACAGTGGTAAGAGTGTATCACACATCTAGTAAGTATCTGAGTCCATAACCTGCCACTTTGTCCATTGTGCTACCAAATCACTACACACATATGCAAGCATACAAAATACATGTGTATACATGCATATACATATATACTCACACACATATATGCATATATAATGTTTGCATATATAAACGAAACCACATGATTGTGTATATGTATATATTATTATATTTGCATACTGTATACATATACATATATATCATACATGTCATAAATGCCAAATATAAGGACATTTTTATCAAATAGATATTCATGTATATATATATTCACATACATGTATATACAAATAATAAACATAATGAAAATATTTCTTAAACTTGTCTCTAACATCTAGTATGTTATCTGATCTTTGCCTACAAATTTCATAAGCATTTTATCTATGCCTTTATCCAAATTAATTTTTTTAATTGCTAAATAGCTCCTAACTAAGCACAGATTCTTGAGGCAAAATTTCCTTCCAAGTTAGCTACACTATTCTTTGGGTTCAGTTATCCAATCACTTCCAAACCCATCACATTGTATTATCCCTTAGCCTAAATTTCTCCACATACATGTATATATACAGTTGCAGTAAATGGAGTTTTGTCAAATGTTTTACAAAAATTCAAAGAAATTGTGGATTGAGACTGTGATTTCACTGGTATCCTGAATCTCTTGGTAATGGAAACTTCCTCTACTAACTAGGGACACGCCCTTCCCTCCAACTTACATCATCAAGCATAACCTGGAGCACTGAAAAGCTAATAATGACTTTCCTCTGTATTACAGAGCCATATTTGTCAAGAGGTGGGACTTGATTTCACATTATTTCTAATTTTAAAGTCAGCTTTCTCTGAATTTTGACATGCTACGTCTGTTAGGTTTTTACTAAGTGCTAATGTGCTATCACCAGATTGCTTATTAGGGGTACGTAACAATAAGCCTGATGCTACTACTTCTCCTGGTTGATAAATCACACATTGTCTATCTGTGTTAGTGACTGGAATATTAGCTACACGTTCTCCAGTTTCCCACATCAGTGTATGGATGGACACTGTTTTGTAGGCATTCTCAGAAGGTGAAATGGCCAAACCTCCTGTGCCTGGAGGCTGAACAGGAACAGATTTCACTTCTCTAGGGAATATCTCAGTAGTCTCTACTGCACACAACTCTATTTTTCCTAATTTCAATCCCTTTCTTCCATCTGATTGCCTTTTGGCTGACTGATCGTGTCTTAAAATTCTCTGGATGTAACCTCGGCTGCCATCATGCCCCACTTGGGGGGCTGAAGCTGGGCTCCATAAAGGGTACAACCTTTTTTCAAATCTTTAATTTTATTCATATCTAAAGGTGCATATCTTCTCCTTTTTTGACCTACAGAGTCAATCTCTTCAATCACAGGATATGCATTTATAAAATCACTTATATCCTGTCCTTCTCTCTTAGCCTTAATCAATGCTTTTTCTAATCTTGTCATAGGCTGCTTCACAGGCAATTCTGTTTGTGTCACTGCCTCTTCCCCTCCTCCTTCTTGCTCCACCCCTGAAGGGTTAATTGAGGGAGGAATGGGAAATGCTCCTGTTGCTCAGAATTGTACTTAACTCCATTGTTATCTGATTCATCCTTTTCACCTAGTTTAGTTGACGCTTCCCCATTTTGCTCCTTCTTCTTTTCCTTTGGAATAACAATTTTTAAAGCCATTTGGATTAAATTGTAGGTATGAAGTGTATCTTTGGAAATTGAGTTTGGTTTGGAATTGTAGTGTTCACTTAGTTGCTCTCCTACTAATTCCCATTCATCTGGATCCAATTCTTTTTCCAGAGAAAAACAAGAACATATGACCTGCACGGTTTTTAAAAGTTCAGTAATCTTCTCCAAAATTATAATCAATCCTTGGCTTTTCATAACCTTGATAATGCTCTCCAAACATTTTCCTTGAACAGAAGGCATTTGCCTCATTTCACTGAAATTCTACTTTAGCTCTTTAACAAGGTTTCCTTGTTACTCACGCTTCTGGGTCAGAGAGACTTTTCCACTGAGATCTGCATCAGAGGCTTTTCCACTGGAATCAGGATCTTGTCTGCCCCTGTTCAGGCGCCAAAATGTCATTCGGTAGAGCATGAGACTCTTAATCTAAGGTTCATGGGTTCGAGCACCACGTTGTGGGTGCCAAATTGTAAAGTTCTGTCGCCTCTCAATTGTAATCCTTCTCTGGGAGGAGATCTCTTTTCTCTATTATCTTTTCCTCTGTGAGCAGGTTTCTTGGGAGGCTTCTGGAGCCTCCAGCCAGAGAGAAGGTAGAATCTCGATTTCTCTTCTTCCTGAATCCTAGCTCTGAATCTCCTCAAGCTTCCCTGAAGTTCTCTCAGGAAGTCTTGTCCTTCCCCAATCCAGACTCCTCCTCCAGGCCGCAGTCCCACTCTGGCCCAGACTTGACTGACTCCAGGCTCAACGTTGTCTTCTTTTATCCTCCCAGAGAATGGGTGTGTGAGAACTCACGGGCTTGTGGGAAAATTACTTTAACCAATGAACTTGTTCCTTTTAAAGGTTGTGTAAACTCTTTTTCATATGTAAACTCCTCCTCAGAAGTTCAAAGGGGCAAACTTCCCTTAAAGGCCGAAACCTAAGGTGTGAACTAGAGAATTGTTAAGTATAGATTTAGCACTTAGTAAGAACCTAACATCTATCTATTGCTAAAAAAATATAGGAAACTATATAAATAACATTCCCTTGAAGGTTGGTAAAGCATTAGAACATAGCAACTCAAATTTAAAGATAAAACAGTCTCTAGAAGGCATTGAAGTAGATTGAATATTTATTTATTTAGTTAGTTAGTTAATTTTTATATTTAGTTAGTTAGTTAATTAATTTTTGTTGAGGCAATTGGGATGACTTACCCAGGGTCACACAGCTAGGAAGTGTTAAGTGTCTGAGATCAGATTTGACCTCGGGTTCTCCTGACTTCAGGGCTGCTGCTGCTCTATCCACTGTGCCACCGAGCTGCCCCACTAGATTTCAATTTTTACAGAGGAGGAAACTGAGGCACAAATTGGTTGAGCAATTTGCTCAGCACTACTATGTGTTCTTATGTGTCAGAGAAAGGATTGGAATACGTGTTTGACTCCAAGTCAATTCCCTATCCAGTATCACCATGCTTCATTTGTAGCAGTTTAGTACACCTTTAAAAAAGAAAGAAGGGTTAGCCTGGATAACCTGTGATATAATATTCTGATTATATCACAAACATAAAAAATCTACAATCATTCCCCAAATCTCAGAGTTAAAAGAGATGTTAATTATCACCTAGTATAGCCACCTTAATCATTAATGATTACCATCTCTCATACTCTTGCTGAACAGTCAGTTGGGTGATTACAGAAAGCTCCTGATGATGAAGAATTCCAAACTTATGAGGCAGTCCATTCAGTTTTTAGATAGCTATAATTCAAATCACAATTGGTAATATGCTACAGCATATTAATACCCATCATATGTTTCTTCTTTATTATTGTAGGTCACATAAACTTTTTAATACCATCTTTTGTGATCCTGATTCACAGCAATACAACATTTGTTAAATAATATTTGTTATAAAAAGTTCTTTTAATGGAATGTGGAGCACAGAGCTTTTCTTTTTTTTTAATTTTAATTTAATTTTTAAAATATTTTCCCCAGTTAAATTCAAAACAATTTTTTACATTTGTTTTTAAGATTTTTGAGTTCTAATTTCTCTCCCTTATCCCCACCCACAATTAAGAAACCACATTAAAGTTATGCAAAACATTTCCATAAGGTCAAGTTGTAAAAGAAAACAGAGATCTCTTCTCCCTAATGAAAATAAAAACCCTGAAGAAAAATTAAGTTGAAAAAGAGAGAGAAAGATAGAATGCTTCAATTTGTATCAGACACAATTATATCACTCACAATTTATATCAGTTCTTGTATGAATAAGCCTTACTGAGACAATGAAATCCAATAACAGGACAACAGTCAAGACTGGCAATGGCCCAGAATGACCTAGATGTCTTGAAAGCTGACCAAGCTCTAAGTGCTGACATCCAACTGCTTTTCATAGTCTGGACAAAAGGCATTCTTTGTGATAATAATTCACATTTATGAAGTGCTTTTGGGTATCCACGTGTAGAAAATGAGGTTAACTTGCTTGTGGTTATATAGCTAGCCTGTGTCTGCGATGAGATTTAAACACAAATTTCCTGACCCCATATTTAGCAAGCTCACTTTCTATCATATTCTATCATATTCATTTATTTATTGTTATACAGATTATTAATATCCCTTTCCTTGGGATGCTGGACTTTGATAAGTGATTTTTCACATTATTTTGCCCCAAATCAGATTGCCATACCAAATGCCAGCAAGCTCCCCAACATACAATTGATGCAATGTATATTTGAACATTAACTTCCAATTCTATTTTCAGCTCTTTTCCATTCCCAGCTACCCAGGATTTAAGTTCTTTGAGAGTAGTGACTGTTTGCTTGCTTGTATTTGTATGCAGAGTTTTAGACTAATATTTAATAAGTTCTTATATGCTTTTTCTTTCATTCTTTCCTTCTCTTGAGTAACTGGGGATCTTGTTAAGGATTTGTAGAAATATCTGCTTTTTTCCCCAATCCTCTCAAATCCTATAAACTGCCCAAAATAAGAATTATGAATAACAGGGAAGATAACTATAGCTAGAGAAATCTAATGATGTAACAATTGGATGAATAAATAGAAATAAAATCATAAAAGCAGAACTTATTAGTCTACATAATTAATATAATTGGCAGAATAGGAAAAGTTGGAACCACACTGGTATTCTTAGTGTTTATTGGAACTAAAAGAGAGAATGGTTGATTGGCAATATAGATACAAATTGAAGAATAAAAGATCAACAGAGAATCTTTGGTCTAGGTTTTCTTTCACAACATGACTATTATAGAAATATTTTGCATGAGTACACAAGCTAACCCATATCAAATTGCTTGCCTTTTCAGTGAAGGGGATGTAAAGGAAGGAAGGGAGAGAATTTGGAACTCAAAATTTTAAAAGTAAATATTAAAAATTGTTTTACATATATTGATAAAATACAATACTAAATGAATTATGGTTAAAAAGAGAAGCAGAAAGCATTGATATAAAAATAATGATCTCCATACAAAGCATATTGATCTTGAGGCCACAATGTATAGAAACAATTTATGAATTATATGTTTCTCAGAAAATCATGAAAAGTTGAAAAATGTGAACTATGAAATAAATTACTTATGCAATATATTTTATAAGAAAACTGACCAGTTTTCCTGAACACAAAAAAAAGTGCCAATAAAAAGAGAAGCAACAGGTCATCTCCAAAAAGGACCTAAAAACAAACAAACAAAAAATATAGAACAAACTTCAACACTGTGTGCTTAACAAATCACTTGGTACATAGTAAGTAGGCAATTAATAAATTTTAGCTGACTAACTGAAATGCTATGGTTAAATTTAACATTTCCAAAGACAAAAAATAAACTAAGCAAATGGTCGGGGAAAGACCTTCAAATATAAAGGAAAGGAATTTCTTTGTTTTAGTTTGGTTTTTTGTTTAAATCTAGAAATTAAATATCTATTATTACATGATCTGCCATTGGCATTTTTATTAAAGATTTTTATTTTCAAAACATGTTCATAGATAATTTTCAACCTTCACCTTTGCAAAACCTTGTATTCCAAAATTTTTCCCTCCTTTCACCTAACCCCCTCTCCTATACAGCAAGTAATATGTTAAACATGTGCAATTCTATACCTATTTCCACAATTATCATGCTGCACAAGAAAAATCAGATGAAAAAAAGGGAAAAACAAGAAAAAAAAATAAGAAATGAGAAATACAAGCAAACACAACCAAAAAGTGAAAATACTATGTTGTGATCCATACTCAGTCCCCATAGTCCTCTCTTTGGGTGCAGATAGCTTTCTTAAGCACAAAGCCATTGGAACTGGCCTGAATCACCTCACTGTTGAAAAGAGCAGTGTCCATCAGAATCAATCTTCATATAATCTTCTTGTTGTATACAATGTTTTCTTGATTCTACTCACCTCACTTAGCATTAGTTCATGTAAGTCTTTCCAAGCCTTTCTGAACTCATCCTGCTGATCAATTCTTATAGAACAATAATATTCCATAACATGCATATACAATATCTTATTCAGTCACTCTCCAAATGATGGACATCCACTCAGTTTCCAGTTCCAGTTTCTGACCACTACAAATACTTCTTGCTCCTGCAAACATTTTTGCACATGTAGATCCCTTTCCCCCTTTTATGATCTCTTTGGATATAGACTGAGTAGATACACTGCTGGATCAAAGGGTATGCACAATTTTTTAGCCCTTTGGGCATAGTAAGGAAATGAAATTCAATAATGCAACTGTGAAAGACAGTGAAATAATACGCTCCAAAGATCAACCCAAGGTAACAGATTTTATAAATCCAAGCCTACTCATCAATGTGAACAGCTAGGTGATGCAGTGGAGAGATCATCAGGACTTCAGTCAGTAACACTCATTTTCTGAGTTCAAATATGGCCTGAGACATTCACTATTTGTGTGACCCTAGGCAAATTACTTATCCTTTTCCCTCACTTCATTTATAAAATGAGCTAGAGAAAGAAATGGCAAACCCTTCTAGTATCTTTGCCAAGAAAATCCCAAATAGGATTAAAAAGTGTTAGATAACAACAAAACAACTAAACAACAAACTCATCAATGAAAAAATAACGGATACTCTATAAAATAGAGGTATTTGAAATGTTCTAATAGCAACTAAAAAACTCATTGGTATGTAGTTTGCTTTGCAAATATCACAGATGATAGAAACACGAGACAGTATAATGGATAAAACATTGGGCCAGGAGTCAGGGATTCCTGAATTTAAAACCAGTGTATGATTCTAGGCAAGTCACTTGATATCTGTCTGCCTCAGTTTTCTCATCTATAAAAATAGGAGTAATATTGAACCTACAAAACAGGGTAGTTATGAGGAGGATTAATTAAGATAATATTTGTAAAGCACATACAAGATGGAAGAACATGAAGGAGAATGTTTGATGTATCCTAATCAAGTCAATGGTTAACGATGAAGAGAAAAATACAGATAATCTCTCAGAAAGAAGAAAGCTACCAGACTGAGTGAGGAGGCAAAGGGAGGAATGTGCCAAAGCAAATGAAAGGGGTGAATCTCAATTCAGGGATGGACGAGGATCGAACTGAAGAACATTTCCATGGTGGAGCAGGGGGGAAGGGAAGGAAGAAATGGAAGATGGGGTTAGACAATGGGCATAGTCAGCAAGGATTTGGTGCTTACAGAGACTTCTACCTCTTAGACAACATTGTACATCTATGGATAGCTTCATACTTCAACAGAAGAGGAATCAGAACTCCTATGGACTACTGATATCTAGAAGCATAGTAGAATCTAGAGAGGATATTTCATGGTAAATGGAAAAGAAAAGGATCATGGAGTAAAAGAAAGGATAAAAATGGAAAATACATCAGTAATATAAGAAAAAAAAAATTTCTACATTGACGTATTTGAATTGGTTTATTTTCCTTATTTCCTGCAAAATTTTCTCTTTGATCTGGGGGTTTCAATACTTGGCAATAATGTTCCTATATGTTTTCCACAAGGGATCTTGTTGAGGTGGTGATTGGTGAGTATTTTCTATTTCCACTTTCTTTTCAGGATTAAAGTATCTCCAATTAGGATAAATGCTCCAACACCCTACACCCAACTCACTAAAAGATGGGTGGGATAGGACCTGACCCACTATTCTCTGCTAAGTACCTCGTTAACCTGAGGTAAATGCTAGCTGCTTTCCCCTGCCTCTTAGAAACAGAGTAGGGAGGAGCCACATGGTATTTCTCCACATCTACCTTCTGCAGAGAGGTTTGGCTTTGTAAAATTTAAATTAATTGATCTATTTTTTAAAGAGACTCATTAAAACTGGGGGACTTGCTAAAACTGTTTGACTATTGCTCTGTATGAAAGAAACTGTTTAACTATTCCTCTGTATAAAACTGTTTGACTATTGCTGTTTCAGGAAATTTACTAGTCAGTTATGTATGATCTGATAATTTCTGTAAACAGGGGATGAAGGGAACTGATTTCAGCTGGTCAGGAAATTGGGAAAAACTGATGTATTATTTCATTAAGTTCAGGCTGAATTGGAAACTATTTTACTCTTTGCTTAAAATTTACTAGACTATGATATGCTGGGTTATGTTTTAACTTTGAAATCCCTTATTCAGTCTTTGGGATTATTCTTTAGAAACAACCAAAAATCAGACACCTGTCCTGGGACTGGCAGCCTCTCTGATCTGTTTCTCCCCTCCTGTTACCCCAGTTCCTTTATTATTGCAGCATTTCGACATCAGGACTCTAATGGTTAAGGTGGCCTGTCTTGATCTAATTGCATAATTTACTCAGAAATCTGTCTCTCAGCAGCTCCTGTTCAAGAGAGAGGGGATAATTAGAGTCCTCAAAAACCCATTTTCCCCTTCTTTTGGAGCCCTTGACAGACTTGGGGTGCCCTCTCAGGGCAGCAGGACAGCCTTGAGCACTGTGACTCAACAGAGGCTGAGTTAAATGCACAAATGACCACAGACCTAAAGACTGTCCATCTCTGGCTGAGATGCCCCCCAACTGCAGAGATTCAAACAGGGAGGCATGTGTCTCTCTGAATAAGGAGTGCTGTTCTATGCTAATAATTCTGGGGTTATTGGGGAGAAACTGGTCCTTGCTACAAGTCCTTGCATTTTCTAGTTTTAGTGTAATTTGTTTACTATTGTCCTGACTCAGTTTCCCTAATTATCCTGACTCAGTCCTGCCTCAGCTTTCCTGCTTCTTAGTTCTGCAAAACCTCCCCCTGCCTCTTTATCAGAATACTTGATAAGGGTAAAAGATCTTATGTTTCAGAATAGCAGAATGTCTCTCCCATCCCAAACTATTGGAATCTCTTATCAAGATGCTGTCTCCACTGATTATGTCATCTCTCTAGAAACCTACTCCAATAGTTTGATTGTTTTTCCTCTATTTCACTCTTCCTGATTTACTGTTCATGAGGTAACAAACACCCACCCTCTATCATCGAGGTAGACAGCTCAATTTCCCGGGACTTGATTGACGCTGTCTTGGAGCTCAAAACGCTCAAGCTGGATATATTTACAATATCTCTGTGGAATAGAGACAAAAATTAAAAGTTTTTGTCATCTCTCTCTCTCTCTCTCTCTCTCTCTCTCTCTTAGGGATGCCTAAAGAGAATGAAAGCTATAGAGTTGGGGTCTGGTTACTGCCTCTCAATAAACTCCACTGAACAGATTAACTAATCTATCTCCATCCACCTTGACAGGGCTTCCCTGCTGCTAGGAAACACAATCACCAAAACTAGCCCCTTTGAAGCAAACAAAGTTGGGAAAGAGCAATAAAAATTCAAACTTAGCTTGGGTTTTCTGGGAATTTAAATGTCATCAATACTTTGGTAGGATTTATTTCTAAAAGTTTAACTGCTTAACTTCTTGAATTCTCTTTATGTGGAATTGGACATTCTGATTGTATGATTGTATTGCATTGGGTCAGGGCCTCTAAAATAATGTGTTTTTTTTTTTTTTTCTTGTCCTTTTGAAAATGTTTCTGTTAAGGACAATATGCAATTTGGGATATTTTTCTATGTATTGGGTATTTTAAAAGCAAACTGATTTGTATGAATAATGTTCACTAATGAAACATCTACTTGGATATGATAATTGTTTAAGTTATGAACTTATTGGGACAAATTCCTTACTGCTATCAATATAAGGTTATGATAAATATTTGTTTAGAATTTTATGTTCTTGCATTTTTTCCTCATGTAACTGATTTTAAGATCAGAGCAATAGTCAATAAAAAATTGTTAATGCAATTCAATTATGTCATACCTTGCTGTTTCTAGCCTGATTATATGTAATCATTGTATTCTAAATGCTTGGGCAAATAAGTATTTAGCCTGGTCATCTGTCTGTTACTGGACAACTAATAGAGATCTGTAAGACCAAAACTAATTTCTAACACCTGTTGGTTTCCCTTTATCTCGCTAACCTGAGACTCTCAGTTCTTCTTTTCTAAGGGCAACTTCTGCCTCCTGAAAGAAACACTCGGAGCAGATGTGCTTTTTTTTAAATTTTATTTTTTAAAAATCTCTCCCAGACTTAGACTCCTGAAGGAAACTGTCTGAGGAGACCCCAGTCTCTGTCCTGAGTTCAAGCAGGAGGGAAAATGGAAAAAATACACTACAGGGGCTGAACTGGCCCGCAGCATCCTGCTCCCTGATAGGAATTTGAGGTCTGGCCCTGTTTCCCTTTATCTCAGGACAGCCTGAACACCTCAGGGGCCCGTAAGCTGGGTAGACTACTGATACTGTGAACCCCCTCTGACTCCTCTCATCCCTCCCCCATAAAGAGTGGGGAAACTAGGAAAGAAAAGATTCAGGATCTTTGCTTATTGAGGAACCAACTCTCTTCTTTTCAAGAAAAACAGCACAGTTTTTCCAACATTTCCAAGCCCTTAAACCACATTCTTATCTTGATCTGCAGCACTGACAATTGGGGATATACCCATCCTTAGACCTTGCCTTACAGAAGAGCAGTGGTTCATTAAATCTACTAGATTTCAAGGCCTCTTGCCTCCCCTGACTTCTGAGTCCACACCCTTTAATCCTAATCCCAGGGGAATTAAGGGTGAAAGAGCTAGGCTACAAATAATCTTTTCTCTCAGCATTTTCTCCTATTTCTCTTTGATAATTAGATGGGCCATCAGGCAAGCGGCCCACAGAAGGGACCTGATGCATTTCTTGCTAAAGGCCCCATTCTCCTGAATATCACCATCTCCACCCGGAATGACGCCCCACTTTTAATCTGTTCCTGAGATCTGTTTTCTCTAGACTTGATTCTCAGCTGGCCTTCAGCCTGGAGAACATTGACTGGGAACAAGTAACTGGGATACCCCCTTGATGCCCTGCTGCCACCCCCCACACCTCACGCCTCACCTACTGGCATGAAACCCCAAATCTCTACAACCCTTGTCAGCTCGAAGCAGTTAAGAGGAGATCAATGCCCCTTTTCCCACATGCATCTGAAGGTGATGGTTTAAGGGGGGGACAAGAAAAGGGGACCCCGCTACTCTGAAGATCTTTGGAGAAAATCTTCAACTTTGCCTTAAATGAAGGACACTGTCCCAATTTTTTTAAAAATGAATTTAAGCACTAACTTTGAGGGGGGAAATGATAGGGGTTGAGGTCTCTTTAAGAACCCCGCCCCCCATGGCTGACCTTTGGTTTACTTCCTGATCACCTCAGCCCCCACTGGATCCGAGCTAACTAAAAGCCCGCCAGGAGCTTGGGACTCCACCTACCTCCAAGAGTCTCCATTATAAAAGGGCAACACTCGACGGCCATGCTTTTGCAGAAGTCCTAAGTAGCATCCTTATGCCAAGCGTTTCTGCCCACCAGACCTATTCCGGTGCTTTTCTATCTCTATTCTCAACTTTACTAACTAAACTTTACTTCTAAATCCCTACAATAAACCTTTTTATCAATCTAGGTTTTCAGGCCTGTAAATTCATTTACAGGGGACACTGAGCCTCATGGGACTATCTTTGTGCCAACCAAAAGGGGTTCCTCTTTCCCTAACTCATCACTTTGGCTATATCCCACACATTTTGGTATATTGTCTCATTATTGTCATTATCTTTTTGTATTTGTCTGTGTAAAATACCTTTATATATTCTTGCCATCTTTGCTTAACCTCTTCTACTTCTGTTAAGTTTCTAGCATTTTTGTCATTTATTATGTCCATTTTTGCATGAAATGTTCCCTTGATATCTAATTTCTTGATTCTCAATTTCTTGTCTTGCTCATTCTATTGTTGTCCTCTATTTCTCTACATATTTCATTTCAGAAATCATTGCTATTTTTTTCTTTTATTCTCTGAAATTCTGCATTCAACTGTGTATATATTTCCTTGTTTCCTTTACATTTTGCTTTCCTTCTTTTTTTCAGATTTTTAAAAGCCTTATCCTACAATTATTTTGATTTCTCTCTTTTTGGGGGCATTTTTTAGTTGCTGCTTCCTAAACAATATTGTGAATCTCTATTCTTCTGAACCATCATTCTTCAGGCATCCCATTTAACGGATCTAATCTCTTAACCCTATTCATTACTTTTACTTTATATTCATACAGAACATTATTTAGATCATATCTGTAGAGGGTCACAGACAGTGGGGAAACCCTGGGTGAGGTATAATACCCTTCAGCCCACAGAGAACCTGCTGACAATGTCTGGTTCAGCTTCCCATCTCCCCTAAGGGCTTTCAGCTCTCTTGAGAAGTCAGGGGGACAATGACAAGCTGTGTTATAATTGAAGCAGAGTGATGGTAAACTACGTACAACAGCAAGTTGTTTATGTGGTCCCCCATACACAGCATAAACTGGATGGATGCCCAGTGTTGTTTTGATTACATAAGGTTATGAGGGTACAAAAAGGGGAAAGTCCTTGAAATAAACAGACTCTATTTTTCCACCATCCTTGGTAATCTCACCTCATCACTTCTTCACTAGGAGGATATATTTTAATCACCCTGGCATAGGGGCTCTAAAAAGCACAGTATGTTTTTTATGAGAGTTAGGTAAGGGATACCTAGTTGAAATTAGGGTTTAATTGAGGTCTAGTGGCAGGTTCAGGGTACAGGGAGTCAAACAGAGCTCTCCTGCAATCCCTTTGGATTCGGCGCAAGGATACGAGTTAAATGAGGTCTAGTAGTGGCACGGAAGTTCTCTGTAAAAGAATTTACAGACCCCAAAACCTAGATTAATAAAAGAGGTTTATTTGGGGTTTGGAAGTAAGGGTAAAGGTAGAAAGACACCAGGGCCAGGCTGGTGCCGGGTGGACAGGAACCCTGACATGACTGGTGTAAGGATGCCATGTTTGGGGCTCCGCAAAGAGTGGGCTCCAGTTTCTTTCTTTTATAATGGGGGCTTTTGGTGAAGGGCCCTGTGGGTGGAGTCCCATCTTGGTTCCTGGTGGGTTTCAGCCAGGGTTAGAATGGAATAGAATTCAATGAGTTTTTAGATAAGGAGGAAGCTGTTTGTGGGGGTTGGGGAAACTTGAGCAGATCATTAGAGTGGGAGCTGGGACAGCCCAAGTTAGCTCAGATCCGGTGGGGGCTGGGAAAGCCCGGATATCTCCCATTGGGATTCATGGGGGCTGGGAATTAGAAAGGAATCTTAACCCACAACATTTTGTCACCCCAACTTGGGGACTCTAGAAAGCAGGAGATTTTAATCACCCCGGTGTGGGAGCTTTAGAAAATAATGGTAAAGTTTTGTCATCCCAACTTGGGGGGCTCTAAAAAGAAGGCTACAACACCTATCCATTGTTGATATTTACAATATCAGACTTTCCTTTCATCACCAGACACCTTGTAGATAAGCTTCAATTCAGCTTTGGCCCAGCTTCATTAATACAATTCATTAATTGAAGATCTTTGTCCTCTGTTCTTCTCCATCTTTGTTATATGAATAGTAGCTATTGTAGTTATTATTTATTTACATTAACATTAGCATTTACAAAGTCCTCTATTGTTTATAAAATATTTTATATGTTTTCTCATTTGATCTTTATTACAATCCTATGAGATGGGTATTATTATTCCCATTTTACAGATGAGAAAAGTAAGACTATGAGAGACTAAGTGACATTTTTTAGTATCACACAGATACTATCTGATGATGAATGTGCCCAATGAGGTAGTGGAGTATTTGCAGAGGAAAAAACGCTACATTTGGAAAATTCTTTAAGCTCTTTAGAAGCCAGTACAATGTCAGCAAAATCTATATTGTCCTGAGGCTACCACCATTGCCCTTTCTCTTTTCCCTGAGAACTTCAATAAAAACAACACAAAGATTTTTGGAAGGAATGTGTTAATAAATTGCCATATTGGTGACAGCAGAACACAGCATCTTTCCCTGGCCAACATAGCCCCATGAGTTTTATCTCCCCTTTTTAGAATATAAGATCCTCAAGGAAAGTACAAAGGATGTGCTGGTACTGATGAGGTTTAGAATTGGGGTATCTAATGAAATTAGGTTTAATTGAGGTCTAGTGGCAGGTTCAGGGTACAGGGAGTCAAAAAGAACTCCCCTGCAACCCCTTTGTATTTGGTGCAAGGATACAGAGTTAAATGAGGTCTAGTAGCAGTGCAAAAGTCCTCTGTAAAGGAATTTACAGACCCGAAAACCTAGATTGATAAAAGAGGTTTAATATGGGGTTTGGAAGTAGAGTTTAGTCAGTAAAGTTGAAGGTAGAGATAAAAGGCACCAGAACCAGAGTTCCAGTGGGCAGAGATCCTTTGACACATACCAGGCATAAGGCTGCCATGTTTCGACCCTCTGCAAAGACAGGACTCCAGCTTGGCTCTCTTATACCTAAAGAAGCCTATGAATGGAGTCCCAGGTTGGCTCTGGCTGGGTTTCAGTGAGGGCTAGAATTTTCTAGGTGGGGGTTGGAAAACCTGAGCACATCATTAGAATGGGGACTGGGACAGCCCAAGTTGGCTCAGATCCAATGGGGGCTGAGAGAGCCTGGATAACTCCTATTGAAATTCAAAAGCGTGCTTTTGACCAGGATTTGTGAATCAAAATCCTAGCTTCTTCAGCTAGGAGGCATTGGGAATCAGAAAGGAATAAATCAATCTGAAAGGACTAGTCTTAAAGGGACCACAACCCACATCAGTACCAATTGAAATAGGCTTACAAGAGTGGTTATTCAACTTTCTGGGAAAGCATTTACACCTCAGAAATCAAATGTTACAAATTAGGTCTTGATTTGTTATTCTGTTGCTTATCTAGACTTAAGAAATGGATGGAGAAAATGTTAAGAATGTAGATTGAACTTAAAGTATATCATGGATACATTCTACTTTTGCCAGCAGACTCTTAGTAGCACTCTTCAGAACTAGAGACATTGGTAGTAATTTCACTAAATTAGTACTTGATAGGTGCTTATTCATCATCCAACTCCTTCATTTTCTAGGTGAATAAACTGAGAAAGAAGTGACTTTTCCAAGATCATAAAGGTAGCAAACAGAAAAGTTAGAGTTAAAACCCAGATCCTTTGCTTCCAAATATAGCTTGCTTGTAAATGAAGAAAAATATTTTCTTTCATTAAAACGTGAGGATAACTTCCTCCTTTGTTCCAATAAAAAAAGGTTTCATAAGAATGCTTTTGCAAAAGAAAGATTTAGTGAAGGCAAGTGTGTTTAAAATTCCTTTAAGTAACATTATAAGACTAAATTAAACTGGGAGATTTTTAAAATTATGTCATTTGTTTTTAACACTACAATAATTTCTCAATATGCCCTCTCAGTTCCATGGAATGCACTCTTTTGACAAAGAAAAAGAGTTCAACAAAACCAACAAACACAGTAATCAATGCATGTTACATCTAGAATCTACAATGCTGCCCCTGGAGAAGATGAAAATGTTTTATTATTTGTCTTCTGGAATCAATATCAGTTATTACAATTAATATGAGTTTAGTGCCTTTCAGGATCTTCAGTGTTTTTGGTTTTGTTTGGTTGGTTTTTGGGATTTTTTTTTTGTAACAGTGATTGAATTAGAATATGAACCTATAGGGGTTCTCTCTAGGAGTATATTCAGAGCTACCCTTACAAAGATGAGTTTTCTAGACTCCCAAGAATGGCACTCTCTCTCAGGACTTTTTTTAAAAAAAATTTTCTTGTTATATTAAGCACATACCCAAATTTTTGTTATGAATATATGTGAGACTTTTCTTTCTGTATCACTGTGACAAAGGGAATGGATAATTTAGTATTTTTCTCATGTAGTTCTAAATTGTATTCTAGATTTGTCTAATTTCAAATGAATCATGCCATATTTTACCTCATACATTTTTTCTTTAATAAATACAATAAATAAAACAATATTTATAAAATTAATCATAATCCTAATGTGAGGAACTGAGCATTTCATCAAACAACCTTGTCAAATGCCCTTCAGAGAAAATCATTCTTCATTTCTTAAATTCCTTTTCCATCTTATATCCTGTTACTCTACTCTTCTCAAAAAGAACAGAGGATCATAGAGTTAGAGCTGGAGGTTATTGCTTTCAACCCTTTCATTTTACAGATGAGGAAGTTGAGACACAGAGTGTTTAAAAAACTTGCTAAAAGTCACACCAACTTTAATTTTTGAGATGAGATTTGAACATAGATCATCTTGACTCAAAGTCCAGTGAACTATGCACTACTTTGTCTTATCTTTCTATTTTCAAATAAAAATGGTTTTAATTCCAATTGCCTTATGATTAAGAAAGCCATCTGCACTCAGAGAGAGGACTATGGGAACTGAATAAGGACCACAACAGAATATTTTCACTCTTTTTGTTGTTATTTGCATTTGTTTCCTTTCTCATTTTTCTTAATGAGATCTTTTGGATCTGATTTTTCTTGTGCAGCATGATATTTGTGGAAATATGTATAGAGGAATTGCACACGTTTAACATATTAGATCACTTGCCAACTGAGGGAAAGAAAAGGAGGGGGGAAATTAGAACATAGGATTTGGTAGGGGTAAATATAAAAAATTATCCATGTATATATTTTGAAAATAAAAAGTATAATTAAAAATATTTTTTCTCAACTTTCTCCTTAGTGAAAGAGAACTTCCTCATTGATACATTAGTTCCCCATTTTTACTATCCAAGTTATCAGAAGCAAACTAAAAAAAAGTATGCTCTACTAGTTAATGGCAAAAGGAGCTGATTATTCAATGGATAATAATTTTCATCCTTATATAAAAAGAAAAACTCCACCAGAGATAGAATATTTGACATTGAGGAAGAATGTATTCAGGCATTAGATACTTTTTTCATTATGCACTGCATTAAGTGTTTTCCATTTAGAAGACAGATCTAAAACACTAGTCTTATCATTCTTTGGTTTGCAATTTAAGTATAAAATCCTGCCAGTGTTGCAACCATTAAAATAAAACAGTCTTGGAAATTAAGCACTAATTTCCCCCAAAATGGCCATTACTGGTTTTTTCTTCCCTAATTACCATTGTAATGAAGTGGCCAGTATTATGGTAGGAAGTGATTTCAAAGGCAGCTTTTTCTTATTATGAATCATACTTTATTTTTTCCTCCTAATGTGAATCAGGCCTAGTTATAAAAAATCTATGTGCAAACTCCATCCTTCTTGAGACAAAAACAATTTCAGATAAGCAAATCATACTTGTAAGCTTACAAAGAGTGTAGCTTATCAAGCATTTTCACTGTAGGCATATTTCTGATCTCTATTGATCCTTTGTTATCAATGACCCATTATCAGTATCTTGGAAAATACATTCTTAACAATAGTAATTGATACCTTTATTTGGAAGACTTGAATGAGACAGTTCATGTGAAAGCACTTTCAGTAATATAAAGCATGATAAAAAGCTATGGTCATCCAAATGCCTCTTGCCATACTGATGATTATGTCCTTCTTTCATTGTTTCCAATGTGTTCAAACTTTAGGTCAGCAGCTACTTTTACCCTTTACCCTTTTACTCATTCCCCACAATTTTTTTTAATTGTTTGGCTTTTAAAGAGCTTCATGACCTTTAAAATTGCTTTTCTATATTTCTAGCCATATGAAAAGATGGCTCAAGTCATTATTAATCAGATAAATGCAAATTAAGACAACTCTGAGATACCATTACACACTTGTCAGATTGGGTAGAATGACAGGGAAAGATAATGCGCAATGTTGGAGAGGATGTGAGGAAAAAAAGGACACTGATACATTGTTGGTGGAATTGTGAATACATCCAGCCATTCTGGAGAGCAATTTGGTACTATGCTCAAAAAGTTATCAAACTGTGCATATCCTTTGATCTAGCAGTGTTACTACTGGGCTTATATCTCAAAGTGATCTTAAAGAAGGGAAAGAGACCCATATGTGCAAGAATGTTTATGGCTAAAAACTGGAAACTGAGTGGATGCCCATCAATTGGAGATTGGCTGAATAAATTGTGGTATATGTATATTATGGAATATTATTGTTCTGTAAGAAATGACCAATAGGATGGTTTCAGTCAGGCCTGGAGAGACTTACATGAACTGATGCTGAGTGAAATGAGCAGGACCAGGAGATCATTCTATACTTCAAGAACAATACTATATGATGATCAATTCTGAAGTATATACTTCAAACAATACTATGTGATGATCAGGTCTGATGGACGTGGCCTCTCCAACAAGATGAACCAAATCAGTTCAAATAGAGCAGTAATGAACTGAACTAGCTATACTCAGGGAAAGAACTCTGGGAGATGACTATTAACCACTACATAGAATTCCCAATCCCCCTATTTTTGTCTGCCTCCATTTTTTATTTCCTTCACAGGCTTTTTCAAAGTCCGATTCTTTTTGTACAGCAAAATAACTGTTTGAAAAAACAAAACAAAACAAAAATAAAATAACTGTTTGGACATGTATACATATATTGTATTTAATTTATATTTTAACATACTTAACATGTATTGATCAACCTGCCATCTGGGGGAAGGTGTGGGGGAAAGGAGGGGAAAAGTTGGAACAAAAGATTTTGCAATTGTTAATGCTAAAAACTTACCTATGCATGTATCTTGCAAATAAAAAGCTATAATAATAATTTAAAAAGAAAGAGACCAGCTTATGAAGCTCTTTAAAAGTCAAACATAACAGTTTATATTTAATAAAGAAACAATAAGGAGCCACTAGAGTTCACTGACTATGGATGATATTGTCAGTAGAACTTTTTTGTTGTTGTTTTCCAGTCATTTTCTGGTCATGTCTCACTCTTTGTGACCCCATTTGGAGTTTTCTTGGCAAAGAAACTATGCCATTTCGTTTTCCAGATAATGTCACAAATGAGAAAACTGAGAAAAACAGAGTTGAGTAACTTGTTCAAGGTCACAGAGCTATTACATGTCTGATGCCAAATTTGAGTCTTCCTGACTCTGTGCCATCTAGCTTAGTCTTAGGAAGACCATTTTTCTTAATATTTTGTTATTGTTTTCCCTTCATTCTCAAAGTGGACCAATAAAATCAAGAGGAAGATGTCTTTGCTTGCAGAGTTGGAGTTGACTGATGCAGAGCTGTAGAAAATCATCAGTCTTACTTTCTCCTCCAAATTCATTGAAATCTAGTGGCAAGACATAGGTCAGAACAAATGTTAATGGCCCTAGATTCAGTGGAAGACTTTGTCCTTTTTAAGCTATGCTTTTTTCAGGTCTCAAGTCTATAGAAATATAGTCATATTGGGGTATATTTAAGCCAGGAAGACCAACTACCATGCTACTGTAATTGTAGTGATGAAAAAAGCCTTCACCAGAGTGGTTATAATGCCAGATTAAAGAAGAGGGAATATAAAGGAAGTGTTAGAAAGGTCAAAATGATAAGACTTGACTACTAACTGTATATGAGGCATAAAGCAATGAGGAATGGAGGATGACACCTAAATTTTTAATCTGGGTAACCAGGAAGATGACAGTAATCCTCAAAGGTAATTGGGAACTTAGGAAAAAAGAAAGGTTTTAGGGGAAAGAAAGTAAGTTCAGTTTGAAACATGTTGAGTTTATGATGGCTATATGACATTCAGTCCAATATATTTTACAAGGTAGTTGTAGAGATGTTAGAGTTGGACAAGGCAATCTATAAATCACCATCATAGATCATAGTATTCTTAGGAACTAATGATACAGTATAAAAAGGAAAGAGAAAAAGACCCAAGATAGAAGATTGACAAATCTATGGTTATCATGTGTGATATTGATGAAAACACAACAAAAAATATAGAGAAAGAATAGTCAGACCATTAGAATGAGAACTAGAAGAGAGCAGTGACATGAAAATCTAGAGAGAAGAGAGTATTAGGGAATAGAGGGTGAATAACAATGTCAAAGGCTGAAGAGATGGCAAGAAAGATAAGAAGAGGTCATTAGAGTTAGTAAGGATGTACGTTAGAAGGCACATAAGTGAACTACTTCTTCATGACAAAGGAGAGTGAAGGAAGTGAGATGAGAAACAAGGAAACAGTCTTCTATTGAGACAAATAGTGACATCACTATTCCAAAGCATCAGATTTACATCTTAATTTGTATGGAGTATGGAAATAAAGTGTTTTGGAATTTCTCAAAAACAATCCTACTTTCATTCTTTATTTCAACTCTTATTTTAGATTACTGTCAATCTCAATAATGCAATATTATAAGGTGTCCATTCAAATGCATATTGAAATCTAGGCAATAAACATTCTTCATCTATTTAATCCTTCCTGTGGAGCTGAACATACCTAACTCCTCTGAATGAATCCTTTCCTGGAGGAGTTTGATTTTGGGGGGTCTTGATGCTTGATTCCCTTTATTCCTTCTTAACTGATTCCCAAGCTCATTTTCATCAGAAGTTATTTTTTTTTATCTTTATGTACATTTATGTAAGCAGACAGGTGGTTTCTCTAATCTGTTACTGCTATGTATGGACTTCATAACTTTTACCTTATGTAAAGGCTTCTTTAAAAGTGTGGTCTAACCTACAAAACTATTTATAGCAGTGCTGGAAAAAAACTGAAAATTGAGTGTTTGCACATGTATGTGTGTGTGTGTGTGTGTGTGTGTGTGTGTGTGTGTGTGTGTGTGTGTGAGAGAGAGAGAGAGAGAGAGAGAGAGAGAGAGAGAGAGAGAGAGAGACAGAGACAGACAGAGACAGAGACAGAGATAGACAAAGATACAAACATAGACAGACAAAGAGACAGAGAAAAGAGAGATAGAGAGAATAGAGAGAGAACAGAGAACTTTTGCATTAAAAAAAATCCATGTGAGAAGAATATAGATTAATGACCCTTTTGTAAATGCAGTTTGGTGAGAAAAAAAAAAAGGTCGGACAAAGAATTTTTGTTTAATAAAAACTGTTAAAATCCACAAGCAAAGAAATATAATTTTCAAATCAGATATGACAGTTTATTTGGGAAAAGGAAGAGAATATACTTTTTCATAAATAAAAAAGGTTTAAATCACATTGTAAAAGATATAAATGGATTCTGCTTTTATGTTTGAATATTTTGGTGGCTAAAATGGACAGGGGGAAAACAAACTTTTATTCCTAAGATCTTTTAAAATGTATGTGTGAGTTTTCAAATATACATAATGTTGAGTACCAGTTCAAAGACTGAGAAAAATCAGAGGTTAAAGAGTACTGGAGGGCATTGAAAGCAGCTAGGTAGATCAGTAGCTACAGAGTTGGGTGTGGCTCAACCCAAACTCACATAGTTATAATCTATGTGACCCTGGGCAGGTCATTTACCTTCTCTCTGAATCAGTTTCAGCTTTAAAATCGGGATGATAATAATAGTGCCTACATCACAGGATAATTGTGAAGATCAAATGAGATATTGTAAAACACTTGGCACAATATTTGGCACACAGTAGGTACCATATAAATGTTTATTCCCTTCCCACCCTCATTGTGTTCTCTTAGATCATTTACATTAAACTTTTTTAGGTTTAAGAGTCTACTATTTACAAAATGCTAAATCATAGAACTGAAGACACCAAGGTGATTAAATAAGGAGTGCTGATTTAATAACCAGATAAAGTTTATAAGTGGATTTTTTTTGTTTTATTTTAGCTCAAAAGGTAATGGTAAATTACTAAGTACCACGAAGTATTGAATTGAACTACTAAAACAAGAGTGAAATCCAGGGAGAGATAGAAAATGGTCTGGGAAAGGAACCAGGGAGGAAAAGCCAGCACCTAAAAAAATGGACATCAGGAGAGTTAGGTAATAAGAGGGATTCAGTTGTAGTTCCTATATATCCAGTGAAAAGCTCCTTCTCACTAGAAGTCAATCAGATTTGCCTTTATAGCATGAGTGAGATATCTTCCTCTCTAACGAAAGAAGAAAAGCAGAAAAAGAAAATGTGAACTCTACCCTTGATTTGCTGTTGGATTAGTTGGTTGGCAATTGGTTAGAAGATAATAAAGAACTAGCTGGATTTTTTCTGCAGTTATGAGAGAGCCAGTTTGATGAGATTTGCAATTCTTAGTTTTAAAGAGAATAGCTGGTCAATACAAAAATGTCACACTTTCTCTTTTAAAGATGACTGAAATTGAAAAGTGGAAAGATTTATACGAACTAATATTGAGTGAGGTGAGTAGAAGAACCAGAAGAACACTGTACATAGTAACAGCAAGATTTTCTGGTGATCAGTTATGATTGATTTAGCTCTTCTCAGCAATTATTCAAACTAATCAATATAATCAGTATAATAGACTTGAGATGGAAAAATTCCATCTGCATCTAAAGAGAGAACTATGGAGACTGAATGTGGATCAAAACATACTATTTTCATGTTTTAAAATTCTGTTTGCCTGTGCATATCCTTTGATCCAGCAGTGTTACTACTGGGCTTATATCCCAAAGAGATTTAAAAGAAGGGAAAGGGACCTGTACATGCAAGTATGTTTGTGGCAGCCCTCTTTGTAGTGGCCAGAAACTGGAAACTGAGTGGATGCCCATTAATTGGAGAATGCCTGAATAAATTGTGGTATATAAATATTATATAATATTATTGTTCTGTAAGAAATGACCAGCAGGAAGATTTCAGAAAGGCCTGGAGAGACTTACAGGAACTGATGCTGAGTGAAATGAGCAGGACCAGGAGATCATTATATACGTCAACAACAATACTATATGATGATCAATTCTAATGGATGTGGCCATCTTCAACAATGAGATGAACTAAATCAATTCCAATAGAGCAGTAATGAACTGAACCAGCTATACCCAGGGAAAGAACTCTGGGAGATGACTATGAACCATTACATAGAATTCCCAATCCCTCTAATTTTGTCCACCTGCATTTTAGATTTCCTTCATAGGCTACACTATTTCAAAGTCTGATCTTTTTTGTACAGCAAAATAACTGTTTGGACACATATTCATATATTGTATTTAACTTATACTTTAATATATTTAACATGTATTGGTCAACCTGCCATCTGGGGGAGGGGTTGGGGGGAAGTAGGGTAAAAGTTGGAACAAAAGGTTTTGCAATTGTCAATTCTGAAAAATTACCTATGCATATAGTAAATAAAAACTATAATAATAAAAAAATTTGTTTGCTTTTTCTTTCTTGTAGTTTTTCCCTTTTGTTCTGATTTTTCTTTCACAACATGACTAATACATAAATATGTTTAAAATAGATAATCTATATCAGATTGCTTGTCTTTGGGGGGAGGAGGTGAAGGAAGGAGGGAGAAAAGAAAATTTGGAACACAAAATCCTACAAAATGAATGTTGAAAGCTATCTTTATATGTAATTGGAAAAATAAAATACTATTTTAAAAAAGTGATTGAAAATTAAAAGTTGTTATCAATGCCCAGGTGTTTAAGAGTTAAAGAAAAGTGTTTTATATAACTTCACATGTGGTTTCTTAATGGGGGCTGAGGATAGGGATAAGGAAGAGAATCTGGAACCCAAAAGTTAAAAAAATGTTTAAAAATTTGTTTTAAATGTAACTGGGAAAATATTAAATAAATAAATATGAAAAAGATTTACTCAGTAAGAGGGCAATGAAGCCCAGAGGAAGAGCAGTCAACAGAGAAGCAACTTCATGGGGTGCAGGTGTTTCTGAACAGAACATGGTCTACAATCCAAAATTGTGAATTACCCCAGACACATGGATTTTTTTACTTGTGTTTTCATACTAAGTTTATGTATGTGTCTACTGCTCCTTACAGATATTGAGTGCACTTGTGAGTGAGTTTATGTGCAGACTATGATGTATTGATCATTCTTGCATTTGCTCATATTGAGTACCTGGGATGAATTATTGTTTTTGCTTTTTTGTTAAGGAAATGGTTGTAGTTCACATCTAATGGTGTCATCATCAGGAGTAGTAATTTTGTTATTATTCTGTAAGTGGAAGTATATACTAGTATAAGGGTTATATTGATGAGAAGAGAGAGTATATTCCCCCACAAAAGAGCCTGGAGAGAGTTTGAAAGTAGCTGAATGGTGGTGGTCTTTCTTTGGGTATCTGGTCTTGACAGGTTGAGGTGAATGAAATTCAGTGGTAACATATGTCCTGTATAGTGGATTACACTGTAGGAGTACTTCAAGCATGCACTACTCATGGAAACAATTATTCATATCCTATTTCATTTTCACTTGAGTTTTTGTCTGTTTGTGATGGTTACTACCTGTACACTCTTAGGCAAGTCACTTCATCTTCATTCTTTTACATGTAAAATGAGGAGGTTTAAATAGATTAAGATCTTTTCCAGATCTACATTCATGAGTTCACAAAGTATTATTGCTTCCATTCCTCCATAATGCTATTCTATAAGCCCCAGAGGAGTCTTTAGAACTCTAAAAATATCACCATTTTAGGGAAAATCTTTACAAGTCTGCTTGTCCTCACATTCCAGGGCTTCACTTCTCTCACATGTAAAATGAGGTTGAACTAGATTTAAGATCCTTTCCAGATCTACATTCATGAGATCACGAGGTATTATTGTTTTCATTCCTTCATAATGGTGTTCTATAAGTCCCAAAGGAGTCTTCAGAACTCTAAAAATATCACCATTTTAGGGCAAATCCTTACAAGTCTGGTTGTCCTCACATTTCTGGGAATCATTACACCACTATTTCCAGAAGTACAATTCCCTGAAGCAGATTTTTAAAAGTGTTATTTTTGACAGGATAATAAAGAACTTTAAAATGTTGTTGGTTCTTTATTTCCTCTACTGAAAGAAGCCCCTGATTCTCTGAATATTATCAAATCGGTTTTTATCAGGCAGGTGGGAAAATTTTAACAATTGAGGATGAAAAGTATTTTGCTTATTATTCATTAAAATACTTTTCAATAATGACTTGTCACTTGTGGGCCTCAATTTCCTCAAGTAAAAAATCAAGAAATTGGTTTAGATGACCAGAAAGGGATCTTCCAGTTCTAAATCTATGATCATAAAATCCTAGAATCCTACTATAAGTACTCTCTGACCATCACCAGTATTGGCTCTAAAGTTCATTAAGAAATTATCATTTTAGGTTGTTTCAAAATTCCAGAAATCAAAAAGTTTTTCTTTATCCCTTCATATAGCTAGGTGACACAGAGGATAGATGACCAAGCCTACAGTCAGGAAGACTCATCATCCTGACTTCAAATCTGGTGTCATACACTTTCTGACTGTGTGATCCTGGGCAAGTCATTTAATCATGTTTGCTTCAGTTTCCTTATCTATAAAATGATCTAGAGAAGGAAATGGCAAACTACATCACTATATTTGCCAAGAAAATGCCTAAATAGGATCATTATGAATTTGACATGATTGAAACTTACTGAACAACAACAAAGGAAACTGAAACCACATGCTTAATATATTTATCTATTGAAGAGCAAATGATTCTAATGAATGGAAGTCATAAAGCATGAAGCATAGATAGTACTGAATTTGAGAAATAGTAAAAAAGAAAAACCCCAAGACAAGTCTTTAAAGCAGCTTATTCTGACATATAACATGTGGTACACCATGTATTTTTAATGAAGAAAACTTTGGAGGGTTATTTCATTCAATACTTTGCCGTAAGCCAGGTTAAACCTAAGTCTTGTCAAATAGTTAGATGGTCATCTCTTAATGTTTTTTAAAACTTCCTAAGGAAATAATTTTCTTAGCTGACACTGTCAATCCATTTCAGTATTATATCTTAGATACATATATATGTATATATGTACATATATACATATATATATATATATATATATATCATTCTGAAAATTTCCTAATAAGTGTAAGCAAAATCTTTTCTGTTGCCATTTTTCCTTGTTCTCCTCCCAATAAAGGCCATATAATTGTCATCCAAAGTGCAAAACTGATTATGCTAAATGCTTCTTTCACAGGTTAAAATGTTGAACTGGGGATAATCAAGATTTTCATTGGAACCAATTAGTTTTGCTTTGTTCTCAATCCACATATTTCCCTTTTAAATCTAGCTATGTATGCATTTAGCCAAATAAGGGAGAGAATAATAAGGATGAAAAATGTACCACTATAAATCCATAACTATAGCTCCTAGAAGAAACTACTCCAAGTTCATGCCTTAAAGCTCATGGTTTAAGAACATCATTTTCAATATGAAGAATAAGATTATCCTACTATTAACAACAATAATAATAATACCTGATATGTATGTAGCATGTATTACAAAATGTTTTACATACATTATCACATCTGATCCTCTTAATGACCCTATTATAAAAGTGCTACATTAATTATAACCAATTAATTTTCCAGATGAAAAATTAGAGGATAAAAGACATTGGGTGACTTGGCCAATATCACATAGTTAGTAAGCATCTGAGGTAAGATCTCAGCCCAGTTGTTCTTGACTTTCAACTATTTTTAGCAATGTGACTACTACAAGTTATATTTCCATTTATACTTTCTCTGTATTATATAATTTTATCCATAATAGAGCTTCCAAAAGAGAGATTCTTAACCTGGAATCTATACTTTTAAAAATTTTTATATATAATTGATTTCCTTTGTAATATTATGTATTTTATTTTATTGCCTATTCTAAGAAAAAGTCAATGTAATTCATGAGGCTGCCCACAGGATCATTCATACAAGTAAGGGCAAGGATTCCTGTTTTAGATAGAAATCTGTCTTTTTCAAAATGCCTCCATAATAGCAAATGACTTAACCAAAATCACACAGCTAATAATTGGGTGAAATGTGACCTAAGTCTCTTGACTCTGAATCCATCACTCTATTCATTATTCTGTGTTATTGCTCAAGGTATGTGTTTGTAGTATAGAGAACATGTTGTTTGTTTGTTTATTTGTTTCATTTACTTATGCTATACTAGAGAAACTCAGTCTACTGCTCCACTGCAGAACCAAAAATCTGTTTTACTTGTAGTTTTGCCCTTAACAAGGACCTGAACTCTCCATTATATCCTGAAATATCTGAAATAATGGATGGGCTTCCAGTCTTCCCTGCCATGGTAATGCCTAGGGGACAGTGTTGTCCAAAGAATTTTTTTAATATTGGGATGAGTTTGGCAGATGATCATAATATAATACACAGTCTGAGAATTAATAGAGGTCACCAAACAATCTGAAGTTAATGGAAATAAGATGGAAAACATTTGCTAAGCCTCCATAATAAACTAAATAATAAACAAAACAAAACAAATTGTTAATATTTCCAAAATAATATCTAATTTCATAATTTTTGTTAAAAATTTTTTATCATGTACAATTTTATTCTTACTATTTGTGTGACCTTAGTTAAACCACTTAATTTCGCTAAGCCTAAATTTCCTCATCTGTTGATTTGTACTAACAATTTTGAGACAAGCTATATTCTACTAAGGGACACAAAATATATACATATAAATAAATACAAAAATTAAATACAAACAAAAAGTCATTTGAAACTGGACTTCAATAATGGCTTTGTTTGAAAGCTGAACTTTAAAATAGTTCGGGATTCTAAGAGGTAGAATTAAAGAGAGGGCATTTCAGAATTTGTAAATAACCTGTACCAAAGCAGAGAAACAAGAGATATGATTTCATACAGAAAGGTAAACAGTGTGTTGAAATTATATTCTGTCATAGCCAAGTTTCAAACTTCCTAGGTTAAGGAGAAAGTATTGAAAGCAAAAAGAAAAACAATTTAAACATTGTGGATCTAGAATAAGGATACAACTACTAAATTAAAGGACCAGAAGTCTTGGAATACTATATTTTTATAGATTAAAAATCTAGGGTTATGTCCAATGATAATTTACCCAGCAAAATTAAGCATAATCCTCAATGGGGAAAAATGGACCTTTAATGAACAGAAAGAATTTCAGTTATTTTTGACAAAAACAGCAGAATTTAAGGGAAAATTCAACATATGACATACAGGAGAAATAAAAAGTAAACATTAAGGAGCTCAAACAAGGAACTCAATAAAATCAAATAATCCAGTTCTCATATATGATAAATATATTATAAATTATTTTATTATTATCATTTTTATTTGGATACTTTTAAGGAAAGGCTTGAGCTGAGCTGAGAATGATCATATGATTCTAAAAGAAATAAAACTGTTAAGGAATATATATAAAGAAGCATTTATATCACACAAATAAGACAGGGAAAAATGATACAGAAGAACCTAGTAAGGAGGAGGGCTAGTATGTGTGTGTGTGTGGGTGTGGGTGTGGGTGTGGGTGTGGGTGTGGGTGTGGGTGTGGGTATTGCTTAGGCAATTGGGGTTAAGTGACTTGCCCAAGTCACACAGCTAGGAGGTGTTAAGTGTTTGAGGCCAGATTTGAACTTAGATTCAAAGTCAGGAAGTTTCCTGACTTCAGGGCTGGTGCTCTATCCACTGTGCCAGCTAGCTGCCCCTAAGATAATGAGTTGTGTTTTGGACATGAATTGGTGAAAGAAAGAATGAATGAATGGATGAATGAATGAATGAATGAAAAAACATTATATGCCAGATACTATTAACATTGAAGATAAAAATTAAAAATAAAGTTCCCTGACCTAAAGGAGTTTATAATTTCATAGAGAAAGATAACAAATAAAGTGGAAAAGTGACTAGAACAAAGTTTACAGGGGTAGTAACTAGAGCCAAAGAGTAATTAACTGATAAATCCTTTCTAAAATTATTGATATGTTGACTGTGAGAGGCTTATGGGACATCCATCACTAAACAGTTGGTGATATATAACTAGAACTCAAGAAAGAACTAAAGCTAGATATATAGATTTGAAAGCCATCCACAAAGAAATGACAATTGAATTAATGAGAGCTAATCAGAATACCAAAAGAGTAGAGTGAGAAAAATAGATGAGAAAACAGGAAGATATTGGAGAATGCCCATGGTTTAGAAGTAAAATTTGAGTTTACTTTTACTATCAAGCAAAGGAAGGCTCATAAAGATAAGAAAAAGCCAAGAGATGATTATCTCTCAAAGCAATAACAACATTCAGACAGAATTAATCATAAGAATACTGCAGAAAGATCAAGAAGGATGATAAATAAGAAAAGGCCCATCAGGTTTAGCAATTATGAGAACATTGATAACTTTATATTCCAAAACACTGCATCTTCTAATATCAATGCTTTATACTATTTGAGATTTTAAGATGTCTACAAATATACAAATTTACTGTAAAACTTATAATTTTACCTTAACAGATATAAATAATCCCAAGATGCTTTTATTGTTTTTCCAGTTTTCTACATTATTGGTTATATTTTACTATTGTTGTTGTTGCTTTTTGTTCTTTATTCTTGAAGAATACCATATCATCAGGGGGTGACTTGCAAGTATATTGGATTTAAATGAGGGAGGGCTCTGCAAAATCACTATTCTCACTTTCTCCTCTGGAGTCATACAACTAAAGATGGTCCTGGATACAATGGAAAATTGCTGAAGTCTTTAACAGCTTCGACTCAGTTTGATAGAGGTAACATCCAATCAATGATTAAGGCTAGATAAGAAATAAGGCAGAGAATGGATGTGTGCATATGTGTGTGTACATGGATGTATACATAGACACACACATGTATACAAGAATATAGTCCTCTAAAGACATGTTCACCCATTTGCACATCTCTTCTGGTCTTGATAACCATGCCATCTCTATTGTTGGTTTATCTTGTAGTTTTTATTTTTTTTTTTAGCACCTGTAACATCCTCAATTCAAAGGTACACTCTCCATGAGATGCTGTTCTATGAGATCCATCTCCTCTTTTCTTCCATTGGCAAGTCTCTCCTGAAACTTCCATTTTATGGATTGGGTAAGGTTAGCCAGCTTTCATTCTCCTCACAGTTCTATTCCTGACTTCCTTTGATCTTCAAAACTATATCCCTATTCAGGGTATCGTTATTCTACTTTCAGTCCCATTTTCAGCAACATTTTATGTACTGTCTTCTGTAACGTGCCCTCCTGGCAGTTACAATTACTAGTCTGTCCTAGGCCCAACAGAGTACCTTTGACCACTGACCTTTGTAGTGTGAACTCTACCCGGCTCGCCTCCTCTGAGGCCTTCAAAGGTCTCTGGCCACAATCTCTTGAATCTATAGTTTAATAACTGGTAGCGCACTCAAGAACAGCCACGTGTAATCTTAAATGCCTTTATTATACCTACTCACATAATGCCCTGACTGATGCCCTGACTTGTTGGTTCCCGAGTGAACACCTGGTCAGAAGACCCATGTGTTCACTACCAAAACCCTTACCTCTTTTGGCTATCCATCTTGGCTTGGCCAACCAGGCTAGGGAGCCAGGGTGAAGAGCGCCAGGTTAAAGAGAGTGACTGCTGCCTGCAGTGAGCTTATAAAGGGCCTGTGAGGTCACACACACAGCCAATCAGCGAGAGAGTCACCCATTACGAAGCTATCTCATCCTGGCCAAGATCCCACCTACAAGGCAGTCCTAATATCCACAGAAATTACTTCCGGGCCTCAATCTCCCGATGCACTGTGTCCACCCATTTAAAGGGCCCTTACAGTCTTCCTCCTTTAGAATGTTCTTCTGGGCAGAGATTATTTCTCTTTTTGCTTATCTGTATCTTTAGAGATTAATCCAGTGTCTGGTACATAGTAAACTCTTAATAAAATGCTTGTTTTTTTGTTTGTTTCCTCTTTCCTATAATATAAATAACAGAAGAAAGAAGGAACTGAAAAACTGAAGGAACAATACAGAGAAGTAAACAGAACCAAAAAAAAAAAAGCCAGAAAATGCTTAATGTAGAAAGTTAACTAATGTGAAGCAAAGAGAATTAAATGACAGCAAGTGGAAGAGGGAATAAACAATTGACAAAAAAAGTCTAAAGACAAGAAAGATGAATGTGAAAATGAAATACATTAGTGTTTTAGAAGGGCAATAGAAGATGGGGCAATGATATATTTATCTCACATGACAAGCAGATCCCCAATAAATTAACAATATTTAATTTAATATGTATAGCCCAATATATCATCCATGAGAAAATATTTCCACAGCCTTAATCTTCATTATTCTTCTAAGGGCTCCTATTAATCAGGTGTTCAAAGGAGACTTGTCTCTGAGTACAGAGTCATTAGGTGAAATCATTGAATTGCTAGTCTATCACTTGAGGACATTATATTACTATTAAGCCAATTAAATGAAGGGACTAATAAATTTGTTTTCAAGACCATTTAAGGTAAGTCTTAAATGTTTTTCCCCTTATAATGTATTTGATACTTACAAATCAGTTTATCAATGTAAGAGTATTAAAAGATTTTTCCATTATTAGGCAAACCGCTACACAATTGCAAATTCTATTTTTCCAGGTGCTGCTTTTATCTCCATTATGATGAAGTTTTCTTGTACCTACTTCAGTTTGTGATTTGTATAGCATCTTTCCTATAAGGCTTCTCTGACTAAAAGAAAAACACCTTATTCAAACACAAAAAATTAAAAGGAAGATGCAGAAGGTGATCTCCTTAACACAGTTTTATAACTCATGTTGTGCTTTGTGTCTTAGACCATTGACAGAAGTTAACATAAATGTAAAGATTTGGCAAAGATTTCATAATCTAGTGAAAGATATTGGTTTTTGTCAACTGAACTCACATACAAAGAAAGCAATAGTAATAGCCATTACTATGGCATTTTATATCAACTTAGTCCTATAAAATAAAATATTCTTCTTTTATAGGAGAGGAAACTGAACACAAGAGAGGCTAAATAATTTTTCCAAGGTCACAAATTAAAAATGTCATTCAAACTCAAGATCATCCTGAATCTAGTATTCTATGTAGTATAGCATACTATCTCTAAGGATGCATTAATAAGATATTTTTCCACATGGCCACCTTTTGAGGTGTGTGTGTGTGTGTGTGTGTGTGTGTGTGTGTGTGTGTGTGTGTGTGCAAGGAGGGGAGATTTCATTTTTCTAAAAACAGCCTTAAAATGTTTTAATAATGATGATGATAATGATAGTGCAATGTATATAGTACTTTAAGCATATATATATATATATATAGAGAGAGAGAGAGAGAGAGAGAGAGAGAGAGAGATAATATAAATAATATTATATATATATATATATATATATATATATAAGCACTTTCTAAGCATTTTATACTGGTCACCTCATCTGTATGTCAATCAAATGAGATTATTACTACTTACTGGTATTTTCAACTCCATTTTAGAAATTAAGAAGTCAACTTTATACAAGGAGTTAAATAACTTTTCTTTGGTAAAAAAAAAATATATATATATATATACATACACACACATATATATATATATATATATATATATATATATATATATATATATATATATATTAAAATCTGATACAGATTTTGAATCCAGCTCTCTCTTGGCCAGAAAGACAGCATTCTCTTTCCACTTTACCAATATACTTTCATCAGAGCAAAATAAGTTAATTTGTACTCTATTTCATTATAAAACTCTCCAAATTCTTAAAATTTCCCTTCCAGCTTAGAGGAATTTTAATGTATTATTTTGTGTTATGAAATATAGTTTTTCATAACTATTCTTCCATTCAGTTTCATTCACTCAATTATTTTCTATTCTTTCTTTATGGATTTCATGTTATTGATTACTATTTTCAGATACTCATGTAATATTCAGTCTTTGCTTAAGAATCCATCTATTTATATCTCATATTTTTTCACATTTCATATTTTCATTTCATCTTTGTCTCATCTATTCACATTCCATGCTATACTATGCATTCTCACCATCTCCCTTCCAATCCTGCTTCCCATTACCTGTGCATATTTAGCTTCCCAAAACAAAACACTACTTTTTGGTTCTACACCAACAAAGTTTTTCCTTTTTCAGGAGATGAGATCATAAAGAGCAGAAACCGTCTCTACTATTCATTTTTTAATTTAGTATTTTATTTTTCAACAATTACATGTAAGAACAATTTTAACATTTATTTTAAAATTTCCTTCCTCCCTCCCTACTAAACCCCCCTCTCCCTACATTGATAATGTTAGCAATTCAATATAGATTATACATCTGAAGTTATGAAAAATATTTCTGTAATAGTCATGTTATGAAAAAAAACAGACCCCCAAAACAGCCCTCAAGAAAAATAAAGTTTAAAAAGCATGCTTCAGTCTATATTCAGACACTATCAATTCTTTCTCTTCATATGGAGAGCATTTTTTTCAGAGTTGTCTTTGATTATTGTATTACTGAGAATAATTAATTCATAAACATTTCACTTTGCTTAAGCTTTATGGAAGTGTTTCCAGGTTTTTCTAAGAGGATCCTGCTTAGCATTCTCTTAGTATTCTAAAATAACCCAACTTCTAATCAATCTGAATGGGGAACAGACAGCCCATTGTTGTCTTCAGAATTGATAGTATAGGTACAACCCTATGTGATTATGTGTAGGGTGAATGTCTGAGATCCTAGGAAAGAAAAGACTTTCTTCATTCCTTTTCCTGAAAGGACATACATGATTCTGGGCTCTCTTGGGACTGATTTGAGATAGGAGAAAAGAAAGAAAACTACTTTAGAAGTAGAAAAGATTTAGGAGAAACCAATACCACAACATATCCCCATTTTCCAGGTTGCCAATTTAAGATAGGGAAATTTCCCTTTGAATTGGACTAGGACTTCTGGTTGAGCAAGATCTCCTCACTCCTATCTAAAAAGAACCCATTCATTCATGTATTTGCTTGTATATTCTACTCTGTAGAACTTGTATTAATAACTCTTAGTGAGAAGGAATCAAGCCTTAAAGTATAAGTTTGAGCTCAGAAGAGCATTTAAGTTGGAGAGATTTCTTTTTTAATTGAGATCTTACTTTATCTTTATGTTTTCATATATCCATGCTTTCACCGGTGCTGAATATCATTCATCCATAATTTCTTATCTTAGCCTTTATTATTCAATTCTATGATTATTCAGGTATCTACCATAAAGTTCTCATTCAATATGATGCTTTATTTGGGCCATAATTGTCTTGTTATCTTGAATACCAATCTGCAATTAGTGGAGAGAATTTTCTCATCAGAATTTCCCCATACCAAGGCAATCACAGGTTCAGAAACAATCAGTGTTGGCTACAGCAACGAGCCATTAAGACTGACCTTCTGTTTCCTCTCATTCTTGCTATCTGACATCCCCCCTTCCTTTTCCAGCTATCTGTTTACTAAAATAATGCCCTTTTTGCCATTTCTATGAAGGTTGTCACTGACAATAGACTACAGGATACTTACACCCATCACGCATGTTGATTTTTATATATGTTGCCATTTCTAGTATTCTGTGATGCTAACAATCCAAAATCTGTTAGTGTACAACAACATCAATGGGGAAATGTTGTTAAAAAGTTAGGGTTTGGGGCAATGAGCATTTTGGAATCATTGAAAGCGCTGTACAATTTCCTAAATGCCAGTTAGTATAATCTCCCATGCCTTTATTCTGGGCACAGCTCAATGTCCATCTGCAGCGGCTAAAATTTGCATATTGATGGACTAATTTGATGGGCTTTTCATTCAAATGTTTGAGGTCTGGAAAATGTGTGTGCTTTTTTTTTCATTTGTTTTTCCAGTGTGAATAGTTAGACTAATTTCTCATATTGTTTTGAATTTCAAAGAGGAGACTTGGTATTATCCTGGAGCTTAGTGTAATAACTAAAAATTTATATATTATTATTATAATATTATATATTATTAAGAAAATAGAGAGAACCTGGCAGCCCTAAATATTTAGAGAATCTTTGTTTTACTTTGAGTACATTTTCCAAGATACTGGAAAACACTAGTAGTGATTATCTCCTCATTTTACATATTTTTTAATGCCAGTACTTTCCAGGTTTGTTACCTCTCTACTCTCATCTGCCATAGAATCTTACATAATTTTAATATATCCACATGAAAGATCTCTAAGAATTACTTTCAAGGTTGTTGTTTTGTTCTACAATATAAATTTTTTAAATTTAGACACAGCATGATCTTATATATCCTATACCTATCGTTTAATTGTTACTATGAATATGTTGTCTACTGTGGAATTAAAGGTAAACTTGTCAGTTCAAAAAATTAGATAGAAGTAAGTGCAGTAAAGATAAATATAGGGGAGGAAAAAATATAACACAAGATAGATTCTATTTCCAAAACATTTCTCTTTCACTCCTTTTCTTCCACCAAGACACATAACAGCCTTGATTTAAGTACTCATTACCTCTCACCTGAACTCTTCTAAATACTCTCCCAACAAGTCTCCTTGCTCCCAATCTTTCCCCTCTGAAATCTCTCCTTCACATAGCTGTTTACAAAACACAGATTTGATTCTGTCTCTTTCATTGTCAGAAAATTTTAATGGTCCTCTCCTTCCTATAGGATAAAATGCAAAATCAGATAGGTCTTTATAGTTTGGCTTCCTATTATATTTCCTCTCCATCTTTTGAGTCCTTATTGTTCCCCTACATTCACTCTCTGGTCCAGCCAGACTGGTGTACTAACTTTCCCCCCCCCCTCCCTACCTGACATTCCACCTTTTGCTTCTGAGCAATAGTGCAGGCATTTCCTCATATAAATAATATTCCCTCTCCTCACCTCCACATGAAATGTCTAACTTCTTTAAATGTTTACTTCTCAAAGAAGCCTAACCTAGAACCCACCTCTCTCTACACTGGAGTGGGGAAAAGTTCTCTCTCCCTAATTCAATTTGCATTTACTTTGCAAATAAAACTTTAGTCTAGTATAGTGGAGAAAGCTGGTCCCAAATATAGCAAGACTTGGCTTCAAGTCCTGACTGGCTGGATAATGCTAAATAAGTGGCTGAACCATTAAGTAGCCCAGGCAACTTTTTTTTTTTTTAAATTAGCCTTTTATTTTTAAAACATTTGCATGGATAATTTTTCAACATTTACTTTTGAAAAATCGTGTGTCCCTTCCCTAGATAGCAAGTAATCCAATATATGTTAAACATGGTAAAAATATATGTTAAATCCAATATATGTGTACATATTTATACAATTATCTTGCACAAGAAAAATCAATTCAAAAAGGAAAAATAAATGAGAAAGAAAAAATACAAGTAAACAACAACAAAAAGAGTGAAAATGCTATATTGTGATTCTCACTCAGTTCCCACAGTTCTCTGGGTACAGATGCCTCTCTTTATCACAAGATCATTGGAATAGGCTTGAATCATCTCATTGCTGAAAAGAGCTACGTCCATAAGAATTGATCATCATATGATCTTGTTGTTGCCATGTAAAATGATCTCCTGGTTCTGCTCATTTCACTTAACCCTAGTTCATGTAAGCCTCTCCAGGCCTCTGAAATCATCCTTAGACAACTTTCTAAGATATAAAATTGCATAGATGGTGCCTACTGCAGAAAAGGGATTCTAACTTGGGAAGTGAACCTGAGAATTCTCTATAACAAAGAAGTCATTAGATTAGTCCTCTCCTTATCTTCTACATACTTTTGTTTTTATTGATCTTTGCACATTTTGTGTTTGCTTTATAAATTTCTTAATGGGAAGAACTGTTTTGCATTTCTCTTTATATCAACAGCCCTAACATTGTTTTCTCAAATAAAGATTTCATCAATGTTTATTAAACTAGACTACTTCCAACTGAAGCAAAGAAGGCTTATTATTGTTTATGTCTTTCATATCTTATGGACTTTCTCTCTGGGTTAGCTCACTAGCAGAGTTTGAATTTTTTATTATAAAATCAATTTAATTTTTTTTTTCAATTAAGAAGCATTTTTCCTTTCTTACCTCTCTACTCTCATGCTGAGGGGAAAGAGACAAAATCCTTCCAACAAGAGAAAGAGCACTAGGCCTGCAGTTAAGAGGACCTAAGTTCAAATCCAGTCTCAAACATTTAACCACCTGTGTGAAGCTAAGAAAGTCTTACCCTGTATTTGCCTCAGTTTCCATAATAGCACTTCCTTTATTATCTTGTTGTAAGAATCAAATGAGATAACAATTACAAATGCTTAGCACAGCACAAAGTAAGCACTAAATAAATGTTAGTTATTATTATTTTATAAAAAATAGTTAAGTGAAGCAAATTCCCTCAGTAGTCATGTTTCAAAAGTTATACCTAGCATTTATAAGTTCATCACCTCTGAGTCAGATATGAGTAGCATTCTTCATCATGGATTCTCTGGAATCTTGGTGGTTATTCCATTAATCATAGATCTTAATTCTTTCAAAACTGTTTTTACAATGCTGATGTTATGGTGTAAATTATTTTCCTGATTTTATTCAATTTACTCTTGCAGAGATCTTATTGGTATGGTGATTGAAGTATAATTTTGGAGCAGAATCCTTGGGGAAGTTCAAAGTAATTCTAATTCACAATTGTAACTTGACTTTTTATGCTGGTATGTAAGGTTTTGTCTGCAAAAGAAATTGCATTTCACTGAAGAATTTGTGTGGAAAGAGGGATTGTTAATAAAAAATATTCTGTTCCTATTAAGCAGCTACCATGAGAGAATTAGAGAGGAATGGAGTAATAGTTTTAAAGGTACTGGTATTATGAGAAGAAATTAGGACCACGTTTAAGTAGTCCCACCCACATATGAAAAGTGGTTTTGGAATTAGAAGAACAAGGTCCTTTATGGCCTAGCAGTTTCCCACCTGCTGTCAGTAGTTAACTTGTCTGAAAAATGTCTGTGGGGTGCTCAGTAAACCATGAATCATTGTATTAATGTAAAAGTATTGTTTTATGTCTTTCCCTCCCCTGCCTGAAGAACTATTTACTGAAGATGGATAACCTACTCCCAACCAGTGGGGATATTGCCTTCAGGCTGGCTACATGACATCTATGCAGATAGTTGGCTGTTGTTGTGACTCTGATCTTGAGAGGATGGTCTACCCTGAGAGATGTCAAAGAATACAGCCCCAAGATACACTCAACCCCATCTTCTTTAAAACACCATGGGATAAAAAGCTATGATCAGATCAAATGAAACCCAGAGAAAAAATTATAGGGGGCAGAGAACAGCCCCCCGAGTAGAACAGGAGCTTGGGGTACAGGGTATGTAGTATAATCTTTGTCTGGAACAAAGAACATTGTTGTCATTTCATGGTAATGATGACCAGTAGATGGGACGAAGAGCAGGCTGGAAAAATATACAGGGGGAATATCAGGTAAATATTAATGATACAAATTGTCTGTCAGTCACTCAACAAACATTTACTCAACACTTCCATTGTGCCAGGAAGTGAACAAAACTTTAAGAATGTATAGAAAAGTTTAAAAAAAGTTCCTGCCATCAGGAAATTTATAGTCCAATGAAAGAGAAAATACACAAAACAACTAGATACATATAAGTATATGAAGACTGGAGGAGAAATTCTCACACTTGGAGGCAAATTAAACTAAGAAGCCAAATTGAGGCTTTGTTTTTCAGTCATGCCTGTATCTTCCTGACCCCATTTGGGGTTTTCTTGGCAAAGATACTGTAATACTTTGCCATCTCTTTCCCTAAATCATTTTACAGTTGAGGAAACTGAGACAAACAGGATTAAGTGACTTTGCCCAGAGTCACACAATGCTGAATTTAAACTCAAGAAGATGAACCTTCCTGATTCCAAACCTGTCATTTCATCAGCTGCACTACTTAGCTCCTAGCTGTTAAGGTGAGGAAGGAGAACATTTTCCTTATGGGAGATTCAAGTCAAAGGCACAGAAATTAAAGGTAGATTGCCCGGCATAAGAAGTATCAGGCGGACTATTGAAGTGTGCACAGTGTATGGAGCAGAGTAAAATCTAAGAAGTCAGAAAAAGGAAAAAAAAAAGTAGGAAAAAGCCAAATGCCAAAAAAGAATATCTTTTAACATTTGATTCTGTAGGTAAGAGAGAGTTTATTTGAGTTTAGAAAGTATGGGGAAAGTGATGTGTTCAGACCTCTGTGCACTTTGGCAGTTGAATAAAAAGTGAATGAAAGTGAAACTTGAAGCAGGAAAGCCAATGAGAAAGCTATCAAAATAGTCCAAGCCAGACAGAATGACAGCCTGAACAAGGCTGATAGCTAAGTGAGTAGGGATGGGGAGTTGGCAGTATAAGCAGAAGATTTTGTGAAGGTAGAAATGATAAGATTTATAATAGATTAGATGTTTGGGGTGAGGAAAAGGTATTAAGGATGACACTAAGGTTTTGTTATTTCCATACTGAGAGAATGATGATATCAACAGCAAAGGGGAACCTGAGAAGAGGGCAGTGTTGGGGATGGGGGGAAGAGATATTGATATTTATTTTGGATATGTTGAGTTGAGGTACCTATAGCATGTAGTTGAAATATACAAAGTATTTTGAAGTAGATAATGTGGAACGAGTTCAGGAGAGAGGGAATCATCAATATAGAGCTTCTAATTAAACCCATGAGAGTTCATGAGGTAATCAAAAATAACATAGAGCAAAAGAGAATATGGCACAGCATAAAACCTTGGAGAACATTTCTGGTTAATGATCATAGCCTAAGTGAAGATTAAATAAAAAAAAAGACTGAAGTGACAAATAGCTACTGATAAAAAAAAGGAATGAAGGAAGGAAGGAAGGAAGGAAGGAAGGAAGGAAGGAAGGAAGGAAGGAAGGAAGGAAGGAAGGAAGGAAGGAAGGGATAAAGAACCTGAGAAAGTAGAGGGGGGTTTAATAGGACAAGAGGAAATTGGAGAGGAATTACCAGATCAATAGTATTCTGAAAGAAGCACAAAATATATATCTCTAATTACTTGGGAAGAAAGGAAACATGTATTTTTAAGCACCTACTTTGCACCAGTCATTGTGCTAAGTCCTTTATAAATATCTTATTTGATTTGATTCTCATAGCAACCCTAGGAGGAAATTTTATACTTGAGGAAACTGAGGCAGAATAAAATGAGTTGAAGAGGATCATAAAGCTAGTAAATATTTGAGACCAGATTTAAACTCTAATTTTCCTAATTCCAGGCTCAAAAGCAATCCTCTTTCCCACCTAGTTGTTCTTCTTGCAGAAGATGTAAATGACAGGCATGGAGTTTTAGAGCATGAAGGTTCTAGAAGTCATCTAGTCCAAATCCACTATTGAATAAATGAGGAATTATCATTATATAAACTTGCCTAAAATCACACAACTAGTTGGGGGGGGAGATCAAATTAGAATTCATCTCTCTTTCCTCCTAATTCAGCACTCTTTAAATTATGCCATGCAGCCTAGATTATTCGTCCCCCTTTAAAAGAAAAAAAAAAAAGAAACAATAGTAGACTAAAAGACGATTATAGCATTTTTTCAAAAGAACTGAGATTAGTAATGATACCAGTGGTGCCATTAGTAGTAGTATTTCCCAAATGAAGCACATCTATCCTGAAGCCAAAAAAAGCAATAAGACTAGTGACATGCTTTGAGTCCTTTTTATTAGTCAAACCCTGGTCTCCTATTACATGCTCATGTCTTTAATATGCATGAAACAATATCCTCTGATGCAACAGATGATTAAAGAAATATATTAAAGCATTCATTCCAAATGAAAACAGAGGGACAAGGTAATTCCCCAGACTCAGGAACTACAGGGAGGGGTGTAAGCTGATGTAGGTCATTTCACCCTAGAGAATGGCTGAGGAGATTACTTTCAGACAGTGATTTTTAGCTCTGTGAAGTTGACAGCATGAAGTGTTAAAATAGGTTTGGAGGTTTTTCCAATTCAAAGTCAAGCCCAGTAAGGGAAAAAAATGAAATAAGAACCTTTATTTTCTTTTATTTAAGAACCCATTAAAAAAAGGCACCATGTTTTGACTGGAAATAAAAGGATTGAGTTTTGGTACTAGTAATTTCAGTTCTTTCATGTTATAAATTTGGACAGCCCTCAGTTTTTAATAGGTAAAATGGGAATAAAGATACTTCACTGGCTAACATCACATAATCATTGAAAGACTTGAGGAAAAAATATGATGGGAGACAGCCCTAACCAGATTTTGAGAATATATTACTTAATTTTTAGTATGAGAATTTAAATCCCAGAAATCTGAAAACTAGTACAAATGAATGACTGAATTATTATTTTGTTGATTGTCTAGATTTAAGAAAGTGTCAATAATGCAAGTTAAATTTAAAATATGTATACCTTTATGTTGAAGGATTGTTACCAACCTTCCTTGGATATAGGAAGAAGAGAAGATATAATGCCTTTGCCGAGGCAAAAAAATGAACCAATTCAGATAATTAATTCTCAGGAATAAGCGGAAAATAGATTTGAAAAGCAAATTAAGGGCCTTGAATGTCAGGAAAAGGAGTTTAGTTGTCTATTGAGAACCTCTATAAGGTTTTGATTATAAGAATGGCTTAATAAGAGTAATTCTATTACACAAATATTGATTATGTTCCTAGGTAACATACTAGATTCTGGGGAAAGGAAGACCTAAGTTCAAATCTGGTCTCAGACACTTATTAACTATGTGACCCTCAACTGCTCTTAAAGAATTCACAACATAGTAAAAGGGAAGACATGTACACAATTATCTATATTCTAATTTAGATTATGACCATGCAAAATGCTAAAAAAAATTCAGAGAGAGATCATTTCCACTTAAAAGATTAAGGAATATTCTACCTATGTGATTATTTTGAAATATTTTTGTTCCATGGGAAATGATGAGCAGGCTGCTCCCCAAAAAACTTAAAAAGTCTCCATGAATTTAAAATTTAAGCAAAGTGAAATGTCCTGTATATGAAGTAATAGCAATGTTGTGGGAAGATCAGCTGTAAATGACTTTGCTATTCTGAGCAATACAATGATCCATAACTACCCAGGATTTATGCTGAAAAATTCTATCCATACCTAGAGAAAGAAATGATTTGTTTGAATATAAATTGAGGCATACTTCTCCCTCTCTCTCTCTCTCTCTCTCTCTCTCTCTCTCTCTCTCTCTCTCTCTCTCTCTCTCTCTCTCTCTCTCTCTCTCTCTCTTTCTCTCTCTCTCTCTTTCTCTCTCTCTCTCTCTCTCTCTCTCTCTCTCTCTCTCTTTCTCTCTCTCTCTCTCTTTCTTTTTCTTTCCCTCTCTCTCTTTTTTTCTCTCTGTGACTCTCTCTCTTTCTCTGTCTCGCTTTGTCTGTGTGTGTCTCTCTCTGTGTGTCTCTCTATCTCTGTTTCTGTCTCCCTGTCTCTTTTTCTCTATATCTCTCTCTTTTATTCTCTCTCTGTGTTTCTCTGTCTCTGATTCTCTCTGTCTCTCTCTCCTCTCTTAATTATTTTCTTTAGGGTTTTTTTTATAGGAATAGATCTATGTTTTCTTTCACAACATGAATTTTATAGAAATGTTTTTCATGACTTCACATGTGCTTTCTTAATGAGGGCTGAGAGTGGCAATATGGGAGAGAATCTGGAACTCAAAGTTTTAAAATCAAATGTAAACATTGTTTTAAATATAACTGAGGAAAAATAATTTCTCGAAAAAATATTCCATGAAGTAGAACATGAAAAGGATGCTGAAGAAAGATAAAGATTGTTTTTATTAAAACTTTTTTATTTTCAAAACATATGCATGGATAATTTTTCAACATTGCAAATCCTTGTGTTCCAGTTTCCTCCCTCTTCTCCCATCTCCTCCCCTAGATGGCAATCTGTCCAATATATGTTAAACATAGTAGACATATATGTTAAATACATATATATGTTAAATACATATATGCGTACATATTTGTACAATTAGAAAGAACGGTTTTAAGAGAGAAACTAACATCTAAGGTTCATTCTAGCTCTGTCCATGATCCAATAACACTTTGGGGCTAGTAATTTAGCTCAAAACTGAATTGTAGAAGTCCTTAAATACCAACCAGTCTGAGGAGTTTGGGGTTTATTTCTAAGTTAATGGAAAATGAGTGAAAGTTTCTGAAATGAATAATGATTTTATAAAAGCAATATTTTAAAGAAGATAAATGTGTCAGTAGTGGTCAGAGTTCAGAGACAGGAAGAATAGTTATGAAAATAAAAATTGTCTACATGTGAAGTAACTAGAGGTTGTGAAGTGATTGGAGGTTAAATTAGAATAATGTCTGTGGATAAGGAGGAAAGGAGAATAGATTTCTCTCTGGAAGCCACCTGAGGGCTCCCTTATTTTACAAATAAGACAACCAAAATCCCCAAGAGTTTGTTCAGTGCCTTGCCTGATATCACAAAAATAGGACGTGGCAGAGTCCAGATTTGAACCCAGGTACTCTCACTTCAGAAATGTAATAAATACAAGAATTGTCTGGAAGGAAAGTAAATGCATATCATTTGGGGGACTGATCCTAGAGTATTTGGAAAGGAATAATGGCTTAAAAAAAGACTAGAAAGGTAGGAAGAGGCTAGGTTGTAAAGGATTTTAAATACCAAGAAGCATTTAAACAAGTATATATTAAACACTTAGTATGTGCAAAGTATTATTCTAGATGGGGAAGCTAGATGGTGCAATGCATAAACTGCTGGCCCTGGTGTGAGGAGTACCTTAGTGTAAATTTGGTTTCAGGCACTTATTAACTGTGTGACCCTGGGCAAGTCACCTGTTTGTCTCAGTTTTCTTATCTGTAAAATGAACTGGAGAAAGAAATGGCAAACTATTTTGCTATCATTACCAAGAAGAGTCAGACATAAATAAAGTGAATGAACAACAAAAACATTTTAATATATTCATGTTATTTATGTGTATAATAGGTTCTTGAACATAGTGCTTCATAAATCTTGAATTGGATATCTCTCTGATTATCTTGTATCTGTGCTCATGGCCCTTCAATAGGTTCACATAGTCTCCTAAATTCCTACCCTGGCAGTGAAATCCTTTTTAAATTCAGTTCCAATTTGCCTTTCAAACCTCGTTTCTTAACTGTTTTCCTAAATAAATCATAAGTTACTTATGAGTATAATTTTTGTGATCTTTATCACAAAGCTTCAAGTATGAGGCAGCATAATGCCTTAAACTCTCATAAAAACAGCTGGTTCAACTGTGAGCATTGCATGGAAGCCATCAAATACAGACATTATTACAATGGTTGATATGATCCACTTTTTTCAAGAATATAATTACTCATTAGTCATATAAAAGACTGATAAATAGGATTTATGATAAGAATCCCCTTAGAAGTCATCTAGCATAATCTCCACTTTTTATAGAGGAAGAAACTGAAGTTTCTTCAGAGTTAAATAACTTGTCCAAGATCTGAAAGTAGTGAGAGTGAGATTTCCAGCATTCTTCTTCCAATTCCTAATCTCGTGTTCTTTCTAGTAACCCATAGCTGCAGTTCATAATAACATGGAGAAATCTAATAGATGGCCAAAAAGCACTCAGTTGGATTTATATCCATCAGGAGGAAAGAAAGACTGTGTTCTCTGTTTATAAAACCATTTCTAAGATATAAACTTCCCCCATACTTTTTCTTTTCATTTATTTCCAATTTTGAAAAGAAAGGTGCCTTTTCAAAGGCTTTTCATCATTATTAGAAAGCAGTTTCTTCTGATTTTTTTCCTCCTTTAAAAAAATCTTTGCTATAATGGATGACTCTCTGGAAGGGGATAAAAGAGACATACAAAGGGGAAATATAGGAGATGTAAAAAAATAAAACAACTTTAAAAATCAATTTCCTCAATACTTTGATACTTATGTGGATTATTAACATTTATTTTCTTTTTAAAAAACTATATTCCTATCTTCTGATTCTCCATTGAGGACCATTTCCACTATGACCTTTTATCACTTTTAACTTTAATGTTTAGCACTAATTTTCAGTTCTTACATATGGCATTAAATATATTGCCAGTCATATTTTTCTTTATCTGCTGATTATTTTTGGTTTTATTTTGAAGAAATTTTTAATTTCAATGTAGCCAAGCACAATTGTCTTATTCCCAAAAATTCCTTCCATTTATTGGACTAAAAAGAAACTATATTCCTTTTGCAAGTGAGCTAAATGCTTTATTCACTTTCTTATGTATTGTTTTTTGCTGAGGCAATTGGGGTTAAATGACTTGTGGGATCATATAGGAAGTGTTAAGTATCTGAGATCAGATTTGAACTTAGGTTCTCCTGACTTCAGGGCTGGTGAATACACTGTGCCACCTAGCTGCTCCTCTTTTGTATTTCTTAGAATTGATTTTTTAAGTCTTTAACTTCTTTATAGAGCTCACTACAATTGAAGCAACTTAGAGGAACCATATCACATGCACGAAATGGATAAAAATAATTAAAAGCAATAACATTCATGTTGAAGAAAGTAGCCTAGAGACTACTAGAGAAAGTAGCCATCATTTATGCATTATTGATGGAATTATAAACTTGTAGAGTCATTGTGTATATAAATCTGCTAGAGAGGAGCAAAAGATACAAAAACAATTATACCTTTCAACTCAGCAATTACATTGTTTATCTTATACCCAGGAAGTGTTAACAAAAACAAACAAAAAAGAAGTCTCTAAAATTTTTTTATCAAAAATTTTGATAAATAATATATAGGAAATATATTGGTAAAGACTTGATCAGAAGATGTCCAATCAATTGATTTCTCTCCCCTCAGTCCAGCTGATAAAAGAATAAAAACTAAAGAACTATAAAAAAAAAGAGGTAATAAACCACTTTGTGAAAAAAATTATTTCTACTTTGTTACCCCTTTGTGAGCTGTGAAGAAGCTTTCTGATCAAATTTGAAGGAATGAGAGAGTCTGTTATTCACTGTTTTGTTAAAGATCTAGCTATACTTCTGGTGGACTTTTTTTTTTTAAAGCAACACACATTCTTTAGGGAAAGAGCTCTGAAGACTAAGTTTTGTCAGCCAGAAAAGAACCAGCTGTAGAAAAAGAACCCAGATTTGAAAAGGGATTCCTCACCTCTCTGCAGAGGAAATGGTATTTATCTCCCCCAGTTAGCTATGGTATAATATAATGAAGCTTTTCACCCAGGATGACACATTTCCTTTCTTAGGATGCAGGCACATGAATCAATGTATAAGATGGAAAGGGCTTTCTGAATTGGAAAAAAGTTAGCCCAGGCCATTATCAGTTAAGCTATAGAGCTAGATAGGTTCAGAAAGCACTCTTGACTTTTGAACAAAGAACATTTGAGCATTCCCAAGAAGAACAATAAAGATACAACAAGACAAAAAAGGATATCAAATATATCAAGTCCCTGCGCATAGTGCTAGGGGATGAGTTGCCTGGATCATGCATATATGCTTCTTAGTGAACTTAATCTGAATGTCTGCTCTACTCCTCTACTCAATGGCACTGCATGCATTTGAATATGCCCTATATTAATCAGGTAAATGTTTTGTTACTATTTTTTTTACTGTGTCATTATTAAAAATGTCCTTATTTTGATCTAACTGTATTAACTGTCAGAATATTAAAGATAAAGATATTAGTTGGGGCTCATGAGCTATAGTTTTAGGAATACATGCCACAGAATATTTTAAACATGGAGTAGCCACCCTCTGGTTTCCCAAATCCCCAAAAGACTGAACTAGAAAGGGATTGGAATAGGAAATGAACTTGTGATTTAATTGATATAGAAAACCCTGGGGGAAGAGAAAGTCTCTTTTCCAGTATAAGACAATGTCTTATATCAATTCTATGATCTCATTCCATTGTTGCAGAAGCCAACCTATCCCTCACTTTTTCATCACTTGTTCTCCCACAAATCCTCAACAAAAAAATATATCGAGTACATTGAAGGCACATATACATTAGGGCATATTTTCAAAAGTCTGATTTCTAGTGACCATGATGAACAACTATCCAGTTGCAGATTATAATAGGAATAGAAACAATCAGTCTATAGCCAGGTATTGAATACTTGTTGTTAGCCAGGCATTGTGCTAAGCTCTTTGATACAAAGGAAAAAAAAACAACAGCATTTTACTGCCTCAGTTTATATTCTAACTGATGAATTGTCCAGGTTGCCTGGAATTGTGGGGAATAATGCCTAATGAGATTAGAAGGTAGATTAGGGACGGATCATGTACAGGAATGAGGGGTCTCTTGAAATCTAAGTAAAATAATTTTACCTATTCAGTAAACAATAATGAAGTTTTTAAAAAGTGCATCATTAGAATTGTGCTTAAGAAATATAGTTCCATAGTAGAAATAGGATGGATCACAGTGAGGGGAAATTAGTGATAGAAAGAAGAGTTATGAAATTATTTCAATAGATCAGGTAAGAGATAATTAGGATCTAAACAAAGGTAGTATCAGTGAGGATGGAGGGGGGAATGGCAGGAGGAAGAGATGAGAAAGATATGATAAAAGCGGATCTTTAGGATTTTAAAGCATTGATGGTTAGCAGAATGTTAGCACTATTATAATAATCAAGGAAGTTAGAAAGATGAGTTGGTTTGAGGAAGAAAGTAAGTTCTGGACATGTTAAATTTGAGATCAGGAGGACAGCAGGTGGAAATATCCAAATATCAGCATCATAATGTAGGCATATTTAGAAATCACATGTGGATATCGTGAAACAAATACTTGTGGGTTCACACCTATCAATCATTTCTTAAGCTATTCTTCCTGGTTTTAAGAGGCAGGGATGGTCAACAGCATCTAAAGAAGTGAAGGCATGAGACTTTGAGGACTCAAAAAAAAATTAGGAGGTCATTGATTACCTTAAACAAAGATATTTTAATGGAAGGTTAGGAATAGAAGCCAGATAGGAAGGATTCAGGGGTGAATAAATGCAACAAAGTAGAGATTTGAGGTTTATATTGTTTTTATTACATTTAACAGATATATACTTTACTATCTATTTTTGCTCTTAATCCCATCTCTTCAAAGACCTTGCAGCTTGGAGCCTCTCTCTCTCTGTGTCTCTGTCTGTTTATGTCTGTCTCTCTGTGGGTGTATGTGTATGTATCTGTCTTTTCTCTCTATCTGTCTCTGTTTCTCTTTGTTTCTCTATCTCTCTGTCTCTGAATCAATGTTTCTATTTCTCTCTCTGTTTCTGTCTCTCTGTCCCTCTCCTCTTCAGCTTTCTATTCCCTCCCACTCTCCTTCTCTACCTCTCTTCATTCTCTACATTCCCCCTTTGTCTTTCAGTATCTGTTTCTCTTAGCTCACTTTCTATTTTTCTTTTCTGCCTATAAATATCCATAATGTTTTCCCTTTCCATATAGGCAAATCACTGTTCCTCTTTCAGCCTCTTTTTTCTCATCTATAAAATAGGAGTAATAACACCACCTATATCACAAGATTGTTATGAGGATCAAATGAATAGCAATGTATCTGCACATAGTAAGAGCAAGATATATGGTTGCTATTGTCATTGTTAATATTATATAATTCCCACATCTCTCTTCATTTCTGCTTCTTAGAATTCCTTAATGAAGTCTAATCATTGTCATGCAATCAGTAGTTGAAATCCATTAAAATCAGTACTCACAGTATGTGACCATCTATTATCAGAAAGAATATTGTACTAGACTTAGAGTGTTGAACCGAGAGTCAAGGAGACATGAGTTAAAATCTAGGCTTTGTCACTAATTACTTGTGATATGATCTTGCCTATAATTAAACATCTCTGTTACTCAATTTCCTTATCTATAAGGTTAGTGGGGTAGCCTAAATGACCCTTAAGGTTTCCTTCAGCACTAGATCTACAATCTTATCATAGTAAAGATTCTGTCAGACAACACTTGTACTTTTTCATTCAATACAAAATAAAAACAAATTATATTTATGACAAAACTAAATATTATTTTTAAAAACCCATATATAGTTCTAAACAACCATGTCTTTGTTAAGTCAACTATGTATTATCAATTGTTTCCATATATCTTTTTTCTAAAAGTAAAAGTTAAAATTGTAAAAGTTAAAAGGTAAAAATTAAAATTGAAAATTAAGAAGAAATAGAAATGAGTGCATATCATAAATTGAAATTGATTTTTAAGTTTTTAAAAATTTTAATTATTTCTAAAAGTATTAATTATTTATAAAAAGTATATAAATGAACTATTGGAAGTAAAATTTTCAAGAATGTAGGCATCCATGTCTCTATTGGGTCTGTATTCCAAAGAGATCATAAAAGAGGGGAAAAGACTCATATATGTAAAAATATTTGTAGCTATACACTTCAACAACAATACTGTATGAGGATGTATTCTGATGGAAGTGGATATCTTCAACATAAAGAAGATCCAACTCACTTCCAGCTGATCAATGATGGACAGAAACAACTACACCCAGAGAAGGAACACTGGGAAATAAATGTAAAATATTAGTACTACTGTCTAGCTACCCAGGTTGCTTATACCTTCGGAATCCAATACTTAACATGCAACAAGAAAATTGGATTTACACACATATATTATATCTAGAGTTATACTATAACACATATAAAATGTATGGGATTGCCTGTCACCTAGGGAAGGAAGTAGAGGGAGGGAGGGGAAAATTTGGAAAAATGAATACAAGGGATAATGTTATTTAAAAAAATTACTTATGCATACATACTGTCAAAAATTTATAATTAAAAAATTAATAAAAATATTTGTAGCAATCCTTTTTGTAGTTGCAAAGAACTGGAAATAAAATGAATGCCCATCAGTTGAAGAGTATCTGAATAGGTTATGGTATATGAATCTAATGGAATATTATTTTTCTATAAGAAATGATGAGCAGGTTGATTTCAGAAAAGCCTGGAAAGACTTACATGAAACTAATGTTAAGTGAAATGATCAGAACCAAGAAAATATTGTACACAGTTACAACAAAATTATATGATAATCAACCATGATGGACTTGACTCTTTAATAATGAGATGATTCAATGCAATTTCAATAGATTTGTGATGGAAAGTCCCACCCACATCCAACAAGAGACTTATGGAGACTAAATGTGGTCAAAGTATAATATTTTTACCCTTTTTGTTGTTTTCTTGGTTTTTTTCCTTTCTCATGTTTTTTTTTTTCTCTTTTGATCTGATTTTTTTGGGGCAGCCTGACAAATATGGAAATATGTTTAGAAGAACTGCATATATTTAATTTAGATTGCTTGCTTTTTGGGGGAGAAGTGGGGAGAGGAGAGGGAGAAAAAGTTGGAATACAATGTTTTACAAAGGTGAATGTTGAAAACTATTGTGGCATGTATTTGGAAAAGTAAAATACTATTTAAAAAAAATCAGTGCTCTATTTTGAATAAAAATGTGTCAGACAATATAGTTGCTTCCTCCAAAAAAAATCCTAATAGTTCCCAATGTGGAATATATATGTATATATGTATGTATGTACAGAAAATTTCTCCTTCAATGCAGATCTGCGCCTGCTGTGCAACTTAAAGTTAATATGTAAGTAATTTGCCCAAGGTAATACAGCCAGGATTTGCCATAAATAGGATTTGAATCCAGATTTTCATGATTCTGATGTCTATTCTCTATAAATTGAAGCTCAGAATTATAAAGTGATTTGCTCATGATCACACAGTAGATTCTCAGAAAGGCACTTAATCCCAAACTTTCTTTCCCCAGGTTTAATGTTCTTTCCATTGTCTTTTATGTGATTATTGTAGGGATCTATATGCATTTCTTTTTTTTAAAGAAATTTGTTTTCTAATTGAGAAAACATTTAAAGACAAACTTTGCAGTATTTCTTGTTGTTCAGTCATGTTCAATTCTTTACAACTCCATTTAGGGTTTTCTTGGCAAAGATACTAGAGTTGTTTATCATTTTTTCCTCCAGTTCATTTTACAGATGAGGAAATTGAGGTAAACATGGTGAAGTGACTTACCCAATGTTACACAGCTATTAGGTGTCTGAAGCTAGATTTGAACTCAGGTCTTTCTGACTCCAGACCCAGTGCTTCATCTGCTCTGCTACTTACTTGCCCCTTACATGTAAAGTAGCTTTTTTTTTTTGTTTTGTAACTTTATTTTGTAACAGAATTTAGGAGAATACACAGAATAGAAAAAAAATTCCTGTATCTAATTCATAGGCATAATAGAATTTAGACCTGAACTAAAACCTTAGAGACTATTTGATCCAGTCCAATCATTCTACAGGCAAGAAAACTGAGGCTCTGAGATGCACAAATTACATCTCAAAAGTTACATCCATAGCTAATAAGTAACAGAGCTAAGATTGCAATTTAGGCTCTCTGCCTCTATATCCAATGCTCTTAGCACCATACTACCTTTGAAATGAATTGGATTGGATTGAATCAAATTGAACTAACTGATGGGAACTGAACTAACTAATTGGGAAACTATTTTGTTGGGGCAGTAACTTTTCTTCATCTTTCAGTAACCATTTACAGCATTATAAATTACCTATAGGCACGATAACCAAGATTTTCCCCCAGCATTCCATTACTTTGCTTTAGCTTTAAAGTGGATTTTCTGAAATAGGTCAGCCTTGTAATCATAAAAAAGTCATCTACTTGAGTTGAAAAATCAAAAAGACTACTGTAGTGACAAGCCTTCCTATGTTCATTGCTCTTCCATGAGTAATTTTAGAGGAAACACTTCTACATTTGTTTTTACAGTAAAGATATATTACTTGTTTTGGTTGGTTGCTTTGTCAGTTGCATGAGAGTGAGCACACACATACACACACACACACATATGCATACACATATAAACACACTAAAAGAAATGAGCTCCATGCACTCCATTCATGTCAGAACTCAACAGCTTGAGTAGCACAAATATTCTGCAGTCACTCATGAAAAGAAATTTTTAATAATAAATATCTAACAATTAATGGGCTGGTAGCTGCAATTGTCTTCGGGGCATAATATCTAATTTCCTTGCAATGTTTCATATCCTTACTTTTCACGCTGCAACAGTCTATCATTAAAACCAAATGCAGGTTTCTATCACTTTTATTTATTTTTCAAATCAACTTATAAATCAGTGCCAGGCCTTGTTACAGATGAGTTCCAATAAATTATCGGCTGTGGACAAATTCTGAATGTTAAACATTTCTTTCCTTTCTATCACCCCCACACCTACTGCATCCTTTCTTTACCTCTCCCTATCCTTTATTCCTAACCCTTCTGATCATACACTTCTCCAGGCCGATCTTCATACATAAAAAATTTTAAAATAAAATAAGAATATCAGAGAGTCCCCCTAGTACTCAGTTATATATCATTCAGAAAGAGCAAAAAGACATTTTACAATAATCAGGGGTCAGAGTTGAGAGGGAACAAGAAGTGGACCAAAAATGGTTTTAGTATTGTAGGGAAATTTATCGTTCTGGATTTCAGTCTTTATAACATCCTTGTCACAGTCTCTTTATATCTTCCAAACAGAACAGGAGAGGAGTTCTATTTTTAACCCTCATCTGTCTACTTAAATCACCTAATTGCCACTATGAAAGCATCTTGTGACTCTTTGAGAAGCATCTCATGAATACTGTCAAAGGCCATGCTAACTGTTCCTTAATGGATTCATCATTTTCAACTCAGATTGTTCCAGCTCAAAATGCTTTCTTCCTACTGGCATAATCTTCTCTGAAAGTTGGGGTTTATTTGTGCACATACTTCTAAGTTGACAATGGGAATAAAGGAGCAAGAATTTATATAGCACACAATACATCTGAGACACTGTGCTAAGCAATTTGCAAATATTATTTCATTTGAATCTCAGAAGAACTTTGCAAGGCAGGTTCTCTTATTATTCCCATTTTAAAATTGAAAAAAAAACTGAGGTAAACAGAGGTTAAGTGGCTTGTTTAGTGTCATGCAGCTAAGAAGAGCCTAAAACCCAATTTGAACTCATGTCTTCCAGATGCCAAATATAACATTCTGTCTAATGTGCTTCCTGGTTTGGCTGCCTCACATGTATATATGTATATATTTGTATGTTGGTGTATATATGCATGTGTGCATGAGTGTACATGTGTGTATGTCAAATATCAAATAATGAGATATTAATGCACTGTGAAATGATTCAACCATTCTATAGATATACCCAAAGGGCTATAAAACCATCATACCTTTTGACCTAGAAATACCACTATTAGGTCTTTAGACCAAAAGAGATTAAAAAAAGAAAAAGAAAACTAAAGGACCTATATGTACAAAAAAAATTTAAAGCAGTTCTTTTCTGTGGACAAAGAATTGGAAATTGAGGGAATCGATAAACAAATTTTGATATGTAGTTGTGATGGAATACTACTATGGTAGAAAACATGATGCCTCAGAAAAATCTTCCATGAACTGACAAAAAGGGAAATATGCTATGTACAAAGTAACAACAATATTGTAAGATGATTAGCTGTGAATGAATTAGCTATTCTCAGAGATACAATGATCCAAGATAACTCTGAAGTACTTATGATGAAAAAACTATCCATACCCAGAGAAACAACTGATGGAACAAAGTTAAAGGAAAAATAGATTTAATCAAATGAAAAAATAGGGAAACTATACTACTTATCAACTTTATTAATCAATATTGTTTTGTACTATTTAAAATAACTAGAAAGTACAAGGTTGGAATATTTCTTTGGTTTAGGAAATGATGAGCTAGTAGATTTAGAAAAATATGGAAAGACTGGACTTATGAAGGATGATGATATCTACTTTTGGAAAACCACATTAAAAGTGGAAATAAACATAATAGATCTTACACATAATCATATGAATTATATATATATGTATAATTATAGATATTATGTATATGTATATATGTACATATACACATGTACACCTATATGTGTTTATATATTTATGTATGTGTATACACACAGATACATATACATATAATCTGCCCTTAACTATGACCTTTTTGGGAGGTGGAAGAGGAAAAAATAAACTAAACAATGCACAGCAGAAAACAAATAAACAACAACAACAACAAAAAACACCTACAAGGAAGAAAAAAAAAAAAGTAGGGGGATGGTTCTGAATACAATGTATAGTTTTTAATTTATTTATTATACCGCCATTTTTAATGGAAATTTATTGCTTTATTCTTTTAAATCCTCTCCTATTCTGCTGTGCACATGGCATTTTTTTTCTTTTCTAGTTAAATTTAAAATTTTAAAAATGAAACTAACTGCAAAGATAATCAAGGAAGCTAGGTATTTTTGTGTAATTTGGGGTTTATCACATGATTCTCCCCCCCTCCAACAAAGCATGTATTAAAATGAATGTTTTCACAAAATTTTTATTCCAGTCCTTTCTTGTATGGAGATGGTCTTATGTTCTCAAAGGTTATGTCAGTAAAACATAAGTTTTCTTAGTTACTTTTGTTGTTCAGTTGTTTCAAATGTATACAACTACTTGCAATCCTATTTGGAGTTTTCTAGAAAAAATACTAGATCTCATTTTACAGATGAAGAAACTGAGGTAAACAGGTTTAAATGACTTACCATGGATTACATAGTTAAATTTGTGAAGCCAGATTTGAACTCAGGAAGATTGGTCTTCCTAATGCCTGACTATTTTCTGTGACACCTAAGAAGCCATAATATGTATAGTGGCCACACCTTAGGCTTAACCAGGTTGGGAGTAATCACAGGCTTAAAACCCATCAGTGAGTTATGGGGATATAAATACTTTCCCCAGTGAAAAAGGCATATGAGAACAATTTGTTCCAATGACTATGAAAGCAGTTGAGGTGGGCCCTGTGGAGTACTTGGAGCTTGGTCTGATATCAAGATGCCAAAATCATCCATTTCATTCTTGGCCATTGCCAGTCATCTTGATTTTTGTTTTGTCACCAAACTCTGATGCCTCTGGAAAAGAAAATGAGGCTGACAATTTTGTGTGACTCTGCCTCACTTAAATCCAATTCATGCTAATCAAGACATAACCTATGTGTCATTGGTCCTCTAAAAACGAAGGATAAACAGTTACCACCTAGACAGAAAGAAATCAAATAATGGCTTTGCAAAAGAGCACATTTGTTTTCATGAGTATCATCCCGAAGTTTGCCACCAATTAATAAATTGTTGTGATTACAGCAACTCATTAAGATCATCTGCCTACCATAGACTATAAATTTATGAGGGAAGAGGGATTGATTAAATTGATAAAAACAAATGACCCTTGAAATATTGAAATACATGGTAGATGGACAGGAAATTCTATCCAGTAAGGAAATTGGAGGGTTCTAAGAAGCCATAGATATCTTGGGCACTGACTGTACCCAATGCCAACATTGCCTATTTCACAATTTTTCCTAGGGCTAAGTCCATGAGCTTCAATGAATTGTTAAGCTTATAAGATGAAAGAAAAGATTTCAAAGAGAAAGATGTCATTAGTTGATGCTTACAATGACTGATGGAGGGAAGGGGAAAATACTCACACTATTTTTGCAAACATTGTCAGATTCATGTATCACTTCACTAGCTAACAACTATCCAGCAGACTCCAATTCACTTGAAGAATCTTCTATACATAACATTTGCTTAATAAATGTTTTATGAATTGAAGGGCAGAAAAAATACCTTCAAAATTTATTTGAAATTAGTCTTACCAGTCAGATTTCTTTTTTTCCTGTTTTCTGCTTTTAAGGCTGACTTATATAATGTAATTATTATATTACATATATAATATATAATAATAATATATATTATTATAATGTAATGAACAATAACTAATAAATTTATGATAAGCTGACTGCCCTTAATGAGGTATAGACAAAATACACTTTAAATAAGTAATTAATTTGATGGATCTGTGATCTCATTTATATGTGTATTACATCCATTGAAGCAGATAACCACCCACCCATGGCTTCTATTCCTGTGTAACAATTGTCCATATCCTCTAGCATATGAATTGCAGAAGACACAAAAAGACTACATAGGATATCTGTGAGTTATGCTTCATTCTCACTATATGACTAGACAAAGTTTTAACTAGTCATATGCTGCCCTGACAACATTCTTTATGCTCCTTTTTTAAAAATTTCGTAGTAGTGTGTCATGATGCAGCTGATCTTTTCTCCCTTTTTCCTCCTTTTCAAATAGTACTTTTAATTTTCTAATTACCTGTAAAGTCAATTTTTAGCAATCACTTTCACACGATTTTGAGTTCCAAATTTTTCTCTCCCTCCCTTCTCTCCCCTTTTTTGAAAATGGCAGGCAATTTCATAAAGATTATACATGTTCTATCATATAAAACTATTTACATATTAGTCACTGTTGTAAAAGAAGAAACAGATCAAAATAAAAAATTTACAAAAAGGAATAAAGTAAATGAAAAAATATGCTTTGATCTTTATTCAGAGTTCATCAGTTCTTTATTTGAATGTGGATAGAATTTTCTTTCATGAGTATTTCATAATTGTCTTGGGATCATTATATTGTCAAGAAGAGCTGAGTCATTCATATTGATCATCACATAATATTGCTGATACTGTACAAAATTTTCCTGGTTTTACTTTGCAAAAATTCATATACTTCTTTCCAGGTTATTCTGAAATCTGTCTGTTCATTATTTCTTATTATACAATAGCGTTCCATTATATTCATATACCACAAATTATTTAGCCATTCCCCAATTGCTGACTGCCCTCTCAATTTCCAATACTTTGCCACCATGAAAATGTCTCTTATAAATATTTTTGCACATATAGATCCTTTCTCCTGTTTTATGATCTTTTTGAAATACTGATCTAGCTGAAGTCTTGTTGGATCAAAGAATATACACATTTTATTTACCCTTTGGGCATAGTTCCAAATTGTTCTCCAGAATGCTTTGATCAGTTTACAACTTCACCAACAGTATATTATGTCCCAATTTTCCTACATCTTCAACATTTATCATTTTCCTTCTTTGTCATATTGATCAATCTGATAGATATGAGGAGGTATATCAGATTATATCAGATTATTCTAATTTGCATTTTTCTAATCAGAAGTGATTTAAAGCACTTTTTCATATGCCTATAAATAGCTTGGATTTCTTCACCTGAAAACTACCTGATCACATTCTTTGACAATTTATTAATTGGGGAATTGCTTGCATTCTTATACATTTGGCTCAATTCTCTCTATTTTTGAAAAATTAAATCTTTATCAGAGATATTTGTAAAGATTCTTTCCCAGCTTTCTGCTTTTCTTATAATCTTGGTTGTATTGGTTTTATTTGTAGAAAACCTTTTTATTCTAATGTTATTGAAATTATATATTTTATATTTCAGAAGGCTCTCTATCTGTTGTTTGATAGTGAATTCTTCTCTTCTCAACAGATCTGACACATAGATCATTCCTTGCTCTTCTAATTTGATTGTGGTATAATCTTTATTTCTAAATCATGTACCCATTTTGACCTTATCTTGTTATGTTATGTGAAATGTTGTCTTTATATATACTATTGCTATATATACTTAGTGTTTTATTGTGTTCCAGTTTCCCAGCAGTTTGTATTAAATAATGACCCGAAAGACTGGGGTCCTTGGATTTAATGAATGGTATGTTATGATGGTCATTGATTACTGTGTCTATCACCAATATATTCCACTGATCCATCACTGTATTTCTTACCATATAGTTTTGATACTTAATGCTTTATAATATAGCTTGAGATCTTGTATTTCTAGTTCACCTTCCTTTATATTTTTGTCACTGAAAGCCTTGCTATTCTTCACCTTTTGCTCTTGTAGATGAACTTGGTTACCACTTTTTTCTAGCTCTATCAAATAATTTTTGGCAGTTCCACTAGCATAGCACTGAATAAGTTAATTAGTTTAGATAAAATTATTATTTTTAATATATTGGCTAGTCTACCCATGAGCAACTGGTATTTTTCTAATTATTTAATTATTAGATTTGATTCACTTGTGTGAAATGTTTTGTAATTATGTGAATATAATTCCTGGGTTTGTCCTGACAAGAAGACTCCCAAGTATTTCATAATATTTATATTTATTTTAAATGGAATTTCTTTTTTCTTGCTGCTGGCTTTTTTTGGTTTCATAAAGAAATGTTGATGATTTATGTGGGTTTATCTTATGTCCTGCAACTTTGCTAAACTTGTTAATTACTTCAAGCAGTTTTTTAGCTGATTCTCTAGAATTTTCTAAGTATACCATCATCATCTCATCTGTATCATCTTCTTCATTGACTACTATAATTCCTTCAATTTTTTTTCCTTTTTTATTGCTAAAGCTAACATTTATAGTACTATATATAGTGACAATGGATATCCTTATTTTGTCCTTGATTTTATTGGAAAGGTTCTAGCTTATCCCCATTATTTATAATGCTTGCTAATGGTTTTAGATAGATACTTCTCATAATTTTAAGGAGCACTCCATTTATTCCTCTGTTCTCTAATGTTTTTAATAGGAATGAGTACTAAAGCTTTTTCTGTACCTATTGAGATAATCATATAATTTCTTTTTTTGTTATTGATATTGTCAATTATGCCATAGTTTTCCTAATATTGAACCAACTATGCATTCCTGATGTGAATCCCACCTAGTTGTAATGTATAATCTTCTTAATATATTGTTGCAACTGGCTTGCTGGTATTTTGTTCAAAATTTTTGCATCAATATTCATTAGTGAAATTGGCTTATAATTTTATTTCTCTGTTTTGACTTCTCCTGGTTTGGGCATTAGCACCATAGTTGTGGATTAAAAGCAGTTTGATAGGACTCTTTCTAAACCTATTTTTCCAAATAATTTTTAAAATATTGGATTTAATTTTTCTTTGAATGTTTGGTAGAATTCACTTGAGAACCCAATTTATCCTGGGAATTTATTGTTAAGGATTTCTTTGACAGTATTTCTTTTTTTTTTTTTTTTCCTAAGAAGGGTTTATTTAGGCATTCTATTTCTTGATATGTTAATCTGGGTAATTTACATTTTCATAAATATTCATTTATTTTGTTCAGATTATCAGATTTGTAGGCATATAATTGGATAAAATATGTTCGAATGATAGTTTTAGTTTCTTCTTCATTGGTGCTAATTTCACCCCTTTCATTTTTGATATTGGATATGTGATTTTATTCTTTTTTTATGAATGGTTTATTTATCCTGGTGTGTGTTTTTTTTTTCATAAAACCAGCTCATAGACTCATTTTATCAGTTCAATAGTTTATTTCTTGTTTGTTTGTTTGCTTTTGCTGCTGTTGTTATTTGGTCTTGTTTTGTTTTTTACTTCTAATTTCATTAATCTCACCTTTGATTTTCAGGATTTTCAATTTTTTGCTCAACTGGAAATTTTTTATTATTATTATTTTTTCCCCAAGTTTCTTTTTTAGTTGCATGGCCAACTCATTGAACTGTTCATTTTTTATTTAGTTGTTGTAAGAATTTTGATTAATAAATTTCCCTTAAGTACTAGTTTGACTGTATTCCATAAATTTTAGTATGTTGTCTCATTGTTGTAATTCTCTTTAATACATTTCCATTATTTATTCTTTGACCTACTCATTCTTTAGGATTAGATTATTTCATTTCCAATTAGTTTTACTCTATTTTTTCATTGTCTCTTGTTGAATGTAATTTTTTTGCATTGTGACCTGAAAGAATGCATTTAATATTTCTCTCTTTCTATATTTGATTTTGAGATCTTTATGTCCTAATACGTGGTCAATTTTTGTGTATATGCCATAGATTGCTATGAGAAAGATCTTTCTTTCTTCTCTTACCCAATTTTTTCCAAAGGTCTGTAATATCTAACTTTTCTAATATTCTTTTTACTTCCTAAATTTCTTTCTTGTTTATATTTTGGTTGGATTTATTGAATTCTGAGAGGTAACAGTTCCCCACTAGTACATGTTTGGTGTCTGTTTCTTCCTGTAACTCACTATATTTTCTGTTGATGCTTAGTTTCACCAAATAAGTGATTCTTGGTTATACTCCTAGCTCCTTTGCTTTATGGAATATTATGTCCCATGGCCTCCAATCTTTTAATATTGTAGCTACTCATTAAATTCTGTGTAATCCTGATTGTGGCTACTCAATATTTAAATTGTTTCTTTTTGGCCACTTTCATTATTTTTTTCCCTTGATTTGATAGTTCTGAATTCTGACAATAATGTTTCTTGAAGTTTTTATTTTTATCTTGGGATCTTTCTCCTAAGTTGATGGTAGATTCTTTTCATGCCTATTTGGCTCCCTGATTTTAGGATATGTGGGCAGTTCTATTTGATAGTTTCTTGAAAGATTGTTTCCTGGATCTATTTTTCAGTTCAGTTGTTTTTTCCTATAAGGTATTTTATGTTTTATTCTATGTTTTCTTTCTTTTAAATTTGTTGGATTGATTCTTGATATTTCATAGACTTTAGCTTCCACCTGCCCAATTCTAACTTTTAAAGAGTTGTTTTCCTCAATTAAATTTTCTATTTTCATTTCTATTTGGTCAGTTGTACTAACTTTTAAGGAATTGTGTTCTTCAATGGAGTTTTGAATCTCCTTTTCAATCTGGTCAGTTATCCTTTTTAAGCAATTTGTTTTTCTTTTTCCAAGCTATTAACTTTTTTCATAATTCTCTTGCACACTCTCATTTATTTTAATGAAAGTTTCATTACTTTCTTTTTTTTTTCTTCTGCCTCTTTTATGATTTCAAAGCCCCTTTTTGAGCTATTCCATGAGTTGTTTCTGGGCTTCTATTTCTTATTTCTTTGGAGTTTTGCCCACAAGTGTGTTGACATTAGTGAGCATTTCTTAGATTGTGTCTTGATCTCCCTTATTACTATAATGACTTTCTATGGTCAGATTCTCTTTTTTTAGCTTTTTCCATTTCTTTTAAATTTGAGCTCTGCTCCCAAAGTGCAAGGGACACTGTCTCAGGCTTCTTGTGTCAGGCATACAGGCAATGACTTTTTATCTTGTGCTACACTGATGTTTTCTTAGCACATGATTAGGGTCCACGGGGGACCTTTATGTCTTGTGCTGTGCTAAGAGGGACAGGGTGGTGGCTAATGATACTGAAAGCTATTGGGGTCTGGAAACTTATTTGGTGCTGAGCTGGGGTCCTAGTGCTGGGGTCTAGTATGCACTAAGGCTGGTAGGGTGTTTCTGAATTTCCCTAGGGAATACCTTGAAAGTAGAGAATTTTATCACTGGAGGTTTCCTGTTTGACCAAGACTATGCTGAATCATGTAGAGATTCTCAAAACTACTATCTGCTTGTTCCCTTGGCTATGCTGAGGCGTGTGGAGGACCTTATGTTGGCATTTGCTATTCCACCACACTGGAGCTTAAGATCTATAACTAGTTTGCTGATGCGGATCTTACTGCTGACTTACTGGTATATTTCCTTTCCTACATTATGCTCCCATCTTTCTCAAGTGAAACAGACCTTTCCTGCTAATTTTCTAAGTTTAAAAATTCTTTTACTTTTGCTTTTTTCTGGTTCTGTTGCTCTAGGATTTGTTTAAGGGCTCTATTTTATGGGGGGTTTGGAGGTGAATATGGAAGAGTTACAGTTATTTACTGCTTATTCTTCTATCTTGGCTCCCAGAAGTCTCCCACTATATGGTTTTTTATTGTATTTTAGAAATACACTTTTTAGAAATCTATTACATATTATGATTCATAGTCATATAGCCTACTAGAAAAGATGTTGGTAAATAAAAAGTGCCTTTGTTTCAGCAAGAATCTTTGAATCAATAGAAAATTGTAATCATATCACAAAAGTAATTCAAACCTCATTCCTCCTCCTACTAAATTCTGGAAACAGTTTATTAACCTTTTGCAATGCCTGTCTAAGATATAAGAATAATGGATGCTCTTTATTGGTCCTTTATACACCTGTACATCAGAGTCTGATCAATAAGCAATCTTCAGTCACTTAGCTTTTTTTATAAGGAGAGTTAATTCAATTCTTTTAAATTTTATAAGGATAATTAATTCAATTTTAATTTAGGAGGTTTTGAATGTTTTAGAATTTGATGCAGTCAGCACAATGTGATCTGGAAATAGAAGTATCTGGACTATCTATCTATAATGGAACCCGTAGAGCAGGGGTTCTCAAACTATGGCCCACAGGCCCCTGCGGCACACTGAGGACATTTATGCTGCCACCCGGGTAATGGCAAGTGGGCTGAAGGGTGGAAACAGAGTGTGAGTTTTTGTTTTTACTATAATCCAGCCCTGCCACAGTCTGAGGGACAGTGAACTGGCCCCCAATTTAAAAAGTTTGAGGACCACTGCCCTCAAGATTAATTCTCCATGAAAGTAACAACTTTGCTTTAGTAAATTTTAGTAAACATATATCTCTTCCTTATATTAATGATCAGAAAAACACTGGATGAAGTTATCCTTATTGTCACCCGTTTCAAAGAATTATATAATTCCAACATAGGATTAGAGAAATATCATTGGAGGAGAAACTACAAGGCAGCATTTTGCTCCACTGAATTAAATATTTTTAAATTTAACAAAGTGTTAGTAAATTATAATCTTATATTCTCTGTATAGTCAGATGTGTGACTGTTATATTTAATGTAAAATATCATTTGTAAATGTCTACTTGTTTCTTCTCATAACTTCATCAACAATATCTTCAATGAAACAAGTAAATCATTCTCACAAAAATCTTGTAGAGCTAGGAAAACTGGAAAGCAATCTGTCAGAAATTAGACTTGGACTAATATCTCACACCACATTCCACAATGAATTCAAGGTGGACATATGACCTGAATATTAAAGATAATACCATAAAAATTTTAGAAGAGAAATAGATCAGGTAGAACAATAACACATTAGACGCAGTCAAGAAGAACTGAATTTAGACACTAACTGTGTGATCTTAGGCAAAGTACATAGCTTCTATTTGCTTCAGTTTCTTCATCTATGAAATGATGATAATAATAGCATTTATATTGCAAGGTTGTTGTGAGATTCAAAGGAGATAATATTCATAAAGCATTTAGCACCATGCCTCGCATATAGTAGGCACTATGAATGTCTGCTATCATCATCATATCATCATTATATTTTATTGTTCGATCATATACCTTTCACAGCTATGTGAAAGCAATGATTATTCTTTTTTTTTTAAATGAAAAATTTTGGTTATAAATTATTTAAAATATTATGCACAAATGAATCTAATATACTAACAATTCAAAGAGAAATGGGTTCCTGGAAAGAAAAATCTTTGCAACATGGAGCAGTTAGGCGGTACAGTGGGTAGAGCACCAGCCCTGAAGTCAGGAGGACCTAAGATCAAATCTGACCTCAGACACTTAGCATGGGCTAGCTGTATGAGCAATGATTATTCTTAACCAAACAAGAAATTGAGGTAAATAGAAAAAGTAAAATCCAATCTTTGTATGAAGTTGAATGCTGTCTCAGAATAAGAAGAGCTTACAAGTAAGTGTGTAAAGAGAGGAGAACAATTAAAAATAAGATGAAAAGGAAGGGGACCTTACTTTGGAAGTGGGAAAGGGTCTACTGATGAATGTTTCCTAACAGTAATGATCTTATATTGAATGACATCTAGGAAACTTAGTGCTTGAAAAATTAACTTGTCCTGTAAGGGAGCGCTGGGAAGTGAAACCTCTGGAGCACCAGGCACCTGGAGAAGTGGGAAAGCATAAAAATAAAGAACAGGTTTTCAAGTAAATATGGGAGGAAGAAGATCACCAATAGAGGGCATGTATCATGATGGCTGAATAATCAAAGATGGGGGATCAAGGGACCCTTCTATGGGATAGTACTAGGTGGCACTATGTGTGATCTTGCTGTGTGACCCTTGGCAATTCATTTAATTTCCATTTACCTTAGTTTTCTCATCTATAAAATGGGGATAATAATAACAGCATCTATATACTACAATTGTTGTGAAGATCAAATGGGATAATTATAAAATATTTAACAGTGCCTGGCACAGAATAAGTACTATATAAATGCTAGTTGCTGCTGCTAGCTGCTATATTACACACACACACACACACACACACACACACACACACACACACACACACATGCATGCTTATGCACATTCACAGATACAGAAAAAAATTGATCTAGATTAAGAAGAGAAACAGTTGAATTTAAAAAATAATCTTTATATCAAATTTCTCAAATGTGGGACTGACATCCAAGATATATGGACAACTAAAACATATACACACAATTGATGAATGTGATGAATATCTATGTATTCTTGCCTTATTATACTTCACTTTATTGTGCTTCACATATATTGCATTTTTTACAAATTGAAAGTTTGTGGCCATCATGCTTCAAGCAAGTTTATCAGCACCAATTTTCCAAAAGCATATACTCATATCATATCTTTGTGTCATATTTTGATAATTCTCACAATGCTTGAAAATTTTCATTATTATTATATCTGTTTTGGTGATTTGTGATCAGTGATCTTTGATATTATTATCATAGTTATTTATGACACAAAGCATACCTTATCAAGTAGAAAATTTAATCCAAAAATGTGTGTATTCTGAGTGTTCAGTTGACTAGCCATCATAATCCTATTGCATACTTACTAGGTTACAATATACAATGAAATAATTTTTGCATGCACTAAAAATTGAAAAATCCATGTGACTCACTTTATTATGATGTTCACTTTATTGAAGTTATCTGAAACCAAATCCACAACATCTCAGAACATGCCTATTCAAAGAATCTTTATAAGATTTAGATGAACTAAAGCAATGTAGAGCTAAGAAAACAACATATATATACAATTACTTCAATAATGTAAATGGAAAAGAATAATAACAAAAAAGTAAAAATTGAAAAATTTAAAAAGTAAGGGTCATTCCTTTGAAATGACAAATCTACAGATGTGAAACATTGCATAATTTTTCATATTTTTTTAATTTATTAAAGATTTGCTGATAATTTTCTGTTCTTTTTATTTTTTTCTTTTACAAATGTTTTAGTTAAATGGAATGCCTTTCTTTGGGGAGAGCAATATCAGGTGAAACTTTGTAATATAAAAAATCTATAAAATTATTCAAATTTTAGAAAGAAATTCCTACAGAACTAGTCAATTTTTTATCCATTGACTATCTTCCTTTCAACTTCATCCTTAAATATCTTTGGGATAACTTTCCTTTGTTGAGCTATACTTTCTTTAAATTTGTTTTTCCCTTTACAATTTCTTGCTGTTTTATGAGGTGATACTATTCACAATTTTCCATTAAATTTTAAAGACATATTTGTGTTCTAAGCCAATGTTGTCCTTGATGGTCATATCTATTTAATTATAAAGAATATCAAGTATTTGCTGGTTGAAATGGTTTTTTAGTCTCTTTTGAATACTTCTTTACAGCAATTGTTTACATTGATTAGAGTTCCTTAAGAAAATGGAATAATTTGTGTTAATATCTATTTCTCCACTCTCTTCCCATTTTCATACTCAACATCTTGTTTAAATGTCAGATTGGAGTTGCTTTAATTGCATTTCACACCTTTTTCTTCACTTATTTTATATTAAATTTATTGGAACAAATCAGTGATCTAACTATGCATATGAAGTTGATTCAAGAATCACTCCCATGTTGGTCATGGGTAATTTCCTGTCTATTAAAATATAATCAATTTAATTTTTGTTTTATGTTATTTGATGTTTACCAGCACTTTGAATAGCGCCTCTCAACTCTCTTATCAGAAAAAAAATAGTTCAGATTAAGAAATATGAAGTTTCTGTATAGTCAGAAAACATTATGCCCCATTCCTTATACCTGAGCCATATTTTCCAACATATATTTGTCATGCTCTATTACATTCACTTTTATATTGAAATTATATATTAAAGTATACCTTAATTTAATGTTGAAATTTTGGTACATAAGCTGCAATAATACTTGATGATATTGTTGCAAGAGTTTAACTTAAGTGCAGCAATAAATATCTCATAAAATAAAGCTTTTGGAAAGATGATAAAACCAACTTTGCCAATTCCTTTATTTGTCTGTTCCAGGAAAATCTACTATTCAGTTTCTCAGGTACTTGCAATTTACTTTTTGTCTTTATGATGGATTTCCTCTAATAGTGTGTCATCTACTACTAAATTAGAACTTGTGATCTTGAGAACCAATGGCTAAATTAATTTTTCTTAATGATCTAAAAAATATGTTATTCTTATTTGCTTTTCTGCCATTTTTTTTTTTTTACCAATTTCCACAAAATTACAAGGGAATTATGAAGTACTTGAAACCATTTTGGGTTTTTACTCATAAGTTATGATGAACAAACAACTCTGGAACAAATATCCAGTCCACTCAATATTTATCAAGATTAGTCCTTTTAGCAGATACAACCTGTTGCCAAAACCATTCCTTATGCTTTTTCAACATAGTAGAATCTCTCAAAGTATATACTGTCTTATCATGCCCTTAGAAAACCTAGAGGTATTTTTCAAAAAAAAAAATGAAGCATGAATAAGACTTAAAAAAAAAAAAAAAACTAGGTTGCATAATGATAAACACAATGAAATATATCTGTGGGCTTATCAATGTAGATGTTCTATGAAATGCTATAGATTTCAATCTATCCATTCCTGCCTATTCTATGTGACATTTGTCTTTGTTCTCCTACAAATTTGCTAGAAATTAATCCTCCTAACATACTGAAAACATTTCTTGCTTTTTCTTAATATCAGAAAGATATCTACCAGTGGAATACATAAGGTATTCATCAGTTATCACTCACTGATTAGTACATCTTTATTTCTTAAAAATCTGGTTCACTCTCTACTAATACTATCACTAAAGATATCCTTAATTTATGTGAACTATTTTCATTACAATTTCAAATAGATAGGAAAATAGATATATAAATTGAAAGTTATTAACATTTGTTTTGTAGCTTTTTAAATTTTTTGTATTAATGAAGTCCAAGATTGTTCTACACCTTTGGTATCATAGCTTTCTTGGAATCAATCAAAAAAAAATAATAATAAACATATGTTAAATGCCTCAGGGCAGCTAGGTGACACAATGGATAGAATACTGGGCTTGGAATCAGGAAGACTCAACTTCCTGAATTTAAATCTTGCTTTAGACATTTACTGGCTGTATGGCCCTAGGCAAGTCATTTTGCCAATCTCTTTGCCTCAGTTTTCTCATCTGTAAAATGACTGGAGAAGGAAATAGCAAACCACTCCAGTATATCTGCCAAAAAAAAAAAAAAAACAACAACCACAAAATGGGATCATGGAGAATTAGACATGACTGAAATGACTGTAAAAAATGTGCCTATTGGGGGGTGGAGCCAAGATGGCGGAGAAGAAACACACGACTCAGTGAACGTCCTCACTCCCTCACAACCAATTAGATAAATTAAGTCTCAAAATTAGCTCAGGACTGATAGATACCACAAGGACTGGAAGCACGACTTACCAGCTGAAGAGAATCTGGAGTTTCAACAGGAAAGGTCAGTTCTCAGGGGAGGAATAAGAAAGACCAGCACAGACGGTGGGGTAGGGGCACACTGCGCCCATTGCGCTGGGAAGGGCTCTGGGATCAGAGAAGCCACTGAGGTAAAGGAATCTGGCACAGGCTGTTAGCTCTTCTCTGCTAATTATTTAGCAGTTCAGAAGAGAAAGCCAAAATATTTTAAAACTCAAATTAGATTTTCCCCGATCCGGGGGGTGACTCAGCAGAACTCTTGGCACCAGGGGGTGTGGCCTCAGCTACCTCCTGAGAATAGTTAAGAGACTGACAAGTGGGTGGATACGGCCCAAGGCAACACACACTGCCTAGCTTAGCTGGAGGGAGTGGAACTCAGCTCCAGGAAGTCCCAGAGAAGCGGAACCTTTGAACTAGGGACCGCAGTTTCTGGCAGACACTTCCAGTTTGAGCACAGGGGCTTCTCACGTCACCTGCTGCAGACATCCACTCCCCACCCGGACACATAGGCTGGGCTTCGTGCTGTCTTCACTATTCTACGCCCTCGAAGCACAGTAGTGCTAATCACCTCTGAGGCACTTCCAGGGAGGGGGTGGGGAACTCTCTCCCAGAGCTCTCTCTTAGCTCAGGCTCAGGAGCCGCTGCATCCATCCGGTCTGGGAGGAAGCTGGTAAAGAAGTAAATAATTTCCTACCCCAGGGACAGACCCCAAAAGATTTTTTTAAGTATGAGCAAAAAAGCTAGAAAAACCATAGATTCCTTCTATACAGAGAAAGAGCGGGTATCCAACCCCGAGGAAGTTGACAGCAGAGAATCAGCAGACAACAACCTAAAGGGGAACGATTCCTGCCCCCCATCACATAACTCTCTCCTAGAAGAAGCTCTTAAAAAATTGAGGGAGAGCGAAGAAAAATGGGGAAAGGAAAGGGAAGTTATGATAGAGAATAACAACGTCCTGAAATTGGAGTTGGAAAAAATAAAGAATTCACAGGAGATGCAGGGAAACAAAATTAGTGAATTAGAAAAGGTTAAAAAAACACAGGAAAGTAGGATTTCTGAATTGGAAAAGATAAAAAAGTCTCAAGAAAATAGAATTTCTGAATTGGAAAAAGAAAATAATTCTCAAAAAAAAAATTAGGGAAATGGAAAAAAATTCAATAGAGCAAAATAATTCATTTAAAAACGAAATTGGGCATTTACAAAAAGAACTAAAAACTGTGAAAGAAGAAAATAACTCCTTAAAAGTCAGGATGGAACAAATAGAAATGAATGATTCACAGAGAACCCAAGAATCAGTCAAACAAAACAAAAAAAATGAGAAGCTGGAGAACAACGTCAAATACTTACTGGGAAAATCTATAGACCTGGAAAATAGATCTAGGAGAGGTAATCTGCGGATTATTGGACTTCCAGAAAACTATGACCAAAAAAAGAGCCTAGATTCTATTTTACAGGAAATTATCAAAGAGAACTGTCCAGAGATAATAGAAACAGAAGGGAAAGTAGATGTGGAAAGAATTCATCGAACTCCTTCTGAAATAGACCCTAAAAAAAGAACACCACGGAATATTGTGGCTAAGCTGCAGAATTACCACACAAAGGAGAAAATCCTGCAAGCAGCTAGAAAAAAAACAATTTAAATACCAAGGTGCCACAATAAGGGTCACCCAAGATCTGGCTGCCTCCACATTAAAAGATAGAAGGGCCTGGAACCTGATATTCCGAAAGGCAAAAGATCAAGGACTGCAACCAAGAATGAACTACCCAGCTAAGTTTAGCATCTTTTTCCATGGAAGAAGATGGTCATTCAATGAAACAGGAATTCTATATGTTTCTAAGAAAAAAACCAGACTTAAACAAAAAATTTGATCTGCATCCACAAGACTGAAGAGAAACAGAAAAAGGTACACAGAACCCTTGAGAACTGTAACTCTGTTGTGGGTATATAAAAAATACTCAAGGATAATTTGATTTTACTGATATAAAAGAAAAAAAGGGGGGTGTAGTAAAAGGGAAGGAGGTCGGTTCAGAAAAAGGGGAAGGAGTGATAAAAAGAGGGAAACTACATCCCAGGAAGAGACATAGAAAATACACCATATCTGAGGGAACTTAGTGAGGGGGAGAATCATTGTGTGAATCTTACTCTCATCAGAAAAGGCTCAAAGAGTAAATAATTAACATATTTGTTTTTCAGAGAATTTTCTCTCACCTCATTAAAAGGGGGGAGAGGAAAAGGGGAAAGGAAAAGGAGAATAAGTGAAGGGACTTGGAGGGAGGGGGGAGGGATCCTAAAAAAAAAAAAAAAAAGAGGGAGGGTTGCGCGTCACAAGGGGGGTCTGTAAATTAAATATCGGGGAGGGGGATCAGGGGGGTCAAGGGAAAAAAGTATAATCTGGGGATAATACGATGGCAGGAAATACAGAATTAGTAATTTTAACTGTAAATGTAAATGGGATGAACGATCCCATCAAACGGAGACGGATAGCAGATTGGATCAAAAAGCAGAACCCTACAATATGTTGCCTACAGGAAACACACTTAAAGCAGGGAGATACATACAGAGTAAAGGTAAAAGGTTGGAACAGAGCCTATTATGCTTCAGGTAAAGCCAAAAAAGCAGGGGTAGCTATCCTTATCTCAGATCAAGCAAAAGCAGAAGTAGATCTCGTTAAAAAAGATAAGGAAGGAAACTATATCCTGCTGAAAGGTAGCATAAATAATGAAGCCATATCAATACTAAACATATATGCACCAAGTGGTATAGCATCTAACTTTCTAAAGGAAAAGTTAAGAGAACTGCAAGAAGAAATAGACAGTAAAACTATAATAGTGGGAGATCTCAACCTTGCACTCTCAGATTTAGACAAATCAAACCACAAAACAAACAAGAAAGAAATTAAAAAAGTAAATAGAACATTAGAAAAACTAGGTATGATAGACCTTTGGAGAAAACTGAATGGCAATAGGAAGGAATATACTTTCTTCTCAGCAGTTCATGTATCCTATACAAAAATTGACCATATATTAGGACATAAAGATATCAAAATTAAATGTAGGAAGGCAGAAATAATAAATGCCTTCTTCTCAGATCACAATGCAATAAAAGCTACATTCAGTAAAAAGTTAGGGGTAAATAGACCAAAAAGTAATTGGAAACTGAATAATCTCATCTTAAAGAATGACTGGGTGAAAGAGCAAATTATAGAAACAATTAACAATTTCACCCAAGATAATGATAATGATGAGACATCATATCAAAATCTTTGGGATGCAGCTAAAGCAGTAATAAGGGGAAATTTTATATCTTTAGAGGCTTATTTGAAGAAAATTGAGAAAGAGAAGATTAACGAATTGGGCTTACAACTTAAAAGGCTAGAAAAAGACCAAATTATAAACCCCCAACCAAAAATTAAACTCGAAATACAAAAATAAAAAGGAGAAATCAATAAAATTGAAAGTAAAAAAACTATTGAATTAATAAATAAAACCAAGAGTTGGTTTTATGAAAAAGCCAATAAAATAGATAAACCTTTGGTAAATTTGATCAAAAAAAAGAAAGAGGAAAATCAAATTGATAGTCTTACAAATGAAAAGGGGGATCTTTCCACCAATGAAGAGGAAATTAGAGAAATAATAAGGAGTTACTTTGCCCAACTTTATGCCAATAAATTTGATAACTTAAGTGAAATGGATGACTTCCTCCAAAAATATAGGCTCCCTAGATTAACAGAGGAGGAGATAAATTGCTTAAATAGTCCCATTTCAGAAAAAGAAATAGAACAAGCTATTAATCAACTCCCCAGGAAAAAATCCCCAGGGCCAGATGGATTCACATGTGAATTCTACCAAACATTTAAAGAACAATTAGCCCCAATGTTATATAAATTATTTGAAAAAATAGGGGATGAAGGAGTCCTACCAAACTCCTTTTATGACACAGACATGGTACTGATACCTAAACCTGGTAGATCGAAAACTGAGAAAGAAAATTATAGACCAATCTCCTTAATGAATATTGATGCTAAAATCTTAAATAAGATATTAGCAAAAAGACTTCAGAAAATCATCTCCAAGATAATACACTATGATCAAGTAGGATTTATTCCAGGAATGCAGGGCTGGTTTAATATTAGGAAAACTATTAATATAATTGACCATATTAATAATCAAATTAATAAGAACCATATGATCATCTCAATAGATGCAGAAAAAGCATTTGACAAAATCCAACATCCATTCCTACTAAAAACTCTTGAGAGTATAGGAATAAATGGATTATTCCTTAGAATAATCAGGAGTATATATTTAAGACCGTCAGTAAGCATAATATGCAATAGAAATAAACTGCAACCTTTCCCAGTAAGATCAGGAGTGAAACAAGGTTGCCCACTATCACCATTACTATTCAATATAGTACTAGAAACGCTAGCCTCGGCAATAAGAGCCGAGAAAGAGATTCAAGGAATTAGAGTAGGAAATGAGGAAATTAAACTATCACTTTTTGCAGATGACATGATGGTATACTTAGAGAACCCCAAAGACTCTGCTAAAAAGCTACTAGAAATAATTCAAAATTTCAGCAAAGTGGCAGGATACAAAATAAATCCACATACATCCTCAGGATTTTTATACATTACCAACACAATCCAAGAGCAAGAGATACAAAGAGAAATTCCATTCCAAACAAATGTTGAGAGTATAAAATATTTGGGAATCCATCTACCAAAGAAAAGTCAGGAATTATATGAGAAAAATTACAAAACACTTGCCACAAAAATAAAATCAGATTTAAATAATTGGAAAGACATTCAGTGCTCTTGGATAGGCCGAGCGAATATAATAAAGATGACAATACTCCCCAAACTAATCTATTTATTTAGTGCTATACCAATCAGACTCCCAAGAAACTATTTTAATGACCTAGAAAAAAATAACAACAAAATTCATATGGAAGAATAAAAGGTCAAGAATTGCAAGGGAACTAATGAAAAAAAACTCAGAGGAAGGTGGTCTAAGTGTACCTGATCTAAAGCTATATTATATAGCAGCAGTCACCAAAACCATTTGGTATTGGCTACGAAATAGACCGGTAGATCAGTGGAACAGATTAGATACAAAGGACAAAAAAGGGTACATCTATAGCAATCTAATCTTTGACAAACCCAAAGATTCCAACATTAGGGATAAAAATTCATTATTCGGAAAAAACTGTTGGGAAAACTGGAAATTAGTATGGCAGAAATTAGATATGGATCCACACTTAACACCATATACCAAGATAAGATCAAAATGGGTCCATGATTTAGGCATAAAGAGGGAGATAATAAATAGATTAGAGGAACAGAGGATAATCTACCTCTCAGACTTGTGGAGGAGGAAGGAATTTATGACCAGAGGAGAACTAGAGATCATTATTGATCACAAAATAGAAGATTTTGATTACATCAAACTAAAAAGTTTCTGTACAAATAATACTAATGCAGACAAGATTAGAAGGGAAGTAACAAATTGGGAAAATATTTTTAAAAACAAAGGTTCTGACAAAGGTCTCATTTCCAAAATATATAGAGAACTGACCATAATTTATAAGAAACCGAACCATTCTCCAATTGATAAATGGTCAAAGGATATGAATAGACAATTCTCAGAGGAAGAAATTGAAACTATATCCACTCACATGAAAGAGTGTTCCAAATCACTACTGATCAGAGAAATGCAAATTAAGACCACTCTGAGATACCACTACACACCTGTCAGATTGGCTAAGATGACAGGAACAAATAATGACAAATGTTGGAGGGGATGTGGGGAAATTGGGACACTAATACATTGCTGGTGGAGTTGTGAAAGAATCCAGCCATTCTGGAGAGCAATCTGGAATTATGCCCAAAAAGTTATCAAACTGTGCATACCCTTTGACCCAGCAGCGCTACTACTGGGATTATATCCCAAAGAAATACTAAAGAGCGGAAAGAGACATATATGTGCCAAAATGTTTGTGGCAGCTCTTTTTGTTGTAGCTAGAAACTGGAAGATGAATGGATGTCCATCAGTTGGAGAATGGTTGGGTAAATTGTGGTATATGAAGGTTATGGAATATTATTGCTCGGTAAGAAATGACCAGCAGGAGGAATATAGAGAGGCCTGGAGAGATTTAAATCAACTGATGCTAAGTGAAATGAGCAGAACCAGAAGATCACTGTACACTTCAACAACAATACTGTATGAGGATGTATTCTGATGGAAGTGGAAATCTTCAACATAAAGAAGATCCAACTCACTTCCAGTTGATCAATGATGGACAGAGGTAGCTACACCCAGAGAAGAAACACTGGGAGGGGAATGAAAATTGTTACCACTAATATCTGTCTGCCCAGGTTGCATGTACCTTCGGATTCTAATGTTTATTGTGCAACAAGAAAATGATATTCGCACACATGTATTGTACCTAGACTATATTGTAACACATGTAAAATGTATGGTATTGCCTGTCGTCGGGGGGAGGGAATAGAGGGAGGGGGAGTAATTTGGAAAAATGAATACAAGGGATAATATATATATATATATATATATATATATATATATATATATATATATATATATATATATATATATATATATATATATATATATATATATATATATATATATATATATATATAATAAAAAAAATGTGCCTATTATGCATTAGGTACTATGCTAAAACCTGTGAATACAAACCAAAAAAAGAAAAAGAAAGATAGTCTTACTTCTCAAGAAGTTTAAAATCTAAAGGGGATAGATAACAGAAAAAGGAGTTAGAAAAAGGGAAGAGGAAAGAAAGTACCCATAAAGAGGCATGATGGAGAAATCCGAAGAAGTGGTGCTGGATTAATTGATATCTTGACAAGTGCTTCACTTCCATCACACATCTTTTCTGTGTCAGTTTACTCCAACTGTTCTTCATGCCTTTTTTCATTAGAGCTATTTTATCTGTACACATTATCTATATAGATTATCTATAAACATATCCAGGACTGTGATATTAGAATCTAAATAGAATGACTCTATCATGAAAGACATTAATTATAAAAATATTTGTTTACCTTGTGATCATTCCATAGAATAATAGAAGAGGTGTCCCAGTAAGTGATGTGATATATTTAAAGCAACTGTGGTAAATTACTGGGTACCAAATAAGAGAAAGACAACAGAATAGATTGCATCATATAATTCTTGGCTTATTCTCACTGCCAAGTGCATTTCTCTGTTCTGGGATGGGCTTGTTGTGGCCATACAAGGTTGAAAGTCCCTGATAGGCCAAGGCATCCAGGACAAAGAACATCTTGACTTGTTATGGTAGTTTGGATCTTGTCTTCATCTGTCTGAGCCCCTTTCCTTAACTGAGGGTCTGAGAATGAAAATTCTTCCAGATTTTCTGCCTCCTCAACAAGTAATTCTAGCAATAATTAGGTATTCTTTTATCAAAGAATATTTGCATAGGAAAACTAAACAGTCTGTTTCCTGGAATATCATGGTCCAAATTGATCCTTTATCTGAGGAGACTCCTTTTATTTAAAGAGGAGAAATTAGATTGAGCATGCTCATTCCTTTTTTTTCTTTTAAAACACTATTAATTACAAGGGAAGGCTTTCTAGTTGGGAATGGGGAAAGGATATTGGGAAAATATGGAAATTTAAAAACAAAAGACATAAAAAGAAAGTAAAGAGAAAGCCAATGGAAAGAGAATAGAAAGTTACCTAGCTAAAGTCAAGTTTCAGACTTTAAAATTTATTAGGTGGATCAGTATCAACTTGATTATACTTTAGCTAACAAAACTTTCTGGTTCTATGTTTGTGATTATAGAGGGAAAATTGATAAACACAGATGACAAGTAGCACAATGAATAGGGGATTAGGCCTAAAGTCAGAAAGACCTGAATTCAAATCCAACCTCAGACACTTATTATTTTTTGATCCTGAGCAAGTAACTTCTGTTTGCTTCAGTTTCTTCATCTGTAAAATGAGGATAATAATATATCAAATGCGATAACAATTGTAAAGTGCTTAGCACATTACCTGACACATAGTAAATATCAGCTGTGGTGGTTATATCATATATTTTAGCAGGAGCAACAAACTATAGAGCCATTACACACACTTCTGGACAATAATTTAATGCAGTAATGCTGGTCTCCAATTAAATTGCCCTACAAATAAGGTAGCCCAAGCTATCATACTTACCTTAAGTAGGTAAGCTTAAACTGGATGATGAAGGATAAGACTGAATGAAACCTAATTTCATATGTGTGTGTATGTGTGAATTGTGTAAACATAAAGATATATGTACATATACATCCCATATGCATATAAGTGCATGTATTGCAAACATCTTTATGTATATATGTATACATGTATGTGTCCGTGTATATTGTACAAAAATGTGTGCATAGATTTGTGTGTATACACACACATATATATGTGTGTGTTTGTATATATTTTTGACAAAGTAAACAAGTAACATTGGTAGTCATTTTCAAATTACAGGGCTGTTTCATAATCTGTAAATGCTAACATGGGAGAGGTAAATCATAGCAATTTAATTAATAAAACAGTTTTAGACACTTAAACCCATATGTGCACCTCCTGGGGGCACTACATCAATAATAGAAGCTTGTAGGCACATTTTAGAAATTTTATGCAATCATTTGCAAGTCTTGTAGTTAATAATTAGTACAAAATGCTTTAACCCCTTTTTTGCCTCACCTGAGAAAAGTGTTTTCATTTGATACCTTTCAGTTTTCCTGATGATGGGCTCCTGAAATTATTAGTGGTAATAGCTAAACATTTATGTGGTAAAGTGACATGAATTTTTTAAATACTTTTTTCAGAGTTAGTAGTATTGAAAGGGCCAGAAACTTAATGGGTGAGATACAATACCCTTAATTATCAGAGTTCAACAAATAAATTTCAAACAATCTAATTAGAAACCTTGAATTTAAAAGGCCTTGAATTAAAAAGAAAATAGTCTATGGACAAGGAAACAGTAAGAGAAAAAGAAAATATTCTTTGTAGTACAGCCTCTGAATCCTTAAACATATTTTATTGTTGGTATATATTTCTTACTGAAAAAGATTTAGGTAGAAGTAAAATCTAGCAGAAAGAGCAATTACTTTGAGTCAGGAGGGACTTGGATTCAAATTTTACTTTTGATACTAATTAATCCCCTGACCTCTTTGAACCTCACTTTTTCATCTGAGAAATGAGAATAGCACTTGCCACACAGAATAACTATAAAAATCATCTGACATAACATATATAAAAGCTTGTACAAAGCCTTTATTAAATTGAACTTATTTAAGGAAGAAGGAGAGAATAATGTGGAAAACCTACAGATTGATACGTATATGTGATGTTTAGCAGTTATAAGGCATATGCCACTATATTTTCAAAAAAAAAATTGAAGATCACTCAAAGGGTAATGGAGAGGCATATGATAGAATGAATAGACTGCAAGATATTTTCTATGAAGAAAGAGGGAGATGAATAAACAAAAAAGGAAAAGGACAATGATGTAAGAATATCAGAAAATGGGCAGCTTATACTACATTTCTATCCATGAAATGTCAAGAGATAGAGAGGAAAAAAATTGAGAACTTTGCTATACTCCCCATGAAAGATTTATGAGATGGAAGGGTCTCAAAGATTGAAAAGGTATGATGTGTGGGGCAGCTAGGTGGTGCAGTGGATAGAGCACCAGCCTTGAATTCAGGAGGACCGGAGTTCAAATCTGGTCTCAGACACTTAACACTTCCTAACTGTATGACCCTGGGCAAGTCACTTAACCCCAGCCTCAAAAAAAAAAAAAAATGGTATGAAGTGGTTGAATTCTATACCATTTAAGGAAGTATCCACATTGAGAAGATCTCAAATCCATGCAAATATGTATGTATGTATATGTATACACATAATGAATATATGAAATATGTATCGTAGACATATATATATTGGTATATATATATGATGTGTATATATTTAGGTATACTTAAAGTATACATAATTTGTATATGTATATACATATGTGTATATCTCTATGTACATCCCTATGTATACACATGTACATATGTATTGTATATACACACGTGCATGTGTATAAATATATTTTTATATGCTAATAATCACCAACTCACAAACAAGCAAATTTTTCTTTGTTCATTGTTAAAAATACATAGATTAAAGAATCGAAAGAATCATTACTACAATAACAACATCATTGTAAAGACAATGTTGGAAGACTTCAAAGCTCTAATCAATGACAATTATAAGTCTAAAAGACTGATGATGTAGTATCTCACCCACTTTGTGACAAAGAGATGATGGATTTAAGATAGAGAATAAGACATATTTTTGGACTTAGGAAATGGGGGAATTTATTTTGCTTAATTATGCATAGCTCTTTTGTTATTTAAAAGAGGGATTGGAAAGGAGCAAAGGAGACTGTTTTCCCCTCCAAAAAAATCAAAACAAAACAAAACAAAACAAAAATTATACTTATTATTTATTTATTTGCTTAATTTATTTTATTTATTTATTTAAATAATCACAGACCAGTAAGATAGCTTTAAAAGTTACATGAAGTTTTTTATGCACTTACAAAGAAAAACAACTTATATCTAATAGAAATTCAGAATTTCATGTACAACTATTTTGTGCCCCACAATATTTATGGAAATGCTCATTTTATCTGGCATTGATTAAGTTCAGAACTTTTTTAATGTACAAAAAAGGGGAAATTATTCTGTTTCTAGAAGTGCATTAGTTAATTCTTCTTCTACACCCATGAATATTATACTCTTGTCTGATTTATCCTTCTAGATCCTATTCTTCATCTATCCCATCTAAGACTTGACTATCTTTTATTTCACAAGCTGAATTCTCTTGGAATATTCCACCTTGATTTTCCCATATTTTCAGCCTAGCAGAATTCAAAAGCTCCTTCCTCTTTTGGTAGAATCCCAAATTCTAGGGATGAACAAAAAACAATTGAATCCATCTAGGCATAATCCAGAATTAATTTACTTCTCTTAAAATTTTTCCTGAATGGTAGCTTCCATATTAAGCATTCCTCAGTCTCCTGGGAAGGAGTCATCTTAGATCATTTCTTTACAACAAGATTTGGAAATTGAAAACAGAGAGAAGCAGACAGAGAGTATATAGTTTTATAGCTCCAGACCATGCATTTATATATAAATACCAGATTTTTCTTTTAAATTATTTCAGAGTAATGATCAAACTTCAACTTATGCTTTCTAATTAATTTCTCTAAATTATCTAAAATAATCACTTTTTTATAAATGAGGAAGCATCACCCTATAAAAAGTATCAAATACAGAGCATATAATACTCCTAAATATAGCTCAGCCAGATTAAAATGTAATTGGGAAATACTTAAGTAAATAAATTTAAAAGCAATAAACATAGCTAACTTACATTTAAAATTTAAGTCAATATGTAGTCTACAGGGATCCTTACATATAAATTGGTGGTCTCCATGTCTATTTGATGCTGAAACCACTGGCCCAGACAATTACCTCACTATACTTAAAGTGACAAGATGGCTTAATCCAGAAATATTTATAAGTGAAAGCATATCTTGATTGTTCAAGACCTAGAGATCCCCTTGGGTGAAAATCTTGAAATATAAAACAAAAAAGTAATTATCAACACTAGTTGGTACTGTTTAAAAAAACAGATGGGTAGTGAGGCAAGTTACCTCACCCTGTTTGCACTAGTTCCTCATCTATAAAAATGAACTGGAGAAAGAATTGGTTCTCTAGTATCTTTGCCAACAAAATTCCAAATGAGGTTACAAAGAGTTATAAGCTACTTAAATGACACAGCACAAAGACTATTTAATGTATAGATACAATACCCAGAAGTGATTGGCCCTAATGACAGTGTTCAAGAACTGCAAAGGCACCAACTACTAGGATAAAGATTTATTTCAACAAAAAAATTGCTAAAAGAAATTGGAAATCAAATTGGAGGAAATTAGTCTTAGACTAACATCATAGTATATAAGAAAATACACTCCAAATCAACATATGACCTATATTCCAAATGAATAAGCAAATAAATATTGACAGAGACAGAAATAAAGAAGATCTCTTCACACTTGTGAATAATTGAAGCAGTGGGAGAGACTACTAAGTGGATTCAAGGAAGGGAAATGTAGGATCATGGTGTCTAGAGTTGGAGCTGTAGCCCTGTGAAGGATAAAAGGGGGTGAAGAGATGATGAAATGACTCTAAGTGAATCTTTGCTTTATTGAAACTAGTGTTTGATAAGCCAATTGGACAGTGCAAATATATATTGAATTCTACCTTCAAGTTCTTCTTCTACCCAGCCTCCTGGCAATTGCATGACTTCTTCAATACAACTAGACTCTTCAATGTTTCTGCACTCCACTCCTTCTATCTTTGGCTTCCCATGTGTCAGGTAATCACCTAACCAGATATCCCTGGGAAAATTATTTGAAGCCCTTCACTCCATCCTCTTCATTCAGATATCATATATCCTGTAAGAATACAATCAGACTGGATTGGAGATGGGTAGGAAAGGACCCTGGGATTGGGAAAGAAAACAGGAAAGCTCATTACTCAGAATACAGTCCCAGGGTTAGGAGTCGGAATTCTGATGGGAGAAGCTACAAAACTGAAAACAAGCAGTATGATTAGGATATGGACCTGGGACGATGCAAGATAAGAGAAAAGCATAAAAAGACCAAAAATTATTTATCCTAATTTCACAATTTTTAATTTTTTACTTTTCATTACATATATTATAGATCAATTCATTATATAATTTATTACATAGGCAAATCAATATAAACATAGATATAGATGTAGTTGCAGCTATAGATATAGGCACATAAATAGATTTGAATATAGGTGATTAGAGTAGATATAAATATAAATGCAGAGAAATATAGATATGGATTATATAGAATGACTTTAAGGAATACTTAGACACAAATATAGATGTGAATCTGAATAGAGATGAAAATAGAGAGATAAATATAAATATAGATGTAGCTTCAGATGCAGATATATAGAGATTTAGATATAGATATAGATGCAAATATTGATGTAAATATAGATAGTGTATATATATATGTATAGATAGTTGCAGGTATAGATACAGATATAAATAATAGATGAGATAGATATGGATATAAATATGCATAAATACAGATATAGATAGATATCAATATTAACATAGATACACATGGAGCCACTAGTTGACTCAATGGACAGAATGCTGGATCTGACCTCAGGAAGATCTGAATTTCAATGTACCCTTCAGACACCAACTGTGGGATCCTGGTCAAGTCACTTAACACTGCTTTCTGCAGTTTTCTTATCTTTAAAATGAACTGGAGAAGGAAGTTGGAAATTGTCTCCAATATCTTCACCAAGAAAACCATCAAATAGGGTCATGAAAGATCAAATGTGACTGAAATGACTGAACAATAGCAACAAAATTGATATGTAGATATCAATATCAAAATATGAGTATGAATATATGATAGCCATAAAGATATTTTGTTGGTTCATATACAAAAATATTTGAGCGAGGTACATGTTTTTTAATGTTTAGAAACCATTGCTGTAAAATGTTGCCCACAAGCTGAACCTTGAAGAAAACGGGAAATATGAAGAAGTGCAGGTAAAGAGGAAGGGGATCCTAGGTCAAGGGGAGATCCTAGACGCAGGAAACAGAGTGTAAATTTCAGAAAACAACAAATAGCCAATTTGGCTAGAAGGCAGACTGGATAAATGGAGAATACTTGAATGAGCCTAGAAACCTAGCCTACAGCCAGATTGTAAAAAGGTTTCAAATGCCAAGCTGAGAAGTTTGTATTTAATCCTACTATGGATTCAGATGCAGTTACAAAATAATAAAAATAAATAAGCAACAAACAGAAACCATGTAAGACTCCTGTGGAGCTTTCCTCTTTATTTAAATACTATTAATAACAGTTACACCAGTCCTTTTGCTGTTCTGACATTAAAAAATTAAACAAATGTTATGTTGTGGGAGAGGATTGTAAATCTTATGCTAAAAAGCATTTCTGCTTCTCTGTGTACTTTAACCTACACTGAGATGTGATTTTGAGTTCCTGCTGAAGAGAAGAAAGCTACTCCATGGCAGGGTCAGCAGTAAAAATAACCAAACAAATAAATTAAAAAAAAAAAAAAAACTATTCTTCAGGCCCTGAGCAGAATCTAAAATGGAACTTCACTTTGCCTTTGAAACTACTAAGCATTCTAATGGAGTAGATTTGATTTCCATTTTAACAATGTCATACAAATGTGCTACATGACACTTTTCCAATAACAGCTTCAGCATCATTCATTTTGACACCAATTGTTGTTATGAAAAACAAAATGAATCCAGAAAATGTAGAGTATATGTAGAGGAAAGCTCTTTTTATTTCAAAATCAAATAACTAATATGCATACCGCTTTGGACTTGTATTTGATGATGATTAGGGATAATAATGAAAACCGAAGGGGGCTTCCTTTTGTGTTCCCCTCACTTTACTCAAAAGTGAAACTTTAACCAAGTTAACCAAGGCATCTACCTGCAGAAAAAGGGATATGTAATAGGAAATTATATTTGTATTAAACTGTAAGGCACTACTACCAAGAAATTTTCTTTTTCATTTAAATTATTCTATCAAACATATCACCTAGCTTAATTTTTTAGAGAATAACAAAGGTCCTTCTCTGATAACTCATTGTGGTATGAGTCTGACCTTGCATCTCAAAGGCTAGGTAAGATACCACCAAGCAAGAAAGGTTTTCAGTTCAATCCTAGGGTAAGACTTTTTAATTTTGGGGAAGCATTTTAGCTAAATATGAAAATTATGGTATTATCCAGTAAAAAAAATTCTTAGTTTATAAATGCCAAGAAACAAATAAAATTACAAAATTAACTTCATCCCTAATGAATATTGATGCTAAAATATTGATGCTAAAATCTTAAATAAAATATTAGCAAAAAGACTACAGTAAATCATCCCCAGGATAATACACTATGACCTAGTGGGATTTATACCAGGAATGCAGGTCTGGTTCAATATTAGGAAAACTATTAGCATAATCGACTATATCAATAACCAAATTAACAAAAAACATATAATCATAACCATATGATCATCTCAATAGATGCAGAAAAAGCATTTGATAAAATCCAAAATCCATTCCTACTAAAAACATCTGAGAGTATAGGAATAAATGGACTATTCCTTAAAATAATAAAGTGCATATATTTAAAATCAATCAATAAACATCATATGTAATGGTGATAAACTGGAACCTTTCCCAGTAAGATCAGGAGTGAAACAAGGTTGCCCACTATCACCATTACTATTCAATATAGTACTAGAAATGCTAGCCTCGGCAATAGGAGCCAAGAAAGAGATTCAAGGAATTAGAGTAGATAATGAGGAAATCAAACTATCACTCTTTGCAGATGATATGATGGTTTACTTAGAGAACCCCAAAGACTCTGCTAAAAAGTTATTAGAAATAATTCAGAACTTTAGCAAAGTTTCAGGATACAAAATAAATCCACATAAATCCTCAGCATTCTTATATATTACCAACATAATCCAACAGCAAGAGATACAAAAAGAAATTTCATTCAAAATAACTGTCGATAGTATAAAATATTTGGAAATATATCTACCAAAGAAAAGCCAGGAATTATATGAGCAAAATTACAAAACACTTGCCACAAAAATAAAGTCAGATTTAAATAATTGGAAAGACATTAAGTGCTCTTGGATAGGCCAAGCGAATATAATCAAGATGACAATACTCCCTAAACTAATCTATTTATTTAGTGTTATACCAATCAGACTCCCAAGAAACTATTTTAATGACCTAGAAAAAATAACAACAAAATTCATATGGAAGAACAAAAGGTTGAGAATTTCAAGGGAATTAATGAAAAAAAAATCAAATGAAGGTGGCCTAGCTGTACCTGATCTAGAACTATATTATAAAGCAGCCAAAACCATTTGGTATTGGCTAAGAAATAGCCTAGTTGATCAGTGGAATAGGTTAGGTTCACAGGACAAGATAGTGAATAAAAATAGCAATCTAGTGTTTGACAAACCCAAAGATCCCAACTTTTGGGATAAGAATTCATTATTTGACAAAAACTGCTGGGAAAACTGGAAATTAGTATGGCAGAAACTAGGCATGAACCCACACAACACCACATACTCAGATAAGATCAAAATGGATCCATGATTTAGGCATAACGAATGAGATCATAATTAAATTAGAGGAACATAAGATAGTTTACCTCTCAGACTTGTGGAGGAGGAAGGAATTTGTGACCAAAGGAGAACTAAAGATCGTTATTGATCACAAAATAGAAAACTTTGATTATATCAAATTAAAAACCTTTTGTACAAACAAAACTAATGCAAACAAGATTAGAAGGGAAGTAACAAATTGGGAAAACATTTTTACAGTTAAAGGTTCTGATAAAGGCCTCATCTCCAAAATATACAGAGAATTGTTTCTAATTTGTAAGAAATCAAGCCATTTTCCAATTGATAAATGGTCTAAGGATATTAACAGACAATTTTCAGATGATGAAATTGAAACTATTTCTACTCATATGAAAGAGTGTTCCAAATCACTATTGATCAGAGAAATGCAAATTAAAACAACTCTGAGATACCACTACACACCTGTCAGATTGGCTAAGATGACAGGAACAAATAATGATGAATGTTGGAGGGGATGTGGGAAAACTGGGACACTGATGCATTGTTGGTGGAGTTGTGAAAGAATGCAATCATTCTGGAGAACAATCTGGAATTATGCCCAAAAAGTTATCAATTGTGCATACCCTTTGATCCAGCAGTGCTACTACTGGGCTTATATCCCAAGGAAATACTAAAGAAGGGAAAGGGACCTGTATGTGCCAAAATGTTTGTGGCAGCCCTTTTTGTAGTGGCTAGAAACTGGAAAATGAATGGATGCCCATCAATTGGAGAATGGTTAGGTAAATTATGGTATATGAATGTTATGGAATATTATTTTTCTGTAAGAAATGACCAGCGGGATGAATACAGAGAGGCTTGGAGAGACTTACATCAACTGATGCTGAGTGAAATGAGTAGAACTAGGAGATCATTATACACTTCAACAACAATGCTGTATAAGGATGTATTCTGATGGAAGTGGATATCTTCTACATAGAGAAGAGCTAATCCAATTCCAATTGATCAGTGATGGACAGAATCAGCTACACCCAGAGAAGGAACACTGGAAAATTAGTGTAAACTATTAGCAGTTTTTGTTTTTCTCCCCAGATTATTTTTACCTTCCAAATCCAATTCTTCCTTTGCAACAACAACAACAAAATTCGGTTCTGCACATATATATTGATATACTATAATATTTAATATGTATGGGAATGCCTGCCATCTAGGGGAAGGGGTGGAGGGATGGAGGGGAAAAATTCAGAACAGAAGGGAGTACAAGGGATAATGTTGTTAAAAAATTACCTATGCATATATACTGTCAAAAATGTTATAATTATAAAATTATTTTTTAAAATTTAAAAAAAATTTTAATTTAAAAAATAATAAAAAAAATTAACTTCAGTTTCATACAATCCCTCTTCTGCTTTCACAGTGTCAGTGAAGGAATGGTAGAAAAGGAAAAATTAATTACCACTCAATTTTGGAGTGATCTCTAAACACTGATTTTACTAGTGATGATATCAAGTGAAATCCTTACCCAACAGCTACTACTTGAGATCCTAATTCACAATCATATTGACATTCTTACTTTAGTCAAAGGAAAAGCTAAAAACCAGGTTGTAGCTCAATGGAAAGATATTTCCCATTCTTTTCAAAAAAGTAAGTGAATTAAATATTAGATTTGGTTTTATTAATCATCCTAAGGCAAAAAAGAAACATTGTTTCATGAACATTTGACTGTCTTGTTATATAATAATATTAGTTATGAGAATAAATAAAATGACTGCCATAAAAATGTCTTCTCATATGTCAACATTTTGGCAGAAGAGTAAGTAAAAACATCTGAAAAAAACAAACAAAATCATCATATACTTTGAGTTGTAATGATATCCAGTTGAAGATGGACATTGAAAAAAAAGTTGGAAAATATGATTGGTATTAAAAAATGAATGAGGTCAGCATTTTGTAGCATACTCAGAACTCTTGTGCCTATATTTCATGAGAAAAGAGAAATGAAAAAATGTTGTTATGACAAACATTCAAGAGAAGTGAGAACATGTTGTCATGATGAACATTTATTATTTATTAAGGAGAAATAAGTGACTGATTTTGCTGTCCATGACAAATACACAAACAACACCATAAAAACAAAATATGTCATATGATCACATATTGGCAAGAAATGACTAGTTATTGGAGCGATTTCAGGCAAAAAAATTAATTTATGTATAGTTGAATCATCAGATTATTTGGAATTCAGGTGAACATCAATATTAACTTAGCAGTTAAAAATTATGATTATTGGAGATACTATAATAAAAAAAGGCCTGTTTTACTACTAATAGAATTGTGAATTGGTCCAAATAATCTGGAAGATAAGATGACAATTCTAAAAATATATCTACATGCTATCTGCCTTTTGACTCAATGAAGCCGCTATTGAACATACACTTCAAGCAGATCAAATTTTCAAAAGAACATATACAATAATATTCAGAGCAGCACTTTTCTTTATAAAAGAAAAAGTAGCTTCCAATAAAATGAGAACTAACTGAACAACTTGTTATATATGAATGTTAAAATACAGAAAGATGAATATGAAGAACTCAGAGAAACTTGAGAATACTTGAATAAATTAATACAAAAAAGTATATACAAACAGGAGAACAAATTATATTATGTCCAGAATAATGTAAGAAAAACATTATTAAAAGACAGCAGCAATTGAAAAAATGATAATAAAATAATAACAAATTCACTTGAAGAAAAAACTGGTCAAGAACCTCCAGTAAAAAGAATGAAAAAAAGGGTCAGGAAGATGCCCCTAGCACAATTGGACCTACAAATACATTTCAAAACAATAATCACTAAAGCAATTTAGTGCTGATTTAAACATAGAGAGGTCAATCAGTGGAGCAGATTAGGTTTACAATACAAAAAAGAAACTAGCAGTATTTGACAAATCCAAAGATCTCATATCCTAAGATAAGGGTTTGTTCTTTGGCAAAAACTGTTGGAACAATTCTGTAAGAGTATGGCAGAAATTATGTTTAGACCAATATTTCACACCATATACCAAGATAAACTCTAAAATGAATATATGACCTGAACAAAAAAAAAGGTCAAATAAAAAACAAATTAAAGGTAAAAGGAAAATATTACCTCTCACATCTATGGCTGGGGGAAGAGCTCATAGCGGAAACAATATAGATTTATTTTATATCCTGTAACTTCATTGAAATTGTTAATTATGTCAACTAATTTTTAGTTGATCCAATCATATGCAAAGGCAGATAGTTTTGTTTCCTATTTTAATTGGTATTCTAATTCTTTAAATTTCTTTTTCTTGTGTTATTGCTATAGCTAGCATTTCTGGTACAATATTCAATAAGAGTGGCGATCATGGGCCTCTTGTTTCATCCTGCTCTTATTGGTAAGGCTTCTAGATTGTCCATATTACAGATCATACTTGCCAATCAATTTATATTGATACTATCATTTTTAAGAAACATTCCATTTAGTCCTATACTTTCTAGTGTTTTAAATAGGAATGGGTCTTATATTTTGTCCAAAGTTTTTTCTGCATCCATTGAAATAAAATTTATTGGTATATAATTGGACAAAATAATTCCAAATAATTGTTTTAATTTCATCTTCATTAGTGGTGCATCTACCTTTTTCATTTTTAACATGGTTAATTTGGTATTCTTTTTTAAATAAAATGTTAAACAAATCAATGGTTTCTCTATTTTACTGGGCATTTTCCACAAACCTAGCTATTGATTTATTTATTAGCTCAATGGTTGTTCATATCTTTTATTAAGCTAGTTTTTGGTTTTTCAATATTGCTATTTTGATGTTTAATTGGAGGCTTTAATTTGTTCTTTTTCTAGTTTTTATTTTTTGCTTGTCCCTTTCATTGATCTATTCTTTCCCTGTTTTATTGATATAAGAGTTCAGAAAATATAAATTTCTTCTAAGTACTGCTTTTGGCTGTATCCAAAAATTTTGGCATGTTGTTTCATTTTGTATGAAATTATTGATTATTTCTATGCTTTGTCCTTTGAACCACTCATTCTTTAGGAATAAATTATTTAGTTTACAATTGATTTTTAATTTATTTTCCCATGGTCCTTTATTGGATGTAATTTTAGTGCATTAGAGTCTGAAAAGCATGCATTTAATGTTTTTGTTTACTTGCATTTAGTTGTGAGATTTTTATGTTTCTGTGAAGGTGCCATATATAGCTGAAAAAAGAATATGAACTTTTCTATTCCCATTCAATTTTCTCCAGAAGTCTATCATATTGAACTTTTCTAAAATTCTATTCATCACCTTCGTTCTCTTGCTTTTCTGTAGCGAGCTGTCGTCTCCAGAAGCTGCTGGATCGCTCTCTGGGAAGAGATCTGCTGTGTCAACTCAAATCTCTTGGACAGATTCTTCTTCCTGTAGTGAACCGTTGTCTCCAGGCACTTGCTGTTAACTCTTGTCCAGAGAAGTGACTTCCCTTCCTGCAGAGAGCCCCGTCAAGCCTGATGCAATGCAGAGTCTTCTTCTATCTCTGGGAATCCTCTCTTTTATTCTCCCAGAGAATGGGCGTGGGATAATGCAAGGGCTTCTGGGAAGAACCACTTCAGCCAATGAGCTTGCTCCTTCTATCAAGTCAACCTGAGTTCTCACCTTGTAATTGTCCAACCTGAATTCTCACCTTGTCACAATCCAGACAACCTGAGTTCTCACCTAGTAATCCTAACACTTTTCTTTATTAAAAACATATTGCATCAAGGATAGCAAAATGCAGAACTGATATTTTAAGAATATTGAAAATGTTTAGATTATTACAACTCCTCAGATCACATCATTCAATCAATGATCCTTTGGTTATTCTTAGTCAGATGAAATGTTTGCTCATCAAAGTGACAGTATCATGGCAGATAATCTGAACAGAATGAAAAGAAAGCAGAATACCTTCTGGTATTAGAAGATAGGGTACTTTAGATTCCCCTATTTCAAAATAGAAGTATATGTATTTTATCAAGCCCCATTCTAACAAGGCTTTCTGAATCAGAACTACAACCATTCAAAAGGATTGGCTTAATAATTCATAAAAGGAAGGCCAATTTGATAAAGATTTAGTATAGTGGATAGAGACCTATATTTTGAATTCAAAATCTATCCCTAATCTGATATTAGTGGAATGATTTTGGGCAGGTCAATAAAGATCAGTGATCCTCTGTTTCTTCATCTAGAAAATAAGAGAGTTTCAGCTAAATGGTCTCTAAGGTCTCTTCCAGCCTAAAGAATTTGTTTGGTTTGTTTATTGTCATGTGCTGGATCACTGGCAGAATAAGGAGTAGAATCAAGGTCTTTTGACCTCAAGCTCTTTCTACTACATAAGACTGTCTTTATATAGAATTAGAGAGATCTGGACAATTGAAAAATTACATATGTTGCTATTAGCTATTGGATTAGCTATTTTAAGAATTTTTTCCATTCAATATACAAATGAAAGTGTAATTAGGATGAAATGTGGAGGAGGAGGAGGATTTTGTGAAAGTCAATCTCATTTAATTTGATATTTTCTATTCAGAAGATGCAGAGAATATGCATCTAAGAGCTTGGAGGACCAGAGCATGAATGCAAACTCTCTAAACTAGAAGTCAAAAAAATGAAAAAGAAGTTCTTTTCTTATATCTCCATCCTAGGTAGATAGAGTTGATTAATCATTCTATCTACCAATAAGAAGAGTTTTAACTGACTCTCATTTGCAAATCACTGAACTAAATAACGTTTTGATTCTATTTTGTTGCCTGAACTTATAATTCCATTAGAACACAGAGTTCTCTGATGAGGAAATGCATCCTACTAATGTTGATCATACCTTCTTTGCAATCAAAATTGTAAAGGAGTTGAATAGGTATTTACCCAGAGATACACTAGTATACTTCTGGAAGAGAAGTGAAAAGTATTTGAAGCCTTATTTGACTCTAAATCCAGAAATCTATCCACTAAGGCAGAAGTGTCAGCTGCCCAGCAAAACTCTGGAATAGGCCTTAAGAAGATTAAGATGTATTTGGGAAGTTCTTAACAAAATAAACAAAAATACAATACAACATATATAGTTAATTGTAGTTTTCTGAATCAACCAACAGCCTGAATTCATCCCTTTCTACTGAGTTTGTTATCAATGCACCAGTCCACATTCTGGGTACCGAGACAAAAGTGAAATAATCCCTGTCCTCATAGTACTTACATTCTATTGCAGGAAAGAAGGGTGATGGAAGAGAGTGAGTAAATATCATGTTACTTGAGGAGAAAGACAGAACCAATAAATGGTTGAATCAAGAAAGGCAAATTACCTATAAGGGGGCACCCAAGCTGAGCTTTGAAAAAAAAATCTAAGGTTTTTGAGAATTAGAAATAAAGAAAGAATACATTTCAGGCCCCCAAAAATGTGCTTTCCATTCAAACTTATAAATGAATTTTTCTTTGAGAATAATGCTATACTCAGGAGGAAAAATTAGAAAACAATGACAGGGAAGCATAAAAAGATTTATGTGATCTAATGAGAGTGAAATAAACAGAGCTAAGAAAACAACATAAACAAAGACACAACCACAAAACTATCAAAAGTGAATGTTTCAAAATAGTATAGCCCTTAACCAAACATATGAGAAGACACTCTCGTCCCATTTCTGTATAGAAATGAGAGGGTCAAGGATGTAAAACACTGTATTTAGTTTCAGATTTTTTTGATATATTTATCAGTTTTACAGATTTTTCTCTTCTTTTTTTCTTTTAAGTATTTCCTTTTTTCCTTTAAAATATTAAGTAGCTCTCTGGGAGGGGAAGAAGGAGGAATACTTAAAGATATTCTGTTATGTAAAAAACAAAAATATTCTTAAAATTAAATATATTAAATTAAAATATATTTGAAGATTGAATGATCTTGGGCAAATCAATAAAATCTCTGTTTCCTTTTCTGTAAAACAAGAGGGTTTGAGCTAGATGAGCTAGAAAGAAAGGAAAAAGGGAAGGGACAAAGATTCCAAGCAACAGATTCTACATGTAAGAGCATTACAGTAAAATCACATCCCAAATAACACATCCCAAATAACACAAATTACACATGTGCAACTTGGGGAAGGTTCTTCAGTACCACTCATATTAAGGGCTTCATGTGGTGTGGGAAGCAACATGTTACATTGGCGTATTGGATTTGCATGACTATTTGTTTTAACTAGAGGTATTATCTTAGGCAGATAATTCACTTCTCTGAATCTGTTTCATCATCTATAAATGAGGAGATTGGACTAGATGGTCTCTCATATTCATTCTATCTCAATCTATGGAGCTATGATCTTTGATTGAAGTACACCAATATGTATTTAGTATTTCTGCACTTCATAAAATCATACAATTAAAATTGGAAGGAGTCTTAGAGATCACCTGATCTAACCATATTTTAATATTTTAAGTGTGGAAACTGAAACCCCAGAAAAATAAGTGACTTTACTAAGATCACACTAAGTTAATGATAGAAGCAGTTAATTATCTTTCTTTGATTTTGTATATAATTCTCTCTGTACATACTGTCTCCCCTGGTACAATGTAAGCTCCTTAGAGATCAAGGACTATTTCATTTATCTTTTTAACTTTAGCATCTAGCATTGTGATTGCCATATATGTGTATATATACGTATATATATGTGTATATATACATATATACACACACATACATATATAATATATAGATATTACATGTAAATATAATATGTATACATATAAATGAATTAATGCTATATTTGATAATTACATTCTATGATAAATCATTTTTAGCTTACAGAAAATTTCTCCAAAACCAACACTCTTTTGAAATTTTCTAGTCCTCATCTCAATCTAAAAGTGACAAAAAAATCAGGCATCTTAAGTAAAATTGTTTCAGTTGGTTTTGAATTATAAAGTGTAAAAGGGGAGATGGTAATACTTTCCCATTTAAAAAAATCTTATTAATTTATTTTTACCTCTGGCATGATAAGAAAATAGCACACTTGACTGGCTTTTATATTTTCTACCTTTTACTTAGTTTTTAAAGTTTGCTTTTTTAAACCCTTTTTGAAATATGTTAAATTGTTCAATAAAGCTAATCTTTTTTTTAATAGTCAAGAGGCTTTCTTTCCATTTCCAAGTGGATGACAGTGGTCCTCAAAGAGGAGAGAAAATTCAATTCAATTACTGAACCATGGTTAATTACTTTCCAGGTTAGGGTGGTTAAAAGTGCACCAAGGTATCTTATCTGTACTCAATAGTCTTTAGTTAAGGACACTTACCTAGGTTGCTTTGTAGAGAAATTTAAATTTTAAAATATCCCTCAGGTGTCCCTACACTTGGTAGTGACACTCTAGTAATAGATCTGATTGTAAATATGTCCAATAAGTTTAAAAGGACACCAGTCAGGGCCTTATTTTCCAGAGTCTTTAAAATATTTTCATCTCTCAAAAATCTGACCTTTTAGATATTAGTCCTTGGAGGTTCTGATATTTTTAATAACTCACCTAAACATTTTGTTCTTGAAAATATATAGAGTTAAAGGCATATAAGCTAAGAATTTTGCCCTTGAAAATGTCTCCCTCTTCACTGATGCCTGAAACACCTTTCAGAACAAGAGAGAAGAATTTGAGAGAGACTACATTAACAGAAGTCTACCAAACTTAAAATCATCGGAGATGAAAATGATTGATCCTTTCTTAAAAACATGATGAGAGGAGATAAAGAGGGAAGAGAAGAGTTCATGAAAGAATAAGGTTTATAGAAAGGGGAAGGTTTCTTGAGTGAGATGAAGGCTTGAATACAAAAAATAAAGAGTTGAGGGGCACCAAGGAAATTTTATCTATGATGGCTTCACTAATTTAATCTAATTAAAAAACCATTCACATTTATATGCATTTTAAATTATATAATTTCCAAGTGCTTTCCTCACAAGCCTGTGAGATTTGTAGTGCAAAAACAATTATCACTCAGATTTTATAGATAAGGAAACTTAGTTTCTGAATGGTTTAAAAAAAAAAAACTTGACCATAACTATATAGCTAGTACAAATACAAGATCATATTCAGACTTAGGTTTCCTGACATCAAATCCACTATCCCATGCTCCACATGTCCCACTTTTTAATGTTTAATGTTTTAAGATTAGCAAAGTCCTTCCCCACCACCACCTGCCCAATTCTATATTCAAAAGTTTGCAGACTAAGTTCCCAAGCATGACATCCCCTCACAGTAGGAAGAATTCCACAATGAGGAAAGGGTTTACTTGGCTATTTTCCACTCCTTAAAATATACCTTAGGAGCCCTGGTCATTTAATTTACCTTTCATAAGTGAAAACAATTAGCTTCCCAAAGCAAAGGCATTAATTAGGTGGCATACTAAGAACAATAGGTACAAAAAATCCCCTGTAAAGTACAACTAGCATCTACTGAAGAAGTGAACATCCACTTAGAGTATACTAATGAGGAACACAGTAGGGAATATGGTAGCTAAGACAACTCACACCGTAGTTATCACAGAACCTCACTGTCTTTCCCTTTTTCATGGTGTCCTCCTCAAACTATTCCTCCCAAGTTCATTGTCTCTCTTGAGCAGGTTGTTTAGCTGACTGCTTAACTCTTGATGCCAAAGCTAGTCCCCCCTTGAATCTAGTTACCTCTCTTCCTTGCTTCCAGAAATCATACTCTATGAAATATCTTCTGACCCTGGTTCTCTGTGCCTATCTAATTTTAAAATCACATGCTCTTGCAAGACAGCATGACTGGTAGTGGTGAGAAAGAAAAGAATCTCATCCCCATTCCTGCTGCCCTTTCCATAGACTTTAAGTAATTAAATATGTAATTTGTTGGAGCCAGCTCAAACTGACTCTCAAGAACCAATTGTTAAAATTTCAATGGGAACATTTACACTTGGAAATCAGCAAATCCTATAAATCAAAGCTTGATTTATTATTTTGAAAAATGATGAGAAAATGTGGAAAAAATGCAGATACAACTTAAAAGTGTATTTGAGTACATTTCTTGAGAACCAATTTTTAAATATCTAGTGGTGCAACCCTAGTTATTTTCTTTAAACTCCTCTACTTCAGATATCCCAAGTCTGGAATGTTTCACTTTTTAAAAAGCTTCTGCAACTAATCTTCAGCTAGTCAATGCCAATTTCTCCTTTCAATTAAATCAGAGAAATTTAATACTCATATCATTAACTGACTATCTTTGTAACATCTCATTTGTGCTTCTACTCTCCTCTGACATTACTACTACTATGTTGCAAATCCCATGACTCCATGCTTGGACTTTTGCAACAACCTGTTGATTTTTCTCCTCTTAAGTCTCTCCACTCTCCATAATCGTTCACTCAGTTAGTAAAATGATCTTCCTGCATTATTGGTCTGACCTGTCCATAGCTACTAAACTCTAGTAGCTTCCTATTATTCCCAAGATGAAATGCAAAATCCTCTGTTTGACTATTAAAGCCTTTATAAGTTGATTTCTTCCAGTTATACTTCAGTGTCCTTCTGCAATTTGATGACAATGGCTTTCTTGATATTCCTTGTAAACAACATTTCATCTCACAACTTATGTAAGATTTTAATGCCTCTCCCCCATTTTAAAAATTCTTTATCAACTTTGTTTCTGTCTCCTGGATTCCACGGCTTTCTTCAAGTTTCAACAAAATCTTTTCTGCAAGAAGTCTTTCTTGGTCTTTATTGCAGACAATAAATAGGTCTACCTATTGTAAATAACCTTCTTAAGAAATTTCTCCCTGAAAGGGAGGAGAGAAATAGGATAATGGATTAGAAGAGATTAATGTTGATGTCTTTCCTCTGAGATTACTTCAAAGTTATCCTGTATTTATTTTGTCTGTACATAGTCATTTGTATGTGGTCTTCCCCATTGTATTAAGAACTCCTTTAGAGCAGGGATTGTTTTTGCTTTTCTTTGTATCACCAGAGCTTAGCAAAGTGCCTGGTACACAGTAAGTGCTTAGTATATGATTTATAATGATTTCAGAGTAGCTAATTATTAAAATGGATTATGAGTTCAAATGAAGAGTGTTCAATAATTAATACTGATATGTCATGTTACGGTTTGCAAAATACTTTATGTATGTTATCTCAAGTGGTCCTTTTCAGTTAGACTTTCCCCTAGAAAAGGAATAAAAACAGTTTGTGTATCTATACACACAAGCACACACACATATTTATACATTATATATGAGGATGGGGTATATGACTATGCATATATGCACATATTCATGTGTGTGCATATAAATGCATATATGTACCTATATGAAAGATGAGTATATAAACATGTGTATACATGCACATATGCATGCATATGCACTCATACAGACAACCTCCATACATGAAATCTTCAGTTACAGCAAATGAAGAAGTTTTAGATATTGTGGATAAATTCACTTTCTTTGGCAATATGCCTTCCAGGGATGCAAACATAGATGATGAAGTTGACATTTGCATTGTCAGAGCTAACTCAGTGTTTGGGAGGCTCTAAAAGAGAGTATGGGAGAGGAGAGGTATTAGACTGGCTACCAAACTGAAGGTCTACCGAGCAGTTGCTCTGACCTTATTGTTATGTCTGTGAAAACTGGATAGTATACTAGTGCTGCTCTAGGAAACTGAATTGCTTCTATTGGAATTGCTTTATAAAAATTCTGAAGATCATATGGCTAAAAATAAGATATTAGACACTGAGGTTCTTTATCAAAGTGAACTACCAAGCAACCATACTCTACTATATAAATCACAGATCGCAATTCTGATGAATTGGCCATCTTGCTCTGGTAACTTGTCAATATAAACATTGCCTCTGCAATGCTGATGCTTTCCTTATTGAAAGCCCAATCCTTTTTAATAGTGCTAAAATCATTGGGCCAGAAAACATTAACATTGCCACCTGTCCTAGTAAGCTTTCCAGAATCTTTTGTTAGTCATGAGATTGATGCTGGAGAAAAGGAAATATTAAAGGAAGCAATCAGGGATCTTGGCTAGTTAATGCTATGCTCCATATATAGAGGGATACTAGAGGGCCTCAGCACATTAATATCCTGGAGTAAGGAAGATCTTTAATTTTCCCTTCCACAATGACTTAAGTCATATCTCGTTCTTTCAAAGAAGCCCCCAAGAGATCTATCAGTCAGAAACTGCCTCATCTTCTATCAGATGTGGTACCCTGCATCCTCAATTTGTCTGGTTCACTAAACAATAAGAGACTCAACCCAGCAACAAGTAATTCACAGAAGCAGGAAAAGGATATCAGTTTCTCTCCTATTCCTGCTCTTTCTACTGTGCTTGGGTCAGGATAAGAATATCTATACATGTTCCAAGGGCCAGAAAGCAGAGAAAGGAGGGAACCTATTATACTGAACTTTGTTTTCTTAACTAGCTTAAACATTTCCCCTATAATCTGTGTAACACTATTTATTTATTTAGCAATCCTTTTTTTTTTAAAATTCATCTATTAAGATCAGTTTCAGCCAAACCTTGTTCAATTTCATTGACTCTGAATTAGTGGAGGCTGAATTAATGAAGTTTTTACCATAAAATGGTCTGGTTTAAGTACATTTAATACCTAAATACATCTATTTATACATATTTGCAATTATTAAAGAAAAAAGTACTTAAAGTGTTTACATTTTTGCATAGTTTAACAAGAAATAACTCACCATTTTATTATCCGCTATATTTTTTTCTGACTCCAACTTCTTTAATTACTACCTTTAAGACACAGGGGTCGGAGCCCTGAGCTCACAGACAGTAAATTTGGACTTTGTTCTATCCGATCAGTAAAGATCGTTGCACAGTGTTATTTAACTAATTAAAAGATACCCTAAAGCTCAAAACCAATTCATAAGGTTATTAAACAGAGATGGTCATGCACAATTAACTTCATAAATGCATTATTGTGGAGTATTTTTTTTGCTGCATTTGTGGATTTGTTAAGTGTGAAATATAGGCTATCGTATTTGAGAATAAATTTATTTAGTAGCAGATACTGAGAAAAATATTCAATATCTGATACTCATTTCTGAAAAACATTCTAAGAATTCAGACATTCTTTCATGGTTCAGTTGATATTCTTTGGGGGCAGGGAGGAGAGTTTGGAAGGCATTTGGGCTTAAGTGACTTGTCCAGAATCACATAGCTCTATTTAGAGCACTCTACCATCTAGCTGCCTTATTTTCTTTGAAAATTAATAAGGATTACAGCCTTTAAGGACATCTAACTGGGTAGCAAACAGAGCATCAGACAGAGTCAGGAAGAACTGAGTTCAAATGCAGTATTGAGATACATACTACCTATGCAACCTTGGACAAGTTACTTAACCCTGTTTGCCTCAGTTTCCTCATCTGTAAAATGAGAGCAAACCCCTCCAGTATCTTTGCTAAGAAAAACCTCAAATGTGGTCATGAAATTCCATAACAGACTTTAGAACTCAGAAATTTTAGATTGTCAATCTCTCATTTCTCTCATTTTACGTAAGAGGAATGGAGATCCAGAGAGGAAAGTTGATCTAGGTCTTACATAGTACTCAGGCTTTGAAATTAGATCTTGTGACTATACATCCCTTTAAATGATTTAAAGGGAAATAAATCAAATCAAGGTCAGTCAACAAGCATTTATTAAGTGTTTTATTTTGTCAAATGCCTTCAAGGGGATGAATATGGCATCAAGGTCACTGTATTGATATTAAATTCTTCAACTTAAAAAGGCACCAGCCAAAACTGAAGTGGAGAGAGTGTTGATTCATGACTTTGTTGTTTGTAAATAATTGTGCACTCAGTGCAGCTGAAATGCAACAAAACAAAGTATGAATTGATTGTCTACTACTTGTACTAATTTTGGCTTATTAACACCAAGAAAACGCAGGTCCTCCATCAGCCATAACCACACCATCCATATGTAGAGTCATCAGTAATAGCAAATAGTGAAGTTTTGAATGCTGTGGATATGTTAATTTACCTTGACAGTATACTTTCCTAGGATGTCCATATTGATAAAGAGATCGACACATGCATTGCCAGAGCTAGCTCAATGCTTGGGATACTCCAAAGGAAAGGGTAGAAGAAAAGAAATATTATACTGACTACTAAACTGAAAGTCTACAGAATTGTTGTGCTGATCTCATTGTTCTGTGCCTGTGAAACCTGGACAGTATATGCCAGCACTATGCCAGAAATCTGAATCATTTCCATTTGAATTGTCTTAGAAAGATTCTGAAGAACACATGGCAGGTATTGAAACTGAAATTCTTTCTTGAACTAAACTGCTAAGCATTCTAACTCTTACTACAGAGAGTGCAACTCCAGGGAGCTAGTCATGTCCGAATGCTAAACACATGCTTGCCAAAAAGACTATTTTATGGAGAACTCATACAAGAGAAGTGTTCATGTGTCAGAAAAAGTCAGAAAAAGCAAAACAAGGATACTCAAGATCTCTCTTGAGAACTTTAGAATTAATTGTATGTCATGGGAGACACTGGCATAGGACCACCCAACATGGCATGCCCTCATCAGAAAAGGTGCTATACTTTCTTTGCAAATCACAATTGAAGTAGCTTAAAAAAATATGAGATGCTCAAAGTTAGAAAAGTTGCTGCAAGTATTCAAATGGATTATTTGTGACCAACCTATGGCAAAGAATCCTGAGTTCTTATTAGTGGGACACAGTGCAACTTTACTCTATTCTCCTTGCTTATGAGCAAGCCTAAGGGAGGAGATGGGATATGAATAACTATGAAGTAGAGAGAGAGAGAGAGAGAGAGAGAGAGAGAGAGAGAGAGAGAGAGAGAGAGAGAGAGAGAGAGAGAGAGAGAATAAATTAGAGATAATTTTATAGTGAAGGCACTAAAAATTTGGGATCTGTGAAAGGTTTCTTGCAAAATATGAGGTTTTATCTGAGATTAAAGGAATCCAGGAAAGCCAAGAGAAGGGTAGATTGCTAATGTGCTCTTTTTTGTTATTTTGGGGGGACTCCAGAAATGGTGTCCTATTCACTGTGACATCTAGCTACCTCTTACTAACATGATCTTTATAATGCCAAAGCACTCTGTAAAAGTAATGAATTATTGCCTTCAATTATCTTTGTGAACTTAGGTAACTCAGTCAAATTCTCTATAATTGAAGGGATAGAGAAAGGAGATAGGTTATCTAGGTTCTTTCTGGCTCTAACAGTCTGGAATTCTATCTTAGTTAATTATAGTAGCATAACCACAGAACACTAGTTCCTAAACTTGGTTTGGGTCATCTAATGGTGCCATGAAATTACCAAAACTCACTTATTTTGATTTTGAAAGCAAGAATATACTATAAATCACTTTTTAATTATGTAAGGAGGAAGGGATTTAGGAAAAGGATGGCATTGGAAAACTGATATCACAAAATCAAAAGAAATAAGTATATGGTGTCACAGCTCCAAAAATCTTAGGAATCATTGCCAAAGAGATACAGCTAGGAAGCAGGGAAAGTCATGCTGTCTGTTGCTATGGTAACACTCCAGGGGTCGGTAATAGTTTTACCCCCAGGTGAAATGATGCTAGGGTATGAGTAAAATGAAGATGGCACAGCATTTTCACCACCCATATTCTTCTCCAATGATACATTGCCAAATGTACTGTGGAGGCAGTAGGCAAGGACAAATGATGGAACTTGGGTGGGAGGTGAGAAGGCAGAAACATCCTGGAGTTGGAAGATTATTAATGAACTTCAGAAAGTGCCTAAATCACTCCTAAGAGTGCTCCATACAGAGAACCAGTTGTTGCTATTTTCATATTCATTTCTGAAACAATTATAATTGAATTGGCACTGCACAGTTAGACAATGCAATGGGAAGAGCTGGGCCCATGAGGCTCCAATTTCAAATAAGACCAATTGCTTGAAAATGAAATTCTTTGCTGCAAGACTTTCTGCCTATTGAGCACCCCTGGTGATGACAGACCTTAATGGAAATCAGGCAATCATATTTTTTTAACTTAGTATTTGTCTTTAGAAAAAGGCTAGGTGGATTAGTTCATAGAGGATAGAGTCTTGATCTTGGAATCAGGAAAACTCATCTTTCTAAGTTCATGGGCTCAGATACTTACTAGCTGTGTGACCCTGGGCAAGTCACCTAACATTGTTGCCTAAATTTCTCATTTGTAAAAGGAGCTGGAGAAGAAAATGGCAAAAGGGATCACAAAGAGTTTGACATGACTGAAAAAAACTAAACAAAGGGGGAAAATATGTTCTTTTAATCAGTCAAGACTTCAATTAAGGAGAATGGGCTATAGCTGAGTTCTGTAGAAAGGTAAAAAACCAAATATCAAACAATAAATTCATGCCTCAGTCATAAATTTACTAAATTCATGGAAGATGATTGAAAGATATTTCCATCTTCTGGTTACTTACTTATAACATGATTTTTATTTCAAGGAACATTGAAATGATTTGAAGTTTTCTATAATATATACAAAATCTATTTGTTATAGACCTGGTACCCAATATCTCAACAATTTGGAGAATGGGAAGAATTAGAAACTGCCCTAACAATGCTGTATGAAAGAAGCAAAACAATCAACCCTTCACTCCTGAATATACACAGAAGTTCTACCTCAAAACCATCACATTGGAAAAGATGAAAAAAAAAATAGCAAATGCAGAAAGGACCTTGGGACAACCAGTTCATGAATGCACCACTGATGGAACAGTGAATTGCATCAGTTAATCAGTTAATTTAAAATCCAAAATCACTAAAATATGAATTTTTGATCTAGAGATAACACTACTAGGAATATGCCCCCGAAAACAACAATGACAAAATAAAAAGAGCTTTAAGTTTAAAATACACATTTTAAAGCATAACTTTTATTGTAACAAAGAACAAAGAGAATATGACTGAACAAATTATATGCTCCTTGGAACAAAATTCCAGTCCCAGGATTTATATGTCTTAACTTCTAATTTTATCACCATGCTCTTAACTCAGACTGTGATATTTCCTCCTTCAGCTTCTTTTCTCCTTTGATTGGAGGGTGTTGGATAGAGTATTATATTCCTTTCAAAGCCTTCCCGGATAGAGGGTAAAAATTGAATTTTCAGCTCACCTCTTTTTGCATCTACAGCTCTGCTTGGTTTCAACTCCAGGGGAAAATTCTCTTGTCCAAAGTACCCTCCTGGTGTATCATCCCCATTCCTTTCCAGCTACCTTTATGTGTTATCTTCTATTAGATTGTAAACTCATCAAGGCTGGGAATTGTCTTTCTTTTTCTTATTTGTATTATATTTGTATTGTCTTTCTTTTTCTTTTTGGTATATCATTTAACACAGTGCCTGGCACATAGTAGGTGCTTTTAAAATGTTTATTGAATTGAATTGATGGAATATCCTTGTGCCATAAAAAAAAATTAAAAATAACAAAATTCAGAGAAACCTGAGAAAGATTTGCATCATTTGATACAGAATGAAATGAACATAGCCAGGAAAATAATTTACAATGTGGCCACAGTAATGTAAAGCAACGTAAATGTCATTAGAACATGATTTTAGAAAACTGATGATGAGACATGCTTCCGCTTTCTTTGTTAAGAGGTGATATACTGGAGGTGAGGAATAACACATTGCCAGACATGGACAGGGTAATCACTTCTTTGTATATATGGTAAAAGAAGGAATAGGTCAATTATGTCATGAGAGTTAGACTAGATATTCACAAGTAAACTAACTGTTGCAGAGGTATCTACAGTTATGTCTGTGACACAGTATGTGGAGAGTTAAATCAAAATTCAGGAAAGTTTGAGGTCAAATCTGGCTTATATACTTGCTAGCCGTATATCTCTTGGCAAGCCACTTGACCTTTCAGCCTCAGTTTCCTATCTCCATCCTATTTTCCCAGTAAAATTAAAATAACAACAGCACCTACTTCCTATGATTGTTGTGAAGATAAAATGAGATAATATGTCTGAAGCACTTAGTAAAACTTAAAGTATTAGAGAAATGATAGCTTCTACTATTATTGTTACCCATGAACTGTTACAAGAAACAAATAAGTCATTAACCCATTGGTCTTCTATCAGGGATCTACTGAAAGACATGTCCCAAGAATCCTACAAAAGGACCTGGAAACAGATGTGTTATTGCTCTGTCCCAAGATAGGAAATGCCCAGTGAATCACAAAACCAGAACAATATAAAGACAACTCTCTCAGAGCAGGGAACACAGTGCTCTATCAGCAATGGAATAAAACAAGCCTGCCATTTTAATAGGTCCCCTGATATTCAATCTTTATTTAATGCATTTGTGGTTAAGGAGCTTGAAAGCTGATGCTTGGCTCTGTGCCCAGTCTTTTGATAAACTCTTACAACTCAGTGGCCACAGTCATCAGTGACAATCCCATAGACTGCCCTATGAAAGCTTCTCTAAGCTGTGGCTTTGTTCTGGTAGCACACACACAAGAACATGCAATGTTTGTCACTCCCCTACTCAATAAACTCTATTGACTCTATATTAAGATAAAATGTAAACCTCCTGGTTAGCTTTTAAAGATCCTCACAACTTGGCCCCTTCTTATAGTTTTGTCTTATTTTTAATTACTCTCCTTTCTATGTTTTATGGTCTAAACTGGCTTTCTTTTGATCCTCATATTCATCCTTCCTCTTCATGCTTTTATTTCTACTCTCCCCCATGAGTGAAATGTTTTCCCTCTTTACCCTCCAATTCATAAAATCCTTCTCTTGCTTCAATGTAGCTCAAACACTGCCTTCTACATAGTTTTTCCTGCCCCAAATTTTGAGTGCTCTCCTTCCCAAAACTATCATGTGTTTAACTACCCTAAACTTATTTTTATTATACACACACACATATTATATATATATATATATATATGTATATATATATATAATGTCTCTGTGTGTATGTATGTATACACATATATTATTTCTCCCTAATATAATGTAAGCTCCATGAAAGTAGGAGTGTTTCATTTTTTGCATGTGCATTCATGGTAGCTAGCACAGGTGCCAGCTCATAGTAAACACTTTAAAGTGATTTTTGATTGATTATTTGACTGGACTTTTTGGCAATGAGCAGCAATACAACCAACTTGAGGCAGACCAAGGTTATGGGACATCCATATCAGAGGAAAAGCCTACAGATAGTCAGAAGTTGTCATTTGCAAGGCAGAACTGATATCATTGTTGTTGTTCAGTCATTTTAATCATGTCTGACTCTTCCTGCACCTATTTGGGGATTTCTTGGCAAATATACTAAAATGATTTTTCATTTCCAGCTCATTTTATACATAAGGAAACTGAAGCAAACAGGATTAAGTGTTTTGTCCAGGATGACATAGCTAATAAGTGTCTGAGGTCAAATTTGAATTCACAAAGATGAGTCTTTTCGATTCAAAGTTCAGTGCTCTATCCACTGCACCAATTAGTGACCCTGCAGTGTGATGACCCCATTAGCACCCTGGATACCTTAGAATCAGCCAGAGTCAAGATAATCAAAAGTCCTTAGTCTTTATTCTTGGTCTTTAGCAGTATAAGAGAAGAGAATGGATGAGTAGGATCTCTGCAACCTCACCTCTTCATCTTCTGCCCATAATTAACCCTGGCTAGTCTCTCTGAACCTCCTAATCCCTCCCACAATTCTCTGTATACACCAAACGATTGGACCAGCACAGGATAGTGGGAAGAGCCATTTTCCAAGCATATTCTTATAGAGTATTATCCAATTGGTAATTAGCTTCAAGTGCTCGATTGTCCGACCTCAGTGCATTAATTCAAGAGTTTCAGCCTTTTACTCTGCAGAACTGATAAATGACTATGAAATAACCATCACTTTTATACCAAACTCAATAACAATAACAATATCCTCTTAGATGAAAAAGTAGAAATAGTATCATAGGGCATCTATAGGAATTTGGCTTGATACAACTGAAACACAGTATTACATTCTAGACTAGAAGTATCAAACTCACAGCCAATAGCCAGCAACATTCCTGAGCGCTGTCCAAATTAAATTAAGATGAAATTGAGAAATATTTTAAATAAATAAAACTACTTATAAATAAATCATAGATAACATTACATTTTTAACCTAAATCAATATTCAGCTCATAGGGATCCTTATGTATGGATTATCGAACCCTTTTTCTATTTGAGTTGGACACCGTTGTTCTAGACAAAATTAGATGTCTGTAAAATGACATCAAATGTTGGAGACTGCTGTGAGAAAATAGGTCAGAGAGATATCTGCCAGATTTCTAGGCACTTACTATGTGTCAGGCACTATATTAATCTTAGAAAGATAAGAAATAACACAGGCCTTACACTTGAGAAATTTATTATGAATGTACCCAGAAAAAATGTGATGATAAGGTAGGATATGGGGAAATGGGGGAATATAGACAGAAGTAAACAAAAAAAGAAAAAAAAATGGAGAATGGAGAATGAAAAGTTGAGAGGGTAGGGAAACATGCACAAGTTTTTCCCTAATTCATGTTTTTTCTAAGGAAAAGATTATATGAATGCATGTCCTTGTATGACTTTTCTTCATGCTTGTGGATTACCTAGGGGTACCAGGACTGGACCAATATTGCTCCCCCACTAATATGTATAACAACTAGAAAGTTAAGCAAATATGAAAAGATCGCATTCATTTACTTAGTACATCATGGATTTCTAAGAAATGAGTCAACTTTAGTCATAGCAAAAAGGAGATCATAGTAAATTGGCATATGGAACTAGATATAAAATAGTAACCTGTTTGAAACTTAGTAACTTTTAGTCAAATTGTTAAATCTCTTGGGTCCAAGGCAGTCCAGCTGACAAAAAAGAAATGTCATCCTTTGCATAAAGGAAGAAAGAGGTTAGGATGGAGGGTGGAGGGAGAGGGGTGAGACTGAAAAAAAGACCAGAAGGGATGCTGTCTGCTTGTATAGCCCTGGGCCCAGGCTCCTCAAGAGTTGTAACATGTCAGTGTGACAACCTGGAGACTGTCTCAGTTGCCCAGAAGCAAGAGGAAAACAGTTTAAAAGATATTTCAAGATGTTTGTGGTAAGTTTTTATATTTTCTTTTTTTTTTTTTTATTAAGATTGGAAAGCTGATGAAAACTCTGAAGGATCCCCATTTTGCACTTTCTGTCAGAGAAGAGAGACATCTACTGGTGATACAGAAGAAAAATTCTACAAATTCTGTAAAAAGCAACTACGCCCACAATTTTTCAAGCTAAGGTTTGGGACCTAAGACCCTTTATCCATTTTATCAAAAAAGCCAGTTTAAAATTCTCATCTTCATACACAGACCATAACCAAAATTACAGTCAAGGAAGATTATAATTAGCATTAAGATGTAAGGGAAAGGAAAAAAAAAAAAAGATAAATTTCAGGAATTCAAAGCATAAGACAGGGAACCTGCATGTGTCTGCCAAATGAATTAAGAGAGTTTGATATATAACATTATTTGAACTATTTCCTTTCTAAGGAATTCAGTATTAGTCCCATTTATTGTACAGTATTTATTTTAAGCAATTTTATTTATATCTCTTTACCTATACTTTCCTACATATCTCACCATCCAGATTATAAAAACACATGAATAAAAACAATATAACTACTCACAATTTACTTTTCTTTATTTTCACGTGGTTTCATGGTAGTAAGATCAATTTTATTTTTATTTCCACTTGTATAAGTTTTATCCTGAACTGGGAGAAGAAGAGAAGGAGTTCAAAGAGAGAGGTGAAGGGGAAAAGATGAGATAAAAGACCTATTTCATCTCATCAGGTAGAGGGAGAAAATTCACTACTCCGCACATCTGCACTCTTTCAACAATTTAAAAGTTGCCTGGAGCATGGAGAGATTATATGATTTGTGCAGATCCCACACCAAGAAAGTATCATAGACTGGGTGTGAATCCTGGTCTTCCTGAATCTAAGATCAACCATCTATCCATTCCGCCAAGCTACTTCTCTCTCTGCATTATTATTTGGGGGAGTAAGGGAAAAGTATTTAATAAGCGACTAAAATAATAATAGATTTCTAGGGGTCTGTCTAATGACCTCATTGTTTCATTTTTGGCATGTCATTTTCATTTAGATGGCACTGGTGAAACAGGAGAAAGGAAGTTCTCAGAACACCAAAGGTACATGTCTTTTGGCTATTTCTCTCTCCTTTTTTCCCCCTACTTTCTTTTTTTTTTTTTCTAAAACTGGAAGAACAAAATCCTTTTCTCAATCAGCACTAATCTCTCCAAAGGTCTTTTAATTTCAAAAGTCAGAAGTGTTAATTAGCTATTATTAAGTGCCCTCTGTATAAATTAACATGATTGATGAAAAAATTAAGGGTAATGAAAAATGTAGCAATGCATGTATTTTTAAGTGACTATATTAAAAGATGAAAGTCCCTCTGGACAGAAACTAAGGCCCACTGTACTGCTATCATGCCTTTATTATTACAATTTTCCCCTCTTCTCAATACTAAGAATGAATGAAAAATCTTTGGCTTTAATTCAGAAGTATTCCACAATTACCTCTTTCTTTGTGATCTTGAATGTCATCCCTTTCTTCAGTGCTGTTCCCTGGAGTAAAAATGTCTCTAATTTTGAGTACACCCTAAGCAGGTATAATGCCCAGATGATAGGTAAAAAAAAATTCAGACCTCTCTCATTTTCATGCTAGAAGAATAAGGAGACAAATCTGTTCTATTTTTCTATGTGGCTGCTGCTGTAGAGAGGTGCTATGAGGAATGATGGGTTAATAACTAAAGAGCATATGGCATTTTAAAAATTTCCTTTAAACATTTCTTATGAGTATTTAGAACATAGTTCACAATTAATAAATTAAAATTTTCAAATGAAAATTCAGCATATTTAAATCATTTGCATTTTTTTTACCCAAAATGCTTGGTCTTTTTACAAAAAAGAAGTAACAGAGAATCAAAGCTTGCCCAATTTAAAAATCAACTATTAAAGTTCAGAGTAGATTTAAAAATTATCAAACTACCTAATTATATAAGTTGAATTATTATATATCATAATTATATAAATATGAATAATAATATATATTATACTTATATAGATATTTATATAAAATATATATGAATAACTATAATTTGCTCCACAAATAGATGGAATATTAATATTTATGTCATGTTTATTATTTTGTTGTTCAGTTATGTTCAACCCTTCATGACCCTATTTGGGAATTTTTTTGACAAAGATACTGGAGTAGTTTTCCATTTCCTTCTTTAGTTCATTGATGAGCAAACTGAGGCAAACAAGGTTAATGACTTGCTCAGGGTCACACAGTTAGTTTCCTGAGGCCAAATTTGGACTTAGAAAGATGAGTAGTCCTGACTCCAAATCTGACATTTCATCAATTGGCATCACCTAGCTGCTATATATTTATTATAAAATTTAATATTAAGTAATAACAACCAGTCTTTGGACAGCATCTTACAGTTTGCAAAGTACTTCACAAAAGTCTAATTTAATCCTCACAACAACCTTGAAGGACAGGTGTCATTATTATCCTCATTTTACATGTGAGGGAACTGAAGTTGAGAGAGATTAATTGACTTGCCCAGAATCACAGAGCTAGTAAATATCAGATTTAATCTAAGGTCTGTGTGCCCCATCTGAGAAGGGACAGAGCTTACACCATTTAACTGCCTCAGAAAAATGTTTTTCAACAGCTATACTAACCACCAGGATGAAACAGTTTATCTGGCTTCACTCTATTTATCTGCTACCCTCTAAAACAACATTTGTTCCAAAAAGAGCAGTTCTCTATCAAAACTTTTGCTTTAAGTCTTTTAAAAAGAATCACAATTATGTTTCCAAAGACAAAAACTGGTAAGAAAAAAAAATAGTACTTTACTTTGAAAAAATTCACTGCCTTGGATGTTTCAATCAAAAGGAGCAAAAAAATAAAAGAAAGGGTAATAACCTGCATAAGGGTATGCTGAAATCAAGAGAAGTTTAACCAGGTGGAAAATAATATAATGATGGCTTCTTTTGTAGCTTTTCTTAAACCAAGAATCTAAGAAGAGTTCTATATTGTCCACCCAAAGAATCACACAGAGGTTACTGAGAATTTTGAAGTTTCAGAATTGATATGACTTTTCAGGAAGAGTTTCTTGAGACTAATATGAAATTTTAAGAATAATCTGATGCTCTTAATTAGTGTTTAGAAAAGTGTATTTACTAAAATTATATAGTAAAAACAATTGTTACAAAACACCATCTCCAAAACAATGGAACACTCTGTCTATGCATACACAAGTTCATCCAGAAGAGTTGGCTTAAACTTTTAAGTACAATAGTACTAAGCCATATGAGTAAAAAAAATATGTACAGCCAAAGAATAATCACTAAATCTCAGTCCCAGAAGTCTTTTTCTACTTTTGTTGAATCTTCATCAACTTTAGCTACAAGTCTTTTTTGGGCTTTAAGGATCTGTAAGTTTTTATTATTGAAAGCCAGCATTTTTCTCAGTCTCAAGAGATCATGAGCCATAAGGCCATCATTTTCTTCAGGTGACTGCCTGCTTCCTTCTACAGGGAATTCGTTCTACAGCAGGATCATTCATAGTCATTCCAAATGCGGCTGAAAGGCTCATGGTATGTGATACTGGGAGAACTGCTAAAGAAGTCATCCTTTAATACTGAGCCTGAACTGAGTTCAAATACAAGAGGAAAAACCACAATGATATCCCAGTCATTTTTTCTTCCTGGTGAAAACCGAGGCAAGAATTATCAGGTGATAGAGAACCCCAAAGACTCTGCTAAAAAGCTACTAGAAATAATTCAAAATTTCAGCAAAGTGTCAGGATACAAAATAAATCCACATAAAACCTCAGCATTTTTATATATCACTAACAAAATGCAACAGCAAGAGATACAAAGAGAAATTCCATTCCAAACAAATGTTGAGAGTATAAAGTATTTGGAAATCCATCTACCAAAGAAAAGTCAGGAATTATATGAGAAAAATTACAAAACACTTGCCACAAAAATAAAGTCAGATTTAAATAATTGGAAAGACATTCAGTGCTCTTGGATAGGCCGAGCGAATATAATAAAGATGACAATACTCCCCAAACTAATCTATTTATTTAGTGCTATACCAATCAGACTCCAGAGAAACTATTTCAATGACCTAGAAAAAATAACAACAAAATTCATATGGAAGAATAAAAGGTCGAGAATTGCAAGGGATCTAATGAAAAAAAACTCAGAGGAAGGTGGTCTAAGTGTACCTGATCTAAAGCTATATTATATAGCAGCAGTCACCAAAACCATTTGGTATTGGCTAAGAAATAGACACGTAGATCAGTGGAACAGATTAGATACAAAGGACAAAAAAGGGTACATATATAGCAATCTAATCTTTGACAAACCCAAAGATACCAACATTAGGGATAAAAATTCATTATTTGGAAAAAACTGTTGGGAAAACTGGAAATTAATATGGCAGAAATTAGATATGGATCCACACTTAACACCATATACCAAGATAAGATCAAAATGGGTCCATGATTTAGGCATAAAGAGGGAGATAATAAATAGATTAGAGGAACAGAGGATAGTCTACCTCTCAGACCTGTGGAGGAGGAAGGAATTTATGATCAGAGGAGAACTAGAGATCATTATTGATCACAAAATAGAAGATTTCGATTACATCAAACTAAAAAGTTTCTGTACAAATAATACTAATGCAAACAAGATTAGAAGGGAAGTAACAAATTGGGAAAATATTTTTAAAAGCAAAGGTTCTGACAAAGGTCTCATTTCCAAAATATATAGAGAACTAACCCTAATTTATTAACCGAACCATTCTCCAATTGATAAATGGTCAAAGGATATGAACAGACAATTCTCAGATGAAGAAATTGAAACTATATTCACTCACATGAAAGAGTGTTCCAAATCACTACTGATTAAAGAAATGCAAATTAAGAAAACTCTGAGATACCACTACACACCTGTCAGATTGGCTAACATGACAGGAACAAATAATGATGAATGTTGGAGAGGATGTGGGAAAACTGGGACACTAATACATTGCTGGTGGAGTTGCGAAAGAATCCAGCCATTCTGGAGAGCAATTTGGAACTATGCCCAAAAAGTTATCAAACTGTGCATACCCTTTGACCCAGCAGTGCTGTTATTGGGCTTATACCCCAAAGAAATACTAAAGAGCGGAAAGAGACATATATGTGCCAAAATGTTTGTGGCAGCTCTTTTTGTTGTAGCTAGAAACTGGAAGATGAATGGATGTCCATCAGTTGGAGAATGGTTGGGTAAATTATGGTATATGAAGGTTATGGAATATTATTGCTCTGTAAGAAATGACCAGCAGGAGGAATACAGAGAGGCTTGGAGAGACTTACATCAACTGTTGCTGAGTGAAATGAACAGAACCAGAAGATCACTATACACTTCAACAACAATACTGTATGAGGATGTATTCTGATGGAAGTGGAAATCTTCAACATAAAGAAGAGCCAACTCACTTCCAGTTGATCAATGATGGACAGAGGTAGCTACACCCAGAGAAGAAACACTGGGAAATGAATGTAAATTGTTAGCACTAATATCTGTCTGCCCAGGTTACATGTACCTTCGGAATCTAATGCTTATTGTGCAACAAGAAAATGGTATTGTATCTAGGTTATATTGTAACACAAGTAAAATGTATGGGATTGCCTGTCATCGGGGGGAGGGAGTAGAGGGAGGGGGGGGATAATTGGAAAAATGAATACAAGGGATAATATTATAAATAATATATAATAAAAAATTATTTTAAAAAAAAAAGAATTATCAGGTGAGTAGTGTGCTGCCAGATGGAAAGAATTCTCCTACTTCCACAAGCTACTATAGGTCCATGGAAATTTGGTGCTTCTGTTTCATTTGCATTTACCATTTTCTGGTTTTAAATGGATGAGTATTTTAACATGGGAGTGCTCAGTTTCTTAAATATTAGAAGTCCATCAAGCCTTAAAAGTGCCCCAAACTACACATTTTGACCTGGAACCTGGCAAGAAACATCTATTAATGGTCCACCTAACCCACTAGAAAGGACAGACCTGAGTACTTTTTTAAGAAATATCAATCATTGGGCAGTTCTTCATTGTAAAGATAAAATCCCTCCATTTTAAATGTTTGACTTTTTAAAAAAATTTCCTTTTGATAAAATGTTGAAAATCAGTCATTTGACATTTATTCTTCACGAATGACTATACTACACAAGTTTGTCTGAAATCTTTAGATTGTGCATCCCTTCTTCCCTAGTATTATGATGGTTTTACATTAGACCTTTCCTAATCCCCTGAAAGATTTTTAAATGTGTAGAATGGCTGAATGTGAAGCATTCATCATATTTGTACAATAAGTAGGTTAGCCTGCCTGTCAGTTCTATATTAATGACTTGGGCTGGCCAGAGTTTATCTAGTTTATCAGTCTCCCTCCTTGCTTCTTCGTCAATCTTCCTCCTTATGAATACTTAAGCAGCTAGTGGTTATAATAAGACAAATGTTACACAATCCCTTGTGTTTCAATTCAATTCCACAAACCATTTATTGAATACTTTTGTACACAATGCACCACATTAAGGGATCCATCTTGGACTGCAACCTGACTCATATCAAGAGACAATTTAGGGCAATATTTTAATATTATATCATTTTAGTCTCTGCCCTCATCCATTGAGTTTTTCTGAATTCTCTGCTTTCTGAAGGTTGTCACTTCCTTTCAGAGGTGTGCTAGTTCATCATCCAGAAGCAAGTGCAGATGTTGCTGAGGTGATTAATTAGATCACTGTCTTTTCAAGGGGAGAATATTCTATAGCTGAGAACAGCACTGAGTTTATGTGATGTTTTAACATATTGCTGGTAAAAATGAAATGAGGGAAAGATGGAAAGATGATAAATAACATATTTTCCAAATTAACTTCTCATTTAAAAATCACTGTTCAAAGTAATCAGCTAGTCCATTTCCCATCTGAAGATACAAGAACACCAGAATGACTTAGTGGTTTGCATGAGTCTCTTAGCTAGATATGGAAGGGAAAAAAAGAGGCAATCATATTTAATCATGAGAGCACCCTAAAGTTCCTTTAAAAGGATATATCAAAATAAAAATATTGGTTTGGTCAAATTTACTACCAGGTAACCCTAAAGAGTTACTATTATGCATTATTATAGTAACAAAGAAATTAGACTGAGTATAGAGTTTAATCACTTTTTTCTTTTATCTTAACTAAAATCACCTGAAGGCATTTTTAGATAGATTTTGGTAAAGCACTAAGTTTATCATATATATATATATATATATATATATATACATATATATACATATACATTTATAATATTTGTTTTCTATTGAAGAAGCAATGTGATATAATGGAAGAAATTTTGGAATTACTGGATTTCAATTCCAATTTTGTGGCTTAAAGCAAATTGCTTAAACTGAGACAAATAATAAAAAGATAGTAATTCCTAAAGTACCTCACAGAATTATGGGAAGGACCAATGAGATAATGTTTGCAAAGCATTTAGTAATCACTATGAAAACATGAGGTAAATAAAGACAGCTTTAAAATATACTTTCAAATATGTTCATTAACATACCCCTCAGGGATATCTAGGTGGCACAGGAGGTCCAGCCTTTACTAACTGTGTGACCTGGGAAAGTAATTTAACCTCAATTGCCTTGGAGAGAGAGAGAGAGAGAGAGAGAGAGAGAGAGAGAGAGAGAGAGAGAGAGAGAGAGAGAGAGAGAGAGAGAGAGAGAGAGAGAGAGAGAGAGAGAGAGAGAGAGAGAGAGAGAGAGAGAGAGAGAGAGAGAGAGAGAGAGAGAGAGAGAGAGAGAGAGAGAGAGAGAGAGAGAGAGAGAGAGAGAGAGAGAGAGAGAGAGAGAGAGAGAGAGAGAGAGAGAGATTATGTAGCCCATAAATATTTTCTTAATAATAAAATCGTAAAGAAGAACCTGAATCAGAGGTTTCAAACTCACCAGTTGAATCTGAACCAATTAAAATGGAAGTGAAAAAATTTTAACAAAATAAATAAAAATACAGTACAACCTAGATAATGTTAATTTCTGGTTTTCCAAATCAATGCGCAGGAATTTATATCACCATAAATTAAAATGTTCTATTTATACTAATTCTGAATCATTATAACTGAAACCTAAATAAGATACAAAAAACATTTTGATATTTAGGTTAGGAAACACAAAATCTTGGGTTTAAAAGACTTCAGAGACTACTATAGTGTTACAAGAATTTTATAAATTGTTATGAGAATTTTAAATTTTGTTTTTTGGAATTTTATTATTTGGGGCTTTGGGCCATTCTCCCTAAATATTTGATTAACTGGAGCCTATTTCCTGTTAATGTTACCGTCATCTGGTTAAAACCTGATTCATGAAGTGATAGTATTAAGGGAAGACTTTTAGAATTCTTGGGATAAGAAATCAAAAGAGGAAGAAAGGAATATAGTATCTAAAAATTCTGACCCCTTGGTATATTTGTGACATGTAAATCGCCTCTTCTCGCATTTCTTAAAAATGTAGCTTTAAACACTATAAAATAATTTTTTGTGTACTCAGCATTTAGATATGTAACTTGCTTTTACTAACTTGTTCTAACTTTATTTTGCCTTAATTAAAGGAAGTATGAGACAATGGTTCTGCTTTACTATATGAGTGTGACCTCTTTGGACTAAGAAGTCATAAAGATTATTATGTATAAAAAATTTCTCTGCCTCTCTGATATAATTTTTTCCTTACACAAAGCTTGGTCCAAGCCTTCATTAAAGCTTAGGGTTATTTTTTTGAACATGGAATCTGTACCTAAGTATAATAAAACCTAAGTTTTACCTTGTAAAATTTCTGCCATTATCTATTACATGAATTTAGCTTTTGTGTAATGAAGAGCATTATTTCTGGTTACTTTCATACCTGGATGTCCTCTCTCTCCTATTTTAAATACTAATCTCCTTGACTTCCTTAAAGTCCTAATTAAAAATCCCATAATCCTTTTATAGGAGCAAGTCTTCTCAAATCCCTCTTAATTCTAGTGTCTTCCTACTGTCATTTTAGCTAGTTAGCTAGATATCTGTCAGATAGATATATACATACAGATATATAGATAAATATACATATATTATGTATATATATCTGTATATATATTTAAATGATCTCTTTTGGATACATATGTGTGTGTGTGTGTGTATGTATCCAAAAGAGATCATTTAAAAAGGAAACAGGACCTATAAGTATAAAACCATTTCTAACAGCTTTTCTTGTGGTGACAAATGATAATTAAGAAATAACAATCAATTGAAGAATTGATCAACAAGTTGTGGCATATGAATTAAATGGAATTCTATGTGCTATAAAAAATGATGAATAAAGCACATTTCAGAAAAACCTGAAGTAATATTGAGTGAAGTGAGTAGAACAAGGAGAGCATTGTTCACAGTAACAACTATGATAGAATTAGTTCTTCTCAGCAGTACAATGATCCAAGACAATTCCAAAAGGTTCAAATGGAAATGTTAACCACATCCAGAGAAAAAACTATGGAATTTTAATGCAAATAAAAGTATACTTTTCACTTTTTTTTCATTGTTGTTCTTTTTTGCTTCTTCTATCACAATATAATTAATGTGGAAATATGTTTAGCATGATTATACATATATAATCTACATCAGATTGCTTTCCATCTTTGGAGAATGAGATGAAGAGAAGAAGAAAATTTTAGAATTCAAAATCTTATAAAAATGATTCTTAAAAAACATTTCAACATGTAATTGAAAAAAAAAGACTATTTTTAAAAAAGATTCTAAGTTCTTTGAGGGCAGTGACTGTCTTTTGCCTCTTTTTAAATCCCCAATATGCAATCATTGGCATGTAGTAAGCATTTACCAAACACTTATTTATGCTTGAACAAAAATGAAACATATCTGACAAATGATCATACAAATTTTCCCTGAAGATATAGAACAAGGGGGACGCCATTACATTTCAAGTTATCCTATTCCACTTTTGGATAACTAATTATTAGAAAGTTTTTCCTCATTCTAAAATACTTAAATTTACCTCCTTTTAATTTGTGCTTATTGTTTCTACTTCTTCCCTCTGAGGCAAATCAAAACAAATTATTCTTACATATGACAGTCTTTCAAAGCTTGAATGCAGCTTTCATGCCCCCACCAAAGGTTTCTCCACTTCCTTTAACTAAATCTTTTAATGCTTGAAATTGAGGTTCTTCACCAGTCTTACTACCATTCTCTAGATAATCTCCATTTTATAAAAGTCCTTCAAAAATTATGACACCACCATAAGTTGTAGAGATCAATGTCATTACAGAGCTTTTAAAAAAATCATCTTAATCCAATACTACCATAAAGTCCTGATACCTCATTTTTACATCTATGGTCAATCACCCATTTATAATGTTATTTTATGGAATTAATTAGTTTCTTTAATATCACTTCACCAATATTGTGTTTTTGCCAAATGAACTAATAATCTTAAGTGGAATATGCCTACATTTTCAGTATTTGAATTGTTGCTTTTTAAATCCCTTGCATTTGGTGCATCATCATTATTATTTATTATTTAAATGGAAAGCACAGATGTGCCATGTCATTTACAAATGGTGAAGCATATAAAACTTTGAAAATTGAGAGCAAAATGAAATCCTGCTCAGGAGAACTGGGTGGTAAAAGCATGATAACAGAATAATCTTTTTTCTCTATATTTTTAACTACACAAAAATTGTATATACAATGTTAGGTTTTTAAAAACTAAATAAAAACCATTTCAATCCAGACAGAATTAGCTGAAAACTTTTCAATTTATTGCCATATATTCTAACTTCTTAAAATAAAACTGGTAAAATTAAAAATCACTAGAAATTTGTTGCCTGAATAAATGTGTTATAGGAGAATTATATCTTTTCTGAGTTCATGGGAATAGTAAATGCTGTCAAAATATATTTCTCGCAACAAAGAAATTTAAAATATAGATTTTATGATTATACTCAAGCATAGAGCAAAGCGTCAGATAAAACCTGAACCAACACAAACATTATTTTTTTTATTTATAATTTTTTTTCACAGTATATATGCATGAGTAATTTTTTTATAATATTATCCCTTGTATTCATTTTTCCAAATTATCCCCTCCCTCCCTCTACTTCCTCCCCTAGATGACAGGCAATCCCATACATTTTACATATGTTACAATATAACCTAGATACAATATATGTGTGTAAATACCATTTTCTTGTTGCACATTAATTATTAGCTTCCGAAGGTATAAGTAACCTGGGTAGATAGACACTAGTGCTAACAATTTACATTCATTTCCCAGTGTTCCTTCTCTGGGTGTAGTTGTTTCTGTCCATCATTGATCAACTGGAAGTGAGTTGGATCTTCTTTATGTTGAAGATATCCACTTCCATCAGAATACATCCTCATACAGTATTGTTGTTGAAGTGTACAGTGATCTTCTGGTTCTGCTCATTTCACTCAGAATCAGTTGATGTAAGTCTCTCCAAGCCTCTCTGTATTCCTCCTGCTGGTCATTTCTTACAGAGCAATAATATTCCATAATCTTCATATACCACAATTTACCCAACCATTCTCCAACTGATGGACATCCATTCATCTTCCAGTTTCTAGCTACAACAAAAAGAGCTGCCACAAACATTTTGGCACATATATGTCTCTTTCCGCTCTTTAGTATTTCTTTGGGATATAAGCCCAGTAGTAGCACTGCTGGGTCAAAGGGTATGCACAGCTTGATAACTTTTTGGGCATAGTTCCAAATTGCTCTCCAGAATGGCTGGATTCTTTCACAACTCCACCAGCAATGTATCAGTGTCCCAGTTTTCCCACATCCCCTCCAACATTCATCATTATTTGTTCCTGTCATCTTAGCCAATCTGACAGGTGTATAGTGGTATCTCAGAGTTGTCTTAATTTGCATTTCTCTAATCAGTAGTGATTTGGAACACTCTTTCATGTGAGTGGATATAGTTTCAATTTCTTCATCTGAGAATTGTCTGTTCATATCCTTTGACCATTTATCATTTGGAGAATGGTTCGGTTTCTTATAAATTAGAGTCAGTTCTCTATATATTTTGGAAATGAGACCTTTGTCAGAACCTTTGCTTTTAAAAATATTTTCCCAATTTGTTACTTCCCTTCTAATCTTGTTTGCATTAGTATTATTTGTACAGAAACTTTTTAGTTTGATGTAATCAAAATCTTCTATTTTCTGATCGAGAATGATCTCTAGTTCTCCTCTGGTCATAAATTCCTTCCTCCTCCACAGGTCTGAGAGGTAGACTAGTCTCTGTTCCTCTAATCTATTTATTATCTCATTCTTTATGCCTAAGTCATAGACCCATTTTGATCTTATCTTGGGTGAGTGTGTAAGAACAGACTTGAACTCAGAAAAATGAGTTTTCCTGATTCCAGGCCTAGTGTTCTATTCATTGGGTGCTACCTAGCCAAAGCTTTTTTTTTTTTTTTTTAACATTACATCAGCAATAACAGGAAGAAACAAAAAGAAATATAATTGCTGTTCAGAGTAAATAAGACTCAGTGACAGAAGCATAAATTACTCAAACCTTACTTTCTTCCTATTTTCTTTTCCAAATATTATGATGTAATAGACTGGACAAAAGAGAATCCCCTAAAATTGTTAAAAATGCAGCAGAAACCCAAGATAAGTGAGGAGATGGTTGAACAGCATCTGACATTCCTCAGTAAATTCAAGTTATCAAGTCTAGATTAACTATATCCTAGGGCTGGGGTGACAAACAAATAAAAAGGGGGATTGCTAATCCATATATAAGGATCCCTAAAGGCCACATATTGCCTTAATTTTAAAATGTAATATTATCCATGCCTTATGGTATTTTTACTTTTTTTTATTAAATATCTCCAATTACATTTAATCTAGTTCAGGCCTACAGGGAGCATGTTTGCAATCTCTGTAATAGGGTACTAAAAGAATGGGCAATTGTAATGGATGAGCAACTATTGATTATCTGAAACATCTTAGAGTACAGAAAATATATGCAAGACCAGATAAGGGCAAATATTTTGATTTTCCCAAAAAGGTGGGGCAGGGAGGAGTGAGGGAATAAGATACAGTAAGCAATCTATAGACTAATATGCTTGATTTTTGTTCCTAAAAAAAAATCTAGAAGATAACTCTTACAAAGGGGAAGTGATGATCACTAAAAGATGGCATGTCTTCATCAAGAATAGGTCATGTCAGGGGGCAGCTAGGTGGTGCAGTGGATAGAGCACCAGCCTTGAATTCAGGAGGACCTGAGTTCAAATCTGGTCTCAGCTACTTAACACTTCCTAGCTGTGTGACCCTGGGCAAGTCACTTAATCCCAGCCTCAGGGGAAAAAAAAAAAGAATAGGCCATGTCATATTAATCTCATTTCCTTTTTTGGCAAATTAACTAGAATGAGAAATCAGGGAAATACTTTAGACATAGATTTCAGCAAACCATTTCATAATATCTCTCCTGGACTAAATGAAGATACATGGTCTATATGATAGAAATGTAACTTGTAATTTTTGTACATGAGACAAGATTCATGAAAGGTGCCCTTAATTAGAAGAAACTGAAAAAGAAAGTTCAAGGACTTTTACCAGGGAGTGATCAACCTTGTGGATCATCTTATGATATTTAATCAATTTGATCTAATCTTAGAGGAATTTATTAAACATCTAATATACATACCACCCTCTGTAGGCACTGAAGAATACAAAGGGAAAAAAATATATTTTTTTACATTATACTGGAGACACATTTATAGAAATAAATAGCTATATTCAAATATTCAAAGGGATATGAAATCACATTGATATAATTAGTCCCTTCAACTATATAGACTACAACTGATTCATTTCTTCCCATCCCTTATCATCATTTAACATTCCTTCAAATAGGCTCACCAAGGAAGCCACCCAGCATGCTGAGGCAGGGACCACTTTTTCTTCCTTTCAAGAAGATAACCAGTAAAATATATAAGACTCCTACCTTTCATCATATAACTAGCCAATCTACTTTTTTACAACTCATACACATATTTGATAACAGCCTTTACTTTAATTCTTCTTTGTAATTTGTAATTCTTCTTTGTAATTTCTTCTTTGTACTTTTTTCAGTCTGTTCATTAACTATATCTACAATATCTACAGTAGGAGAAACACAGTCTTTTGAGGGTTATCTAGAGAATCCTGAATCTAGTAGTAGCTGCCCTCTGGGGACCCAAACTGCCAATTCATGCAGAAGTTAGGGAATGCTAGTATGTTTTTCTTCTTTTTATTCTCCTCTTTCTCCTCCTCTTTTTTCTCCTCCACCTTTTATTTCAGAGGGAACTTTGGTATTGGTATTTCCCAAACAAATGTTTCAAAATTTGCCATTCTTGTGTTTATTTCTGAATCTAAGTCATTGTCAATTTTCAGTGACTCTACAAGAGATATATACTATAAACAAGTTCTATAGGTTGTGCATCTAACTGCATATCATTATCTGAATAATAAGCTGCAAGATTTTTTTTTCCTGTGTGAAAGGTTAACTTAAACTCCTTTGTGCTTAAATATATCATTCAGGAAGTTCTGCATCATTTTTTTTGCTGAGGTAATCGAGGTTAAGTGACTTGCCCAGGGTCACATAGCTAGGAAGTATTAAATGTCTGAGGCCAGATTTGAATTCAGGTTCTCCTGACTTCAGGACTGGTGCTCTATCCACTGTCATACCTGGATGCACCATTCTGCATTATTTTAGAGTTTGATGGAACCAACACAAAAAAGAATCTCTTTAAGTATTTTACTGTCTATAAGGAATCTCTTTCTCTCTGAATCCTAATTATGATAACAACATACTTCTTTATCATCTTTCTCCTTAATATCTCTCCTGATATGAATGATCACATGGTCATACAATATGATTACCTCTGTTACCACTGTTTTATCTTTCAAATAATCTTGTATTTTTTGATGTATTTGTGAGAAATACATTATTGGAAAAAATTCTTTAAGATAGTATTTGTTCTATGCAATCAAATAGATTTTTGTAGTCAAACAATAAACAATGAATGGAATCTATTGTTTTCTGTATTTTTGGCCAATTTTATAGTAAATATGTGTTTTCCCGTGGAATATCATTTGTGAAATACCATCACTTATTCCAGTTCTCTAGTAATAATTTGATCAAGAATGTCCTCAAAACATTTAGAGCAATCTCACCAAGATGTTTTAGATAGGTGGGAAATACCAAACATCTGTGGCTGTTGATGTTCTCTTGGTTACAATTTTGTTACTAATATGGTACAAAATTTTCCTCCATACTTTTGACGTCTTCTTCTCCTTTTCAATACTTTAGAAATCAATCTAACCATACCTTCTGAACTGTGTAATCTTCAATACAGATTTCCTCTGTGTACACAGTCTAGTGGAGTTGCTTTGCCCATAATTGTTCTTTTCAGGGCTATTTTTATCTCCCCTATAAGCACATTCAATACTGTACTGTTAAAGTTCAAATGTGATGATCTCACTGTCCTTGTTAGGGAAAATCAACCAATTTTTTCCATCTTTTATCTTTCTGTTTCCCTCCTTCCAGTTTCATCCTGAAATGTTTTCAGTAATATTTTCTTAGTTAGGTCTCTCTTCATGCTCCAAACAAACTGATTTTTATTCACCATTACTTTTCTCTGTTTATGATCCAATACTGTTCATAAACTTTCACTAACATTTTCTATAAGAATATGCAAATAAATAAATAAATGTATTTTCTAAATTCATTTTATCCTGTACTGACATTTCTTTCAATTTAGCAAGCAAATCGAGTATTCATTGATGAAGGTGTTTTTTTTTAGACTTTTGTAGTTACTAGTTATTTTTTTGGTGATGTATATCAGTTACAATTCATATGAAATTATTGGAATTAACAAATTAGTATAGTTGTTCTTTACTTCTTTCACATCCCATTTTACAAGATCAATCACTTTTCTAAATATGTCAGGTTTAAATTGGTTTAATTTGACACTATGCTTTTCTCTTATTTTTATGTTTTGTTCCAGCTTAGCATTCATTTTTATCTTTCCCCTAATGACCCAGTAATCTGACTATGTAGACAAAAAGCTTGTTCAGGAGTACCTGTTTAAATATAATTAATTTCACTTTTTATAATCTTATTAATCATCCTGGAGACAGTTAGATATAATAATAGAGTAATGAACTTGGACTTGGGAAGATCAATTTTCAAAATCTATCCCAGAAATTAGCTTTATAACCTTAGCCAAATCATTTAATTTCTCTCAGACTTAGTTTCTTCCTCGGCAAAAAAAAATGGGGATAACAATAATACTACTCAAAATTGTAAGCTTTGCAAAGCTTAAAGCAATATCCATATATATATACACACATATATATGCACAAATTTCAGAACTACCAAGTCAGTGGGGGAAACTGCAAGTAGCCAGAAAAAAAAAAAGAATTCAAATATTGGGGAGCCACTATTAGGATTACACAGTACTTAGCAGCTATAACATTAAAGGATAAGAGGTTATGAAACACACACACACACACACACACACACACACACACACACACACACACATATATATGTATTCTGTAATGCAAAAGAGTCAGGACTAAAACCAAGAATCACCTACCCAGTGAAATTAATCGCAATACTTCAAGGCAGGAAATATCTGTTCAATTAAATAGAAAGATTTTGAGTTTTCATAAAAAGACTAGAATTGAACAAAATGTTTTATCTCTAATATCAAAATAAAAGAGAAGCATACAAAGGGAAAAGGGAAAAAGAAAACATAAGGGATTCAATGGAAATGAACCATTAAAAGGAATATACATAGAAGATACAGATATAAAATGAATTTGAGAGTATGACAAAAAATTAAGAGATGATAAAGAGGAGTATACTGGGTGCATAAGAAAGGGAGAGGGAGAATGGGGTAAATTATTTCACATGAAAAGATGCAAAAAATCATTACAGAGAATGGGAATGGAAGGGAAAGATGAGAGGATGGGCAATGGGCATCACTTCAATATTTCTCACTAATATTGGCTCAAAAAGGGAATAATATGCACAATCATTTGAATACAGAAATCTATCTTACCTGATAGGAAAGTAGGAGGTGAAAAAAGTAAGAGCATGGAGGACTGACAGAAGAGAGTGCAGACTAGGAGATTTGGTAGCCAAAAGCAAAAAACTGTTGAGGAGAAGAAGGGTGAAAGGAAAGAGAAGGCAAATAAAGGAAAAATAGGATAGAAGAAAACCCAGTTAGTAATCATAATTGTGAATATGAATGAAATGAACTCCCATAAAATGGAAGTAGATAGTAGAGTAGATCAAACATCATAATCCTCATTTTTCAAATATAGAGAGAAGTGAGTTAAGCCATTCCCCGATTGGTAAATGGTCAAAGAATATGAATAGGCAATTTTCAAATGAAGAAATCAAAGCTATCTGTGGGCATATGAAGAAGTACTCGAAATTATTTTTGATTAGAGAAGCGCAAGACCTCTAAGATGCCACTTCACACCTATCAGATTGGCTAATATGGCAAAAAAATAAAAATAATAAATGTTGGAGAGAATTGGGAAAATTGAGACACTAATGGTAGAGCACTGGACTGTTTTAACCATTCTGTAGAGCAATTTGGAACTATGCCCAAAAGGAAACCAAGTCACACATACCCTTTGATCCAGCAATACCATTGCTAGGTTTGTATCCCAAATAGATCGTAAATAGAGGAAATAACCTCCATGTACAAAAATACTTTGTAGCATCTTTTTTCATAGTGGCAAAATATTATGAATTGAGGTTATGCCCATCACTTGAGGGATGGATGAACAAAATGTTCTTTATTAATATAATGGAATACTATTGGGCAAAAGGAAATAATGAACAGGTAGATTCAGAAAAACCTGTTAACAGCTGTATGAACTGATGCAAAGTGAAATAAGTAGAATCAGGAAAGCATTGTACAACAACACTGTGTGACAACCAATAATGAATGAAAGGCAGCTTTTCTCAGCCATCCAATGATCTAAGGCAAGTACAAAGGATGCACAAGGAAAATGCTATCCACAAATAAATAAAGTACTGATGGATTCTGAATGAAGGTCAAAACATAGTGTGTTTTTTTCACTTAATTTATTCTTTTATATGTTTTTTTTTCTTTTGACTTGTTTCTTCCTTCACAACTGTGATTAACATGGAACTATGATCTACATGATAATATATGCATAAGCTATATCAAATTGCTTGCCATTTCAGAAAAGAGGAGGGGAGGAAGAAAATTTTGGAACTCAGAATCTTACAAAACTGGATGCTAAAAAATGTCAACATGTCACTTACGGAGGAAAATATTATTTTTTATTTTAAATTTTAAAAATTAAAGTAAATAAAGAAAAAAGGATATTGAATTTAAAAATAAAGTTAAAATAAATGTAATAATGTAAACAAAATTTTAAAATGCATAGGCTTCTGAAAAAGCCCTTAACATTCTCTCTGAGTCAATAGCTCATTTTCATGAAGTCCTTTCTAATTGTTCATTTGTTTTTTTTTTTCCTCTTGTCTCACATATTTGTGTTTAAAAATCTCTTTTCAAGTACAATTTTTTTCCAACAGGAATGTTAGGAAGTCTTTTTTTGGTAGGTTCATTTTTTTCCGTTATGATATTCAATTTTTCTGAATAAATTATTCTTAATTAGAGGTTTTTTTTCTTTTGACTTTTGGAATTTCTTATTACATATCTTTATTTAATTGTAATCCTAGCTTTTCAAATGTTGTGATTGTGGTTATTCACTATTTGTATTCTTTTTTCTTGATGATTATAGCATTTTTAACTTATTTGAACCTTGTATATTTTAGCAATGGCAGTCCTTAGAATTTTCATTTTGAGATTTTTTATCAGGAAATAAGTATATCCTTTCTATTTTGATATTGCCTTCTTATTTTAATATATCTGGACAATATTTTTAAATTAATTCTTGAACTATATTCATGTTCTTTTTTGACATAACTTTCAAGTATCATTATCATTCTTAAGTTATCTCTTTGATTTGTCTCCCAACTTTGTTGTTTTTATCTAAGATACATATTTTCCTCTAATTTCCTTTTTTATATTCTTAAAAAATCCTTGTTTTATTATTTTTGAGTCACTAACTTTTATTTGGTCTATTCTAATTTTTAGGGAATCTATTAGTAGGTTTTTTACTTTAAAAACTATTGACCCCTTTATGGAAAGATTTCTGTCATTTTCTCTTATTTCATAGCATCTTCTTAAGCCTTTTTCATTATTTCTTTGAAAAACACTAAGTGTTCTTGTAAACATGCAGTGGTTTGGTTTTGTTCTAATTTTAACTGTTGATAGTAAATGTTTTTAAATTATGTTTCTCTTACAGGTTTCTGTTTTCTTTTTCCCTGGCATCATAAAAATCCTTATTTTTCAACTGAATTTCTTTTTTATAGCCCTTTATTTTTTCTAATTACATGTAAAGATAAAATTTAGGATTCATTCTTTAAATTTTGAGTTCCAAATTATATCTTTTCCTTCCTCTTTTCTCCCTCCCTAAACCAGTAAGCAATTTGATACCATTTACTAATGTGCAATCATGTTGAACATATCTCCATATTAGTCATGTTGTGAAAAGAGAAACAGAATAAAGGAGAGAAAAAAGAAACATGAAAAAGAGAAAATAGTTTGCTTTGATCTGCATTCAAACTCCATTAGTTCTTTCTCATGAATCTTGGAATTGTCTTGGATCATCATATTGCTAAAAATAACTGTCATTCATAGTTGATCCTTGTGCAATGTTATTGTTACTATGTACAACGTTCTCTCGATTCTGCTCACTCCACTTTGCTTTATGTAAGTCTTTCCACCAACTCTTCTTGCTCAGCACAATAGTTTTCCATTACATTCACATTAAAACTTGTTCAGTTATTCCCCAATTGGTGGGCATCTCCTCAACTGCCAATTTTTTGTCACCACATAAAGGGCTACTATAAATATTTTTGTGTGAAATGGTCCTTTCCTATTAAAAAAAATCTGTAGGATACAGACTCAGTAATTGCACTGCAGGAAAAGTTCTTATTTGTTGCTACTTTTTTACTCATTTTTATTTTGGTGAAAAGGCCTCAGGAGGTAGACTGTAGGTCTCTCCTCTGAGAATCAGAAGAAACAGATATTTTCTTTGTTGTGGGAGAAAATAATATAGCTGAGTTCTACTGTTTCCTTCTACTCCTCCATTTTGGTCATAGACACAAATATGTTTAAAGGTCATAGAGAAAAGTTAAAATGACAAGGTATTTGTATTTTGTGTAAAATTCTTGGGAGAGTATCTACTGAGATTTATACAGAGATTGAATGAATCTAGCTATAAAATACTCGCTGCAAAATAAAAACTTTGCTAAATAATTGAAAAACATTAACTGCTCATGAGTGAATCAAGCCAAAATAATTAAAATGTGAATACTACCTAAATGGATCTATTTATTCAATACTATACCAAGCAAAGTTTCAAAAGAAAATTTTGTAGAGCTAGAATAAAATATTAACAAAACTCATACAGGGAAACAAAATGGGAAAAGTGGAAAGAAAGGGGGTTAATTAGTATAATATTTCAAAATGTGATGTAAGCAGTAATCATTAAAACATTTAATCTTGAATTAAAAAAAAAAAAAGATCAGTCAGTGGAACAGATTAAGCACAAAGCATAAGGAAGCAAACTGGTATTATTGTGTTTGATAACTCCAAAGATCCCAGTTGGTGGAGGAAGGACTCATTAGGTGACAAAAACCATTGAGAAAACTGGACAGTAGAGTGACAGAAATTATTTTTAGACCAACACTTCATGCCATACACTAAAATTAGTTGCAAATAGATAAATAACTTTTGTTTAAATGGTCACATCATAAATCATTTAGTGAAATAAGGAAGGAATTAATTTTCAGCACTAAGAATAAGAGAAAAATTATTTCTAAACAAATGACAGAAAAGGATCATATAAGATAAAATGGATAATTATGATTACATAATTTTTTAAATTTATATAAATAAGGTTAGTTAAAATTAAAAGGGAAATAGGTAATGATGGGGAAAATCTTTGCAATATGTTTCTTTAATAAAGATCTCATTTCCAAAATATGTAAGTTTTGTATATATCTTGTCCTTAAACTAACTCAATATTCTAAAACAGTAGATCCAGTAAAATAGAAAAAAAATGCATTAAAAATAAATGGAAGTTTGAAATGAGTTCAAAATATCTTCACAACAACAGAATAGAGAAAAATATGAAAAGATAATTCTGGAATTTTATTTATGAAAGCAAGGTAAATATTGGATGACAATTCAAAATAGAGTAGCATTATCAAAGGAAGGCCATCAGAAACTCATCATTATGGAAGATTAATATTTTAAATAAACACACCATGTAGTGAGTCCTTCACAGTAGCATGCTCCAGAGCTAAATCACAGACTATAATAACCTTAAACAAAATTGCAAATAAGGAATATTTCAGTTTTTGTGCTTTTCAACTGCTTTAGATCCTTCTTTCACTATAGTATTGGTCTCTAATGTTAGTCAACTAATTCCAACTAAAATATTAGCTAATGCCAAATGAAATCAGTCTCCTGAAATATTTTTACTTTTAAAAGATATTTTTGAAGACTGAAAAGTCCAAGGACCCAGAAGAATGAACCCCTACTATATTGTGTCTTGGTCTTTGTCACTATAGTAGCTTTTTGTTATTGGGTTCATTTTTGTTGTTTTTTGCTCATTTTCCCTATCTATTTATTGATGACACACAATGTCAAAGTTGGCCTCTGTTTCTGGAACAAGCACGGGAGTAGGAGGAGGGCAGTGAAGTGTTGTAATCAAGATTTTCTACATTGCTATTTTTTTTTAAATAGTTCTAGATATTGGGAAGATTTTGGTGCTTCTAAGATGGTATTGTCCAATGAAAGATGTCATGACTGTTTCCCTTGTGACTAAAAGCAATATTGCTTTTCAGGGATCCTGCTTCCCTGGGACAAGTGCTCATCTTCTTCCTTAAACTATGACCAGAAAGTGGATATAGGCAACAGTATTGCCAAATAGTCTTTTGCCCTGTGGTCTTTTTTGGACAAATTACTTGATCCCTTTAAGACTCTGATTGGAGAGCTCCCAAAGCTACTGTTTTTCCTGTTTTCATTTTTAAGATGCATCACTGGAACTGCTGACACGTGAGTTCTAAGTCACCCTCATATCCTATGTCACATCCTTCCAGCCCTTAAGATGATTATAAAATGTAAGAAAATATTCTTAGCTCATAAACTGTTTATAAATTGGTGGGCTAGATTTGGCCTTTAGGCATAGTTGATACTACAGCTAAAGAGATGGCCAACCATAGTTGGTTTTAGGTAATAGTCTTTTATTCATTAAATAAGATAGCAATTTTAATTATCAGCATGCTTTCTTTAAGTACTCCCTCTAAGGATTCATCTCTTAATCTGATCACTGGTCACAAAAAAGTAAACCCAAAAGATAATTATATGAACTAAATTAATCAAAAGAATTTTTGCTCTTTGATTATTTTCTAAATTTCAGGAAGGATTTCTTCCTAGTTTGATAACACTTCTTCCTTTAGAAGCTAGTTAGACTCATGTATTGGTCTACCTGCCATCTGGGGGAGGGAATGGGAGGAAGGAGGGGGAAAATTGGAACAAAAGGTTTCGCAATTGTCAATGCTGAAAAATTACCCATGCATATATCTTGTAAATAAAAAGTTAAATAAAAATAAGTAAATAAAAAGAAGAAACTAGTTAGACTTTCCATAAGAATAATATAAAATATTTCAGTTCAGAATATTCATTTAGAATTAGCATTTAGAAAAATATTGATAAACTTTTTCATTCATATTAGTAGATCAAGGACTTTAGATTAAACAGTCTTGACATCATTTCCTTAATGTGTGACCTAATTTGTATATATGATGGGGGAAGATACTTTAGTATATTTCCACAGACGTTAATTTTCAGCATTTCTCATGTAACAACATATAAAAGGTACTTTTACTTACTTTCCCTATATGAAAGACTAACCCATATGGAAAAAAAAAAACAGCTTAATAGAAATTAAATCTATTTCTTATTCTCCAGCCAATTCAAGAGATTTCCAATTCTAACATTCATTTTGTGACCAGGAATAAGTTATTTAACCTCCCAAAGCCTCAGTTTCCTCATCTGTAAAATGAGAATAATACAAAGAAAATAATCCTCCTTTCTTCCTTTCCTGTTCCCCCACCCTCTTTTTTTTTCAAGTCTGGAAAATATTTTTAAATATAATTGAAGGGATTTATTTTGTTTGGTCTTTTTTTAAAAAAGCCAATACACTTTTCATTTTGAGTGACAAAGAGTTTAAACTTAAAATTAAACACAAAAAGAATCAAAGTAACTAAAACCAGACTATGTAGTCAAACTGATTAATAAACATCTTAGTGCATAATGAGAACTGAATTATATGAATCAAATCCCCAAGATAGTCTACTGTGTATTATTTCAATTATAAAATGGGCACTTAAAACACTCAACATATGTGATCATTAAAATGGCTTATTATGAATAAAGCAATCAAATGAGTTTCTATTCTATGGGTTTTTTAAGACTCTAAAACTAAAATATTTAATTGCAGGGGATTGGGGCTGTTATTTGATGCCAAAAATTAGATGCCAATGTTTGTTCAGTCTTTTAATCTTCCTCTGGACAGAAATGCTTGAAAAAAGCCATTACATTTCTAGGAAGCCCTATTGCCAGGAAGTATATTTGGGGGGAATTAGTAAATTTGGAGAGTAGGATGTGCTGGGGGGAGGATAGAAATCCTGGAGTGTGGAAGAAGGCTGGAGACTCCAAAGAAACACTATAATCATAGCTTTGCAAATGCAATTTCTTTAGGATAGGCAAAGAGCAAACATCTGATGTGACTTTTTAAGAGGCTTTTAAAAAGGTCTTAGTAAATAAAAAACAAGACTACATCTGGAAAATGGAAGAATGATCCAAATAACAAAATACTGTCAAGAAAATTTTTAAAAGCTGACAGAGAACAGGGAAGTAGAAACAGGGGTTCTGTTGTCAAATCAGATTATTGTTTATTTGACCAAGAGAGTTCTGGGAAGGAACCATTGATCTTTGGGGCTTATTCTATACATCTTGCCATAATAATTATAAAATAATATATTCTAAAATTGTTATTAAAAACTATAAAACAAGAAGCTTATTTTAAAGGACTCATAAAGAATTGTGAATATTAAGAAAGGGAGTCAAGAACAAATGTAAAGAAGTTGTCCTCAGTGCCTACTGTTTGTTGATTCAGGGAAGTCAGCTTAGACTTCATTCTGATCTAACTTCAGACCCTGGAGGCCCTTTCTTTTCTGATTTATTCTCGTTATCTTGGGAAGACAACTGTTTCATCCCTTAGTTTTTATTACTCTATGGTCATTTGATGGCGTATCTGTTTATGAAGGAAATCTGGAGAGTCCTGAAATGTTTGACCTACTCTACCATCTTCCATCAAATCTATGCTCAAAATTTAAGATGACTTTGTTACAGAAAAGAAAAATCACCAACTGTGGTAGCAGTCATTCATTCAATTCAGTTCAACAAACCTATCTTTTAAAAAAACCCTACATATTTCCTATGTGAAGGGACTTGGAACACAAAAACAAAAATGAAACAGTATCAAGGAGTTTACATGCTATTGAGGGTAATACAACATGTAAACAGATAAATGTAGGGAATTAATCTGGGAGTTTTCCAATCTACTTAATAAATTTAGAGAGCAGTGAGTCGTTCTTTAAAGTTTTAATTGAATCTCTTTTTGCAGGAGCTCCATATGCACTATGAATTTGTTTATTTTTTTTTTATTTTGATAATTGTATTTCAACATAATTAGTTTCCTTCATTTTATGTACTTAAAAACATTACTCTTATAAGGGTTCTATAGAATTCACTAGACTGCCAAAGGAAGGTCCACAACACAAAAAAAAGGTTAATAATAATAACTGGAATTTACATAGTGCTTTAAAATTTTGCAATGGACTTTACAGATATTACTTCATTTAATCCTCATAGTAACCTTGGGAGATAAATAATCTTATATGTTATAATAGATGAGAAAACTGAGGAAGATAGTGGTTAAATGACTTTCCAAGGTACATGTAGTTAAGTTTTTGAGTTTAGATTTGAACTTATATCTCCTTTATTCTAGGTACAATCTTCTATACTATGTGACCTAAATAGACTAAAAGTTAAGAACCCTATGCTTAGAGCATAAGTAAAGAAAGACCGTAAGGTAGAGAAAGCAAAAAAAAGTTAAATTTCCCTATAACAATGTCCTTTGCAACAAGGAAAAGAGGGAAGAAGAAAGCAGCATAGACTTTTTTTTACCTTGCTAAGGTTCCAAAGGAGAAAACGTGAGTGAGAATAGAAATTCATAATTTACATGTGTAGTCACTTTTCACTCCAAATTCCCAGAACTACTGGAGATCGGGATTCATATTCATCTTGTAACTCAATTCAACCTAACATTCTGTCTAGTCTATGTACTAGACAGACTAGAAATAGCCATGAATTTGATTGAGGCAGGATAGCCAAGTAAATTGGGGAAGTAAACAATTACATAACTTCTATTATTTTGCTTTATACCACATACACAAGTAAGTACAATTTACTAGCAAGCATAAGATATTAATCTGGATCTGTGAGATTTTTTCAATATACTTGTTTACATCATAATTCTACATATTTTATTTTATGCATTTAATAACAATTATTCTGAAAAGATATTCCTACATTTCACCAGGATGTCCTACCTTTTGATCCAGCAGTTCCTCTACTGAGCCTGTATCCGAAAAAGATCATAAAAAAGGCAAAAGGACCCACATGTGCAAAAACTGTTTGTAGCAGCCCGTTTTTAATGGAAAGGAATTAGAAACTGAGTGGATGCCCATCAGTTGGGGAACGGCTTACTAAGTTATGGTATATAAATGTTATGGAATATTATTGTTCTATAAGAAATGATCAGCAGGATGATTCCAGAAAACCCTGGAAAGACTTTGATGAACTGATGCTAAATGAAATGAGTAGAACCAAGAGAATATTATACATGACAACATTAAGATATATGATGATCAATTCTGCCAGACATTACTTTTTTCAACAATGAAGTGATTCAGGCCAGTTCCAATGATCTTGTGATGAAGAGAGCCATTTATATACAGGGAGAAGACTGTAGGGACTGAGTGTGATCACAGCATAGTATTTTCACCTTTTGTTTTGTTTAGTTGCATTTTGTTTTCTTTCTCATGTCTTTTTCATTTATTGATGTGATTTTTCTTGTGCAACATAAAAATTGTGGAAATATGTATAGAAAAATTGCACATGTTTAACACATATTAGATTACTTACTGGCTAGGAGAGGGAGAGGGAGAAAAAGAGAGGGAAAATTTTGAAACACAAGGTTTTGTAAGGGTGAATGTTGAAAATTACTAATGCAATCATTTTGAAAATAAAAAGCTTTTTTTAAAAAAGGAGATGTTTTTAAGCTAAATTGCTCTAGATACTTTCTCAAATGAAATGCTATCTTCTAAAATAATTCATTTCCTCCTTTCTTGCTTATCCTCAAGAAAAAGTCAGACAAAGAGCTGCCACTTAAAACTTAACAAAAAGTAGCTTGGTTTCTTAATCCCTTTTTATCCTCATCCTTCATTCCCATCCCCAGACCCTGTAGTGATAGTATTCTGCTGTCTATATCTTTTCTTAAAACTTCTAAGTTCACAAACTGAATAGATGGTAGTAAAATACATAACTAAACTACCCCAACTAAAGAACAGATCCAGAATGAACCCAGAATCCCATCAATAGAAATTAACAGCAAAAGCATTTTATTTTGCTTTTAATCTGTTGCTATAAAGTGTCTGATGTCTTAAAGAAAAGAATGAAGCTGACAGTTTTGTGTTGACTCCACAATTCTCATTACTGACTCTTCTCATCTTTGTCCTGAAGCAAAAATAAATTTCCCTTTTTAAGCTTTTGATGATAAAAATCTCATCTGAAGCCTCATAAATGATCCTTTATTATCTATATTAATAATGAATAAATGTCTTTTGAATACCCCTGATCTTTTGCATTAATAGTGCCAGATGTATTATAGATAACCTTTTGATTTAACAGCACAAACTGTGAAACAATATTAAAACTGTAAAGGACTGAGCTTACTGGAGTCACTGAGGTCAAAATTATAAACATTTCTTTGGATTCTATTTGTCCATTAGGTGACACTTAATACCCATCATTATTTATTTATTTATTGAGCAACCGTGAGAGTGTGAGAGTATATGACTATCTAGAATGGTAAGAAAAATCAACAGAGGTATTAATATCTTACGTGAAAAATCAAACTCATATGTATTTATTTTCTTCAATCTTCTATTCTTCATACTTTCTCTGCTGCATTCTCATATCTCTGTTTTTGTTGTTGTTGTTTTCCCACTGAATACTGAAGAATTCAGAAGAGACAGACATTTGGAATAATTAGCCTGCAAGATGCTTCTCATCATTTTCTATGCCTTTATCATCAAAAGTCTTATTATGTCTCATTTCCACACAGAGAGTTGTGCATCTCACAGCTGAATACAGTCTATTTTTTCCTTTATTTCTCCTGTTAGATGATAAACTCTATGTGAGGAAGTACTATTTATTTATTATCTTTTCAATCATCTATTTTTTTTTCTTTTATTTCTCCTGTTAGATGATAAACTCTATGTGAGTAAAATAATGTCTTTGTCATCTTTCTAATATCTAATAGTTCAGTCATTTTTCAGTATGTCCAATTCTTTGTGATCTCATTTGGGGTTTTCCTGGAAAAGAATAGTAAAGAGGTTTACTATCCGCTTCTCCTGCTCATTTTACAAATGAGGAAGTAAACAAGCAGAGTTAGGTGGCTTCTCCAGTGTCACACAGCTAGTAAGTATCTGAGGCGGAATTTGAACTCGACCTCCAGACACCAGGGCCAGCATTCTATCCACCCAGACTAATTAATGCTTTATACATACCAAGTACTTAATATGTACTTGTTTAAATGCTGTTTGACATTTAAAGCCCCTTACAACCTAGCCTCTTCCTACCTTTCTAGTCTTTTTATCATTATTCCCTTCTAAATACTCTAAAATCTAAGATTTTCCTCATACTCAACACTCATGCATTTGCCCTGACTGTCTCAGATGCTTGGAATCTCCTTCACCTTCCCCTTTGAATTTTTGCATTGGTAACTCAAAACTTCTGCTCAAATCCTATTTTCTAAAAGATTTTCCTGTCCATCCTATCCTTCCCCTTCCAATACCTTCCTTCTGAGATTATTTTCAATGTTCCACTGACAGGTATATGGAGGGTGCTGGGAGGACTAGCACCTCTTGTGTGAGTCTGATCCCTTTTCTTCCACCTTTGGTGTACATCTGTCACTCAGCTCTCACCTGTGGCTCCAAGAAGCTGCAATATGTACAGCAGTCGCTCACTAGTAAAACCATCTAGGCATATTGGCTGAAGTAGATGAGGATAACCAATGAGTCTCTAAGGTATTAGTGAGTTAGGGGATGTTTATCTCAAGCACGTGAAGATTTTCGCCAGTGGAATGGAAAGAGGAGAACAATTTGTTCCAATGGTCATGAAGGTGGCTGAAACAGGTGTTTTGGAAATGTAAAGGACTTATGATGGAGTATACTATCCACCTCCAGAAAAAAAGAACTGATACTCTCAGGGTGTAAACTAAAGCATTTTAACTTACTTTTTTTCATCCTTTTTTGAGTGTTGTACAAAATAACTAATATTGAAATGCCTTACATTATAAACTAACTCATAATACTTACAGAAATAATATTTTATTTTAAGCAGTTGCATGTTACAATTTTTTGAACATTTTTTTAAAATTTTGAGTTCCAAATTCTCTTTTCCTCTCTGTTTCTCCCCTCCCTTCTGTCTGAGATAATGTAAGTATTATGTATAAAAATTTTTGAATAAAAATTTGGCAGAAAAATTTACTACATTGTAAACACATGTTACAACACTATATTATTTTGCTTTTTTTGTAAAACAGTTGCAGTATATGGATAACATGCAAATATGATTAATCTTATGTTAGTATTGCTAACTCCTCACAATGTACAATAATGCTATATCATTTAAAATAAATGCTTTGTACTATAAATTCACATTGTTACACAACTTAGTTTTCTTTCTATTGAAGCCTAAATTCTGAAAATATTTCCTTATCTACAATTCTGTTATTACTGCAAGAAGTATACATCAGCAGAAAAGCATCTGCTAAAGCAAACAAAATCAATAACAATAAGTAAAACTATAGAAATAATTTAATCTCCTTATTCTCATGAATATACTGCCCTCTATTTTGGAGTAAAATATAAATTCAAAACAGAAGAAAAACAGAAACAAACAGAAAACAGTAAAACAGAAGAAACAAAAACATCACACTGAGGAAGATGGCCAATTCATTCATCTGATCTAATTCCAGGGAAAAAAATCTATATATAATAATTATAATGGTTTGGTTAGAGTCAGCTGTGGTGCAGTTAGTAGCAGCTGGGTAGACCATAGCGTACAGAGTGCTAGGCCTGGAATCAGAAAAACTCATCTTATTGAGTTCAAATCTGCTTCATATACTTACTAGCTGTGAACCTAGGCAAGTCACTTTTTTGTTATCTCAGTTTCCTCAGATGTAAAATAAGTTGAAGAAGGAAAAGGCCAGCCAATCCAATATTTTTCCAATGGGGTCACAAAGAAGAAGATATTTTAAAAATGACTGCACAGCAGCAATGGTGCAGTAGATCACAAACTTCCTTCAGAGTCAGAAGGACTTCTGACATATACCAACTGTGTGACCCCAGGCAAGTCATTTAACTTCTCGGTGTCCTAGACAATTCTAATTATAAGTTGTAGAGCAAGTACTGGTTTGAATTGATAAAAACAGTTTCTTTACTGGAAACTCTTTGGACCAATGAGATCATAGGCCTTGTCTTCCCCTTTTATCCCCACACCCAAACATTTTTTAAAAAAACTTTATCCAAAAATTTTATATGGTGGAAATAATATCAAATGAAAATTCTCTAAAGTATATGTCAACATGCAGTGAAGTTCACAATCTATCATGACATCAAATCTTTCTTAAGGGTTAACCTCTTCATTAACCTCACTTTGAGTAGTAAGATTGGAATATATGGGGTGTTCAGGGAAGACTAGCACTTCTGGTGTGAGAGCTTGCTAAGCCCTATTCAGAGCTGCTTAACTACCTTTGACTTCTACCTTTCATTCAACTCTCACCTGAGAGCCCGAAAAATTGTAGCATGGCCACAGCCTAGTAAAAACCGTCTTGGCAGACAGGTTTAGGTTGAGTAATTAACAGTTCTCAAACATGCTAGTGAATTAGGGGGATATCTTCCTCAATGATGTGAAGGCTTTCTCTAGCAGAATAGGTAAGTGAGAACAATTTTGTTTCACTGATAGTGAAGATGACTAAAGCAGGAACTGTGAAGAGTTTGATCAAATATTGAACACAAGGTCATCTATTGCATCCTAGGCCATCAACAATAGTTGTGAGTTTTGTATTGCCACTGGACTTCAATCATTAGGGAAGAGAAAGTGACGGTGATGACTTTGTGCAATTTTCCCTCCTGTAAAACTAATTCATACACAAGGCAAGACATCACTCTGTGATAGCACTGGTCCTCTTCAAAATTAAGGAAAAGCAACAGTGGTAAAAAAAATTTTTTTGACTCTACAAAGAAATTGTTTAGTAATAGAATTAACAAAGAAGACAAAATACAAAAATCATAATTATTATTTCTGTTAATCATTATTACAGAGACAGTCTTGGCATAATGATTATAGAGCTGATCTCAAGGAAGACCAAGAAGATTTCATGTTTCACCTATGTTACATAATGATCAGGTGACCCTAAGCAGGTTATTTTTCATCTCAGTACTCTGTAGGCAATTTTCTAAGACTTTAAGTTACAAATAAAATAGAAGAAATTTCCTCACCTGCAAGTTGCCAATAGGAATGTAATCACAGATAGCAGTGGCACAGGGTAGTTTATAAATTTCTTGACCTGGTGTCAGAAAGACCTGCATTCAAATATGACCACAGACACTAGCTATATGGCCTGGGCAAATCACTTAATTTCTTCAGATTATTTTATCATCCATACAAATATTAGCATCCATCTCCCAAGGATGTTGTGTGGATCAAATGAGATAACATGTTAAAGCATATTTTAAAACTTAAGATTCAGAAATGATGGCTATTATCATTCTATATGCTATGCCATGTTGTCTATCTTGAATTTGTAAAAGATGACATATAATATTGAATATTAAATTATTGGAAGAATATCTTCCCTTGAAGAAGTTCCATCTTTACAAATAGTCATTTGTCCATTTGCACAGGGTATAATAATTTGTTATGAGACATGTAGCAAAAATTCAGAAAATAATGATTAGGTAAGAATATGTATATGCTCCCTTTTCACAAACATTGATGTTATATAAATACTGAGTTTGTCAGTTATTTTGTGTTTATTTGCAAGGCTGCCAAACGGGATTGATGAAATACTTTCTCCCTAAAGAGTGATCACAGATGGAGAGGATTCTACCATTCTTAAAGATACAAACAAAATGCTATCCAAAGTTCAAGGATAAAGAGATCACTTCTAACTGAAAGGATCAGGGAAGGTTTCATAAAAAGGATGTGGGCACTTGAACTCATTTTTAAATATTAAACCAGTGTTCAACTGGCAGAGATGTGGAGAATACCTTTCCAGATCTTGGAAAAAATCTGAGCAAAGGCACAGAAAAGTAGGGAATGTGTTAAGAAAAATCATTCGGGAGCCAAAATGGCAGAGAAGCTACATGGAACTTTTTAAGCTCTCTCATTCCCTTTCTACCAACTATTTAATTCAGCCTGAAAAACAGCACTTGACTGGTAAAACCCACGAATATTGGAAGTACAAAAACTTACCAGTAGAAAAGAATCTGGAATATCACCAGAAAAGGTTTGACCTGAGTAGCGGGAGCAGACCAGCGCAGGGCAGATATAGAATTGGGAGTAGGGCGGCCTCTGCAGTTGGAAGGTTTATATAGAGCTCTCTCCCATAGTCTGACTGCTTTGCTTCAGTGGTGGAATAGTGGACCAGCAGAGAAGTTGAGCCTGGGGTAGTGGGTACACTAAAGGATGCCAGAGCCCAAGAGGATCTGGCTGCACACACCCAGGACCGGAAGTGACTCAGCACAGACCATAGCACAGCTCTTTGTGGCATTCTGCAGCAAGGGGCTCTTGTTGGGGAGCAGTCACACACAGCAGGGGCATAGGCCAGGGCAGCCTCTCATCTGCACAGTGAGGGGCTTGGCCTGGAGTAGTGGAATTTGCCCAGCTCTCTCCTCTTTCCCCTGCCTCCAATCTATCTCATTCCCAGTCCACAACATCTGGGTCAGTAAAGATTGTATTGCAACTCCTTCAGATGCTATGATCCACAGCTGCAGAGGCTCTCGGAGAATTGATCTGTCCTTTAAGAAACAAATATTATCAACTCCATGAGAAAAAAATCTCCAAGGCTAGATGGATTTATATGCGAATTCTATCAAACTTTTAAAGAGCAATTAATTTCAGTAACTATCTATACAAACTATTTGAAAAAATAGAGAAAGTAGGAGTCCTGCCAAATTCCTTTTATAACACAGATATGGTGCTGATACTATACCAGGTAGAGAGAAAACAGAAAAAGGAAATTATAGACCAATTTCCCTAATGAATATTGATTCAAAAATCTTAAATAAAATATCAGAAAAGAGATTACAGAAAGGCATCTCCAGGACAATACACTATGTCTAAGTAGGAGTTATACCAGGAATGCAAGGCTGCTTCAATATTAGGAAAATTATTAGCATAATTGAGTATAGTAATAACCAAATTAACAAAAATCATATGATTATCTCAATAGATGCAGAAAAAGCATTTGATAAAATCCAACGTCCATTTCTATTAGAAGCACTAAAAATATAGGAATAAATAGAGTTTTCCTTAAAATGATCAGTAACATCTTTTTAAAACCATCAGCAAGCATGATATGTAATGGGGACAAACTAGAACCATTGCCATTAAGATACAAAGGTGAAACAAGACTGCCCACTATCACCACTACTATTCAGTATTCTATTGGAAAATTTGACTTTGGCAATAATAGAAGAAAAAGAGATTAAAGGAATTAGAGTAGGTAATGAGGAAACCAAATTGTAATTCTTTAAAGATGATATGACAGTATACTTAGAGAACCCTAGAAAATCAACTAAAAAACTACTAGAAACAATTCACAACTTTAGCAAAATTGCAGGATACAAAATAAATTTACACAAATAAACAGCATTTGTATGTTTTACTAACAAAGTCCAGCAGCAGGAGATACAAAGTGAAATTCCATTTAAAATAACTGTAGACAATCTAAACTATTTGGAAGTCTACCTGCTAAGGGAAAGTCAGAAACCATATGAAGACAACTACAAAACCCCTTTCCATACAAATAAATTCAAATCTAATCAATTGAAAAATATCAAGTGCTCATTAGTAGGCCAAGCAAATATAATAAAAATGACAATACTACCTAAATTAGTCTACTTATTCAGGGTCATACCAAACAAGCTCTCAAGAAATTATTTTACAGATCTAGAAAAAATAATAACAAAGTTAATCTGGAAGAACAAAAAGTCAATAGCTTCAAGAGAATTAATGAAAAAAATGCAAATGAAGATGGCCTAGCTGTGCCAGATCTAAAACTTTATTACAAAGCAGTAGTTATCAAAACCATTTGGTACTGGCTAAGCAATAGAATAGTCAATTAATGGAATAGATTAGGTTTACAGGATAAAATAATCAATGACTATAGTAATCTGGCGCTTGACAAATTCAAAACCCCCCAGATTTGGGGATAAAAACTCACTATTTGAAAGAAAATGCTGTAAAAATTGGAAACTAGGCACCTAACACCCTATATCAAGATAAGGTCAAAATGGGTTCATGATATAAAAGAGAGTTCCAAATCACTATTGATCAGAGAAATGCAAATTAAGACAACTCTGAGATACCACTACACCTGTCAGATTGGCTAAGATGACAGGAAAAAATAATGATGAATGTTGGAGGGGATGTGGGAAAACTGGGACACTGATGCATTGTTGGTGGAGTTGTGAACAAATCTAACCATTCTGGAGAGCAATCTGGAATTATGCCCAAAAAGTTATCAAACTATGTATACCTTTTGATCCAGCAGTGCTACTACTGGACTTATATCCCAAAGAAATACTAAAGAAGGGAAAGAGAACTGTATTTGCCAAAATGTTTGTGGCATCCCTTTTTGTAGTGGCTAGAAACTGGAAAATGAATGGATGCCCATCAATTGGAGAATGGTTGGGTAAATTGTGGTATATGAATGTTATGGAATATTATTGTTCTGTAAGAAATGACCAGCGGGATGAATACAGAGAGGCTTGGAGAGACTTACATGAACTGATGCTGAGTGAAATGAGCAGAACCAGGAGATCATTATACATTTCAATAACAATACTGTATGAGGATGTGTTCTGATGGAAGTGGATATCTTTAACAAAGAGAAGATCTAATTCAGTTCCAATTGGTCAATGATGGATAGAATCAGCTACACCCAGAGAAGGAACACTGGGAAATAAGTGTAAACTGTTTGCATTTTTGTTTTTCTTCCCAGGTTATTTTTTACCTTCTGAATCCAATTCTTCCTGTGCAACAAGAAATTTGGTTCTGCACACATATATTGTATCTAGGATATACTATAACATATATAAGATGTATAAGACTGCCTGCCATCTAGGGGAAGGGGTGGAAGGAAGGAAGGGAAAAATTGGAACAGAAGTGAGTTCAAGGGATAATGTTGTAAAAAATTACCCATGCATATGCACTGTCAAAAAAAAGTTATAATTATAAAATAAAAATACTAATAATAAAAAGACTAAGAAAATCGGTTCATGATTTAAACATAAAGAATGACATTATAGGTAAATTAGAAGAACAAAGTATAGTTCACCTCTCAAATCTATGGAGGAGGAAGGAATTTGCAACCAAAGAAGAACTGAAAATCATTACTGATCACAAAATAGATAATTTTGATCATAGTAAGTTATAAAAGTTTTGTAAACAAAACTAATGCAGATAAAATTAGAAGGCATGCAATAAACTGGGAAAACATTTTTACATTCAAAGGCTCTAATAAAAACCTCATTTCTAAAATATAGAGAGTTGACTCAAATTTCTAAGAATTCAAGCCAATCTCCAAATAATAAATAGTCAAAGAATATGAACAGACAATTTTCAAATGAAGAAATTAAAACCATTTCTAGTCATATTAAAAGGGGCTCTAAGTCTCTATTGATCAGAGAATTGCAAATTAAGAGGTACCACTGAGGTACCACTACACACCTCTCAGATTGGCTAAGAGACAGGAAGAGACAAAGTTGAATGTTGGAGAAACTGGGAAAACTGGAACAATAATATGTTCTTAGTGAACTTATGAAGTGATCCAACCATTCTGGAGAGCAATTTAGAATTATGCCCAAAAAGTTATCAAACTGTGTATATCCTTTGATCCAGAAATGTTTCTACTGGGCTTATATCCCAAAGAGATCTTAAAGGAAGGAAAGAGACCCATATGTGCAAAAATGTTTGTGGCAGCCCTCTTTGTAGTGGCCAGAAAGTGGAAACGTGAGTGGATGCCTATAAGTTGGAGAATGGCTGGATAAGTTATGGTATATGAATGTTGTGGAATATTATTGTTCTATAAGAAATAATCAGAGGATGATTTCAGAGAGTTCTGGAGAGATTTACATGGACTGATGCTAAGTGAAATGAGCAAAACCAGGAGAACACTGTCCACAGCAATAAGAAGATAATATAATGATCAATTTTGATGGACTTGGCTCTTTTCAACAGTGAAATGATTCAGACCAGTTACAATGATCTTGTGATGAAGAAAGCCATCTACACCCAGAGAGAGGACTGTGGGAACTGAGTGTGGATCACAACATAGCATTTTTACTCTTATTTGTCATTGTTTGCTAGCATTTTATTTTTATTTTATTTTTTTATTTTTTTATTTTTTTTGAGGCTGGGGTTAAGTGACTTGCCCAGGGTCACACAGCTAGGAAGTGTTAAGTGTCTGAGACCAGATTTGAACTAGGGTCCTCCTGAATTCAAGGCTGGTGCTCTATCCACTTTGCCACCTAGCTGCCCCATGCATATCTTTTGAAAATTAAAAAAAAATTAATTAAAAAAATGAGTAGATTCTTCTCCCTATCCTGTTTTCAACTTACTTTAACATGTTGCTTTCTCCTATTACATTGTATCTCTTTTCCTAATTTGTATGTCCAATGCATAGCACATAATAAGCCTCTACAACAGCAACATAGTAATCACTTAATAAATGTTTATTGTATAATATTGTATTAGAATCCCCTTTATTTATTACAAAAATAAATTTCTCCCAATTTCCTCTAAGGGTCAAGTGATCTGGAATTATCATTTTTTTATTTTATATTCCAAAAGTGATTTGCTAATAAGTTGGGAAAGAAAAAAAATTACTTAGTGAAATTCTTCTAAGACCAAAATATAAGTTTTTTTTTCCTTTAAAGACTGTCTTCTTTTTTGACAATTAATAATTTTACTAATTACTAATTTTTTTTAATTTTTAAAGCTTTTTATTTTCAAAATATATGCATAAATAGTTTTCAACATTCACCCTTGCAAAACCTTGTGCTCCAAATTTGTTTTTCTCCTTCATTCTCCCCACTCCTTCTCCTAGATGACAAGTAATCCAATATATGTTAAACATGGGCAATTCTTCTATACATATTTCCACAATTATTGCACAATTATTATTATTATTATTATGTACAAGAAAAATCAGATAAAAAAAAGGAAAAATTGATAAAGAAAACAAAATGCAAGCAAACAACAGAAAAAGGTGAAAATACTAAGTTGTGATCCACACTCTGTCTCCACAGTCTTCTCTCTGGGTGCAGATGACTCTCTTCCTCCCAAGACCAATTGGAACTGGCCTGAATCATTTTGCTGTTGACAAGAGTCATGTAAGACAAGCTTCTTAATTTAATTGAATTCAGTTTTCCATAAAAATCTCTGGGAAGGGAAGGGGTAGATTGAGAAAAAAATCAGAGTTCTTCTCTTCCTTATTGTCCTCCTCCTCCTCCTCCTCCTCCTCCTCCTCCTCCTCCTCCTCCTCCTCCTCCTCCTCCTCCTTCTTCTTCTTCTCCTCCTCCTCCTTCTTCTTCTTCTTCTCCTTCTCCTCCTTCTTCTTTCTTTTTCTCCTTCTCCTTCTCCTCCTTCTACTTCTTTTTCCATTTCTTTTACTTCCAGAATTAATATAGCATTTTAAAGTTAGTGAAATGTTTTAGATTTGCTGTTGCCTTTGGTCATCACAACATCTCTTAAGAGATGAGTGTTATTATTATTTTCATTTAACAGACAAAGAAACTGAGACTGGGAGAAGTTAAATGACTGACTCAGTATTACATAGCAAATAATTGTCTTATGGCTCGCTTTTAATTCCAGTGTCCAAGTCCAAAACTCCATCTACTCAGTCACCATGCTGGCATAGAGAAGCATAGCTGTTATCCAGGACATGACCCAAAGGATACTAGAAAGGCTGGACAAAACCCCAGTCTTAGAAGAACTGAGATATGAAGCAAGACAGGAACTTGAACATAGGAGATCAGATTAGAGGTTGGTTTCTAGGGGTTAAAGTGAGAACTTTGTCTACACCATGGATGATGTTATGAGGCAAAACAGAAAGTCTCCCCCTTTGTAAAATAATAAATCAAACCAGATCATTTTTAAAATCCCTTGCAGTTCTAAATTCCACAAGTCTATGAACTAGTTGAAAAAAGTCACTTGATGTTGAGTTCTCTCAGCTATGGATCATCTTAAGAAGAGACCTGCAATTGGTTTCAAAGCCTGGGATGGTGGTGAAATTACTAATGAAGGATAATGAAGCAGCCCAAGAAAGAAGATTAATAAGGAAGAGGTCAAAGAGCCAGAATTTACTAAAACAATTTATTAATGTAATTGCCCAGGTTCATAGTTTAGGGATCATAGAAGCATAAATTTTGAGATAGAATAAACAGTTTCATACAAATAGTGGGAAGAGTACCAGCTTTAGAGTTAGAGTACCCAGGATTTAAATCTTTCCCTTACTCATGATTTATGTTATCTTTATCACTTACTCTTTCCTATGATCAGTTTCCCTATCTTTAAAATGAAAGGGAGTGAACTCTAGATCTTTGCTACTATACTCCATCTAGTTCAACCTCTGAACTTTACAGATAAGGAGTTAGATTGCAGATAAATGAAGTGACTTGCTAAAGGTCACAAAGATAACAACTGGCAGAAATGACATTTTAAAAAGAGATTTCTCTCTGTCCAAACTGAATGATCCAGTCAAATACAAGGCCTTTTTTTTTTTTCTCAGCAATACCAGGATTCACGATCTCATTCCAAATCCAGTAGTACTATCCACTAAGTTCCATGCTGCTTTGTCTAGTGTCTGAGCTGGGATCAGCCACTCCTGCCCCTAATACAAGTAAAAAGAATTAAGAATGCCCCCACCCTATTTCACATAGGTTTAAAAACAAATTATAAATGTAATGATGATCAACCAAAACAAAAAAGATAATGAAAACAGAGAAATATGGAGCAAAGTCTTCTATAAACCACAGCAAAATAAACCCATATAAATGTACAAATAGAAAAAAAATTCTCTTATTCTTCCTCTTCTAGGGCCAACTAATATTGCCCTACTTAAGGTTTTGGTTTTTTAAGGAAGCATGTTTCATTATTTCTTTTCACTCTAAGGCTACCTGATTTAGATATCCATTTTAATCATATTTACCTGGGAAGATAGAGGTTAAAGGGAACAATGTCTTTTGGGGGCTTCTGTATATATAGTTACAGTCTTCATTGCAATGGTGACATATAAAACCAGATACCTAACATGGTAAGAGTTAGCAGTTATTGGAACTCATCACCCACCCTGTCTCCTTGCCTCTTGAGTAGGGGCATATTTCTAACGTCTGCTGTTATGAGATCCATCTGAGACAAGAAAAGTTGTTCCCTATTCCCAAAATACACTCCCTTCTCACTTCTGTCTCTTAGAATTCTTATTAGGCTTAAACATAACCTTCAATATGAAGCCTTTCCTGATTCCATCCCCATTCTAGCGATTAGTGACTTTTCTCTAAACATGTCTTGAATTTATTTTGTATATAGCATATTTTGTCATTGTTCAATTATTTCAGTTCAGTCTGATATTTTATGACCCTATTTAAGGTTTTCTTGGCAAAGATACTAGGAGATTTGCTATTTCATTCTCTGTGTTATTTTATAGATGAGGGAACTAAGGCAAGCAAGATTAAGGGTCTTGGTCACAGAGTTAGTTAGTGTCTGAGATTACATTGGAACTCAGGTCTTCCCGATTCTAAGCCTGTCTCTCTATCCACTATATCAACTCATTTCTCCACATATACCAAAGTACATATCATGTATATGCTTATTGGATGTACATATTGCTTCCCCAATGAAATGTAAACTCCCCAAAAGCAGAGATTCATTTTCATTTTTATGTCTCCAGTGCCTAGCACAATGCCTGGCACATCATAGACATTAGATAAATGCATATTGGTTGATTAGTTAACAGAAGGAATTGATTAGTTCATGGACAAGACTGAAAGCATTTATTTTGGACTAATAGAAACAACTAGTATAATTATCACATTTTTTCAGACCAATATTATACAATCTGTATATGGTCTTAGGGTTTTTTTCCATTTTTGAACTTTTCTACACTTGTGAAGGAGGATTGCTTTAAGGCTTGTATTTTTCTGTACTTAGAGAAAGCATTGAAAGCTAATTACTATGTGAGGAACACCAACATATTAGTCCTGGAGATAAGCAATGTAAACTTCTTAAACAAAAGGGCACTTTGGTCAGTGCAAAAATCCAAAAACCTGAAAAGTACCCAATGCAAAGCCTGGGTTCCTTTGGAATATGGCCATGGAAAGAAGATGCTTTTTTTTTTGTTGTTGTTGTTGTTGTTGTTGTTTTTAATAAGGCAAGGAACTCTGGGACTTCAAGAGGTCCCTCTAGGATTAGTTTCTCTGGTGAATTTCAGCTGCAAGGCAGTGGATATTGTAAGCAGATTTGGACTTCAGGATATACTACTGATGTCTTTGGGTCTTTCCTTTCAACATGTGAACCTGTTCCAAAAATGCAGGAACAATGAAGGTGAGCTAATTCCCCTCTTTGCGGAAAATAAGGTATTTCTGCCTTGAATGGGAGGTCTATCTTCTGCGTCTTCTTCCTATTAAAAGATTGAAGATTTGTACATAATTTACAAGGTTCAAGAGAGAGAAATACACACAACACACACATACACACACACAAAAGAGCAAGCAAGGAAAGGGAAGAAGAAATACCTATACTTGATGTGATTTGATGTGATCATAAGATGTGAGGACAATGTCTGTGTAAATTACATGGCATTGTTTTCTATTGCTCTGTCCCTTTAATCCTAGTATTGAGCTTGTTTTCTTTGATTCTGAAGGATTCTATATCTTTGACCCTGAAACCTCTTCCCTGATCAGCATGCTGCATGACTGGTCTTTCTAATAGGTATTCTTAGGTTTGCTTTGTTGCCTCCAAGACATTCCCCCCCACCCATTTCTCCACATTAACCCACATTTTCTGTGTAATAGTGCAGTCACCAACACCATTAAAACAATCCCCATCTGTTTGCATCACTTCTCTTCTTTTGCCACATTTTAAGTACAACTTCCCTAGAATTATCTGTATTTGAACTCATACAATTCTCTTTATTTTTAAATAAAATTTTATTGATATTTTAATTTTTATATAATTTATACTTCCCATTATATCCTTCCCATACTTCCCTCCTAGAGAGCCATCCCATATAACAAATAATTTTAAAAGAAAAGGGGAAAAGCAAAACTAGCAAAATATTCAAAATGTCTGATATCTATAATGTTCCACATGTATAGTCTCTGGGATGAAAAAAAAAAAAAAAAGTAGGATCAATGGGGGCGGGGGAGGATGGAGAGACTTCTGCCTTTTCTTCTTTCTGGCTAAAATGGGTCATTTTTATTTTGTAGAATTCAGTTTGATTATTATTCTTGTTTCCATTTGCATTTTTTACTCATGGGTACATGTAATTTTCCTGGTCTTGTCTAATTCACTTTATATCAGTTCATAAACCTTCCCAAGATTCTCTACTTAACAGTTATAGTTTTTTTCACCATAATAATATTACATTATCCATGTTCTGTAATTTTAATCATCCTCCAAACTGGGCATCTAGTTTGTTTCCAGATTTTTAGTACTACAAAAATACTGTTATCAATATGTTGGTATATTTTGGAGTCTTTCTCTTTATCACTGACTTCCTTGGGGTATGTTCCTAGCAATGGAATGTGAAGTTCTTTCTATTTGAACAAAATAGCTGGGCTTGGAACAGGCAAGCCCCCAACACACATGCTCACTGCATCAAAATGCATGCATACAAATGTTAACTTGTCAGTTAAATAACAAGATATCTAGTTACATAATATTATTGTAGAGAATAGGATTTTGTTTATAAACAATATTATTTTTAAATTTTGTACTTTTCTTTTTCCATGTGCTTAAAATCATAAACAGTGTAAAAATAAGGTATAGTATAATTTTAGTATGAACATATTATTATAAATTTGTATCAACAATTAAAATGTAAGCTCCACTTGATTTAATTTTCTTATAGTCTTAGGTATTTTACATGTTTAAAACAATTATTATTTTAATTTTGAGAAATAGTATGGCAAGTTTCAGAAAACAGTGCACTATGACATATAAAGACAGTATTAACATTTAATTTTCTGATTCATTTGTATTTCCAACACAACAAATAGTATTTTAAAATAATTTAAATTTTAGATTGACAATAAAAATTATCTTTAAAATTACCTATTTCATGAAAAAGATTATCATTATCTAGGCCTTCTATGAAAGGTGGTGTGTTTCACATGAAATTCACCAAACCAGTTGCAATTTATGATAAAGTTTTTATTCTTTTAATTCATTTATATTTTGACACATGCTGCTACAAAAAGGGCAACATTTTCAGTTTTCCTTGAAATGTTTATTATTAGGGAGTGATTGCAGGCTATTAGATGAACTTTAATTTCTGAGTATTGGCTATTAAATAGTGTCAAAAGACTTTCTGAAAAATGAAGCTATGAATATTTGTGACATGCTGAGGCTCTGTAAGCAGGGAAGGAGTGAAGTGACCTGCCACAATATAAATGGTTTTTGTAGTTATTGGTTATCAGATGAATAGTGTTAGGGGAACTAAGTGGTGCAATGCCAGACCTGGAGTTAGGGCGACATCTTCCTGAGTTCAAATCTGGCTACAGACATTTATTAACTGTGTGACCCTAGGCTGGTCACAACTTATTTACCTCATTTCTTTGTTTACAAATCAAGCTGAAAAAGGAAATGGTAAGCCATTCTAGTGTCTTTACCAAGAAACCTTACATTGGATTATGGAGAGTCAAATATAACTAAAACAAAAAACAAAACAAAGCAAACAAACAAAAAAACTGAATGACAAAAAGTGTTACAAATAGCTGAGAAGATAGAAAGAGACTTTACATTTTTTTAAGCTATCAAAGGCTTCCAACAGTGGCCATAATGTTAAAATGAGTGCTCATGGGAACTATAATAACAATCCAAATCTAGTCAGCCATTTCCACCCTAATACAGTTCAGCATTTTAAATCATAATACTTAAAAAAAAAAAAAAAAAAAGATGAATGCTCTAAATGTCCTCAGTAAATGAGTGTAGTTCAGTTGGGCCCATGAATTTAGTTATAAGTCTTTTTAATCAAATGTTATGTAGACAAGGACCTAGCTTAAAAAAAAAAGTTTTTAACTGCTTTTGGTCCTGTATATCCTGGGGGTGTTTCTGGACTAAATGGCTCTCGAAATCTAGCAAGAATTCCTCCCTGCACACCATTCTGCATTCATTCATTTAATGATATGAAATGTAAATTTTATTAATGCAGTATTCTTCACAAAAGAACTTAAGAAACACTTGTTAAATAAATGAATTATAGACAGTGAGAAGGCATTCAAATTCTTGTAGCAACTGTGGTCTGATTTCTTCTTCCAGAGCCAAGCCAACTGCATCCTTCCCCTCAGAGTTCTAGAGGGTACCCTAATTGGTTTGTGGACTAGTCCTCTCAAACTCCACTCTCCTAAGCCCCCACATTCTCTACCCTTTCATCATTAGATGTTATTTGCTGATGAACCTCAGTTCTGTTGTATCCACTTAATACCAATTAATGTTATGCATTTAGAAAAGATAGAAATAACAAGTGCAATGCTTTCCTGCTCAGTGTTTCAAGGACCTCTCTCCCCTATTCCATCTTAGTCTCTAGGAAGAGTAAGTTCCCTCTCAGCACAGTTTCTACATAATATTGGTCACATTAAGATCATATTCATGAATGCTGAATTGGCTATAAAACCTGGATGCCTATTCTCCTGACATTTATGTATTTACAAAATTAAAGGTTCTAATCCCTTCTAGAATGGAAAAGAATAAACCTAGAGACTAGAAGACCAGAAAGATTTAGTTTCTCTACATGTGGTCTGTTATGGGCCAGAACTCTGAACTTGAAACAAGGTGTTAAGTCAGTGGAATTGATAAAGACAATGGTAGTTCAGTACATGTACTTAGTACTTACTATAGTTCCACAAGATTCACAGGTATGATAAGAGAGCATATAAACTCAGACAAACTCAGCCAGAATGCAAACTAGGGAAGACAGAGAAGTAGTAATGGTCCTCCTGCCTCCCCCACAAAAACTAAGATACATTCAGGAAGACCTCAAGAAAACTGGCTCAGGCCCCAAGCAAGAAGATAATAAAGGATTTGGACTTTAACACCTGGCTACACTTGTGGTGATTACTGAACTGAAATGAAGGCTGTTCCCAGAGACCCCAAAGAAAATCGAAAGGAGAACATTACATTTGGTCCATAGTCTTCTCAAGGTGTTTCATTGTACAACATCAGAGTTCTGTTGGAAACAGGCTACTCAGCTTCTCCACCTGGGGAAGTGCTTCATACATGAACCAGACCTGCACCAGTGTGTTCTAATGCAGCATGTGCCCAAGTTATGTCCAGTTTAAATTTTCTGTATGTGGGCTGAATAGATACAAGTTCCCAACAGTTTCCTCATTAAATGTGAATTGAAGGGTCTTCCTATGAGTCTTAATAAAGTATTTCAATCATCATCAAGAAGCCCAAAGTAGTTTTTTTAACTGCCTATTAAACAGTTGTGAAACCAGATTTTATCTAGTGTACGTCAGGCAATGATTTCATGTTTTTAGGCCACTAGGGTACTATTAGATGCACTACTGAATTTGCTCTTACAGTCTTTAAAATTTGTTGCCTTTTAATCTCACTCTTTCCTCTCCCTATCCCTTCTCTTATACATAAAGACATATATACATGCCAGCCACACTTACTCACTCTCACACACACAAAATCCAACTACCTTCCTCTTAAACTAGAACAAACTATTTAATAAATCTTTACTTCCTTTTCCCCAGTCTCCAATAACCCACTATAATTATTTCTTAATGGGCCAACTTTCATTTTTACCATCTGCCTACTGAATATATGTTTGAGGAAACCCATTTACTTGCTGAAATATTTTTTGTACTTGGTTATTCCATATTTCTTCTTTTTCTACTTATCCTAGGAAAATTTTGGATCATTTTCTCTCTACTCAATCTTCCCCTCAACCCCCATTTTGCATGCCTGCCCAGATTCCTTGCTGTTTTCTGAGCTCATCTTATGTGTAATATAATTAAGTTCATACTCGGACTCTGTGCTTTAGATGAGAATTCCTCACAATATTAAGTAGTACTTCCCCATGATCCCATTTTTAGTAAATGATAAAGGTGAAATTTGAACCCTGAAATTTGACTCTACATAAGGCAATCATCCTTTAATGAAATAGAACTTTTCTTCTAAAGGAGATCACCAGCCAGCTTCAAGTGATGCTAATATTAAGTTAGCACAGGAAGGTTTGTCCAGGTCCCCATTCAAGTGTGAATCTTCGGGTCACCGATAAAAAAATATGAAGAACATGATCAAACCCTTTCAAAGAAAAGGACTTCCAGAGGATGGCAAACTTGGGTACTATGTTTCATTAATTTGTCTCTGGATCTGCCCTTTTGATCTTCATGGTCCTATAAAAGTAATGCCAGGACCACTAAGGCTTAGAATAAAATTAGTCTGATTATAGAGTTGAGAAAGAATCAGAAAGGTAAGTTTATTGTTTTGTTTGCTTTTGTTTTGAGCTGTTGCACACAAGAGGATCAAGGAAGTAATAAAATCATTGTGGGGATAGCTGGAAAAAAAAAAAAAAAAACAGATGATAGGGAGAAAACTACTACTCCCTCATTTTTTTTTTTTTTACTTATCTCTTCCAAGAAGAATGATCTTTGGCCAGGATTTTGAAACAAGAGTTCTCATGAAAGAGATGTGAAGTTTTGAATGGACTATAAACTCGGCATGAGGAGAGTATCAAAAAAGGCAAAAGTCATTCTAGGCTTCATTGATTCATAATCTGCAGAAGCCAGAAGATGATGGGTCCTTTCTTCTCTGTCCTATTTAGAACACATCTGGAGAATCGTTTTTTGTTTTGCATGTCACAGGGTGACATGAGCAAAACTAGAAAAACAATTTATCTTATAATACCACAAATGAACAAAGGTTTTAATTTGGGCAACTAAATGATCAGGCAGAAGATTGATGTTTAAGTATATTGTACATATCTCTTGATGTATGTTTGACTAATGTGCAGAGTAAGAAATTTATTTTTGGATGTGACCAATATGTGACTAACTGCTTGATTGACTGTACTTAAGATATACAGGGAGTTTGATTTCTGCATTTCTTTCTTGCTTTTCAATGAGTGGAGAAGGGTAAAGGAAAAAAAAAAAAACAATGCATGAAAATTCATTAATTATACTATTATTGCTTTATAATGTTTAATTAGCAACATATTATTGTATCTTGATATTTTAATTAAAATGATAAGTAATAAAACATTTTATTATTTTAAAGCAAAAAATAATATTTTTAAAAAAAATACATATACAAGCCAGAGTATATCCAGAAGAGGACAGATAGATGGGTATGAGAACTAGAGCGATTGTCATATGGTATTAGATTGAAGGAATTGAGAATGCTTAGCTTGGAAAGAAAAGACTTAGGAGGAACATGATAGTTGTCTTCAATTATTTGAAGGCTGTCATATGGAAAATAAATTAGACTTATTCTGAGTGATCCCCAAAAGACAAAATAAGGCAGATAACAATGAAAATGAAAGTTGCAGAGAAGCAAATTTTGACTTCATATAAGAAAAACCTTCCTAATAGAATTTCTTGAAATTACAGTGTAAGGTACTAAATTCTCTCTTTCATGAGAGGTATTCAACATCACATCAACAAAGCTGTAGAACACAAGTTGAAATAAATGTGTTCAATGTAGTTTCTGATTCTGATATTCTATGATATTGTTGAATGTGGTGAAGGCATAAAATTTACTCACTCTACTCCCAGAGGATGTTCAATTGCATGATCTAACTTGTTCTATTTTCAGGCCAATTAGGTCTATTCATTGAGCAAGCCAAAGACAATGAATGGCCCTATTATTTCCTGGAAAAATAAAAACAAAAGGAGTTTGTCTTGCTCTTACCTTTCCTTATAGGATATTCCATGCCATTCTTTCTTTTTTTAATTTGGAGAATTATTTCTCTGTCATGACATAAAGCACTGTATGCCATTGTGATCAAGGACCTGTAACCCTTGATAGCAGAGACAATCATATTCACCAAACAAACTTTCTAGAGATCACATAACCAGGTCCAGGTATGAAATGGTTGATAAATGGAAGATAGGCTTACAAACTATCTAAGCTTTCACTATAGTAAGATTTCACTAATTCAGTATTTCAAGACCTTCTGGATCAGAGAGTAGAAGTTATTCTCAGTTTTTTTCCTCATCTCTCAAAGCCCTGACCAGGACATAGAGTTGATCAGAGTTATACTCCAATACCTTTAAGCAGCCACAGTTTGTCTGATAAAAGAAATATAAATTGAAGAAGGAAGAAATAGATTTCCTAGACAGAGAAAGATTAGTGACACATCCACATGCATCCAATTCAATTTAAGTAAATAAATAAATTTACTATGTGCTAGCCACTGTGCTAGGGTAATCCATGCAAAGGGAAGATTGATCAGCAAGTGGGGAAACATTGCCAAAATACCAGCACTACTTCCTCCAATTTTCAGGATACTTTTTTTCCTTTGTTCCTAAGTTTTTTACTTTTACTATACCTCAAATGCTAAAGCACTCCAACTAAATGAAAGGCACATATATTTACCTAAACAACTGTTTGTATACTTTTTGATATACTTAGACATAATTGTTGATCAAGAAAGAATAGCATTATCATGGGGGCCATTCTTTCCTACATCAATAAAGCCCAACTAATACAGTACAGTAATACAGAGACAGACACTTTGATCACCTAAGAGCCAAAATATGGTACTGGCAACAAAATCTATAATTCAAAAGAAGGAGAAATCAGTAAAGAATGGAATGGTCAATGTAATACCTATTATAACGTATGTTTAGCATGAAGAATGATAGAAATGGATAGAAAAATTGTAAGAGATTTTCAGACAAGGAAAACATCAACAAAAGCACAGAAATGAAAATAAGCAAGTTTTGAGTGACCAATGTAGGCTAGACCAGAGAGTTTCTTAGATAAAAAGAATATAGTAGAACTTAAAGTTGAAGAGATAGTTTAAAAGCAGAATGTGTCTACCCAAATTCAACATCCTACTTCCCAATATACTTTTTTGAAGACTCTGTTTCAAACTCTTTGGCTTATTTTTTTTAAACATTATTTTACCTATATCTACCTCACTTTTCTATAGAATCTGTAACCTTTCAAAGAGGGAATAGAACCCAGAAGTCCAACTTGTGACTAGAAGAATAAACAAGATGATGAGCATGGAAACAATAAAAATAATAATAGCACCTATCTCTGAGGATAAAATTAGATAAAATATATTTGTAAAATGCTTTACAAACCTGAAAGTATTATATAAAGTCTAGTTATTATTATTATTATTATTACCAAACCAGACTCAAGGGAGACTAGACATTAGGTAAAATGAAGGTGTTTGGAACAATGATCCAAAATTGAGGAAGTCAGTATGAAATTAGGAAGCCAAAGGAGTAACAAGGAATCTGTGAGACAGGAGTTCAAAATAATTACAGGCCAAAGAAATTTCAGAGATTTTCTAGAAGGGAAGGAGTAAATACAAATAAGCATTTATATATGCCAGGCACTATGCTAAATGTTTTACAACTATTATGTTATTAGGTCCTCACAACAACCTTAGGTACTCTTATCTCAGTTTTACAATTGCAGAAACTGTGGGAGGCAGAGGTTAAATGACTTTCCCGGGTTCACACAGCTAATAAGTGTCTGAGGCTGGATCTGAATTCAGGTCTTTTTGACTCTTTGACAAGCACTGGAGGGCGTGGAATTACCCACTGTATCTCCTAGCTGCCTCAAACCCCATCATTTTCTGATCTTTTATTAATTAATCTAATCTATTCTCTTTCATATCTATCCATTAATCTCTCTTTATTATCAAGGAGATAAGCTAAATTGTCCAAAGTCATATGAATAGTAAGTAGACAAGCTAATATTAAAATCCTTATCTCTGTTCTACATCCAAGATTTAATAATAATAATTAATAAGATGCCCCCGGTTTTTCTCATGCAGTGTCTCCTTCCATGACAAATTCTTTGGGGGTAGTAACATGTTAGTTCTACTATGATGAATATTGTCATGTTTTTAAACATACAAAATAAATGCAAAGTTAAGGAAATTAAAGTATGATGGAGTTAATCTGGCAAAACGTTTCTCAAGGAGGTGAGTTTGAGAAAAACTTTTGAAGAAGGGAGCATTTTAAAATGACGAAATGGAATACATGATTACTATCCTCACAGTATAAAAATTGATATGGTCAGTCTAATCCTTGTTGGGAGAAAAGAACGATGTCTTTCAGTTATCTAAAATCTACAATCATGAATATATGAAAAAAAAAAGATACCAAACATTTCTTGAAATAATTCACCACTAATGAAGGATTTGAGCCTGCATAACACCTGGGACTATAGGTCATGTACTGATTAGAACAGAGGTGTCAAATATGGCTCTATCATGACCAAAATATTCCCTAGTGTGCTGGAACCAGACTCAAAAGTAATTTCCAAATATTCAAGCCAATAAAAATATAATAGAATGTAGATAATGTTAATGTGTTGTTTTCTAAATCACTTTACACTCTACTTTATGTCCATTTTAGTGGTCTCATTTCCATTTGAGTTTGACTCCTTGGATTAGAGGATTTTGTTGCAAAAGGTGTGGAATAGGGGAATGAGGGCAAAGTCATCTGAAGATGATTATTATTTTAGCTATATTATGTTGAAGACAGAATCAATAATCTTGAGGTCAGATTTTAAACATGATGTAATCTCCTTCATAGGAGGGTCAGGTTTTTTTTATTTTTGTCTCCTGGGTGTCAAACCAGAAACAAAAGGATTAGATGAAATAAGGGATTTGGGAGGAATGAGAGCATTACAAAGAATACAAAGTAACCAGTGGGGCAGCTAGGGAATAAGTGGATCTAGGGTCAAGCCTAGAATCAAGAAAGCCTGATTCAAAGCCAGCCTCAGATACTTGTGAACTGTGACTGGACATGTCACTTTAATTAGTGACCAAATTGGAACAGTTCTAGGGAAACAAGGGTACAACACAGACCTGTGTTTTGAATTACTGTTTCTTGTGACTATCATATGTAAACTAATGCTTTAGGTAATATATTTCTCTAAACTTCAGATTATTTATAATATTAAAAAAAAAGGGGGGGTGGGGGGAAGGGAGATGATTAGACCTATCAGTTCACTGATCACTTCCAGAGAAGGAAATTCCCTCTACCAAAGTCAGACAGGTACCTTCTCAGCAACTTACAATATTAGAAAATGGTATCAAGCATTGCCAGTTGTAATTTTCCCATGATGGCACAGCTATTATGTGACAAAAGCAGATCATGAATCCCCATCTTCCTGGTTCTAAGACCAGATCAAGCTCTTTATCTAGCATATCATGCCTCTCATGCAATATGAAATAATCATCAAAAAATGGCTAGGAAATAGATTTCTGAACATTTGGACCTATGGGATTTTATTAAATTGTCTTGACTGATCAAAAGAGACAAAACCCTAAGGATTCCTAAAGGATTTACATAAAGTAGAGTGCAAACACTAAAACCTGGATTTATAGAACATGGAACCAATCTCATTCTCCAAATATGTAGGTACTATTGGTGAAACTACAGAAGATACCATCAACTGACTTGGAATTTTTCCATTAAATGAAAGAAAGCCTATATTTCTTTTTGATGTAGATAGATTTTATTAAAACTAATACAATCCAAAAAGTCAATTTCATCAGGAGGAGGGAAGTTTAAGTTACATCAATTGGGTACAAAGTAGAGACTGACACTGTGCAGTTCTTTCTATAGAAAGCAAGTTCAGCCAAAATGTTTTCAAAATTACATTTTCCACATCACCTGAGCTAAGATACAAGAGTAATTTGAAATATTATGAATTCCACTTTCAAAGGGGTGTTTCAACCTCTATTTTCCAGGGTGGAAAATTAAGTCAATCCTTCTGAATTGATTAACTACACAAAACAAACCCGTGAGGGAAAGGATATATTTTGTTGCTATCTAGGTTACTATACATGAAGACTATGTAATATATATATATGTATATATATATATATATATATATATATATATATATATATATATATATATATATGTGTGTGTGTGTGTGTGTGTGTGTGTGTGTGTGTGTGTATACACACACACACACATATATATATATATATACATATATACATATTAGAAAGTGGTATAGATTTAAATATAGATTTAAATCTGATCCTTAGAAGTAAGCATGCTACCATGCAAGCCTGACATTAGAACCAGATTTGACACTTTCCCACAGATGATTCTGTTCCTTAAAATGGACACTCAATTTTAATTGGGAACACTGGATCTTTCCTTTGAACAGCCAGGAAAGCAATGGCTGTGTTTTATTTTGTTTTGTTTTGTTTTTAAGATTTGAGGTGGGATAATGATTAATATGAGATCAATAGGAGCTGGGATACAGATATTGAGAAGAGAAATCATCAGATTCAGAATCAGCCCATAAAGAAAGGGCAAAGCTTTTTGGAGTAAGCTTCAAAGGTCAATTGACAATTTAATTTACATCCCCCCCTCACTTCCTTCCCACAGAGATACTCAATCTCTGATTCACCTAGATGACATAGTCACATATGGAACTTTGGGGGTTTTTTGCCCCAAAGTCCTAAACTAAAGTATATTCCCAAAGCAGTTTGCCAAGTTAAATGAAAAGAGAATAAGAGTGGGACAAAAAGACAAATTATTATTTCCAAATAGGAATGCTGTTTAGCTATAATGGAGTTTTAATAAGAACTGGAAAGAAGTGGTTTTTCATATCCTTTCCCATATTGTTTTTTTGTTTGTTTGTTTGTTTGTAGCCCTCTTACTACATGAACCTGAAACTTCAAAGAAATATTCCTATAAATGTGAAATACTCAAAACATAGCTATCCCTTCCCCCAGCCATTCCCCTTTCCATTTCTTCTGCAAGCCATGATATTATTTTAATCATCCTCAAAGAGGTTATGGAAGGAGGACGTGGGGGGGAAGGTAATAAGGGGATAAATGTTGTAATAATTGTCCTTAGACAAAGGAAGGGGAGAAGGAGGAGATATAAAGGGCTAAGACAATGAAGAAAAATACACAGGTTCATCTGTGATGCAAGGCCTGCCATCCCCCAGATGTTGCCAAAGCATCCGGATCGCTGCCTGCAAGAAAAATTGGATTAGTCACAATCTTGTCTCCTAATGGACACACTCTGTGATCTTTAGAGCTTCATTTACTGGGTTAATAGTGCTTTGCCTGAGTTCCTTTGCTATGAAAAAAAAAAAAAAAAAAAAAAAAAAAAACCTGTAAGAAGAAATATTCTGGGTGCAGTCCACAGCCACTGACACGAGTAATATCATATTCATCACAGACAGACCTCGTATCTCATTACTGCTGAAGAGTTGCCCCCAAGGCATCTGAGCTCAGTCAGGCCAGGCCTATCATGTGGAACCGTTCAGGTATATTGTGAAATGATTTAATGCGATAATAATGTCCACTTTGCGAGATAGATTATGTTTTTTATAGTGGCTGATGGTTAATGAATGATACATTAGCAAACATCACTAAAACATTATTGGGAAATGCAGATGAAGAGATAGTAACTCCTGGAGTTCTTTTCTCCTATTTTCTCCCTATTGTGTGTATGTATCACATTCCAATACCGCCCCCCTCCCCCCCAACTGGATGCATAAAGATGAAAAGCAGAACTTACAAGAATCGGGAAACTTAATTTCTTTTTTTAAGATACCAGCTGTGTCTCTTTTCCTTTCAGCGTCTCCTTCTTAACCCAGGGAGGGAGGCATGCTAAAAAACATTCATACGTGAACTGAAATATCTCTTCTTAAATCAAATGAGAATCAATGAAAGTGCAAACCTGAACAAATACATTATGTGTTGACCCAGTTTATTAGATGAAGCTGTTTCCCCTGATTTGATTTATCTGGCAATACACTGCTCAGCTGTGAAATGAGATAAGAAGAGCCTCGTCACCTTATTTACTATATTATGGCGGGCGCCCGCTAGCACCACCATGGTTAAGGGTCTGTCAGCATTTCCATTACAAACCCCTATTTTCAGGAACCTATAACTGGGCTGTAAAGATTCACTCCCATCTGTACCATGGCATGGGAGGCCATAACCCAGAGGACTGAATTGGAAAGGATACATGTCATTCTGTTCAGTTATTTACAATCATTGCTGCTGAATAGCAGGGAGGAAATGCAAAACCCCAATCTCTGAGAGCTGAGAAGTGCCTGCTAGGGATATGGACCCCTGGGAGAGGGGACAGGGGAATGTCCAGTGCTATTTTTTTTTACTTGGACTCCATATTTTTGCTAGATATGCACTTCTTTTAAAAAAATCCTTTTAAGCATAATTCATAAGCTGATATTTCTTAAGAATCCATCTTTCACCATCTACAAATCTCTAAAGGAAGAATAATGGTTGGAATAGAAACACCACTGTGATTTAGCTAGGAACCCCTACTGAAGATTTAGGTTTGGCCTAAATATCTCTAATATATCTAGATACCCTAATAAAACATTAGGGAGGGCAAGAGAGACAGAAACAGAGACAGAGGAATGAGGGAAAGGGAAGACAGAGAGACAGAGAAAGAAGGGAGGAGGGAAAAGAGGGAAGGGAGAAGATGGTAGAGGGGGGAGGCAGAACAAAAAAGAGGGAGACAGAGAGATAAAAGTAGGAGGAGAAAGGGTGGAAAGAAAGATTAGAGAGAAGGAGAAAGAAGGGATGAAGGGAGACAGACAAAGAGACACAAAGACTTGCTAGCAAGACAGAGACAGAAAGAGTACATGGAATGTACTGAGTAGAGAGGTGGGGTTCAAGTCTTGCTTCTGATGCTTCTGGACAGGTCATTAGTTTCTCAATGCTGTAGACAGTTCTCTAAAACCATAAATTACAGAAAGATTGCCCACATAGCTAGTCATAGGGAGCTGCTGATAGCTCCCTACGCCAATAAAATCCCAGTCCTAATTAAAAATAGATTATATAGATTATAAATATGATGTGATAAATGAATATAAATTAGTAAAGGAACAGCACCTTCAAAAATTTTCTTTTTACTCAGTCTGATTTTTCCACTTCTGATATGGAGAGAATGACATGATATGCTGTGAAATTGTATAAGGGAGAAAAGTTCTCCAAGTGGTTGCCACTGCTGTTGCTGCTTAAACTTCCTAAACTGAGCTATACCACTTTAGTCATAAGCAACACATTTCAGTTCTCTAAGTCTCAGTTTCTTCATCTGTAAAATAAGATAGTTATACTAAATAACCTTTGAGGTTCCTTCTAGAACTTGGGCTATGATTGTATGATCTTTTATCCACTGAATTTGATAATCAAAAAGTATTATTTTCAATAAAAAGGATTTTTTTATTTCAATGAAACAGTGAGAGCTAAACATGATTTCTATAAAAGATAAATCAGGTTTCTTGTGAAAATTCAAAAATATAAACAGATTCAAGTTTTCTTGTTCATAAGATCTTTTGAGGGCAAAAATTAATTTTCAGCAAAATATAGTATTAATTTTCATCACCAAGGCTTTCTCAATAGCTCACTGCCCCAAGAATCAAATGTAGTCCTTGCTCGCTAACTCATAGACTTATAAACCCTTCATAAACATAAATCAGTGAGACTGTAAAGGGCTTCTTTTATTCCCCAAAATTGCTTACAGATACTTCTGAATATAGGAGCCAGGTGGTACAATTGATAGAGCTCTAGGCCTGGAATCAGAAAGGTTCATCTTCCTGAGTCCTAATCTGGCTTTAAACATTTTTAAACTGTGTGACCCTGGGCAAGTTCATTAATCTTGTTTGCCTCCATTTCCTCATCTGTAAAATGAGTTGAAGAAGGAAATGGCACACCACTCTAGTATCTTTGCCAGGAAAATCCCAAATAAGATCACAATCTAAAAATCAAACAAAAAACAACTTCTGAACATGACTTTTAAGAAGAACCTTAGAAAATAATTCCAAAATTAATTGAGTCTTAAAAGTGGATTTTATGCATTTGGCACTTCTTGCCTTCTTTTTTTTTCATTTAATATAAATATAATACCTCATCACTTTTGCTTTTTAATTTTAACATTGTAAGCTAGTCGGTGTTTGAAGCCAGATTTGAACTCAGAAAGAATAGTCTTTATGGCTCTAGAACTGGAAGTCTCTCCACTGTATCATCTAATTTCCTTGATTTTTAGTACCCTTCCTCATAGTTTAATCATTAGCTCATGTTTACATAATTATAGGAGCATCCCAGAAATTAATTAAGTACTTGTTGATTGACAGATTCAAAAGTCTTCATTTCATTTCTCAAGTAATGTCTGCAAAAAAGAATCTTTGAGTCCAGTTTAAATTCTCAGGTCTGAGTCAGGGTCATCCTTGGCCTAAGGAAAGTAACTTCAGTATAAACAGAAAGCACAGTAAATTATAGCAAAGCCTCATGTGTAATACATCGCTTTCATTTCATTTCATGAATTAGGACCGTAGGAAACTAGAATTGTGATAAATTTGTTACCAAAGTACCCCATTGTATAGAATAACCTAGGAAGAACTTCTATTGCCTAGATTTTTCCCTGATGTTTTTCCTTTTTTATAGACTTCTAGAAATCTTTCCCACATAAAAGAAATTGAAGTTCAGCAAATGGGAGTCTTAGGTTTTCAGCCTTTACTGCCATGAGAGGGAAGCATTTTTCCTTTAATTCAGAAAACAATAATGTTTTTGCAAAGGATGATCATCTTTACTTTCCTTGATGCTTTTTAGTTGTAGAGAAGAATGCAGCCAAGGAGTTTATAAACTAAATATGGATAATTTATTTTAAAGTTTAAAAAAATAAGGAAAGAAGCAGATGATGGTAGAGAAATAACAAAACCTAGTTTTGTCCTGAAAAATAGTATCAATCCTCAGAGCTGATGCTGGCAAAGAAAGTTGAAAACAACTACAATTCCAGTTTTCTTATCCTTTGCTCCCTTCAGTATAATCTATGACCTCATGACACTGGCCCACTTGCTATTACTATCACTCTCCATCTCTAGACATCGTCTTCACTGATGGTTCCCCATGACTAGAATGTTCTCTTTCTTCTTTGCCTCCTGGCTTGTCTTGCTTCCTTCAAAACTCAGCCCCATCCTACCTTCCCAAGAAACCTTTCCTAAGTTTTCTCCACTTCTGCTGCCTTCTTTCTGAGATTATCTCCCATTTACAATGTATGTGTCTTATATGTGCATGGATATTTGCATGTTGTCTCTTCCCATTAAAATGTAAGTTCCTCATGCTAAGTGAAATGAGTAGAACCAAGAGAACATTATACACCAGAACAATAAGATTATATGATGATCAACTGTGCTTGACTTGGCTCTTTTCAACAATGAGGTGATTCAAGACAATTCCAATAAACATGTGATGGAAAAGGGCATCTGCATCCAGAAAGAGAACTATAGAGACTGAACGTGGATCACAACAACATTTTAATTTTTTCTTGTTGTTTTTTTTTTTGCTTGCTTTTTTTCTTTCTCATTTTTATACCTTTTGATCTGATTTTCCTTGCACAGCATGATAAATGTGGAAATATGTTCAGAAGAATTTGCACATTTAACCTATATTAGATTATTTTCTGTTTAGTGGAGGGGGGAAGAGGAAGGGAAGGAAAAAATTTTGGAACCCGAGATTTTGCAAGGGTAGATGTTGAAAACTATCTTTACATTGCATATATTTTGAAAAGTAAAAAAAAAAAAAAAAAAAAAAAAAAAAAGTATTATTTTTAAAATGTGAGTTCCTTGAAGTAGAAACCATGGTTTGCTTTTATTTGTATACAAGGTTCCTAGCACAATTCCAAGCACATTCCAAGCACTTAATAAATGCTTGTAATTGACTTATTTGAGCTATAGTAGAGAATCAAAGAAAAAATAAAAGTATTGCTTGAAAAGGTGAGTCAATAGTACACATTGGAAACAAGACAAAGCTTATTTAATTCACATTTTTTTTTGTTTCTCATACAAAAAAAAATTATCTTTGAATTACAAAGAGCCCGAAAAGAATAAATAAAGAGCAGTTGAAAGGCAGTGTGAGTAGGAATGTAGTAAGAGAGTACTTAGTTGCATTTGAGGAGTCTATAGGATCAGCATTCAATCCTGGAGTGCTGAGAAAATTAGCTTAGAGTTATCTCAAATAGGGGTTATCTTGGGAAGTTTATGGAAAACAGGAGATGTGACACAGAACTGAGTGTCTTTTTTTTTTTAAAGAAAGTTGTTGAAGTTTAAGTATTATAGGCCAGTGAATTTGTCTTTGATTCTTGGCAAAATTGTAGAATAGACTACTAAATTAATAGTTGGTGAATGCTATGAAAAGAGAGTAATCATCACAAATAGCCAACATGACTAGGATGACTAGACTGTGCTGAATTAAATCTGATTTCCTCTTTTGAGAAGTCTCTTAAACCAGTAGCTCAATAGAATGCTATCAATTGAGTTTACCTTGATTTTAATCAAAATTGTGTTCTTGTGGGGAAAGTGCACAGATGTGGAACAGATGATAGTGTGGTTGTTCAGAACAGGTTGCATGACTGGAATCAAAGAGTAATCATTAATTATTTTTTATTAACTTGGAAGAATTACTCATGAAAGTCCCCAGGATTAATGTTTGGCCAACTGATTTTTGATGTTTTTATCAATGACTTGGGAGGGGGGGGAAATTACATCTATAGATATGATTGTCAAATTTGCAAATTCCATCAAATCAGGAACTATCAATAACTAACATGCTGGATTATAGTTAGAAACCAAAAGTATTGTATAATCTAGGCCATTAAGCCAAAATTAGAAGGATAAATATAAAATCCTAACTTGGGTTCTAAAATTATCTTCTCAAAAACCTCAAAAACCAAATAAAATAATTTTTTCTGACCCAACACTCAAAGCCCTTCCAACTTGGATCCAAGATAATGTTCCAGTCTTATTTCATGCTACTTCCCATTTAGAACTCAATGTTCTAGTCAAATTGGACTACTTTTCTTCCCCTGTCCTGGTCTCATTCTTTCCTGTATTTATGCCTTTCTTATACTATTCCATATGCCAGGAACAGATTCCAGCTTCCTTCTTCATCCTCTAAATGACCTCCTTTAAACTATAAGCTTCTTGGAAGTAGGGTCTGTCTTTTGCATTTCTTTGTCTCCCCAATCCTTAATACCAAGAAAGATAGAACATAGCTAGTGCTTGAAACTGCTAGCTAGTTAACTGATTGACTGATTGACTCCTTTCCTTCAAAATTCAATTTTTGTGTTACCTCTTCCAGAAAGTCTTCTCTACTCCCTTCTACATCATCAATCTCAAGCTAAAATGGGTATCTTTCTCAAGAGAGAGACCTCATGGTTCTTTCTTTTCTCCTATACTTATCCCAATTTCCCTTAATTTTTTTCTCATTTGTATACATGTCTTCCCCTACCCTGATATCATTAGATTATAAGATCCCTGAGTTTCAGGTTTATGTTTCATTATCTTTGTTTTCCATCACCACATCATATAATTGTCAGCTAGTAGTTGTTATTGCATTAGATTGGATTGGGGGAGCACCCAAAACCTCTTTTCTTCCTTCCTCTTCATCAATCAGATCAGGTTTTGGGCTTCAGGAGTTACTAATTAGGTGAGCAGCCTTACTTGGGTCTTTTCTTTCACATAATTCAACAAACCTCCAGAAAATATAAACACCAACCTTGGGTTTCAAGGGTTTCAAGTGACCGTTAATTTCACTCAGCTCATTTTTGACGCAGAAACTTTCCACTCAGGAGTGTCCATCAATCCTTCAGACTTCATAATTGTTATCCCTAGAGTCTGTCATCGTCAGAAAATCAGCTCAAATTAGCAGCTCACTAATAATCAGTAGTATCAATATATTCAGAAATGTTCCAGTTTATACACAGTAAAGGGCTGAAACTCTTAAAAGGTGTGCTTGAATCAGACAACTGAGCACTTAAGACTAATTACCTGTTAGGTTCTTACTAAGTGCTAAGTCGGTACTTAGCAATTCTCTAGTCCACACCTTTTGGTTCCAGCCTTTAAGGGGAGTTTACCCCTTTGGACTTCTGGGGAGGAGTTTACATGTTTAAAAGAAGCAAGTTCATTGGTTGAAGTATTTTTCCCACAAGCCCTTGAGTTATTCCACGCCCATTCTCTGGGAGGATAAAAGAAGAAGTTAGAGTCTGGAAAGTGAGTTCTGGATTGGATCAAGGAGAAGACGTCCTGTGGATTTGCAAGTGAAGAGGACAGAGAAAAAGATTCACAGAGAAAAGAAACCTCCTCCCAGAGAAGGATTACAACTGAGAGATGATCAGAATTTGACATATTGGCACCCAATGTGGGGTAAGAACTTTTGCTTATCCTGACAGGGACTTATTCTGAGCCCTTCAGAGGAGCTAGCCCAGACCTTCGGACTTAGCACTTAGTAAGAACCTAACAATTACCTATTCCACAATGATTGTATTACTATATGTTTGGAAGAATGGCCCTTCTCACTGTTCAGTGCTTACTCAACGTTTGGTGTATACAGATAATAGGAAAGGATTAGAGGGTGGGAACAAATGAGCCAGACTTCAGTTGGCCACAGGATGGAGAGGAAAAAGTATGGAGATTCTGGACTCTAGAATCAAGGAAGGATCCTTGGCAAAACTCCTGGCAGTTTTGTCCATTTCCTTCACTTCTCTCCCTAAAGACAAAAGACTTTTGCTTATCCTGACTCTGGTTGATCCTGAGGCCTCCAGGGAGCTAGCTTGGATTTTACAATACCCACTTAGAAAAAGACTCTTAAAATTCCCCAAAGTAAGAAAGGAGGAGCAGAAAATCAGAAATGCATTCTAAAGCACTATAATGAATTCTTAATCCAGGTTATAATACTCATTATGTTCAGAGAGAAGAATGGAGAATTCCCAGCTCTCTATTTGAAGGCATATTTCAAAAGATATTTGCCTGTTTTGCCAGTGTACTTCCTATATTACTAGACCATGTTCTCTTACACAATGCCTACATCCTCATTAATCTTATGCAATATTCATATTATATATTTATAAAGTCATGGGATAATAACACTCACTTACATGGTATCATTTGGCTCTTAAAGCTTATCTGATTTTGGGTTGCAAGAGGAAAAGAAAAGAACATACACTAACTTGATTTTTGGCCAAACTGATAAATGATATTCCCCACCATAGAACCAGTGCTTCGTAGACAGTAAATGGAATGTGCGGTTAAGATATACTGAGCTCCCTTAATATTATGGCTTCATATGAATTAATGCTACTGATTCTCATTTAGCAGGACATGAATTTTGAGTTATTGTTCTAGTAGAATAGAAGGATTTACCCAGGTCTAATAAATTGTAAACTCTTTGGGTACAGAGACTACTTCTTTATATCTTCAATGTCCTGAATAATGTCTAGGACATAAAATGTATTCAATAAGTGCTCAATAACTTAAACTGAATTAAGTCTAGACTCTTTCTTTCCCCAGATTCACCTTCTGACTAAAGATAAATGTTTGCAAAATCAGAATAAAACTGCCTATAATACTTACCTTATAAGATTATTGTGAAAATCAAATGAGATGTTTGTATAATTGTATTTCTGGCCAAGTCTGGAACATTTTGTATGCTACTGTTACTAGGAGATGTGACTCCTAAGTTGTGGGGAGAATGGTGAGGCAATACTGTATGTTTTCCTAAGGGAGGAAGTTGATGCTTTTGAAGAGAGAGGCATAAAAGATTCCAGAAACTTTGGACAGAGATGTGGGGGAAAAGAGAAAGACTTTAAAAGCAGTGAGTCGTAGGGTAAGCTAGCTCCCCAACATTTTTTTTTCTAGCTTGTCTCCTTACAGACATTAAAGGGACAACTTCCCTTCTAGTAAGATCACACACTCTCTCAGTGTGAATTAAGACTTCATCTCATTCCCTGCTAAAGAATTCATTCATAATTGTGTGTTATTTGGAATATTCTAATCTGCACAACTTTTCTGATGCCTATTTACTGATTGCTTAAATAAACAAATTTATACTCTATGATGGCTTATTGTGTAGCCAACATTTGGTGGGGATGAGTTAAGCTAAGGGCTACCCTTCTTTTCAAGAGCAACCTGAGAATTAGCTTCTTTCTGAACTTCTAAAGAATCATACATCGAGACCAGAGATATACAAGAAACCACACAGATATGATGCAAAGACCTGGGCTAGCTCCTCTGAAGGGCTCAGAATCAGTCCTTGTGAAGATAAGCAAAAGTCCTTGCCCCATACTGTGGGCGCCAAATTGTAAAGTCCCCTAGTCTCTCAGTTGTAATCCTCTGGGAGGAGATCTCTTTTCTGTATAATCTTTTCTCTGTTTTCTTGGGAAAGGCTTCTTCAACCAATAAACTTGCTCCAATGTAAACTCCTTTTCATATGTAAACTCCTCCTCAGAAGATCAAAAGGGCAAACTCTCCTTAAAGGCTGGAACCAAAAGGTGTGAACTAGAGAATTGTTAAGTACCCACTTAGCACTTAGTAAGAACCTAACAATATGATTCTAGTCTGATATCCATCTCAAAACTGGAAAAAAGAATGGTCAGCCTTGCAGTACTCCTTTGGCTAGCCTGATTCTTTCTTCCCCATCTCCAGCTAGCTTGCTGGCAGTACATAGTTGGCTCTCTGGTTTTCCTCCCCTTCACAAAGGTAGGCTATATACCAGAGAAATATATCCATGCTTCTTATGAGTCATGTCTATAGGTTAGACAACCCAAATGAACATATCTATCTCATGTGATCACAGATATTTTACACTTATAGAGAACTCAGCAAACTTCAGGATGCCATATAAATATCAATTAGTATTTTTTCCTATCACATTCTAGTCCTTTATCCCCTTTTCTCCTTTTCCCCTATCCACACAGAGCCCCAAATTATAGACCAGCTAAAGTTAGCAGGGTTGAAAGAGGGGAGAACCCGAAAAGGAGTTATATTAAGAGAAATTCGGTTCAGTTTTTTCCTCCCACTTTAAGTCATGCCTATTATGAACAGGGCCAGCAAGGTGGTAGTAGGCCTAAAGTAAGAAAGATTCATCTTTCAGCGTTAAAATGTGGCCTCATTTACTCAGTAGTTGTATGCAAGTCACTAAATTCCACCTCAGTTTCCTCATCTGTAAAATGAACTAGATGAGAAAATGTAAAACCATTCTAGTATCTTTGCCAAGGAAAGCCCAAATGAGGTCACAAAGATAGACACAACTCAACTGAACAAAAATTATTGAGGAAAATTTAAACACATCCATTTGGGAAGACTTCACAGTCTATTTTTAAGTCATTTTGCTGATCCCTCTCTTCAACCCTTCAAGTCTTAGAAAGTCATATACTTTCAATGGGAATTAGGGGAATAAGATGACCCAATAGTCCTACTTCTAACTACTTCAAGAGTATAATAAATAGTAGAAAAAATCCCTGGACAAGAAGTCTTAAGATCTAAATAGTCATCTCTTTATACTAACTAGCTGTGTAATTTGGGGAAAACTACCTTATCTTTCTGGGGCCTGGTTTCCTCACCTCTAGTTAATTTATATGGTCTTTAAGCTCCCATATAGTTCTTTGTTATGAATATAGCTGTGCTATGAATTCTTCCTCAAGTCTAGTTCCAGATCTCAGTTAGTTTTGTGACTTCAGACAAGTCATTTAACTTCAAATTTAGGCCCAATTAGCACTGTCAGAACAGTGACTAAAAACAGATGGACTAGAAGGGAAGGCAAAGCAGTCCCTTCATTGTGAATCTTCAAAGAAAAGTTGAATGGTCTTCTCTTTAATTATGGATGGTGTAAAGTGTAACGTGCCCTCCTGGCAGTTACAATTACTAGTCTGTCCTAGACCCACCAGAGTACCTTTGACCACTGTGCTTAGCAGTGTGAACTCTACCCGGAATCTATAGCTTAATAACCGGTAGCGCACTCAAGAACAGCCACATGTAATCTTAAAAGCCTTTATTATACCTACTCACATAATCCCCTGACTGATGCCCTGACTTGTTGGTTCCCTAGTGAACACCTGGTCAGAAGACCCACGTGTTCACTACCAAAACCCTTACCTCTTTTGGCTATCCATCTCAGCTTGGCCAACCAGGCTAGGGAGCCAGGATGAAGAACACCAGGTTAAAGAGAGCGATTGCTGCCTGCAGTGGGCTTATATAGGGCCTGTGAGGTCACACACACAACCAATCAGCGAGAGAGTCACCCATTACGAAGCTATCTCATCCTGGCCAAGATCCCACCTACAAGGCAGTCCTAATATCCACAGAAATTACTTCCGGGCCTCAATGATGCGCTGTGGCGCAGCCCATTTAAAGGGCCCTTACAGTAAAGGAAGAAGAGGGAATTTAATTCAAGCACAAATTGATCTAGACTAGACCATCCCTTTCTCTTCTGAGAATCTGAACTTCTCAGTTTGTAAAATAAGGATAACTCTACTTACCTCACAGAGCAGTTGTGAGAATCCCTGGAATGGGATGGAAGCAGATTTGTGATTTCATGGTATAAGGAATTTGGGCTGAGAAAAATGCTTTTATCAGTGCAGTTTGTCTGCAACATTAGCCTCAAGTGACAAGAATGACCAGTAAGTATAGTTATCCCTTCTGCATGTCAAGGTTTAGGGGCATGGTACCTTTATGATCTAGAAAATCCCCCCCAAAATTTTTGGTTCTCTCTTTGTAATAGAGAAAGTTTAATTTTTTTCTTTTTTCTTTTATGGGATATGTTCAATACTCTATTATAAAATTTGGGTTGATATGTTACAATACTATACTTGTATTTTATGCATTTCTGAGTTTCTAAACTTTTTTCTGTGATGTCTGCCAGGGTTGTCAATGGCTTCCACAAAACTCCCCAAAAATTTCTGTTTAATTTGTAATGCTAACCTAAGATATATTGAGCCCTCAATAGGGAGAGTCTGGTGTGGAAGGGATAACTATAAATACAAAGTACAAATAAAATAAAGTCCTTATAGTGTCTCTTGGAGAGAAATTACTGAGTTAATTTTTCTAAATTATTCTGTTATACTTTGTCCCTTTTTAGTCACTTCACTTCAGTGGTGTCTCAACAGAAGTACAGATCAAAGGTCTTGAGGGAAAAATATAAGGAAGGGTAAAAGCAAAATAATGAACTAAGTAATTTTCTTCATCATAATCTCCCTAAGCATCTAGCCCTCACCCAGGCATTTCATAAGATCATTAGTTTAGAGCTGAAAGAGACCTTAATCCATCTAGTCTAGTCCAATACCTCATTTTACAGATGAAGAAAATGAGACTCCAAGTGGTGAGTAAAATGATTTGTTTAGTACTTACCAGAAGATGAGTATCAGATATGGAATTCATCTGCAAAAATTCTTACTCAAAATCCAAAGAAAGTACATGCTTCCCCTCCTCATATGCCATTCCTAATGCTAAAGTTTTTGGTGATAAACTTTCAGAGTATTTTAATTTTTTAAAATGACTTCAGAAGATTAAAAGCCTAATAAAATGCAAAGAAACTAATCTAGAGTAGCATAATTCCAATCTACTGGAGGAAATATCTGGAGATAAGAAAAATAATCAATTCATGTTCTATAGGCAGCCCTCATGTAAAGCAGTCAATCAATAATCATTTGAGCACCTAATAAGTGAGGAGTTTGTATTGGGGATACAGAGAAAGGCAAAAATCAGTGTCTGCTCTCAAGGAACTCATAGTCTAATGAGGAAGACCACATGAAAAATAACTATGTATTAAGAAGCCAGAGACAAGATAAATTGAAGATAATCAATAGACAAAAGACACTAACATAAAGAGAATCAGGCAAGACTTCTCATAGAAGATGGAATTTTAGTTGGGTTTGAAGAAAGCTGAAAGGCAGAGATAAGAAGGGAGAGAATTCCAGATATGGGAGACAGTTAGTGAGAATGGTGTCCAGAGTCTGGAGATGAAGTCTCTTATTCAAGGAACACAAAGAAATCAGTGTCCCAGAATCACAGTTTATGTGTGAATCTGGACTCAACTAATCTTAATCTCAGACACTTATTAGCTATGTGACCCTAGGCAAATCATTTGACCCTGTTTTTCTCCATTTCTTCATCTATAAAATGAGCTGGAGAAGAAAATTGCAAACTACTCTTGTATCTTTATGAAGAAAATCCCAAATGAGGTCACAAAGTCAGATGAGATTGAACGATAACAAGGCTTCTCTTAAAATTAGTTACAATATGAGACTAACTTCTGTAAAAGTGTCCTTTCAAAAAAGGGATTTAAAGGTTTCTATCTCAATTAGACCCCCAGGGTCTAAGAGAAGGAAGTATCATTTAGGAAGCCATCATTCCAGGGAATAATAGTGAATGCATGGGAAATCCCATGTTTTGTGTACTCTTTCCTACTCTGTAAAAGTTTAATGCATCTAGTAAGTCTGGTAGAACTCTATTATTTATTATTACACAGAATGGCAATTTCTCTCCAAAGAGAATACCTATTGTCAATGAAAGTCTTAAGTAACATGACTAGCCCTAAGGCTTCCATCATATTATTTTATTGCTTGTTACAGATTCATAAGAAAAGTAAATTTCACATACCCTAAAAATGAATGACCCTAGCTTTGTGATTTTGAGCAAGTCAACTTAAATATGATTGCCTCAGTTCTTCTACTGTAAAATGGGCTAGAGAAAGAAATGACAAACTATTCCAGTATCTACCAAGGAAACTTCAAATATAGTCACCAAGAGTGGGACATAAGTGAAACACCTCAGCAATAAAATCAATGATTCGCATAACTATCTGCTGAAGTTACCCTCTAAATTTAATCCTCTTTCTTAAATTCATGCATGAAAAGCACTGTCTCTTTATCTTTTAGCATCCTTTTGTACTCTTATTTTCTTATTTGTATTCTCAGTTCATGTACCACCTTCTCATGAAGCCCTCCCTGACTACCTAGTTAAAAGCATTTTTTTCTCCTCAAAGTTTCCAAGAATATTTGTCTCTTCTTTATCTCCATCATATTTTACAAACATATTCACTTGTTTGTCATATTTCCTCTAGTAGAAACTCCTTGGAGGCAAGAATTGCATCATTATTTTTTTTTAATCTTTGGATTCCTAACCTAGAAAATAGTATTTGCATAAAATAAAATAAAGACTGAGCTTGCGAATTCCTAGATGAGAAAACTCCCTCTATCAATATAGGCCCACACCTTCTGGGCCATCTATAATCTGGAGAATTGAGAGAATAACTTGCCCAAAGTCACACTACAAGTACATGGCAGAGACAAGAAGTGAACCCAACATCTCTGACAGTGCTTCTGAGACCTTAAGATCTAAAGGATCCATGAGCATTCTACAAAAATGCCAACAGAATGTTTTTTTAATGGGAATTGAAATTGTTCTTGAAAACAAGCTTTCTAAAGTATCAGGGTCTTTATCTTTATTCTGATTAATTAAATATTACTTTTTTAAACTCTTAGAAAAGTTCTGTGTGAAGATCTACAGATATGTTGTCAATCCTAGATTTGAACTCTGTGACACAATTTCTTCTCATATCACTTTTTATAATCCTAATGAGTGGAGCAAATCTTAAGTACCAATAAATTGTGAAGACACAGCCTACCAGGCCTCTTTTTTTGCTCTCATTGTTCACTCTACCTCTCCCTATATATGGTTCACCATAGCACAATCCTATCCTACCTTGCTGTCCTCATCACAGAAAGGAAGATGCTTCTAAATAACATGTTAGGCTGACTTGCTCAGGCTTGTTTTGTCTGGCAAATGAATTATGTAAACCTTATCCACCAGAAACTGTTTCAAGTCAATTAATTGTTGTAATTACTTAAGATTTCTTTTTAATGAATATGGCTCTCCAGGGATTAGATGATATCCTGTCATCTGTAGGGCCTGATAAATGAAATGTGATTTGTGGCTCACTGCAAACTGAACCCTTGTACTTGAGCAATGTCTCTTTCCTGGAACGTGCTCATTAAATGGAAGAAATGCCCTTGATGGAGTCAGGAACATTTATTATACGGGGTCCCCAGTAAGAATTGAAAGTGAGTGAATGAATGACTGCATTTATCCTTCCAATTCTCCTTCCTTCCTTCCCTCCCTTTGGAAGAAAATTAACCAAGCACATGACCCCAGCAATATTGGGCATTACAATCATTCCAACCTCACAGTTCCCATCTCTTATCTCCATTAGGGTCAATGAATTGAAGAGTTCAACAACTATTCAAGGATGAATCTGAAACTTATCTGGACAAATCAGGATTATTTTTCCTATGTCTACCTTATTCTTCTGTCCAGGTTTCTCTTTCTCAGATATACAACACTGCAAAAGATGAAAATGTAGAAGGATTTTTCTTTTTCATTTGGATGCCCCATTTCCAAATGATAATCAGAGAAAGGGAGCTATTGAATACAAGATAACACAACAAATGCCCTGAAGGCAATGCTGAATTCTTGAAAAGAAGTGTTTTGATTTGTTTATTTTTAAATATTTTTTTTTCAAGTCAGGGCCTACACTGAGTAAATTTAAGCAATTTTTAATATAACTTTAGAAGCATATCTCCATTAGCCTCTCTTCTTCCAACCAAGCAAACCCTTTGGACTATCCTAAATATAGAAAGATTTTTCCAGGCACTTCCTATGAGCATTCTTCCTATGAATTTCATGGAAGTTCATAGAGAGGCACTGAAGACATGACTCTAGGAAAGTATGGAAATATTTATAACACTACATACTTGTTTTCACTGCCTTAAAAAAGAAGAAAATGTGCATTTGTTTCATTGCAACTAAAACAAAGTACTGAAATGTATAGTAATTAGAAAGAATTTACTATGAATATGAATTGATTGGGAATTCTCTTATTTGTTTTATGTTGAAATTTTGAATTATATTTATTTTTTTTCAAATAGCCATTATAAACAGGGAAAACAATATGATACATGCCAGCTGATTGCAAACAACAGGTTATATTCAATAAGGTTTCTCTTTTACCAAAATTAATATCACTAATATCACAAACCTTAGTAAAACAAAAGAATCTAAAAGATACATTAGCAAATAAAAAACTATGAATGAATGAAAAAATACTTATTAAATGTTTCCTATATGTTAAACATTAGGCTAAATGCTGATAGTACAAATACAAAAAGTCTGAGACAGATTAGATAGATAGATAGATAGATAGATAGATAGATAGATATAGATATAGATATAGATATAGATATAGATATAGATATAGATATAGATATATGTATATCTATATCTATCTACATATATATATATATATTCACATACATAAATTAACAAGATTATTTGAGAACTGAAAGGGGGAAAATGTCATGTCACAAGGTCTTTCTGGTTTTCCTGACTGGAAAGGGAACACAGGTACAGGTATATCAGAAAGTGACTGAGTTTATGAAAAGTGGAACAATATAGTATCTTTATCTTAAGTTCATGAACAGATATTTACACATGATTTATTTGAATATCAGCAACTATTTTGGTATATACTTTATAAACATTATCAATTAATCAATCAATAATCATCCCTCATTTGTGGTTGTAACTGATTACAATTCTATGGACCAAGATGATCCTCCCAAGTTGAATTTATTACCTCTAATTTAACAATAGGCTGTTAACTCAAGCCTTAATTGACACCAATCCTCAGCATCTTCTCCACTCTGACTGGAGGGCTGGGTGATGGAGAACTAAACTCCTACCAATGCTTCCTTTATGGATGGCAGAAACTAGACTTTTTGTTGCTTTTTGAGTGTTGTCAGTAGATTGTAAGATTCTTGAAGGAAGAAATTAACTTTCTTTTAATTAATTGTACCCTCATAGTTTAGCACATAGTAGGCCCTTAATAAATATTACTTAAATAATTTATTTATATAATTAATAAATGTTTATTGGATTGAATTGGTTTATTGAACACCTGTTATGGGCCCTACTATTGAAGGAGGTGCCATAAAGTACAAAAGGCAGTTAGGTAAGATAATGGATAGATGCTGGAATGGAAGTCAAAAAAAGACAGAGTTCATCCTGCATAAATCATTTTCTAGATTTGTAAGTCTTAGAGGTTTTTAATCTCTTAACTACAATTTCTTCTTCTGTACAGTGTGGATAATAATATCATATACTGTATAAGATTGTGAAATTCAAATGAGATAAAATATTGAAATGCTTTGCAAACCCTAAAGTACTATATAAATGCTAGTTATTATTACCAAGTGAAAAATAAGATGGGGTTTCTGAATATAAGGAAGTTATGATATATTTGGAAAGAAAAACACGCACATCCAAAAAGTTGCCCACAGAAAGACTAGGGACTAGGATAAACTTCTGTGTTAAACCTCAGTGTCTTTTCTTAAAAGGATATAGCTCTCTGGAAAATTCACTCAAATGGAAATTTTGATAATGCTGAGTAAAGTAGGCCTTCTTATATGGAGGCATTATATATCAACACAATATAATACTAAACTGCATCTTTCATTCAATTAAAGTGTTCCAGAGTAGCTGTTAAATGATTCAATTATTCATAGTATTGTTCTACTATGTACAATGTAAAGTATGGGGAAAATGCTCTTGGAATAGTGGAACTTGAACTACACAATAATCCAATTCCAAACAGTGCATTGTACATAGTTGAAACTTAATATGTTTGAATAAATGAAGGAACAAGCAGTATATTAAGTTAGAAATCATAACTGTAAAAAAATAATTAATATCAAGTTTCTCTGATGAAGGCCTTATTTCTCAAATGTTTAGAAAATTGAATTAAATTTACAAAAATAAGAGCCATTTCCCAATGGTCAAAGTACATAAACAGGGAGTTTTCGAAGATATCAAAACTATCTATAGTCATAGGAAAAAAAAATACTCTAAATTATTGATTAGAAAAATAGCAACTAAAGCAACTCTGAGTTACTATCCCACACTATCAGAATGGTTAATATGACAGGAAAGGAAAATAACAAATGTTGAAGGGAATGTTGGAAAATTGAGACACCAATTAGATGGAATTTGGAACTATTTGAACCATTCTGGAGAACAGTATTGAACTATGCCCAATAGACCTTTCACTCTATAGTATTATTAGTAAAGCTGTATCCCAAAGAGATAAAAACAAAAAGAAAAAGAGTATATGTACAAACATATTTATAGCAACTCTTTTATTGATGCAAAAAAACTGGAAATTGAGGGAATATCCATCAATTGGGGAATGACAAAACAGGTTTTAGTATATGATTGTGATAGAATACTATTATATTATAAGACAAACAAAATACTCCCAGAAAAACTGGAAAGACTTACATGAACTGATACAAAATGAAGTGGACCAGAAGAACATTGTATACCATAACAGTAATATTATACAATGATTAACTATGAATGATTTAGCTATTTTAAGAAATACAATGATTACAATTCTGAAGGGCTTATGATGAAAAATGCTCTCCAAATCCAGAGAAAAAGCTAATGGAGTCTCAATTCAGATCAAAGCATACTTTTTTTCATTTACTTTTTGGGAGAGTGGGCATTTATCTGTGTTCTCTTTACAATATTACTAATATGAAAATGGTTTTCATGACTGCACATGTATAGCCTCTATCAAATTGTTTGCCATTTTGAGATAGGTGGCAAAAGAGGGAGGAAGAAAATTTGTTACCAAAAATATTTTAAGTGAATTTTTTTTCAATTTTACTTGTAATTGGAGGAAATATAAGTTTATTTAGATATGAAAATTATTGGAAGAAGAGTGAAGATAATTATAATCAAATATTTTAAAATTTTCCATGTAAAAGAGGAAATAGACTTGTTTTGCATGGCCACAGATGTTATCATCAATCAATACATATTTATTGTGTCTATTATGTTCCAAGGGCTCCTAAGTGACAAAATGGATAGAGTTTTGGGTCCAGAGTTAAGAAAACTCATCTTCTTGAGTTCAAATCTGGTCTTCAGACATTTATTAGCTTTGTGACCCTGGGCAAATTACTTAAACCTGTTTGCCTCAGTTTCCTCATCTGTAAAATGAGCTAGACAAGGAAATGGCAAAACACTCCAGTATCTTTGCCAAGAAAACCCCAAATAGGGTTACAAAGAATCAGATACAACTAAAAAACTATTGAACAACAACTATGTTGCAAGTGTTGTTCTGGGTTTTAGGAATAAAAAAATAAACTTGAAACTATCCCTGCCCTTTACTGGAATAACATTTTACTGAGGAGATAGCATGTATAAATATAAATATATGCCCCACATATATGTATATATATTATATATATTGTATATATATATTTGAATAATTTGTATGGGAGAGTAGCATTTGGGAGGCATCGGGAAAGGCTACAGATTAAAGGTAGTGGTTAAAGCGAGTTTTAAAGGAAACAAGAAACTGTAAAAGGTAGATGTGAAAAGAAAAGGTATTCTAGGTGATGAACAGTCAATGCAAAGGCATGGAGATGGGATACAGAATGAAAAAACAGAAAAGACGTCACTTTGGATGGACCATAGAGGACAAAGTGGGGAATAATGTGTCATAATAGTGGAAAGATAGGTTGTATCAAGGTCATTAAGGGTCCAGTCATGAAATTGAGTTCTTTTTATATAGATGGTCTTTTAGAGTTACTGATCTCAAAATGTTATCACCCTCACATCAAGGGAATGGTAAGCTTATCCAAGCTTGATTAGTACAGACCTCTTTGTTTTACTAAAATAATAGTTACCATTTTTATAGCACTTTAAGGCTTGCAAATTCTTTACGAATATTATCTAAGTTTGTCCTCACAACAATCTTGAGAGGTAGGTGCCATTATTATCTCCATTTTACAAATGAAGAAAATATAGTAGACTGAGATAACGTGACTTGACCAGGGTCACAAGACTAGTGGGTATCTGGGACAGGATTTGAACTCTGGTTTTCCAATTTCAAGTCCAGCTCTCTAACCACTAAGCCAGCCTTGAAGTTGGAGCTCTAACTAACAAAGAAAATCTAGTTTAAGACTTAAATCATGTAAAATTTCATTTAATTACAATTTCAAAAGTAAATATTTGTGCATTTATTTAAGAGTCTTGACATTCTCCAATCCAGCCAACAATGTTGTAGGAATATCAAGTTAGGATTGAAAGGAACCTTTAAGCATCAAGTCCAAACTGCTTATTTTACAGAAATTGAGACTGAGTCAGATTAAGTGACTTGCTCGAGAACACACATCTTGTAAAGTGTCTGAGACCACATGTGAACTCAAATTTCCCAGAATCCCAGCACAGCACTCTCCCCAGCCTCCTATTCTACCTTTAATGATAGGTGTCAAGTTTGTTAAAAATTGTTAGTTTGATAAACAGAAAATTTTACTTCTCTGGCATAGATTTTCAGAATGTAAAGTAATCTTACACCGTACTTCAACATCAAAGTAGTCTTTGTCTTACTCTCTAGGTTCTTCCCTTGATTCACTGGTTCTACACTTGTTATGTGTTACCTCTGTTTCTCCTTCTGAATCTTCCTAGAAACTGAATTCCTATCTCTAAAGTGTAGTCTTTTGTCAGGATTCCTACAACTTACTAATATACTGACCTGCCTGCTTTGACTTCTATAAACTACCAATCAGATGTTATCCTCTGTTCACCTACTGTAGCAGTCAACTCCTGAGTTTTCTTTTTTTTTCAATTTTTTTTTGCTGAGTCTTTCTAAAATTGATTTTTTTGCTCATCTGTTCCTCCTCCAAGAACCCTTCCCTGTTTATATGTCTTTGGTACTGTCTAAGTCTTAGCCTCTGACTGATTTTATCTCAGCTGAGCGAGTTTTTATAGTAATGTTTTCATGCAAAGACTGAACTATCTTATTACTAATACTGCTATATTGATGTTCAATTTTTTATCTCCACAAGTGTTTCAATTAATACAAATGTGTTGTTTCAACTTTTAATTATATTGTATAGATTTTAAAATATAATTGTAAATTCTAGTATACACACATAAAATAATGGAATGGAAAATAGGCTGAGTTTGGAAGAAGAAGATCTGAGTTCAAATCCTGACTGTTCCTTATTAACCATGTAATCTAGAGTAAGTACTTTATCAATGTGAACTTTGATTCCTTCCTCTTTAAAATGAGATAATTGTACTAAAAGGTGCTAAGGTCACTTCCAGCTTGAAAACCATAATTCTATCACTCATAATAATGCTCAACATGTTTTGGGGATCAATAAATTCTATCTTCCTTCCTCCCATTGATCAAAAAGCTGTTGGAGTATGTATTGTATGTCTTCATTCAGATATATTAATATCACTTTTTTTCAATATTCTCTTTCATTATTTCTGTGAAGACTTCATTGTACTACAATAGAAATTTGTGATAATGTTGGTGCTAAACAATCTACTCTACATCTTCCATGTTCTATTGATAGAAATACATTCAGTATTGCTCTGTGACAGAAGGAAGATTGAATGTACTATATGACCAAATCCTTTGAGCAGAGAAGAGTTTTCATATTTTATTCCTTTGTCCAATTTGTTTTGGTACTGGCTCTCCTATTTGGCAATATCTTTAAAATGTGTTTTCATGCTGATTAAATCCCTCTCTGTTTAAAAATCACTTTTAATAAAGATGCTTAAGTGGCAATATGGCACACATCGAGACCTGCACCAGAGGTAGAAAAGACAAAATTTAGTCCTAACTCTGACCCATACTTACTAAATGACCTTGAGCAAGTTATTCAACCTTTTAGCTATGTAAGCAACTAAGATCATCAGTTACAGAACAAGTGTCAATATACAATAGCCAGAAGCTTCTAGTAAAGAGTCCTTGAACTTGTTTTTGAAATATATTTTGATAACCATATTTCAATAAGAAAATAAGATAAAGGAAGAAAAACCTATTTCTCATACCAGATTTATGCTGTAATACATTACCCTTATTGTTTTATCATCTTGTTTAAAGTTTTTTCAATTTTTTAAAATTTTGTCACACCCCACTTTTACAACAATATTTTTTTTCTATTTCAGTTCCTTTTTTTATGGTTTGGAGGTGACCTTGGATTCTCAAAGGACATACCAGAGGAATACAAGTTCCTACAAAACTTTGATGCAGGCCCAATGAAAAACTAGCTTCTTATTGTCTAAGAATCAACAAAATTTGGAAAGCTCATCATCAAATAGGTCAAGTGAAATCAACAAGCATTTATTAAGTGCTTACCATGTGTCAGGAATTGTGTGAAATTCTGAGAATATAATACAAGCAAAAAGAAAGTACCTATTCTCAAGGATTTTACATAGAGAGATGAATTCCATGACCTCATAAACTCCTAAAAATTATCTACATAGAAGCTTGGTGGTCTGAGTCACCAAGATACAGTCCTAAGAGAAAAACTGATAAAATCATGTTGACATGCTTAAAACACTGAAGTTTAATACTTAAATATAATATAACAGTTAGCATTTCATAATTTTATCAGGGTATGTTAGGACTCAGGCTTAGGAAATAACAAGGAGAATGAGAGATCTGGCTTAGGGATAGAAATTTCAGTTATAGTCCTGCCAGTGACAAATTGGAAGAAACATTTTGGTGAATATGTTGCTTTAAGTAAACTTGTCACAAGCACATTAGGTACAGGCATTCTAATTTCAGCTCCTTAACACATTATTTCATGACTATTTGTGATGTTTTCACTGATTTTATTTGATTCAATCCTCCCCCACCCTGCCAAGGACCTGCAGAATCATGATTTTATCATTAGTGTAAGTTTAAGCTTCTGGTAAAGACCTTTCTCTCCCAATTTTTTAAAATTTTTTTAGCCTGCTTTTATAGACCTATATAAGTATAGATAAAGATTTATAAGCAGTAAATAGAATGTCAGGCCTGGAGCCAGGAAAACTTATATTTTTGAGTTCAAATTCATCCTCAGACACTTAGTAGCTATATAATCCTCACCCTAGATTGAAATGTTCTTCCCAGGGATATAGGTAGCCCTGAGTCAGGGAAGATGTGTCTCTGAGTTCAAATTCAGCTCTTATTTCTGCCTGGAAGTTTAGGAGAACAAAGGAAGTTGAAGTCAACCTTCTACTCATCATTCCAAATTGTACTAGGCAATGGATTTACAGGAACAATAAAGCATTGATGCCTTAGCCCACAGGGGAAACTTAAATGGCACTAATACCTCAGATATTCAAGGAAGAAGAGAGAGAGTAATACATTTCCAGTTGTGACTATTTTACTCAGGACCAGGTACTCTAGTCCAAATAAATTTATTCTGAGTGACTATTATTATTATTATTATTATTATTATTATTATTATTAGAAGGTAGTTTTTTGGGAGAGTAAGTAAAGTATCACAAAATTAAAGTTAAAGTTGAAAGTTACCTTGAAGGCTACCTAGTACAAATGCCTTATTTTATGATTCATCTAAGGTCATTCAGGTAGTATATGCTAATACCCCAATGCATATCTTATCAGCTGGTGTTCATCTTGAAGGAATCACATATTTATTAGCAATGCAAAATATCTTGAATTATTTCTATCTTTGAAAGTCTGGAATAGCTGCTGCCACCCATCCCTGATAGAATGAAGAGACTTTTTAGAGTAAAAACCACATGTTTAGCAGCAAGCAGAGTCTTTCTTAGGAAATATTAACTCTAAATTATTGTCCCTTAAAAAAGGAAGGAGTAAATGGGGACAAGGCTCCCTATTTAACTGATCTCACTAGTTAAATTCCAGTTTCTCACACTCTGATGAGGGTGATGAAAATAATAATAATGATAATAATAGCATTTACAAAATGACTTACATATGTGGTCATTTTGTCTTTGCAAAAGCACTGTGAGGTCAACTACTATTATCCCTATTTTACCAGTAAAGAAATAAAGAACAGGATCCCAAAATTAGAAAGCATTTGAGACGATATTTGAATTTACATCTTCTTAATTCCAACTCTTTTATTTTATCCATCACACCACCTATTCAAAGACATCTCAATGGCTCTATATCCTATATTATCTATTATAAATTACCTCTCCCAAAAGCATTCCCTGTGTTTTGTTTAATCCTTTCATCCAATTATTCCTTGCACTCCAAATTATATGGTTCACTTCCTATGCAAAACAACAATTTCTTATGTAGGTTTCCCAAACATTTCCTTCTTCTTTCAAAGGTCTCCTGAAATTACTCTTTCTTCTACAACCAAATTAAGTGTATATAGAATACATGTTTAGCAGCAAGCAGATTCTGCCTAACTCTCCATCCTACATTTACTGCTAAAATGATGAAATTTTTCACATAAAGAAAATAAATACATAATTACTTAAATACATCATAATTCTTTGTGCACTAAAATAGCTATTCAATTTGGTGAAAAGTTATCCCAGCTCACTGTTGGTGTCCTACACATAGAATATCTGGTTAGTCAAATTTTCCACTGTTTATCCAATTATTCCTGTTATGCATTAAAACATTTACACTAAGCTCATTTTCACTGATATTATTAATTTTAGACTATGTTCTTAGGAAGTAGGCCCATGTTTATTTGATTTTATTCAAGGTCATGTGTTTGTGAATATTTAATAAACATATTTTACTATGGTGGAACTGTAAATCAGATAGTTTATTTCTCCAAAGCAATCTATGCATGATAATTTCAGATATCTCTATTATATCTTTGGGAACAGCACAGATTTGAAGCATAATAAGAAGATCTAGAAGAAGACATAAAAATCAAAGCCATAACTATTTTGGCTTTGGGGGCAACAACACAAAATGTTGTCAAGTAAATGGCATAAAAATCTATCTTCGAATCAACCTTTAAGACAAATTCATTTTAAATGGGAAGATGAAAGAATGGAGACTCCATTTGGGAAAAGAGACCACAAGCCACCAGACTCCATGGGAAAAGACACTGGGAATACTATGAAATAACTAGTAGGAGGCCAGTGAAGAGGAAGAGCTTGTCTGGGTTATAATCAAGGGAAATGGGGGAAAAAAAGGAAGCCATCTGTTATCTTCCTGTCTTAATAATTCTTATTAACTACATGCTGAATGAGTTTGTTTCCATGCTGTTGAAGGCCTCATCCCACCTCCATAAATTTTGGCACTGCTGAAAAACAAACTCCAGTCACCACGCCAGTTATGTTTCTGAGAAAAATCTTATACAAGCTCAAAACAAGTATACATGTGAAACTTTGTTCAGGTTCATTTGAAATGTGATATTTTTATTTCTTGATTAATAACCTTAAAATATGTTTTCAAACTGTCTCTTAAGGATTATAGTTTCATCCCAAGGAAAGAAGATATGAACAGCCTTATGGTCTGAAAAATGATCCATAGGAGGCATGTAAAAAAAGGATCCATAGGGAGCACATATTCTGGTACTTTAAATTCTCTCCATATCATTGATATAACCTTTGTTATCCTCTTTCCACTTTCTACCACATATCTTATTCTTTAATTTTTTGATTGAAATGATATAATATAAAAAATCATTGACTGCATATAAATCAATTGTCTGTGACATGTAACAGGGAAAAGAAAACATCAAGATTGCCAATAACAGGCACTCAGTCTCATAAAACTTGTAATCAACTTCCAAACCAAAGCGTAAACTGTAATATATTGCTACAGACGTGTAACAATAATAAACTATTTGAATTGCACCTTCACATTCTAGGTCGTTAATAACAAATAGGCATGAAAAAAATTTTGACAGTCATTCATTTTAATGGGTGTCTGTTTGTTTGCCAGATTGTGTCATCTAACATTATGGAATACAACCTTATTCCTGAAAGTATGTGAAAACATAGTGGGTCCCAAAATGATGGCAATAAGAACTCTGCCTTCAGAAAGTATGCTAAAATATAAGTATGGGCATTAGTTTATTTTGCCTTTGACTGCTATGAAAATATTTTTCTTCACCTTTGATCTGAAAATAATTCAAAAATTCCAATCCTGGAATTACTGACAATTTATATGGTGTTGAGTTCCTATGCACATGTCAAAACATTTAATCACATAGTTATGTGTACTTTTAATTATAAAATAAATGAACCTACAGTATTATATTATCAATGCAAGGAAAAATTCTGATGAGAATAAAGTAGTCTGATCTTGAAACAATACAAAATTAAATGCCAGATTAGGATTATAGAATTGAATAAAAATGAACAGAAAGATCATCTGGTTCAGAGCCTCTTAAACTTTTTTTTTCCATTTGTGGCCCCTTTTCACCACAAAGAAATTTTTATGTTATATAAGTGTTTTATATATATATATATATATATATATATATATATATATATATATATATATATATATATCTTATATAAGTATATAAAATGCCTGTGCAAATCAAACATTTGCTGATAACAAATCCTAATTTCATGACCTCCACATTTAATTATGAGGCCACATGCAGTGTCATAATCCATAGTTTAAGAAACCTCGATCTAGGACAATTCCCTTATTTCATAAATGATGAAATTTAGAATCCACGAAACAAAGTTATATGTCTTAAATAGCACTATTCACACAGGTTCAAGTCTTAGCCATACCCTTGAACCATCTGTCATGTGTTTATAGCACATCTAGACAGATTTAGTTTGCCAAGCTTCCCTCTTTAGTTTTTCTGTACATATGCCTTAGTCTCTGCCTTCTTACCTGCTTCCAGTCAGAATTCAAATCCAGCACTGTAAAGTCCTTGTAATCCTAACACAGCACTTCTGCCTATAAATCAAAAATTCTTTTGGTTGAATATATTGCTGCTAGCTAACCAATTATCCATCACCAATGACTCCTTTCCAGTTATGCAGCCACCATTCAGACCCTCATTATCTATTTTGTGAATTATTGTTAACAGCTTGATAAACAGTCTTCCCACCTCATTTTTCTTCTACTCAGTCCATGTTCCATGCAACTTGTTACTCCTCAAGAACAGGTTTGACCTGCTTCTTATGCACAATAAACTCTAGGATCAAACAGAAACTATTTTATTTGAATTTAAGACTCTTCACAACCCAGAACCAATTTAAACTTAATATGCATTACTTCCTTCACATTTATGATACTCTAGCCAAAATAACACTCTGACTGTTCTTCACATACTATATTCCAAATTCTCTCTCAAGGTCTGGAATGCTCTATTTTAATGTCACTAGCTTAAAAACTTTTATGCATGAATCCTTTCCCAATTTTCCAAGATGATAGTGTCTTCTTTATCTTGAAATAGCCTTGCATTTATTTTGTATGCCTTTTGAATATACTTACATGTGCAATTAATGTTTCCCATAATAGAATGTAAGCAACTTGAGGGCAGGAACTGTTGCAATTTGTATTTGTATGGCCACATCTAGCACAGTGCCTGACACAGAATAAGCACTTGATAATTGCTCACTTGATTGTTTAATGTGACCAATAAAGAAAGCCAATTCAAAAAATCTCCCTTCCCCTCCCATGCCTTAAAAATGCTGCAATTTTTTCACTCTATTAGACAATTACTTCCAATTTCCATTCTATTTTTTTTTCACAAAAATAGTCAAATTATTATGTTTTCTGCTCTCAAAATATCTGGCCCTGAGGTAATGATGATAAATATCATGATGCTGCCCAGCATGGTGTTGTAAAAAAAAAATAATAATAATAATAATAACAACAATTGGGACTAGGATTCTCATCCTCATTCTGCCTCTAAATAAATGACTGGTCAAATCTGTTAAGTTTCTTTTGATCTCATCTTCTTCATCCATAAAATATGATCTGAGAAGTTTCTTTCTGCTCTGGTTCTGTGATCTCTATAGCATGGAAACATCTGAACATCAGTCAATTTCAATTCTTTGAGAAAAAAGGACATTATCACTTGAATCATAAAATGATATGTTGGACAAAAACTTCAAACTTTTTCTTGATGAAATCTTTTACCTGTACTACCAACAAATGGAAAATTTATTTAAACTGAATTTTTTTTTCTGCCTTCTCCATGTTAGCCTAATGAAGTATATCAAACCCTGAAATGCCCAAAAGGAAACTTACAAATGAAAAAAAAACAGAAGTAGTAATCTTCTTGTTGTTTTTCAGTAATTTCCAACTCCCATTTAGGGTTTTCTTGGCAAGGACATTGGAGTGCTTTGCCATTTCCTTATCTAGAAAATTTCACAGATTTGGAAACTGAGAAAAACAGGGTTAAATGACTTAATTCATGGTCCCACAACAGGTGTCTGAGGCTGGAGATTTGAATTCTGTAAGATGAGTCTTCCTGACTCCATTCCTGCACTCTATCCATTGTACCACCTAACTGGAAGCTTAGATAATCTACAAATTGGGCTTTTGGTTTCTTAATGACACTTAAAAAATTAAGTGTTCACTTAATGTCTCCAGGCATCTTATCCTTGGGGTTTGGAACTTTTTTTTATTATTCTCATAAGTATTTCAACATAATTTATCTCCTTTCCAATCCTATATATTTTAATTTATTTATTTAAAAGCATTATTCTTAGAAAGGGTCCTTATGCTTCCCCAGACTGCCCATGACAAAAATAAGAAATTCTCTGATTAGAGAATGATTAATTAGATTTACTTCAATGTTTCAATAGATACATGATCTCATTTTTGTAGGGTCTTATCTCAATTTTATAGATCATCTTCCTTTCCCCCTCTACACTACCTCATCTTGAATTATTCCCAGCCATGCTTTTTCATAAATTCTCCATAAAGGAATCTACCTAATGGCTAGAGCTTTTAATCAGTTCCTTTTTTTTCCCTAACCTAACCTATGTTTTAAAAAATTCAAAAAAGATGAGTCCATACCTTCCCCATTTCAGAGTTTAAATATAATCTGTCAAAACTGAATTCCTATTTTACAATTTATATTTCTTGACTTATTTTATAAACATCTAGAAAGTCATAATATCTACTACTTACTGGGCTGAGCTCCTCTTCAAAGGTAAGTTGCATATAGGAACACCAACTAAATCCATCTTGAACACTAAAACTATTCCACACTGAAGATTTATCTCCTAATTAGATATACTGTATCATCCTACAAAACTTTATCAAAGACCCTGTTGCATGTGAAGAAACATACAATGAGCTATGCAGCCAAACAGCACTCACTATTCACTCAGGTTCAAATCTTAGCCATACCCTTGAACCATCTGTTATGTGGTTATAGTGCATCTAGACAGATTTAGTTTGCCAAGCTTCCCTCTTTAGTTTGTCTGTACATATGATCTTATTCTCTGCCTTTTTACTTGCTTCCAGTCTAAACTATAAAAGACCAACACAAAACAAATGAACCCCAACTAGTGATAAATTTGTAATGAGACTGGGTTTGTGGTCAGAGCACTTGGAGCAGTCTCCCTCGATGGAGAATTGAGGAAACTGCTTCCAGGAGAAATGTGTTAATGTGGAATAAAACTGTCTTGGAGACACTGGAGTCTACAAAAGATATTCTGTAGTCTGACTACATAGTTAGAAGTCTTTTAAGTTGAATATGTAGGCAGAACTGAAAGGTACCATCAGAAAGGCTAATTCAATTTTGACCTAGGTTCTTGGATATTTTTGATTTAGTTGCCATTTTGTGTAATACAATTCGTTTGTTTATATCTCAGAGGATATTATGAGGGATATGGCTCTAGAAGGAGAAGAATCAAAGAAAAGTCTCTCCCCTTTGAAGCTGTGTCACCTTTGTCCTAGAGCCAGGTAGCCAGTATGTGTTAAAATTTCCTTTGTAGTTCAATTAAAAATATTCAGAAATAAATATTCTTCCATCTTATTATTGTTATTGTTGTTACTATTACTATTCCTTATCAAATTTCTCAAAAAATAATACCTTCCACCAAAACCCTCACCTCCTTTCTCTTAGTTCTAAGTTCTTTCTTTTTACAAAGTGATTAAAAGGTCAAGAATGAAAGTTAAGACTCTAGAAAATGGATGAAGGAGGATAACCGGGTTTAGAGTCATAAATACCTTTTGTATTAGGATGCTGACCTCCCCTTTTCCCCTGAAGGATGATGATATTAATCACAGGGAGAAAGTCTCTTAAAATATTTCAGGTCATCTGTGACCACCTGTAGGAGAGAGTCCTTAAGGGAAGTGGTCAAAGAAGGATTGAGTATTTAGGAAATTGATCCTTCTAGGGCATGCCCAAAACTTAAGTGACTTTAATTCTGGATTGATGAGGAAAAATAATAACTTTTACTTTACTCTAATTGTATAATTATATTTTATGACATTGTTCAGTATTCTTTTAAATATTACTTTTTAAATATCTCACTTTAAACAGAGACATGCCAGAATATAAAGGAGCTATGTCCATTTGGACACTTTTTCTCAAAGCAAAACAATGCTTGGATTAGAATTAATGCCAAATTATTTTTTTAATTGCTGACTGAACGTGTCTAAAATGCAGAGTACAGTGGTAATATTTTTATCATTAATATATTTAATAATGACCTCTTAATTGCAAAATTTTATAGTCCTTTTCTCAATTCCCATCCTTCTTTGAGGTCTCTGCAGCCTTTCACACTATTTAATTACTCTCTTCTCTCTACATATTTAGACTCTTTTGTCTCCTGATTTTAATCCTACCTGTCTGGCCACCCTTCATGATCTCCTTTGTGAGATCTTCATCTAAATTCCTCCTGCCAACTATAGGAAACACTTACCATTCTCTTCTGGGCCCTCTTCTCACCTCCTTTATACTATTCCCCTTGGGTGAGAGGAGGGCTCTCCCTTTTGCTTAAACTTAGTTGCCTCTCTTTCAGTGGTAAAGCTCCTTCACTCATTGTCTGACATATTTATACCATCTCATTTCTATTTTGCTACCAACTTAGATAAATGTATTTTCATGGCTAATTACTATATGTATGGTCATTGTGGAACTGAGATTAGGTAGGAAAGGGGTCAAGTATTGGATGTAGAGCCTGAAATTGTCCTTCCTCTCCAAAATTGAACAAGAATCAGAAGTTAGTTTGAACATGATTAAATCTCCTAGACTGATGTTACTTAAAGGATCAGACAAATTTAATTCTAACCTGGTATTTCCTTTCTCTGAAGAGAACAGAAAGCTTCTGGTCCCAAATTCCACTTCCCTTTCAGGCAGGAATTAAAGTGTGTCTTGGAGAAGGTCCCTTCAACCTATACAAGGACAACCCATGTTAGATGTAAAAAGAGAGCACCTAGCTACATTTCTTTTTTTTTTATTTATCTATTTTATTCTGAACTTAAGAAATTAAATAATAAAACAAAATAAAACTACATAGCACCTATTTACACTTCTTTTTTGATTTGATTTTGTGCTAAACTTAAGAAAAAATTAATGACTATACTTCTTAAATTAAAATGTCCAAAACTGAACCCATTATCTGAACTTTCACTTAGCTACAAAATTTATCATCCTAAAATACAAGTCTAACTGTACTATCCCATCTCTACTCCCATTCAATCAAGTTTATTGGCTCCCCATTACTCTCAAGATAAAATACAAACTGTTCTGATTGACTTTTAAAAGTTTTTCAATACCTGATTCTTTCTTTTCTTTCCAATATTATACTTTGTTTCCCACATATTTTTTCTACTACACATTCTCCATTCTCAGTGACAATGGCCTTCTTGCTTCTCTTCAGATATAATGACCCTCCATCTTTAGATTCCAGGAATTTCACTGGCTGCTTTCCTTGTTTACAATCTTCCCTTCTCATCTCCTCCTGGCTTCCCTGCTTCCGTCAAAGTCTCAGGTTTGGGAAAAAGTCTTTCCAGTCCTCCTTAATCTAAGTCTCCTCCTTGTGAGATGACCTGGCATTTATCCGATATGGAGCTTATTTGTGCATAGCTATTTGCTTGTTGTCTCCTCCACTAGACTTTGAACTAATCAAAAGCAGTTTTGAGCCTTTTTTATTTTTTTTGGTATCCCTAGTGCTTAGCATAATACTTGCCACATAGAAGATGCTTAATAAATATTTGTTGACTTGACTTGTTAAATTGAACAGGTGAGAGACAAGACAACTTTAGATCTTCTAGCCTTTGGCCCCATTCTATGCATCCACTATACCAATTTCCATTTTTGTTTTTATGATATAGTAAAAAGAATATCATATTTAGAAGACCCAGATGTAAATCCTGATTATGCTGCTCACTACATTTGAGTATGTCACTTAACCTCAATTTCCTAATCTGTAAAATGAAGGGGAGGTGACAGAGGCTGGCCTAAAAGGACTATTAAGGTCCTTTCTAATTTTATGTCTATGATTCATAACTCTATACAATGAAACTTACCAATGCTTTCCTAAGCCTAGAGTTAGGCTAAATGAGAACAGAAACAAAAGGGAACCAACACATGCACAGAAAAATTGTATAAATGAATGACTCAGGTAAACATTACTACTGAGCAAAACTACCCATTTTTCAACTCACAGGCATTTGCATATTATAACTGCTTCTTCTGCAAATGTTTATGATTTGATCCAAGGTGACATTTACTGCTTCCTTTGCCCAATAATACATCTTGAAGCAAAACAATTAAATCTTCTCTTTAGTACATTTCTGATTTTAATAATGATACAACTTAATTAAAAACTTCTTATATCCATGTTGGAAATACATATGTTCTTCTTATAAAATATTATCCAGTATCCTATTTGTATGGAAAAGTAAAGAATGTAAGATGAAAGGATTCATATACTGAAAACAACTGAGTTATAATCTCAGCTCTGCCATGAAATCCCCATTTGACTTCATTTCATCTCCCTGCTTCCCTATTCCCTTACCTAATCCCTAAGTTAGAAAATAGAAATAAAAATTGTTACGTCTGGAAACATTTGACTACTTAAATAGTATTTTTCAAAAACATTTTTTTGCCAAGTGTATAGAATTATTTTAAATATTGGCTCATTATAAATCAAGCTATCTGTCAGCAAGCATTTATTAAATGCTAACTGGGGCTAAAAGCACCAGGAACACAAAGAAAGGCAAAAACTCTGGCACTGCCCCCAAGACATGTTCCAGGGGAAGTTTCCAATAGGAGACTAAAAATATCCAGAAGCAAATGAATAAAAACAGATAGATAAATAAATAGATAGATGGATAGATAGATACATTCATACATACATGAATGCTTGTTTTAAAGTACCTAGTAACCTTTTATTATTAAACACAAAGCTTTGTCCCAAAAAAGAAAAAGTAAAAGATAAGAAAGACAGGAATGTTGTCTGAAAGGTTCTCCTTTAGGAGTCTCTTGTGTCCTGGGCTCTTTCTAATCATCATAACCCCTCTCTAGGTGTGAATCCATAAGCATATGAAAGCCTGTCATGCCAGTGCATTTCCTATACCTGCCACAGTGTGAAGCCCCTATGTTTCTGGCCCTGAGGAGAAGTTCGCTTTCCTTGCAGCAAGATAATGTTTTAAAAAGCTGACTTTTAAACCTCTTACTGAATTTTTTAATGGATTAAATTCATCATGTCACCAGCTGCTGTGCAGCTAATAGAGCCATAAAACACTGTATTAAAGGATTACCCATGCAAAATTTCCTCTTGCGCTAATGTGAATTTTAATACTTTTAACATTTAGTTGAGATGGGAATGTCCAAGAACAGCTTGTTCAATAGGTTGTTCTATAAAATTAAGTTCTTCAGCTCATCAGAAATGCCAGGACTCCATTAAGTTAAAATTTTACAGAGAGGCTAAGATGATTCACTGTATAGCATTTGTGAAGAGGGAAACAACATCTGCTTCTCCATTAGTGTCTGTGTGTGTGTATGTATGTGTGTGTGTGTGTGTGTGTGTGTGTGTGTGTGTGTGTGTGTGTGTGTGTGAAAGGGAGAGAAACACAGACACACAGAGACAGAGAAAAGGGCAGAAAGAGAGACAGAGAGAAGACAGAAACAGAGACAGAGAGAGAGGCAGACACAGAGAGAGAGACAGAGAGATAAAGACAGAGAGAGGCAGAAAGACAGAGACAGACAGAGAGAGGACACAGAGAGATAGAGACAGAGAGAGGCAGAGAGACAGACAGACAGAAAGACAAAAAAAAAAAGGACACAGAGGCAGAGGCAGAAAGAGGTAAAACAAGTCCCACCCATAAGCTGGAGGGAAATGGCTCAGTGCAGCTAATTAGTTTAGTAGATAGAGCACCAGGAGGACTTGAGTTCCAAATCTGGTCTGAGACATTTAAAACTCTCTGGCTATGTGACCTTAGGCAAGTTACTTAACCCCAATTGCCTTAGAAACAAGGAAGAAAAAAGAAAAAAATGGCTGAACAGATAAAAATGCTATCAAAATTATTGGAGGTCAATATATTCATCCTGATAATCATTCTAATTATTTAGGCCACCTAAATGTATATCCTCTCAAGTATCAGTGGTCAGAAAGTTAAAAAAAACAAAACAAAACAAAACAAAACAAAACAAAACAAAACCTTAACATGCCCAAAATGCTTATTCTACAAAACTGTGCATATCGTATTTTGCATATATCTCCCTATCATGTTCTTTGTTTGATATTTATTATCAGAGGGTAATTGAACAAGATTATTTCTGTTATATCTTCCAAGGAATCTTGAATCATTTTGATATATATATAGAAGGTACCTAGTCATCTTTCTGTAGCAGGAAACTATGTCATGAAGTCTTAAAGCCAGAGGGGAACCTAGAAATCATCTGTCAAACTTCATTTTCACCTGAGAAAACTGAAGATCATAGAGCTCTTGCTGAGACTTTGACCTAGGTCTCCTAACCTCTATAACAATATCCTTTCTCTTATAGCATGATGGCTCCTTTATTTATGTCTATATATATTTTAATCTACTTTGCATATATAGAAAAATACTGGATCTAAAAAAAAAAAAAAAAAGAAAGAAACAAAAGATTGATTTAAAGAATATAATAGCCCAATGCATGTCACAATGTCAAACTGAGCAACTTCAAAAATAAAAAAATAAATAAATATATATATATATACATATATATATGTATACTAAATTTTAAAAGTTACTTAATTAAATTCCAGTTTTCCAGTATCATGATGTGGAGATTACAGTATTTAAAATAAAATTTTGTTTTCTCAGTTACCCCTTTTTGCCTCTCTGAATGACCCTTATCCTCCATGTCTTAAGGATTGTGGTTACCTGTGATTCACACACATCAAAAAAAATTCCTTATTTTTTGAAGGAATAGCCTGTTTAAACAATCCTATGAAAATGATGCAGTCTCTTTAATGTTGTTCAATTATTGGACTACATTTAGTCATAAAAGAAGGCTCCAAATTCTCATCCCAACTGAAAGACACCATTAGGCATGTACTCTGTGTCTTATTTAAAATACAATCCAAGGATGATCCATTTTAATGGAAATTCTCCAAAGCCAATGTTCCTCGCCCCAGCTGAATTTTGTCCCTAGCTCCATATTTTGTACTGTGTATGTATTACTGTTCCGAGAGCCTGTCATTTCTTATCAGAATGAGAAAGGCTAAAGAGATAATATTTCAATAACATACTGGCCTGATCATAAAATAACTCAATGGAAATGTGTAAGTGCCTCAGGCGGCTCAGCAGGATAGTCAGCAGTCAGATGATTTCTATTCTGGGTTTTTTTTTTTTTTATGGTTACATTTTCTGTTATATCAGACATACCCTCAAGTCTTAGTTATGCTTTTATTCAAAGAGGAGAAACCATGGTATAAAGACCTACAAAACTTATTATGATATATTACTGTAAAGAAATAAAAGTGGGTGCCAGAGTAGCATATTGATAAGGACAGGACTGCCACATTAATTGACCTTTTTTCATCTCAACCACTGGGGCTAAGGCCTAAGCATCATCAAAGTTGCTAGGCAACAGGGTCACTGCTTTCAGGTCTTAAATGCACAACCTAGTCAAGAAGATGATGTGATCTTCAGAAAGGGAGCAGATGTTTGGCAGCGGAAAGAATTTCAATACATATGCATGGATTTCTTAATTTTTTGCTTTCTTTCTTTCCTCTTTTTATTTAATTTATTTCCTTTTTGCTTTTTTTCCCCCTCTTACTGGAGACTGAAATGGAAATTTTACTTTAGTAAAGGAAAAATGGCAAGGGTTTTGAAAGTTCTAATGATGGACTAAGTCTGTGGAAGAATTTAAGGAGAAAGTAGAACACGTCTCCTTGATTTACTGATTTACTTTAAGACTTGATGTTTAAGCTACTGATAGAGATGACATAAAAACCTCATTCATAACACATATACACAGACAAGTCAAAAATATTGATTGATCCTGGAAGATTAATTGGGAGGGAGGAGAGAGTCTGATTCCAAAGTAAGATTTTACAGTCTTTCATAAATATTACTGCATTCTGCCATGCTTAATGACAAAGCTTGAGGCAACCCAACAACTCCTAAAGGTCAGCTCAGAGAAAAGTTCATTCCTTACCCCTCTCTCTATGCAAAGGTTTGCCAAGTCAACACTTAAACTTTAATAAAGGGCATGGAACAAAAGCCTATTCCTCACCTGGGAAAAAAGTACACCACTCCTATGCAAACAGTATTTGCATGTGCCCCATAAGGTAGTGGGCTAGCCTCCCCTAGATCAGACAAATAGCATTTCTATGACAGCCTTTGTTTTACAAGAAACCTGCTATATTTAAATAAATGTCAGGTGGTGAGGCTAGAATTGTGAATTTCCCATTTCATAGTCTGTTCACCCTAGAAATATGACAGCTGTTTTATGTTACCTTGTTTCATGGCATACTCTGCCTAAGTAGTAAAATCTCTTGGAAGAGGCCAGTGTTCCTTATTCCTTAATACCTAAATTTCAGTCTTCCCTACTGCTTAATTAGAAGGGCTATGTATAAATACATAGATTGATGTATGTATCTATTTATATGTATGTGTGAGTATGTGTTGGGAAGAAGAAAGAATAAAGGAAGGAGTAAATGAGGACCACCAATTGGAAAAAATTTGGAATCATGGGTATCAAAAGCAGACATGAGGCTTTCCCAGTTTTTCCCCCTCCTTCAGGTATGGTGTAAGATCCTCTAGGTCCCACCTGATTTCAACCCCCCAGCAGTTAGGTAAAGATTCTGGCTCATATAAATAGCAATGAAGTAGTCAGATAACAGGTCACATGCCAAGGTACTGAGGACTGTCAGATAACTATAATGATTTCTCTGATCCTTCAGGGTGAAAAATTTACTTCATCCTGTTTTCACCTGATATTTGCCATTTCCCTTTCCCTGAAGATAACTGTCATCTATAGATATGCTTTCTGTCTTTTTAAAACTATGAGCACTAGAAGACCATAAAAAGGTAGTCAATAAAATATCAGAAGTCAAAATATATATATATATATAGGTTGTCAAAATACATTTTTAAGAAGCTACAAATAAATCAAAGCCCAATTCTACTTTAATGGTCTCATCTGAATTTTTCTGAATTTAATGTTTATTGCTTTGCAAGAATATGAAACTAAGTTCTCCTCATCTTTATGTCCTATTACTTCCAGAAGGTCTGGATAAGAGTAGAAGCAAGAGAGAGGAAAGGTAGACTTTCCCACTGACATTTCCTAGGATACCAGCCACTGACCCAAAAATTATCTGGGTTATGTGCTCTGTCAGCTCTATTAATGAGGATGGTTCCAATAAAATTCTCATCTTTAATCATACAATGCACTTGCCTTCAAAGGATGGCTTATTACCAGGCATATTATGCACAATAAAGTCAGAAAGGAGGCAGGGTGAAGACAAATATACTTCACTCTCTCAACTGCTTATGTTTTGGCTCAAATTCTTTACTGTACTTCTCCATGATCTTGTTCCTTCCCTCTTGTAGAATCTCCTTGAGAACAGAGACTGTCTAACTTTTGTACTTGTGTCCTCAGTGTCTGGAACATAGTAGGTACTTAAATGCTTTTATGATTGACTTATCATTGATGGATTGACCCAAAAGGATTCTGAAACTAGAAAGAACCACAGAATCCAGATTCAGATAGAATTGTGTCACCTTTTTGGTAGGCAACCTCTGAAATAACTTGAGATGAGTATAGTCTAAAAGTCAGAAAATGATAGAAGTTAAAGGGAACTTTCTAACTCTAAGATAAAGACTTGAGTCAGAAGAATGAATCCTACTCACAGTAGGAAGTTAGACTAAATGCTTGTGTTTCGTAATCAGCCTTCAGGCCCTTCTGTCCTCCCAATTTGCTTCACAGAAGCAAAAGCTACAAGCTGTCTGATTCCTTTCTTTAATTTCTAGACAAATAACAAGTCATTTCTACTCTCATGAATGGGTATGTGAAGATTCTGCCTTTCTAATAGAACCTCAGCTGTGGTTATGGAAGCTAAGCAGACAGAAAGATGGCAGAATCCAACTCTTCTTTTGTGGGGAAGAAGGAAAAGGTCAAAATTTGTAGAAAGACCCCACCTGAAAAGCTGCTATTCCTCAATTATATAGTGGCTACTTCTATAACCATAACTCATTACTCCATCCATCCATCCACATGCACACCCTATGAAATTTGCCTTCATAGTCACGTGGTAAAGTATTCCTCCTCATAAACCAGATGATTAATTAGAAGGGCTGTATATATGTATATACATAGACACATGTATGTATCTACCTATATACATGTGTGTGTGCGTGTGTGCATATATTGGGAAGAAGAAAAAAAAAAGGAAGGAATAAATGAGGACCACCATTGGAAAAAATTCACAAATATATACATTGCACATGAGAAGAGTATGCTTTTCCAAATGCTGACAGTAAGTACCAGGAGTACCCCCAGAGATATTTTAGGATGAGGAGAGAAAGATGAGGGAGAAGGGATGAAAGGAAGCTTGCTACATTGGGAAGTGTCAAATTTGGATTCAGAAGACTTGAAATCCAAATATATTTCTTTTACTTTATTATGCAGATAGAGTTTATAATCTTAAAGATCCCTTAGGATTCTAAAACTTTTAGCCAATGATACTATGATGGTGATTATTTACATTATTGTTATTCTGTATTCTAGATTTGTTTTCAAGTAATCAGCTACACCCAGAAAAGGAACACTGGGAAATGAGTGTAAACTGTTTACATTTTTGTTTTTCTTCCCAGGTTATTTTTACCTTCTGAATCCAATTCTTCTGGTGCAATAAGAAATTCATTTCTGCACATATATATTGTATCTAGGATATACTATAACACATTTAACATGTATGGAACTGTCTGCCATCTAAGGGAGGGGGTGGAAGGAAGGAGGGGAAAATTCAGAACAGAAGTGAATGCAAGGGATAATGTTGTAAAAAATTACCCATGCATATGTACTGTCAAAAAAAAAAAAAGTTATAATTATAAAATAATTAAAAAAAGAAAGTTAAAAAAAAAAAAGAAAAATGAAGAGTGACAATGTTTTTGTTTTGAAAAAGGGTAGGGAGGTAGGCATTGCTATCTAAAGTGTGGGAAATGACAAAAGTTTTCTCCAAGGATATATATAGTGCCAATCAAATTAGTATGCTTTTCTTTCTTTTTTTTTTTTTTTTTGAACAAAAGAAACACTTTTTAAAAAATATTTTATTTTCACAAAACATATTCGCAATAAATGTCCAAACAAATCCCTTTGCACATTATCCTTAGAGGGGAAAAAAAAAAGCCCAAATTTTCAGTTAGTAGGAGAAAAGAACATTGGTTATATGACACTAATATATGACACAATATGACCATTGTTTTGGGTCAGTTTGCTATCTCTCTATGTTGAGTATATTCATCTTTCTGGACACTTTGTAAATATCTCTCTTTTGGCTCTGCTTTCTTCACTCCACATCACTTTGAATTTTCCATAGTCATCATTCCTTATTGCACAATAATATTATTTTATATTCATATCCCATAATTTGTTCAGTCATTTCCCAGTTTGGAACTATATACTTAGTTTCCAGTTTTTTGTTATCACAAATAATGCTGCTATTAATATTTTTATACATCTGGGTATTTTTTCCTTCCTTGCTGTCAATAATCTTCTTGAGGTATAGTCCCAGTAGTGGGATTGAAGGTCAAAGGATAAGCACAATTTACTAACTTTTCTTGCATAATTCCCAATTGCTTTCCAGAGTGGTTGAATCAAATCACAGATATGTCAGCAGTGAATTAGCATGTCTGTCTTTCTCCATAGCCCTTTCAACAATGAGTTTTCTTATCTTTTAAGCCTGGTAGTAGTTTGGTGGGTGTGAGGCAGGATTTCATTGTATAATAATATGTAATCTTTGTTTTTCATATTTGTTTTACAGTCATGTCTAACTTTGTGTGACTCCATTTTGGGGTTTTCTTGGCAAAAATATTGGAGTGATTTGCTATTTCCTTCTCCAGCTCATTTTTACAGTTGAAAAACTAAGGCAAATAGGGCTAAGTGACTTTCCCAGAGTCATATAGCTAGTAAGAGGAGTCCTCTTGATTCCAAACCCAGTGCTTTTGTTCATTGTTCCACCTAGCTGCCCTTCTACTTAATGAGTACTTATTTGATTGATTAAATGCTTAATTGTATATATTTATGCCACTTTGCTATAGATTTTGGCTGACAAATTTTATGCAGACTTTTTCCCCATTCTCTAATGTTTCTTTTTGTTCTAGCTATAATTATTTTGTTCATTCTGTTTACATAATTAAAATTATCCCTTTTTCTCATTTCCTTGTTGGGCAGACTAAAATGACTGAAAAGTAACAACTATCCTTTGTCTAGTTTGTAATTCTTCCCCTAAACAGAGTTGTGAAGGATGTAATTGTCCATTCCCCTCTATTTTTTTAATGGTGTGATTTTTCATATGCAAGTCAATTTGGAATTTGTTGCTGTACTGTATACAGTGAATGATGGTTAACTATAAGTTGATTTTTTTTTTTTTTTTTTTTTTGCCAAACCATAGACTAGTTTTTCCAGTGGTCCTAATTGAACAGATTCATTTATGTGGGTTCATTATATACTTGGGTTCATTAGAGATAAAACAGGTTTATACATTTGTTTCTAGCTCTTGCTTATCTAATTCATCCCACTTATCTCCTTTACTATCTTTTGTCAGCCAATTAGCTTTGATAATTATTACTCTGAAGTGTAATTTCAAATCTAGTATTATAACTCTCACTCTGAATAAAATTTTCATTGTATTTCTTAATATTCTTGACTTTTTACCTCTTTCAATAACTTGTATAAAGTATGCCTTTGGTCTTTTGATGTGTATGATATTAAATCTGATGAGCATTTGAATAATATTGACATTTTTATTGTGTGGGCATGATCCAGCTATGAAAATTGAATATCCCTCTATTTATTTAGATCTTTTAAAAATTTCTGTAAAATTTGCTTTGTATTTGCATTTACATAAATCCCACTATGTGTTTTATCAAGTATTTATTTTGTTCTTATGTTAAATAAAACTACTCTTCCTCCTAAGTTGTGTTAGTAACATACAGAAAGGTTGATGAATTTTATGGATTTACTTCCTAACCTGCTACTTTACTGAAGCTGTTGTCTCAATATTTTCACTGATTCCCTAGGTTTCTCTAAGGAAAGTATGATATCATCTGCAAATAGGAATGATTTTGCTACCTCTTTATAAATTATCTTAAATTCATTTTTTAAGTATCAGATAAAATATTAGCAGAAGACTAATGAGGCTACTGAGCATCCAGGTAGCTCAATAGATAGAATATAGGCAAGTCAGAAAGACCTCAGATATAACGCATCCTAAGAAATTTAACATTTGGGGCAAGACATTTAATCCTGTTTGCCTCAGTTTCCTCATCCTCATCCTTAGCCTCAAATAATATGGCAAACCCCTCTAGTATCTTTGCCAAGAAAACCCTAGATGGGGTCATGAAGAGTTAGCCATGACTAAAACAATTGAGATCACTAGTAGGGCAGTGGATAAAACATTACCAAACCTGGTGTCAAGATGAGTTGAATTAAACACTTACTAGCTGTGTGACACTGGGCAAGCCAATCCACCTCTATTTACCTTAATTTTCTCAACTTTAAAATAAGGATATTAACAGCACATATTCCTCAAAAGACTGTTATGAGGATCAACTATGTATAAGAAGTGCTTAGCACAGTGCATGGCACATAGTAGATGATAAATATTTATTTCCTTCCTTTCTCCTATATATTAAGAAAATACTCTCTCTGATGAGGTTCCTTTAAACCAGGAAAGAAAGACTGATCCAACATTAGGAAAACTATTGTAGACAATTTAAACCTGTGATTTGATCAATGTGAAGAATTCCCCCTGTGTAAACTACCATTGCCTATAATGAAAATCAGTCACTCATCTGTAACTTATGGCTTAAGAGAGTTGCCTTAGGCACTAAGTTTAAAAAATTGACTATTATCTTACTACTATGAGTCAGAGGCCATCTTTGAATCCAGATCTTCCTAATCCTAAGAATGGCTCTCTAGTACACTATGCTGCTTCCTTAGAAAAATTATAAGCATAAACTATATTGATAAAAATGTTTATGTTACATGGTAATATCAATAGGTGAATAAAGAGCAAACAACAAAATATAGTACTCATCTATATTTTAAAAATGAGAAAACATAGGAATAAAAGGGCCTTTTCTTCTATATTCAAAAGTATTTATTTAAATACAAGAGCTATTCATAATAAAAATATTTGAAGTTTTTCCAATAAGATCAGTGGTAAAGCAAGGATACCTACTGTATCAACTAGTATTTGCCATAGTGTTATAAATACTATGGCAATAACACAAGAAAGAGAAATTGTCAGGATATGATTCACATTATTATGGACAAGAGATTTTATATATACATATATATATATATATATTATATATATGCGTATATATATATATATTTTTTAATTTAATCAACAGCTTAATCTGAGAGGGCCATAGCAATAAAGGCACTTGAGGAATGTGATACAAAATCTGGGGAAGAAGGACGAAGGAAGGAAGGAAGGAAGGAAGGAAAGAAGGAAGGAAGGAAGGAAGGAAGGAAGGAAGGAAGGAAGGAAGGAAGGAAGGAAGGAAGGAAGGAAGGAAGGAAGGAAGGAAGGAAGGAAGGAAGGAAGGAAGGAAGGAAGGAAGGAAGGAAGGAAGGAAGGAAGGAAGGAAGAAAAAAGAGAAAAAGGGAGGAATTACATAGTCTGTAGATTGTTACTCTTTCCAGACTTCCTCTTCTGTATGACTTTTTTTCACACCCTGAGTTTACAAATTTGGAGCTTGACAGGTATTTAGAAATAATCTAGTTCAACCTTTCATTTCACAATAAGATTAGGGAACCACAGAGAGTTAAAGCAGCTTTTACAAAGTCACAGAGCTAGTAAGTTTTCAGTCAGTGTGAAGGCAAATTTACTTAATTACATTTTATACATTCTGTATAGCACTCTATACAACCACTGCTTTTGGCCCTGTCTATTAAGAATTCTTCCTTTACTATTGCACAGGTAACACTATGGTGCTTGAGCTGTCTCATCAATTTTTAAACTTGATTCCTGAAAGACAGAACTAGTTCTGCTGAATTCTTTTTGGCTCTTTACATTTAACCATCCAAAATCTTCTGAATATAATCAGTTAATTACCTGGAGTAGATATAGTATGCCTTCAGTCTGTCCACATTCAATCCCACCTGTTTGAAGGATTAAAAACATACTTACCCTTCAAAGTTAACTACCTTTGACACAAATTCCACAGGAGGGCTGGGGCTCTTTCTACACCCTAAGCAAAGTTATGAAGTGAAGTTTGTCTTTAGCTAGCTAGCTCCAGTGGATTCTCCTAAGCCCCTTTCCCTTCCTACTGGTACCCCACACACACACTTCTCCCACCATAGGACTCTGGTGGCAGCAATCATTCACACTTATGGATTGTTCATTGGCTCATGGGCTCAGAGCTAAAGGGACCTTAGAGGTAATCTAATTAAACCCTTTCATTTTACAGGTGAATCTCAGAAAAGAAAATGGCTTGCTCAAGAAGTGGCAAATCTGAGATTCAAATGTGTCTCTGACTCCAGTACTCTGGTTACACGGTCATTCTGGTTATCTGGTAATTATCCTATCAAGAGACATTGTCCATAGAAGGTCTGATTCTCTTACTGGGATGTTTCTTCAACTATATAAGGATAGCAACACAGTGAGCTGTCAAACAACCTGGTAACATTCATTAAATGCTTTCTAATTCTTATGTGAAAGACAAGACAGGATTTCAAACTCTTCTTATTCCCATAAGTATAAATTCATGCTATTATATTTAATCTTTTCTGTGCTTGGATGATGAAAATCAAAGAAGAAAGTCACTGCAGTACATTTTGGAAAGGAGACTTAAAACACTTTTAGAAATTCGTACAGAAAGCTCATGAAAGCTGTTTTGGACAACTTCACTGTGCATGTAAAGAGCTTTTTGAACTTTTTACCTTTTGGTGATACTTTTGATCTGCAATGCACATGATCTCATTAAAAGCATATTATTTAGCTTAAACTTCGAAAGCTTACAATTTCTTCCAGTAGCCTGGGGCTAGGAGCAGTGTAATACAGTTCATGCAAGCTTTATGTCATGGTAACATGTCATAAAGTATGGGCCAGGATATTGCTGAGGTGTTGTGGGAGGGGTAGGATCTCTGCTCAGACACTTTTAGAGAGCTCACAAAGGAGAGGTCAATGCCCATCAGCCAATGCACTGAATCCTAATTACTCGGGGATGCTCAGCCTGGCTGTCTTGAAATGCACGGCAATAAATCTTCCAACAAGCACCAGAGACCCCTTAGTTTCAGATCAAGATGCCTTTCCCATGTCCGATTAAATTAATTGTCTTGTTTCCCATCCTTACACTGATCTTTGGGAGAAAGAAAAGCAAGTGATCTGTGCTTGCCAAGATGCATATGAGAGATACAACTGAGCCAAGAATACAGCCATTGCTGCAAGCCATGGGCTTTTCCTCATGAATTGGTGATGGCCATGGTCTTACTAGAGAGAAGAAGCTATTGTTAATGGAGGTTGATGTTGATACCTCTATGCATTCTTTGGACATCCTATAGTCATAGTAATTCCTTCTGTTGTTTATCCCTTATAGGAGCCGTGTAAGGGTTAGTTATTCTCTTAACACAGAAATTGAAGGAGAAGATAAGAGAGAATTAAAAGTAACTCTATTCCAAGTAGAAGCTTAATATAATGAGAAGAATAAACTCTGGAATCAGAGTCAGATCCTGTGTTCAAATTCTGCCTGTGGAAATGTGAAATATATACTGCCTAAAATTAACCTCAACTTATCTGCAAAATTGGATTAGAGCACCTGTACGGTCACTTTCATCTCTTGTTGATGCAGTGAATAAGAGTTTCAGACTTGGAGTAGAAATACCTGAGTTTAAATCCCCTGCCTCAGATATTTAATTAGCTGTGTCTCTGGGCAAATCAGTTTCCTCAACTGTAAAATAAAAATAATGACAGTACCTATTGGAATTTCCAAGGATGTTGTGAGGATCAAGTGAAATCATATATGTAAAGCACTTTGCAAACTTTAAAGTGCTTTAAAAATAGAGTATTGTTAATATTATTTTATGGATTAATAATTTTAAAAGGAATCAGGAAATTTGCCTAAACTTATATTTTAGATTGATGGCAAATATAAAACTAATGTTGAGTTTGGAATTCCACAAGTTTGAGCTCATCCATTTGAACCTGAAACCTCTTAATCTACTATCTCTCTCATCTAGATAAGATTGTCTTTTTGGAATTTTAAGTGAAATCATATGACCATAGGAGGATCTATGATCTAGCCCATCTAATCCAACCCTTCATTTTTTAAAGAAACAGGGGCCCAGAATGATTAAGTCACTTTCCCAAAGTCATAATGGACATATTCTCAATAAACAGAGCCTTTTCCAATATCTTTATGCACTAAAACTGATCTTGGATTCATGGGTCATTAGAAGTCTTTTTTTTTTTTAGGATAATTTTATATTTAAGCAATATCTGAGCAAGACCATCATCCTTTCTGTTTAGCACTAGCTGTAGAAGAAAGTCTACCACGTTCTCATAAAATTCTATAGAGTAGGTAAAGAATGTATTATCTGAAGTTATAGATCTGGAAGTTGAACCTTAGAGAAGTTAAGCAAAGCTGGTGAGTGTAAAAGTCCACATTCAAACTCTCAAGAATTTTAGGTCTTTTTTTTTTTTTTTTTTTTTTTTTTTGAGGCTGGGTTTATGTGACTTGCCCAGGGTCACACAGCTAGGAAGTGTTAAGTGTCTGAGACCAGATTTGAACTCTGGTCTTCCTGAATTCAAGGCTGGTGCTCTATCCACTGCGCCACCTAGCTGCCCCTTTAGGTCTTAATATAATAACTTTCACTACAATATACTATTTCTAAATCATCAGTTTCCTCAAATGGTGTTTGCTCTCAAAGACACAATGTTCCTTTTTGGTCAAGGTTCAAATTTATGGGTGGGAAGGAGAGAAAATGTGTATGGTAGATAACTGTGCAGGGAAGATAACAGTGTTCATTTAACTGTCTGTCACTAATAATTACCCCCTTCTGGTTTGTGTGCCACTAAACAGAATTAGGGATAGAGAATGATTAGCTTTTTGACAAGACCAGAGTTGAGAGAATATGAGTGAGGATATTACAAAAGATTTGTGTGTGAATCTCTACAAAATCTGAGGGTAAATTTTGGGGGTTTGGGTACAGCCTGGAGGTCTGATGATATATTCTCTATTTGGGCAAACCTCTTTCTAATGTGCCATCCCATAATTGAGAATTAAATCAACCCTACCTTCTGGCCCCAGCAGGGAAGACTGAAACAGAATGGTTCCAGTGTTGATCTCCCTAGAGACATTCAGGGAACAAACATCATGACAAAATCCTGGGGGATGTGGAGTGGGGTGTAGTGGTTCATCACAGTTCTGAGCTCCCATTGATCTCAATCTGGGGGGAAAAAAAGAGAATCCAGAAGTGGCCAGGAGGACACCCAAGTAAACCTAAAGTTTGGTGAGGTACTGAGCTTGTATGAGTCCATGCTACCATAATAACCAAGAGCTTCTGACAACTGCTTTTCTCAGGGTTTATCTTTTTTCTGATCTCCAACTCTGAAGAGAAATCCATTTGAATCTTGGCAAGGAAAACTTAGATTTCTTTTGTATAAATTTTGTATTAGTGACCTAATCTAGGATTCAAGAAGTCTAGGAGAAACTAGAGCTATTAAAGTTTTTACATTCTGGAAGGTATTTTATGCACAAATTCAAATAATGTGAGAGAAAGAAAGGGAAAATTCAAAGCTGATGCTGGTAAAAATCATTTTACTAAATTACCTAAAAATGATTATTGGATGATTTCCATAATGATTCTTATGTGTTATTTAGCTGATGAATTCTCTCTCTGGAATATCTTTGCCCAGTAGCACTGCACACTCAGAGCAACAGGAGTTGTTGGGGGAGAAAAAAAACTTCACAGTAAATTAAGTACAATTAGCAGAGCAAACATCAATACTCTCAGCCCTGTGATACTGTAATCATTCTGTCTTCAGTCTTAACATCCATTAGAACTTAGACCATTTCTCAAATCAATGATCATTACCATAAATGCCCTCTGAAATTAGGAAATCCTTCTCACCCAGGGGTACTATGTGGATTTTAAAATTCCAAACTAAAGAAGAAGCAAAGAGGTAACATAAGGCTTCAAAATGGTTGTTATAGGACTAATTCCAGAATCATCTAATATTGTTTCAATTGTGAATAAAACTGAGTACTTTCTAATGCTTTCATGAATTGTCCCTTACTAACAATATTTTTAAAAGAAAGTTGCATTCTGTGAGATGTTAGTGAAATGCAAATTAGATGGTGCATTATTTCTTTAAATGCAGTAAAGTGATAACCATAATAATATTCTCACATAAAATATTTGTTTTACCACAATATTCTTTCTAAAGATTGAAAGTTATGGTACAAATGTGGGTTCTAAAAACATAGTATTCTACTTTTCTCATCTCTAAAAATGTTTTCAAGAACCATTTAGTCTATTACAGTTCCAAAATTTTATAATCCTAAGATTTAGAGCTAGAAGAAACCTTAAGGAGTATCTAATCCATTCAATTTATTTTGCAAATTTTTTTTTTTTTTTTTTTTTTTGCTGATTATTTTTCAGGAACTCAGGGCCATAGGACTTTTCCAAGATAGCGAGTAATAAAGCTAGGATTTGGTCCTAGGCAACTTTATGCCAGTTATTGTTTAAATAATTAGCTTTCTTTAAAAATGCAAATGACAAACTATTTGATTTGATTTGCCTTATTATTTTTCCTCTATCGCTTTCTCAAATCTAGACAATGAACAAAATAATAAACCAAGTGATGATTTGTAGCATTTGTCAGTTAATCACACTGAAGATTTAATAACCAGCTCTTAGAAGCTGGTACGAGCTGTCTCCAGCATATCTCTGACTAGATTCTTTAACTGTAGTGTCACTACTCTTTCTAATACCCAATACTGTCTCACTAAGAGGCCTTGTATGGTACCTTAAATACATCAAACAATCAGCAAGAATATATATAAGCACAACTATATGCCAGGCACTATAGAGATACAAATATAAAAGTGAGACAATTCTGCCTTAAAGGAGTTTACATTGTATTGGCTAGCTGAATGGATGCTATATATTCATAGAAAATTAAATTCAGGGAGTCTAAATTGTGTGTATAAGACTATAAATATGTATATGTATATGTGTATATATACGTATATAACCATATATGTGTGTATTTATGTAAATATTTATATTTATATGTATATATATGTATATATATATATATATATATATATATCACAAAATTATTTGGAATCAGATAAGGTCTCTTGAAAGATGGGGTCTCTTAAGCTGGTAACCTGTTTCATAAAAGCTAATAAAGTGACTTCAAGATCAAAAAGTATCTAATTTTCACATGTATAATATTATTCCACATTCTGTTTCACTTTCCTAATTAAGGAGGCAGCATAGTTATGTCTCAAAATATTTAAAAAGCAACTATTCAGTATGAAGTAGTGTACGAGTTATTTAACAATACCTGTTTTCTACTTTCTATTTCAGAATATAATTCAACATTTGTACTCGTAACTGTCTTAAAAAAAAACAACCTTTGTGTCCTTCCATGAAACAGACAGTTCAGTATTGCTTTTGGTCAGAGGCCATTACAATACTTCCAAATCAAAGACCTGGTGAATAGGATATTCAGAAAACGTTATAAAGCCTGAGACAGAATAAAGATATGAAAAGTTTCCAAGAATGAAAATGAATAACAATTCAGATTAAATTTTATAAGGAAAATCATCAGCCCCAGTGAATTTTCCTCCCCTAAAAATGTTTTCTAAAGTACTCTAATGTGAAAAAAAAAATTTTTTTTAAACTGGCAGGGAAAAATTGCAAGTGGCAGCAAAGTACAAAGACTGAAAAATATCCAATATAGCCACATATAAGTGTGTGTGTATGTGTGTGTGTGTATATATATATATACACATACACACACACTTTATAGATATACATGACATAAATGTGAATAAATAGGAGGAAGGCAATGACATAGTCCTCTTAGCTTAGCTTTAGGTTCACTTGCGTAGCAAACTGGATCCACTAAAAACAAATTATGAGGAATAAGATCCACATAGTTCTATGGGAGGTTTTAGCAGTTTCTTTCTCTCTGAAATGGGTTTGAGATATAAAGTCCATATGAGCACGTTAAGCAGGGAAGCACAAGGAATTTTAAACTCTAAGTAAGAGTAAGGCCTTTGACAAAGATGATGCCCTTGGCAACAAGGAATTGAAAATTTAAAATAAATTAGTTAATGAATGAATAAATGGATAGTAAATAAATATGATGTGAGTTAGTTAGCTAAAGAGTCTCTATGTGCAAAAACTTTTTTCTTTGGTTGAGAAATTTCATTCTAGAGAGGAACTATTCATTCTATCCAATGCTCAAAAAACAGATTTTCTTTATAGGAGACAAATGCGAGGTCTTTGCTTTTTCTAAAAGAGCAAAACAACTCTGATTTTCAAGCTAAAGGGGGGTTCTCAGAGCTCCTCTACCAAAGAGAAATAGTACCTCATCTGGGGAATATAACTCAAGCCAGAATCTGGAAGCAGGGAGAAATACAGCAACCTTGTGACCAGTAAAACTATCATTGTCAGTGATCACCAGGACAACAGGGAGCAACAGCAAGCAGAATCTACATATTTGGCAGAGACTCTACCTTGAACTGAGACTAATCATATGAGACCAGAGAGAATCAGTCCTGAAGAAAATAATGACATTTCTATAAGGCATCAATAGCTCTGAAGCACCAAATGGGTGAGATGTTCCTTCATGTGTCTCCCATGGGTTCTCTGTGTATATGTTCTTCTATAGATATAGCTTAGCCACACACACTTCCTACAAGTGTGCCCTACATACATTCCCAGGCCATATCTCTTCTCTGTGTCCTTCCACAAATCTTCTTGACATATATGCACTTTTCACTGATGTGTGTGTGTGTGTGTGTGTGTGTGTGTGTGTGTATGTGTTTCTTTAAGTGTGTCCTAGACCTATGATAGAAATGTTTTATAACTAATTTTCTTGCTACATTGTTTTGTTAAATTTTTATTTATTTTCATTATTTATTAAATTATTAAACTATTTTATTAATTTTTTGCTTTGAATTATAGGTATTCTCTAGTTGACTAGAAAATACAAACACATCAGTGGAGAGTTCATGAACCAGGATTTCTAGTAGCCGTGGAACCACAGAGTACATTGAATCTGAAAAAGTGTGAGTTGGTTGCAGAAAGCAGGAGGAAAATCACCTCTAGTGCAACAAATAGCTTTGAAATTTTTGACATAATTTATTTTAAACTTTCTTAGAATCTAAGAAAAATGCCCAAAAAAGGCATTATCCTACTGCTCACAATAGTTAATTATGCAATAGGAATAATAAAAGAAAACGAAAGTAAACTTCAAATGCTCAATGAAGGATCATTATCAATTTACTGAACAAGAATTGACTCCTGATTTTGCACTAGCTCATTGTTGAAAGGAATTGGGATGGAAGTAGATGTAAGATGAATATTTTGTAACCAAGTGAAGGGAAATGCAATACATGGCAAAATTAGTTGAAAAATCCATTGTTTTTCACCTTATACCTAGTTTCTACCTCTAAATAGAAACATCATGCACTAGTGGATATAAGATTGACAACTTTTCTAGGTTACAGATAGATTTTTTTTTTTTTGCTGGTTCCACCAAGCATTATTTTTTTCAAAGTATTCATTTAAAAATATTGACCAAGACATCACAATGTTGATTTTACTGTCGGATCTTAAATTACTTGACTTATGATATAGGTGGCAGTGAGTATAAGGGGAGCAAATTATTACATACTTCTGTGTCAGATACTAAGTAACAATTTTTTTGAAGTTGCTTTTGAGTGAATACCAAGTAAGTAACCCCACAAAATAAGTTCTGGTTTGATTTAGTTTTAAATACTTCAATATTTCAAGCATTTTCTGTTGTGCATACTCTTCCCGACATGTAGAATCAACTCTTCTATAAAGAAGTAAAAGTTCTTCAAGAGGTCCTAGTTCAAAATAAATAAATAAATAAATAAATTCCTTATCTTGTGATCAATAAGGTGATGAGCCTTTCCAAATTTAGCTAAGCTGGTTATCACATAATAGGCGTATTGGTTCTTCACTTTTCCTTTCCCCACAACCATCCCAGCTCAGTCCCTCATCACCCCTCATTGTAATAGCTTTCTAAATGGTCTTCCTGCTTTCTGTCTGTCTGTATGTTTGTCTCTCTCTCTTTCTATATCTCTATATCTTTCTATATCTATATCTCTTTCTGTATCAAAGAATTGCACATGCTTAACATATATTAGATTGCTTGCCATCTACGAGATGGGAGGAAGAAAAAAAATTGAAATCCAAGGCTTTGCAAAGTTAAATGTTGAAACTTCCAGTGTTTCCTTCTCACCAATGAAGATCAATAACATATCTGTAAATTATTTCTTAGAGTCTTAGCACTTAGAGATTATGTGACATCTCCACGTCACACAAATAACATAAGTCAGAGAGAAAACTTAAGTCCAGGTTTTCCTGACTCCAAGGTCAGCCCTCTCTCCATGAGCCTATGTTAACTGTGTTCCACAGGATGTCTTCAGAGACATATAATCTCAGAGCTGAAAGAAATCACCAAATTTCATCTCATAACAGATGAATCCCAAATTTTCATACGTGTCCTTGCCTCCCTCCTGAATCTAGTGTCCCATCTCCAACTACCTTTACCCAAATATGCCATAGCTATCTCAGTGTATCTACAACAAAATTAATTTTCATCCTTCTCCCAACCCATTCCTCTTCCCAACTTCTCTATTTCCCTTGAAGCAATACTTTCCTTCTGGTCACGTAGATTCACAAATTAGAACTCATCCTCAACCCTTCACTCTTACCACCACCTGCTCATATTCATCTAATTCTCTCACTGTCCTCTGTACCTGGAGTTCTCCATCCTATACTTTCACTTCCCTGACTTTCTTTAAGTAGCAATTAAAATTCCACCTTCTATTGGAAACCACCTCCAACCCTTCAACACCAGTGCCTTCCTTTTGTTAATTATTTTCTGTTTATCCTATATTGTTTGTATATATTTGCTTTATATATGTTTGCATGTTGTCACCCCTATTACACGGCAAACTTTAAGACAGACACTGTCTCTTTTTAAATCCTCAGATTCAGTTCTTGTTATATAAGAGATGATTAATAAATGTCTGACTGATCTAGTTTGTTAATTCTATCTCCATGACATCTCATCCATCCTTCCCTTTTTCTCTTCTCATACTAAAACCAACCATGTCATAGGTCCTCATCACCTTTCATCCAAACTATTTTAATTAACTTTCTGATTGGTCTCCCTTCCTCCAGCCTCTCCTCCTCATCAATCTATTCTCAAGCTTCTAAGGTTATATTCTGAAAGCATCTGTCTGATCAAACATTCTTCTGCTGGAAAAAGTTCTAGTGAATGAATCGCCTCAACTGCAGTATGCAAATACCTTTGGTTACACATTGCAATATACTTTATATTTCATACTTTGTTTTCCTTTATTCTAGTTGTTAATGCCTTATCATCAAATTATTTTAATTTATTTTGTGTATAATTTTCATTTATTTTCTTCATATTTCTTGTAGTACACAAAGCCCTATGTAAGCTCTTGCAGGGCATTGATTCTTCTTGTGTTTGTCTTTGGATCCTGCCTAGCAGCATCTACCACATAATGGTCACTTCAAAAATGCTTATTGAATTCAATTTAATTAAATCTAATCCAATCTGTTGCCTAAAAATGGATCCCCTTTGCCAGAACCCTGGTAAGTGGACATCCAGGCTCTGTTTGAATACTTTCACTAAAAGGTAACTTATTACTTGCTGAGCCAGTCCCTTCTACTTTTAGACAATTTTAATGTTACCTGTAATTGTTTTCACAGGTTTTCCATAATTTCCCCCCAATGGACCAATCAAAATTATAATTATGAAGTTAAAAAGTAATAGCTATGGGAAAACTTGCTGGAAAATTCTGGATATAAGATCACGAGTGTTAAAAAGAACATATCATTAAAGAAATTATACAGAATAAATGTGATGAAATAAAACAATTCAAATTTTTAAGAGTTTTAAAATCTCCAAACCAAAGAGTTGTATCTGGAAAAAAGTCAAACAAAAGGATACAAATGCTAAGGAAAATAGCATAAGTTTATGAGGGAAATTTTCTTTTGTCATGAAGTTGAAGAGGGAGTAAAGTCTAGCCAATTTTTTATTGTTTTACAGTAAAAGGTCTTTGCCTTTGGGTGGCACAAATATTATCTAACAACTAAACTTCCCAAGAAGATGCATTGTCATTTGATGATGTAGAGTTATGGTTTAAAGTTTAGGGTTTAGGGGAAAGAATTACTCAAAAGGGAAAAAGTGGGATCAGAAGGTAAACAGAACAATTCTCCCATATTTGCATAACAAGATGTTATATGAATCCAGTATTCCTCTTTGCTGGTTTTAAGGTTTATATTCCAATCCTTGATAATTCAAGATAACTATATAATATTAAATGTTTCATATGTAGAGAATATGGATATGGATATGGTCATGGGTAGATAGATGATATAGATGTAGATGCAAATGTAGATATAGGAATATTGGGTATAACCAAAGGAAGCTCTGGTTTGCTGCTGTGGGGCACCTCCCAGGGAAGTGTCCGTGTATATGTTTTGGCTCCTTACTGAGGAATATGCACCTTCCTACAATGACACAGAGATTTTCTTATTAGTCTATGAGGATGATGACTGGAATTGAATGTCAAAATGGATAGATCTCAAACTCTTAAGGAAATCACCAATGTTAGAAATGTCCATTTCTCAAGATTATTAGTTTCTAACTAGTTTCTTTCTCTGAGAAAGAAACAAGAAGATAGAGAAAATAAGAATCCAAGGACTCAGTTCACTAAGCAAACCCACTGTTATATATTTTGTGATTTAAGCCATCTTTGCTACTGTAGGAGGAAAAATCTTCACTCCACTCCCAATTAGATGTCCAAAAGAAAGAAAGCATAGGAAAATGGAGGGACTCCAAAAGAAAATAAAGGGACAAGCCATTTCTCCCATTTTTATAAAAAGCACAACTCCTCGATGAATCACTGAGAACCAATCAGAACTTCCTTGTGCCATCCAGAAAGGTAAATGTTTCTCTGAAAGGAGTCAGAATGCATATCCTGTTCTGATAGATGTCTAGTCAAACAAATAAGGCATAAGATTCTTCTTAAGTTTTTTTTTAATATGAAAATATAAACAAATGTCAAAATAGGACCATGAGAATGCTTCCACTCAGCATTCACAAGATACTGTCTCTATGTAAAACTCTGGGCAGCTCTTTTATTTGGGATTTAGTGCAACTGTCCTGCACAAAAGAGATAATTAGGACATTGATAAACAATCTGGTGGGTATGTAAGTCACTATAAAGATCTCTGTGAAATTTTCAAGCACTCATCAAATGGCTTCAGTTAGAGAGAAGTTCATCAGAAATATAATAACTGATCATATATAATGTAACTATTCCCTCATCCTGCATGTTTCTGTTATCACTCTAATAGTACCACAAGATAGGTCACTCCTTTCCATCTAGCTTAGGGACCAAAAGAAAAATTACATAGAAGAAAAATATTTTTCAATTATTCAGACCAAATTCTATCATGTACTCTTTGATTTAATGACTCTGCCCTCCTTGATGTTCTTCAAGAAAGATATTCCTAGTGTTTCCTATCTCCAGGCATATTCATGGGCTAGTATTCATGCTTGAAATGCCTTCTTTCCTCCTTTGTCTCAGTGGCTTCTTTCATGATTCACCTAAAACCATATCTTCTACAGAAAACATTTCCTAATCCCATCTTAATTATAGTGTCCTCTCTCTCTTGTTTATTTCCTATTTAACCTATTTATAGCTTATTTGAACATTGTTAGTTGAATGTTATCTTTTCCCCAATAAATTGTGAACTCCTCAAGAGCAGAAGCCATTTTTTGTCTTTGTATCCTCAGTGTTTAATATAGAATGTGGCCCATAGTAGGTACTTTAAAAATATGTATTGGACTGACAAAAATAAATATAGGATTTCCCAAAATTCTTACTGCATGTTTAAACTACTGCTATTAAAGCTTAAAACTGCATTAGGTTTTATGACATCCTGTATAGGCTCACTTCCCAACTTTGAAGTGGGAGAGGATTTTGATATTTTTAAGGGGACATAAAAAGACCATTTTCACTTATACCTATGGGCTAAGAATGAACAGCAAGCCTAACACTACAAGTTGATAATTTATTAGTATTATTCATTAAATTATAATTAACTAATTATGAATCAGATGGACTGTACAAATGGGGATTTAGCAAACTCCATTTTTGAGGCAACAATGCTTTGCAAATTAGGAGATAGGTTCTAGCTGAAATAAAATATATTCTAGCTGTGTAACCTTGGTCAAATACCTTAACCTCACCAAGGTTCAGGCTAATTATCTATAAACAAATTGGACTAGATGATCTTTGAATCTCTTCCTAATTTGTAAATTGTATGATCAGATATAGAATTAAATTAGAGTTAACTAGAGGAGAGGGAGAATGTGTCTTTATAAGTGATAACTTATTGGGAGGAGCAAAAGGCATTCCCCACACAATGGCTAATTCCAACCTTAATGATGAAGTTTTATGTTAAGAGCCATTTTCATATAATATATAATAATAGCTATACTGATAATTTACTGGCTTCATTTTCTCTGGGTTGTTACCTCTATGAGTAAAGCAATGCAATTGATTTGTGGGGCTGGAAGGCAATGGATGCTGCCGATCACCATAATGAAGATGCTAGTTTGTCTCCCACTATAAGTCTGCCCACTTGCAGCAAACAAAAGCAAGGTGAACACAGCTTCTGAGCTGATGCTAGACTAGTCTCTTTTGATAAGCAATTTGAATTACATGATTTGAGAAAGAGAGAAAGCAAGAGAATTCTTGATACCTAAGTTGTCCAACTCTGAGGACTATGGTTACCTTAATGTATTTCCTTAGAAGTTCAGTAGTATCCTGTAAGTTGTTTGTATCTCCACATTGGCTCTTAAGCTGCTTAAGGTCTTAAGGTTAGGACACACCATAGAGCTAGGCAGTGATAATAGATAAGAATTATGTATTATTTTTTTTCTCTCTGGCATGCCCACATCAGAAGTTTCAGGACCTTGATGATGATTATAACATCTTTCTCATCTGTTCCCTTCTTTCTTTACCCATACCCCAGAATCTTAACTATGAATTTACATAGAACAGGTATCACTCTTGGAGGTATGTTGCATAATCAAATGATTTGGGAGGCAGTATAATACAATGAAAAGAATGATGAAACTGTCTGAATTCCCAGCACCAATATGAATCCCAACTCTGATACTTCCTTTTTGTGTGACCCTAGACAAATAATTGAACTTCTATGGGCTTCCAATTCCTCAGTTATAAAGTGGGAGAGATCCCTTGTAACTAAATCTATGGGCCTATTCCCTCACCAGAGCTTCAGACACTATGAGAATTTAACTCATGTCTAAGTCTCTGTGCAAAAGTTCTTAAGTTGGGATTTATGAAATACATTTATGTGTCTGTGTTTCTGTGGGGGTGTGTATATATATATATATATATATATATATATATATATATATATATATATATATATGTATATGTATATGTATATATGTATGTATACATGTGCATGTATATATATTCACTTCCTTGAGAATGACCAATAATTTATTTATGTGTATATATATGTGTGTGTGTTCAAGTATATATTGATTGTTGTGCCACAGTTCTCTTTTAATGTCCTGACCCAGTTTCCCTAATTGTCCTATTCAGTTACTCTGCCTCAGGTTATAACCATTCCCTCTTAACATTAGGATAAAGGTCTTATATCTTAGACCTTAGGCTATAGTCATTCTCTCTTAATGTTTGATGGGATAAAGGTCTTTATCCATTTTAGACATCATTAGAATATCTGGAGCCTCTCCAGTACCTCCCTCTTAGGTGCCTGCCTCCATCATGTCATCCTTAGCCTAAATTCCTCCCCCATTAGGTCATCCCCATCCAGGTACCTCCCCCATTATGTCAATGTTCTTGTTATTCTGCAAGAGTCTTGTATCTGACATTCACTGCTGGATTCTTTGAGACAATAGTCTCATTCAGCCCTGGGACCAAATCATGGATCCATTTGGTCCCAATAAATCTCTCCCATTTAAATAAATTATATAATCTCTATCTTGCATTACAATTCTCCAGCATTACAACGTATACTATATATGTGTGTAGCATATTACATATATATATGTGTGTGTGTGTGTGTATGTATATATATGTACATATATAATATATATGTACACATATAAGTACATATACATATACATACATATATATGTATATACATATATATATATGTATGTATGTATAGTCACTTCCCCAATGACTGACACAAGATTTATAGAAGGACTTGAGAGATCCTCATAGAGGAAAAAAACTAGGATTTACTAAAGACCCAACTTCTTCCTCCTAGGTCTGTACATCATAAAATTATAATGCTAATGAAATGCAAGGGCCAGATTTATTCTTCAACATTGTAGCTGTGTTCTTTACTATTCTATAGCTCCATAATGCTTCTATTTGGTCTCAGAACCTAGTATTGTCCAAGGAATTTTTTTTCTTCTCTCCAATGGGTAACCATTCTTCTCTCCACACTATGTCATTCAAAAGCTTCTTCTGACCCTCCTCTTCAGCATCTGAAATTCCTCTAATTATCCAGATATTCTTCCACCACTCAATCATTGCTAATTCTGCCTTCAGCTCCCAATTTCTCCCCAAAACCCCTAGACATTTTAACATTTAACCTCTATTCCAGTCTTTCCCCCATCTAATCCTTTACTCAACAAACAATAATCTATTTAAGGAACTTCTCTGACTTTATTGTTCCTTTTTTGGATTCCTTAAGGTATTTCCTAACCACTTATGTCTAAAATAAAATGCAAACTCTTCAGCCTGGCATTTGAAACCCTCCACAATCTTACTTGCCAAACTTATGTTATTTTTTATTCATTCACTCTTTGTTTTTACTTAATTTTTCTTATTAGCCATTCTCAAATTCAGCATTCCATCCTCTGCTTTTATGCTTTTATCTAGCTAATGCTATGTTCTTAGAATATGTTCCCTCTTCATGTTTACCTTTCTGAATAGTTCTCTTCATTCAAGAATAAATGCAAGTATTATCCTTTCAACAGAGCCTTCCTGTCACTCTAATAATTAGTGTTCTGTTATCCTTCAAAATATCTTTTATTTTTACATGTATGCAATATTGTAGTCTCCCTTCCCAAGCAAAAACATAACATAAGCTGCCTAGAATGTTTTATTTTTTTCTATTATTTTCCTAGTGCTTAGCACAATTAAGATACTTGCATGTAACAGTGGCTTAATAAATGTCTGTTGAATTGAAAATTGGAGGTGTAAAATATAAATATGCTCTGAATCAAAGAGTTTAATTTTTGGCTGGATTTTCCATCACATGTTATTTCTTAAAAGTAGAACAATAGATGAAGTATTTTGATTCCCAAAATCCATAAAAGTTGTGTGGATCCAGATTTTATACCCAAATCTACGCTGAGTAAACATCATATTCTAAGTTTTACTTATTGACTCATACTTTTATTTCTTTGTTAGCATTATGATTGTTGTTCACAATAACTGACAGACAGCATTAATGATTTAACCATGAGAAAGAAGTCTTTTTTGCATGAAAGGACTGTTTTCTTTCTACATTGTGTATATCAACTAAAGAAAGAGTTTTATTATAAGCTTATAGGTCATTAATGAAGACATTAAAATAAGGGTAATAAAAAGTTTTATTAGTGATAATATATTTTCTACATTAGAAGGATAAGATACTGTTAGTTAATTAGTCATGAAATACTAATTTAAAAGAAAAATATGTGAAGAGAATAATCAAAGTAGTCATAACTTACTTTTCATCAATTTTTTTAATACATAAAGTTCAGAGTATTTTAGCCCAGTTTATTCCACTCAAGTTTTTTTTTTGTTGTTGTTGTTGTTGTTTGTATGTTTGTTTTTTTAACACACAAACGTTTCATTGAATTTCAGAGTTAGAAGAGATCTTGGAAGCCAGTCATTCCACCTGAACTAGAAGGTCATTTACAACACACCTGGGAAATGGTCATCCAGATTCTGCTTTAATACAGCCAAATTAGTAAATATTTACTAAATACAGAATGAAATCAGAAAGGGCTCTGGAACAAGAGGATCTAGATTCAATTTCTGCCTCTGAAGCTACATTTTTCTGCGATTAGAGCAAAGGGAGAGAGAGAATTGAGAACAATATTGAAAGGGTTTAAGGATAGAAAGCATATACTTGTCTTATGTTCTTCTCTTCTATAGTCTGGTTATTGTAGGATATTTAGTGTACATGACATGTCTACTAAACAGATATAGCCCCAGTTTTGTGTTGCCAGTGACTCTCATAAATGGGATACTTTTAGTAGAACTTCATTTCTCCTTCTTCCTGGCATGCTTAATCTTTAAGGAATGAGGAATCACCTAGTCAAACAAATAGGTTTCAGGAAGCAACAAAAGGCATAGAATAATAAGGGAAAAGGGCAGAGAAAGACATAAAGTCTAACATGGTTATAATGGATGTAAGCCTCAGTTCCCTTTCTGATGTATGAAGTCAACAGTAATTTCTCTTGTACCTGTGAAATGTCATAATAGCTGGGTAGATATTTGTTCCCATCCTATCAACACAGCCTTTGGAGCCAATATCTAGAGCTACCAAGTTTTCTAGAAACAAACAATAATTATGTGCCTATGGAATGTCAGACACTATATGAAGTGTTTTACAAATATCTTATTTGATCCTCAAAGAGATGCTGGGAAGGAGTTGCTATTATTATTCCCATTTTAGAGTTGAAGAAATTGAGGCTAAATGACTTGCCCATCATCACAAAGCTTATTAGTGTTTGAGTCCAGATTTGAATTCAGGTCTTCTTGACTTGAAGTCCAGTCTTCTAACCCACTGTGCCAGCTAGTTGCCTCAGTTTACATGGAGTGGGCAGAGACCAAAGTTCAGCCTTGGAAGTGGAGATGATAATATTGATATTATTATCGTGCTGTTGTAAATTTAAATATTCTATTTTCTAAAATTGAGGCATAAGTGGTTTTTAATAGCTGGATATAAGTTGAAGGAGGCTGAGTCAAAAGAAGATTGAATCCAAGCCTGAAGGCTTGGATTTCACCAACTCTAACAATAATTATTAAGAAATTTAAATTTTAAAATAAAATTAACAGTTTGATGAGGGTATTCCTACTTATGCTTCAAAGCTGTGCCATCTGTAAAAATATTTGGGAATTTCTTAAATGTCATTTTGTGTAATCACCTCACATACAGAGCTTTTAACAAAGTTTTCCAATGATGCCCCTTGTTTTATCAAGGAATTGTGAAGGCAGCATGTGCCAAGGAGCTAACTTCAGGAGAAAAAAAATGTATTGCCAATGCCAGCAGGTAAAATGGATGACCTAATATGATAAGTAATATGTGACCTTGTTTGACTAGAAGTAGCAGGCAGAGCCTCTGGAGGTTTTGCTTCCTGCTTTTCCAGCCAACCCAGAGTTTTTCTCTCTTCATCTCTTCTCTTTTGATCCAAGAGAGTGTCAACTCCTTGGCTGAGTTCCTATGCTACCAACCGTCTATGAAGGCTGCCAGAGCTTTGCTTGCTGCCTTGAATCTGCTCTGATCTGGAAGCAAATCAGTAGTAGAAGCCAGGATTTTGAGTTTTAACATCTTTTTAAATGTTTCTCAGGCAAAATTGTTATTTTGTGGACTTCATCTTTCAAGAAACATTAAGACCATGGCCAAAAATTATGGCAAGTCTGGCAACCAATAGATTTGGGAACACAGTAAATTTAATAGATTGTAGAAATTGGAGGGACTATAGATTAGGAAAGAGACATTTTTATCAACTCGGTCTGTTTGCTAATTTCCAAAACTGTTAATTTATTCCCACTTTTTGGCCTTTACTTAGACTATCTTTCATGCCAAGAATAGATTCTTTCCTTACTATTGCGTCTTGGAATCCTCTTATTCTTATAAGCATGCAGCAGGCACCACTTCCTAAAAGAAGTTTTTGCTGATGTCCTAGCTGTCAGTGTTCCCTTCCTCTTCCAATTACATATTTACTTAGGCAGAGTGTGCCTACAGTGTAGGCCATGTGCATAGATATGAATTGTCTAAATATGGCTAATATGAATAGATATTTCAGGAATCTCACCCATGCCTTCTTAAGGAAGTCTCTTGACTATGCCTGAAAGAGATTAAGAGATTGGAATTACTAAACTGGGCATTCTGTTCTCTTCAGAAGGAAGTATCAGAGTAGAATTATTTCTATTTGCCCTCCCCAATCTTGTTAGATAGTGAAATTATTTTTAGATTCAAACTGCTTTCTTGCATCTCTAGCTCTTTAAAAGGAAAGGGAACCACTTGTACTTGAAAAGTTGATTCTTTTTCAAAAATTCTAGTTACACAAAAAAACATCATAAATAATGATTGGTGAATATACTCAATATATTCAAATACTCAAGTACATAGCAAATAGAAAGGAATATACTAGAGAATAAACAAAATGAGTGAGCTATCCCACTAGGAACATGTTAGTTTAGCTTTGCCAAGAAGGAGGGGAAGAGGATTAAGAAAGAGAAAGATCCCAATATTACCCAAAGGAAAATTCTCCAAAGTCTCTAAGAAGTCAAAGTAAGGGGGGGGGGTGGCTAAGTTCATGGTAGACTAGTACTTCTGGTGTAAGGAATGCCAAGCCCTTTTCAGGGCTGCTTTTTACCTTTTGTGTCCATTTGATCCTAACTCTCTCCTGTGGTTCCAAGAAACAATAAATCATGTTGACAGAAAGGCTAAACAAGGTTGAACATATCCAAGACTCTCAAACCCATCAATGAATTAGGGCTGTATCCACCCCAAGTATATGAAAACTTCCCCTGGTGGAATGGGCAGATGAGAACAATGAGTTCCAACAGCTATGAAGGCAGCTGAAGATGGCACTATGGAGTGCTTAGAACTTGATTAGACACTGAAGAAAATAAGGTCATCTATGGCATTTCAAGTCATCTTGATTCCATCCTATGACCGGATTGTAATGTCTCTAGAACTCTAGAATTCACTCTAGAGAGTGAGGTTGATGGCTTCATGCAACTCTGCCTCACTTAAATCCAATTTATGCACAAATCTAAAATATTACCTATACCATTTTATCATTTTTACCTATCTCAAAGTCCTATGGTGACAGGCAAGTGATGAAACAGCAGGTGCAGATGCACTGGGATCAGTAGTCACAACCCCACCACATAGGCAGCCTAGGATATGAGGCTGTTTTTTTTTCCTGGAAGCAACAGTAGGATTTAGCAGCCCCTTGAATGTCTGAGCAGCCTTGTAAGGACTGCATTGCTTATGTCATGCTGTGAGGAAGGGGCTAGAAAAGTGCCTGACTGATTATAATAGAAGACAGGGATTCTACCCTGAAGCCAAAACATGAAAAAATGAACAAAAATTTCTGCAAAGATGATTACATTTACCATTGGTACATGGAATATATGCATATTTATAGACAACACTAAATCCCAGTAGACTTGAAAGACAAACAGCTTTCATTGGAGAGAACTCAGCAAGTATCACATCCAAATAGGAGCCCTGAGTGAAACAATGCTGGTGAATAAAGGCCAGCTTACTGAAGTTGGAGCTGGATACACAATTTTCTGGAGCACCCATAGAGAAGAGGAATCCCATAAAGCTGGTATAGGCTTTGCAATAAAAACTAATCTAGTCAACAAGCTTGTATCCCCATCAAAAAGAGTAAATGACAGGCTCTTAACAATGCAATTGCCATTTGCAAGAAAATACCATGGCCCCATCATCAGTGCCTATTTTCCCTGGATGACAAATCCTAATGACATCAAAGAAAAATTTTATGAACATCTGGAGAACTTCACCATGAATTGCCAAAAGAGGGCAAGTTTATGATTCTTGGAACTTTAATACTAGAGTAGGCTCAGACGGGGAATCTTTGGGAGGAATGCAGTTGGAAACAGTAACAACAAGGGTCACTTACTACTGAAGACTTGTATATATCATGATGTGCAACTCATCACCAATATTGTTTTCCATTCACCTAAACCCAATAAAACTTTATGGATGCATCCCCATAGCAACCATAGACATTTAAGTACTTTTTGATTGTAAGAAGAGACAGACAGAATGTGAAAATGACAAAGGCAACTTGTGATGCAGAGTGCTGATGCCCTCCAAGCTAAACATTCACATTCAACAAAAGTAGTTACCCCAAGGCAAGATGACTACCAGAAGGATTAATTTTGGTGGATTAGAGTACTTCTCTGAGTGGGAATAGTTTTGTTGCTAACTTGGAGGGAAAGTTAAGCCAACCATGGTTGGCAATAGTGGAGCAAAAAAGGAATGGGGAGCTTTCAGAGACTTGGTGTACAGCACTGTATTTGCTCAGCTAGGTCAGAACATCAGCAAATATCAAGATTGTTTTGACAAAAATGATGAGGAAATTCAGAAGCTGCCAAAGGAAAAAATGAGAATTCCAAAGCTTACCAGCTTACCAGTTTACAGAGTTCATCCATCTCTAATAGGGTAACATTTAATTTCATCAAAAGTAAAGTACAAGTAAAACTCAAAGAGAAGCAGAATTCTTGGCTCAGTAAGAAGACAGATGAAATTCAGTTTTATGCTGATAGTAACAATCCAAAGCATTTTTATGATTCTCTGATAGCTATTTGTAGGCCAAAGTTATATAGTGCATCTCAATTATTCAGTGCTGATTATTATTCAGTGATTGATTGATGAGTGATAAGAAAATGATCCTAGAGACATGGGCTAAACACTTCCATTTTGTTCTCAACAAACCATCATCAAATAATGCTGAAGCTATTGAAGACTAATCTCAGGTTAAAGTCATTGTCTTCCTAAGTGAAGTTCCAAGTGAAGTAGAGATTTAGGCTACTTTTGTGTGGCAAAGAACCTGGTGCTATTTCTATTCCAGCTGAGATTTTCAAGTTAGGGCATCCATTGCTCATGAAGTTTTCTGAGTTAAATGGCAAAATGAGTTATTCCCCAGAAATTGAAGGATACCTCTACTATCCATATTTATAAAGTTAAAGGGAATGGATTGTCATGTGATCATCACAAGTGAATCTATCTCTTAGTCACTGCTGATAAGATTATTGCCATACTTCTCAATAGGGTGATTCTTCACCTAAAAGATCTACCAGTGGTTTCAGAAAAGGCTGAGGAATGATTGATATAGCGTTTCCTGTCCAACAATTCAGGAACAATGACAAGAATAGAACAAAGCTATGGAAATAATATGTATAGATTTGACCAGGGCTTTTGATACTGTCAATCATGAGGGATTATGGAAAATTATTTCAAAATTTGGTTGACAGAAGAAGCTCTTCAGTATTTTTATACTAATGCATTTATATATTAATATTTGTATGCCATTTTCATGATAGTATGCTTACCCAGATTCTGGGTAATGGATGATGCTCTCATGCTTTCCCAATCACCAATGGAGTGAAAAAAGGTGGTTTACTTGGTTCCATTCTTTTTAGCAAAATGTTTTCAGCCATGTTTTTAAATGCCTTTAATGAGGACAAATGCAACATCAAGTTCAGCTACTGCACTGATGCTAAATTCTTCAACTTTGAAAAGGCTACTTCAAGCCAAGACTTCAGTGAAGATGTATAATTTTGCTTATTTGCAGATAAATGTCCATTTAATGCAGCCTCTGAAATATGGATCAAATCTCTGCTGCTTGTATTAACTTTGGCCTACCAAATAAAACTAAGAAAACACAAGTATTCATTAGGAGAATAAGGGTAGTTTATCTATCAGATCTTTGAAGAAGGAAGGAATTTATGATCAAATAAGAAATAAAGAACATTATGAAATGCAGAATGGATAATTTTGATTCCATTAAGTTAAAAATGTTTTATACAAACAAAACCAATGCAGCCAAGTTTAGAAGGGAAGCAGAAAGCTGGGAAATCATTTTTATAGTCAGTGTTTCTAACAAATGCTTTATTTCTAAAGTATGTAGACAACTGAGTCAAATTCATAAGAATACAAGTCATTATCCAATCAAGGGATATGAACAGACAATTTTTTCAGATGAAGAAATTAAAGCCGTCTGTAGTCACATTAAAATCACTTTTTAAATTTAATTTAAAAATCACTTTTTGCTTTAAATCACTACTGATTAGAAAATATAAGTTAAAAACATCTCTAACTTATCAGATTGGCTAAGATGTTAGGAAAGGATAATGATAAATGTTGGAGGAGTTGTGGGAAAACACTAATGCATTGTTGGTGAAATTGCACACTGATCTAGCCATTCTGGAAAACAATTTGGAACTATACCTAAAGGGCTATAAAACTGTGTAAACCCTTTAATCCATCAGTGTCACTATTGGATCTGTATTCAAAAGACATTATAAAATAGAGAAAAGGACACACATGTACTAAATGTTTATAGAAGCTTTTTTTGTGGTGACAAGGAATTAGAATTTGAGTGGATACCCATTAATTGGGGAATGGCTGAATAAATTATGTATATGAATGTGATGGAATATTATTTTTCTAAAAGAAATGATAATCAGGCTGATTTCAGAAAAGCCTGGAAAGACTTACATGAACTGATGAAAGTTAGAATGAACAAAACAAGAACATTGTATATAGTAACAAGAAAATTATTCAATGATCAACTATAATAGATGTAGCTCTTCTCAGCAATATAAACAAGACAATTCCAAAAGACTTGGGATGGAAAATGTCATCCACATTCAAAGAAAGAACTATGGAGACAGAATATGGATTGAAGGATATTATTTTTCACCTTCTTGTTTGTTTACTTTTTCTTTTTCATAGTTTTTCCCTTTTGTTCTGATTTTTCCTTTACAACAAGACTAATATGGAAATATGTTTAAAATGATTATATATCTATAACCTATATCAGATTGTTTGCTGTCTTGGAGAGGGGAAGGGAAGGCTGGGAGGGAGAAAAATATGGAATTCAAAATCTTACAAAATTGAAAGGTATCTTTGCATGAAAAATAAAATACTATTAAATGGAAAGAGAAAAAAGAAAGCATAGATGTTCCATCAGCTAACACCAAAACATCCATATTGAGCCATAACCAAGGGAGAAGTTTTGAATATTGTAGATAAGTTCACTTGCCTTGGTAGTATACTTTCCAGGGATGTACACATTGATAATGAGTTTGACACCATATTGCCATAGCTAGCTAGCCCCAAAGGAAAGCATGGGAGAGGAGAGATATTAGTCTGACTACCAAACTGAAGATCAATATACCCATTGTGGTGACCTGGGAAAACTGGACAGTCTACCACATCCATGCCAGGAAACTGAATTTTTCCATTTGAATTGCCTAAGGAAGACTCTGAAGTTTGCTGTCAGGATAAGGTATTGGACACTGAGGGTGTTTCTCAAACCTGCCAAGTATTCAAACTATTACAGAAAGCACAAGTCCATTGGGATGCCATGTTGTTCAAAGGCCAAATGTACACTTGCTGAAAAAAGACTATTTTATGTAGAACTCCCACAGGGCAAGTGCTCATAAGATAGTTAGAAAAAGCAGAACAAGGACATTCTCAAGGTCTCTTTTAAGAACTTTGGAATTGGTTGTGTGACATGGGAGACATTGGCACAGGACCATCCAGCATGGTGTGCTCTCATTAGAAAAGATGCTGTGTTCTATGAGCAAAGCAGAATTAAATTAGCTCAGAAGAAATGTGCTTCGAGAAGACACCATAAATGTTTACATGGACTATTTGTGCCTGACCTGTGGTAGAACATTCCAAACTTGTATTGGTCTGATCAGGCAGACAGACGCATTTTAACTTGACTCTAACATAACGATGTCATTTTGGTCCTCCTTAAGAAAAAAAAGGACAACAACCAACCAACCAACATGTCTATTTTCCAAAGTCTGTTCTTTTTCTCTCCAGATTTCTCCCTAAAGAGGTTATAGAATCACACATATCTTTGCCCAATACAGGAAGAAAGGAGCAGATCTCTTTCCTTGCTCTCCCACCAACTCTACTCCTCCCTTAGGCATGCATAGGCATATTTTGTTTTATTTTCCTTTGTTTTATTGAATTTCATTTTTTACAATTTGAAGGTTTGTGGAAACCCTGTATTAAGCAAGTCTATTAGTGTCATTTTTCCAGCAGCATGTTCACATCATGTCGAGCTGGCCCATATTGCTAATGTTTATTTGGAACTTTTTTAATTAAAGTCATTTGAAATGTTTTTTTTATTCTGAGACATTTTCAAGAATTTCACAAGTTCCTTTGAAGTGGTTAGAAACACGTCAAAATATCACAACCCCAAGTATAAGACTCACTTCTGAAAAGAGAGTTAGCAATTCAGGTTTATGATCAAAAGACACTCCCTAGCTAGGCAGGGAGGCAGAAACAGACATGGAAATTGTTTCTTTTACCTATCTAGAGTATGCTTCTTATGAAAAGAGAATTAGTTCTCTTTGTGATTCTCCTACCTGAATAAGAGAATTTGCTGAAACTTAAATTAGTATATCACAGAAAATCCAGAATATTATCCTATCTATCTATTAGCCAACAAATGACCATCTCTTCAAAGCCTCTTCGGAAAGCCCCCAGTAGTATGATGTTCAAATACCTGAAGTCCAGAGAATTGAGAACTACAGCAGAACACTGGTTGGTCGCCAGCTCAGTAATCTAACCCATCTCAATTATTAAGGAATCCAAAGCTCAATCTGTTAAGTCAGTGCAAAGAACAAAAAAAAAAAAAAAAGGTTTCAAATTATGGGTCAGAATTTTTAAATAATTCATACTAACAACAGCATGTAAAAGAAAAAATCTTCGGGAAATGACAGAAATACTTTCATTTGGGAGCTGCTATTTCCAGACCTGTATATTCTTAACTCCATTCATGCCATATAAGTAAGAGTCTTATATTCCCTTCTTTGATTTAGGGGGAGAAAAAAAGAAGATGATATTACTGAAAAGACCCATTACTCCTGTGCCTCCTTATGTGGTTCCATGTTAAGTACACCACAATCCTGAATCCTAGATGAAATGCAATTCGGTAATTCAATTGAGAGATCCTGTTAATGTCCCAGACTGAAAGAATATAGCTTAAGGGTTTTAACTTTAGCAGAAAACCTCTCAACCCAGAGACTGAATTACAACCTAACTCTTGAGTCTGAGGCTGTATACAGGGGTTGTTAGAAATGTGTTGTAAAATAATTATTTAAAGTTGGAAAAAAATAAAGAACTATAAAATTTCAGTTTATCCATGTTTAAAATTAGCAATGTACAAGATGCATGGAGTATGGGAAAGACAAACTTCAGAAACACACACCCAGTTTACAGATCAGCCTCCTTTTAAGCAATTCTTATGTTCCTGAAAAGCTGTGTGAAAATTAAATTTGGGTAAATTGAATCATATTTTAAATGCACTGTGGGAGCTATTTGTTTAATGGAACCTATATAGTTATACCCTACTTTAAATAAAACAGATATACAAAAATACAGACATAAAAATGGTCAATTGGGGAAGAGGATCGTGATTATTTGTATTACAAAAGTATTCACTACAAGCATCTTTTAAAGAGTATTCTCCCCTAGTGCATTTCAATAATTTGATTTATAAAAACTTGATTTACCCATAATGTTTCAGGGATACATCTCTAGTGTCAAATTAGGAATATCTTTATAGAAATCATTATTTTAACATTGCAGAACTGCTGGTTGGCTCTCAGAGGCTAAGGTATTGAGCCAGTTCTTGTTTTGTACCTAGCCATGCAATTTGATCCAGGTTTAAGCCTGGGGAGTCTGACCTGGGTGGGGCAGAGCTCCCAGTATTCATATTTTTCATTTGTGAAAATTACTACCTGAGCATCCCAGATATGATTTTACTTAAGGTGCATGTTTAAGGGTTCCCCAAAAAGAGAAGAATAAAAAGGGCACTCCGTGTTACAGTATGAATGAAGTAAGGGACAAATAATTTATTCTCACATAAAAGATCCATACATAGTATCCAATGCTGAGAATCTACTTAAACTCCACCCAAAAGAAAAAATAATCTACAAGATTTCTTTTAGTACAATTTTACTGCTTTCACTAATTTACAAATTTAGTACTTTTACTACAATTAGGTAGTTTAGTTTATATTTTACCTCAGCACTGCGCTGTCCAAACCACTCCCACTATATATTAATTGGTAAAAATTAGGCTTGGAGCAAATCTTCATTGTGGCTATCTTTTATGATAAAAAAGTTCCCCTAACACTTGCCAGCTGCAATCCAGTGGAACTCGTGGCCAACAGATTTTTCACACTCTCAAGGTCACCTGCAATCCTGGAATATTTATTCAGCTAGGATCAGAAAAAAGCAAACAAAAAAAGTCAACCAAAACCAGATTCAGGCTCTCCCAGGCAGGATAAGTGATTTTGACATGTTGTCCACTGCCAATTTGTGGTCATATTAAGAGGATAACAGCAAAGTGCCCTTCCTCCCCCCATTCCATCTCAGCAAGCACTTCAAAATGGTCTTGATTCAAGTAATACAAGGAAAATAAAAAAAGAAGAAGGGATAGTTGTCCTCCCTTTGTACATACACTGAATCATCACCTCTTCTGATTCTGAAGGGAATTCATCATTTCATAATGCAAGTTCTTTGGATCTGCATCACATATGACCAAAAACAGGCTTTAAAGATCCAATGTGAGTGACTGGAACTCAAAAGGACAGGTCTGAGCATGCTCCATGGAATAACTTCTCCAAGTCACTCCAACCTCCTTGTGGTAGGAAGACTGGCATAGTGCAGAGAGAAGCATGCTGAATCTGAACTCAGAGGGCCCTTGTTCAAATCCTTTATCCATTACTTATTACTTGGATGTTCTTGGACAAATCTATATCCCCATAGCTATATTTGAATTGTTATACTTTTATCTTAAGAGCCTCAGAAAAAAACTATTATTATTTTTATTTGTTTTTCAGTATATATAGGATATAAGAAAGTTTGTTTTTTTTATGAGAAATTGAATCCCAAAGAAGTTAGTGTCTTATCCAAAATTACATGAAAATATCAGCAGTAGAATTAGTGGAAACCCAATTTGCTTTTTTTCACTACTCAAGGTCTTTAACAAAATTTCCCTAGGATACATATTTCAAAAAATATGATTTAAGCTAAAAATCCATAAAGAGTCCCCAGGTGTTTTGTTTACAAAAATAAATTGCAATAATAATAATTTACCTTGCAAAGAAGCAATAGAAAAAGATTTAGATTTGGAGTAAGAAGACCTCATTTTTAATTCTAATTCTAATTCTGCAATTTATTACTAATATAATCTTAGCCAAGTCACTTCAACTCTGGCCTTAATTTCCTTCTGGGTAAAATGACAGGGTTTGACTATATGATCTCTAATTTCCTTTTCAGCCCTAAATTCTTTGCAAAGAACACCCAAGTAAAAAATATAATGGACAAAGGATTTGATTGAGAGTCCTCTCAAATCAGATCCAGAATGCTTCTCTCTGAACTATGTCTATAGGGAGATTGAATTGGCTTGGAAAAGCTATTCCATGCTATGGAGCATACTCAGACCTGCCCTATTGAGTTCCAATCAACTACATGAGACCTTAAAGCCTGTTATTGGTCATGTGTGATGGAGGTGTAAAGAACTTCCATTATGAGATGATGAAGAATTCTCTTCAGAGTCAGAAGTGATGAATCAAGATATGTACAAAGGGGGAACAACACCTGACATACAAATACCATTTTCAACAGAGAATTTGCAAAGATAAAATGAGTCCCAGGCACTCATGAACACTGCTTTCTAGGAAAAACATGAGATGTAGACACAAATAACAATGATGGAGTTAGAAAATTATTATTTGCACAAGAGGTTTCAGATATGGTAGTCTGAGAGATTCAAGGAGAGAGCATTTCCAGGTATGAAGGACAGGAAAGACTTTAGAAAAGATATAGAACTTGAGCTAAATATAGGGGAAGGATTTCAGGAAATAGATGGTGTGTGTGTGTGTGTGTGTGTGTGTGTGTGTGTGTGTGTGTGTGTGTGTGTTGGGGTTAGGGTTAGTGTTGAGAAGTGTTCCAAAAAAGAGGGGAATGGCATGTGTATATATCAAAAAGTGGGACAAGATGAAGGAATAATAAGTTGTCCACACCATATAGAGCACAGAGTGAATGAAATAAAGCATTGTGAATTAAGGCTGAAATGGTAGGTTGGAGTCAGATTGGAAAGAAGTAAACAATTAGTAAATTAAGTAAAATATAATAATAATATGATAAATAAAGTAAAACAATTTGAATTTTTTTCAGTAAGTATTGGAGAACAAGGTTTTTGAACAAGGAAGTACAGTGACAAGATCTCTTTTAGAAAAGAAGTTAAGTTGTTGAATATTCAGTTTAATCCAAAAAAGCACTTGAGCTCAGGGCTGAGTTCAGAAAGTGCCCCCAAGGACCAATGTCTACCTCATTACTCATGTTCCATTTATAAAAACTAGCCCTATATAATGTGGGTGCCAGTTGAAAGCAGAGGATAAATCTTTATTGAAGATCATTGTTGTTAATTATGTATTGGGTACAGACAGCGTACTCTATCAGAGTCCAAAAAAGCCCCAAGAATTCTAGACAAATAACAAGAATTTCCCCCCTTCTCCTTATAAACTCTGACTTCTAATATCTCTTCAACCATTTGCCCTTTTGCATTGTACTTTTATGATAGTTTTCTGCCTTAACTTTTAAGATATTTCTCTCATAATGAGTTCTACATTACAATGTTGAATACCAATGTTGAAAGCCTGAATTATTGTCTGACCTTTGGGTTAGACCATTAGTCCTCAGCACAACCTCTATGTCATTTATTAAGTTTCACAACTTTATTCATTTCCACCAAGACTTTCTCAACCCATCCTCCAAGTAAAGGAAAAGTTGAGAAGATAGTGGGCATTAACTGCAATGGAAATGAGAATGAAAGAATTGAAAACCTTTACAGAAGTAAACCCAAAACAGAACACTTTTTTTTTCTATTTATGAATTCTGTCTCAGATCAAATGATATTTCTAAATGGAATGAAGATGTCTTAGTCATTCTGAAATTAGCCAAAACAATTTCTAAGTCAGTTAGTAGGGAAATAGGAAAGACTTGATATAGTAGAAACAATCCTCATCCTGAAGTCAGAAGAGAGCTAGGATGACAACTGATAAACAAGCAAAACAAAATCCTTTTTCTCCCTGCAGGTACACTCTACATCCCAACATGTACTCTTTGAAGAAATTACATTGGCCTCCTAACTGTTCCACAAAGAAGGAACTCCATTTCTTGTCTCCAAGCATTTTTTCTGGTTATCTCCCTACCTAGAAAACTCATGGAAGTTAAATGGCAAGCCAGATTCTATATCAATAAGAAGGGAATGAAATTTGAACCCAAGTCCTCTGAACGTAGGACCAGTGTTCTTACATTATATTACCTAATATAATTTATATATTTGAAAGAGACAAATGCTAGAAAAGATATCTTAAAGCTCTGAACTATCCTTGGCCCACTAGACAGACTACATCTGAATTATTATGCTAAATTTTGGTTGCCACAATTTAAGAAAGATATTGATAAAATAAAGTAGATCTAGAGAAAAGCAATCAGGGTGGTGAAAGACTTTCAGTTCATATGATATGAGGATCAATACAAAGCACTGAAGATGTTCAGCCTAGAAAAGAGAAGACTCAGAGAGAGACATAACAGCTTTCTTCAAGTATTTGAGGGACTTTGTTATGGAAGAAGGATTACACATGCTCCATTTAGTTTATCTGGCAAAACCAAGAGCAATGATGAAATTGCAAAAGCACAAATTTAGGACCAATTAGAGCTATTTAAGAGTAGAATTGGCTGCTTCAAGAATGGCACTTTCCCCTGCCTTAAAGGCCTTCAAAGGGACTGGGATAAGCATTTACCAGATATATTACAGTGGATATTTCTTTCAGCTGTAAATTGGATTGATGGCTCTGAGTTTACACTGCTCTAAATTCAGGGATTCTGTAGAACTGTGAACTCTGAGTCAATTCGGGCTACTATTTCTTACTGATACCTGTTTTGCTAATTTGTAGCAGCATAGCTATTCGAAACAAACATGGGAAAGCAGGATGAAGAAAACACTGAAGAAAAACAAAAATCATCCTCACTGTATACCATCCCAAGCATGAGGAATGATGTGGGAACCATCTCTCTACTGCCAGTGGGGAATGGGATGTCATAGCAAGTGACTGATGACCAGATGGCTCTCTCATGTCAGCCCGCCCCCACCCTTTCTTGTCAAGCAAGCTGTACCTTTATAAAATTACTGATAAAACATTCATAGGGGCAGATTAGCTTTTAAAATCTACCTAATGTACCATGAAATTTGTAGTGTCCGCTTCAACGATCAGAGCCATGAAATTGACCCATTATGCTCAGTCACCACATTCTTCTAGTTTTTACCCTTTCAAGCCACTGGGGGGGAAAGAAATTCTCTCAATTCAACCTTTTCCTCTTCTCCATCCCATCTTTCTCACTGCTCTTTTTGTTTTCTTTTCCTTTTGTAATACTTTTCCTTCTATATTACATACCCAAACCCAACCTTTAGATTCAACTTTACTTTTACGAACAGATTTAGGGTTCACCACAGAAAAAGGACTATGTATGGAAGGAATTTGTCTCCATTCTTTAAAAATTTGCTTTATTTTCATCATTGCTTAATATAGAAGTAACTATATACTCTGGAAAAGTTGATGCATGAAAACCCAGCCACGGACTCTTCCAAAGAATTTTAGCCTAGCAATGCAAATAGACTTGGGATGGAAAATGCCAATTGCATTCAAATAGAAAACTACAGAGCATGAATATAGATTGAAACATAGTATTTTCAGCCTTTTTTGTTTGTTCGTTTTTTCTTTATAGTGTTTTTCTCTTTTGGTCTGATTTTTCTTGCATAACATGACAAATATGGAAATATGTTTAAAAGGACTGAACACATTTAACCTACTATCTTAGGGAGGGGGGAGTTAAGAAAGGGAGGGAGAAAATTTTGGAACACAACGTCTTACAAAAATAAATATTGAAAATTGTCTTTGCATGTATTTGGATAAAAAAATATTATTGGGGGAATAAAATAATTTTAGCCTAAGATCCAACCAAGAAATCTATTTCCCACAAATCTCCAAAATATACTCTCTATTCTAATCTGGCCAAACAACAAGCATTTACCAATCACCTACTATATGCCATATAAGTTATGGAGTTACAAAGACAAAAATAATATAGATTTTGGGAGAGGGAAACATGTATGTGTATATGTGTATAAACACATATACATATATACATATTTATATATATGCTAAATAGACACAAAATTAATACAATCTAATTTTGGAATAGAAGCAGCTAGAGGCAAAAGTGGAAGTAGCATTTGATAAGCTTTGAAAGTAGATAAAAAATAGTAAGAGGCAGAAGTGAGGAAGGAATGCATTTTAGGAGACAGAAAACAAAAAGCTCAGTGACAGAGATAGAAGATGGAGTATCATGTGTAAGGAATTGTTAATAGGGTCAGTTTTGCTATGCCACAGTATAAATGAAATGCAGTCATTATTCCATGAGGAATAATGTCATAAAGCATATGTTCTGACTGTCTCACAAATATGTTATACTCTTGATGCCTTCTCTTGTCCCTCCTTATTTCATGCTATAATCTCCATCTGAAATAATTTTCTTTTCGAATTTAACTCCCCTCCTCCTTCTAGGTGCAGCCTCAGGCTCAAGTCCAGTTTCCTTCCCAAAGACTTCCCTGACCACACTGGCTCCTCAAGATCTTCTCTTCCATATTCCCAGAGCACTTTTAATCTGAACTACTTTGTATGATGGAATAAAAATTTTTTAGCAATATTTAATATCTCTTTGTTTTTTTTCTAGATGAAGAAACTGAAACCCAGAGAATTCATGTGACTTGTTCATGGTAATCGGGTAGTAAGGCATGGAATCAAGCTGTAACGTCTCTTAGGCTAGCTACATGTCTTACTGGGTAGAGCCCCAGCCCCAAAGACAGGAAGACCTGAGTTCAAATGTGGCCTTAAACATTTAATATTTGCTAGCTGTGTAACTCTGGCAAACCACTTAACCCCAATTGCCTCAAAAGAGTAAAATAAATGCAACCCTGTTGTTTTTTATATTTCATTGTGATAAATCAATTAGTACTTAATTATGCCTTATTATCATTTGTTGTGTGTTATAGTGTGAAAGGACTACTATCTACCAGGATTCCCCCCTTCTCCCAAAGTATTAATTAGGTTAGTTTTTCAACGAAACATGACAAAGTTGTCCATAGGCCCAGGAAGATGAACCTCAAGTAATTCCTCTCTTGACATTAGATTCCTGGTCACCTTTGGCCACAGAGACATGGTTTCCTGATCATTTGAGGGCATAAAAATTCTCAGATACATGGAAGTTGGGACCCTTCAAACCTGTTAGACCTCCCAAAATTTTGACAGTCACCACAACCTCTCCTGCTGACCAGACATGCTTCCATTGGGAGCTGAAGGAGGCCATCTCTACCCAGGCTAAGTGGTGAAGCATCCTTATTAAAAATTCTTTCTATATTATATCTAAGTAAACTTTTTTTTCTTTGCTTTTGTTAACTGTGCCTTCATTTCATTGCAAAATGGAACTCTAAAGGGTTACCACAACTGATTCAGGCTCATCCTTAACAGAAATGATTCATTTTGTCTCCCAAAAATAGATTTCAAGCTCTTTTAGAAAAAGGATAATGTCTACTACTTTTTTATCCCCCATATTAGCATAGTGCTAATGAGTAGGAAATATTCGATAAATACTTCATTGAGTAAATGATTGATAGTGAGTCCTGAGTAATTCTGAATGTGCTTAGAGATTCTTTAGTGAAAATAGAACCTATTAGAAATATTTACCTAGTCTTTTTTCAAAGAAACAGTAATAATAGTTCTAATTTATTTGGCACTTTTATGTTTTACAAATCATTTTCTTCACAACAACCCTTTGAAATAGGTACTGTAAGCATTACTAACTTCATTTTACAGATGAAACTGAAACTCAAAGAAGTGAAAGTCATAGAATCCTAGCTTGAAAGTTTTAAGACACATTCAAGGTAATTTAGTCTAAATCCTTTATTTAGCAGTTGAAGAAACTGAGACCCAGAGAGGCAGAATGACTTGAGCAAAGCAGCAAAGCCAAGAACTGATTTGAACCCTAATTCTTTCACCTGAAATCCAATTTTGCTTCAATTCCACAATGTCACACAAAAAGTTATATTAAATCAACAACTTGAATCCAGACCTTCTGACTACAAGGCAAATGCTATTTCTACTCCACCAGTAACTTGATCTGTTTCTCCTTCTTTGATTGTCATTTCTTTTTCTTTTAAAACATTTTTTTATTAAATTGAAATTCCAAGTTCCAATATACTATTTCCTCCTCTTTCTCCCTCTTCTTCACTCCCCCAGTAAAGCCTAGTAACTTTTATTTCTTGAGACAAACCAAAAACCCACACTTGTTATTTCCCATTAACTATTTAAAGACTTAAATAGAGCAAGTTTCATTACCTAGCAACAACAAAAATAAAAGTGAAATCTTAAAGCCAATAGACAGATGTAGAAAGTCTAATTTATAGCTTCAAAGGGACACATGCAGATTCTTCAGCAAACTCCAGTTTATAATCAAAACGAAACTGTCTTTGTTTCCTAGAAATTGTTAGTTGACCTCCATCAGAACAGTTCAGAGCTATGCAGGATTGTGTCAACTAAGGCCGGAAAAATTTCTGTATGCAGCAAAACCATACATGATTTCAAAGCTCTTAACCCACCTCTCCTCCCTGCCACCCAGAACTAATCTATATGCTAATTTGCACTTGATAATGCTGCCCCACAATATGGTAATTGCGGTAATGTTTTCCAGGGAGAAAAAGAAGTCTAAATGGAACTGAGGCTTCATCTCCAAAGTCTGTGCATTCATGACAACATCTCCACAAAAGGCCAGTTGGACAGGGGAAGAACAACTCTGAGAATATCTTTCCTAATCCAAAGAAGCAAATTTGTTTCAGTGGGGTCAGGGTAAGTCTGTCCTGGGGAATCCTGGAAATTCTCTATTAGGGGGCACTGTTTCAAAATTATCCTTGGGAGGGAAGTAGGCACGCCAGTTATGATGGATGGAGAGTTAGAAATGACACATGTCAGCAACTTGAGAAGCCCTACAGCATTACAGGGAATTTCAAGCAGCCTCAGCTTTCAGCTACTTGTCCTCCCCAGGGCAACCACAGCTTCTTGGAAGTTTTCAGTTTTACCACAGAATCTTTCTCTGAACAAATCCTTCCATTCCTACCATTTCCCGCCATGTACTCCCTGATGCTATTAAGATATCAAATCCAGGTCTGACAACAAGAAACCCCTAATTAAACAGCCACAGCTTGTGCCCTCAAAGGAACAGTTTGAACCCAAATAAAAGAAGCCTGGGAGTGGGAGGGGAGGGGAAGGAAAACAACAGAGGCTCTGAAATCAGTTGGGTTTAAAGAGACAGTTTTATTGTGTGTATTTAAAGGTACAAGAGACACCCAAAGTCTCTCCATAATGCCAGGCCAGGACATGGGCTTTTCCGGAGCTAGGACAAAAGCAGTAACACTTACCAAATCTTATGGTCGCAATCAAATAGTAATTGGCCTCAGAGATCACTTATGGCAATCAGGGAAGTAATATGTTTCTGAATAATTATGAATAATTAGGCACATTTATGAATAATTACATTGATAATAACTATCTAACTCATTCCTGCTTTAAATTGTAATTCAGTCATTATGGATTGGGTAGTCATCCCCCTCATCCCTTCTCTCTACATATTCATAGCCTAATACACCTGCCAATCTTCCAGTGGCCTGGGTCCCCATACAGAATAGACAAAGTTACTCCGATGTCTGGATTCTGGAAACTGGGAAACAAAGGAGTCTCCTGATCCTTAGGGTAGAAGCTCAGTCTACTCTTTGATTGATTGAAGGGAATCATGGACTGTGGTGGGGAGGAGGACATAGGGGAATGCAGTTCTAGATTCTCTTGGGTTTGCCAGTGTGTGTCTCATTTACCAGTATGCAAATGATTTAATAGTCTTAAGCCAGACTTGCCCAGATAAATCATTCCTATTCCCTTCACTGGTCATCAAAAAAACAAAAACCAAAACAATCTTATAAGCAATAAAAACTGGCAAGTATCTTGCACAATGGATTTGTTTCAATATCTCTTCTGGGAGCATGAATACAAATTTAAAATAGCATTACATTGGGCAAATCAAGACTCTTACTTTAAATTTTTAAATAACATACGTATCCTCAGGGTTAGGGCTAAAAATATTTCTTGTTTTCTTATTTTGCTGCTTTCTTTTCTCTTTTCTCCCATTGGTATTTATTTCTCCCATGGCTCTCTCAAACCTTTTATTGGCTACACCTAACTCTTCCATCTCCCCTTCTCTTCCTCTCCCATTCAGTCCCAAATATCACTATTTCATTCTCTTTTTCTTATTAATTCAACTTCCTACTCCCATATCCTTAGCTATGAAGTGTAACAAAAAGAGTCCTGATTTTAGAGTCATCAAGGTATTGTTCAAATCTGCTTTTCACTATTTGCTTTACAAGGAGATGGGCATTTAAGGTATCTGAGCTTGAGTTACCTTGTTTGTAAAAGGAGGAAGTTAGAGTGGACAGTCTCGAAGATTTCTTTCTAGCTCTCAATCTTTGATCATATGACCCCTGTGTTTCCCTATTTCATGCCCAGGCAGCTCATCCATAGACCAGAGATTATATTCTGAAAGACTTAACTCTTTAAATTCTAGAATCCCTCCACCCTAGCTTTTGACACTTCCCTCACTTCTTATTGGTGAATGCTGCATGTGACCTACTAAAAACTAACTCTAAGTGATTCCAGTCAGGTTTCAATTGTCACCCTCAACCAAAAATATTCCTTTCTGGTTACCATTGTCCTTTATGTGTTATATCTCTTATTAATGCAAACTCCCTGAAAGAAGGGGGGAGAAAAGGGAATAAGAAAATACAAATATATATATAAAATGCATATATACATGCAAATTTATATACATGTACATGTATCTGGGTGTCTATGTCTGTGTGTGTAGCACCTACTATGTGTTAGGCAATGTGTTAAGCACTTTAGTATTTCATGAATAGCAGACCTCAGTAATACTTTAAATTGATATCATATGCTCAAGAGTTTTACAGCTATGTTTCCCAGTTCTTAGAATATCCAGATATAACTCTAAATAAGTGAGTATTTTCTCTCTATTTTGGAACTAGGGAAACTGAACAATAATTATGTTAAGTGGTTTACCTAAAATCAGATACCTTTTGGGATGTGTCTAAGCAGTGATTTCCAAAAATTTTATACATGATATAACACTATGACTTTTTTCTATTCACTAAAGACCTAATATATTCCAGATGCTAAGAAGACAAAGAAAAAAAATAAAATCATTCCTGTCCTCAAGAAGCTTTTTAAACTTTATCCAAAGAAAAGATTATATAAAACACATGCAAACAAATGAGTAATTTGAGAGATTCTTGTTCTGATACTTAGTAAATTACTTTATGGAGATGATGAGATCATAGATTTGAAGCTAGAAGAGACCATTAAATCAGTAACAGCAATAATGTTTTAAGAATGACTTTGAGTGAATAAATTATTGTATCTATAATAAATACCTAAACTGATTATAAAGGACATATGAAGAAAGATGCCATCTACATCCAGAGAAAGAACTGATAAATAGAAGTATGTATAGAATAATTTTGCATATATAGGAATGTGTGTGCATTTGTGCATGTATACACATACATATGTGTATGTATATATATATGTATATATATATACACATATATGTACATTATCAACTATAATAATATTTCAGGATAAATGACAAAATCAAGACTAAGAATCTCTGCATTACAACTTGCATATATATATACATATATATATATATATATATATACACACACATATATATGTATGTGTATATATACATGCTTATAGTGATAGAATTCTCTAGGGTGGCCATAGGAAAAAAGGAAAAAAAAATGTATGATAATTGTGTTGTATATTTGAAAGGAATAGCAAGTTGTACATAGTTGATTTGAAGTTTCAAATACAATCATCTTTTTTATAACATTACCATGTTATGGAATGATTGTTTTAGTCCATAAAATAAAAATAAATTTAAAAAAGAATAGTACTTTCTTGCCCAGAGAAATTTATAAGCTTCCTGAAGAGACCAGTTAATAGAGCCATACCATGTCTCAAGCCAAAAGTATCACCTTCATCTGAATCTAACTCTTTAAAAACAACTGAGTCATCCAAGAGTCACAGCTGAGGACAGATTCATTTTCCAATGTCAGCAGTCACAATTCTTCCTATTCTTTAAATATCAGAGACCCAACAGCCCCATGCTAATTCATAACAGTTTCACAATTGATATCTCGTTTTCAGCCCTGTTGCTTCTTCCCCTATCCATGGTGCTGACACAGGGAGACTGAAGATGTGATAGTATATGAAAGAGAAATGTGTGTGTGACAGGGAACCAAATTAAATACTACTGTATTGACTCTGAGGATTACTTTTTATTTGATGATTTGAAAGTATTGAGCCATTTCTTCATCTGAATGGAAAGGTGTCATGGAACAGTGAAATGAGTACTAGATTTGCAATCAGAAAACCTGATTCAGACCCCAGGTCTTCTACTGCTTGACTATTGACAAATGCCTTAACTTGCTTGGGTTTCATTTTCTTCATTTGTAAAATGATGGGGTTGAACTAAATGACTTCTAAAAGTCCATTCCAGCTTTAGATGGATTATTCTTTATTGATTTGACAATCAAATTTAATGTGTACATCTTATTTCCAGAAAACCTCATATAATAAAATCCAAATTTCCCAAAAATTAATTTTTGACTTAAGAGAGTGAGAATAAAAGGGAAATATTTATTCCTATTTGTGACCAATAGTCTGTTATTTTCCCAAGATATTTGTCTTCATTTAGCCAGTAAAAAATAAAATAAAGTTTATCCATGAATCAGGGAAGCTATATAGTGTGCATTGTAATGTGAAATGTGAGAAGATGTGAGATCTGATCATCTAGCCCAATCTTGGGCAGCTGAGTATTGCAGTGATTTGAACAGTAGTTTTGGAGTCAGGAAGACCTGAGTTCAAATCCGACCTTAGATACCTACTATGTAACCTTGAGCAAGTCATTAAACCTTATTTGCCTCACTTTCTGCATCTGTAAAATAAGCTGGAGAAGGAAAAGACAAGTCACTTCAGTATTTTTTGCCAAAAAAATGGGGTCACTGAGATTTGGACTTGAATGGAAAATTAATAAAACTACAACTACAAAAAAAATCTAATATTTTCATTTTAGAGATGAGGATGATAAGGCTCAGAAGAAGTTAAGACTTGTCAGAAGTCACATACTCGGTTGCCCCAGGCTCCTTCTACTCTACCAAGTCATCTCTGGTGGAATTTCTTCAACCTTCAGAAATGAAAAAAAAAAAAATGTGGGAGATATTATTGGATTATTATAATAAAAACTAAAAATAGCAACAATTGGTATTTATATGGCTTTTTAAAATTTAAAAAGCTATTTACATGTTATCTCACTTGATTTTCACAACAATCATGTGGAATAGATCTATTTATTATCCCCATTTTACAAATAAGGAAATAATTTAAGACATTTAGTGACTTGCCCAGGATCATATAGTTGGAAAGTTTTTGAAGCAAGATTTAAACTCAGTTCTTCCTGATTCCAAATTCCATCCTCCATCTATTAAACCACTCATATCAGTCAATATGTATCCTGACTAGATGGAAAGATTAGATTGTAAACTCCAAGTACAGTTCTCTTTTGCCTCTTTTTGCCTGATACTGAGTAGGTACTTAATAAATATTGATTGATTGATTGATTGAGGAGAAATGGGACCTTTTAGAGAAAAGAAAAACTAAATCACATAAATTTCATACTCCAAGTCACATAGCAAATCATTGAAGGAGGTGAGAATAGTAGTAATGAATGAACCATGTGAGCCTCATCTCAGCCAATTACTAAATGGAAAAATGGCAAAGGGAAGCATCCCATTTCACTCAAATCAGACCAACATCAGTATAGGGAGACTGGTATGGAAGAGGTGAATAAAGTAATTTTGTTTACCAATTTTCCTGGAGACAATCCTGTCTGAGAATGAATCTAGAGTCTTAACAAATATCAAAGGAGAAAGGACTGTCTTTACTTTGTTCCCAAAGCAAAAACAATGATGCTCATCCTAGGAAAACTATCAGGAAGATGCTTCCAGTAGGCACCACTGACATCTTTTTGAAGTAATACAAAACTGTTGGCTTATAGTTCTCCTCCTGCCTTTTCTTCACCACTTCCTCCAGTGCAAAGCAATTACCTTATATTTCTGATTTATTTGGGAAATGATTCTATTCCTTACCAGACCACCTACCTTCCACCTTGCCACTAGCTAAATTCCTGTGATTAATGGAAGAAAAGAGACACATAGAAAACTTGAGATTGGGGTTATTATTGTTGTTTTAAAAAATGAGACACAGTTGGGCCTATATCCCAAAGAAGTAATAAAAAAGGGGAAAGGATCCACATGTGCAAAAATGTTTCTAACAGCTCTTTATTTAGTGGCAAGAACTTGGAAATTGAGTGGATGCTTATCACTTGGAGAATAGTTAAATAAGTTATGGTATATGAATATTATATTATCGTTCTATAAGATACAATCAACAAGATGATTTCAGAAAGGCTTAGAGACACTTACATGAACTGATGCTGAATGAAATAAGTAGAACCAAGAGGATGTTGTACACAGAAACAACAAGATTATATGACAATCAATTCTGATGAACATGACTCTTTTCAACAACAAGGTGATTCAGGTCAATTCTAATGATCTTATGATGAAGAAAGCCATCTCCACCCCGAGAGAGGATTATGGGGACTTAGTGTGTATCACAAAATAGTATTTTTCCCTTTTTATTGTTGTTTGCTTGAACTTTTTTAATCTCATTTTTTTCCTTTTTGATCTGATTTTTCTTGTGCAATATAATTGTGGACATATTTAGCATATGTTTAGCATATATTGGATTATTTGCTGTCTAGGGGAGGAATGGGGAAGAAGGGAGGCAGAAAAAATTTGGAACACAAAGTTTTCCAAGGGTAAATGTTGAAAACTATCTTTGCATATATATTTGAAAATAAAAAGCTATTATTTTAAAAAAAATAAAAGGTGAGAAATAGAGAAAGGAATGGGTAAGGAAACAAAGGTGGATATGAGGAAATTGAAGCACCAGGAGCATTAGAGATTATCAGGGATGGCAAATGGTTTCATTGAAGTAATAATGATAAACATTTTATCTCTGAGCATATATGTGCATTATACCTAATGATCTCAAGCATGAGTAAGTGAAGAAAAGCACTGAATAAATCATAGGAGCAGGTCCTAAATGGGAATCCCCTAGGAATGGGATCTGAATTGTAAATGCAGAGCTGAATTTCACACATCAAATTACGATAAAGGGAATGACATTTTAAATAGTTCAGTACTTAAAGGGTACTCTATGGAGTCCTGAGGATTTTTCTCCTCTTAGTAGGCTTTCTGTTGATTGGGATCACTAGTCAGCATGGTTGGTGCTTTGCATTTCCCTGGCTCACTGAAGCTTTTCACTATGGTTTTAGAAGCTGAGTCAGAGAAGAGAATTTCCAACTTGATGGAGGCCTTCAGGAGCTACTGCATTTTAACACATATAATGTTGCCCCCAGCCTCCTTGTGTTTCAGCACTTGTTCTTATTAGCACGGGTATATTTGCCTTGTAAGGTAACAAAATCACATCTGAAATCCTTGCCTCTCAAGTAAAATTGTGTGTATACACACTTAAGAAAAATATAAATTGGGCAATTTTCCCACCAACTTGTCTTTTAGGAACCAGGACAAGAAAAAGCAGAGGCATAGACAAATATAGAAAACTGGCATAAATATTGACCCTGTCACCACCATGAAAGAAGTGAGGATTCTTGCTATTTTTCTATCTGAGTTTCACTTCATCTACTCCCTAACTCTCTGAAGAAAAGTGGAGGGAAAGGTATGACTGCTATTGAAAAGAAAGAAGAAATTTTCTAACCCTCCCTTAAGCAACCAGTGAATTTTTATTGCAATGGCCAAGAACTAAAAACCATAATGCCAGGACTGACTCAAGTAAAACAACTCATTTGAATTCTTGACCATCATCCCAGCCAGCCAAAGTATGCAAACACAGATACCGTGTTTGATATTAAAGACACAGAATCATATTCTCAGATTTGGAAGGCACAACAGCAGTAATCTAGTGATATCAACAACTGAACAGGAATCCTTGAAACACATACCTGACCAGTGATTATCTAGATTCTGCTCAAAATTCTCCAGGGAAAACCTAGGTATGAAATTTCCAGGGCACATATCTTCCTTCCATGTGTGCCTCTTTCCCAATATTTCCTATATATCTGCCCACCTCTCCCACTGACAATATATTTATGGAAGAATGTTCACTGTTTACAGGGAAATGTTTTGAAACTTCTTGCCAGCTCAGTATATGCCATTGTTTAGAGCTAATAGTGTCTAATTGCTGAAAAGAAATGAAATGAAAACACATTTTCATTTATGAAATGAAAAGAAAACACAATGATGGGGTCTCACAAGATATAATTTTAAGAATGATCTACAGAATATCTTAAACAGGTGTAAACAGGGAAAGTCACTTAAATCTCTCTTTGCCTCAGTTTCCTCAACAGTAAAATGGAGATAATAATAGTAATGACTTCACAGGCTTTTTATGAGGATTAAATAAGATAATGTTTATAAAAGTGCTTAGCACAGTGCTTCACACATAATATGTGCTATATAAATGTTTATTCCTTTCCTTGTCTTTCCTTTTGAACCTAGAATGGTAGCCATTCTCTGGGGACCTATTCTGTAAACTGTAAGTGTCAAATTAAGGAGGTAGCTCAGGTAAGGTTCTTTATAAGCATTACTTAATGATTAAGAAGACATTAAAACAAAGTATATATCCATTAACAAAGTTTATGCCCATTGACTGGAGGAATAAACACAATGAACTGTTGTAGCTCTGTTAAGAAATAACAAAAATGATGACTACAGAAAGGCAGAACAACTTTTATATAAACTGATGCAAAATGAAGTCAATAGGACCAGGAAAATTACCCAGATGGTAATTATTAAATAGAATGAACAACAATAAAATAGTAAAACCAGATTTGCAACATTATGACTAGTATTAGCCCACCAAAAAAGATAGAAGATTCCTCCTTTGTTTCCTTTGCAGGAGGGAGGCAAGGGATGTCTGGAACATTGTATGGAACATTGCATATAATAATCATATTTTTACATATTATTTTCCTGTATTAGTCTTTTTCTTTTCTTCTTTTTTTTTTGCTGTTTATCATAAGAAGTAGTTTTCAGGAAATGAATAAGGGAAGATATAGGGGAAAACATAAATGCTATTAAAAAAAGATATTGATGAAAATGTTCTTTAAAAATACTCCAGGATCTAGCACTATCTCGAGGTCAACATTAAGAATGGCATTTGTTATGTGCCACTTATTACACATTACTCTCTTTTTCTTATTTTATATTATAGACAAACTTACCTACTTGCTAGCTCCATGCCTAGAATGTACTTCCCTCTCACCTGTACTGTTAGAATTCTTAGCTGCCTTCATGCTCAGATCAGGGGCCAAAGTCAGAAAGACTCTCCTGATCATCCAAGTTGTTAGCTTTCTCCCCTATTTCAAATTATCTTAGATAGGTAGATAGACGATAGATTAATAGATAGATAGATAGATAAATTTACATGCCATATCCTCAAACAGAACATAAACTCTTTGAGAGCAGGAAGTGTTTTATTTGGGGTTTTGTATCTCCAGTACATTTCATAGTAACTAACACTATAGGAGGCCCTATAAAAGCATTTGTTGAATTAAGTTGAATTTTACTAGAAAATTCAGAGTTGCAAGTTGATAAAGTCATGTTTGATACAATACTAGATAATGAAAATTGTCTATATCATGGACAAACTTGAGGCAAAGTTCATGTCCAATTTCAAATTTCATAGACCCATGTGACCATTGCTTAAAGCTGAAACCTTTGGATTTTTACACATACACATGAAGACATGTATGCTTTAATCAGTAGCTGTAAAAAATATTGTGTAATCTGTGGGGTGGCTTCTCCATTTCCATTTGTGTGACTCATAACCCACAGATGCCTTGCTGGGCATCTGAGTTGCATTAGCAACATTTTCCTGTACAAAAATTAACAAGAAACCGACACAGAGAAATTTCATCTCAATGATGGAAAAAAAATTATATGCAATATTTGAAACACATGAAAACCTTTAACAAAATAAGGGTTTACCAAGATAAGATCCATTTGAAAAGAGAAAACAAATCAAAATGGATGCACCCCCGAAATTAAATAAGAGCTTTTTCTTCATGGAATGTAGCAAAGTTAGTGGAACCTTTAATGTAGCTGTATGTACCATGTTCTATTAAGAATAAAAACAAGTCTAGTGCATCAGACTCTGCCCAGATGATCAATCTGTCACTTCAGTTACTTGACTATTGATTAATTTTCATAATGTGTTGACCAAGTCTTGATATGAAAAGAAAAGTAAATCCCTTGTCTTTTGTCACAAGGCTCCTCGGTCATATGCCTTTGCCTTTTTGCATGATTAATGTTGTTTTGAACCTTAAGAATCAATAAACCTTCTTTGAAGCAGATATCCATAGCCCAAATAGAGAACTGCCTATTTAGTTTATCACTAAATCTACAGAATTCATTACCCCTTGGGATAAAAGTAGAAAAGTTGATTAGTGGATGACAATTTGGAACTATGTTCTGGTTTGCCAACTATTCCCAATCAAAGCAGCATTGCAAGACAGCCCTAAATAGCTTGGAAAAGAGAGTGCACCTTCTTTTGGTCCCCACTGATGACTAGGAACTTCAAAACACTAGGGAGAACCTTCCCACCTGCCTGAGTTCTATTTTTCCTTTGGATTGTGAACTCTGATAGCAAAGTACTCTCCTAGGAGCAAAAAGAAAGATTTGTGAGACTCTTTATTGGATTCCCTGAAATAGCTAGGATTATCCCCAGGTGCCTTAGATAATCACTAGCAAAGGGAAGGGAAGGAGTTTTTGCATATTGGGAAATTCAACAATTCAACATACAACTCTTTCATTTTTTATAACTTCAGCACCTAAACTTTGCTCTGCTGCCAGTACCCTTCTGTCTGTTGATGAGACTACCATCTTTCCAGTGACCCAGGAGCAAAACCTATCATTTTGGGTTCTTTCCTCTTCTTTAACCCCAAGAATTCAATCAATCTTGGCAATTCTCTTTTCATCAAATATATATTAACTCATACAGAGTAAATAAAGTGGGAACAAAAGAATACTATGTCTAATGACTATAACAATTAAAATGAGAGGGTGTTAAAAAAAACAACAATAATAACAAATTTCAGATCAAATGCAAAATTCAGGTCTCAAATTAATAAAGTCAAGTCTCACATTCTTCCCTTCTATTAAAAGATAAAAACTATATGTCAGTTATGCAAATTTTAGATGATTTTGCCTAACTTGAGGAGGGGAGTTATTAAGATAAGATTGTTTACTAAGAAGTGACTTGTAGCAAAATGAAATGAATCAATAAATCTTTCTTTTTTTTTTTTTAAATCAAACCTGTGATTTTATTGGTTTAAAGAACTCTCAGTGAAGCAATTCTTTCTACCAATATCATCAGCACCAGTTCTGAAATTTAGAGTCTTAGGGAGATGCCCAAGAAATTAAAGTTATAAATACTAAGACTAAACTTGGACTTGACTCTGAGATCAGGTTTCTATCTAGTATTTACTAATCATACTGCCTTATTCAAAAAAACCATAATCAAAAAGTATAATTATTCATTATGACTATCTAGGTGGCACAATAGTGCTAGATGTAGAGTCAGAAAGATTCAGAAAGTCAGAAAGTTCAAATGCATTATCAAACACTTATCAGTTATGTGATTTTGGTCAAGTCTTTTACTCCCTGTTTATCTCAGTTTCCTCAACTGAAAAGTGGGAATAACAATAGCATCCATTTCCCAAGTTTGTTGTGAGGATCAAATAAAATATCATATAGTGGATATAGCATTGTGCTTGGAATTAAGAAGACTCATTTTCTTTTATTGTTGTTTGTTTTTGTTGTTCTTGTTGTTGTTTAGTGAGGCAGTTAGGGTTAAGTGACTCACCCAGAGTCACATAGCTAATAAGAATTGAGTATCTGAGGTCGCATTTAAACTCAGGTCTTCCTGACTTCAGAGCAGCCACTGCACTATCTAGTTGCCCCAAGAAGACTCATTTTCATGAGTTCAAATCTGGCCTCAGATATTTATTATCTATGTGACGTTAAACAAGTCATTTAACCCTGTTCACCTCAGTTTCTCATCTGTAAATGAGCTGGAGAAGGAAGTGACAAATCATATCAGTATTCTTGCCAAGAAATTGCCAAAGAGGACCTTGAAGAGTCAGACAAAACTGAAAACAGCAACAACTAGCACAGTATTTGCACTACATAAATGTTGGCTAGATTTGTCTTCTCCACTTACTTATATGATAACCACTATAATTCTAGACCTTATGATTATTCATTTGAATTATTATAATGAACTTATAACTGATCTTTCTTCCTTCAAATTCTCCATTTTAATCCCTCCTGCCACAACAAACAAAAATGTAATAAAATAAAACCTTTTCTAAAAACGTAAAAGTCTTTCACTCTTTTATTCCAAAATCTTCAAAGGCTACTCATTGCTTGTAGCAGAGATTCCCAAAGATGGTCTGTGGATCTTTGTGATTTCCAGAAATGCTTTCAGGGAATCTGTGAAGTCAAAACTATTTTCATTATAATACTAAGATGTTTGAATTTTAATATGGTAAATATTGCTACATCTATGTTGGGTTTTGTCCTTTCATTTTAAAGACAATCATGATATTAGGAAGTGATGCAAGTGAACTATATTTAAGTGAAGGAGGAGTGTGCAAAGTCACCTGTCTCATTTTCTCCTCCAGAGCTATCTGGGTCCTGTGGCCAAATATAGATCAGGATGACTAGAGATAGCCATGGGCACAGTGAGAGACTTTGATCTTTTTAAGTGAAAGCTTTTAGCAGATCTCAGTTAGGCTACACCCATTCAGTGATTAAGACTAGATAGCAATTGAGGCAAATTAAACCCTCTTTCATCTAGTCAAAAAAATTAATAAATAAATATGAATGAAGATATTTTAAAAGTCCTTTGGGATCCTCTGTCCTCTTATGGATAATCCCCAATTTATCAGTCCTTGTCACTCAGAACTTAACACATTTCAACTGTTGTCCAACAACTAGGGCAACTCACAGAGTAACCTTCTTATTCCTGGAAACCTGGCTTCTTTTGTAAAATTCAAATCCAAACTAGCTTATTCAAATGAAATATTTTAGTTGCCATATGATACTGATAACTTATACCAAATTTTCAGTTCATTAAAACCTCCAGATTTTTTGTTCAAATTGTCATCTAAAACTCCTCCCACCTAATCTTGTACTTGTAAAGTTTATTTCTATCCGACTTAAAGACTTTTACCTTTACCATGATTGAATTTCATCTAATTAAAGTCATTCCAATGCTCAAATTTGTCAAGATCATTTGGATCCTGACTCTTTCAACCAATGTATTATCTATCCCTCCTAGCTTCGTGTTGGATGCAGTTTTGATGAGTCTGATATCTGTCTTTATGAAAGATATTGATAAAATTTATTAAATAGTAGAATACCAGAGATCTGAAGCATTCCAGTAGACTTCCTGATATGTTGACATTGAGTCATTAATGAATACTTTCTGAGTCTGATCATTCCTCTACTTCTAATCAACATCTTTCCAAAGAGTGAGATTGACAACTTTGCACAGATTTGCTTCATTTATATCCAATTCATGCACAAGTCAAACATCATTACCCTCCTGATATCATTGGTCTTCTTTGATAGGAAAAAATGACAGCAATCTTCTTTACAAGAATAACATTAAATACTTTGTTAAATATCTAGACATATTATAGCCACAGCATTCCTCCTATGTATTAGTTTAGTTTAGTGTAATTAGTGTAATCAAAAAAGGAAATAAGGTTAGGATGGCATGGCTTGATTTTGATGGAGCCAGACTGATTTTTTTTATAACTTCTTCCCTTTCTATAAATGCCCTAAGCATCTCTTTAATGATCCAAAGTCATTAAAATCAAAGTCAAGTTCAATTTCTTATAGTTTCAGACTTTGTTTTATTTTTGTTTTTATTTTCTCTTCTCCAGTCTTGAGGTCCATTTCCCATTTTTCATGATCTTCGTTATTACTGATGGTGGATAGGAATCACATCTAGGCAGCTGCCTACTTTATCTATCTCTAATCCCAACTATGGCAACGGGAAAATGTAAAAGTTGCCATACTCACACTCTTGGAAAAAGTAATTAAGGTGCCAGTGCAGGTCTATGTGTCAACTCTCATTTCTCAATTCTACAAGAGAAAAATTGTGCACAACTCTAGCATTACCCAAAGTGGGACTAATATGGAAATAATAATGCTGCCATCAGTGGGTCTATTTGTATATAATAAGGGAGAAGAGACACATTCAGTGGGAGAAGATAACAGTCATATGAGAAACAGTATATGGTATACGGAAGTACTTTAAATGTAAGAAATGATAATGATAATAATGAAGATGACAGAGAAGGCGAATGAAATAAAGAGACCAATCCTGTTTCTAGAAAGGCAAGGACAAAAAGAAAATAGCAACAACTTCAATAATTTGCAGTCCTAACAGAGTCAAGTAGTAATCCTAATATAAGCCAATAGGATCAATGGATAACGTGGATGAGGAAAACATACATGTACCTATTCCCCAGTCATAGCAGCATATATTTAGAGCTGAAAGATATTTCAAAGTCAAGTCCCCTTACTTACACACATAACAAATGAGAAAACTGAGGCTGAGAGTGGTTAAATGAGTTACCCAGGGCCACACAACAATGAGTACCTGAGGCAAGACTTGAACCCAGATATTGCTGAGTACAAGTCTAAAATTCTATCCACTATACCATGCTGCCTCTGTCTCTATTCCTAGAGTGCTTACCTTCCACAGGATGAAGAGGGCCTTAGCAAAACCAAGAGATCAATACATACAATGACCAGGAAAACAACCCTAAAAGATATCAGAACTCAGATCAATGGAGTAACCAATGTTGTTTCCAGGAAACTGATAATGTAACATGACTCCAATCTCTCAGCACAAAGATAATAGAGAATAAGTTTCTTCTGTGTTCCTTCCAGGGCCCCACATTGGGTACCAAATATTGTGTCCAGACTGCTTTCTGGAGGACCTAGGTACCAGCCTATGTCCTTGGTCTTAGAAGAGGAGTGATGAGGTAAGACTCACATAGATGGCCAAACATGGAGTCTGTCTATTCCAAATTCTCTCAGCCTTAATTCCCTTATAAAATCAAAGCAACACTGCCATAAACAACTTGCTATTTTATGTCACCTGGTATCACTCTGTTTTAATTACAAAACACAAATTGTCACCACCCTCTGACTTCTCCAGAAGGCTGAGCGCCCTTAGGGGAGATGGGGAGCCAAACCAGACATCATTAGTAGTTTTCCTCTGGGCTGAAGGGTCTTATACCTCAACCAGAGTTCTCCCACTATCTATGGCCCTCTACAAGTTTCATAATGAAGAACATTGTTATTAGATATGACCAAGTTATCAGTTGCTGATGCTAGGAAAAACAGACTGGCTGAGAAGTAGAATTTAGAAATTTGCTATGAAAGAAAAATCAGGATAATAGTTATAATAATATCATGATTGTCAAGGGAACAGACTTACTGACATAAGTGAAACAGGGATGAGGACAGAGGTAAAGGAACTCCCATAACTCTGGATGACATAAGTGAATCAAGGATGGGAAAAGAGGGAGAGCAACTCCCATAGTTGGAATCTACAATTAATTACTAATTTTAGTTCTTTGTTTAAAAAGAAAATTCTATTTTGGTTTGGGGGTATAGTTGGCAAGTAACAACAATGTTTTTAAAATATCCATAAATAAAACATCTAAAGGAACTTACAAAAGAACAAGTGATCTTTCAGAGTACCCATCAAAAATATTTCTTTTTTGGTGGAATGAGGCAAATAGGGTCAAAGGGTTAAGAGGTAACTCTCTGCAAATTTTTGCCTGGGGACCAGAATTTAAACTTCAGTTACTGGTAGAGATTGAATGATTTCAGGTTCAGGCAGGCTAGAATTAAAGGATGAAATATTTGACTATGCCAGATGGGAAACATTAGTATAGTTTGTGGGTGTGTCTTTAGTGGCTAGACTCTCACATATCTTGGTTGGTCATTTCACATCTGGTTTTTTTCAGATCTATATCTCTGCCAAAGTACACAGAAGGGACTTAACAAAAAAGAACTCTCCTACATTCTCTTTCTCCTTAGCAGGTGTTTATTATAGCCAAACCAGTTTCAATTCTCTACAGATTCAAAGCTTTTTTCAAAAATTTTTCTTCTAGAAAATTTTGGAAGTTGAGGAAGTTTCTTGGGTCAGAGCATCAGAATGGCTCTGAGGGTTAGTCACTCTTTCTAATGACATATTTGTTTACATAGATTAGAAAACAAAAGGAAGAATCTTTAAATTCTTTTCCCTCACTATAAATAATAGCTTCTTCCATTTCTATAGCACTTGGGAAATTATTAGTACATTTATTATTATTCCTAGTGTATAGACAAAGACACTAAAATTCAGTTGACAGTCATATGGCAAATATGTAGGAAATATGTAGGATGTAGATCTTAGATCTGGGTCTTCTAGTTTCAAAACTTTCATTGGTTTTCCCAATATACCTGGTTGTCTTTCAGTTTGAATGTTTTAAATTATCTAATTAGTATTTAAGAGTACCTAGGTAGATGGGGGGAAAGGAGGAGAGTGGCTTAAGCAATTCTACAAGTATAAAAAAGAGCTCTAAAGGAAAACTGTGAAGCTTCATGATCTTCTAGGTTATAGCCACTTTCTGAGTGATCACCTTGAGTTTCTGGAACAAGAAGTACTTGGGTTTAAGCTCTGTTAAAAGTACTGTTTAATTAGAATTTTTATTCCTACATTACTTTTATTTTTCAATCTCCTTGTCAAACAACAATTCACATATTCTATTTAATTCTGGGTATCCTATTTAGGAAAGAATATAGAACAAATTGCAGTAGCTCTAAATCAGAGCAAACAAGATGGTGAAGAGACTAGAAATCATGTCAAGATTGAATTTTAAAAATTGGGGATATCTTGCCTGGAAAAGAGAAAAGTTGAGGGAGAGACAGCAAGATAACTGTCTTCAAATATATGAAAGCGGTAAAACTTCTCCCAAAACCTCCATTTAAAGAAAATCCGTAGTTCAGTTATGGCTGCAATATTTTGGACTTTTTCATCATATTCTTTCTCCACTCCCCCAAAATTTGCCACATATGTTCTTTCCCCACCTACAGGGGGAAAATTTACTACATACATAACATTAGGTTAACCACTGAAGATAACATGTAGGCAAAAATAAAGTACTCCCTACTAAGAAAATACAAAATAATGAAAAGATGGAGAAAAGCAAGAGATACAAAGTACTCTGGAAATATTTGAAAAGGAAAAGAGCAGTTACAATTTAGAGACTTAGAAGAAGGTACTGGGGAAAATGGATGACAATCATGAAGAATGATTTTTGGATGAAGAGAAGGAAAAATTCCTAACATTTAATATAATCTCAGAGCAAAATGAGCTGCATGCAGAAGAAGGGGTTTCCCAACACTAGAGGTCTTCAACTGGAAGCTGGATGACTATTTTTCAGAAATATTATAGGAAAGATTATTGTTCAGGTACAAGTTGAGTTGGATGACATATGAAGTCCTTTCCAAATCTTCAGTTCTGTGATTCTATAATGACTTTGAGGTTCAAAAATTAATATGAATCTAATTTTTGTTTATAGAGGGGAAAAAGTTTAAATATGCATTCTTTGGAGGAGAATATATTGTCTGCCTTCAATGGAGCCAGTGTCAGTGAATACCTATGTAATTATATACCCCCACTTCCAAAAAGAAATAGCAGAAAAATACTGTCTATGATGCACAATCCTGAATTTCTACCCAAAGGGCTCAAAGAGCATGACTCAGGAGCAATAGCTGAAAAAAATCCCAAAAAAAGGCTTTTGTCTTGTGGAAATGGTACTCTGGCTGATGCTCAGGTATCTAGAGCTGGTGTTGATACACATATATAAAACAAAGCTCTCAAACAAGTGGAAGACAATCTGATAAGCCTGGAAATGGCTGTGCCAATTCATCCAGCCTGAATGACATCCCTACTGGGACCCTTTCAACACATTTGATTTGAGCAAAAGCTACCCAAGGGGAAGATTTTCCTGTGTACTCTGTCCTGCTTCATTGGCTCACAGAATTCAATGATTAAGGGGAGGAAGGGGAGGGTAAGCTAAACTTTTCTTTAAGGAAAGGGAATGTCTTGTTGAGCTCAGGAATGCTGAGAAGTTTGGTAAATCTCTGGTGGTTTTTTGAGTAGATATTAAATTATCTTTTGGAAAGCCGATGAAATTGAAAATTTAAACTTTCAATTAAATTAAATTACGTTAATTTTATTTTAATTTTCAGTAAACAAGCATTTCTTTTCTCTCCCCCTTCCCATATAGAAAGAAAAGAAAAGAAATCCTTGTAACAATTATTCATAATCAAGCAAATTCCTAAGTCTCCTAGAACCAAAATTGTATGTTTCATTCTATATTTTTATTCCATTTCCTCTCTGTAGATAGCACAGATTAGTATAGTAGGGAATAGTATAATGCCTTATTAATGAAGCATTACTTAATAAGACCTTAAACTGATGGATTTTGAGCCAGAAAGTCATCTAGTTTAATCCCTACGTTTTACAGCTGAGAACATTGAGATTTTAAGGTGTGAAATGGCATGCCCAAGATCACACAGGTAGTTAAGTGGCAGAAACAGGTGAATCCAGGTCCTCTAATTTTGATCCAGTGCTTTCATTAGGATCCACTTCTATTTGAAAAGCAACTCTATTTAAAAAAAAATTTAATGTTTCTAAATTAAAAAAAAAAGACCACAATACCAACAATAATCCAAACTCTACCATTCTTTACATTAATATATCTACAATGAGACTTGGGGGCTAAATACTGAGTCCATGCTAAGAGAGACACTTCATTGTTATTAAGTTTCAGGTGTAATGACCACAGTAACATGCCAGGTAATACTTTTCAGACCTCTCAATTTCCTGTAAGCCTCATGTTCCTAACATCTGCAATATCAGGTAAAGTTTGTCATCATTTAGTTCTTGACCAAACATTAGTCCCTTTCTTTGTCAGGAGGGGCCAATATATACAATATAAGGTAACCCTATGAATCTTCATAAATAATTACGTAAGGAAGGATAAAGACTTCCTCTCACTTAGGCTGCCCCTTATTTCCTAACCTGAGCAGTCTCAAAGTCAGTATGTTCAAAGGTGAAAAATCAGATTCAGTTATTTCTTCCTTCTTCTTCCTTCCCTCCTCTTCCTCTTCCTATCATATTCCCAGACCAGCAGTTCCAGTCATAAGCCTGATACCCACTACTTATATCCCCTTAAAGCAGCTGTTATGGTCCTCATTTTAATCTATTCAAGAACATTTTATCAAGAATGTTCCTGTCATGAAGATGTAGAACTAGATCAGGGCTTTTTAAACTTTTTCCACTGACGACCTCTTTTTTCCTGAGAAATTTGTACACAAATCCAAGTATATGAAGCAGGTATATAAATCAAACATTTACTTATAATAAAGCATAATAAAATTTATTTTAAAACAATTCTTTGGTGCACATATAATTTTACCATTTACCAAAAGATGAAAATAATTAAAACTTGATGGAAACTTGGTATCTTTTACTATTGCCAAATTTTTCACAACTTCCACATTCAGCTACATGACTATCTGGGGTCACAACCCACTGTTTAAGAAACTTTGGACTAGATGAACTCTTAAATCCCTTTCAAATCTAAGATCTGTGAACTCCTTTCAGTACTTTTTCTAAAGAACAAAGCTTTCTCCCACACCACCTTGGAAATTGAGCTGCTAACTTATTGATTGAGCTTATCCAGTTCCACATCTCATGCCCAAAGAGTTGGCATTAGAGTAATTTTCTATTAACTCATTTGCCTCTTCAGTCCTTTTCCATCTGCCCAATGTTTCCTCGATGGTTTATTTTTCTGCTGCGCCAACACGAAGCACGTATCTTGGTCCGTTGCCATCACGTTCCCTAATTGCTTAACCGTATCCAACATACAGTAGGACAGCGATGCCATTCTACTAAAATCAGCAGGAAGAGGAGAGCTGTTACAGATGAAAGCAGGCCACCAATAAAACCTCATTAATACCTGCAGCTTTAGGGAGCGAACAAGAAATCACGCTTGAATGGGGACCACACTGCAAAATGTAAGAAGAAAAAGATACAATGGAGGCAACCTCCTTTTTTCCTACAAATATTGTATTCTGGGTGAATGTGAGAAAAAGTCAACCCTTCCCCAAAAAAAGATTTCTGAACAGGGGAAAAACCTCTGAATTCTGTTCCTTTTTTTTCCCCTTTCAAGATTTCTTCTGCAGCTACAAACATGTTCATTTCAACATAATCTCTAGTAGTGCAGAAGAAAGAGAGCCTTCAGGTGAAAGGTTACCTACATTTATAATGTCAGGCACCGAGACTGGTGAGGTAAAAGGTAAATGGTAATTTTATCATTAGCGTTCCTGACCCTGTGGCCCCACCATATCTCATAGGAGACGTTAAGAACGGCTCACCTGTCAAGATGCAAACACTTAAAGGTCAGTGCGCACAGAAATCTTGGAGAGCCTACAACTGAATTGCTGACACCTTTTATTATCACTGGCTTAAATAAATGATTCAAGTGGCAAGACAAGGAAGGATTGGCTTAATGTCGAGATTTACATGAGGGATTCTTGGAGCATTAGTTTCTCAACTACCATAAAAATGTTCTTACTTTGAAGATTCTGTTTGTGAGAAAGTGGGTTGTTTTGAGAATTCAGATATTCCTAAATTCACAGACATTCCTTGACGGAAAGTTTTTCCACTATTTCTAAAAAATCAGTATTTTAGATGAATGAGTAATATTTTTTTCTGTGTTGCTGACCTCCCACACAATAGCTACCCTCTCATTCTAGGTCATGAGAGAAAAGTTGAATAAAGGAAGGAACTAATGATAATATATTCCCTCAAGTTTTTAAGATAAGAAGGGCAAGGTGTCCAAAACAATGCTAATTTGAGCTCTGGAAGAAGTCTAATTGTCTTTCTTTTGCCACTAAAATCATGGAGAGTGTATGTTGTTTCAAAGTAATCATAATCTGAGTTATAACTAGGAACTGTTGTATCTGGGACAAACCTCACATTCCAGCACAAAGCCTTCCTATAGGAGATAATTGGAAGAAACACTTCCTCACTGTAAGGAAACAATGCCGAGATAATGATACAAGGATGCTGCAAGGGAATCTACACACAGAGATGAAATAGGAATAGAGAAAGGGAGCAGGCCAGGGAAGGAGCCCAACACAGATCACCATATGGAAGCTTCTATTTTCTAATTCTTCCTACCAACTAGGTGCTAAAAATATGTTGTTTACCCATATCTAAAAGACTATTAATACTGAAAGTAACCTCTAAATCCAGATGACTCTAAATTAGGTACCCTGGGGCAAAACGCTAGTGACCCTGCCCTAGTTGTGGCTCTAAGCATAACTTCTATATGTGAAAGTTAATTCTTATGCTTGGGAAGCCTAAATGAAAGTAAATTATGTCAATAATAGATGTCAAAGTAGTAGAAAAATTCAGGCAATCAGTGAATTGTTTTGACTACACACAATGCAAAATAGCCAGATCTTTGTTTATATGTGGTATAAAAATAGATTCTGAAAGATTAAAATAAAGTCTTCTCATGCAAATTCTATCATTAGTCATGCTTTCACAGATCTACTATCTACCTTCTAATAGAAAAGTAGTAAACTAAGAAAACAAAATGAGACATTATTAGAGATGGTCAATATGGGGATTTATTTTTCTATGCATATAGATATAAATGAAGTAAAATTTAATTCAAAAAAAAAAAAAGAAAGAAAGAAAGAAAGAAAGAAAGAAATCAGTCCTATAGACATTTATTTTGAAGTTCTTACTAGTGCCAGAATCTGCTAAGTGCAGCACTGTACTAAGCATGACTGGGGATACAAAAGAAAATTAAAGACAGAAGCCTTGTCACAAAGAAATTATATTTTAATTGAGGGAGAAAAATATACACAAATAGAGTTGTTTGAGAACAGTTATGACATATCTTCAACGTGAAAAGAGAAATACAGAAGCTACTAAACAAGAATGATTTGGAGGACAGAGTTAATGAACAATCAGAGCAAGGGAGGAATTAGAAGAAAAAAAAATTTTACTAGAGAAAAATTTGTCAGATCAAAGAAAATCTATAAAACTGTTGTGAAAACCTTCAGAAATATAACATTAGGATGGACTTTGATAATATGTGTACAGTGTGAAATTGTGTAGGGTTTGCATGTCTAATGTGTGCCTTTAATTTCTGATCACCTAGAATCCAAAAACTATCTTCCTCTCCTTTCCTCCTGCCCCTCCCAAAAAAATTCCAACAACAAAAAGCTGAGAGAGAGGGAGGGAGAAAGAAAGAAAGAAAGAAAGAAAGAAAGAAAGGAAGGAAGGAAGGAAGGAAGGAAGGAAGGAAGGAAGGAAGGAAGGAAGGAAGGAAGGAAGGAAGGAAGGAAGGAAGGAAGGAAGGAAGGAAGGAAGGAAGGAGGGAAGGAGGGAAGGAGGGAAGGAGGGAAGGAGGGAAGGAGGGAAGGAGGGAAGGAGGGAAGGAAGGAAGGAGGGAGGAAGGGAAGGAGGGAGGGAGGGAGGGAGGGAGGGAAGGAAGGAGGAAGGAAGGAAGGAAGGAAGGAAGGAAGGAAGGAAGGAAGGAAGGAAGGAAGGAAGGAAGGAAGGAAGGAAGGAAGGAAGGAAGGAGGGAAGGAGGGAAGGAGGGAAGGAGGGAGGGAGGGAAGGAGGGAAGGAGGGAAGGAGGGAGGGAGGGAAGGAGGGAAGGAGGGAGGGAGGGAGGGAAGGAAGGAAGGAAGGAAGGAAGGAAGGAAGGAAGGAAGGAAGGAAGGAAGGAAGGAAGGAAGGAAGGAAGGAAGGAAGGAAGGAAGGAAGGAAGGAAGGAAGGAAGGAAGGAAGGAAGGAAGGAAGGAAGGAAGGAAGGAAGGAAGAGCTTTATTTGATTCTTTGCCCTATCCCATCACCAACATGAGTCAGAACTTTTCTCTTTAAATTCTACATTTTTCTTCATCTAAAGTAATTTGCTAAGAATTTGTCCTCCCCTTTTACCAACAATCACAGCTAAGGCAGTAAAATGTTTTAAAGAACAATTCTGATCCTTCCTCTCATTGCCAGATGCAATGTAAATATAATACCTAGGGCCAGCATCAGAATTCACTGGGCCTGTGAGCTTAACTCACAATTACAGAGGTAACCAGTCTGTAATTCTCTTAGAAAAAAACAAAGTTCAGAGGCACATAATGAAAATGTGCATTCTGAAATATCACTTATGTGTTCATTTGTTTTTCTTTAATCTACATTCTTGTCATAAAGAACTTATATTTGAGATAGAAGAATATAATAATAGATATGATTTTTAAATATATATTTAAAAGCATAACAAAAATTAATAGTTTTGTTGACTACTTTATTCTTTATATATTAAAAGATTTGTGTTTATTGATGATTTTCACAATAAAGAATAAAAATAAAATTTAAAAAAACAAACAAACAAAAGCTTGATTTCTTCAAGTTACTAGTTCATAATTATTCTTTTACCATGCCCCTTCACAGTACAATGCAGCCACCCTGGTTTTCATTAAGAAAAACTCAGAGGCATTCTAAGTGACAAACACACAGAGGTGGGGGGAGGGTGTCAGGAAGTAGGCAGCAGAAGGGCATAAGGGGATAATGTCAGGAAAGGATGGGGGAATTGAATGTTTAAGTTTTAAAGACCAGATGAACACAGATAGGACTCATGCAGGGAAAACATTCTAAAGATAAATTCTGGAGATATGATTTTTTTTCATGTAAGGTTATTAAAATTAGTTACTGAAAAGGACATCAAGTTTTCTTACATTTTAATTTTTCACTTGAGAAACCAACTACAAGGGAAAGAAAATGCCAACTGTGAACTTTTCCACTTGGTTGCCCTGTAACTATTACCAAGGGAACTCTCAACCTTCCAAGAGAATCTGACTGCAAAATTCTACCTTCCTCAACACTGCTCTCCTATTTCAGATCTCCCAGTCTCCCAAGCAGGGTCCTGACTGCCCAGCAATGCTAGACACACAGAGTTGTGCTGTTGCTTCCCCAGAAGTCTCCAAAGGAATCAACACATTGGAATAGCATCTTGCTTTCCTTTATAAGACTCGGGACAATCGGGCTTCACCATCTCATTGTTCAGTTATCAGTCACAGAGAGCCATGGGCAGCAGCAAGCTGGCAAGTGTTACTAGGCAGGGATGAAACCAAAATCTAAGTATTCCAGCAAGGCTTAGGAGGTCAAGCAGAGAAATGAGTCAATTGTCATTGGCTCAACTGGAAGGTTTGGGTAATTGTTTATGAATCATGCAAGGAAATGAATCAAGTCCAGGATCTAAGAGTAAAAGAAAAGAGTATTTATATGACTCTTAATATGTACCAGGCGCTGTTCTAAGTATTTTGCCAAAAATTGGGGCCTCACAAGAACACTGGGAAGTAAGTACTACCATCATGTCTATTTTACAATTAAGGTTACAGAGGTAACCTTAGTTACCTCTAGTCAGGTACTAGTTTAATGACTTGTCTAGGGTCACACAGTTGAGGCTAGATTTGAATTTAGATCTTCCTGAGTCCAGGCTCAGCACTTCCCCATATCACCTAACTAAATGTGATGGCATTTAGAGAGATGGGGCATCTCTTTAACTCAGCATCCCGGTGAGCTTGATTGTCAAAAGTTTCTAAGTTCTAGATCCACAGGTTTTCAGTTGCATACATGGAATGAGGTCAAGGCCCATGGGGTCACTGTGATTCTGACTATAGTAGATTGATTCTTAGGATGGTCTTATACCTCATCACACCCTCTTCCCTGACCCCCAATCATTCACAAGTGAATTTCTGGAAGCTCTATTACCTGCCTTGAAGTTTGTCTCCTGGGATTCTACAGAAAGTGATTTCCTGAATGAAGTTGGCAATTAGGGTGATATATCTAGACAACTGGCATTCTACCAGAAATATTTGTTACTGTGAGGGGCACTAACAGCCGTGTAAAGTAAATGAGTGTTCCATGGGCCCTTTCAAGGACTTCATGGGTTTGTTAACTGTGTAATTGACCATTGGAGACCAAAGAAATGAGAAGCCCAATTTGTAAATAGTACTTACAAAGCTTGGGCTCTCTGAAAACACTGGGCAATAAATAACATTCCATTCCCCAAGGCTGTCTTAAAAATTATAATTCCAAGCATATTTTAATGTCAATATGTAGAATCTTCCTTCCCAATCTCTTTACATTAGACATGAAAATAAGCTCATCTTCAAATATATTAGCAAGGATTAGGTAAGTCATTTAAAAATATAATTAGGAGATAATAGCAAAGGAACTATTGAATAGATCAGGTACTCTCAGGTAGAGCTTGGGAAATATAATGTAAAGTAACATAAAGAACAGTAACCATTGGAATAATTGGTTGAATTAACTTTTCTACTGAGAATCCTTCAAATTGCACTGTTATTTTTAATTATCATGGCGAAGATGATGAATTAAAATTTGTACATTAGCATGGCAAAGTCAGTTGCATCTAGACAATGTCAAAACAACAAATTCAAAGGAAGGAAACAATGAAGTATCTATTATGTTCCAGGCACAATAAAATATCATCCTTACAATCATAGCCCTTACTATTCCTATTTTACAATTGAGCATACCAAGGCAGACAGAGGCCAAATGACTTGCCTGGAATTGCATAGGTAGTTAAGTAGCAAAAGCTAGATTTTAACTCCGGTCTTCCTGATTTGATATATTGCACCACTTAAGCAGCTCAGGCTAGCTGTTTGCTGTAAAGGAATGCCCAATGCTTACAGTCAGGAAGACCTGAATTTCAATCCTAACTCAGATACTTAACTAGTCATATTGTATGCTCTCAGCCTCAGTTTTTCCATCTGCAAAATGGGAATAATAATAGCACTTACCTCCCAAGGTGGTTTGTGAAGATCAGATGAACTATTCTTTGCAAAATTTTTAGTACTAAATAAATACTAGCTTTTGTGGTTGTTGTTGTTGAACATCATGCAGACCAAGTCAGTGGTTGATGAACTATTATTTTTCCATTAGGAATTTAAACACACTGTAGATATCTTTTGAAAAGCAAAAAAGTACCAGATCAGATCAAGTCAGTGGTTGATGAACTTATTATTTTTCCACTAGGAATTTAAACACACTGTAGATATCTTTTGAAAAGGAAAAAAAGTACCAGATGCAGTCTCCTGTTATAATTGACTAAAAGATGAATTTCCCAGATTTTATCCCAACACTTGACCAGAAAAGTACTGAATGTCATATCCAAAATCCTGTGGTACTCAAGCCAGTCATATATTGTATGAGTAAGATGTAGCACCTATTAGCCAGGGACTCGAAATATGTTCCCCACACACCAGCCCATTAACCCTCACAATATCCCAGTCAGATCCGGAGAAGGAAAGCATTAATCAGAAAGAAATGAAGAATGGTGACCCTGGGAAATTGTTCATTCCTAAAAGTACACAAAAATTCAGTAATACAGAAAGAGGATATGGTGTCTCTATACCATGGTCCCTTTATTTTCCCCCAATTTTCCCTCTTTCTATTTCTCTTTTTTATTTTATAGAAATATTAGAGGAATTGCTGGCATGCTTCAAGAAAGGAAGAATATGAGTTACACAAAATGCTCAAAAAGGAAATGCATGCAAAATATAAATTCTTGTTGGATCGCTCAGACTTGACTGCTCATCTCCTATTCCTGGCTTTCTCTGTTGTTTAGCAAACAACAGAGTTCGGCTGGGAATTCTCAGCAACACTGCCTCTATCTCTGCACAGAGGGCAGGGAATTGGATTTTCCATTTCATGCACCATTCGTAACTTTATCACTTGGGACTCATATGCTATCTTTAACATACAGAGAGAGGAAAAAATAGCAGTAGCCATCTTTCACAATTGCCTTGAAAAATCCTGCTAGCTCCATTCACTTCATTATTTCTCAGATCATGAGCACACTAGTCAAAAAAATCACTATTTTCTAGCCCATGTTGCTATGCAATAAGTATATTGTTAATGTCACTGAGTTTGTTTTTATGATGATATTAAATATAAGGCTAATCTTTTGACTAGAATCCCCAGATCCTGAAAGATATGCAGAATCATTGGTACCTTTTCTCTCTAAGCAATGATCAAATTTCACCTTAAGAGAGTCTCTCCTCACACACGGCCAGTTTAAATCCTGGGAACCTAACCCCTCTAGAAAGTCAGCATCTCTCTGGCTCTGCCCCCATCCTGTAGTAAAATTCTGATGAACTCTATGAAATAAAGTTAACTATAGATCATACCTTGGGTATCCTCAAGATAGGTGACAGAGTACTAAAATCTTTCATATGCACTCAAAGTAAATATGGTTATTGAGTATGAGATAGTATTATACTTAAAATGCATGAGATACTAAGGAATCAGGGGTAGAATAAGATAGAATCTGGAAACTCTTTTTAAGTGGTGGAGCAGGTGCCAATCTATACTGATAGAGGACATTTACTCACCAGAAGCTCACTAAGCCAATGAAATTATTGGACTGGTCTAAATACAGAAACATAAAGCTTTTAACTAATCCATCAGCTCTCCTAAATATCCTTCTATCATTCTGGTAAATCTGTCTTTCCTACAGAGTCCTATAGCCTCCAGAACATTTGGAGCATCATTCCCAAGTGTAGATGCCTGACAAATGTAAATCACACTTTGGAGTTTGCTCAATAACCCAACCCCATTTTCTTTACACTCTGAGTTGACAACTTCAAAAGGAAGTTCATAGATTGTACTCTTCTTTCTCCAAGAAAGAGAGAATGTTACATCGGAAAATCTTCTTTCTCTTACAAGTCCCAGTGCCTAAACTCATGGTCTCAGCAACATTTTAAATTAGCTTCACCAACAAGGCCACTCTTAAAGAGATATTGTCCAAGAAATCTCCCCTTTCTGCTAAAAGGCAGAATTCCAGGATCACTCTGCTTAGGGAATTTAAAAGCTTCTCTTTTCTACAAAGGAAGTTGTAATTATAATTGTAACAGTAATTATCCTTGAACTGCACTCTCTTACAGGTATCATATGTAAGCAAGTCATCCACTGTTTTGTGCTTTATTATAAGTCATGGTTGTTGTTTATTGATGGGAAAATATGAGGGGATCCCTTTCCCCATCTCCCTCCCCTGTTCTTTCTGAACTCTGGAAGGAAAAAGTCAAGTAGTGAATTTTATAGGACATGAAGAGGGGTTGCTTTTCTTCAGCCAGATAATCACTAGAGATCCCCTAGGTCCCATCAATAGCTTCCAAATAATACTACACACTCTTTAATTTTAGCAAGTTGATTTGGTAATTCCTCAAATAAATCAGAGATAGCCTGGATTTACACTCCCTTATATTACTATACTCAACTTCAGATTTGCTCATCAGATTATACCTCTAACTCCAGTTATATTTATGCTCTTTTATTTGTTTGAGTCAGTGTGACGTATAGGACAGAGAATCAAGCTTATAGTCAAAAAAGCCTGGGTTCACTTCCTCTTGATTATGTGACCTTGAACAACTCATACAACTATCTTACACACTTGCATGTCATGGCATCACTTACCTGATGTTATAGTCTTCTTTGAGAATGAAGAACAAACAACAACAATCTTACACACTAGCTTACAGAGAAGTTACAAGTCTGTAGGAGTACAATTTCTTCATCAAGAAGTTTCCTATATCAACAACATTTCAGATCCAAATAAAAATATATATTTACATATGCGTGTATGTTCTTTTATTTGAAACTAGAACTTTGCAAATTTATTTTAACTAGAAAAGTTACCCCAAATCAAAAGAGAGGCTGTTAATTTTATTTCTTTCTACAAATTATTTTGAGCATTACTTCTATCAAATCTCACCTAGTGAATCACACATCTTTGCCCTGTCAGTTAACCAAACATGATCTCCTAAATATAGTTTATAGAGTTAACTCCGCATGCTCTGTCAGATCCCATTGGTTTCCAGTCAGCTTCGAACAAGAAGCATATAAAAAGGATGACTGTTTCAGAAAACACTAAAATTTTATATTTGGTTTTGTGGGAAAGGATTAATGCATTTTAACCAAACCCCATAAGAAATGAAGGCTTTTTGTTGCTTGCCTGTCACAGGAGTCAGAAACTCCCTAACATGTCAGCTTTCCCCATAAACAATAAGTATATTGTAAAACAGTTTATGGCTATTATAAAAATATTTTGACTATTTTACCCAACTACCTGAGTAAGACACCTGGTAGCAGTAAAAATCACTTTTACAGCTAGCCTTCCAGGACACAAGAGAAAAAATGAAGACAATTTCTTTTCTATTAAAGTATTATACAGCTGTGCCTAAGCAAAACATCTGTTATACTGTCTCGCCAAAACAAAGCACTGTCGTTTCTCATGATATTTATTTATTTCCAGTGGGAACTGTAAGGTACTCAGCTGATAGCTTCCACCAAAAATGGGCTAAGCATTTCATTGGGAGGGAGTCACTCACTTCATGGTTCACTACTCAGTACTATAGCTGCTCAAAGATATAATAGAGACAAGAGATCCAAATGAACCCATTTCTGCTTCTTACTTTCCTTTATTCTCTGTTGTTCCCTTTCCTACATTTCTCCCACTCCATATAAACATATATTTACAAGGCAGGCAAAAATGATTCTCATAGCCTGTTCTTAGCTTTAACCAGAAACCCAGAAGATAGACCCACAACACTGATTCTGTGCTGCACAATCTAATGGCTCATTATGTACTGCCATCCTACTTTTTAACCCTGTTTTTATGCTATTCATTAGGAATAGAGACTGAAATTATGATTTCATTGCTGTGAGGAATTCCCAGATGAGGGAAATCCCTCTACCAGTACAGGTAAGCACTTTTAAATCTTATTGAATTGCTTAGAGAATAACTGCCTGTGAGAAAAAGTGATCCGACCAAAGATACCAACTAGTGTGTCAGAGATGATAAGGGATAATAGGGTTAGAATATGGCATAGTGAAAAGAGTGTTTCACTGGGAAATCCATGGAGCTGGGTTCAGATTCTATCTGTGCCATTAATTATATGTGTGACACAAGTTAGGCCACTTTTCTACAACTGTAAAATGAAAAAATTGAATTGATTTTTAAAGTCCTTTCAAGCTCTAGATCTGATCCTATATCCTGTTTTTCTTTAAGTTATATGATCTGATTATCCAGGTCTTGTCTTACCAACTAGAGTGTGGGCTTCAAATGGACCAAGAGACATCTGTCTTCTGCAAATAATTATTGATTGAGTTCGTATGAGATTAACTGAATCTACCCAGCGGCCTGTGCTATGCAGAGGAAAAGGTGCCTAGGTTTTGGAACCAGAATCCTACCCTTGAATCTCTGTTCTACCATTTATTATTTGTGTGGCGTTAGGAACAATACGTCCTTATTTGTAAAATGAGGGGTTTGGATTGGAGGGTCTCTAAGGTCTTCTCTGTCTCTTAATCTATAAATATTGTGGTCATGACTTTCTTTCCTGTGGCCATGTTTTTCTTTTCTTTGGGGAAGCACCAGAAGAACCATTACAATGGGATACCTTGTGTGAAAGTAACAATGCTATCAGAGTAATAGGTGAGAGAGATAAAACATGGGATCATAATGTAGCACTCTCTCTAGATAAACTCTCTCACCTGCCATTAATTCTGGTAAAACTCCCAGAAGACATCCCCCATCTTAGGGTTCTAAGGGAAAAGCTGGGGAGTATATTTAACTAATGTTCCTCTATAAAATGGGGAAAATAATAACCCCTATCTTCCAAAGTTGTTGTGAGGATCAAAAAAGCCCTTACTTAGCACAATGGCTGGCACATAATATGTGCTATATAGATATTGGCTATAATTATTATTATTACTACAAATACTCATAATTCTCTCTCTAGTGAGTCGGTCCTCCATAGCAATATATTGCTATCAATATGCAGCAGAATTAATTAGCCTTGAGAAAGGTGTATTCACTAATAGGATAAGAACAATTGGTACAAAAACACTCTAACCCTCCAAGTCTGAAACCCTCCTCTGCCCATACAAGGTTTCCTCTAAGAGTGGGCTTGAATTTAGGGAGCACATGCAGTAGAGGGGTAATTCACACACAGCTCCCAGTTGTTGGAAGTTCTTTTCAGCTTTCATGGTCCTCATAAAGTTCCTTTAGCTTTTGCTAGGTTCTGAGGGTCAATGTTTGTCCTTAGTTCCTGATAATGCCTTCTACCCTCAAATAGCACTTCAAATTGCATTTTCTAATGCATAAAACAAGTCATAAGGCATGTTGTGGTTATCTATGTGGCATATGTTATCATTAAACTGAAGTTTCTTTTCATGTCGGCTCTTATCTACTCTTTATATTTCCTCACTGTTAAGTAGCTGCTTTATAGAGTTTATTGAATTGCCATTCAAACACTCAAGACAGAAATTAACAATTTGACAATGCTCAATAATCCAAGCAACTGATTAATGCACATTATCTCCAGAATCCTCTCGGGTTTTCAAAATTGGAAGTAATCTAGGGTTGATATTCTTTTGATAGATAATCACCCATATAGAATTCCTCAATTCAAATACTGAAGAATCACTTAATGTTATATCTTTCTGGATGGCATCTACTATTGCCCTCCCTAACTAGATTTTTCTACTTTGCATTTATATTTATTATGGGCTCTCTCTGATAGAATGTATGTTGAAAATTATTTCATTCTTAGCTTTTGTCTTCCAGATGCTTAACACAGTGCCTAACACATAGTAGGCATTTGATAAATGTTGAATGATTGATTGAAATCTGAGGCTACATTTTCTGGTATCCTTTTGACAGGAAGTCATTAAGCTGAAAGGTCAGTGCAGCCAGTTTAATGATGTTCTCCAAAAAGCCCGTCACTCCCATTGGAAGCCATATCTCCTTTTCACTGCAAAAAGGAAATTCTGATGTTGTCTAATAGACAAAAGCTCAGGTTCTTTCCAGTTTACTCAGCTAGCATGGGTAGGAACTCTGCATTCCAGGCAACTGAATGGCAGTGGAAATACAAATAGTGCCTGGGGTAAGGATAAAAGTGAAGGTACACTGGGGCAGAAAATAGGTTGTGCCTTTTACTTTTGAGAGTCCAGCAGAGATTGGGCAGGAGAGCTTTGGTGACCTTGCCTCTCTCCTGGAATCTCTGCCGCCTCTCTGATTTTATTTATCATGGCTGCTGTCAAAAGCAAAGGGTGAGAAATAGCTGAGGGTTATTCAGGGACTTTGCAGAGAACAGGTGGAGAGAGGAGAAAGAAAGGAGTATTGTGAGTAGGAAGAAATTAAAAATGTATCTGGGAAGAGAGAAAGAAATCTTTGGTTAAGGAGTAATTCAATAATTTCAGCAGTTGAAAGAAAAGGAAAATCATTTTGGCAATGAAGGGACTCAAATTCAATATCCTGAAAAGGCGAGTGTTTTCCTGATGGTTTGGAGGGGGGGAGTTATTTTTGTTTATTTTGGTTTGGTTTGGTTTTGGCTGATTGATTGCATGCTTATTTGCTTGCTTTTTGTCTAAGCTGTCCTTATTTTGAGTAATCAATTATAGAATTTGTTTGCAAAGGTGGAAAACATGGATGGCTCCAGTGATGCATTATCACAGATCAGGGAATGCATCCCATAAATTTCATGCTGTCTTATAACTGAGCCAGCCACTCCTGTTCATAGCAAAACAATATTCCTCAAATTCACTACCAATTTAGTGTCTTTGCACAAAGCATCTCTGACAAATACGTGATAGATACAATATACAGTAAATTGAGAAAAAAAATGACAAGAACCATTTTCGAAAGCATTTTTATCAAAAGATATAATCAATTTTCAGAACATGATTAGCAATATAAAAAAATTCACCAAATCACTAATATGAGAAATGCAAATTGAAACAACTAAGATTTCACCTCAAAGTCATCAAATTGATAAATTTTATGGAGGAGAGGGAAGAAATTGTCAATGTTGGAGGGGCTAAAAGGAAAGATAGGCACCAATGTAGTAGTGATGAAGCTGGGACTTGATTCAACCATTCTGAGAAAACAATATAAAACTACGCCAAAAAAAAATCTAAGTGTACATATCCTTGATCCAAGCAATCACACTACTACACATATACCTAAAGGTCAATGACCAAATGAAAGGCTTCATATATATCTTTTTTTTTAACAATATTCTTTGAGGTGAGAAAAAAACTAGAAACAAACTAATACTCATCACATAAGGATGGTTGAGTCAATTCTAATACACAAAAATAATTGAATGTTATCATGACATGAGAAATGGCAAATATGAAGAATTTAGAGAAATCTAAAAAGAATCATATGAATTAATGAAAAGCAAAGTATAACCTAGAAAACAATATATTCAGTGAGAAAAATAATGTAAAAGAAAACAAAACTAAAAGACTTCCAAACTCAGATGTGTATAGACCAGCTTTGACTCCAAAGAATAGCTAATAGCTAGCATATATAAAGAGTTTCAAGGTCTACAAATGTTTTATCTCTATTATCACAGATGACTCTTACAACAACTCTCTGAGTCAAGTACTATTCTTATCCCTATTTTATAGGCAAATAAACTAAGGCTAATAGAGGCCAACTGTCTTACTGAGGGTCACATAGCTAGTCAGAGCCTGGAGTACAATTTAAACTCAGGTAGACTAAAAAGCCAGAAAATAGGAGCTTCTAGTTGGTGTAGTGGATAAAGCACCACCCCTGAAGTCAGGAGGACCTGAGTTCAAATCTCAGATACTTAACACTTCCTGGCTGTGTGACCCTGGGCAAGTCACTTAACCCCTATTGTCTCAGCAAAAAGAAAAAAAGCCAGAAAATAGATAATTCATGGGAGTTTTTTGGATAATTTAGAGCAAAGTGAAATACAAAATATCTATTTTTTAGTCCCTGAAATTGTACCATGTTGAATATTTTAAGTACTAAGCTTTAGAGAGAATATAATAGCAGTTATGTTATTATTACTATTTGGGTCTTTTTTTGTTAATTCAAGGTTATGTATGTATCAAATATTAGAGGAAATATTTGGGGTAGAGGAAACTATCCCATACCTTATTCATATTGTTGACTCAGTATAATTCTATATACTCTTTGAGGAGACTCTAGGCATGATCCTCAAATCTAAGCTTTAAACAATTTCCCCCAGAGCACTGGGATAAAGAATAAAGAACCTAAGACAGAATTAAACAATTGAGTATGTCCTTTTGTTCATATGGAAAATCTCTCCCCCAAGACAGAGCCAAGTAATAGGTGTAAAAGGGTCCAGAACAAAGAGACCCGCTAGTGGAGCCCCTTGGGTCCAGCAATGTTTTGAATTGTTAGATGACTCTATCCCATACAATAAAAAATTGCATTTAGGGTAGAGTTGCTGTAACAGTGGATCCATTACAAAATTCTTCAAGATCTAAGGAATGTCTTATCCTACTGGTCCTACCCTTTAATAATTAAGCACAACAGTATAAACAATTGGCAAGGATTTGCAGTTCCAAGAGAGTAAAGCAATAGTGAAGTAGTTTGCCATTTTCTTCTCTAGTTCATTAGATATAGAAGAGGAAACTGAGACAAACAAGGATAAGTGGCTTGCTCAAAGTCACCCCGCTAGCAAATGTCTGAGGCCTGGTTTGAAATGAAGAAGATGAGTTATTGATTCCAAGCTAGGTATTCTATTCACTACAGCTGCCTTTGAAGGTAGCAGGGAAGAAATAATTAGCAATGGAGAGAAAGAATACTAAACATAGAGTGGAGATGATAAAAGAGTCATGACATTGTAGAGGATCAAAGAGGATGGATTAAATACTAAGGAATCGGCCTTATCAAGGAAAAAGAACTATTTCATCAGAGGTTAGACGAGAAAGGAGATAGTGAAGGATGAAGTCAGAGGAGGATGAGAGGGAATTCTCAACTCAGTTTTTTCAGAGATGTATGAGGTAAATTTCTCTTATGGGGCAAGATAAAGTGTAAGGAGGAAGCTTGAAGAAAAAAGTCAAGGAGGGTAGGGCTACACTAACCTCTGGGGAATGAGTTTAGGCCCAATATGAGTGGATGAGGAAAGATCCACTGAAGAAAACAAATAATGAGAAGGTTCAAGGGCCTTCCCTGAATTCGTGTCAGGAAGTTCTTCCTCAGACCCATCTTAGCGTGCACACTAGCAGAAGGAGTTGTGACCTGAGGAGTCAAGAGAAAGTAGGCCCTGGATCCTGACTCTAGAGTGCACAAAATTGGGCCAAGTCTGATATTATTGTGGCCTTAAAAGCCTAGGAAGCAGATGATATGTCCTAGGATTCTCACTCCCATATTATCTTCTGCCTATTAGTCACCTATTACCAGATGTCCTTCAATCATTTTGAAGCTTGATTTCGCTATCTCCAAAACAGAATTCCTAATATTTTCTCAGAGAATCCACTCAAGGACACAACTTATGTTCAAACATCAATTATCCTTAACTCTCCAACCTCCCTCATTCCTCAAATACAATCAGTGACCACTTTTGTAGATTCTCTCTCCACATCTCTCACATCTTTCCCTTCTCTATACTCACATGGCCACCACTCTAGTTCAGAACTTTGTTACCTATCATCTGGAGTATAACCTCCAACTTTCTCCCCCTCCAGAATTCTCCTTCTCCAAATCATCCTCCATATCATAGCCAAATTAATATTCCTAGAACACAGAGCAAACCACAACAGACCCTGCTTAAGAAGCTTCAGTGACTCTTTGATATCTATAGGAAAAAATGAAAACTCTGCTGTTTAAAATTTTATTTTTTTCTAGCCTGTTTTTACAAGCTGATTTCACGTTATTCCCCACCACACACTCTATCTACCTGACAATCAAACTGGTCTCTCTGCTCATTTCATCTCCCACCTCATGCTTTTACTTAAGCTGTCTCTCATGTTTGAAATGCTCTCCTTCCTCACCTCTATGAAAGAATATTTTGAGAAATGTTTAACAATCACTTCTTGGGGGAGGAGGAAGGATGCTACATTATTAATATTTTCTCCCACACTCTGCCTAGAAAATCAGTAAATAATCAACCAACCCTCAATTTGTAGTGTTTTCCAATTTTTGAATTTATAAATTCTCAGGCTGAAAAATAAACAATTGACTTTCATAGCCAGCATAAACTGGCTCCAGCACTACCTTTTGGAACTAAAGACACCCAATTTTGAAAGACTTAAGGACTCATCCATGCAATGACTAATCATGATTCCTGATGACCTATGATTAAGAATATTATACTTACCTCATGAAACAGAATGATAGAATCAAACTATAAGACCTACATTTTCAGGCAAGATAATATGAGAATTTATTTTGCTTGACTATCCATATTTGTTGTAAGGGTTTGTTTGTTTCTTTGTTTCCAATGGAAGATGGAAAGTGGGAGAAAAAGAAAATAAATGCTTATTATGTGAAAAGAAGTTTTAAAAACTGTTAATTTCCACCCTCTCCCAAATAACATTGGATATATATTTTTATATATCCTGTATTTACTTTTCTATGAATGTGATATATCCCTCTAGAATAATGTAAGCTTTTTGAGAGCAAAAGCTGTCTCATTAGCACCCAGTACAGCTAGCACAGCAAAAACTTATCAGATATTTGTTTGATAGATTGATGATGGCCTATTCTTACCTGTTATTGATATCTACACAAGAGAATCTCCAAGGAAGTAAAAAGTAGCCTGGTTTCCCAGTAGCATGAGTGGCAACCTAAATGCAGCAGCAACTTATGATTACAAGTAGAATACCATAACAACTGAGGGAATAAATGAGGAGGTAGAAGGAAGAACTCCCTACTTCCCTTCTCAATTCTCCCATTAGAGTCATAGTCACTAGAACATTAAAGATAGCAGACATTCTTGCAAAAAAATCTAGAGATAAGCAGCAAGCCATGAATAGGTAGGAAGAGAGAAGAAGTGTATGGACTGTGGAGAAAAAAATTACATAAATAAAACAAAGACATTTTGTTGCTTGGTCACACAAATTGACAGTGTTTGACACATTTCTCATTATGTCACCCTATTAATTAAATTCCTGAATTTAATTAGTCTGACTAGGAGAAAATGGAAGAGAAGGTCCTAATGGGTCTATCTGTGCTGTTGATTGTTTCCCCAAAGACAAATTGTTGACTATAGAAAATTAATTAATCTCTCATTTTCCTCTGCTAATCTCAGCAATAGATTACCCTTCAAATGGGCACTTCTCATTAGAGGTGTTTCAGGTTTCAACTACCTAGCACAATGTCTGGCACAAGTAAGGGAAGTTTAATAAAAACTTGTTAATTGATTGAATGGTTGATCTAAGTGTAAAAGAAAATGGCAAACCATTCCAGTATCTTTGCCAGGAAAACCTGAAATGGGGTCATGAAGAGTCAGACATGAATAAAAAAACTCAACAACAACAAAAGTTTTTCAGGCAAATAGTTAAGACAAATGCTTGACAACAAATGAAAATTGCATTTTATGAAATCAACTCTCCCACCATTTGGTGTAGGATGAATTGTGAAAATTCATTTGACTATTCTGCACTTATTAAAATGGCATGTAAAGGATAGTGCCATAGCTAACTGAGAAATAACCCTTACTTTAATAAATGTGTTGAGAAGAACAGCTAGTGAATAGTGTATCAGTCCTGGAGTCAGAAGATATATCATTATAAATTCAAATTTGGCTTCAAACACTTACTAACTGTGTGATCCTGAGCAAGTCACTTAACGCTGCTTTTCTTACTTTACCATTTGTAAAATGAATTGGAGAAAGAAATGAAAAATCACTCCTTGAAAACCCCAAATGGAGTCATACAGTCAGATATTTCATTGTCTGAAGTATTTTTTTCCTGATTATCTCTTTTAATTAGGTCTATGTTTGATTTTGCTTTGTTTGAAATCATGATTACTATCTCTGCCTTCTTTACTTAAACTAATATACTGAAGCATATTAGATTCTACTCCAGCCCTTGACTAACTTTTTTTGTATCTTTCTATTTGAAATTTGTCTCTAATAAACAACATATTGTTGAATTCTGGTCTCTAATCCATTCTGCTATGTGCTTCTATTTTATGGGTAAGCTCATCTCATTCACATTTACTGTTATGATTGCTGTGTATTTCTCTCCATCCCATTATCTTGTTACTTCTTTTTTTTTCTGTCTTTTTATCCTGTCCTTCTTCAAAAATCCCTATTAAAAAAGCCTTCCTTTATTATCACACCCTCCTCATTATTATTTACCCTTTCTTCTTCTTTCTTTTCCCTTCTATTTCCTATTGAGAAAGTAATATTTTTATACACAACTGAATATGTGTATATATGTGTATTCTTCCCTATTTGAACCAAGTCCAATAAGGCTAAAGTTTAGACATTGACTACCACATTTTCACCTCCATTGTAAAAGTTCTTCTTTGCATACCTCTTTTATTTGAGAAAAAATTTCCCCATTTTACCTCTCCCTTCTTCCATTTCCGAGGATAGTCCCCTTTCTCACCCATTCATTTAATATAGTTTACTCATACCCATGCCATACATCTATGTAAATTCAGTTTAATTTGCCTAATAATGATAAAATTCTTAGGAGTTATATGTGTCATGTTTTATATAGGAATGTAAACAATTTAACTTATATTGAGTCACTTATGATTATCCTTTCATGTTTATTCTTTTATGCTTTGCTTCATTCTTATATTTGAATGTCAAATTTTCTGTTCAGTTTTCATCTTTTCTCTAAGAATACTTGAAAGCTCTCTATTTCATTAAATATCCATTTTCCCCCTGAAGGATTATACTTACTTTTGATGGATAGGTGATTCTTGATTGTAATCCCAGGCCCTTTGCCTTCTAAAATATCATGTTCCAAGCCCTCTATTCCTTTAATGTGGAATCTGTTACATCTTATATAATCATGACTGTTGCTCTATAATAGTTGAATTATTTCCTTATGGATTCTTTTATTTTTTATCTTTACTATATTTTATCTTTGACCTGAGAACTCTTAAATTTGGTTACAATATTCTTGGGAACTTTCTTTAGTATCTTTCAGGAGGTGATCAGTGGAATATTTCAACTTTTATTTTGTCTTCTGTATCTAAGATACCAGGGTAGTTGCCTTCAATAATTTCTTTTTTGGGGAACTGTATTTAAATTGTCATTTTTATCCAAATTTATGTCTTGTTCTCTGCCACAATAATCACATTTTATGGTCAAATTTTTTTGTTGTTGTTTGTTCATTTTTCCAGTTTTATTTTAAAGTTGGATTCTGCTCACTTGAAATTAAAAAGATATTGTTCCAAGCATCAGGCTTTTTCATTCTACTGTTTTCAAAGCTAGTTTGATGGAATCTACAAGTGGTGCTTCCAAGATAGTGTGATACTGGAAAAGGTATGGTCACTGCTCTCTGGGTCTTTGTTCTGATCTTTACCAAGGAAGGGTCTTGTATTCTGTAGTTACAAGCACTAGTCCTCCTCTTCACCTTGAAATTGTGACTAGGGTTCCTTATAATAAATCATAAGTTCTTCTCTCCATATTGGAACTGCAATCCAAAACTACAATAGAGTTGTCGGTCAACACTAGCTGCACCCAATGCCAGCAAAGAGTTTTCTATAATCTCTTTCTGATCATTTGTCCAAGCCCTTTACTATCTCTAAGATGAGAGCTCCCAAATCTGTAATTCCTCCCTCTGTGGGCACTGTTGCCTATATTTGGGACCTGGACATCACTCCACTTTGTGTCATTTACTTCTCCTGCAAACCTCTTAAATTTTCTTAGACTGAAAAAAATATTTCACCCAGACTTGTTGTTGGTTCTGCTACTGCAAAATTTGATTTAAGGCATTAATTTAAAATTGGTTGGAGGAGAATGCTGGGAGAGCTCAGCCCCTAATTTGCCATCTTGACTCTGTGCCAATAGTCTAAAGTCCATCCTAAAATAAGACAACTCTCCTTTCTTTCCAGTTTGAAGCATTTCCTTCATTCTCCATATCTGAAGATTATTACCAGCAACTCAGCAATCATAACCATAATACAACAAGAATGAATAAATACAATGAAAAAGCATTTAATAAGTGCCTATATAGGTAAGGCATCGAGCTCTGTTTCAAAGTAAAGACTGCTGAACCCTAATCCATGTATATCAAAAGGGAGAACTGTGTTTCCTTAATCTTTAGACAATAACTTCAAACTAAATCATTCTCTTCAGGAAGAAGCTTTAACTCTTTCAGGTCATTGGCAATATCCTTGGCAATTTGCTTCAGTGCTCTATTCGTTTTTTACTGGCCTAAGACAATCTGGTTTCTAAAGAGGGTAACAACTAAGATATTGTGTTCAGGTCCCAGATTAAAGTATCTATTATACATTCATAATGAACCTAACTTAAAAATGAAGTAGTACCTTATCTGGGCCTGATAAATTGAACTCACCAAGGACAGTCAAATGTCTTCTTAGTGTCCCCTCATATCTTGTCTTTCAATTTTCTGTTGTTTTCATTTTATCCTTCCCATAACAAAGCCTGGTTTCCCTGGTAAAAACAAACAAACAAACAAACAAATAGGATAAGTCAAATAATTCTGCCTTTTCTCTGTTGCCTATTACATTTTCCATCTCAAGCAGCAATCCTATTCCTTCTTTGTTCTGTTCTTGCCTGTCAGCAGAATTTAAAATGTCTTTTTTGTTGTCCTTGGTTTTAATAAAGCATTAGCTGGTTCTGAGTCTTAGTGTTTCTAAAGTTTTCATACTTTACTCCTGTGCCCTTCTTTTGACTACCTTTTTTCACTGTTTTTGCAAGTGTCTATTTTTAAAAATCTATGCTATAATCTGAAAGGCAATTCCTTCCTTGTTCTTCTAATTTGTTTACAATGTGGCTTTTTACATCTAGGTCACATGCATCTGGAGATTATTTTGGTATAAGGTGTGAGATATTGATCTAAATTTATTTTCTCCCATAATATTTTCCAGTTTCCTAAAAGTCTTAAGAGCTGTGATCATCAACATAATCAATCATGATTTTAGAGGACTAGTGACAAATAATACTCCCTATATTATGACAGATAAATATGATGGATTAATATGCAAAATGAGAAATTAATTTTTGGATGTAGTTGATGTAGGAGTTTGTTTTGCTTGACTATGTTTATGTAATTTTATTATTATTTTATTTCCTTCTTTTCAGAGGATAGGAGGAAAATACAAGATTTATAATCAAAAAATAAAATTTAATTTAAAGATGAATCTTTAATTTGAAAAATAAAATAAAATTTACTGTATACACTTACTTTAAGCTCTTTATACTTTTTACCCTTTCCTTCTTCATAAGAACATTTCTTTTTCTATCATCAAAATGTTATTCTTTTTTTTTTTGGACAAAATTTTTTAATTATCCTCAGACATCTCCCAAAGACTAGAAGTAGTTGCAGAACAGTTCCTTATTTTCACTTTTGGAGAAAATTTCCTCATTTGGAGTTTTCTATGTGAATGAAATCCCAGACCTGAATTCCTCTCCCTCTCTTCCCCCTGCCTATTTTTATTAAAGCCTTTTATTTTCAGAACATATGCGTAGATAATTTTAATACTCACCCCAGCAAAACCTTGTGTTCCAAATTTTCCTCCCTCCTCTCCCCCCACCTCCTCCCCTAGACAACAGGTAGTCCAATATATGTTAGACATGTGCATCCCTTCTATAGATATTCCACAATTATGCTGTACAAGAAAAATCAGATCAAAAAGAAAAAAAATGAGAAAGAAAACAAAATGCAAGCAAACAACAAAAGAATGAAAATACTATGTTGTGATCCACAATCCCCAAAGTCTCGTCTCTGGGTGCAGATGGTTCTCTCCATCATAAGACCATTGGAATTGGCCTGAATCATGTCACTGTTTAAAAGAACCATCTCTATCAGAATTGGTCATTATATAATCTTGCTGTTACTGTGTACATCTTCTGATTATACTCACTTTACTTAGCATTAGTTCATGCAAGTCTCTTCAGGCCTCTCTGAAATCATCCTGTTGATTGTGTTTTATAATAATATTCCATAACATTCATATATTATAACTTATTCAGCCATTCTCCAACTGCTGGGCATCCATTCAGTTTCCATTTCAGGTTAAGATGATACCAAATTTCCCTTTCTTATCTATTACAAAATCAAAGCAAGACAAAGCCCTCATGTAAAAAGGGGCTAAATTTCCAAAACAACTTTTAAAGATAAATTCAGGTAAAGGGAGTGGAAATTTTGGAGACTTTAGATACAATACCCATGCAGAGACAAAGACCTAAGATACTAAGTTCCAAAGGCATTTTCATCATATTAGAGACTACTACGGGAAAAGGTACAGAACAGGTGTGGGACAGAAAGGGCTAATCTGTTCTATATTCACCAAAGGGAAAAACCCTTCTTGCAACTCCCTAGTGATAACAAAGTAGTTTAGTGGTCCTTATAGCTAACCTTAGATGCATCCTAGCAATGCTCCCCTAGAGAATTCACTTCATAAAATAAAGAGCAAATGCCTTGGAAAATGGACATTATTTCCCTTGTTAATCCTCCTGTAGTCACAGAATTTTAGAGCTGTGTTTAATCCAGCATAGCTGACCTCTCCAAACCCTAAACACTTTGAAAAGAGGAAATGAGTCTCTTTTAGTGATAGATGACTTCTTTAAATTAAATTATTTTCTTCAGGAAACAACTCTGACTTTGTTTTTGAAACTGGAAATACCCTTAGCAAATTGTTTGCCTCCGTTCTCTACAGTTATCCTTATACTGGAAGAGTTTAACCAGGACGTTCCAACTAAACAGGCAGACCCCAGCTCAAAGTATCTATTGTACCAAGAGGCAGCTCCCTATCTTAGACTTTGAAAAGATTGTTGTTCCTGCTGTTGTCCCTTTTCTCCACCCCCAATTCCTTCCAAACCATTAGATGAAAACTTTGGCTTATGGCTTACTGAAGCCTATCAATGTTCAAATATTACCAAGGAAAGGTAATACTTTAGGGGTAGTCATTTACACCTGAGTATAGATGATAGATGACTGTGTTTGCCTTAGTTTATCCTCTGTAAAATGAGCTAGAGAAAGAAATGTCAAACTAGTCCAGTATCTTTGGCGAGAAAATCCTCAAATGAGGTCCTAAAAGAGTCAGACATGACTAAAAATAGCAACAACAATAAGTAAATTTATCAGGTCCTTTCCTAGAAAATTTTTTTGTTTTTATTTTTATTTGAAGGAAGAGGAAAAAGACAATGTGGAGGCAAAGAAGCAGAAAGTAAAGGAAAATATGAAGGTATAGATAACCTAAAGAGGCACTGGTACCACAGAAGGGTTAAAAAAAAGAAACAGGAAGAGGTAGATTAGAGGCTTCCAAGGTAAACTTCACCTACTTCTAATTTTTGCTTTAGGTTGGTCTTTTATATATTCAATATCAGAAAATAATAAACCCACTTAACCAGTCTTCTTCTCTTTTGAGGAACTAAATTCATGTGCTTTTCTCACTGGTCAGACTAGAATGATATTTGAGGGCAATGATATTCCATATACATTATGCCCTTGATGTCCCCTGGCACATCTTCCTCGAGGGCTGTAATTCTTTAGCCTGATTCCATAGTCTTCTTCCAGCTCTCACACCAATGACTTACACCCAAGAGTGTATATCTATTATAATTGCTACCTAAAGAGAATAAGAATTACAGATAAGTAATTTTCTTTTTCTAATCTAACCCCCTGGAGGCATTTTAGCAGCTAATATGGGTGATGACAGGCATTCCTGCTATAATTTATACAATTTCATTTTTCTTAATCATGAGTTACATTTCTCTTACGTCACCTGTCTGAAATGAAAGCTAAAATTTCTACCTCTGCTCCCACATTTGTAGCCCTGCTAATCATCCAGCCACTTTTACAAAGTGATGAGGGGGAGGCAATAACCCAATAATACACACTCAGATTAGCCTCTTCTCTGAAATTGCTTTCCCCTAATGATAGTTCTATCCTTTCTGAGAGAAAGGGGAGGAGGGGAGGCAGAGAAGAGGTGGAAGAAGAAGGAGAGAGGAAGTGAAGAAGAAACACAGAGACAGACAGACAGAGAGACAAAGACAGAGACAGAGTTGATTTTAGGAGGAAACGTGGATGTTTTAGGTATTTAACAAAACATGTAAAGATTCCATGAGCCTTGTAATGGGAAAACTACATAACTCTCTGATGCTGTGTGCCCCATAAATTTTTAGCAATTAAGGATAATACTACTTTCTACTTAGAACAACTATACAACATAAAAGAGAATGTAGAGAGATCGCTAAATTAGATGACTTGATATCTCTCCAGAAACTGTCAGTTTCTGGCAGTCCTGAGGTTTTAAATTATGAGCAAACACTTTAAGATTCTCCAACAAGATCTAGCCCTAAAGTCTATTCAGTCATATAATTCTGTTCGGTCTTTTTAAGTTTACATCATCTTAAAACAATCTCAAATACCTGGCAAACCTTTAGATTATCTAGTACCATGTCTAAAACTCTCAAATCAATGAAAATTAACTTGGACAGGGTAATAATGCTTGTTTAATAGACACTGAATTTTCATTGAATTCTCTTCCATAGTGGTCAATAAAACAATCTGCCCCTCCCAAAAAAACTTCCGTGAACTAGTTCCAATAAGTCACATATTCTATTTTTGCTAGCTTCACCCTATGGACCTCCAGTGACTGTAAAAGATTCAAATTGCACAATCTATTCTTTAATTGGATTATGATAACAAACTAGAATTATGGGTGCTAATATTAGAATACATGGTAACTAATCTGCTGTACTCTTGTTATTAACAGTAATTAGTGCTAGGGATTGCCAAGTATCTAGCATAGCTTTAAGCCACTAGACTCCTTTGGGTCTTCTCCAGCTCTACTATTTAACATGGAACATGTAAATGAGAAATTTTATGCCTTTTATGTCTATTTTTGACATGTAGAAATGAACATGTGAAAAACATAGCAAGTAAGATCTTCTAAACATAATTGCCTTTTGCCCTTCATATATTTATAGTTATTGGCCTTTATCTCCCTTATACATTTTTAGAGGATGAGGAAAAAACTAGACAGTTATTATTGTGGATCATCTATCAAATATTAAAAAAATGATAACAGCAAGTGATTGAAAGGGATAGAAAATTAATTGCTGCAAACCCATACACTGGTTCATTGCGTTCTTCACTGATGTGTCCTTTTTCTCTTTCAGACACAAAAGAAAAATTGAGACAAACAAGGTTTTCAAATTGTATCCTCCTCCTGTAATAATAAGTTGGTGGGTGCTTAAAACCTCTCACCAACTATAATCTTCCAAATCCCCTACATGCCATAGGAAATTGAAATTCAGTGGAGGCTATCAGGCCTTGTAAAGACAAACTATCCTTCATCAAAAAAGTGTCCGCATTGATAAATTACTCTCTTCATACTCATGACACTATCTCTAAAAGTGATTTGTGTATATTAGGATGGTTGTAAAAGATGAAATAAGAAACCCTTAGGAGTAAACTAAGACAAAGAATGAAAAAGATTACTGGTAACAGTCAAGTAGCTCCAGATGGAGCCAGATTTAAGAAAGAAGCATTCATTCTGCAATTGATTTCTCAGGCACAATACACAGAGCCCAGGAAATCATAAGATCATAGGTTTAGAGATAAAATGGATCTATTTATTGCAACTCCTGAATTTTATCAGAGGCTCAGAGAATTGTGAGCTGCCCAAAGTATCGGAGATATTAAGTAATAGAGGCAGAATTTGAATTAAGGTTCTCATTTTTTTAAAATTCAAATTTTTTGTCCTCTGCACCAAATGCTAACTAAATACCTATGGTCCATGATGGGAACCTTTTGGAAAGTATCCCAAGGTGTTCTAGGTTTCTTCTGGGAGAAATATAAAAAGAAAAGGAATGAATTTTGGTTTTGTCTACTTAAGTTTCATAATTACCACAAATGGACTAAACTCTCCAGTGGGAAGAGTGTTAACCAATTTCACACAGTCCCTTTATGTTAACTGCCATTATTGATTTACAAAGCACCTACCTACAATGATTTCTCAGCTTCACATTTTCTGCCATCACAACCACTGATTTCTGATCAGCAGGGGAGCAGATGGCTAAGAGGGCAACAAAGTTTGGGAAACCATCAACAGATCACAAACACCAAGAATCAGTGTACCGTGCTCTAATGGCCGTTATGGCTCTCTAAAAATATTCTCCTATTTGACATTAGATTAATGAGAATCATATGGAGACAATTACTTTCATGCAGTATGATAACAATAGAAAGAGCATTAGTTCTGAATTGAGAGGCCCTGGGTTTAAATTCTCCCTCTATCACTCTCTGTATGACTTTAAGTCAGTAATTAGACTTCAGTTTCCTTATCTGTAAAGTTATGGCTTGACTTCTTTGGTCCTTTCCCATTAAGAATATCTAGAGCCAATGCTTACAGACTCTGGAGTGCTAATTGTTAAATTTTCAGCATAGCATTTACACCTTGGATATCAATAAACATTACAAATCAGGGCTTCATTTATTGCTTTGTAGATTATCTAGACTTTAAAAAGTGATGGAGAATCAAACTTAAAAGTATGCCATAACTTTTTGGGAAAGTCAGTTATTAAATATTATTTACTTGCTTCCAGCACTAAATTTATTTTTCTAAAATCTCCCTCAATAGTAGTCTTTATTCACTTCCTATTATGTGGATATTTCCTGATGGTTATTAGGTTCACTTTTCCTATTAGCAGACTTTATAAAACACTAATTATTGCTCTCTTGCTTCTGCTATGTGTTTAAACAGTTGAGAAGCCTGGAGATAATAACAGAGTAACACTATTGACCATTGGGTCTCCAACAAAATATTGTCTTTGTTGTTTAACAATGATCAATACATTTTCATGTCCATTCAATAAAAGGAGTAAATAGATGCTGCACATGTACCAAACTGCAATATTAGGAATAACAAGTGATTTTCCAAAAGTCTTGAGACTCAATTAAGGCCATATTTCTTCAATGAAGAAAAAGATAATAGCAAACTATTTCTTTTAATTTGACAAATATTCAAATGTATCTGCAATCTCATCAACAATATGATACACAATTCATTCATCACTGTCCATCCTGAGTGATTTTTGTCTTTGTCATTTTACAAATGAAAAAATGAAATACCAGAAAAAGTAAATTACTTACCCCATGTTACGCAGGTAAAAATTATAGTCAGGATTTGAATACAGCTTTTCTGATTCCAAAGTCAGTGTGATTTTTCCTCTGCAACACAGTTAGCCACAAAGGCTCCCTCCAATATGCCAGAAGGATCTTTCTCACTTTCTCATGACAACAAAAAGATGCCGGAGGGGCATGTGGACTGTACAACACTTATCCTTCATTCTTACTACATGACATACCATCTTCTTTCTCTATTACACATCTCTTTGTTGATATGCTTTAATCTTGTTGTTTTGTGTGGCTCCTTAATTGTTATATATTTCAACTTCCTTACAACCATCACATTCCTCTCCATTACCTTTTGAGTGATACTGAATTTCAGTTCTTCAGACTGTTTTATTCAATGATTATGAAATATTTTTTAATTAGCTATATTCATACCAAAAAAAAAACCCTAGCTTCACTGTGTTATCCTTTTTACTAAGTAATTTCTAATTTCTCTGTTTTTGTTGGGTTGCTAGTTAGCACATATATTATGGGCCTTACTCAATTCAACCCTGGATTGACTCAGTTTCCTCAACCTGCCTTCATACTACAAGTCTGAGTTCCTAGAGAAGAACTATCACCACACAATCACATTCAAAATCTTTTAAGGTTTGAGAAATAATCCTATTGTGGGAAAATACTTACCACCATAGCTTTCAGGCCCCCTCGATGTGAATTCCTATTTACACCAAATCAGTCAGTCACAATGATAACTTTATAACTTAAACATAACCATTTACTTAACAATAAGATTAAAGCAGTAATAATCAATATAACCCTCAAGAAAAATGCATTCTAATTAGGCAGAGACTATGTAAATAATAAGGTACATAAATATTTGTGTATACAGAGAGAAAGGGAGAGAGAGGAAGACAAAAGAAAGGGGAAGAGGGAAAAAGAGAAAGAGAGGGAGAGGGACAGGAAGAGGGAGAGGGAGAGAAGATGAGAAAGAGGAGGGGAGAGGGAGGGAGAGAGGGAGAGAGAAGGAGAGAGGAAGAGGGAGAGAGGAACAGAGAGAGAGAGAGAGAGAGAGAGAGAGAGAGAGAGAGAGAGAGAGAGAGAGAGGGAGGGAGGGAGGGAGGGAGAGAGAGAGAGAGAGAGAGAGAGAGAGAGAGAGAGAGAGAGAGAGAGAGAGAGAGAGAGAGAGAGAGAGAGGGAGAGAGAGAGAGAGAGAGAGAGAGAGAGAGAGAGAGAGAGAGAGAGAGAGAGAGAGAGAGAAAATAAATGAAGTTTATCTAAAAGAGGTATTAACAGGATGTTGAGAAATACTCCCCTGCAGAAGGTGAGTCTTTGAGAAAAGCAGGAAAGCAAAGAGACAGCATTAAGGGGGCAAGGTATTTGATGAATGGGAAATAACCAATGTAAAGTCACAAAGAGATAGGTTGGTAAATTCAAGAAACTGCAATTAGACAAATGTAGCTGAATCACAGAATATATGGAGGGAGAAAGGTATAAAAAGGCATGAATAGTAGGAAAGGGACAATATGTCAAAATGTAAGATGCTAAATGTAAGACTTTATATTTGATCCTAGAAGCAATCAGAAGCCGCTGGGCCTGACTAAACAGAAGAAATGGCATAGTCCAACCTACATTTGAGAAAAACTACCTTTATAGCTAAATGGAGGTGGACTGATATAAAAAGCAGGGAGACTGGTTAAAAAGCAATGGTACATGTCCAGATGAAAGATATGAGGTCATGAACTGGAGTTGTGGCTGCATGAGTGGAGATAGGAGACATAAGAGAAATATGAAAGTAGAAACAACCAGATTTGGCAATGGATTAGACATATGAGGTAAGTAAAAGTGAGAAGTCAGGGTTATTGGCCTGAATGACTGAGAAGATTATGATATCTTCCACAATAATAGGAAAGTTTGGATTTGGGTAGAAAGATAATGAGTTTTATTTTGGATACACTGAGTTTGAGATATCCACAGACCATCCACTTCTCTGCCCAAAAGGCAGTTAGAGATATGTGACGATAACTCAAACAGACATTAGGACTAGATATAACAAATGAAATAGTATAAAACAAAAAAACAAAAAAAAAAAAAAAAAAAAAAAAAAAGGGATCAGGGCAGAGAATTGGGGTACACCCAGTCAGAGGGTATAACATGAATGAACAACCACTAAAGGAAACTGAGAAGCCTTCAATCTGGCCAAAAAGTGTCCGAACATTAAGAAGAACCAGAGGAGAGCAGTATCACAAAAAAAAAAAAAAAAAAAAAAAAAAATTTAAAAAAAAACCTAGAGAAAACAAAGTATTTAAAAACTGAAGGTTTAGCAGTGTCAAATGTTGCAGAAGTCAAGAAGCACCACGATTGCAAAAAGAGGCATTAAACTTGACAATTAAGAGAACATCAATAAATTTGGAACAAGTAGTTTAATGATGAAGTTGAAAGCCAGATTCCAGAGACTTTAGAAGGAAGAAAAAGGAGAAGAAATGGGAACACGGATTGCAGAATTTTTTAAGTCGTTTATATATGGAAGGGAACAGCTATGGGATAATATGTAGACAGGATTATTGAATCAGTTGAGGGATTTTTGTAAATGGGGAAGATAAAGACAGTTCGTATCTATGGATTTTTAAAGACAGAGCAAATCATAATCACAATCAAGGTCAAGGTTATTCTGCCTAATCTTCATACTATGCTTTTCTGGACCAAATGAAATTGAAGAAAGTCTTATTATTTAGGCTCAAGACTAGAGCAAAAGAACATGGAAAGAATATGTAGCAATACAGCATTAATTCAGTCTGGTACATTTCCCCTTATCTCTGCAGAAGGACTTGTTAGTGTGACCTGAACAGGGAGACATCTGGCAAGCCAAATAAACACCAATCATTTGAGTGATGGATTTAATGCTTTATGAAACTGGAAAGTTATCAACAGATGAGAAAATTGAGGTCCTAGAACTTGATCCAAATGACTCGCTCAAGGTGACACAAATAAAAAACATCATATAAGGATTTGAACCCATGTCTTCTGATTCCAGAATCAGTGTTTTCTCCACTGTAACTTAAGCACAAAAATGTTATTGAATAAACTCTGAAGGATTTCATTTTGGAAGCACTGCTTTCTTTCAGTGTTAGGATGTACCTGAATTTTTCATTCAGAAAATCCGGATGCTTCTCTCTATCATCAGTGTCCTATTTCTCCATTTTCTTTACAAAATGCCAACACATTTCCTAAAATATAGCAAACCAAAAGAGAGATACCCCAGAATGCCAACTATGAGTTTGACCTTGTCAAACTGTCTTTTCTTTTAACATTATTTGTTTTATCACAAAAGTGAAGATGAATAAATATATCTGAAACCTCTCATGTAGGAGACTGAAACTGAATGTGAAATCCTACAGAGTCCCTGTAGGGCACATACTTTTTAAAAGCATTATATGTACACACAAATGACTTATGATTTTCTTTGGCAACAATCTGATCAAATATTTCTTCTCATCAAAACACAAAGGTAATAAATCTCGGCATAAACTTTCATATATGTGTGGGTGTATATTTTTTCCAATCCTTTGCAATTGAACTGAGCTCAGGGATACTGAGGGATGATGATCTGACAGCTCCATATTGATATAAAATAAGGAGGTGATTTGCAGCATTTTAGGAGGTAGAAGCTATGTCTAGAAATCCAGGAACTGAGCAAACTCTTCCCTGGAGGACTCCCCACTGAGAGAATGGCCAGCAAAGGAAAGAACAATCAAGTGGAAAAAATTCTCAACCAGAACTGTTTTATTCCATTGTTCCTGCCTTTGTTCATTTTATTTCTTTTTTTAACTGGAATTTGATACCCTAAGCCCTCTCAACTGCCTTCTTCTGGCAAGCACCACTTATTCTTTGTGATATGCAGAAGCTGGTAAAAGGAAATTAATTGTCTTTTTTTTTTTTTTATTCTCCCCCCTCCAAAGCTTCTTTACTTTGGACTTTAGGTGCTGAAAAAAGATTCCATTGATTCATTTAGCAATTAAAAGCAAGCCAAACTGAATTAAAAATGTGACTGGGTCATTCCGGTATTCTATCTAATATGTCTAAGCTTTGTAGTAACTGCAAGTACTCAATGAATATTAATCACCAACAAAGAACAATAGTACTCTGTCCTCTGGTCTCTTGTCAGTTCTTTTTGAGAAATAATAAGGCCTACATTTATTATACTATGTAATAGCAGAGAGCTTCCAGGATGTGATTTGAAAAGTATAAATCATTTTTGCTATATTAATTATGAAGTCATTTACTGTCAAATGGTAAAGACCAGTAAAATGATTTGCCTAGCCACAGTAGGTATTATGGAAGGCTTTCCTTCCTTTATATAATTTCCATGTCTGAAGAATGCATAATAGAGATCTCTTTTTAAGATGATATATTTTAACTGGTTTACCTTGATCACATTTTCTATAAGTAATAAGTTGCTTACATGATCAGTTTAGAAAGGTCTCTGACTATGAATTAGTCAAAACTATTACTGTTTCCTGTAATGGGAATTTATCAATGAGTAGGAATCCATGTGCAAGTAAGTATACATGCATGTGTGAGTATGTGGTGTATGTATATACATTTGTGTGTGTGTGCCCACACCTCTGAAAAAATTTGACAAGGAAAAGAGATTATTTTCATCTGTGGAGACATTCATTGGAAAAGTGGCACCTGAATAGGAAGTTGTGTGAATAGGTACTAATGGAGGGTAATGAGACCAGGACACTTTTGCCAAGAGAAAAGGAGATATCTGGGAAGAAAGGACTATATAGTGCTTGTTAAAGAATTTTGCCAACTCCTGTTATGTAATTAGCCTCTGACCTACTGGTGCATTTATAAGAGGCTCAGGCTCTCCTTATCCAACCCAGTGTAAAAATCCATAGCCCCCAAGATCTACAAGCTATTTAGAGTCAAACCATTATCCTACATAAAGTTGATGTTCCTTATAGCTTCATTTCCTTGAATTAGACAAAACAAGGAGACCCAGAAGGCAACATACATATTTTCTTACAACTCTCCTGTAAGAGTGAATGTGTCCACATAGTTTGGATATCACTCAATAAATTCTGTGATTAGATCAATTAAATATAAATAGTTGCCTGTTTTTCCTTAATCAATCAACAAGCATTTATTAAACATCTTCTATGTGCCAAGGACTGTTCTAGGTAGTGGGGAAATAAAAGTGAAAAAGCCTAATTTCAAATCTGACTTGCACAGGTTAACAGACAAAAGAAGATAACATGACAATAAGGTAAAATAAATAGTACAATTTTACAGAAGATATTTTGTAAATGAAATGGAATAGTGCAATTAGGGACAGTTAGGTAGTGCACTCAAAATAAAGCTGGCCCTGGAATCAGGAAGAACTGAATTCAAATCTAGCTTCAGAAAAGATCAAGAAGTATTCACTGGCTTTAAAAGTACAGAAGGATGTGAGAGATTGTGGAAATAAAATCAATAGATCTTGGCAACTAAGCAAATTGGTGGAAGAATGGAAAGGTTCCAGGTTTTGAACATGGTACTTTGAAGATGGTGATGCTATTAAATGAAGGAAGAGGAAGTAAAAACAATGAGTTTAGTTTCTGTCATAATGAGCATGAGGTTTAGAAGGAGCATCCAAATAGAGATATCCAGAAAGTGGCTGGAAATAGAAGGCCTAGGCTTTGGGATTACATGGCATGTGAACCTCTGTGTGCCAACAGCCCAGAAAAAAAGGATGGGGCCAATTGACTTCTCAACAAAATGGGTAAGCAGATGAATAACATAAAGCATTCATTTAAATCATTCTTTCCTCTTTTGAGTTCCTTAGCCCTGACTCTCTCTACTGCATCTGCTATTTCTCCCAGTGTTTGGCTCTCTCCGGTACCTCAGCTTCATTTCTTGACAGCATTCTTGCTCACTCCTACTCTGTATCCCACATTTCAGGTCCTAGGCAGATAGGATAATAGACTTAGAGGGAGAAAATGACTTTAGGAACCATTGAGCTTAAGTTCTCCTCCCAATCCCCATTTTATAGATGAGGAAACTGGGACACATTTAGGCCTTTGAATGGAGGTGGGGGTATCTTATAACTTGTAGAGCTCTCTGAGGCAAGATTTGAATTTAGGTTTTCCTGACTCAAGGCCTAGAGCTCTATTCATTATATTATGCTATTTCCTACTGCTACCACTTGCTTAATGCTCCCAAATCTATTCTACATTTTCATTGTGACTGTCAGTCTCTTGATCTCCCCTTAATATCTATTTGTCATAACTCCTCTAGATTCATTTCAATAATGCATGACTGAGATGCTCTTTTGCAGCTCTTACTCTGAGTAACTTCCACCATTCCAACTCTCATTCTTGAGCAAAAGAAAACTAAAAAGCACCACAAAGTAGTACTTATTAGGGTCCTTAATCTCAGCTGGGTCTTCACTGATACATGGAAATTCTTCTATTCATCTTTTACTGATTCTTTGTCATATTCCCCATTGCTTTTTTTAACCTCCCTCCTTAAGTCATTATCTCAATCTCCTTTCCTTAACCTTAATTGGATCCTTAAATCTCCTACTTAATTTGCTGAAATTAGAGCCCTTGGATTAATCTCCCTTAATTCATCTTTAAACCTATGGTCTCATCTATTTTTTTTAAATATTCCATCCTTTCTCAGAAGATAAGATATTCTTCTTCCTTACCAAGACTAACTCTTTCATTTTTTTTAATTTTTCAGTCCTTTCCATTATGTCCAACTCTTCATGATCCAGTTTGGATATTCTTGGCAAAGATACTAAAGAGGATTGCCATTATCTTCTCTAGATCATTTTATAAGGAAACTGAGGCAAACAGGGTTAAGTGACTTACTTATACCCAGCCAGTTAATATCTGAGTCTGGATTTGAACTCAGATCTTCCTGACCTTAGACCTAGTACTCTATCTATTGTACTATTTAGCTGTCCTACCTTTTCATCTTATCCTTTCCAATTGTGTTTTACTTTGCATGACTTTTGCTACATTAGTTATTTTATTTCTCTCATAAATCTTCAATATCTCCCTCTCATCCTCAGCTAACAAATATGCTCAAATTCCCATGAGCTTAAAAAATCCTCCAAAATTCTTTCTTTGAGCCTCCTTACCTGATCAAGATTTTATTCCATCTCTTTCCAAACTGCCAAATTTCTAGAAAGATTAGACTACACTCTTTGCTTCCACATCCTCTCTACCTAATTGGCTTCTTATCCCACCATAGTCTAACTTCTGTGACATCTCACTACTGATGCTGTGCTTTAAAAAAAGCTAATTTTACTTATTTTGTTACATTTTAACTTATAAAATATGAACTCGCTCTCTTCCTCTCCTTCATTACAGAAGGCCATTTCATAAACATGATGTGTGTATATGCATATGTATGTATGTGTGTATACTGTATATATACACATATATTCATGTGTGAGTATAAAACCATGCTATTCATACTTCTACATATCAATTCTTTCTCTGGAGGTGACGAGAAACTTTCTTCATAGATTTTTTTATAGTTGATTTGAGTATTTATAATGCTCAGAATGACTGAGTCATTCACAGTTGCTCTTTGAACACTTGCTATTACATTATATGAAGTTCTCTTGATTCTGCTCATTTCACTCTTCATTATTTCATGCAAGCTTGATGCTATTCTTACAAAAGTCACTATGATGTCCTTATTTGCTACTGTGTTGTTTGGTTTTTTTGAACTCTAAGTGTTCATTAATATAGGGAGTTTCTGGTAAGGAAATTCATCAATCACCTGGCACTTTCTCTGTGACTTAAAGTTTTACATTGCAGTTTTACACTAAAAACTTCAGGGCCACACATCTAGTATATACCTAGATGGGACTTGAACCCAGGTCTTTTTGGCTCTAAGGCCAGCTCTCTTTCCACCTAAGACATGCTCACAAATAACTCACAAATCTACATCCTTTGTCTGACCATTTTCTTGTTTTTACAAATGTTTCAGTTGATTCTAACAACAACCCTGGGAGGTATATGCTGTAATCATTCCCATTTTATAGCTGAGGAAACCAAAGCAAATAGAGTTAAGTGACTTGCCCAATTAGTAAGTGTCTGAGAATGCATTTCAGCTCAGTTTTTTCTGACTCCAGACTCAGTGCCACCTACCTGCGTAGGACCTGAAATGTGGGATGCAGAGAAGGGGTGGGCAGGAATGATTCAAGAAATGAAGTTGAGATACTAGAGAGAATCTTGTTGTTCTTGTCGCTGTGCTTTGTTCTTGAAGAGGGCCATGACATCAGGAAGGTGATACTGTTACATGCAAGTGAATTGGATTTTCCCCTCCAGAGCCATTAGGGTCCAGTAGTCAGATATAGAGCCAAACACTGGGAGAAATATCAGATGCAATAGAGAAAGTTCGGGCTAAGAAACTCAAATAAGAGAATATCCATTCACATTTAGATCACACTCTAATACAAGGTTAAGAATTGAACTGAAGAAGATGAGTCTTTATGACTCTGGGTCATATTCTACCTACTGCACTGCTTGGTTGTCTGGGCTAGACATACAGGAGAAAAATGATTAAGAAGAATGAAAAGGACAAGTGGGAGGATGATAGGAACTGAGAAAGAGTAGGGCTAAGATGAAAATAGATAAATATTGGGGGGAGTAGCAGGAGGAAGATTCCATATCGAGGGAAAATAATTTGTATGACAAGGAGTTGTAGTAGCAGGTTAAGGTGTGTAAAGTGTTTGACATGTCATCACATACTATCCTCACAGCCCCATGCAGCTAATATTATCACACAGATTTTACAAACTGGACTTAGCCCAAATCACAGAGCTAATACGTCTGACGCAGGATTTGAATTCATGTTCCTGACTCCAAATCCAAGACTCTACTCATTATGCTATCCCTCCCTCTCCTCATTGTTCCACTTCGGTTTCCACTTCATTCTAACTCCTACAAGCTGGGGAGAATCCTAGGTTTCAGCCTCCATTGTCTTTTCACATCTCTCATGCAGATAACACTTTATTTAACTGATACAGGTCTAGATTTGACAATTGTGAGCTGTGTGTGTGTGTGTGTGTGTGTGTGTGTGTGTGTGTGTGTGTGTGAAAATAAACCTCATTGTTAGCTAACTAATAGCTTCTCTCTTTCAACTTGTGAGAGAAGAAAGACTTCCATACTCCTGTCTTAAGTTACCACTAGACATAAGACTGCAGAAGGGGAAAAGCAATGTCTAAACAACAATGGTTTTAGAAAGAGAAGACTTCATGTTCAAGTAGCCTTACTCTGCCTCACTATCTATGGATAAATAGCTTCACTTCCTTGAGACCTCAGTTTCCTAATCTATAAAATGAGCCATTTGGTCTAGATGGTTTGTAAAGGCCCTCCCAATTCTAGGTCTATGATTCTCAGACACAGGTGTTGTTCTCTTTCAGCATAGCCACTCCTCTGGAGTAGTAAACCATTTGTTTAATCACTTTGCTTTCCCCGACTTGGAGTAATGAAATGCTGCACTCTCTGAAATAATTTCCTGACTATTTGCTAAGATTCATCTCTGACATTTCATTAAATATGATCATTTAACTGTACAAGTACAAATGCATTTTTAATTTAGCTTACTGCAGATATTACAGATGTGGGGAAATGAATTGTATTGCTCTAGGACAAATATATCATTCACATATGCATGCCACAAAAGAACAAATTATTAAAAATTACTGAAACTTCCATGAAGATTTATATTTAACTTTTCCATTTTCAATCTCCAGGCCACTGTGAAAACATAGAGCATGTCATTTTATCAGCTGTGATACTTTGAAGAATACTGGGGTAATTTCATTAGGAGATCTTGATCAGTATTCCCAGCCTCCTTCACCTTTGGTATGCTACACAAAGAGGCTTCAGGAATAGGAGATAATGGAGTTTGAAGTGGAAAGTTTTGATGTTAGTAGTCCTTTAATCAAAAGAGAGTTACTTGCTTTCCTAATAAAGGAGAACTTGCTTAGCCTTCAATGCTCTGGAACCGACTATAAGTCACACTAATGTCTTTCTTAATAAGAAATCAGTAGTTCGCAAAAATGAAAAATTATTAGATTTCCCCACAATTTGTGTTATTACTGAAGTAAGAAAACTGGTTGATCAAAAGATGATGTCTTATTTCTTGGCTATGAGCCATTAGCTTCTGAATTTATCAGTCATGAGTTATTGACTATTATTGGTCATTATTACATGGGTTAACAAGTGTTTTCACAGATATGGTGGCTTTTATTCTTCCATAAAGAAGTCAAAGTCCTGATAATAAATTTTCAAACAAAGATCTAGACAGGGAGCCTCAATAACCAAAGTATTATAACAATTAATTACCTGTATACGTCAGTCAAAAATGTGGATCAGAAGTCAATTTTCTTAATAGTGCATCAATAAAATATTTTTAAATACACAGATGAGAACAAGAAAAACTCAGAAAAGTTCACAAAATTATTTTGTCATCACTTTGTTAAATTTAATCAATTGATAAATTCAATCAAAAAGCATTATTAAGCTCTTGCTATATGCCAGGCACTTTGCTGAGTTTTCAGATTACAAAGACAGGACAGAAATATAAAGAATTCCAAGGCACAGAGGTAAAGATGGAGAGCATTCAAAATACAGAGTAGAAAGTAGCCAGGTGGCAAACACTGAAAAAGCAAGGAGACAAGATGGAGCATTCTGTTTGTCAGACAAATTCTACTATAGAATATATGGAAGAAAATAATTATTATATATAAGAAGATTAGAAAGATAGAATAGGACTAGATTATGAAGAGACTTAAATGCTAAATAGAGACATTTACATTTGATTTTAAAGATAATAAGGAGCCACTACAGTTTGTTAAATAAGGAGAAAAGACAACATAATTGGCCCAGCAGTTTAAGAAAATTACTTTGGAAACACTATGGATTAGAAAACTTAAAATGAGCAAGATGAGTTAGGAGGCTGCTATAAGAGTCAAGTAGAGGTGATAACAGTCTGAATTGTGGTGGTAGATATGTGGATAGAAAGGGATGCTGTGAAAGTAGAAATCACAAGATGTGGTGGTAATTGATTAGCTATATGGGACAAATGAGAGAGAGGAATTGATAATGACACAGGTTTCAAATCTGTATAACAATAAATATCACGGTGCTTTTAGTAGGAATAGAGAAGTTCAGAATGTTCAAAGTGAGGTACTTGAGGGAAAATAATGAATTCTCTTTGGGCTATATTGAGTTTGACATGTATGAGGAACATTTAGTTTGAAATGTCCAATCAGTAGTTGCTGATTTAGGATTGGAGCTCGTGGGGGACAGATTAGGTTAGTTATAGGAGGAAGAAGAGAAGGAAAACCATATATTAGGACAGTTTGGAAAAATTACATATACATATAACATATAAATGAAAATATATGAAGTGCTTATATTGGTGGAAATTTGGAAAAATTACACCAATTTCAGCATTTTATATATTTTTCATTTATATATATGTAATTTTCCAAATTTTCATGTTTCAGAACTGTTCTATTTTATATCTATATCTATATCTATATCTATATATATAGAGATATATGTATATATATATATATATATATATACACACACACACACACACACACACACACACATATACACAGACACATAATATATATATACCAGTGTATCATTTATAAGATGAACTGACTGATTCTAAAGGCTTTGGTTAATTATGGTAGCAACAATCTGGTTAACGCATTAGTCATTGTTTCACTTATCCAGAATATTTTAAATGTCATACAGAGTGATCATACTGCTTACTAAATAACTGCCATGGCTTGAATCACTCAAATTTGATTTTGTTTCCTTTCTTCTAATAATCACTTTGGTCTCTTTTCCCCTACCAAGCTGTGAAAAAAATGTTTCTAGGCACAGCAAAGAAAAATGCAATAATAGCTGTTTTCCCGAAGTTATTTTATTTTGTAGTGGTAGCAGAAGGATTGTCTTGCTACTTGACCAAGCAAATTATGCCAACTAGTAGGGACTTTAATTCATGTGCCCCAGGCTTATACAATAGCACTTCCATTTAAAAGTGTTATTGTTCTTCTCTTGCTATAACTGATGGTACTGAGTGAGAATGTGTGCCTAGGAGGACACTTGACTGTCAGAGGATGTGGGAACAAGTGTTGGGAGGAGGGAGGAGAGAAGAGGAGAGCAAAAAGAATCAAAAGTGCTATCTCAAAAGTGAGATTTGGATTATTAAAGATGATGTATGTGTGGACCGTAGGAATAGCAATGTCATTTATCAAAAATTTGGGTCCATAATCATTGTTAATTCAAAGAGATTTAAAATTCAGTGTGTCAAAACATTTAGAATAGAAGGGAGAACAATGTTAGATCTTTATGGCATTGCACACAGCTGAACAAAGAAAAGGATCAAGGGAATAGCTCAACTATCCAAAAGCATTTATTTTCAGACATTTACCGGGATGCAAGTTTGATTTTGAGTATAAAATGATATTACTTTGCAGAATATCTTTAACATAGCAAATAATATAGCCAGCCTGAATTATGTACCATCTCTTAAGTATGACCTATGACTTCCCATTTCTCTTGTCCTTACCCCGCAAGCTTGAAATATCCTTCCCCCACATGTCCACTTGTTGAATTCCTACCCATTCTTCAAGAGTCAATTCAAACTCTCTTCCACAAGTATTCCTGGATGCTACAGTTGTGATTCTTCATTTTGACACCTGGGGATACAAACTGGACAAAATGAGCCTTCAGTCAACCCTTTAAGAATAAATAATAATAAGTTAAAAATATCTATTCACTAGGGTTTAGAGGGCACAAACCTATAATTGATCATTTGAGCTTGACATTTGCACCAAGTTCAACACCAATATGATAAGCCCTTGTAGCATGATGGCCATGATGCTACTTAGAAAGGAAGGAAGGAAGGAAGGAAGAAAGGGAAGAAGGGAGGGGGGAAAGAGGGAAGGAGAGAAAGAGAGAAAGAAGGAAGGAAGGAGGGGAGGGAAGGGAAGAAGGGAGGGAGGGAAGGATAAAGGGATGGAGGAAAGGATGGAGGAAGGTAAGGAAGGAAGGAAGGAGTGAATGGAAGGAGGGAGGGAAGGAAAGAGAAAGGAAGGAAAGAAGAAAGGGAAGGAAGAAGGAAAAAAGGAAGGAAGGTAAGGAAAGAGGAAGGGAAGGAGAGAGGGAAGGAAAGAGGGAGGAAAGGAGGGAGGAATGAATCTTCTTTCCAAATATGTTTTCAGTTATCACATTACATATTCTACATCATACCAACACCCCATAATTCCAGAGTTATAAGCTATGATTATGAAAAGCAGTTCCTATTCTTTAATAGAACTTATTAAGATGGATGGTCACTTTAACATCCTTCTGTTTCTTTGTAATTTTTTCAATTAACAAGAATGTGTGTATGTATGTGTTTCCTCTCTCTCTGTCTCTCCCTCCCCCCATATTCATCTCACTGTGTAGTGGGAGGAAGAAGAGAAATAAAAAGTAAAATTCTTCTTTAAAAATACAGAAAAATAAAATGACTCAAAATTTAAAACAGTCAAGCAAAATAAATTCTCCTATTGGCTACATCCCAAAGAATTTTCATTTTGTATATTAGTCTATCACCTCTCTTTTAGAAGTGAGCAGTATTCTTCATTATCAGTGCTATGTAATCATGGGTGATCATCTTAACTCTTTCAAAATTGTTTGTTTTTATGATGTTGATGCTATACCTAGGGATACTTTTCCTTTGAGACCTAATTAGGAGTATTTAAAGAGATGTGACAATCCATCCTGTGTGCAAGGAAATATTTTTTTTTCAAAATCCACAAAAAAGAACATTTAGTCTCTTAAGATAGAGACAGACAGATAGATAGATAGATAGATAGATAGATAGATAGATAGATAGATAGATAGATAGATAGATGGATATACAGATGTATTTGTTTATTAACCTAAGAAATACCTAGGCAAAAATGTGAGGAAGCAGATTGATATATTATGAGCCTTCCCTTTCTATTCTCTTTTTAATCCCATTAGACTGTTCTTCTTGGACTCTTTTTTTAGATGGGAGGAGGATATTAAAGCAAAGGATAAAAAGATATAGTAGCGATAGAGACAGAAAGACAGAAGAAGATACACACAGAAACACTGAAGTAATAATGTAGTGAGATAAGTAGAAAATTTTAAGTTTTAGAAAAACAAAATCCCTTTTTTCTTTCTTAAATATTTTGATACTATCTTCAAAACACCTTGAATTGTGACTTTAGACCCAGAAGATAACCTTAGGAGATATAAAGAGGTGGAAGATGGAGGAATATTCAGTATTTTCTAAACCAATTGTAAATCATTCTGACTGGAGCTGGGTTGAGGCAAAAAAGAAAGAAAAGGAAACTTAGCATTTACCAAAATCAAATTAAATAGGATCCTATCTATGGAATCCAAGAAAATAATGCTGTTAGTGAACTTTGAAAAATATTACTTCTTTGTGCTCAGGAATTAAAGGATAAAAATCCTAGTTTTGCAGGAATTACCTAAATACATCCTGATGATACGGCTAGAGGATGGAGGATGTCCCTATAAGTCATTCTACAGTTGAGGAATGTCCTCTACCAGTACAAATCTACTTTCTCTGCAACGTTAGAGAGTTGCCTTTTTTATTTAGAGATTATTTTTCCTCTATTACTTGTAATTACCCCTTTTTTTAAAGCAACAAGAGTTTAAGTGATTTTTCCAAAGTCAAATTCACAGCATCATTATGTATCAGAGTGGTTCTCAAATCCGGGTCTTCCTCCAAGGTCATCTCTCTGCTGCATAATGTCCTTCATATAATGTATATATATGAAATAAAGTCTTCTCATTGGAAAACCCTTTTAGCACTGACTCACCACACATGATCTGCCTTCTTTCATTTAAATAGCTTATGAAAATCCAAATTCCTCTTTAAGTTTCTTTCTGATTAATTGAGGGACAATTCCCCTGAGTCAACTTTGGTCAAAATATGCAGCCCTCATGACTTTCCCTCACTTGACATCCCACAGAATGCATTGTACATAATATTTCAGTTAATGACTTAATCCATGTTTTGGATGAATGTTTATTTAAAAATCTTTCTCTCTTTTAGATTGCTGCCTGAATTTGGGCTGACTTCAAATGCATGTTTCCAGGGAGAAGAAACATTGCCTGCCTTCTTTTACAATACAGATAACATATAAAATGTAGATACAGTTTTAAAGAAAGAGATAATAAGATCTTCTACTCTCTTCCTAAGGTTCACTAAAATCTCCTTGTCTTTTCCATAGATCTAAGTACTAGTTAGTCAGTCAGTTAATGAGCACTAGGCCTGATCTAAGATGGCAAGAGGTGTTATTGTTTAAAGAGAGGTTTCCCCCTTTAATTTTTTTTTCATATTGTTGTCCTTTCTAGGGTCTAGAGTCCAACTTCTTAAATTATAAGTTGCAACCTCATATGGGGATCTTATAACTGAATGTGGGAGTCATAAAATTATGATTTATTATCAGTCAATATGCCTATTTAATATACCTCTAAATCTAAAGTCATGTAAAAATTTCTCAGGTGAATAGAGGTTGCAAGTGGAAAAGTTTAAGAAGCCCTGATCTAGAGAACTCTACTGGGTTCATTTGCTCTCCACTGGTACTCTCTGAAGAGAAGGATATAAAAGAAATAGGTAAATTTGTATTCCTTGTCACCTGAGTAATAGCTCAGACCAAGAATCTTCTAGGGAAAGAAGGCCAATATTTGATAATTCAGAGAAAAACAAAGTCTTCCTCTGATGCACTCAAACAAAGTCAGAAGATGCTTCTAGAAGAATAGCAGAGGAAAAACTTTGGGGAAAAAAAGAAAAAAGAAAGTATGCTTCAAATAATCTGAGTTGTATACCTAAAAGAAAGAAAAGAAAAATAATTGCTAGGAAGTTAAGTTTTTCCAATAAATGTTTCAAACTTCAGCTTACATGAAGAGATGCTGAATGCAGAGAGGCTACCCAATAATAATGCTTTAGCTTGGGAAAGCAAGTCTAGGTCATTTTTCCACCATCAGATAGCCCACATCTGATTTCCTGTGACAGTCAGTGCTGAGGAATTGCTCTAATCACTCTGCTAAGTCCTGTATCTTGTGCCAGTAAAGGAATGATGCAGTAACTGGCTTCAGAGGCTGGCCACCTCTCAACCTGACATCTTTGACAGTGATGCATTCCATTTAATAGGAGGGTTATTTAGAGTTGCTGAGGTTCAACAGGGGAGACACAGCAAAGAATCCAATAGGGGCCTCAAAGTTGGCTACAGATCAAGGCCTCCTCATTAAAGGACTCAGGAGTTTCTATTTGCAGGTTGAATTGCCATGATGATCAGTTAGTGAAAAATGGTAACAGCAAGAAGCACAAAAACATGTCATCTAGTGTTGTATCTGCAGACTTTGTGCTTCCCAAGAGGCCTGAGCAATTACAGTGACATGTCATCAAAATTCTCCATGTCAACAAAATAACACCTTCACTCTAAATGAGATGCAGTCAGATTTGCTTAAAGCTAAGAAACACAGGAACTTTCCTTCCAACTACAAACTCTTTCAAGATGCCAACTTGGTTTAGAGGGATAGGTGTCAGTGAGATGCTTCATTCCAGTTTGCTTCTTTCTGTTCAAAAAAACTTGAATCACCACTGCTTAACCCTTAGCAAAATTAACAGTAGACCTTAATAGCAAAGAAAGTTTCCCTTAATGTTGGACAACTCTTTTACAGTAGCTACAGCGACATATTCTATCTTTCAACAACTCATACTTAATAGTAGCCCCCAAAAAGGAGGTGGAGAGGGAAGTCAGGATAAGGAAAAAAATCATATCAGATCCCATGCATTGTGCTGAAAATTCTTATGTGCTTCATTAGCCTGAATCTGGTTTATGAAAGATATGCAACTTTGTACTGTATGGGATTTAGCTACCCATGTCATTAACCTCAAAATATTTTTATCAATATACATCCAGGGGAATTTTCATTGCAATCTATTACACAACTTGTCATGATACAATAAGCAAAAAAAAAAAAACTAAACAAATTTCCTTTTGGGAAAGAACCTAAATAACTAATATTTCATCTAACTCATGGATTACTTCAATAAAAGATAGATTCATTTACATGCCACTAAATGCCACTAGAATTTATGAAACTTTGGAAAGTGATCACTATACAAGATTTTCTTAGAAAATTAAGATATAGAACAAATTATAGGTAGAATACTTGAAATGAAATACCTTCAAATATTTGGAAAATATTCAAATATATATATGTGTGTGTGTATAATTGATGAGCTAATTATAATTTAACCTTATCTATTCATTAAACTAACTCCTCTGAAGATCTCTACTAGGTGATATTTCATTAGCCTATTTTAAGTTACTATATATGTCACTGAAAGTTAGATTTTTTCCAGCAATTTAAGATCATCATCCCACTTAGTCCAAATTGTAATAAGGAATAAAAATGTAACAACAACCTGGGTACTGAGTGGGTACTGAGTACTGGCTCTCTAAAGAGCCAGCAAGAGCTGAGTTATGACGACTTAGGTTAAAGTCCCTCCCATGACATGTGAATGTGACCATGGAAAATTCACCTAAGCTGTCAGTACCCTCAGGCAGCAGTTACCAAAGTGAATTTCCAAAGTCAATTCACAGAGAAAGACTTCTCCACCAGTACTTTTTACAGCAATGAAGTCACAGATCTAGATCAAAATAAAAACATAGAAAATTAAAGGTGGAAAGAGGTCATCTGATTCAACCCCCACATTTTACAGATTAAAACCAAGATAAAAATCCAGGTCTCTCGATTACCAAATACTTGGAAAATTTTTGTTCTTTCCTCTTCTAACTTGATTATTCCAAGTTTCCATTTCAGGTATTATATAGCTATCCCTTCTTTTGTTTTAAACAAGTCATTTTTTATTACCTTATTGCAGGCAAAATATATTAGATTATTAACATGTAGCTACTGCTTTTGTTTCCTCTTTTTGCTGAATAAAAACTGCAAATAGCTTTGACAAAATCTATACATCACTACCAATTATTTCACACTAGAGCCCACCTGGAATCTGAGGTTTCATTAACAATCAGTATATGTTAAGAGTCAGATTAAATATATAACAATTAAAATCAGCTATTTGGATGGATAAGAATAAAAGGTCGATATAAAAAAACCATGACATGGTTTTAAGGAGGATAAGAAAATATTCTGATGTACTCTGATAGAAAAAAAAAACAGTTAAAAGAGAGCTAGATTCAAAATCTGAATTCAGCACATGTAAGCTAGGGTATAACCCTGGGTAAATCACTATACCTCTACGAAATATCATTTCCTTAATTAAAGGATAGAAATAGAGCTAATAATCTTTATACCAGCTATTTTACCAGTGTTGTAAGGAGAATATTTTGTAAACCTTCAAAATGAATTAGTAGTATTATTTTTGAGATTTGGTTTTGGTGTCTTAATTCTCATTATGCTTCTGTTCTGGGGTAAACAAGATTTAGATTGATAGTTTAGAATTGGTAGTGGAACAAGATGAGATATTCAGAAGTCATTCAAGAGTTAACCAAAGATGGTGGTAAGCCACAGACAGAAAGGCTCTTCAACAAAGACAGACATTGAGAATCCTTTGAGTTTACTTAACTGAGTTCCCAGCACTACCTTCCAGTGATATGATCATGATGCTTTTATTGAGCCTTCTAGATATGGCTTCTCTGCTGGGCAAATTGCTCTATGGGTGTCACAATGGTTGATTTTTCGCTTATGACTGGCACTTGCTTCAGTTGGCTTTGATCCCTGCTACCTAAACACATTTATTTTACTAGAGTATGATGGTTAGAACCTTTTCCTGAGCTGATAACCCTTTAGTCTTAGCTACCAAACACAGCTAATGAAAGTCAGGCCCAAGGACCTCAGGTGGAAATTACATCTTCTCCTCTCAAGGGACAACATGGTAGAGAGTATATAGCAATGGACTTGGAATGAAGAAGGTTTGGATAATATAAGGGCTAATAATATAAAGGCTAAAACTATTCCACTTCCCTAAACTATCATCTCTCAAGCCTCCAGGGACTAGAGACTGAGGTTCACTTTTGCTCCTCAATATTTTAGCACATTAGAAGAACATATCAATTTATTTGTGGAGAAATGCTAGGAACTTTTGAGTAGCAGATCACTCTTTCTTTTATCTGTGTAGGTTTCATAGATTTATAAATTCAAAGTTGGAAAAAGACATGAGAGATCATTTAGTCTAACTGATGGGGGAGGGGGATCAGAGGTTACACAGGTAATAAATAGCCAAGATTCAAACCCAGATCCCTTGACTCCAAATTCAACATTCATTTTCACTCCCCCACAATGCCTTTGGCACTTATTATTCCCACTGGGGAGGTAACAATTCCTAACAATTTAACAATATGAAGTTTCTCCTTTGGCTTTACCTGTCTTGCACACTTTGAAGATTCTTGAAGATAGAAACTATTTCATTGCCATTGTCTCTCCAGGCCTATTATAGTACCTGACATACAATAAGCACTTAATAAATGCTTACTTAAAAATACATAATACCTTTTTCTTCTCTTTTCTGTATTTTTTTCACTTATCAATTGAACTTAATTGCATTTTCCCCTAGGCATTTCTGGAGAAAACATGCAATTTTCATAAAGGCAAAGAGAAACTACTCTAACAGTCATTTTATGACTTAGTTCATGAACTCAGTTCAGAATTCAGGCAATCAATTATTGGTTAATTCTTTTTTCCCAATTCCATTCTTAGGTCTGACATCAACACATGAAGATTAAAGGAATGGTCGTAAATAATTCCATAGAAGTTACCACTTCTAATATATTAACTTATTCTCTTCAACTAGAAGTACACTCACCCTTCAATAGAATTTTAGACGCATAAAACAATGTCAGGCTTCTCAACCTGATATTTATAGAATCACACATTTTTTTCCACAGATATATTTTCATTCCAAAGACATGACTATATTAATATGGACTTGGTATCAAACTCAAATAGAAACAGATCCCTGCAAGTCACATATTGATTTAGAAAACTACATATTAACATTATCTATGTTGTATTTTATTTTTATTTTGTTAAATATTTCCCAATTACATTTTAATTGGATTCAGGCTGCACTTGGGGTTTTTTCCTGGTTGCTCATTGCTATGAGTTTGATACTTCTGTTAAAAAGTTTTGTTTTTTTTTTTTATCATGGCAGCTAGTAAGCACTGTACAAGTTAGTGTGGACTTCTATGGCCCCAGCAACACTCAGATGTGTGGGCTTCCTCCTGCCGTTTCTGCCACAGTAGGAGGAATTAGACATAGTTAATACCAATAGTCCCATATCTATTTTCTTCTCCTTTCCTACCTCCAGCTCTCCTGCCTTATATCTGTCTATATCTGTTCTCTATTGCTATACCCCCTCTAATTTCTACTGGGCATGCTGCAGATTATTCCATTAAGAGTCTGCACAGTCTGACTAACACAATCACCACAACCAAGTTTTCAGAGACTTAAATACAAACCAAATTAGTACAGGAATCATCCACTACTGTCAATCTCTATTGTCTTCCCCTCCTCACCCAATTCCATCTACTTGAAATTAAAATAAATTGGTTTGTTTTTTTTTTCTTAGAAAAAAGATAGCCAAAGAAAAAAAAGGAAACCATGTAAAGTGAAAGGGCTATAGAGATACTACTCAGGAAAGTGAGCATATTTTGCATTTTTTAAAGGCACACAGTCAAATCAATTTTCTTTATAATCCAAACAATAACACAAAATCAAAATTATTTTGTTTGATTTGACTTGTGACTTATCAGGCTATTTCACATCTGTTTTAAGCCCAGTAGACTATATAACTATGAAAGTTCACAGTGACAAAATAAGAGAATAATACACTCTAGAAATACATACATAGGGGAAAAATATGTTGTCACAAGCCTTTGAGCTCAGAATCATTGTGGGAAGTTTATTTTTATGGGATGGGTTGGATAGGCAAGGGGAGGTGAAGAGCAGCAGTTGGGCTGCAAAATAGTTAACAATTTTAATTGCAGGAATGATTTATGTCAGAACATAACCCTAAAATTTTATTAAAGTTGCTTTTACAACTGTAACACACAGTAGGAAAATCAATCCTGTTCCTGTAATGAAGAAAAACAAGTCATTTTCCAAAGGAAATATGATTATACATTCAGAGCTTAAGCTGGAGAAACAGAAGGCAACCCAATACAACATGGGCTATCACAGAGGGACTATCCGCTAACTGAGGCCAGCATAACAAGATTGAATTCCAATTTAATGTAGCTGGGGCTCAAATCCCATCAGAGAGTTTGTTTGACAATCTGACAGTTATCTCAAGGAAAGCAGGTTAGGAAACATAAAGGACTCACATTGCTGTACTTTCTTCTCAGCACAGAAAGACTTTTTTGCCTAGAGGCACCCTAAAGCCTGAAGCCCCACAGGTATTGCTACTTTGTGCCTCTATATAAACTAAAGCATTTTAGTGGACATTTCCCTCTAAGTAAAGCCCAATTCTATGAACTAAGTCTGAGGGAGAAGAGAAAAAGAACAATTTGTTGTTCTTTTTTTTCTGTATGAAAAAAAATGGAGGAAAAGCACCAAGTTTGCATAGATTCTTGTAGAGATATTGATGCATATTTCACCAAATATTATAATTAAATAAATACATAAGGGGATTTATTCTCCCTGGTTGACAAATGGAATTTACTTCTTCCTCATCTCTGCCTATTACAATCCCTGTTTTCTTCATGGTTCAGCTCATCTAGTATTTCCTATTGGAAGCCCTCCCTGCCTTTCCTAATTGTTAGAACTTTCTACATCTTTCCCAAATTATCATGCATAGGATCCACAAATTTATTCCCAAAGCTCTCCCAGATTCAAGATATATTACGGGTCCACATCTCTTAATAATCATAGCTTATGATCCTTCCTAAATCTGTTTATTTATATGAATCAATTAGAGGTCACAATTGCTTCGGGGGGAAAAAAGACATTTAATAAAATTGTATGACAAGTAGAAAGTATTTCCCCCCCTTAAACCTAGTGGTGCTTTCCCACAGATTCAACACCACAAATAGGAAAAGTAGAGATATACATCTTTGTCAGTCCTGGTGGCTAGGTGACACATTGGATAGAGTGCTGGGCTTGGAATCAGGAAGATTCATCTTCAAGAGTTCAATCCTGGTCTCAGATACTTAACAGCTGTGTGACACTGGGCAATCATTTAAATTTGCTTGTCCTCATCTGTAAAATGAGCTGGAGGAGGAAATGGCAAAACATCCCAGTATCTTTGCCAAGAAAGCCCCAAATAAGGTAATGAAGAGACGGACATGACTGGAATGACTGACAACAGTCAGTCCATCAATAAGCATTAATTAAGAATGTGCCAAACACTGAGATAAATATTGAGATGTTTTAAAAACAATTGCCCCTTCTATCAAGAAGCTCATGGTCTAATGGGGGAGGTAACATACAATTGTAACATATAAACAAGATAAATACTGGATAAATTAAGAATAACCCCAAGACACACATATATAGGAAACATATATGACCAAGGCACATAGGTGGAAGGTAACATTCAGACAGACACAATTCATGCCTCAGTTGCTGCAGGGCCATGCAAAGTGATGTCATCACATTATTCCCAACTGATTTCCTTCACTGGAATGTAGTCCTTGTCACTGTTCCCAAGGTCACTGCTTACCATTACCAGACATGGTTCCATTAATACTGTGACTGTGGACTCCTCTCTGCTTCAAAAGACCATCCCATCTCTGTCTCTTTTGCTAGTCCATTATTCATAGCAAACCTTCTAAATGTAGTGATCCTCAAGGATTAGTTTTAGTTATTATTGTAATTGTTCAATCATTTTTCAGTTGTGTCTGATTCTCTGTAACTCATTTGGGTTTTTTTTTGCAAATATATTGTAGTGGTTTATCATTTCCTTCTCTAGCTCATTTTTTACATGAGGAAACTGAGGCAAACAGGGTTAAGTGACTTTCACACAGCTAGTAAGTGTCTGAGGTCAAATTTGAATTGACTTCTTCCTGACTCCAGGCCCAGAGTTCTATCCACGATGCCACCTAGATACCCCATCTTATTTAGTAAATACTTATCCCTTCCCTCCCTCATTCTCATCTAAACACTTACAATAACCTCCTGCTTGGTCTTTCCATCTCAAGTAATTCCCCTTCCAATCATCTTCTCACATAGCTACCAAAGTGATTTTCCTAAAGTACAAATCTGGCTATGTCATTTCCTTACTAAGAAATTCCATTCCAAAACTTTCATTTTGCTTCTATGATCAAATATAAATTCTGATTTTTAATAACCTTCATAATGGTCCCAAAATATCTTTTAAATTTTACTATATGTTACTCTCTGATTCTTTAGTCAGCTCCCTCAGTTGTGTCTGATTGGTGAGTAGAATGTTCCTTTATAGAGACTTTTGATAGAGTATCTATACTACTCTCTTGAAAAAGATGGAGAGACATGGATTACAGATTAATGTGATCAAATGGGTTCAGAGTGATCTGGGTGGACAGAATGTCAGCATAGTGAGAGGTCTAGTGGAAGACTCTAAAGATCTACACTTGGCCTTGTCCTGTTAAATATTTTTTACTCATGACTTGGCTAAGTCCAAGTGTGAGAACATGCTTATCAAAAGTGCAAATGAACACTGGGAGGACAGCTAATGCATTGAACGACAGCCTCCAAAAGAATCTTGACTTTCTAGAGGATATCAACCTAAAATAAGAAGAAATCCAATGAATATAAATATAAAGTCTAACACTTGGGTTCAAAAAATTAGCTCCACAAATATTAGGTGAAGGAGGCATGAACATAGAGCATTTAAAACTGAGAATTTTAATAGACAGAAAGCTTAATATGAGTGCAATGAAGAAGAAAAAAAAAATCTTGGGTTACAGTGGGAGGAGGAATACGGAGGTGATCAGTCCAATGTATTCTATTCTTTTCAGATTTCCTCTGGAATATCATACGCAGTTCTGAACACTATGGTTGCAGAAGGACATTGATGAACTGCAGAGTATCCAAAGGAGGGGCAAGTAACATGGCAAAGGGCCTTAAATTCATGACATGTGAAGATCAATTGAAAAACATAGGCATATTTAGCCTAGAGAAAAGAAGGAATAGAGGAATCTGTACTTTCAGAATTTTCCAGGTAATTCAATATTCTCTATCAGCAGTTAGATGGCTTAGTTTGGACACTACAAAATATGTCACTATGCTGGATACCCTCTAATGACTTCCTCTCCTTTTTGTGTGTTGATTTCCCCTATTAGATTGTCCAGAAACTAGATAATACAGTAGATTGAGAACCTGGCTTGAAGTCAGGAAGACTCATCCATCACCTGAGTTCAAAATTTAACTCAAACACTTAACAGCTGTGTACCTCTGGGCAGCACACTTAAGCCTGTTTGCCTTAATTTGCTCATCTGTAAAATGAGCTGGAGAAGGAAATGGCAAATCACTCTAATGTCTATGCCAAGAAAATACCAAATGGGATTATTGAAAAGTTGGACACAACTGAAAACAACTGAGCAGCATTATATTGCAAGTTCTTTAAGGATAAGGATTGTCTTTATTTTTATAATATGTGTTCCCGGTGATTTGCATAGTGTTGGCAAATAGTAAGTGCTTAATAAATGTTTATTGAAGTATCTGTTATGCTCTTTCTCTGATTCAAACTGAGCTTTCTTCTATTGTTCATCCACACACAGTATTCCCTCTCTTCTTTATGTAACTTTTTATGCTAACTGTCCCTCATGTCTGGAATATACTCCCTCCTTAATTTCTACTTATTAAATCCCCTATTTCCCTTAAAACTTTGCTCAAACATCTTCTTCATGAAGGGTTTCCTGAACTCTCCAGCTGCTGTACTTTTTATTTATTTTACTTATTTATATATGTAAAGTATGTTATTCATGTAAATGTCTATATCCTTATAGGATTGTCTACATGTTTAGACAGGTGACTTGAGGGGAGGCATTGAAATGCCTGGATATATATTTTTTCCATATATCCAAAGATATATGAGATATTTCTGAAATTTTTCCCTCTCTTCTCCAAAGGAGACTGTGATATTTGATTTAAAAGGAGCAGGAGAAAGGGGAAAAGCAGGCCAAGCCTTTCTCTGAGAGAGAAAAAAAAAGAGAGATAATTGACTTAAATTATATCTATCTGCTCCTTATAAATCACTGGTGTAGAAGCATGATTTTTAGGTTTGAAAAGCTACTTTACTGGACACTATTTCTTAGAGAGGGGAAGGCACTCCAAGTTTATATATACCAGTGTGATTCCTTATCACTAAATGATAGTTGCATAAAAGATCATTACAAATAGAGAAAAGAAAAAAAAAATTCCAAGAAGAGAGTAAACAAAAACAGAAGTTCTATAGATCAGAATATACAAAATATAAAGGTTATTAGATGGATCCACCTGAGATGTCTCTCAATTAAGAAAGAGGATCCAATCTCATTCAAGAGGACATTCCCAAAGTTTTTAAGCAAGTAGCAACTTCTCTTACATGATTTCTATTTCCAAAGTCTTTTTTAAAAAATCTCTGCCCTTTCTCTCACCTCATTAAAAGGGGGGAGAGGAAAAGGGGAAAGGAAAAGGAGAATAAGTGAAGGGACTTGGAGGGAGGGGGGAGGGATCCTAAAAAAAAAAAAAAAAAAAAAGAGGGAGGGTTGCGCGTCACAAGGGGGGTTTGTAAATTAAATATCGGGGAGGGGGATCAGGGGGGTCAAGGGAAAAAAGTATAATCTGGGGATAATACGATGGCAGGAAATACAGAATTAGTAATTTTAACTGTAAATGTAAATGGGATGAACGATCCCATCAAACGGAGACGGATAGCAGATTGGATCAAAAAGCAGAACCCTACAATATGTTGTCTACAGGAAACACACTTAAAGCAGGGAGATACATACAGAGTAAAGGTAAAAGGTTGGAACAGAGCTTATTATGCTTCAGGTAAAGCCAAAAAAGCAGGGGTAGCTATCCTTATCTCAGATCAAGCAAAAGCAGAAGTAGATCTCGTTAAAAAAGATAAGGAAGGAAACTATATCCTGCTGAAAGGTAGCATAAATAATGAAGCCATATCAATACTAAACATATATGCACCAAGTGGTATAGCATCTAACTTTCTAAAGGAAAAGTTAAGAGAACTGCAAGAAGAAATAGACAGTAAAACTATAATAGTGGGAGATCTCAACCTAGCACTCTCAGATTTAGACAAATCAAACCACAAAACAAACAAGAAAGAAATTAAAAAAGTAAATAGAACATTAGAAAAACTAGGTATGATAGACCTTTGGAGAAAACTGAATGGCAATAGGAAGGAATATACTTTCTTCTCAGCAGTTCATGGATCCTATACAAAAATTGACCATATATTAGGACATAAAGATCTCAAAATTAAATGTAGGAAGGCAGAAATAATAAATGCCTTCTTCTCAGATCACAATGCAATAAAAGCTACATTCAGTAAAAAGTTAGGGGTAAATAGACCAAAAAGTAATTGGAAACTGAATAATCTCATCTTAAAGAATGACTGGGTGAAAGAGCAAATTATAGAAACAATTAACAATTTCACCCAAGATAATGATAATGATGAGACATCATATCAAAATCTGTGGGATGCAGCTAAAGCAGTAATAAGGGGAAATTTTATATCTTTAGAGGCTTATTTGAAGAAAATTGAGAAAGAGAAGATTAACGAATTGGGCTTACAACTTAAAAGGCTAGAAAAAGACCAAATTATAAACCCCCAACCAAAAATTAAACTCGAAATACAAAAATTAAAAGGAGAAATCAATAAAATTGAAAGTAAAAAAACTATTGAATTAATAAATAAAACCAAGAGTTGGTTTTATGAAAAAGCCAATAAAATAGATAAACCTTTGGTAAATTTGATCAAAAAAAAGAAAGAGGAAAATCAAATTGATAGTCTTACAAATGAAAAGGGGGATCTTTCCACCAATGAAGAGGAAATTAGAGAAATAATAAGGAGTTACTTTGCCCAACTTTATGCCAATAAATTTGATAACTTAAGTGAAATGGATGACTTTCTCCAAAAATATAGGCTCCCTAGATTAACAGAGGAGGAGATAAATTGCTTAAATAGTCCCATTTCAGAAAAAGAAATAGAACAAGCTATTAATCAACTCCCCAGGAAAAAATCCCCAGGGCCAGATGGATTCACATGTGAATTCTACCAAACATTTAAAGAACAATTAGCCCCAATGTTATATAAATTATTTGAAAAAATAGGGGATGAAGGAGTCCTACCAAACTCCTTTTATGACACAGACATGGTACTGATACCTAAACCTGGTAGATCGAAAACTGAGAAAGAAAATTATAGACCAATCTCCTTAATGAATATTGATGCTAAAATCTTAAATAAGATATTAGCAAAAAGACTTCAGAAAATCATCTCCAAGATAATACACTATGATCAAGTAGGATTTATTCCAGGAATGCAGGGCTGGTTTAATATTAGGAAAACTATTAATATAATTGACCATATTAATAATCAAATTAATAAGAACCATATGATCATCTCAATAGATGCAGAAAAAGCATTTGACAAAATCCAACATCCATTCCTACTAAAAACTCTTGAGAGTATAGGAATAAATGGATTATTCCTTAGAATAATCAGGAGTATATATTTAAGACCGTCAGTAAGCATAATATGCAATAGAAATAAACTGCAACCTTTCCCAGTAAGATCAGGAGTGAAACAAGGTTGCCCACTATCACCATTACTATTCAATATAGTACTAGAAACGCTAGCCTCGGCAATAAGAGCCGAGAAAGAGATTCAAGGAATTAGAGTAGGAAATGAGGAAATCAAACTATCACTTTTTGCAGATGACATGATGGTATACTTAGAGAACCCCAAAGACTCTGCTAAAAAACTACTAGAAATAATTCAAAATTTCAGCAAAGTGGCAGGATACAAAATAAATCCACATAAATCCTCGGCATTTTTATATATCACTAACAAAATGCAACAGCAAGAGATACAAAGAGAAATTCCATTCCAAACAAATGTTGAGAGTATAAAATATTTGGGAATCCATCTACCAAAGAAAAGTCAGGAATTATATGAGAAAAATTACAAAACACTTGCCACAAAAATAAAATCAGATTTAAATAATTGGAAAGACATTCAGTGCTCTTGGATAGGCCGAGCGAATATAATAAAGATGACAATACTCCCCAAACTAATCTATTTATTTAGTGCTATACCAATCAGACTCCCAAGAAACTATTTTAATGACCTAGAAAAAATAACAACAAAATTCATATGGAAGAATAAAAGGTCAAGAATTGCAAGGGAACTAATGAAAAAAAACTCAGAGGAAGGTGGTCTAAGTGTACCTGATCTAAAGCTATATTATATAGCAGCAGTCACCAAAACCATTTGGTATTGGCTACGAAATAGACCGGTAGATCAGTGGAACAGATTAGATACAAAGGACAAAAAAGGGTACATCTATAGCAATCTAATCTTTGACAAACCCAAAGATTCCAACATTAGGGATAAAAATTCATTATTCGGAAAAAACTGTTGGGAAAACTGGAAATTAGTATGGCAGAAATTAGATATGGATCCACACTTAACACCATATACCAAGATAAGATCAAAATGGGTACATGATTTAGGCATAAAGAGGGAGATAATAAATAGATTAGAGGAACAGAGGATAATCTACCTCTCAGACTTGTGGAGGAGGAAGGAATTTATGACCAGAGGAGAACTAGAGATCATTATTGATCACAAAATAGAAGATTTTGATTACATCAAACTAAAAAGTTTCTGTACAAATAATACTAATGCAAACAAGATTAGAAGGGAAGTAACAAATTGGGAAAATATTTTTAAAAACAAAGGTTCTGACAAAGGTCTCATTTCCAAAATATATAGAGAACTGACCCAAATTTATAAGAAACCGAACCATTCTCCAATTGATAAATGGTCAAAGGATATGAACAGACAATTCTCAGAGGAAGAAATTGAAACTATATCCACTCACATGAAAGAGTGTTCCAAATCACTACTGATCAGAGAAATGCAAATTAAGACCACTCTGAGATACCACTACACACCTGTCAGATTGGCTAAGATGACAGGAACAAATAATGACAAATGTTGGAGGGGATGTGGGGAAACTGGGACACTAATACATTGCTGGTGGAGTTGTGAAAGAATCCAGCCATTCTGGAGAGCAATCTGGAATTATGCCCAAAAAGTTATCAAACTGTGCATACCCTTTGACCCAGCAGCGCTACTACTGGGATTATATCCCAAAGAAATACTAAAGAGCGGAAAGAGACATATATGTGCCAAAATGTTTGTGGCAGCTCTTTTTGTTGTAGCTAGAAACTGGAGGATGAATGGATGTCCATCAGTTGGAGAATGGTTGGGTAAATTGTGGTATATGAAGGTTATGGAATATTATTGCTCGGTAAGAAATGACCAGCAGGAGGAATATAGAGAGGCCTGGAGAGACTTAAATCAACTGATGCTGAATGAAATGAGCAGAACCAGAAGATCACTGTACACTTCAACAACAATGCTGTATGAGGATGTATTCTGATGGAAGTGGAAATCTTCAACATAAAGAAGATCCAACTCACTTCCAGTTGATCAATGATGGACAGAGGTAGCTGCACCCAGAGAAGAAACACTGGGAGGGGAATGAAAATTGTTAGCACTAATATCTGTCTGCCCAGGTTGCATGTACCTTCGGATTCTAATGTTTATTGTGCAACAAGAAAGTGATATTCGCACACATGTATTGTACCTAGACTATATTGTAACACATGTAAAATGTATGGTATTGCCTGTCGTCGGGGGGAGGGAATAGAGGGAGGGGGGGTAAATTGGAAAAATGAATACAAGGGATAATATTATAAAATATATATATATATATATATAAAAAAAAAAAAAATCTCTGCCCTCTTCAATTTGTTCCCAGAAGAGTCTAGAACTATACCTGTTCTTTCTCAAAGAAGGAAAGAAAAGATTTTTCTTTTATAAAGCTATCATAACAGCTCTATCCTTCATAGATTCATTGTCAAGTCATCATTTTCTTTACCAAGTTAGAGTCTTAAACTAAATTCTCCAGATTTATCTGGAAGTGTATTTTACCTGCACATATTCTCTTCCCCAATCGAATTTAAACATTTTGTTTTTATTTTTGTAAATCCACCAACTAACACACTCTCTGGTCTTATTAAATGCTTAATCAATTCTTATTGAGTCATTGATTCCAGCTTGTGACCAGTGAGTATATTTAGATGGAATATTATCTCTTCCTCATGATAAGAATTAGCTCCATCATATTCTCCTAATTTAAAGCTTCAATGTTTCCTATAGCTCTTTCAGAAAGAAGCAGCCCTTAACACATTCAGACATTTGACTAGCAAAAATCCTCCTTAGAAAACAAAACAAAACAAAAAAATGTAAAAGCCCTTGACTTTTTTTTTTTCCTTTGGGAATGTTCTTTCACAGTTTCTACAAAAAACAGGCTTTTCATCAGCAGAAGATTCTTTGCCCCAGAAGCCAAGCTCTCTAGAGATATTCTCAGCTAGGTAGTGCTTCAGGCTTAATCTATTTTTTTAACCATATTTCCTGATCACAGGAGCTTGCCTCTACATTAGAGACCCCACTCTAGCTTAAAGTGCAAATTCCTTTGCCTCTCTATAAATCTCCAATTGCTAGACTATATTTAATCAACATCCAATCTAGAAGCTGCCCTCCTGGGTTCATATAGCTTCTCAAATCCAAAACCCCTTCTGCTTTCCCATACTGATGATATGTGGTGAAGGGGTGAAACACAGAAACAGAAAACTAAGCCCAAAACTAAGTAAGGTCATAATCTTTCTAAAAAACCATATTTTTGCCTTTATTGTATATCAAATAGTGTGTTTGTGTATGTATGTGTTCAGCAAAGCTTTTTAATTCTTTCATACATCAGAATATGTTTCTCTGTTTAAATGTTGTATCTCCCTGTTTTTAATTTTTTTCTTTGTATCTCTCACCTCCACTCCCACCCCCATGGCTAGAATGATGTTGTGCACATGAACATTGGATTAAACTGGACTCCAGATTACTTCTATTAATATCAATCCCAGCTTACACATACATAATGTCATAGATTTATTTATCTAGGAGAACCTCTCATGTATTCTGTAGCTATATAGTACAATGGATGAAGGAACTGTGATCTTGCTTAGTCCAGTTAAGTGATGTGGCATTCAACTTTTCATTCATAAAGAGATGATCATATGACTCTAGAGTTTGGAGAGAACAAATATTTTTAAAGTTCACACAAATGCTAAGTCACAGTAAGTGGGAAACTCCCCATTTCCCTCCAGCCTGTCTCACACACACACACACACACACACACACACACACACACACACACACACACACACACAAATACAAATACGGGAAGGGAGGGAGAAAAACAATGAAGAATACCATTGTCTTTTTTTAAATTTTTTTTCTCTTCCAACCACTCAACACAAAGGATGCCTTAATTTATTTCACTATAAATCAATATTATTTACAAGTAATCCATTAGTCAGTCACAAGCATTCATGAACTACCTACTATGTGTCAGAGATTGTACTAGACATTGGATAACGAATAACAATGATGAAGTAATTCTTATCCTTAAAAAGCTTATGTTCTTAGCATTTTCACTCTTTTTGTTGATGTTTGCTTACATTTTGTTTTCTTTCTCAGGTTTTGTTTTTTTTTTTTTTTTCCCTTCTTGATCCAATTTTTCTTGTGTAGCAAGCTAGCTGTATAAATATGTATACATATACTGGATTTAACATATAATTAGCATATTTAACATGTTTTGGACTACCTGCCATCTAGGGGACGGGGTGGGGGGAAGGAAGGGAAAATTTGGAACAGTTTTGCAAGGGTCAATGTTGAAAAATTACCCGTGCATATGTTTTGTAAATAAAGAGCTTTAATAAAAATAAAAAAGAAGCTTATGTTCTGTAGACACAATGTTTCTTAACCTGCTATCCATGACTTTTTAATAACTATTTCAATGCAATTTGTTTCTTTGTAATCCTATGCATTTTATTTCATCATTTATTTCATGAAAACTCTTGAGAAGGGGGCAGCTAGGTGGCGCAGTGGATAGAGCACCAGCCTTGAATTCAGGAGGACCCGAGTTCAAATCTCGTCTCAGACACTTAACACTTCCTAGCTGTGTGACCCTGGGCAAGTCACTTAACCCCAGTCTCAGGGGAAAAAAAAAAAAAAAAAAAAAACTCTGAGAAGAAATCCATAGACTTCACCAGACACACATGGTCTATAACACAAAAAAAGTTTAACTAGGATAATATGATATATTTCTGGATTTGTAAACAGAGGCATGATGTGGCAGAGAAAGGGGAAAGGGATTTGTGGTGTAATAATTGGAAGAGTCAGAAAAGGTTTACCCTGAGGAAAGTGAAGAATAAACTGAACCTTCAAGGATGACAAGGGAGAATGTTCCAGACATGGAGAACAGCCTATGAAAAGCCTGGAGATAGACTGTCTAGATGCTGTTGAATTTATATTTTTCAGCTTATTATTTTATCTATTTTTTTAAGCCCAAGACTATAATGGGAGAATGTTAGTCTGTGAACTTCATCCCTGTACTTTCCCTGATCCCTTCATCATTTCCATTTCTGAATATTTCACACAGAAGGACAAGCGTTTGGGGCTCCTTGGGTATGATCTTTCTCTTCTAATTCAGATGCCCCAATAGTATAAGTATTTGCTTTGTGAGCTCAAGATTTCCCCTGCTTGCAAATGGAATACAACATACAAATTCCAGGAGAATAATAGAATTCGGGATCCTATTTTTAAGCCATACTTCTTACAATAACCAAGCCATTAGCCTTTCTAGAGATAAAAATCCAGGACAAAGAAATATAGTAATGGACAGAGAGGGCATAAAATGGGGATAAAACATCTCTAAAGCACCACTACGAACAGCTCACCTATTAAAGGTTAATGGAAAACATAATGAAAATTTTAATAACATGCAACTGAAGTACACCATTATAATGCCAGGCCAGGCTATAGGTAGGCTTTTCCATAAACATGAATGCAACATCTATATTGCCTGCAAAGAAAAGCCATGTGTCTGCGAATTGAACTATTGAAATAGATGATGACCTGATGCCACAATTTTTTACTAAAGAAATCTCCAGGTCAAATTTGTGAAGTTTAAAAATTTAGAGACCTTACTCAGATTTGTCCCATGCATTACATCAGTGCTCATGCCCAAAGCATGACCAGCAAGTAATCAACATCTTATAGCAAACTATCCAGCTGCTAAATTTCATGACAAACTAATTATTCATTTAGCGGGATGTAACAAGTTAATTCTTCTGCAAGGGGGAATCAGTTAGCTCATCTCCTGCTGTGCTTAATGAGGACTGAGATGGGAAGCTGAAAAAAGGGGGGAGGAGGTAGATAAGGTGGGCAGGTGCAAGATCCTGAAGAAGTCTAAGGGGCTTGATCTCCTGAGTGGAATTTTCCTTCTGGATCTTTAGCATATAGTCCCAGTACCTTTCACATAGTAGGTATTTGATAAGTAAATGTATGTTGCATTGACTTGACTATTTTCATTCTGCTTTGATGTCCTCATCTTGCTCAGATTTTTCATTGTGATCACTGTCAACAGATCTGCTCCTACACAGAGTTTGACTGGACATAGCCCTCAGATCCGTGTCCTCCATCCTTCCTACCATCTGGAAAAGTGAGATAGGATAAAATCCCATTTGGGCATAGCACCATTTGCTGGCTAGTAAAAGGAATGTAAATGCTATTTATAAGCCTTTTATTTCATTGTTTAAAGGTTTTGTATGTCCTAATTCATTTTAAAGGAGGGACAATGATATTTTCTTTCATTATTTGTCAAACTGAAAAGTATTTTTTCAATAAAACTTTAAGGGTAAAGTGCCAACTTCGGATTTTTTTCCTATAAAATCTAATTTGGCAGAATGACTTTGGATTCCAATCCATTCCATGAAAATGAGATTTTACTGAAGCAATGATATATTTCATACTTACAGAATTAGACATGAGAGAAAGTGTTCCCTGTGGAGACTAGAGGAGCGTGCTCCCCTATAAAAAAGAACCTCAACTCTTTAAAAGCTACACTCAAATTAGAAAATGATATATAGATTATCTATAGTACTTTAAGGTTTGCAATGTATATTGTATATATTATCTCATATGATCCCTATAAGAAGCCTATCAATTAATAAATATTTATTCGGCCCCTTATAAGCACTGTGCTAAGCACAGAAGATACAAAAAGAGACAAAAGCCAGTCCCTGCCCTCAAAAAGGTTGCAATCTTGATGGACTTGATTTTCAACAATGTGGTTATTCAAGGCAATTCCAATAGACTTGTGATGGAAAGTGCCATCCACATGCAGAGAGAGAACTTTAGGAACTGAATATGGATCAAAGCATAGTATTTTTACCTTTTTGTTGTTTGTTTGTTTTTTCTTTCTTGTGTTGTTTTCCCTTTTGATCTTGTGCAGTATGACGAATATGGAAATATGTTTAAAAGAATTGCACATGTTTATACAAGATTACTTGCTCTTTAGAGGGAAGAGGAGGAAAGAGAAAGAAAAATTTGGAACACAAGGTTTTACAAAGATGAATGTTGAAAACTATCTTTGCATGTATTTGGAAGAATAAAGAACCATTAAAAATTTTATTGAGTAGTTTAAAAAAATAGAGATTACAATCTAATGATAACTACACAATTATTTTTATTCCCATTTTATAGATAAAGAAATCTATGCTCAGAGGGGTAGTGACTTGCTCCTAGTCACAGAGCTGGTAGGTTTTAAAGGCAAGATTTGAACGCAGATCTCTCCAAATTCAAATCCAGTGATCTTTCCAATGTCATAGAGATAGAAATAATAACTATCCTCTGGTCAAGCATTACACCATTTACTTAAGAGGTTTGTGGTGAATATCAGATAAGATAATGTTTATTAATCACTTTATAAATCTTAAAGCATCATATAAATGTGAGTTATATCTATGAGTTTAAGAATATAAGAAATTACATATATAAGAACTATAATACACAGTGAAAAGATATGTGGAAGCTTTAATATGTGATCAAGATTCTGGGAGAAAATATCTGATATTCCCAACTCAAAGTTCAGGCTGTTGCAAATTTGTGAAAGGAAGCCATCCTTGGGTTTCAGAGGAAAAAATCTGGAAGCATTCTTTCAGTATATTAAATCCAGCTCAAACTGGTTCATCAAGCCTTGTTGAAGGATTTTGTTGAATGTCTAGAAAAGAAAATGAAGGGAAAAAATGTAGGTAATACAGATTAAAGTTAAAAGTGTGTTTTATAAAAAATTTTTTTTCAGAAAGCTGGTTAATAAACACCAGCATATCATCCCATTCTATTGGCCTTTTCACTTACAATTTAAGGCAGCAAATCTGTATTAAAGCACCTACTAAGAGCTAAAGAAGGTAGTTATTTTTTCTCCATAACCATCTTCTTTTAATGGTAGACTTAGAGCTGGAAGGAATAATGGAGACCAATCCCTTCATTTTAAAGACAAAGAAACTGAGGTCCATAGAAACATGTGACTTATGTAAGATCATAGAGTTAGTAAGTGGCAGAGATGAGATTTTAAACCCAAGTCTCTGATCTCACTCACCCCTCTGGCCAATGCACCAAGTTGTGGTCCCTGAAATTGTGAGTAAAAGAGAAGGCCACAGATGCATGTAACTCACTTATAATTCTAAGTTATCCAAAAACAAGAGCTATATGCCTGGAGCCATAAACAGCACTACAGGAGACAGCCTACCACTCTAAGATGATAAGAGACATCTGAAAAGCAGAACCAGAGAAAGAAGGCAGCCACCTTACAAGATAAGAGAGCACAGCAAATTTAATGGCTGATATTTTTATTGATTAAACTTCTGGTTAAATTTAAAGTAATTGTATTTGGTGGTAGTTCGCTGTGCAGTACATTCTCTCCCCAAACCTCACATCACATTTGGCTCACCTCGTGATAAACACACAGTTGTGCAGACAATATTAACCAAGTCTGTGCTATAACATAAATATAAGTCACTGTTCTTTTCTCTGTGTGGCAGACATTGCCTGGTGGCTAGAATCATACAGACTGGTGTTAACATCCAATAAAAAAAATGAGAAAGAGATAGGGAAAATTCTTTTAAATTAGAAAAATCTTTTTTATGTTTGCATCTATGAAATAGCAATATTTTTCACTTAAATAAAATGAATTACAGTACATGATAATGGGAATAAGACTGGGCATAAATGAAATATGAGAAAATGTGTTATAAATCTCTCTTTATTGTTAGCAGGGTGAGGCTTTAAAATGCTGTTTCGTATCCTAACATACAGGGATCATCTTACCATCTATTACATGTTTAAAAATGGGAAATGAGGAAGAGTAAGGAGAGAGCAGTGCTGCAAGTCATAATGCAAAATATATCATTCCTTGGAATTCAACAGATACTCAGGATCTCCTCTGTGCCCAGCTATGGAATTAAAGTGGAATTAAACATTTCCCTAAAAACATGCAAGAGCTGGAGAGGGATAAAGAATTGCACAAACATTTCGAGAAGTAAAATTATTTAAGTAAACTTCCTCTTGAGCAGGGTAAATAAACTGTCATAATAATAGTTAGTTACATTTATATACCAAAACAAAAGCAACTATTTAACAGTCTGATTTTAGAGGCTAACAAGACACACACACACACACACACACACACACACACACACACACACACACACACCACAATATCTTTCTAGCCCCATAACTAATGCCCAACATTCTACTGTTTAGAATTTTGTTCTAAGATTCACACAATTGAGTCTATATTGATATGAGTATAGCTTCTAGGGGAAATAGCAGTAAGGAGGTCCCTCACCTTGAGGTGCTTTTGTTCTGATAATCTGTCCTTCACATAATTGTAAAAGTCTTGTGGCATAGGAATATAATAGTATTTCTTCCCTTGGACTTTAGGGAAGATTTATCTGTGATACTGAGACCCTCTGACCTTGGAATGCTATTGTTCTGACAATCCATCAATGATTCTGGAGTCTTCTGGCCTTGGAGTGGTCCTGCAAACATTGCTGACTGACAGACGGATGGTCTGTTGGTCAGGAGTGGCCTGGTTCCTGGGGGAATGGTAAGTGGACCACCCCTCAGACCTACCTGAAAGCCATGGAATTGACAGATAGGTAACATGAAGCTCTAGTCTAACTGTCCATATATCTTCTTGCTCTTGGTTCTTTGCTAAATTCTTTTGGAACTTAACCTGCTTCAATAGGCATTACAATTACAATAAACTTTGCCCCTTGTCTTGGATATGGGTTCAAGCCTGCATATTCTTTTGAGACATCTCATAACATCAGTTTGCAAGCCCAACCTTTTAAGGTCCCTTATGAACCTCAACAATATGAATTGGTTAAACCCTTATTATGAGTCAATCACTGAAGATGCAAAGACAAAAATGAGTTCACCAAGAAACCTACATTCTAGAGAGGAGATAACATACTCCTGTAAAGGTAAACAGGCCAATAAAGACTTCACATGTGGATGTTTGGTGAACCTGCTTCTGGAAGTACTCAAGATTTGGAGTGAAGGAGTCACTTCACTTCAGATTCTCCAATTCAGTGCACACTTGGGTATCCTCTGTTTGTTGTATGCTTACTATAACATAAAGAAATGTGTTTTTTTGGTTAGCTCACTGCACCAGAACTAAGAAGTTACAAAGATTCTGAATAAGAAATTAGTTTATTTTCATTTATGTACCAAAGAAAGAAGACACCAATAGTAAGTAAATCTACCCCAGCAAATGGCTTGCCTAGGAGGCCACATGCTCCCCTGTGCAGGACATTCATTCCTCCATCAGCCCTCTGGCTCTTGGAAAGTGATCTTTGTACCTTACAGGGAAAGAGCAATTTATTTCCATTAGAGTTTAAATAGGCACTATCGGTTTCAGCTCAGCAGCCAACCAAAAGCCTTTTTCTTCAAATTCACAATAAGTGGGAAGGGAAAAGTAACAGAATACCTTATTTTTAATTAATTTATTTATTTAATATTTTCCCCAGTTACATTCAAAACAATTTTTATGTTTGTTTTTAAGATTTTTGAGTAATGCAAAACAAGAATACCTTCTTTCTGAAAAGGATAGTTAGCCCTCTCCATTCCATATCATTAGAGTCATTAAATGTCCACATTGGGTCCCCTGTAAATTCTCCCAAGCCCTAATTGGCCAGTCTTCACATACATACGAATACATACAAATATAAATAAACTAAATGTTTACAAAAATAAAGACAAGGGAATTTGAGCAACAGAAGAAACTAGGGAGAATTAAGAACTGGGCATTTGACCTGAGTTTTGAAAGAAAGTAGGATTTTAAGAGGGAGAGATGAAAAGGGAGTATATTGTAGGGAGAACAAGAAAGCCAATTTGTCTGGACCATATAGACTATGTGAAGTGGAGTAATATATAAGAAACCTACCAAGCTAGGTTGTGCCCAGCTTAAAATGTCAAAATTAGGAAGATATTATTTTCCCATAGCAATGTAAAAAAACAAACAAACAAAACAACTGTAAAACTCAACAACTCTGTGGAAGTCATCCATTTACACCTCAATGGGAAGAAGTATTTGGTCCTTTCCTAAAGGCAGGTTTTAATTGGAGAAAAGGAAATGATGTGAAGTCACTGAGTGCTTGTTTTATGTAGAGGGGGCAGCTGTAAGGGAGGAAAAGTCCAGAAGGAAGTATGAGTGGCTGAAAACAAACCAGCTCCTTCATAATTTAGCCAAAAGCAAGTCCTGTTCATGAAAGAACTACTGATTCCTAAATAATTTTCCAAAGTATTCAGAAATGTGTAATTCAGGTCAGTAAGCACCAAACATTTCCTTCAGTGATGTTTAAAATCATGAATAAAGGGGTTTTTTCCAGCATCTCTAATCCAGTTTAAAAAAAAAAAAAGGGACAGAAACCAGTGGGGAAAATAAGATCTAGAGGCTGCTTCTTGTGATATTAAATTATCTTCTCATTTTATTCCTTCTACAATCTTTTCTTTCCTTCTGAAATTCCCAATTGATATTTCTTTTAATTTTTGTGTACCATAGGATTTAGATCTAAAAGAGTCCTTAGTGATGATCTGTTTCAACCCTCTAATTTTAACAGGGAAGAACACGGCTAAGTAATGACCAAAGTCTTAGAGATAGTTAGCAACATCATGGCTAGACCTTGACACCAAACAATGCTCCAGTTTCTCATCCAGTTCTGTCTCCTGAACTTTATGACCTATCTTTGTTCACAGAGTTTTCTCCTAGCAGCTCTTTCATTTATTGCTCATTAGAGCTCAATGAAGGGAAAAAATGGTATCTGTCCCACTCCAAAAGAAACTCTAATGATAAGTTGTGAAAAAGGAACCATCTTGCCTTGTCCAAGAAAGTTTCTTCTACCAGTGAAATAAAGGGTTTAGTATCTTACTGGACACATCCAACTCTGGATTTTTTTATAGTAATGGTATACAACTAAGTAATATGTAGTTATAATATATATTAGGAGGTCTTTTGGCTCAACATCTTTAATTTTTAACTTGTGCTATTTATTACTGATTTGGGTCTTCTGTCTTTCCTCCTATGTGTTCTGGACCTGCAGGAAGAAGAACAAATCCTCTAACATTCCAATATATCCTTCAAACAAAACTAAGTCTTTAGTCACTTGCTCTCACTTTTTATGCTGTGGTCTCATTGCCCAGTCCTAGGTTGTGTATCAGTCATACCCAATGATGTGCATGCTATGTACTTCATTAAGATAGAACCAAACCCGCAGGGACTATTCACAATATAAGGTAAACTTTCCTGTCTTGCTATTTCCTTAGCAAGCTAAGGCTAAAGGACAAGAACCCAGGAGAAAGGATTTGTTTATTGGAAAAGGAACTGTGACTTGAATGACATGATATGAATGCACCTACTGTTAGAAACAATAAACATTGGGGCAATCACCCTGCAATTATGGATCAGACCATACTATACAATACAGTAAATTATGAACTGCCTCAAGCATCTCAGACTAAAGTTGTTGCTATTAGTATTAAATGTGCTAGCTCTGTCCCTCATGCTGTCACCAAACATTTCCTTTCTGTGCTGTGAGGGTTTGAAACCTAACTGTAACTTATTAAAACTATAGATAATTCCCAAACCCCAATTTAGGTCTTAACTTCAACCTTCTCCCCTATCAGATTAATTTTGGAGTTGCTTTTTGTTTGTTTGTTTCTAAAGAGGGATTATAGATCTATCATTTTGAAGTTGTGGACCTTTAGATCTGAGAAGTTAATTGTCTTGCCCAGGGTCACAAAGAAAGTAAATAGCAGACCAGGATTCAAACTCAGGCTCTTTAATTTTAGAACACAAGCCCTTTCCACTGTACCATCCCATCTCTACTTACATATGGCCTCCACTAACATCCTATTTCAAATCTTCACTAGAGACATTGAGGTGACTCTGGATTCTCAGTGATTTCCAACAAAGAAAAAGCTCTGGAAAGCTACAGAAAGTTAAATATACTAAAAGTCTAAGCCCAGAAATGAAATGTCCTCAATGGTCTATCCTAGTTCACCTTGGAGAGAGATGGCTACTGGGTCTAGATTTTCTTTAAAATTATTTTCATAAATTTATTCAATCATTTGATCCTTTGTTTATTCATTGATTCATTTGTTTGTTGCCATGGTAGCTCAGGAACTAAACTTACTAAAGTTCTGAGGACTTAGGGGTATATCAATAGATAAAACCACAGATCTTTTGAAGTTGAAGAGGCTAAAAAGAGAGTAATCTGTCAGATGAGGCTCACTTTCTTTTGGTAGAACCCTATTAAATAGTTGAAATAGACAAAAAAAAAGTAGGTAAAGAGAAGGAAGAGGAAAAATCAGACATTTGGATAATCTAATAACAGATTAATCAGTCCTTTATCATCAGGAGTTAGCATATACATAACAAGACAGAAATGAGGGCACATCAGAGGGAAAAAAAGGAAATTGATGTATTATTAGCTTGACTCTCTCCTTTTGCTAAGCTCAGACAATCATATTCATTATCTCACTCACCCTCTCCTTAACAGTATGGGTTTGATTGCAGTCTTGCCTACAGGTAAATCTCCATCAAAATTATATCCATCAGTTAGTTCTCAATTTTATAAACTATACAGGCCAGGGGGAGCTGGAAGGGAGAGAATCATTTCCTAGTCTCTAACAACAATGTTCTGATTTTCTGAATTCTGGGAGAAAAGAAAGTCCTTAATTCACAGTCCCATACTGACCTCAGCTGGTCAGTTAACAGAAAACAGCCTGAGCAAATAACTGATCAAAATGACTTATTTTCTAACTGTTCTCTAAATGATTTGCGCCATAGAGTGCACGCTTTATAATTTAGAATTCACTTTCTTTACAACACCTCTGAGAGGCAGGTAGCACTAATATACTAGCCCATTTGAAAGATAGAAACTGAAGTTCATAGAGGTTATGCATGCATTTTATTCATTCATTGCACTGTCCTAGACACCAGGGGAAGTGGAAAAATGAACCAGTCTCTAAGAAATTTTGACTGTGAATGATATAAAGAAACATGGCAAGATTTATATGAATTGACATAGTAAAATAATCAAAACCAGAAAAAGTCTAAAATATGACTATATACAGATAAGAGAGGTTTTGAGAGTTCTGTCTCTACCCCACCCCAGCTCAGATGATGGACATAGGATATGATCAAAATATGGAGAGTTTACATTATCAGTTAGCTAGAATAAGGAATGTGTAAAGTAGATTAGAGTGAAATAAATCTGGGAAAGAAGGCCAAACAGTGGAAATCCGTAAATGTCTTGTCCAAAGCCATAGGATATCTATAACTATTCCAGAGGACCAATGAAGAATTATGCTACCTATCTCCGGTCAAAGAAGTGATGGATTCATATCCAGAATGTGACATACATTTTTTGGACATGATCAATGTGGGGATTTTTTGTGTTTATGACTATGCATATTTGTTATAAAGATTGTGGAGGAAGGAGGATTTTTGCCATTGAAGGGGCAGAAGTTAGAAACAGAGAAAATAAATGCTTATTCATTAAATTTTTAAGTTTAAAAAAAGAAAGAACAGTAGGCATAAAAGTTTAAAATCGAATACAGGTCTTCTTTCCTCTAAGCCCAATTTTTCCTACCATACCCATTACCTTTCTGACACACAAGTGCCATTTATGTCCTAGAAAACTATACATAAACTCTACCAGCTGCTATATGAATATCTGGAAGTGAATATCTGGAAGAAGGAAGCAGCATTTTATGTAAGATGAAATAGGCTCAGACCTATTAACTAAAGGAGTCTGGCAGCCAATTTGTTCTTGTTGTTTATCAGTCCATTGATAAATACTGACTGAATGCCTAATAAGCACTCTGTAGTCTGGGGATATAGAAGTGTAAGAAACTTCCTTGAGAATCTTTCAAATCAACAGGGGAATTGAGGTTACCATACAAAAACCAATTAGAAAACAATTTGAAAATGCATATAGTTAAATACTGAAGTGTGGTCACTCAAATATAAATCCTAGCCAAGCAGACAGAAAATATTGGCTGGAATCATCAAGGAAAGCTTCATGAAACAAGTGAAACTTGAATGAAGCTTTTAAGGAAGGATAGAAGGGCAGCTAAATGATACAATGGATGGAATACCAGCTCTCAACTGAGGAGGACTTGAGTTCAAATCCAGTCTCACTTATTAGCAGTGTGACCCTGGACAAGTCATTTAACCCTAATTGCCTCAACTCCATCCCTCAAAAATATTATTTTTATTATAGCTTTTTATTTACAAGATATATGCATGGATAATTTTTTCAGCATTGACAATTGCAAAACCTTTTGTTCCAACTTTTCCCCTCCTTCCTCCCACCTCTTCCCCCAGATAGCAGGTTGACCAATACATGTTAAATATTTAAAGTATAAGTTAAATGCAATATATGTATACATGTCCATACAGTTATTTTGCTGTACAAAAAGAATCGGACTTTGAAATAGTGTACAATTAACCTGTGAAGGAAATAAAAAAATGCAGGCAGACAAAAATAGAAGGATTGGGAATTCTATGTAGTGGTTTATAGTCATCTCCCAGAGTTCTTCACTGGGTGTAGCTGATTCAATCCATTACTGCTCTATGGGAACTAATTTGGTTCATCTCATTGTTGAAGAGGGCCTTGTCCTCTTCATATATATATAGTATTGTTGTCCTCAAAAATATTATTTTAAAAATAAAGGAAAGGCAGAATTTATTAGGAGAGTGTTGATTTTAAAATTTTGAACTTAACAAACATGAAATGTGATTGGAGCAGGATTCTTTATTTTCCCACAATTTCAAAATGGAAGAAAATCCAAGCTCCTCAGTAGAGATGAGGAAACTGGGACCCAGAAAAGTTAAGAAATTTGCTTAAGTACACAATGACAAAGGCAAAATTTGAACTGTATTCTATCTTTTCAAATCTACTGCTCCTTCTACTATTTTATGGTGGAATAAATCCAGAGCCATTTATTGTTTTCTGTGAAGGAAAGGCTGTCCAAGAATTAGCTAAAAAAAGGCTTTCTGAGGAATTGATTAGAAGGTGTAGAACTGGTATGTGTGAGGAAGAGGGCTGTCCTTGTACTCAAAGGGAGGTAGAACAGACATCTCTCTCTACTCTCTTCTCCTCCCACCCTTTTCCAAGGAGACTATGAGGAAGGTGCAAGCTGGAGCCAAAGACAATCATTCTTTTCTCCTCTGAGAGAGGGGACAAGGGGCTAAAAATAGATCTAATTTCTTTCTCCCTTAAAGATTGTAAGTCTAAAATATATAATCAGTTTCCATCTAACTTCTGCTGACTATTTTATTTGGGAGGAGTGATAAGGAGAACCTCAAGCTCTACATCTTAGGCTTGACCCCTTTTCCATCATACATCAATGAGTTCAACAATTAACAAACATAGAGAATAGAATAGAAATCCATTTTCAGTAACAAAACAGAAATCAGAGGTCTACATTGGGAAATTTCAGACAAAAAAAAAAAAACCATGGAACTCTTCCATTGGTAATAAGATAACACAATTCACTTGAGTGTCCTAGATTTTACCTAAAAGGAAAATTCCTGAAGTCTCTAAAGCAGCAAGCAGAGGAAAGGGACATGTTGGATACTGTTTGAGTGTCCTATGCCTTCCCAGAATCTTTTCTTTCATCAACTTGAGATGGGGTTGGTCTCTTCCACAATCCCTCTAGAAGTGAAAGCCAGATATTCCGGGAAGAAAACTGCCATTGGCACAGCCCCAAAGAGCAATGACTTTCAAGAGTCTCAAAAAGGAATAAGTAAGGCCTCTCACCAACGCCACTCAACCTCTCACTCACAACAGAACATTTATCTTCATCCATATAGAGTGAATCCCAGGGAAAAGAGGTTCTCTATGTAGTGGAGGGCATTAAAAAAAAAATGGACATGTAGTATGAAAAGGAAGAGTAAAAGAACTTCAAAAACAAAGTTCTAGAATTAGCCCTGTCCATATCCTTAATAAGAGGAATGTTGAACATAATCAGGAGCTTGCATCTGCACTTGATAACAACAATTAGTGACTTTAAACACTGTGAGAAATGATTATTAATAAACAATAATTGGGAGGGGATATTCAAAACTCTCCCCTTCTTCTAAAGTTCTTTAAAAGTTCAATTTCTTAAAACACATTACTGATAATGAGTTAACTTTCCTCATCTTGCTAAGACCCTACCCAACTTTACAAGGAATTTAATCTAAGGTAGGAAAAGCTCATTGTGTCTTATACAAGCTTGAATGGAGACAGATCTTTTTGACTAGATAAACTAAGGCTTGGACAGAGGGGAGTCTAAGATAATTGTTTGTTCACGGGTGACATGATGTCACTTGTAGCCCCTCATTGAAAACCTATCCTTCAAAGATATATAAACTGTGAGTCCATTATTGTATTGTCTTTAGTCTAAAAGAAATAACCAAATAATCAGCCTTTTCTTAATAACTTTAATAAAATTATTAAACTACCCAGAAACTCTCTCTAATCTTTTTAATCATCACAACAGAGAATATATGCAGACACTAAGTAACTATGTGACCCTAAGTAAGTCACTTAACCCTAACTGCCTCACAAAAAAACAAACACAAAACAGAGAACTATACAGTCAAGATAAGCAATATATTAGCATAAAGAATTAGTAGATTTAGAATCCAGAGATATTGACTGGGTTCCAAACTTGACTCTGACACTTAACAGTGTGAACTTGGTCAATAAATTAGTCCACTAATATTTATCAAGAACTTACTACATGCCAGATACTGTACCCAGTCACTTAACCTTTCTATTCCTCAGCTTCCTCATCTATAAAATAGGGATAATAGTACTCATACTTACCAGGTTATTGTGAAGAAAACTTTTGTAAATATTAAAGAACTATATAAATATAATTCAGTACTAAACTGATTAGGTCGATGTTCTCTTTTCCCACACTAAACTGTGCTCTCATAAAATGCCTGTGAGGTAGCCATGGGAGAAAGATTAATAAAAGTGTATGGTTCAATTCTATATTCCATGGTTAAAATTAAAAACCACACTAGTTAATGGTAAACTAGTAAAAAGCTTTTTTCCCCCAAACCTTGCCCTTGGGTCAAATTTCCAAAATGGCTTCAATGTTTTCTTTAAATTTGCACATATGAGAGTAGAATGCTTGCCATTTTTAAATGCAAACTTAGAAACAGTTCTGAGAAAATGAATTCCCTAATGTTTTATTGCAATATAAACTTTCAAAAGGCATTAGGCATAATAAGACTAAATGGAATTCATGGATTCCATGTCTCATGAATGAATTTCAATTCACTGAATAGATCTGAGACCATATTAAAAATTAGGGCATTTTATGAATTCACAAGTTATAATTAGAACATGCCTGTATTACAATAAAGTAGTTTACAAATTCTTCCATGATGTTGTTGTAAATAATATGGAAAGATGTGAACTAAATGATATCTTAAAAGGTGTATTCAGAACTGGCTGAATGACTGATCCAAAGACCCAAAGAGTGGTGAATTCAATCAAATCAACCTGTAAAGTTTCTAATGAAATGTCCACTGCCATGATTTGTTAAATATTTTATCAATTAAAAGTACATGGCATTTTTCCAAATTAACTGATGGTAAGAAATAACATAAAGGTGGAAATAACGAGATCTTAAAGCTAGAGCAATGAGCTAAACCAAATGAGAAGAAATTGAAAAGTAATAAATGGAAACGTCTATATTTATGTTCAAAAAATTAATTCCACAGGTTTAGGATAAGAGGAGACATAGCTAAGCAACAGTTCACATGTCTAATAATATTTTACACTATATTTATGGAAACATTGGAGCGATATAATCTTATGTTCAATCCTAGTCAGACCTCATCTAGAATTTTGTGTTTGGACCAGGGTCAGATTAAAAAAGCATTCAGCAGGAATGGAAGAGAGGTATATTTAAGGTAGCTACAAGAGAAAATGTCCTAAGAATTAGAGCTATCAAAAAGTAGAATGGATGCTTTAGTGGAGGTCTTCAAGTTGAAATTGTATATCTCCTTTTCAGAGATATTTCAGAGGTTATTACTGCTCAAATATTTGATGTACTAGACAAGCTATGAAGTCCCGTATCAGCCTGAAAGTCTATAGGTCTACAATGACTCTGAATGGTTCCATGTAGATATTAATGCAACCATGCAAATTATCAGTTTAAGAAACTGGACCATGACAAAAATAAAAACAGCAATAATCATAAAGAAATCAAATCATATGTTCTTTACATGTTCCTTTTATTGCATATTTAGAGTAACTTCCATTTTGGATATAACTTTGGTATAAAATAACATTATTATATTTTAGCAGAAAGAATAAAAAAATGTTAAACTAGTAAATCTAGAATGTTATAAATTAAACTGCTATAAAGTTCGAAAGTATGAAAGAGAGGGGTCAGAGCCAAGATATCAGAGAGAAGCCAGAATGTTGCCTGAACTCTCCCCAGTTTCCTTCAGAAACAACAATAAATAAATCCTCTAAAGGGATTTTGGAGTGACAGAACCCACAAAATTCAAAGTGAAACAATTTTCCAGTTTAAGATATAGAAGAAGGATTTCAGTAAAGATCTATCTCATGGGTAAAAGGGGAAAACAGCCAGAACAAGCATGATGTGAAGAATCTAGTGGGAGACTCTTAACCAAAGCCCAGACCAGCAGTTGGTGTCTCACTCCTGGCTCAGCAGTCTATTAGCTCAGCTGGCCATCTGTGAGACCTCCAACCCAAGTACAGAAAGCAAAATGAGACCCTCAAATGCTGGCACAACAGGCAAGACAAGATCAGGCCAGCCCAGCATAGTGGGAAAGCCTGTAGCACCTCTGGGCCCCAGGGTGGAAAGCCAGTGAAGGACCCTTGTCCAAGCTTGGGACAATTTTCTTTGTGCCCTAGGAGCAGAGATCAGCTTTTTAAAATGAGCCAAAAAAGCAAAAAGAGCCATAACCATAGAAAACTACCATGGCAACAGGTAACACAAACCCAGAAGAGGACAGAGATGGCAAAATGCCTATATGTGAAGCCTCAAAGGGAAATATGAATTGGTCTCAACCTCAAAAGGTTTTCTTGGAAGAGCTCAAAAATGATTTTTAAAATCAAGTAAGAGAGAGAGAAGAAAAATCGAAGAAAGAAATGAGAGCAATGAAGAAGGATTATAAGGAATAAAAGTCAACAGATTGGAAAAGGAAGCACAAGAATTGACTTGGAAGAAAATAACTTAAAAATAGATTTTTCAAAATGGAAAAGAAGTTTACACACACACACATATATATACATATACCTCACTGAGTATAGACATTTATCTTTATTTAAAGATATATATATATATATAGACATTTATCTTTATTTAAAGATATATATATATACACACACACACACACACACACACACACACACACACACACACATACATATACCTCACTGAGTGTAGACATTTATTTTACCCTATAGGGAAGAAGGAGGGGAAAGGGGCAAGAAAGTATTAAAGACTTAGAAACATTCTTGTTCAGTTGTTTCATTCATGTCTGAGTTTTTATGATATTATTTGATGTTTCCTTTGCAAAGATACTAGAGTGGTTCACCACATCCTTCTCCATTTCATTTTGGGTTAAATAACTTACTCAGGGTCCCACAACTAGTAGGTATCTGAGATGAAACTTGAACTCAAGTATTCCTGACTCTAAGCCCAGCATTCTAACCACTGAACCACCTTGAAATATTATAAATATCTGTATTAATGTATAAGTATAATATAAAGTAATTCAAGGATGATTTAACTAGTTTGTGATTATTCAACACTTTTCTTTTTAATAGAAGAGACAAAGGACTTTTATTTTTGTTTTAAATTGTAATTGTGAAAATTAAATTACTTTCCTTTACAAGTGAAAACAAAAAAACTGAATCTAGACATGATGTCATTTCTAAACTCACCACCATGATGCTAAACTCAAGACTGGATAGATCATCACCTCTCTAAGCCTCCTCTACCTTTTATTTGAAGAGCCAGAGAGAGGAAGAGAAAACTCCTCTCAATACTTTTCTAAACAGAGGGCAGAAATTGGACTCAGTTCACTCCACTTTGATCCTGCTGCACTGCCTGATTTTAACTCTAAGGAACAAGATCTCTGCAGGTACCCCTCCCACCCTGATTTTCTGCCTACTTCCGTGTGTTGTCTACTGAGGATGCATTTAGTTTTGTGTGAAATGATTTTAATATCATCCCCTCAATCAGTATTAATCAAATTAGTGTGATTCCATAGGGGTACCGATTATTTTTGTTATATTTATCAGCTAGTCTAAACAATAATATTAATATTTTACATATCTTTTATTTAGAGATACTTAGATAAAATAGTTTTTTATATTAGGCCCCAGAAAATTTTAAACTTCAACTAATAAGTTCACTTGGTTATTATAAAGTTCACTTATAAAATTTAACCCAGTATGCTAGGGGACCTCCACATTTTAATTTCATAAATGAATGACCAAGATCAGTATAAGTAAAAGGACCTTCAAACCTCCATCCTTTTTGCCTAATCATAGTGACTAAGCCCAACACAGCAAAGATGACAATGATAAGGAAGGTCCCCAAACTATTTTTTGTCCCTCTACCCTTTGTCATCATCCTCTCTTGCCCAACATGAACCCATTCTATGACCACTTACTTATTACTCTTACCTTGCCCTTCCTCTGACTACAGATGCATCATCTCTAACCTTTTTGGAGAGTCAAGGTATAGATCAAGATATAGATCTATCAATCAATGAATTTTTAGTTATCATGATATATTCTGAACTTCAAGAATTCATATTATCCATTATCTAGCTAACTAATGATCTTAACTAATCTCAGAAAGATTGCAACAAATTCCAAGAAATCCCTTTCTAGTTATGAGTTTATTATATTGGCTAACTTTGCAAAAAAAAAAAACTTAACCAATTGTGATTTGCTTCATTTATAGAAAAAAAATGATTTTCATTTTCACAACTCAAAATTTACTTTAAAAAATTTTAAGTTACTTATCCTAACTATGGAATTTCTAACTTTCACCTGATAATTGATTTCTTTCATCTTCTTTTGCTTCCTCTGCCCATCCCTTTGGTGGTAGGATAAACAAATAGTGATATATTAAAAGTAGCAGTAGTCATAAGCAAAGAGGGAGATATAAAAAGTAGTAATAATTATAAACAAAGGAGGAAGAAAAGAGTTTAGATTCTAGTCCCTAAAAAATCTTCATATGAGTATCAAAAGATAATTAGAGGCTATTTTCTCAGGCTGAATAATCTCATTTTTTATGATCTCAGGATATAGTCTGGAAACGATATTCAAGTGGAAAATGATAGCTGTTGAACAAACATATGAATGATAATTGTGATCTGCTTGGGCTGAAGTAGAAGCAATGAAAGGAACCTGCGAATGGGCAAATTTAGACTTGATATAAGGGAAAGCATTCTGTTTGTTGAACCTGTTCAGAAGTAGAATGGGCTGGCTTGAGAGCTTATGAGCTCCCCCTCCTTGAATCGTCTTCAAGTGGAGGCTGGATAACCACTTGCTTACCAGGTATGGCATATATTGGTGTATGCATTGAACTAGGTGGCTCCTAAGGTTGTTTCTATACCTGATTGAAACAAAAATTTTAGATTATCTATTTTTGTAGATTTAATTATTCAGTGTTATGATTACTTTTTTAAAACTAAATTTTATTGATCTTTTGTTTTTATATAACTTACACTTCCCCTTATATGCCCCTCCCAGAAAGCCATCCTATAAAACAAAGAATATTTTAAAAGAATAAAAGGAAAGAAAACATCAAAACTGATCAACATATCAAATAAATTTGAAAATACAGGTAATGTTCCAAGCAAAATTTTGTAGAGCATATTTAATGTTATGAAATGGAAACAAAGTAGGAGCTTATCAATTGGGAAACGGTATGCAAACTATGATACATGAATGTAATATAATATCACTAATGTAAGAAATTGACTATGATAAATATAGAAAATCATGAGAAGATTTACTTGAACTAATATAGAATGAAGTAAACAGAATTAAGAAAACAATATGCACAGTGGCTACAACATTGTAAAAAGAAAATTAACAAACAATTAAAAGCAAAAAAAAAACCACTCTGTCTAAACTACTTTAAAATAAAAATGTCTATATTTATAACATTAAAGTATACTTATAGTATTGTGTTGTAGTGTAATAGTACACTTATTTTCCAAATGGCCCCCGAAAAGAGATATAAGATGATACCTCCTCTCTCTATCCATTCTGGTCCAGAGTTAGGAAATCAATTAAATATATTTTCAAATTTATTTGATGTATTTATCAGTTGTGCTTGTTTCTTTAAGTGAAGGTCTGACCATATTATCTCTTTATTCAGTAAAACCAGTGGCTATTTATCACTTCTAAGATCAAATATAAAATCCTCTGTTTGAGTTCAGATCCCTTCACAACTGGCCCCTTCCTACCTTCCCAGTCTTCTTACAATTTATTCAATCCAGTATTCCAATGACACTGGTCTTCTTATCATTTTTCATATAAGATACTTCAGTACTTAACTCAATATATTTTCACAGGCTGTCCTCCCCAAGACAATAATTTTCTCTCAACTCATTTCTGCATCCTAGCTTTCCTGATTTCCTTCAAGTTTCAGATAAAAGTCTTTATGCTCCCACGCCCACTCCACCTTCTGCAAAAAGTCTAGACTATTTCTCCTTAATCCAACTTATCAGATAAACAGATAGATAGATAAGTAGATTCTCCATAGCACATTATCTCTATATATTTATATATGGAAGGATATATATGGAGGATATATACATATATGTGATATATAGATATAGATGCAAATAGTTATATCTTATTTGTACATGTCATATTTGCATGTTGTCTCCCCATTAGACTATCAGCTCTTTGAAAACAGGAATTTGTCTTTCTCTGTATCCCAGATTACCACAGTGCCCAAAACATAGTAAGTGTTTAATAAATGTTTTTGATATATGATTAATTGATATGGATCCATAATTTATGGATCTTTCCATATATAGTTGATCAAACTAATTCTAAGAAGATTATTGAGCTCAGGACTTGCTCAGAACTGATAGACAACATGTTGCATGTGCTTTTCAACAACATCCTTCTTGGAAGAGAAGATTCTCAGGTCACTACCAGCCACATGAATGTACACCCTAGTAGCCTAAAGTTCCGGACCTTAAGATCTTCTGCTCAAGCAATGAACACTGAGAGAAAAGTGAAATCTCATCAGCAATTCTACAAGTTTCTCAAGTTTACCTCCTAGCAAAATAAATATAACCAATATGGTTTTGGATTTTTTTTTCTTATCATTTTATGGATTTCCATAAGTCCTTAAGTCTCCCAGGCTATGATGTTATGAGTGAAAAGTTGTTTCATGTTTTAAGTATTTGTCAAGAGGAGCTTATGATACTTTTGTGTTTTAAATATTTCATTTGTGATAGAGGAAATAAAGTACTGTCCCATAATTGTAGTTTACTACTTTACACAAGCAGTAAGTAGTTTGTCTAGATAGAAATCAAAGCTAAGCAATATTTTAAAATTTCCTGGAATAATTCTAGGTAGGATCATGGTAAGTCAGAGAGAGTGAAAATAGCCTGATTCCTTCTTTTGAAGGTAAAACTCCCTAGGACAGAATTCATCTTTTTTAAGCCCAGAGGACCCTTAGGATAAGAGGGATGCCTAATGGAATACAGCTACCACATGTTTTGAACATAAGGTCTAAAATTTCCAAACATTTTCTGAATAGTGAAATCTTGCTTTTCAAACCTTTTCTTATTCAGAAGAAAGGGCTAAGCATTCATATTGTCCTAATATCTGCTGAGAACTTTTTAAATAATATTATTTCATTTGATCCCCACAACAATTCTATGAAATAGGTTCGATGCAGTATATTAGTCATGGTTGGTAAAACTGAGGCAAAGAGGTTAACTGACTTACTCAGGAACATACAACTAAGTAAATATCTGAGGCTGAATTTGAACTTGGGCTTATCTGAGTCCAAGCCCAGCATTCTTTCACTTTGCCAACTGCATCTGTATATGGAATGGGAAAATGATACAAATAATAGTAATGATACAGCTGGTATTCCCTGTATTTATGTTATATACCAGCCCCAAACTTACTGTGTTAACAATGGGTATTTCAGTTAACATCATTTATCCTCTCCTGTAAAATGGTAGCTAGGTAATTTTCCCAAGATCCTTCAAATCTAACACTTTATTCATTTTTCCACACTGCTCCTCCTAACAATGGTCTTGCATATTTGTATAAAGGGTAAAAGAGTCTCTCATGATAAGTGCAGTATGATATAGCTGGTCCTAGAGTCAGGAAGATATGGTTCAAATCCTTCCTCCAGCACTCAGAACCATGTGGATGCTGGGCAAATAATTAAACTTTTTTCACCTTCAATTTCCTCACTTATAAAGTGAGAACTGTACATATTTCACAAAGTTTTGAGGATTATATGTATAAAGTATTTGCAAATCTAAAAGCCATATATATAAATATGAATCTCATTTTATAGATGAGAAAACTGAGATTCAGAAAAATCAAAGCTAATAAGTGTCAAAGGCAGATATTGTACAATAAAAACATTAATAAGTGTATATATATATATATATATATATATATATATATATATATATATATATATATATATATAAGTTTTAGCAATGGACAGAGAGGTGGTGCAATGAACAGAGTTCCAAACTAAAGTCAGGAAGATTTGAGTTCAAATCTGATAACCTTGATTTCTTCATCTGAAAAATGAGCTAGAGAAGGAAGTGGCTAACCACATCAGTATTTTTGCCTAGAAAATCTCAAATGAGATCACCAAGAGTTAAACCCCACTGAAAAAAGGCCTGAACAATAACAAAAGGTTTTGCAAAGTGCTATACATGAATTATCTCACATCATCACAATAAGCTTGTTAAAGAAGTACAATTACTAATTCTATTATACAGAGGAGGAAACTGAGGCTGAAAGGAGTTAAGGGAAATGACAGAGTTGTTCCAAGTCTAGCATTCTATCCATTTTGCTGCATTGCTATTCCTAGCAAAAGTTCCATGCATTTGTATAAAATAGAATCTAAAAGAGTAAGTCTGTGAGTATGGTCACATATTGAAATAGGTTATGGAGTTGTTCTTTGGATATGTAAAAGAATGAAATTGACTCTCATCAATCTAAAATGGTTTATGCATGGCCCTGTCTGAAAGTAGGGAATAAATTAAATGAGTTCTCATGGTTCCATCTAGCCCAGTGACTCCAGAATCCTAAAGAAGCATTTTCAATTACCAAGGGAAGAGTATGAACATTTCAGAGTTAGAATTTCCAGCTCAAATATTAAAATGAGAAATAACTTGACCTCTCAGAGACCAAATGAATATCGGTTCAATTCTTTCAAATACATCCAAATCCTTGCAGTGTTTCACATTAACATTTCCTTTCTACTTCAAATGTAGAACTGGTATTTTTCCATGTCAACCATCTATAAAAAAAATTCTAAGCAAATCATCTACATTATTTATAGACAGAAAAAATGATAGCAGCCTGGTTGATTTTTCTTATCATCCACTTATGATAGGCAAGAGCCATGAGTGACTTTCTTTTCTTGCAAGTATTCTTCATGATATAGGAAAGCTGGCTGCACAAGGGGTAATAAGCATAGATCATGACACACTTGTGGTCTGGAGCAAACTGCAACACTAGCAGTTGCCAGAACTGATCTATGAATGCATTAACATACAGGCTACACAACAGCATCCCAACTTCCAAAATACACAGATGTTGATGTTTTTGTGCTTGATCCTAAAGATCAGGCAGCAGGATCTGATGTTTCCTCTGCCTTCTTAATTATAACTCCTAAGGCCTCTATATGTGTGGGGGACCCTCCTCACCCTCCCCATCCCTCTCCGGGGAGAGAAGGCAGAAAGAATAGAGGACAGATGAGGAGAAGGGAAGTACAGGATGGGAAGGAGTAGTGGGTAGCTACATTCTCTCACAGACATACAAAATGGAGAAAGCTAGTCTAAATGGAAACCCCACACAAAATAATACAATTTCAGACAGCTGACCTAAGAAAAGAGAGATAGTGGGGATGAAAATTCCTAGCTATTTTTATGAACTCATCATTTTTGTCATTATATATATATATAAAAGAAATTTCTATTTCTGTTGATTGATTACTTTAATGAATAAATGTACTGTACAGTCAATGGTTTAGAGGTTTGAGTGGATTAAATTTCCCTTGCTGGCAGGAACTGGTCTTAAATGAAAGCGTTTTCAAAGGTTTCTTCGTTCTCCCCCCACCATTCCTATCACTCCCCCCTTTCAAAAAAAAAAAAAAAAAGATAGAAAATCAGTCTGAATTTCAAACGACTTTGATCTTTGTGTTTATTTTATAAACTATTACCTGAACCCCATGTAGGCCCCTGTGGAGTAAAAACCAATTACAGTGCCTCAAATTGTGTGCTCAAGTAATTTTAGAAGCAAATTTTTCAAAATGTCATTGATCTGTTGTAAGAGCTACAACCTCCTTCTCATGCATAAAGCTTTTACACCCCTACCAGCCCCAACTCAAAAGAGAAACAGGAAAACAACTATATCTGCTATTATGTGGTTTACAAAGGAGACAACAATAAAAGCTCGGTAAGGAGAGTAGCATTGTGTGTGTGTGTGTGTTTGTGTGTGTGTGTGTGTGTGATATGTATCATATATGCAAGACTACTTTCTTTCAAAAAAAAGTTTAAGAAAAGGGACAAAGCATTCCTCTCAAAAAAGAAGAGAAGAAAAAAAAAAAAAAGAAAAAAGGCTAGATAGTACTTGTCTATGGTAAATTGCTAGTCCTGCTTCTGTCTTCATTGATTATGACACAGAAGTCTTTTCACCTTCTGTCTTTCTGCTTCTTAAATCCAGAAGATGCATTAGAGTGCATCAAATAAAGCTATATAAAAGAAAACAAAAGAATCATAGACTTAGAGCAGGAATGGACATTTGAGGCCACATTGTCTAAACATCTTATTTTATAAATGAAAAAACAGGTGGAGAAAAATTAAATGACTTGTAGAAGATCATTACTCAGGTACCAAGTAGCCAGTGCCCTTTCCTTTGTTCCATATGGTATAACATACAACTAATTCAAATGGACAATTAAAACTAACTGTAGTATTAAGGAATCCCAAGATAAGACTCAATCTCACTGAGGTATGTACCAAGTAATTTCACACTCTGCAGTTCTCTTGGCATATGTGAAAAGCATAAAAATGCTTACTTCCAAGAGTACCCATCAGACTTTTATTATCACAGGATTCTTCTAGGCATATGATAAGGGCCACACTACTTCTAGATTGTAAACCCAAATATAGCTCAGAACTGTGGTTCTTCTTTTAGTCCCTCTCCCAAATGATATTAAGTCCTCTCCAGTCAGAACCTTGGGTTTATTAAATTCATAGGCATATAAATATGGAAATATGTTTAGAAGAATTGCACATTTAACCTATATCAGATTGCTTACTATCTAGTGGAGGAAGAGGGGAGGGAGGGGAAAAAATTGGAACATAAGGTTTTGTAAAGGCGAATGTTGAAAACTAAGCATGTATTTTGGGAAAAAAAAATTTTAAAGTTCATAGTCATCTCCATTACTAACAGACCAACAGTTCTTTTATAATTGTGCTTTAGCTAAAGAAGTCTAGGCATTGAGGTTGAAAGGACAAGAAAGATATGGGATTCTTAGGAAATTATCAAAGATGTAAAAAATAATACAAACAGTAAAAGGAATGAAAAGAAATTATTGGTATACATACATACATATACATTTGTATATGTATGAAAAGGTAGGATAGCCTTGTGGATACAGACCAACTTTAGCATCAGGGAAACCTAGATTCAATTGCTTCCTCTAAAATATACAAGCTAAGGGATTCTAGCAATTCTCTTCATCTTTCAATGACCCACACAACTGTCTAAAGACTCATAGGTCCCAGAATTATTGTCAATTAGTAGAGAAAGTTTCCCCAATAATAGCTTCCTATAGTTCCAGAGGGAGAAATATATATATATATATATGTGTGTGTGTGTGTGTGTGTATACACACATATGCATATATATGTGTGGATATATATATGTACATATATATCCACACATATATACATATTTGTGTGTATATGTGTGTATGTATATATATATGCATATACACATATATACTTCTCAGAGATCTATATAAAAACCCTTAGTTTCTCCCCCCAAGCTTCAATCCCACATCACCAACTGCCCATTATTCATTTTGAACTAGATGTCGCAGAGACATCTCAAATTAGACATTTCCAAAAATGAGCCCATCATATTCCCCCATTCCTTCCTCTCTACTAACTTCTGTTAGTGTTAGGATTTCTGTCAGTGACATTACCAAATGTTTATTGATTGGATTGATTCTGCAGAAGACTATTCTTATAATATACAATTGACTGAGAAGTATAGAGAATTTAAGTTTATTGTATTTGTTAATTGATTTTCAAAATGTAGCGCTCCTCAGGGCTTTCTTCAACCATAGTGCCTCTATGTATAAATTAAAATTATGAAAATTCTTTTAAAGATAAGTAACAAGGTTTACACCCAAATCTGGGATATTTTACTTGTTGCTTTGTATATTAAAAAAAATAATAACTCCTGATTGGTGGAGAGAAAGCTGGGACAGTATTACATAACTGCTTAAAGGACTAAGGTTCCTGGTACTCTTGGCAAGACATATGTGACCAGAGGATAGCCAAGAAATGGAGAAGAACTTTGTAGCCGTAGACACATAGAGGAAGCTGGCACTGTCACACATCTGTATTTGTTAAAAATTTTAGGAAAAAAAGATAGAAATTCTAAAGTCTGCTAGGTGAATATACTTTCTCCCTTTCTTTGAGCTGAAATTTCATCTTGCTTCCAACTAAAGAATCATTCCCTGTGGTATATTCTTTGGTATATTGTAATCTGAACAATTCTTCCAAATTCTTCTTAACTATTAGCTTGGAAAAATGAGTTTACCAGCTGTGTAGCTCAGTGATCTCATGCTATCACTCAACTGTCCTCAGCATTCTCATTGCACCACCATATTTGGACCTTCCTTTGCTAGGTAACCATTTATTCTGTTCCTTACTTCTCCTATCCTGCCCTTTTACTGATATTCTTTCCCAGAATATCATGGCCATACTTTCCTATATGATAATTGTTTGGTCTGGTCAATGAATCTTTATTAGCAGTTAATAGACAATTAATTCTTATTAGCAGCAAATGTTATGCTCAGGGCAGCTAGGTAATACAGTAGATAGAGTGCTGGGCCTGAAATCAGGAAAACTCATCTTCATAAGTTCAAATCTAGTCTCAGACATTTATTATCTATAAGATCTTGGGACAGTCATTTAACTTAGTAAAAATCTGGAGAAAGAAATGGCAAACCACTCAAGTATCTCTACCAAGAAAACTCCAAAATGGGGTTCTGAAGAGTCAGGCATAACTGAAGTAACTGAACACTACCAACAAAAACATTATACAGTCCCCCTCATTACCTTGTCCCTCCTAGATAAGGCAAGTACATTTGAACAGTAACCTTTTGAAGATATCTTTTCTTTTTTAAAGAAGTGATATCAGTAGTTATAATTTCAGGTCTAGTGGTAGCAGATGATAGAACTACAGAAAAGGAGTTGTAAGAGGCTGTATACTCTACTTACTGTGCCTATACGTAGAGAGGATTCTAATTGTATTTGAGAAACAGTGCTCCCATATACAATGTCAATAGGCTGAACTGTCACTTTAAGGGCATTGCTGAGAATAGCTTATGTTTTGTCACTAATGTCTGTGACTAACTGCTATCATGCCCCATAGGGCCAATCCAGGAGTAGTCTGTTGAAGATGAGCCACCAGAGTTAGCCTCAGGTGCTGACAGCACTTGTTTAACACATTCTTTTCTTTGAACAAGCTTCTGGCCAAACAGCAACTACTGAAGATGGAGCAGTCACTGATCAGCAGTGACTCTTGGTGAGCTAAAAGGTGAAGCAATCTCAGTTGCACTGAAATAATTCATGTGTTCCAGGAACAGAATTTAGAGTTTTCTACTAATAAATCAACCACTGATCTCAATTGTCATGGTACTACAGTAGATCACCTGTGGACTGAATTTTAAGGAAGGCAAGTCATTTTATTGAGAGTCCTAGAGAAGATCAAGTTATCTTACTTATTTAAGGTAGTTTCTTCACAGGATTTCCCTACTAATATATCTTTTCTGTAGCAAAAGCTGTTGGCTAATTGATGTCTTTCATTCTTGAAGAGGATCAAAACAACATCACTATGTTAGATTCAAGGTACAGTGTGTCAACTGTGGCTGATCAGACCAATAGGAGCTCAGAAGCCTCTACCATAGTTTGAGCACAATTATTCCATATGAACATTTAGAGTAGATGTCTTTAAATTTATAGATCTTGCATTTCTTTTGAGCTACTGCAATTCTGCTCCACTCACAGAGCACATCTTCTTTGTCAATGTCTCCTATGTCTCACAATTGATTCCAAAATTCTTGAGAGAGACTTTGAAAGTGTCTTTGCATTGCTTCTTCTGATTCCATCATGTGAATACCTGGCTTACATGAATTCTCTGTAAAATAGTCTTTTAGGCAAATGTCAATTTGGCATTCAAACATCATAGCCAGCTCATTGGAGTTATGCTCTCTGTAACAAAGTGACTTCTTGGCATTTTAACTTGAGACAGGACCTCAGTATATAGTACCTTACCTTTCCAAGAGATCTTCAGAATCTTCCTAAGGCAATTCAAATTAGGCTCTCTACCTAAAAGATCTATGGAGCCATTGTGCTAATTTCATTGTTGTATGCCAGTAAATCTACTAGCAGGAAGTCCAGAAACTTAAGTGCTTCCATTTAAATGACAAGAGTAATTCTTAGAGAGATACTATTAAGGTAGAGCACAGGTCTCTAACCATTTTATGACAAAAGCACTAATTTTCATTTCCCCCAGAGGCTGTACTTCTTATACTGTATCTCTTGAGCTTCCACAGGTGTTTTCTTCATTAATAATCACCAGGTTAGTTTCATTAGAAAAAAAGATTTGTCTGAGAAGACATAGCAAGAACTACTGGTAGAAAACATTCCTCTCAATGTGGGGCATACTCTCCCCTCATATACATATACAATCTGAGGAGAATTGGCTCAAAATAAAGTACAAAGATAGAGAGGCACTTTTGGATCAAAGGGATACTTTGCAATTCGTGGCATTTGAAAATCTTTTTTTTTCTTTTAAAGAGTACTTATTAAATTCTTCTTGTATATAGTTTCTTTAAAATGGGCAGTCCAGCTGAAATCCAAGAGTCTATTTTTCTATTAAGTTCATAGCTAGCTTTTTTCAAAGGGCATAAGAGTTCCTGCTTCCTGAAGGAATCTTCTCAAGTGATTATCATTCCTGGTGTCTTTCCACTCCCAGGACAGATGCTTCAAGTATGATCACTGTGGTATATATGTTTCTACCATCATCTGACCACTGGTGAAATTTCTGGTAGGGTTTCTAAATCTTCCAAATTCACAAAGTCATTGCCTTCTGTATGGAGGTTTCTGCTGAGTCAACATAAAAAGGAGATGATTCCAACCCAAATATAATCTTATCTATGCAGGACATGTGTTAGAACTACAATGTGACTGAATGGAGAAGCAGATAACCAATCTTCCCCCATGTAGATCTCAGATGGCAACGCAACAGTTTTCCCACTTCCAAACCAAAAATCATAAAGAGATAAGCATTCAGTTCTAGCTCAGCTGTCAAGGAAGGAAGGAAGGAAGGAAGGAAGGAAGGAAGGAAGGAAGGAAGGAAGGAAGGAAGGAAGGAAGGAAGGAAGGAAGGGAAGGAAGGAAGGAAGGAAGGAAGGAAGGAAGGAAGGAAGGAAGGAAGGAAGGAAGGAAGGAAGGAAGGAAGGAAGGAAGGAAGGAAGGAAGGAAGGAAGGAAGGAAGGAAGGGAGAAAAGAGTCAGTTAGTCAATAAACATTAATTAAGTAATTGCTATTTGCCAGGCCAAGGACCTTTAAATCTGGGAAGTCACAGAGTTTAAAAGTGAAACTCTAAGGGATTAGATTAAACAGGTCATGTGAGTTTGCATTCATTTACCTATTTTTTTAACCTAAAAAAATAGCTCATTCTCAAAGTAGAACTCCAAAATGAGTGGATTTAACTACCCTAGGTAAGTGAGGTATGGTCTCTGGAGGCCATAGGAGGAGTAGGTCCCAATCTCATGTCTAAATGTCTAAATAACTTTTTTTCTTCAAACAATATAAACCATTTAAAGGTACTCTCTCAGCAATCCTGATTAATTTGACAATGACCAATCATAGTCTATCCTTCCCAAGTATTTTAGATCTTATTTAATTATCATGACACAACACAAGGTAGGCCCAACTCTGGCCAGATCCATAAAAGATCTATAGTAGGAGTAGATGTCTATTAGTTGGAAAATGGTTGAATAAATTATGGTATATGAATATTATGGAATATTATTGTTCTGTAAGAAACACTCAGCAGGATGATTTCAGAAAGGCCTGGAGAGACTTACATGAAATGATACTAAATGAAGTGAGTAGAACCAAGAGAATGTTGTCCACAGCAACAATATTATACCAAATGATTCAGACCAGTTCCAATGGTCTTGTGATGGAAAAAGACATCTGCACCCAAAGAGAGGACTTTGGGGACTAAGTGTGAAACACAACATAATATTTTCACTTTTGTTGTTGATGTTTGATTGCATTTTCTTTTCTTTCTCATTTTTTTTCCCTTTTTGATCTGATTTTTTTTTTTTTTTTTGTGCAGCATGATAATTGTGGAAATATGTATAGAAGAATTGCACATGTTTAACATATATTGGATTACTTGCCATCTAGGGGAGGGACTGCGGGGAGTGAGAAATAAAATTCTGGAGCACAAGATTTTGCAAGGATGAATGCTGAAAACTATCTATGCATATGTTTTGAAAATAAAAAGCTTTATTAAAAAAAATCTATAGTGAACAGGCTTAATGTTGAACCAAGTCAATTCCTATCCAGGGTGTTAGCCACTTTTCAAGTACTACTAAAACCCTTGATTTGTATACTGCCCTCACATTTTCTGTACTCCTTGGAGAAGCACATAGCAGAAACTCAATGATATGTATCTCATAGGGCTGCTATGAGAATAAATTGAATAATATAGGGTCAAGTACTATGATCTTTAAGCTATAAAAGTTCTAGTATTTTTCCTCCCACAAAATTTTTCTTTCTGAATTATGGTCGTTATACCATTCATAGAATCTCAGAATTGGAAATATTAGACTTCAGAGCCTCTCTGGTGTATACAATATACCTATTAGTCACTTAGCTTTTGCCTGAAGATCACTAGTGAGAAGGAACCCATTACTTCCTGAAGCAACCCATTCTATTTTTGAACAGAATTATTAGAAGTTGTTAGAAAGGTTTTTCTCTTCTTATTTGGAACCCAAATTTGAGTCTATAGCTTCTATCCATTATTTCTGGTTTTGCCATGAAATACACAAATTAAAAGATTATATGAGTCATAAATAGCATGATTACAGTTTTATATATATTGGCATTCATTATCAAACAGAAAACTTTAAATGTAAAGTAAAATTTTGTTCATAGATTCAGAATTCTAAAGTTAGCTTTATATATAAAACTTCCATGGAATTTCCAGAATTTCCTACTCTATTCCATCAATTTTCCCACCCAGAGTTGTTTGTAAACTAACAAAATGAACTAAATCATTTGGCAAAATAACACAAGAACAGTGATTGTTTTTTATCGTTTCTATATAATATCAGTGGCAACTTTTACTGAATTAAATAATTATAACAACAAGTATTTGTTCATTAACCACCTACAGTTATTGGAAGTGGCCTTGCACTACAGTACCAATCAAATGTATCACAAAGAAGCTGGGATTTACATCAGTAGATGGAGTACTCACACAGTTGAAATTACAAACCCTACAGATATTGAAGTTACAAAAAGCCTATATATCACCTGCATTTATTTACTTTATATGGTACCAGAGCCACAAGTATGGCAGGGTGACTAAGTCTTTGCCCTAGTATCTCTCACACAAAGGATTAATTACTTTCCCCTGGTAATTCTCTTATATCTTGAGGTCCATTACTTGTCTCACTACCATATTTAAAACAAAACCACTTCAAGCCCTTTGCCTAACTCTGAGCAGTCAATTCCTGACAGATTGCCCCTATCTTCAGGGGCCCAGTACCCAGCTTAATATCACACAGATACTATCTCACATTGCAGGGTTAAGAGAGAGAACTACCGTTAACACCTTTGCCTACCTCCACAGACAACCTCTTTCTTTCCAGCCTTTTCTCCTCCTTGGAGTCGGGAAAAGTGTCTGTGGGTATGGGTTACAATCTTTGTGAGTTAGACTGTCTCTCCTCTAGTATAAACACACCCAGCCAGGGATTCTGCACTATTACCATTAGCTCTGAAAACTGAAAAAGGTGAGATTCCAAGAGCTTCATAATAAATAGGTAAAACCCTATTTCTAACCTGCTTTTTTTCCTCCAGTGCTAGCTTCTCAGTAACAACCATGGTATCTCTTTTGGTTTCTGTCTCTCCCCAAACCCTACCCAATAAAAGTTCTATTTCCCTAAAAAGTCTCCCTTAAGTCTTTTCTGCATTTATTTATTCTAAGTATCAGAATTTCTAGTAATGGTTCCATATACCACATATAACTTAAATATGAGGTTGTGGGGGTTTTTTAAGCTATTGAAAGTTTTATTTTTAAAATTAAAAATAGGCCAGATGACACTAAAAAGCAGTTTCACACAATAAGAATTTTTATCATGTATAGCTCATTTTAGCAGATGACAATATGACATACATAAAGCTGTCAGTTCTTCTCCAAAAGACAGTCATCTAGTTCATGTTTCATATGCCAAATTAATTCCTTTTGACATTTAATTTATAACCTAAGGTACTGTGGATTTAAAATTTGACTATGATAACAGCAGATTAGAGCAGTGTTCCATTTGACAGAATCAATTTATCAAGATATTTTCATTGTGAGGCTCCTGATAGAGATTCTTTCACATCAAATGGACAAGACATTGATTCCTTTCAGCAAAGTATACTTTCTCACCCTTCTCTCCCTCACATATTCTGTCCATTTGGAATTAATAAGCTTGATTCTCACTGGGGATCGGGAGAACAGACTGATAAGGTTATATATAACTATTTTCTCACTGTACAATTGTGAGTGAGAAGGATGACTGTCCCTTCTCCTAACAAATTGTCTGTCTGGCTAGTTTGCACAACGTTCTAAGGAAGAATGCTCATGGGGATGCATGGATCATCTAGCTATAAGAGAACTATATCAATTCTCCTCCCAGCTAGCTCTTTCAAAGAACAAAAATTATGCCTATTTACTAATAGACATCTTAAATTACAGAATTTTAGAGTGGAAGAGGCCCTTTAAAATCATTTTGTCCATCTTATTTTGTAATTGGAAAAATGAAACTCAAAGACATTAAAAGACTTGTTTAAATTCACACATCTGATTAATGACAGACCTGGAAATAGACCCCAACTATCCTAAATCCTGGTTTTTAATTCTTTACACTACAAACATTACACCTCATTTCCCTTATGATAGAGATTCTACAGTTGCTGTTAGTCCTAATTATGACTGAAGGCAGAAGGAAAAAAAAAAACAGATGTATAAGCAGCTCTTGGGCTTGAAGAGAAAATAGAGCCTGTAGTATTCATTCTAAATATCAAATTTTAGCAGCAGCTTTGATTCAACTATACCACCTACTGGCATTATGAAGAACTATATATGAAGAACTATATATAAAAATTATATAATGAAACACTAAATAGCATACAATCAGAAATACTTAAGCCAATTGCTTGCATGCTGTTTAAATTGCTACTTGGATTTCCTAATTCTGCTATGAAATTAGTAACAATATAATTTAAGTTAATAACAGTATCAATTGATAACAATATCATTTACAGATAGCTTTTTTTCCCAATTGCTTAATATTCTAACATTTGGGGATAGTTTGGTACAGTGTAATAAAACCTAACATCTTATAAAACTCCTTGTTTTGCAAAATGGCTTATGCAGCAGAGATTGGACTGGAGCATGCATGGGAACATGAGGTACCATATCTGGAGCTAAGCCTAACCCTTGACCACTTTAAGTGACACATTATAGCTAAAGTGTTTCCTCAAAGGGAAGAAAGGGCTCTGTATCCTTCCAGGGCTTATTCCCCTTGCAAAAGATTCTGTCCTTTGCTCTTGGGGGGGGGGGGGTGCCTGTAGAGCAAATTGGGACTTTTTTTTTTTTAATTTTAATTAATTAATTTTTTACAAAAATTTTATTTATAGGTAATTTTTCAGCATTGACAATTGCAAAACCTTTTGTTCCAACTTTTCCCCTCCTTCCCCCCACCCCTTTCCCCAGATGGCAGGCTGACTAATACATGTTAAATATGTTAACATATAAGTTAAATACAATATATGTATACATGTCCAAACAGTTGTTTTGCTGTACAAAAAGAATCGCACTTTGAAATAGTGTACAATTAGCTTGTGAAGGAAATCAAAAATGCAGATGGACAAAATTAGAGGGATTGGGAATTTTATGTAGTGGTTCATAATCATCTCCCAGAGTTCTTTCATTGGGTGTAGCTGGTTCAGTTCATTATTGCTCTATTGGAACTGATTTGGTTCATCTCATTGTTGAAAATGGCCACATCCATCAGAATTGATCATCATATAGTATTGTTGTTGAATTATATAACGATCTCCTGGTCCTGCTCATTTCACTCATCATCAGTTCATGTAAGTCTCTCCAGGCCTTTCTGAAATCGTCCTGCTGGTCATCTCTTACAGAACAATAATATTCCATAATATTCATATACCACAATTTATTCAGCCATTCTCCAATTGATGGGCATCCACATAGTTTCCAGTTTCTGGCCACTACAAAGAGGGCTGCCACAAACATTCTTGCACATATATGTCCCTTTCCCTTCTTTAAGATCTCTTTGGGATATCAGCCCAGTAGAACACTGCTGGGTCAAAGGGTATGCACAGTTTGATAACTTTTTGAGCATAGTTCCAAATTGCTCTCCAGAATGGCTGGATGTATTCATAATTCCACCAACAATGTATCAGTGTCACAGCAAATTGGGACTTCTTAAGATCTCTCTCATATATTCATTGAGAGATAACAACTTCAACAACTTTGAAGACTGCTCAAACATAGCAAGGAAAGCATGTGTTTGTTTAGATAATTAACCTTGTAAATTTTTTTCTGCATGTCAACCAGACCAGAACTGGCCTCTAACCTGTGGGATGCCAGAGCAGAACAGAATAGGTTAGAGACAAGAGGCAGGGATCAAACAAAAGTTTAATTAATTTCAAAGGGAGGAAAATACTTGCAAGAGCAACTTAACATAAGGAGGACTTAACATGAGGGGGGAAAGGCAGTGCTTTATAACACATATCTGAGCTGGTAAAAGCAGTGCTTTATATACATGACTGGACTGAGCCTGATAATCATTCTTAGATTTTGATTGATTATTGGTTCTCACAGCAGGCTCGGCTGTGGACGATGCAGGCATTCCTGGGTTCTGTGAGAAGTCTCCAAATTGATTATCTCACAGTGAATACAGATTCAGAGTTAGCTTGCTAGTACCTGATTCAGTTTACTTAGCAATTACAAGAAGCAGGGATTGTGAGCATGTCAAGAGATGTGATAAATCACCTGCTTCTGGCTCTCAGACCCCTGGGAAGAGCTCCTTCAGTGCACACCTGGTGTTGGTCAAAGCAATTCACTTTGTCAGTAAAATCATCCATAGCGCAAAGGATTGTTGTTATGTCAAGCTCAGGGCACAGTCTGCTTGCTGGACCTTAGCTCTGGGAAAGAGACTGTCTCCAAAATATTTTGACATGGAAGATCCAAGATATGAGCTAGACCTAAGTTTTATTTAAAAGACTGTCCTCAGAAATCTGAGGTGTGGACATAATGAGCTGGAGAATAGCCAGAAAAAAAAAACAAAAAAACCCAAATCTAAACTTGTCTTCTAAATGTTAGGCTCTCCCAGAACTGAACCTGTGGTTTGAAACAATTCATTGGACCTCTGCTCTATTTCAATAGTATTAATCTGTTTGATATAATTCCATAGGCGTAGCTATTATAAGTACTGCATATAGGCCCCAAAGCTGCACATTATAAACTCATTTGCTTAATCACAGAAAGCTAATTAAAGGTCTTCCACCCTTTTTTCTAGTTATGGTGACCGCATCCAGCATGGCAAAGTTGACACAATTACATGAAAAGTCTCCCAAGTTATTTTTGTAGCTCTAGACCACTCTCTCTGTTCCATCTTATGCCTTTTAGTCAGTGGTAATGCCCCATGCCTTATCCAACCCTAAGGTCCCACTGCTGATATACCATTTCTAGCAGATGCATCATTTTTGGCCTGAGAAGTAAGATGTACCAACCAAGGGGATTCTGTACCTTGAATAGCCCCTCTAGAATATTCAAGTATCAAATCTTCTATCAAGCCTTATAACAATAAGACCCTGAAAGAAGAGGCATCTCAAGTCATGAGAGATTTGAGATCTACTTTATTAGAGAGAACCATGCTTTTAATAAAGTGCTATTAACACAGAATTCTGTCTCAGTTGTTTTTCTTGCAGATTGGGCAATTAATAATCCCCATACTTGGTCCACATGAGCCCAGAAATGGTAGACAGAAGCATTCTATCCACTGGTTTGTGTGTTTTGCATAAATACTTTTTTCATCTGAACCTTACAACAATCTTATGAAAAAGATGTTAAAATAATTTTTATCTCTATCTAACCTGCATCCCAAACCCCATTCGTATGCAACTTTCTCCTAATTGACAGATATCAATACATATACATGATGGATGAGTGGAACTGGTGAGAGAAAAGAATCTCTCTTCAGTCACTCCAGGCACTACTGGCTTCCAGTTTCATGAGAGAAGTCAATCCCACTTCAAGTTGCTGAAGGAAAAGACTCTGGGAAGAAGCCATAGGAGGAGCTACATTATAGACTGTGAGGGTTTACTCCTTATGTAAGATCTAGAACTCTCTTTCTTGATCAAGCTGGGTTCTCTCACTCTTAGTGAGAGATCTTTTTCACTCTGTATTGTCTAGCATTTATTCTCCTAGGTTTCTGTTTTACTTTTGAAATGGATTTATGGGTTTCTTTGCTGATTGCTATTGTGTGTTCATTATGAAATTGGTATTTGATGGGAAAGAGGTCAAGCCTGAGATATAGAGCACAGGGTCCTGCTTCCCCTATTAATGAAACAATGATAGAATTTTGATCTAGAACTCCTCCTTTTGAATTAGGGAAAAGTGGCCAAGCCTCTGACACCAACTTCTTCCCAGTATAACATAAAATTACCTCAGGAGAAGTGTAGGAGGACAATAGGCTAGAAATGTCCATTCAGCCTCCTTTCAAAGCAAACAAAAAGTTACTCCTCATGATAATTACTGAAGGGTGAAGGGGGTTCAGAGGGTGACAGCCTTCATTATATCTATCTTACAAACAAATAAACTCAAGGGGGTAAAATGATTTGTCTATGACCACATAGACATTATCATAAATGGTAAGTTAAACCAGTCTTCTGAATTGCACAGCCAGTACTCTTATCTACCGTGCTGTACTTCCTCTAAAAAAAAAATAAAAAAAAAAAAAAAAAAAAAAAAAGCAAGCACTGAATTTGGATTCAGTTTGAATCTTGACTCTACTTACTCAGTGTGATCATAGGCAAGTCATTTGCCACTTTGAACGTCAGTTTCCTCATCTGTAAAATGGAGAATTGGATAAAGTTTTTCTGGCTCTACTATCAGATGAAGAAAATTCAGATATGATGCCTTTTTCACTCATGCAGATACTTTATTATTTTTAGAAAGTTGCCTGCGGCACTGATCCAGGATCACAGTTAGTCTGTGTTAAAAGCTTTCCCTGACCCCAAGACTACCTTGTGATTTTAAGCTGCCTTTCATTTACATCTCTAAATGTTTGAACAAAAGCAAACAAAACAATTTATTCCTTTTTCTATCTTTGAATAGATAGTCCCTTCAAAATATTACTCAGATAATGAAAAATTCAAAAATTATTATTTATAAGGCTGGCATCTATCTATATTGATACAAAAGGTTGTAAGGCCATATCACAGAGGACAATCAAGTGGTATAGTGGAAAGGGATCCAGGATGAGCTGTCAGAAGATCTACAACATAAACATGTCAAATGTTATGAACATAAGTGAAAACTACTTTTCTCCCTTACTGTCCTCATTTTTTCATCCTTATCTGTCATACCTCTCCCTAGTCCCCAGCCAATTCTGCCCTCTGGAACCCTACTATTAACAAAATTGCCTTCATCTTAAAACTAATATTCAGTTGCCTCCAGAAAACCCAGCATTCTTGGTAACCTTCTTTTGTCCTATTTACATTTTCTCTCATCACACCACCACATTCCAACAGGGGACCAGGAAACATAGTCATAGTCCTTATTCTGCACTTCCAGATACTGCCTCTGTCACCATCATTCAGCAACCTCTCCAACTTCAAGATTCACATTATCCACATCTATCATTCTATCTGGACCTTATGGTAGTTAATTATCAACTCAGAATCCATTCCGCCTTTTTCTTTATTATTTTTTTGTTGCCTCTTTTACCAAACTGTTATTCTCTTTTCATAATTTTCTTGCATCATTTGTAATTTTTTTTCCATTTTTTATTCTACCACTCATTTTTTTCTTTAATTCTTTTGGGAATTTTTAGTATTTTCCTTTGAAGTTTTGCTTATACCTGCTTGCATGTTACTGTCTTCTGAGTTTGTGTCTTGGTCTTCCCTGATACAGCTATAGGTTTTTATTGTCAAGTTCTTTTTATTGCTTGTTCATTTTTCCAGCCTTTACTTTGAACTTTATATTAAGGTTGGGCTCTGCTTAAGTCAGCGTAGGAGGTATTTCCTTAAGCTTCAGGGGGTTTTTTTTGTTTGTTTTTTTCAGAATTAGTTCTAGGAAATTAAAAAAAAAAAAAAAATTCAGTGCTCCCAAGGTGGTGTGATCAGGAGAAAGATACCATAACTGCTCTCCTGATCTGCACTTTAGCCTTTATCCAGGAAGGGCCCCTACTCCTGGCAGCTACAAGCACTAGCACTTCTCTTTGGAACTGTGGCCCAGAACCAAGGAAGGGCAATAAAGTTGCCAAGCGGAGCTAGCTACCTCTTTCTAGTCAGTTGCCTGACCTCCTTACTTTGGACTGAAAGTTACTGCTACAACTACTGCAACTACATATATGCTTTCTCGATAGGCCTCCACCCTGACATAGACTTCTCCTTGGGTCCTCCTAAGTTTTCTGAAGCTGGAAAAATGTCTCACTCTGGCCTTTTGTTGACTATGTCACTTACTCTCTTTACTGAAATTTCTTAAGTATGCAAGTTTCAGTTTGAACTGTGATCTCCTTGCACTTGGAATTTCATGCATGTTCATTTATCTTGTAATAAACCCTGTTGCAATCCTGGACCTGTGAGGTTTTTTTTGTTTTGTTTTTTCATTTTTAGTTAGTAGTACCTAAATATTTACATGAATCAGGTTGCACAGTGGATAGAGCACTGGGGCTGGAGATGGGAAGACCCGAATTCAAATTCAGCTGGGGAAATCACCTCACCTCCTTGCCTCAGTTTTCTCAGATGAAAATGAGGATATTGAAACTACCTCAGGAATCAAGTGAAATAATGTGTATAAAGAGCTTAACATGCTGCCTGGCATATAGTAGGCATTTAATAAATGCTTGCTTTACTACACATAAAACAGTAACAAGAGTGAGGTACAAAGTTAAAAATAAATGGCCTTTGCCCTCTACAAAACTTTACACAAACACAAGACATACCAAAAAATGATTTCAAAATTAGCGCGTGTCAAAGACGACACCGGTGCTGGGCCCTTGGGAAACTAAGAATCCTGAGGGGCAGAGGTAGAAAGAGAACTTGTGCAAAGGCTTGTAGGCTGGAGATGGCCACAAGATGAGGGGGGAGGACGGCTCAACAAGCCAGAGAGGGAGGAAATGTGAAAGAAGACTGGAAAGGCCAGACTGTGAAAAGATGCAGATTGTGTCTTTCACCGTGGGAGGCCAAAAAGGAACAATCCTCAATCAAATCATTTACAGGCCTCGCGACCCGGGCTCCACCAGCTGCTGACCGATCAGAACACCTCGGGTCTTGGCGGAAAGGGGAATTTCTCGTGGGGGCCGCCCTCGTGCGATACTCCCCCATCAGTCAGCGCATTATCCGGGCTTCCGACGCGGCATCCTCATGACTTTGTAACCTCCTGCAGAACATTTCCATTCCGGAGGAAAAGCCTGGGAAGAATACCTCGCTGAAACCCACGCCGCCGGTACCTAGGCCCCGCCTCCGCCCTTCGCTCCGCCTCCTCCGTGAAAGCACGTTCCACACTCCCCCTTCCGCCCAGCCAATGGATGACGGCGCTTGGGCGGCGTCCCACACGTCACCTCCAATACCGAATATCGTTGTTTTCTTTGCTCCGCCCCTTATCCTCGGTTATGTCCGCGAAGATGGCGGCTGCGGAAGAGCTGACTTTGCTGGAGAAGTTGCTGGGCTTGAGGAGAGGGAACAAGTATAGCGCTCAAGGAGACCGGCAGGTGAGGCGGCGGAGGGGTTGAGTGCGGGGCCGGTTCTGAGGAAGGGTTGGGAGGGCCCCATGTGCGACCGGGAGCGCGCCGCTTCCTGGTTTGCGTGAGCCGGGTCCCCACGTGTGTGTGGAGAGCGGTGTGGGTTCCCTCCCTTCCCCCATCCTTTCCTCTCCCTGCCCTGTATGGTCTCCAACTCCCACCCGTTTGGGCAGAATCGGGGAGGGGGAGAGGGGACTGACCTGCGCCTGCTCCCGCCACTCGTCCTCCTCTGACCCTGGGAAAATTAAAGTGAATGGAGGAGGAGGGTCTGCCTTCTCTGCCAGCTGGTGAGGCGGTGAAGCTTGTTTGAATACAAATAAGTTTGTAAGACTGAAAATCCACCCCCACTTCGCCCCATCTGATTTTGAGACATTTCCTTCCTTTTGGAGAAAAAAAGAGATAAAGTGAAAGTGGGCCCTAAGATTGCCATAATTATAATAGTTACATAATATAATAATTATAAAATGTAGAAATAATAATTTTTTTAGAGTTCTCATTTGATTCTCATAGCATGCCCTGTGAGTGAGATAGGCTGGTGTTTTTTACCCATTCTGTGGGGGAGAACAATGAGACCGAGGTAGGTTACGGGATTTGTCCAGCATCTCACAGCTGATCAGTCTGACAGAGAATCTGAACCGCAGAGAGGGAGCTTCTTTTCCATTGAGGGAGTCAGGAAGCCGTGGGGGACTATGGATTGGACCCTCATCTCTTCATCTACTAAATGTTTTTAGAGTTGCTCAAAGCTTGTTTCAGTGTAAAAAGCAAAGGACTGAGAAAGACTAACATGAGCGGACTAAATGTACACAGCATTTATAGCAGCTTTGTGGTGGCAAAAAAGTGGAAACTGAAGCGGTCCCCAATCTCTCGGGGAACAGCTGGACAGATTGTGGTATGGGGATGTCGTGGAAGCCGAGTGGTGTTACCAGAAAGGAAGATAGCATCAAAGCCCAGGTAGACTCCTTAACTGATGCCTGATGCCGAGTGAAGCGAGCGAGCCAGCCAGAACAGTTTGTGCTGAAACACCGGTTTGAGAAAAGTGGACAGTTTTAAAAGACTTAAGAGCTGGGATCCAATAAATGTTCTGAAGTGATGATTCAGAAAGCTTGATAAAGATCACTGCCCCCCGTTGGACAGAAATAATAGACTAGCATGCTAAATAAATTATTTCATGTCTCCAGAAGTCAGTTTTTGTTTTTGATTTTTTTAATGTGTAAAATAAGTGTTTGGAGTCCTGGGGTCATAGATTGAAAGCTAAGCATCTAAAACCATCATTGTATAGACACAAAATAAACCTACATTTGTTATCCCTTCCTGCTTGGTATCTTTGTACTCTCAGTGAGTGCCTAGCATAGTGCTGTGACACAAACTTAATTTTTTATAATAACCAACTACTCTGTGCCTGGAAGCTGGGCTAGTCACTGGGTGTACATGGACAAAATAGTTCCTCCCCTCGTGGAGTTTATAGTCTATAATGTATCTATGTTATGTATAGTTAGGTAATGCTATAAGAATATTAAATAGAGGTAATATGTGATAAGGGAGTAGTGTGTTGGATTTAGAGTCAGAAAAATCTAGGTTCAAAAACATGCTTTCACATACCTCTAGCTATATTGATCATGTTTGGATTACTCCATGTCAGCATGCATAAGGGACTCCCTAGGATTTAACTACTCAGTCTCTACTTGCACTGGTTTGTTTCCCTCATGCTTAACCATTTACAGAGGGCATGACTTCATAAAGGTCTTTCATGAGATACTCAAAAGGATTCCATCTTCATAGTATCTATTTACTGTGAGCCAGTCCTTCCATTCTCACTGTGTCCTTCTAAAAATCCCTCCTAATTTATTGTAATGGCTTCCTAGGTGCATCAAGTCCATTCTAAATACTTCTGCCTAAAGAATCACATAAACTCCTCTACTCAGAAATCCTTTACTAGCTTCACTTTGTTGACTTTTGAATAAAGTTCTGATCCCAGTTTTCAAGATTGCCCCACACTTTTGCCACAAAATTTTCAGCTTTGTTCCTTCTGACTTCTCCGTGTTCTTTTCCAATGCTTTCTCATCTTTATGGTTTTGCTTATGCCATCCCCACAGTCCTGCAGCAGGACTCGGCCTCCCTTTTCATTTCCATCTCTCTAAAGTCTATGTTAAGGGCCCTAGAAGTCTTCTCTGAGCTTCCTCTCATAGCTTAAAGTGATCTTTTCACATTCTGGACCTTTCATTTGCACTTAATATATTTCATTATATCATTGTTATTTTTGCACAGATCATTTTCCCACATTGTGGGCTTTCTGAGAGGATTTGTACCTAGAACCGTATATCCCATCTGACATATTTTGCATGTTGCATAAAATTGAGCAAAAATTTAGAGTTTTAGTTTCACTATCCAACTGTTAATGACCTATTTTTTCCTTGCTTTTATCAGATGTTTATCTATTTGAGGAAAATTTGCTCCAAGAAAAATCTTAAGTTCCTTAGACACCTATGGCCACAAACAAATACTGACCCAATCTCTATGTCTCCAGTTTCTCATGTATAAGATTAGTACTGCAATGTTGTTATAAAGATCAAGTGAGAAAATTGTGTAAAGCATTATCGTTAGGAATTAAGTACTTTGTCATGCAAATTTCATAAAGTTTATGTGAAGGATTTTTATTTTTCCTTTCAGATTCCAGTCCTTCAGACAAACAATGGGCCAAGTTTAACAGGCTTGGCTACTATTGCAGCTCATTTGGTCAAACAAGCCAACAAAGAGCATCTGCTGGGAAGCACAGCAGAAGAGAAGGCAGTTGTTCAGCAGTGGTTAGAATACAGAGTAACTCGCATTGGTGGACACTCCAGTAAGGAAGATATCCGAACTATGTTGAAGGTATTGATTATTTCTTTGTCAATTTTATAAATACCTATTTTAAAACAACTCATGGTTAAAATTACTTAGAAATACTATGAAAATACTTAGAATATTATGAAAATAACCCTACCTACCAGTTAATTAGTTCCTGTTTATATTTTGGCAAAAATCAGTGAACCAAGAATATAACTATTGTGTTTTAAACATCAATGTATTATTCATTTTACTATTTTGTATAATGTTAATGTTTTTCAGAGCTTAGAAAGTACACACTATGCAAAGCAGTAATCTACTGCTATTAATTTTTCCCTAATTTTCTAACTACTCTGAAAGATCAAAGACAAACTTCTTCTATATGCCAAAACTACATGTCCTTAGGAGGTGAACCATCTCGCATTCTACAATTTAACTGTAGAAATTTCCTGAAAATGTTTAGAATATTCTTTTCCCTATCCTCTCAATTTTTCTTTTGTTTCTGCTAGCCTTCCTGCATGCATATGTAAGTATATCACTCCTCCTTGCACAGATTTCTTGTGATGTTTGAAAGCTTTATACTTTTGAAAAGAGGCAAGAGTTTAAGTCTATAGACAAGTATATAGTCAATGAAACTGATGAGTTCTCTCTGTCCATCTCCTCTTTTAAGAAGTAAAGGATGGAGATGGAGACAAAGCTATATTTTTTATTATTATTGTTATTATTATTATTATTATTATCATAGCTTTTTATTGACAAAACATATGCATGGGTAATTTTTCAACACTGACCCTTGCAAAAACTTTTGTTCCCTCCATCCATCCCCTCCCCTAAATGGCAGGCAGTCCTATGCATGTTAAAGTATATGTTAAATACAATATATGTATATATGTATTTATACAATTATCTTGTTGCTCAAGAAAAATCAGATTTAGAAAGAAGGTAAAAATAACCTAGGAAGAAAAACAAAAATGCAAGCAAACAACAACAGAAATAATGAAGCTATACTTTTAAAATAGAATCTTAGCGTACTTAATGTAATATTCTGTCCCAAATACTTTCTTTCATTCTAAAATCGCTTTCTTTGCTCTTGAGAGAACTTTAAAAGAAATCTTTGGGAAAGTTCTAATGTATAGTCTGTTGTAGATTATTTGTAGAACATTTCTACAAATATATTGTCATTAGACTTGTCATTACTCTGTGATACTGGGAATTTTAATGCTTAGTAAATTGTGTTTAGATAAATTAGTGGGAAAGACAAAAACATTTTGAATAACTTTTTCACCTCCATTTTTCTTCCCAAGAAATAAATTGATTTTTCTTCATCCTGGTCTTTATATTATTGCATTCAGGTTCAGGCCTATTTAAATTTTTCTTTCTAACATAATTTTCCAAGATACTCATCAGTTTTTTCTGAAGTAACCTTTTGCTTGGAGAGAATATTGTCCCACTAGTTTGTGAATTTTCCATTGCCAGAGAAGTTTTTAAGTTGTGAGAATCATGGGGAGTTTTAAGAGTTCTAGAAATAAAAAATATCTTTAGTTTTTTCTGTGGTTGTCAATTTAACACTGATCAATATGCCATGAGTATTCAGTGGGGGAATGGGACAAGACTATATGCCTCTATCAAACCAAGGTAGCCAGCATTATTGGAGAAATCTAATATGCCATTTATGTATAGTGTTGATAGCATTGGCATGACAGTTTCTGATTAAGGGCATTCAGGAAAGACATTCCTTGAATTATTTTTAATGAGCTTTTGTTTGTAATATAAATTTTATTCATGTTTTGAGAAAGATTAAAAGCATTTGCTAGTTGCTATTTCTTTATAAGTTAGTCAAAACTAAAAGAGTGGGGTGAGCATAGTTCTCAAATTTCTTCTATTTTTTTTGTTTATATCAGAAATGGATGTTGAGTTGAATTTTAGAAAACATTGTCAGATTGCTGCTCTCAGTTGTAATTTGTTAATTTTTCTCTTTTAGGATCTTAACTCATATCTTGAAGATAAAGTTTACCTTACTGGTAATAATTTTACTTTAGCAGATATTTTATTGTACTATGGACTTCATCGTTTCATAGTGAGTATTTCTTAAATTTTTTGAATGCTTAACATAATTTAAAATAGTGTGTGTGTGTGTGTGTGTGTGTGTGTGTGTGTGTGTGTGTGTGTGTGTGTGTGTGTGTGTGTGTGTGTTGGTCTGATGAATTTGTATTGGCAGGATTAATGTTTGTTAGAAAAAAATGAAAGCCAGAAGGAGTATGTTCATACAAACATTACTTCATTTCAATCCTCGCAATAATCCTGCAAGATAAATGTTACTATCCTCATTTTACAGTTGTAGAAATTGAGGCAGGCACAGGGTTAAGTGCTTTTCCTAGGTTCACACAGCTAGTCAAATTTGAACTGGAATCTTCCTTACTACAGACTCAGTACTCTATCTAAAGAAAAGATAGATAGATAGATAGATAGATAGATAGATAGATAGATAGATAGATAGATAGATAGATAGATAGATAGACAGACAGACAGGAAGGAAGGAAGGAAGGAAGGAAGGAAGGAAGGAAGGAAGGAAGGAAGGAAGGAAGGAAGGAAGGAAGGAAGGAAGGAAGGAAGGAAGGAAGGAAGGAAGGAAGGAAGGAAGGAAGGAAGGAAGGAAGGAAGGAAGGAAGGAAGGAAGGAAGGAAGGAAGGAAGGAAGGAAGGAAGGAAGGAAGGAAGGAAAAGAATAAAAGTTACATGCATATTCTACTATTTGTGTAAAGCCTTTAACCATAAACTTAACAGTTTCCTCCATTTTACAGAAGAAATTTAGATGAGGAAACCAAGGCTCAGAGATTGTCCTAGTCAAGGTTATAAGGCTAATAATTACTGTACTTTGTGAACTTAATGTGTACCTGATCTCCTTGCTATGATTTTCAGTATTTGGAACAAAATAGTTCAGACTTATTTACCTTTTTATGTGTAGAATACTCATTTTTGTCCCAGCCCTGCAACAACTAGCTATGTGAGCTTAACTCATTAATTATTTCTTTAAGACTTCATTTTCCTCATTAAGCACCAGGAGCCTGGAATAAAGTGATCATGGCCTCATCCAAGTCCCTCCTAAGTAGGGACTCATCTGGAGAGTAGGCATTGGGGTAGAGAAGTAGAGCCCTAAAATTTAGCATATCTTTGACTTTAGTACAGAGAAATCATCAAATGCCAGATAATGGTGTTTAGAGTAGTGCCTTATATAGTGTTGGTGAATGCAAGCTTCTTCCTGCTAGTTACAAGTAAGTCAGAGTGCCGGAGTAGTTAGAATCCTAGCCACAGAGTTTAGAAATATCTAGCAGTCTCTGGGTAGATCTCGTGACATCACTAGGCAATAGGCAGTTCTTTAAGATAGTCCATCAAGAAATCTGAATCAGTAGAAGGATTCCCATACTGATGAAATCACAGGTCCTTGACATTTATTTTCATGAGTTATGGTCATAGCAAAATTCAGTTTACTGAGTATTATTTATTTGGTGCCAGCTACCTAGCATGGTGGACAGACAATGGAACAAAGTATAAGGGATGGACTTTTTTCCAGAGGACTATTAAAAACTTTGTATAGAATACATGAAACAGCATACAGAACAGCAAAATATGCTAATTTATGGTCAGAACAAACATTATGTTAATAAGGAAAAAAACAAGGAAACTAAAAGACAAACCTGCAAAAATTGTTTAGTCTTGGATATTTGAAAGAAATTGTTGAAATACCTAATTAATTCCTAAGTAATAGCCAAGAAAAATAGACAGGAGTTTTGGCCATAAGAATTAAATATTGAAAATAGTAAAGCTACACAATAAAACAGGATAGATTCTTGTAGCTTTTCAAAATAGGAGAAACCATTATTCTGATTAAAACTCAGATTTGAGCAATAGCTGATTTTAATTGGAAACAAATGTCACTTAAAAGTTCTTTTTTTTTTTTTTTTTTTTAACCAATTTCCTAGTTGAATAATTTCCCAATTACTTTATGCTTTAAAATAAAGCTCATATATTTCTCTAGAGTTTTAAGGTTTTATCACAACCATGCTTGGAGATAAGTAGCCTATGTATTATTTTCCTCATTTTGCAGATGGGCTTCAGAAGAATGTAGGTGATTTGTTGGTGGCCATGTGGCCACCTGACTAAAAAGTACCAGGGTCAATACCATTGTTTCGCTGTTAACCAAACTACCTTTAAAATACACCTCATCTCCATTTTAAAGTAAAAGCCTCAGAGGTTCAGAGAGACTCTGCTACTGAAATGTTTCAGTTTAATTTGGGGGAGGGGGAATAACAATTCCATAAGGAATCTATAATTTAACATTGGAAGGTGGACTATACTAGAAACAAATATTACTCTTTTGTGGATGTGTGTCAAAGCCATTTTATAAAGCAGTGTTTTAGTGTAGTTGAGATCGTTTTAAATTCATACCCAGTAATAATAGTAAATTTATATGTAATATCATCTGTGATAATAGTTTAATAACCATTTTATATAGATTAGGAATGATAAAAATGACAAGTTTGCAGAACAGATAAAAAAGCTTAGAACTTATGTAATTACACTTTTATAAAAAGATTAAAATGGAACTCTTTTAGAATTAAACTTAATTGTTCTGGAATGACACTATTTTATTTTAAAAATATAAGGTACATTATACCAAGATTTAAAGAAGTATAAATACCAAGATATGTAAGACTTTCCTCATGTCATTAATGTTTAATTTATTAATTCTTGATTACTCTAATCCTGATTTTTATTCTGCCTCTTTTAAAAGTAGAATATTTCTTTTGAAAAGTCATGACATAGTATGGTAGATTTAGTCTTGGCCTAGCAGTCAGGAAACCTGCTTTCTAAGAGCTACCTCAGCCACTCAAAATTTATGTGACTGCAAATGAGTCATTTAACTTCTCTGGTCCTTAGTTCTACTATTTGTAATATTAGAAACTTTAATTATATTTGAGGCATCTGAGGTGGCTCAGTAGCCAGGAGTTAAGAAGATCTGTATTCAAATCCTGCCTTGAACAATTAATAGCTTTATGATTCCAAGCATGGTACTCTTTCAGCATTAGTTTCTTATCTGTAAAATGGGGATGATAATAGCACCAACTTCTCAGGGTGTCTGTAAGGACAAAATGAAATAATATTTATAAAGTGTTTTGCAAATATTAAGACACTCTATAAATCCTAACTATTCCAATAATAACCATAGTTTCAATTAAACTTTTATTAAATACTTCTCGTAAAGTACCATGTTAGGCACTGGCAATAATACATCTACTTTCAGATCAGTCAAATGGAAATCAAAATCAAATGAGAACAAAAAACATAAAATTAATGGGGAAAGAATGTGAAGTGCTAGGAAGAGTTCATATACATTAAAATATTTAAAAGGGAAAGAGCAGGGAAGAGAAGGTTTCTTAGTTGGACCTTGAAAGGGAGAAACTACAGTGGGGGGAAAGGAAAGGGACAAGCATTTATTAAGCACTTACTATGTCCCAGGCACTATGTTAAGCACTTTACAATGATCACATTTGTTCCTCACAGCAGCTCTTTGTGATAGTTGCTATTATCCTAATTTTACAGCTGAGACAGAGAGTGGATAAATTACTTGCCCAGGATCATACAAATAATAAATGTGTGGTGTGGGATTTAAACTCGGGTGTTCCCAAGTTCAGATCAAGCACTTTATCTACTATACTACTTGACTGCCTTTATGGAGATGAGAGAAGGAATTAGTTCTAAACACGGGTGATATTTGAGAAAAGCACAGAAACAAGAGCCAAGGGAAGAAAATGAGATGAAGTATGCTGTTTTACTCTAAAATATACTATAAAGGTAAATTCAGGAAAGACAAATTGGGGCCAGATTCTACAGTCTTGGTTGCTAGAATCAGGAAATGGGGAGCACTCTGGCTTTTGTTTTTTAATCATAGTAGTGAATTAGGAATGTTATCTGGACAATAATGTGAAAAGGAATAGACAGCTTAGAAAGACCAGAGGCTATTGTGATACCATCTACATAATCATAAGAATAACACCTTTGTAAGCAATAGGAGGGAGAGATGACAAGAACAAAATGTTAGGGGTACCCTTTCATTAAGAGTAAGGATGAGGAAGAAAATGAAGAGAAAAAGAACAAAAGAATGATTGGGTCAAGATGAGAGGAGAACTATGACAACATATGTAGTATTGCTAAAACCAGTAGAAAACTATGGGATGGGCAGTAGTGTCACGTTGGTAGAGGGGAGTAGTACAGAAGTGGTAGAAAGACTGTTTCTTGACTTGAAGCAATTTCATTGTCTGCCCCTCACACATGAAATGTTGTCCCTCCTCTCCTCTCTCTTTCAGACCCCAGCTATAATTCTAGTTTCTCCAGGAAGCCTTTCCTGAACCTCTCTCCCTTAATTCTCATTCCCGTCCTCTATTGAATATTTCCAATTTTTCCTGTATATAGCTTGCTTGTACATAATTATTTCCAAATTCTCTCCCCCATTATACTGAGTTCCTTGAGAGTTAAGATTCTCTTTACCTTTCATTGAATCCCCAAGTCAATGAATCAAAGAACATTTATCAAAAGTCTACTATATAGTAGGCTAAATATTGGGGGTACAGAGAAAAAAGCCAGTTCCCTAGTGGTTAAGCAATTAAAGGCTGTGAACCTGGCTCTTAAGATTTGAAAATAAGGTAGTAGGAGAGGTGGAGGATAAGAGATTTTGATCAGAAAAGGGAATTTCACCTTGAGGTCAGTTTATCAGAATATCTCACAACTGGAAGTAGCAGTCACACATAATATTCCTAAGGCTAGTATATCCCAGGAGACTAGGAACTTTTGAGCTGCAGTGAACTAAATAAAGCAGATCAGATGTCTATGATAAATCTAGCAGTAATATAGTGAGTCAATGAGGGTGGAAAGATATTGTGGAATTCATCCCTTGTTTCTCAGTAGCAGGCTGCTTGAATAAATTAAACTCAGTCAGAAATGACTGTTGGTCAAAACTTAGCTATCAGTAGTGGGATTGGCCTCTGAGTAGTCACTGGACTTCCAGCTTGAGCAAGATAGGGAGACCCAGTTGCAAACAAATCTTGCACCTGTGACTAAGTGCTTTAGGTTATGGAATTATTCTGATTATTGTCCTCTTCCAGTGAGGCCAAAAAAATTTCCTACAGGCTTTAATTCTCTTTTCTTCCAAGTCTTTTTGCCTTCCATATAGCTAATCAGAAGAAATATTTTTATCTTTTTTGGGGGGTGGGGGGTGGTAAGGCGCAGTTGGGGTTAAGTGGCTTCTCCAGGCTCACACAATCAGGAAGTGTTAAGTGTCTGAGGCTAGATTTGATCTTAGGTCCTCCTGACTTCAGGACTGGTGCTCTAGCCACTCTATCCACTGTTTTATCTAGGTGCTCCAGAAGAGATATTTTTAGAGAGACATTTACTAAAATGAAACATTGATTGACTCTACTAATCAAAAAAAAATTATTTCCAGCATAGCTTCTTGCATTGGAATAATCAGGTAGCTGGTGATCGAGATGAAAAGATGGTTCCTGTTCTTTATAGCACTACAATAAGAGCTACTAAAATTCGTATCATAATTTAAAACAGAAATAAATATATACTGTTAGGAGAAAATCTGTAAAAGGAAGATGAACAACATCTACAAACAGCAGCTGTAAGAACCAAAGCAGAATGTAGCATTGAACAGTCCAGCTTTTATAAACAGCCAGTTAGCATTTCATCTAAGCATGATCATTTGAAGATTTTTCTCACATTTTTTCAAAAATGGTAAATAAGATTATAATCTTAGTGTCTTTGAAGTTGAAGATAATTGCAGAGTGCTGTGGTAAATAATATGAAAGGATTAGGAGCAACCTGTCAAGCTATGATATAGAGACATAATGGCTTGGAGTTAAATAACAATGATGAAGTGGTAATCAAAAACAAAAGAAGATTTACTATTAGAAACTAATCCTGCTAAAAGGCAAAGTATAAAACTTGGTTCTGAGTGAAATAATGGCCCAGGGGATGCCATTTAAAAAGTTCTAAGTTTTCATGTTTTCTCAACTTAATGTTTTGTTTACAGTAAGCTATTTAATATGTCTACGTAAAAAACATTAACAGGGGAGCAAATTAGTTCACTTTTCTCAGGTTAATGGGACAGGCAGGTAAATCAAACCAGAAAAATAAAAGAGAAGTGACAACAAAAGCCTTTCTGAAATTCTTTTTGTGCTTCAGTTTTGTTTATAACCTTTACTCTTGAGACCCAAAATATGAAATTTTTATCTTGGGAAGTGTGAGAGCTTGTTATTTTGACTTTGCTCAGTAATGTTGAGATTTGTTTCCACTTGTTAAATGTTAGGTGATAGTGAAACCAGCCCTCTGCCACTTTGTGAGATAATATTGACAGTGAATACTTTTGCAACTCTCTTTAGTTTAACATTTAAGTTCACTCCAAAGAATAACTTTTGTTCATAGAATAACTAAAGAAAAAGGTAACCAACTTGTTTTTCTTTACAGTTTTGTTAATGATTGTGGATGACTATTCTTATTCATTTTTTGAGAAAACATTCTTAATAGTATTTGTCACTAAACATAGCCTCACTAGAAAAATTTTATTTGAAATAAGGTGTAGGAAAGTGAATATAGTCTTTAAAGAATTGAAATTTCTTCAAAAAAGACATTTAAGAGAATTATGTTATAAATTAAATTATAAGTTAATTGACCAAATTTAGGGAATCATTTAAATACCTGGCCTATTAAAGGTATCAGATTCAAATTTGGTTGAAACTTTAAAAAATATTTCTGTCTGCCAGAGTTGCTAAATTGTTGAAATCGGATTCAATTTTAATGTTGTACCCTTTTTCTTCAGGGCCAAGGAGTCATTCTAAAACCCAGTTTCACTAATAAATGTGCACCTGCACTTGGAAAACCAAAAATCAAGTTTTTTAGATTTTCACTAGTTATGTTTATCAATTTGTAGGTGAGATCACATATTAAAAAAATTATAATCACATTTGATTATTTAATAGCTCTTGTAATCTATAATTTATGAGTCATTTTCTGACACTCGCTAGGAAAGTAAAAGGCAGCCTATTTGATAATCTATGAATTAGGAATAACACAACTAACATTTACATCAGTGGTCCTCAAACTTTTAAAATAGGGGGCCAGTTCACTGTCCATCAGACTGTTGGAGGGCCAGACTATAGTAAAAACAAAAACTCACACTCTATCTCCGCCCCTCAGCCATAACCAGGCGGACCATGTCCTCAGCTTGCCACAATTTGAGAACCCCTGATTTACATAATCATTAATTCAGTCCGTTAGCTCTTTGAAAATTACATTTTATTAAAAAAAAATGTTTACAAATATAGTTTACTCTGTATAATTCTGTTGACAGGCAGGTGGAGAAATAGTTTTAGCTTTGCTGCAGTCTTCTGTAAGCTTCAAGTTCATTTTGTTTTCTTCTTTAAAAATGAATAGAAAGTACCTCTGAAATGTTCTTCAGTCTCACCAGCTAGTTGTGGAACTGAAAATATGCTATTAGTTCCACACTATTGTTTACACTGTTCTTGGAGAAGACTTTGTTTATCTGGTTCTTTGAGCAAGATACCAAATTTAATATTTCCACAGATGGCAACTGTTGGGGGGAAACTGGCTGTGCTCCTCATGTATATGATTTGTGTATAACCTTTCTGTCTTTATCCTCAATCTTATAATTCATAAAGATTAACTGAAACATTTTCTCAAGGAAAACCCTCAGAGTTCCTTATTTGAATTTGAACCCAATACTTACCTTACTTTGCTGCTTTTAAAAATAACAGGTATCTACATCTACCATTTCCCATTTTTTATTTAATGATTTTATTTGAATGAGATTCCAAGGTATTTTCCAATTCAAAAGTTAAATTGCCTACGGTGTTACATTATGTTAGGTCCTGAAGATACAAAGGAAATTGGTATGAATTCTTCCAGTCCTCACCATCTTATTTGGAAAAGGGGAAAAGGCTGTAATATTCTTATCCTAGTTGATATAATGTATTCAGTTGTATTTTGAATTCTTCACTGATAGAAATAGTTTGTTCTCCCATCATTGGCATTGTTTAATTGGCATAACAGATTCCAACATCAGTTTCTTCTGAGTTGAGTACTATGGCAAACTTTTGACTTTAATTGAAGTAAATATTTCTCTCTGGATTGTTGTTTGTACTCTTTTGTTAGATAATATTTTTGGCGTTTAAGATGCTTATATTGTTTGCTAGAAACAAGGTAATCAGTTGTAGTAAGTCTTTTTGAGTAGCCTTTTCCTCCAATTTCTCACTTCTTCCAAAAGTTCTTAGAGCTTCTAGATCTTCTCAGGTCATGACTGATGCCAGTTGGCAGGTGATGAGCCTACTTGCATCAAATGTTAGCTTAGAACTTTAAAAAAAAAAAAAAGAAAAGAAAGTCCACATAGACCTCTGCCCAGTAGCTGGAACTTAAACTTTTATCTCAGTGGTAACTTGAGAAAACTAGTCTTTGCAATTTTCTATCTTCTTCTCTAAAATTAACTGAACTTATGTAATGTCTGTTTGGTTTTAGGTTGACCTTACATTTCAAGAAAAGGAGAAATATCTGAATGTGTCTCGCTGGTTTTCTCATATTCAACATTATCCAGGCATCAGACAACATCTGTCTAATGTTGTTTTTATCAAGAACAGACTTTATACTAATACTCATTAAAAGATCATCAAGATTTCCATGCCATACAGAAGAGTAATTGAAAATTGTTTAAAGGAAATGGAATTGTGGACTTCGTAACTAACTTAAATAGATAACCAGTCCTTTGCAGACTAGAAGAACTTTTGATAATGTGTCAAAGTATGTTTAATGTTTCATTTGTTCTTTAGAGTTTAATTTGCAGTTTTTTAAAATAAAAATGCAACTGTAGTTTTTAAAAAAAATCGAATCAAAATCAAGTTCTAAATTGCCTTGTTTTATAAGTAAAACTTTTTTTGACAAAGTTGAAATCAATGACTGTCTTAATGTAAAAAAAAAAATCTACAGGGCTTTTAGTATTTGCTTCTGTTTAGCTATTTATTGACTTCTGTATTATATTTTAAATTTCAATTTTTCATCTATGAATGTTTACATTAGTTTGTTTACTATAAAATTTTAATAAATTGTGCCAAGGAGACAGAAAGGGAAGAGAGATTTATTTGTTTGCAAATATTTATGTGATCCAGTAAATATGGTTGAAAAAAGCCTTTTTTTGTTTCTTTTCTGCAGTCAGTATTCATTGGAGTGAAATTAAGAGCTGAATAGCCCTTAAGGGAAGTGGAGTGATATATATTCTTTTGAGTGAATGGATTTTTTTTGTTGTTGTTGTGTTCAATAAAATGCAATAAGTAAAGAAAGAAGGATAGGACCAGGAGGTTCTTCACTGATTTCAAGATATAATGAAGACTGAATTTTCTAAACCAAGTCAGTCACATTACTCAAAAGTATACTTCTTAAGTTGGAATAATAGAAATAAAAGTCATCAATATATATATTGTTTTGAACTCAGAGAGAGAGAGAGAGAGAGAGAGAGAGAGAGAGAGCTTTGAACTCATATTAATAGAAAGTCTCCCTCTGAAAGTAGTATCATAGGGATTTTATTGTTCAATATTCAGTGTTATTTAATATTTTGACTACTATTACAATAATATATGAAGTAAGTATCCAGGAGATATGATGGAATTCTTAATGATCCTGTAATTGTATTGCTGCATAACTAGAATGGGGATATTTTTTCTGTTATAGAATCCTTTGGCAATATGAAGTATACAATTTCTTTGCAGAATAATTGAAGGAAAAAATAGATTTAATTTAGAGGTTTCTCAAAATAAAGATGTAGTTGGTTTTTTTTTTTTTTTTTTTTTTTTTTTCCTTGACCAACTTTATAGCAGTGCCCAAAATAGATATCTATTCTCTTGGGTCCATTTACCGTGAGTTAACCCCTAATCTGGAACATGTTTTATTTTCTAAAATGACATTGAAATCAGAAACTCTGAAGTCTTATTATGATCACAACAAATATTGGTGCCCAGTTTTCAGCTTTAATTTCTTAGCCATTTGTGAGATCAAAAAGAAACTCCTTTTGTAAATGGCTTCTATCTCCCATACTCACTTTTTCACTATATATCTTCCAGAAATTATATCCCAAATAAAAAGTGATGTTTTTAAGTCAGAAGAGATATCTCTCCCCACTGTTCAGGTTGCAATCAGCTTGATTCAGTTGTTTCATGCATCCTACTTTGAGGTTCATAACTGGTCTGTTCACCAGATTCTCTCTCCTCCATTTCATTCTTCACCCTGATCCCCAGCCCTGACTAATTGAAAGACGTATCTATTCTCTATTGAAAGACCCAGAACTCTGATATTCTCCAAGAAATCTATTCTGATGCTCCTCAAGTCAAAAATTCTTTAATGGTCTAGACATGCCATGTCACTCAGTATTTCGTTTCTCTGCCAGTCATACAGTTAACATATGTCATATCTCCCTCCACTTACTAATTGCACAGTTGTGAGTTCCATAAAGGTAAGACCATATTTTAGTTTTCTTGTTCTCCATAAGTTGAAACTCCTATTATGTTTTATGACAGTGACATATCCTCAATCAATTTCATACTCAATAGTTCCTAAGCTTTTTAGGTAAAAATATATAATTTTTTATTTTTGTAAAATGACAATAAAGAATATAATTTTAGTTTAAAATTTTTGAAACTTTGTAATAAACACCTAATTTAGTTTTATTATGGAGTTATAGTACCATACTTTGTAGGACCTTAATGAATTAAATGGATTAAAATATGCTTGTGAGTTTGTGGTCCCCCACTACCATTTTAACATTTTTTTTTGGAGAACTATACTTCTAATTTTGAAACAAAAGACTCCTTATATAGATTTTTGAAGGCTTAGGGTGCAGTAACATAAACAAAATTACCTATAATTCTAAAATGATAATAGAAAAGATTTCACTGTCCTGCAGTTCATCTTGGTCATCTCTTATACAAAAGTGCCAGTAATGTTATTTTATAGATGACCCAACTTTTACTAGCCAGGATAAAATTTTTTAAAAATAAAACAGACATACTTTTTACTAAAACTTAATAAACATGAGCTGCATTCTCACAAAGTTGAGTCATTAGTACCTGGGATCATAATGACTTTTTGCACGTGTGAGTCCTTTTCCCTTTTTTATGATGCCTTTAGGATATAGGTCCAGTAGATATACTGCTGGATTAAAGGGTATGCATAATTTGATAGCCCTTTGGGCATAGCTCCAAATGGCAGAGAGAACATTTCTGACTATAAACTAATTTGTCAGAATGCTCATTCCAATAAGAACACTCAATACCAGCTTCATGACAATATTGGAGGTAAAATCGTTACAACAATAGAGTCTAAAACCATAACTAACAATTTTGGCACTTGGGAAAAGTTCTGGAAACTAGGTTCAGGATACACATGTAAGAATGAGTCAAGGCAAATTATAGAATAATTGAATTAGTTAAAGAAAATAGGGCAAGCACCACAATACATGCTCTCAAGTCAACATTTTAAGAAATATTAAGGCGGTGGAGAGGGTTAAAGGTACCAAAATAATGTTGCACAGACCAAAAGATCAGAGCTCAAAGGCTGGAAGGGATCTCAGAAGTCTTTTAATCCAATTCCCTCATTTTTGATGAGGAACTTGAAGCTCAGAGAGTTGACTTACACAAAGTCACATGGGTAGTGTCAGAAATGGAATTTGAAGTCCTAAATCAAGACTCATTATACTATCCTAGGAAAACAAAGACCCAGGGACTGAAAAATGGTTGAAACAATTTAGTATATGAATGTGATGGAACATTAATGTGTAATAATAAATGTGGTAAAAGAATTTTAATATTGTCAAAAATTTCTCTAGACATTTACATCAAAAGCTAGTGCTTTCAGAATTTATCTGAGATGTCAAACTTTAGCTTTGGTAATTAAGAGATTAGTGAGAAGAATTTTTGGCTCAGTTTTACCCCCATTTACTTACTCTGAGATGTCAACTCTAGCTCTGGTACTGTCTAGTCAGTTGCTTCTCTGTCTTACAAATTCCAGTTAAATCCCCTAGTATTTCAATTAAATCCCCTAGTATTTGCTGGTCATTCTAATATTTTAGCTTATGTAGATCTTCCCCTTCTGTTACTGGTTCTTTGATGGTAAATCTTTGCCTTCTTTAGACATTCCAATTATATCGATTTTGTTTTGTCCTACATAACATTTTTTGAAAATTCTATACGTAGTCTATTGGTTTTTCGGTACCATCCCTCTATTGGTTTTTGAGTACCATAGAACTATGTTCTAAATATACAATACAATAAACAGGTTATTTAAAATGTCTCTGTGTGTTACTAATTGTTTGGAAGCAGATCCTTGAATATTTCATATCAGAATAATAACTATAAAGAATTCAGAGACATATGGAGAAATCTGTATGAACTGACCCAAGAGTAAAATAAGTAGGTCCAATAGAGTAATATATATTACTACAGCAACATAAATGAAAATTTCATTAAAAGCAAGATGAATTCTGACTAATGGAAAAAAACAAACAAACAAACAAAAAAAACCCCAAAGCTATAGAGAAAGAAAATTAAACAAAAAGTGCTTTCTCACAGTAAGGAGATAAAGGGCCAGTATCACAAATTGAAAACTGTAAAGGAGCTCAAAGGCAATGAAGTCTTATCCCTTCATTTTACAGAAGAAGAAATTAAGGCCGAGAGAAATTAAACAACTTGACTAGAGAGACATAGCTAAAAAGTATCTGATCTAAATGTCCTTGACTCTAAGCTCAGCAGCACCTACTAGAACAGAATTTTATGTGCATTGTCATTCAAGCCTTATTAAACACTTTTGTGTAATTGTTTTTGCTGGTCACAAGGTGAGAGTTCATCTTGGATTGAAATGGGAAATAATTGTGATTTAAAAATAAGAGGCAATAATTAATGCATATAGTATATACACTATATATACATATACACACATACATATACACATACACATACACAGAGTATTCCAAAATTCTTAGTGCAATCTCAAGTTATTAAAGCTTTTTAAACAATTATAATTTAAGTATTCATTAAACGTATCAATATTTATAAGTAAAAACTATTGAAGAACATTATTTCATAAACACATTTTAAAGAAAACGTTGAACTTCCTGCCTTTCTTGCTAAGCACCCATTATAAAATGTAGTATCCCCCATGTTGAAAGATACTGAGAATTTCTCCTAGAAATAAAATAAACTTTATGTGATGTATAGTTGAATCTCATAGAACTGGTCATGAGCGTCATCAATTTAACAAAAAGCCTATTTCTGGAAGAAAATCATTCCCTGCTCATTTCCCTTGTACCATAAAGTACACTTGAGTTCAATGAATACATATTTACTCTGAATTTTCTAACTAGATCTTCTCTTTATCTTCTTAAATTTATGTTTGCTTAAGGGCATAATAGATATGGGTGATTTGCTGCTTTTGTTCCTTCACAGAAACTGATGACAACTGCTCAGAGTTGCTAAACATAATTCACAACTGAACTGGTGGACCTACTGTATTTAAAAAGTTTTCCCCCCACAGTTTGAGGATGACAGAAATTTCTTCCATGAGGGTAATGGCTTAAAGTGTAAATGTTTGCATTGAAACTCAGAAACACTAAAGCTGACTTTAGTCAACTAGTCAATAAGTAACTCCATTCTGACTTTCCCTCTAATAGGGGAAGAAGTTACAGAATGGAAAAGCAAGTATTCTGATGTGGAAGTGATCACTTCCCAGGAAATTTTTTAAAATAATGTTTTTCTCCAATTATATGTAAAAACAATTTTTTGCATTCACTTTTTATAAAATTGAGTTCCAAATTTTTCTCCTTTTTTTCTTCCTAATATGGTAAGCAATTTGATATAGCTTAAATATGTGCAATCATGTAAAACATTTCTATTAGTCATAGTTGTGAAGAAGAAACAGATAAAAGGGGGGGGAACCACACACAAAAATAAAGTGAAAAAGAAAATTGATCTACATTCAGAGTCTATCAGTTCTTTTGCTGGATGTGAATAGCATTTTTTAAGTCTTTTGTAGTTGTCGTGAACCACTGTGTTGCTGAGAAGAGCTAGATCATTCATAGTTGATCATCACACATTATGTGATCACACACACATCACACATTGAACATATGTACAATGTTTTCTTGGTTCTGCTCATTTCATTTTCATAAGTTCATATAAGTCTTTCCAAGTTTTTCTGAAATTTGCCTGTTCATCATTTCTTATTGTACAATAATATTCCAGTTATTCATATACCACAACTTGTTTAGCCATTCCCCTATTGATGGGCATCCCCTCAATTTCCAATTCTTTGCCACTACAAAAACAGCTGCTATTTGTACATGGAGGTCCTTTTCCCATTTTTATGATCTCTTAGGGATACAGACCTAGTAGAAATATTGCTGGATCAAAGGGTATGCACAGTTTAATTGCCCTTTGGACATAGTTCCAAATTGTTCTCCAGAGTGGTTGGACATTAGTATCCCAATTTGTCCATAATTTTCTTTTTTTGCCAAATTAGCCAATCTGATAGATGTAAGATGGTACCTCAGAGTTATTTTAATTTACATTTCTCTAATCAAAAGTGATTTAGAATATTTCTTCATATGCCTATAGATAACTTTTGATATTTTCATCTGAAAATTACCTGTTCATATCCTTGGATCATTTATTAACTAGGAAATCCTTTTTTTTTTTTTTGGTAAGGTAATAATTTGGGTTAAGTGACTTGCCCAGGGTCACATAGATAGTAAATGTTAAGTGTCTGAGGCTGGACTTGAATTCAGGTCCTCTACCCCTGTGACATTTATTAGGGAATCTTTATAAGGTTTAAATGCTACAGAATTAGGATCAGATTGAAAATGAACAAAATTATATTCTCCAGGTTTCCAGCTTTCCTTGGGTAAATGGGTTAGAAACAGGAGAGCACTGGACATCTCCAATTTGGGCTAAGTAGAATAGAATTACTGTTGAGGATAAATAGTGTACAGAAAGGGAAAACTTCAATTTTGCTAATTTTATAGTTTATTTGAGGCAGAGAAATAATATATTCAAAAACAAGAGGTTTTTGCACTTGGATAATGTGAAAATATGTTTTGCTTGACAATGTATATTTGTTAACAAAATGTGTGTGTGTGTGTGTGTGTTTTGTAAGGGTTTTGTTTTTCCTTTTTTTCTATTTTTCTTTGAGGGTGGAAAAGAGATGGAAGGAAAAAGAGGGGTAATAAGAGAGTAGCTGAAAATAAAAAAGAAACTATAGAAGTTTTTAAGTGTTTTATTTTGTTTTTTGTTTTGTTTTGATGCACAAAAGAGAATAGATGGGAGGCCAGAAGGAAATACTGACTAGCAGGATAACTGTGAAAGTTCCATATTGGGAATTTATATACACACTAAAAAGGAAAAGCAAACTTTCCATTATAGTGATTTGCAGTTTCATATACAATATTTTTCTGTTCTACTCTGTATACATGTCTATTTGATTTAGTTTTAAGTTCAGAATTTTTTTAAAATTTGATTGAGAGCAAATATCTTTTGTTTTTAAAGCTTTTTACTTTCTAAACATATGCATACATATGTTCAACATTCACCCTTGCAAAATCTTGTGTTCCAAAATTTTTTCCCTCTCTGCTGCCTAGCCTCTCCCTAGATGGCAACTAATCCAATATATATGTTAAATGTGCAATACTTTTATTCATATTTTCACAATTATCATGCTGCACAAGAAAAAATCATATCAAAAAGGAAAAAAATGAGAAAGAAAACAAAAATCAAGGAAAAAAAAAAAGGTAAAAATACTATGTTGTGATCAACATTCAGTCCCCATAGTACTATCTCTGGATGTAGATGGCTCTGTCCATCACAAGTCTATTGGAATTGGCGTGAATTACCTCACTGTTGAAAAGAGCCACATCCCTCACAGTTGATAATCACATCTTGCTGTTGCCACATCCAATATTCTAGTTCTACTCACTCCACTCGGCATCAGTTCATATAAGTCTCTCCAGGCCTTTCTGAAATCATCCTGCTGATCATTTCTTACAGAGCAATAATATTCCATAGCATTCATACACCATAACTTATTCAGCTATTTTCCAACTGGGCATCCATTCAGTTTCCAGTTTCTTGATGCTACAAAAAAGGGCTGCCACAAACATTTTTGCTCATGTGGATCTCTTTCCTTCCTTTAATGATTTCCTTGGGATACAGGCTCAGTAGAAACACTGCTGGATCAAAAGGTATGCACAGTTTGATAGCCCTTTGGGAATAGTTCCATATTGCTCTCCAAGATGTTTGGATCAGTCCACAACTCTACCAACAATGTATCAAGTGTCCCAGTTTTCTCAACTCTCCTCCAAAATCCCTCATTATCTTTTCCTGTCATCTTAGCCAATCTGACAGCTGTGTAGTGGTACTCAGAGTTGTTTTAATTTGCATATCTCTGATCAATAGTGATTTAGAGCATTTTTTCAGATGACAAGAAATGGTTTCAATTTCTTCATCTGAAAAATTATCTGTTCATATCCTTTGACCATATAACAATAGTGATTTATAGGTAGGGTGTTTTTTATGTTTCCTCAGACTACCTCACTTACAGAATAGTCTATTGTTCTATGAACATGTTACAACTTAACTTATAACTTTATCCCTTTGCCCCCACTGCCCAACTCCTCAACTCATGCCTTCCCTTACTGTTCTTTCCCCACTTATACTCCTACAATACTTTTACTTACTATTGTTAGATTCAAAGACTGAACCCAAATAATATTCCAGTGAAATTGGGTTCTTCTCTTTCCTGGAGTAAATTATCTGGATCTTTCTTTTACTCCCTTTATAATCTATAATATTTATGTGTATCCTGTATCACCCAGCTGTAAACCGAGTACAAGTTCCACGAAGGCAAGTACTTGGTCTTTTTTTATCTTTCAGTACCTACCAAAGTACTTTACATAGATGGCACTTAATAGATCCACATAGCTATTATTACAATGTTCATTATTCTTAATGACATATTTGCCAAGCTTCAAAGGTATGTTGAAAAGAATGGGAGAGGCAGCTAAATGGTGTAGTGGATAGAATTATGGAGTCAGAAGGACCTGAGTTCAAATCCTACCTCAGATACTTAACACTTACTAGCCATACCATATAATCCTCCTAAGCAAGTCGCTTAGCTCCAATTGGAAAGGAAGAGAGAAAGAGAGAGAGAGAGAGAGAGAGAGAGAGAGAGAGAGAGAGAGAGAGAGAGAGAGAGAGAGAGAGAGAGGGAGGGAGGAAAGGAAAGGAAAGGAAAGGAAAGAAGGAAAGGAAAGGAAAGGAAAGGAAAGGAAAGGAAAGGAAAGGAAAGGAAAGGAAAGGAAAGGAAAGGAAAGGAAAGGAAAGGAAAGGAAAGGAAAGGAAAGGAAAGGAAAGGAAAGGAAAGGAAAGGAAAGGAAAGGAAAGGAAAGGAAAGGATAAAGGAGAAAGGAAAGGATAAAGGAAAGGAAAGGAGAAAGGAAAGGATAAAGGAAAGGAAAGGAAAGGAAAGGAAAGGAAAGGAGGAAAGAAGGAAGGAAGGAAGGAAAGAAAGAAAAGGAAGGAAGGAAGGAAGGAAGGAAGGAAAGAAGGAAGGAAGGAAGAAAAGAAGGAAGGGAAAGAAGAAAAGAAGGAAGGGAAGGAAGAAAAGAAGGAAGGAAGGGAAGGAAGGAAAGAAGAAAGGAAAGGAAGGAAGGAAGGGAAGGAGGGAGGAGCCAAGATGGAGCAGAGGACACACACATCTATCTCAGCTCTTCCTTGCCCTCAGACTACTTCTTTTATGAAAGGCCTCAGAATTGGTGCTTGACTGTCAAAACCCATGAATATTGGGAGTACAACACATCACCAATAAAAGATATTCTCAGAATTCATCAGAAAAGGTCTGTTTTTGCTCATGGGCAGGGAGGGTTAGGCCAGGTGCAGTGTCAGGAAAGTTGGCAGTGACCAAAGGCAGCTCAAGCTGAGCAGACCCAAGGGAGTGGGCTGTGGTCTCAGCTGGCAGAAAATTGCGGGGAGAACTTTACCACAGTGTGGCTACCTTGCTCTGGCAGCAAGCCAGTAGATTAGCAGAGAAGCTGTAAACGTAAAGGATAAAGACTGTGACCCCAAAACACTAGAGTCTCTCCACCCACCCAGCACCCAGAGTGACTCAGCACTATCTCAGAGCACAACCTCTGACATTGAAAGAATTCATCCATCACCTACTAAAAGAGGTGACTATCAGACCAAGGGGAAAAAAAAAAATACTCCAAGGAGCTAGAAAAAAAACAATTCAAATACCAAGGAGCCACAATTACTCAGGATCTAGCAGCTTCCACATTAAAGGATGGAAGGACCTGGAATATGATATTCTGAAAGGCTAAGGAACTTGGTATGCAGCCAAGAATAACTTACCCAGCCAAAATGAGCATTTTTTTTCCCCAGGGAAGAAGATGGACATTCAATGAAATAAGTGAATTCCATCTATTTCTGATGAAAAAAATGGAACTAAACAAAAAGCTTGACCTCCTTATATAGGCTCTCAAGAGAAACATAAAATGGCAAAAAGAAATCTTGGGAACTATCTTTCTGTTATGAGTATACATAAAGAATACATATATAATTTGATTTTACTATTATAAAAAAGAAGCTAGAGGTAGAAAGGAAATAGTATCAGAAAAAGGGAAAAGTGGGAGTACTACATCTCACAAAGAAGCAAAGGAAACCTATTATATCTGAGGGAAAGAAGGGAGATGAACATAATGTGTAGCTTACTCTCATCAGAATTGGCTTAAAGAGAAAAATATTAGACATATTTACAGAGAAACTTCTCCCACATCATTGAAAAGTGGGAGGGGAAAAGTGAAAAGAGAAGGAGTAAGCTAAACAGAAGGGAATACAGAAATTGTAAGGAAAAGGTTTAAGGAAAGAGGAGGGAACCTAAGATGGAAGGAGGGATCTTAAGAGGGAAAGCTGCATGAGGCAAGTGGTGCTCACAAGTTTAATACTGGGGACGGGGGAAAGGGGAGGAAGGTTCACAGGACAAAATAGTCAATAATTGTAGCAATCTAGTGTTTGACAAACCCAAAGACCCAAACTTTCAGGATAAGAATTCACTATTTGACAAAAACTGCTGGGAAAACTGGAAATTAGTATGGCAGAAACTAGGCATGGATCCACACTTAACACTGTAACCAAGATAGATCAAAATGGGTTTATGATTTAGGCATAAAGAACAAAATCATAAATTAGAAGAATATAGGATAGTTTACCTCTCAGACTTGTGGAGGAAGAAGGAATTTGTGACCAAAGAAGAACTAGAGATCATCTCTGATCACAAAATAGATTGTGATTATATCAAGTTAAAAAGCTTTTGTACAAACAAAACTAATGCAGAGAAGATTAGAAGGGAAGCAATAAATTGGAAAAACATTTTTACAGTTAAAGGTTCCGATAAAGGCCTCATTTCCAAAATATATAGAGAATTGATTTAAATTTATAAGAAATCAAATGGTCAAAGGATATGAACAGACAATTTTCAGATGATGAAATTGAAACTATTTCTACTCATGTGAAAGGGTGTTCCAAATCACTATTGATCAGAGAAATGAAAATTAAGACAACTCTGAGATACCACTATACAACCAGATTGGCTAACATGACAGGAAAAGATAATGACAAATGTTGGAGGGGATGAGGGGAAAACTGGGAATGATGAATTGTTGGCAGAGTTGTGAACGGATCCATCCATTCTGGACAGCAATTTGGAACTATGCACAAAAAGTTATCACACTGTGGATACTCTTTGATCTAGCATCTTATATCCCAAAGAGATATTAAAGAAGGGAAAAGGACTTGTATGTGCAAAAATATATGTGGCACCCCTTTTCGTAGTGGCCAGAAACTGGAAATTGAATGGATGCCCATCAATTGGAGAATGGCTGAATAAATTGTAGTATATGAATGTTATGGAATATGATTGTTCTGTAAGAAATGACCAGCAGGATGAATACAGAGAGGCCTGGAGAGACTTACATGAACTGATGCTGAGTGAAATGAGCAGAACCAGGAGATCAATATACACTTCAACAATAATACTGTATGAGGATCAATTCTAATGGAAGTGGATATCCTCAGCAATAAGAAGATCCAAATTAGTTCCAATTGATCAGTGATAAACAGAACCAGATATACCCAGAGAAAGAATACTGGGAAATGAATATGCTTTCATTTTTGCTTTTCTTCTCAGTTTATTTTTACCTTTCTAAATCTGATTTTTCTTGTGCAACAAGAGAACTGTATAAGTATGTACACATTGTATTTAAGATATACTTTAATATGTTTAATATGTATGAGACTGCCTGCCATCTAGGGGAGGGGGTGGAGGAGAGGAAGGGAAAAATTGAAACAGAAGTGATTGCAAGGGACAGTGTTGAAAAATTACCATGCATATGTTCTGTCAATAAAAAGCTATTTATTAAATATATACATATAATATGCATATACATAAACATATTAAATATATAGTATATATAAATATATACATTATGATATACATATACATACCTATACATATATTAAATATATAGTTTTATAGCCCAAAGGGCTTTTTAGAAAGGCCTAGATTTACACAAATTGATAGTGAGTGAACCAAGTAGAATCAGGAATATAGTACATAATAATAGCAAAATTGTGGGATGATCAACAATGAAAGACTTGGTCCTTCTCAGCAAATTAATGATCCAAGGAAATCCCAATAAACTTTGGATTGAAAATTCCATTTGCATCCAGAGAGAGAATATAAATCAACACATGCTATGTTCACTTTTTTTTTCTTGTATTTTTTTCTCTTGTAGTTTTCCCCTTTTGTTCTGCTTTTTCTCTCCCTGTGATTCATTTAAAAAGTATTAAAAATTAATGTACATTATATAATAAAAAAATTAAAAAAAAAAAGATTCCACCAAAAAAAAAAAAAAATTAATGTACATGTATAACCAGGAAAAAAAACAGAATGTAAGCTCCTTGAGGAGAGGAACTATCTTTCTACTTGTAGTTTTATCTCCAAGTTTAGCATTGTACTTGACATATAGTAAATAATAAATGCTAGCTCTCTGACAACTAACAAAGCATCTTTACTAGGTGAACTTCACCATCGGTAATATGTGATTTGGCCAGTGACTGGTACTTTATTATGGAAATTTCTCCTAAGTCGGATCACCACCATCTATGGTTTAGTAAATATTTCCAAAAGAGCATTCAGAGACATAAATAGGTAAACTGACTTGCCCAAAATCATACAGTTGTGAAGTGTTAAAGGTGGGATTTTAACCCAGTATTTTTTACTTCAGTTTCAGTATTTTCTCACAATTTCACCCTGTCTCCAAATTTTGGAATAATTAATATTTTAATAAATTATGGAATTTTTAATGTTTTCATAAAGATTAATAATCAACCTCTCACACTTAATAACATCAGTATGTGAAATAAGGCAGTTGGATTAGACAGTCTCTGTTTCTTTTCAGCGCTATGTCTCTGATCCAAAGCTACTAAAAGATCATCTTAAATCCTTTCAAGATATGTTGAGAAAGATGAAAGAACTGACCTTAAAAGATTAAAAATGCAAATACATTATCAGAGAAATCACATGAACATTCACAAATAAAACTTAAAAATACAAAGATAGCATTAAAATTATAATTAACTATAGCATTTTCATTTAATAAAAAAAACTTCAAGTCTATTATATGGGCCTTACGTCATGTTAATATAGCAGTTGAAAAGGTATGGTGGTTTAATGGATTCAAGCATTTAACTTCTTATCACAGAAAGTAATATTTCTTTTTTTACTTCCATAATTAGATAATCTATTCCCACCCATTACCAGAGCACTAAATTTCATATTCTCCATATACCTGAACATACCACTACATATTTGGCCATCTTAATTTGTCTTGATTTATTGAAACTGCATTATGCTCCTAACTCTTCTTGGAGCTCAGGGGGAATTTTATTGCAAAAGCAATGGGGAGAAAGTTGCCATCATATATCTCTCTTGGTGTGTTGAGCCCTTAGATACACACAGGGCTCAATAGCCTACTGTCCCACGTCTTGTGTGCTGGATTTATAATACTGTGTGCCCTATCTCTGGGGTGACATATAGGTATATCAGAGATAGCAGAAAGAATTTGATTTTGCAATAATGATTACTTGTTGCTGGGACTCATTCCTGCAGGCTTGCTGTTATTTCCCATACTGATGGTGAGTAAAAATTATTCCAACTGCTATCTAGCCTAGCTAAACTCATCTTTCACTTGCTAGGGAGAGGCTAAAAGGGGAATGGGAAGAAAAGGAGGAGAAAATTGAGATGCTGGTCATTTTTGTTCTCAAGAGTTTCTGCTCTTGATCACAATATTGTCATGGCTCCTTTAGTAAAGCTCTAATATTACCCTCTTCTGTTAGAAGAATGAAATCTTTTCATTCTTTCCACCCTGGTGGACTAATTTGACAGCTCATTGGTGATGTCTCTCCAACTTCAAAGAAGCAATTTCCCTAGGGCTAGCCAATTGTATTGTGGATACTGCAGACTTGACTTGTCATTCCTGCTGGGTGTCATCTGTCTTCTCAGTCTTGTAGTGGATAATTTTTGTCTTCTTTAGCATCATCTGCTTGAGCAGCCTATGCCTGGCAGGCCTGTCTGTACAGGTTGAACTCAAAATACAATAGCCATATAGTTAATTTGACAAGGCACATCTCTAGACAGTGAAGCCCTAGGCTAGCTTTGACCAAGATCAGCATCATGGTCCCCAAACATCCAACTGTCTTGATTTCAATCTCAAATGTCCTCCCTGTTGCAGCCCATGAATTTTGTTGCTCATGGATTTAAGTTCCCATATTTCCAATTTCCAGCCTTCTCACACACAGAGTGGCAGAACCTTCCTGTAAGAGTTGTTCTAATTACTTTATTCTCAGGTGTGCCTCAACAAGTCTGGGTTTTCCTAATTATTCCCCAATATTTCACATTATTTTTGTCACTTGGAAAGAATAGTCCTAATGAATTATCATTGCAAAAAAATTAAAATATTTTACATACATGTATATAATATATATGTATATATACACATATAATGCATATATAATATATACATGTGGTGTGTGTATGTGTGTATATACATATATATGTATATATATAAAATCTAATTCCCAAAATACTCTGTGAAGTTGGTACTATTATTATTTTCATTTTACAGATGGGGAAAATGAGGTATATAGCATTTAAGTAACTTACTCAAGGCCATATAACTAGTAAGTTCCTGATGTCAGATTTGAACTCTTGATCTCAGGTCAAACACTTTACTACCCCATCAGTTGTCTCTATAGTCTTCCTGGTCATGGTCTCTGGTCCATGGTCCAAACAAAGTGGATGACCAGAAAAATAAAATGACAGGAAAGTTATCAGTTATAATGGAGATTTGGGAATGGGGGGGAGAGGCAAATATAATATCAATGTTATATTGGTTATTACCTTATTATATCCCACTTTTGTAGATAAGCATTTTTTCTAATAACATGATTATCTTCAATAATCTTTACAATAAATTATATTGGTTAGTTCTGATACTGTTAAAAATTATAAGGTTAAATATAAAATTTAGATATAAAACATGAATGTAAAATGGATGATATTTCCATTTTAGATTTTTGATAAGTTCAGATTCAGTATAATATACATTCTTAGAGGGCAAGGATTATTTCATTTTTGTCTTTGCATTCTCGTTGCCCAGCATAAAATAGGTACTTTACAAATGCTTACTGAATCAAATAAAAACATTGATAGTTAAATGTAATCCTCACTTTCTCCAACTACTCCCTTCCCTTCCTAAGAACTAAAAAGATACACATAAAAAACACTGAAATGGGGAAGAAAAGTATTAAGCTCTGGGAGGCCAAAAATATATGTAAATCTAAAACTAAAGATTTTTTCCAAAATATAATTTCCTTATGAGTCTTTTACCAGTCCAGTTTTAACCTCATTTATCTCAAGATGACTTGTCATCATGAACTAGAAGTTTTTTGAAAGGCTAGCAACAAAATATGAGGCTCCAAGAAGAATTTTACAGATAAGGAACTTGAAACCCATAGACAGGAATTATCTTTCCCAAACCTTCTGACATGAATCTCCAATATCCAGGTATGACACTCTATGAGATTCTAATGTCACAGTGCTTTCCAGTGAACACCTGTTCTCTTGTCTTATAATTTGGGGCAACTGATTCATACTGGAGAGCTAAGATTAAGGGCAACATGATGTGCCCTATTACACATACACTTCAAATTTCTATTTTGTTTCATATTACTTCATCATTTAAAATGCATCTAAAATGGCTGAATAAGTATTCAGTGTTACTGAGAGTATATTATCTCAGCTGTGCTGCACTGGATCATATTTCTACATAGAAAGCATATCAGCTATTAGGAATGTTAATGCTTATTTAAGTGAACATTCACTTAGCATTCTAAAATCATAAATTTGTTCCTCTAAAGCATTTTCTTTGAAATGGAGGGGGGTGGGGTAGGTAATATGGGTAATAAAGCATTCCCAACCTTTAATGGTGCTCTTTGTTCTGCATACATTTGTGTTTTTCTAGCAACAAAATATGAGGCCCCAAGAAGAATGGAACAAACAATTGACTTGAAGAGATATGAAGTTTCAAAGTACAAATTTAGCCTCATCTTCAATAGCAAGCACTGGAAGTTCTTTGTAAGGGAGATGATATGCAGTGATTATATCAATGATTTAAGATGCTCTGTTAAATTCAATGTGGTTTATATCTCTGAATAGCTTTCCATTATCTTCAAGAGAGAAAGCTCAAGTCAAAGTAAAGGAATAAAAATCCCAGTTCTATGAGCCTAAAATGATCCCTAGACTGAAGCAATGACCCTAATCAAGTACTGATAATTCTATATAAGTGATATGCTGATGATATTGCCAAGTTTCCTTCCCTTCACATTATTTGCTGGGGCTCCTTGAGAGCACCATTTTACCTATAAGCCACATACCACATCTGCTATTCTCCTCCTAAGGATATAGTTCATTTGGCTTCTTCCAGGATGACAAGATATTGAGTCATGTCATGGCTGGACCTGATTTCACTGCTACATTGAACTCCTTTTCCCAAGGCAGACCACAACATCTATTGGGCAATTTATAGTTTTAGAAAATTATCTGGGGCATTAAGGAATTAAATGAAATTGGTGTCTGGAAGTCTCCAGATCTTAGCCACTTGGGTGTATGCTGTATGTCACTAACCTACTGTCAACCTCATGTGTATTGCAATAATTTCTTACTCAATCTTTGTATCATATCTCAATTTCTTGTAATGTTCTCTGGACATAGCAAGTGCTTACTAAGTGTTTTTTCATGTTGAAACTAGTTTCCAGAGGCCAATCTGGAGGTCTCCAGACTTTCAGTTTCTGCTTATATTAAACCATCAAGCAAATTATTTCCATGTAAAGGGCTGAAACTGAGTTGATGCACTGAGGTAGGACAACCAAGCATTTAAGGCTAATTACCAATTGAACAATACTCTATTAGCATATTCTTGGAATCTGGCCCTTCCTACTATTCTGTGCTGGTTCAATCTTTTGATGTATACAGACAATTGTAGGAGGGAATAGGGGGGTGGAGTAAGACAAACTAGACTCACTTTGGTGCTAGAGGAAGAAAAGGAAGGTCGCAGAGATCCTGTGTCCATTCCCTTCACTTCTATCCCTAAAGACTAAGAATAAAGACCAAGGACTTTTGCTTATTCTGATTCCAGCTGATTCAAAGGTATCCAGGGTGCTAACTCGATCTTCACATTTCCAGAATAGCTTTCCTAAAATACTATATATATCATAACTCAGAGATTTATATAGAAAAGACTTAGGCCTCATCTCCAAAATATACAGAGAATTGACTCTAATTTATAAGAAATCAAGCCATTCTCCACTTGATAAATAGTCAAAGGACATGAACAATTTTCTGATGATGAAATTGAAACTATTTCCACTCATATGAGTGTTCCAAATCACTACTTGATCAGAGAAATGCAAATTAAGACAACTCTGAGATACCACTACACACCTGTCAGATTGGCTAAGATGACAGGAACAAATAATGATGAATGTTGGAGGGGATGTGGAAAAACTGGGACACTGATACATTGTTGGTGGAGTTGTGAAAGAATCCAGCCATTCTGGAGAGCAATTTGGAACTATGCCCAAAAAGTTATCAAACTGTGCATACCCTTTGACCCAGCATTGCTGTTATTGAGATTATATCCCAAAGAAATACTAAAGAGCGGAAAGGGACCTGTATGTGCCAAAATGTTTGTGGCAGCTCTTTTTGTTGTAGCTAGAAACTGGAAGTTGAATGGATGCCCATCAATTGGAGAATGGTTGAGTAAATTATGGTATATGAAGGTTATGGAATGTTATTGTTCTGTAAAAAATGACCAACAGGATGAATACATTGGAGAGACTTACATCAACTGATGCTGAGTGAAATGAGCAGAATTTGGAGAGACTTACATCAACTGATGCTGAGTGAAATGAGCAGAATTTGGAGAGACTTACATCAACTGATGCTGAGTGAAATGAGCAGAACTAGGGGATCATTATACACTTCAACAATGATACTGTATGAGGATGTATTCTGATGAAAGTGGATATCTTCAACATAGAGAAGAGCTAATCCAATTCCAATTGATCAATGATGGACAGAATCAGCTACACCCAGAAAAGGAACACTGGGAAATGAGTGTAAACTGTTAGCATTTTTTTGTTTTTCTCCCCAGATTATTTTTACCTTCCGAATCCAATTCTTCCTTTGCAACAACAACAAAATTTGGTTCTGCACATATATATTGTACCAAGTATATACTATAACATTTAATATGTATGGGAATGCCTGCCATCTAGGGGGGGGTGGAGGGAAAAAATTCGGAATAGAAGGGAGTACAAGGGACAATGTTGTAAAAAATTACCTATACATATGTACTGTCAAAAAATGTTATAATTATAAAATTAATTTAAAAAAAAAAAAGAAAAGACTTAGAAATCATTTAACCCAACCTTTGCATTTAACAAATGAAGAAACTAAGGCAAAGAGAAGTTAAATGCTTGTCCAGGATCAAGCAGATAAGCCATGTGTCATAGGCTAGACTTATACCTAGTTTGATCTGACTCTCAGGCTAGTTTCTTTATACTTTACACAGTCTCTCACAATATAATGATATTAAGATTGATGAGTGAATATAATATTAGAATTGTATGAAATATATAGGATTATTAATATTTTAATAAAATAAATGCAATACCTATAGTCTTAATGAAATAAACACAAAGTGAAAAAAACCAGAACCAGAAGAATGGCACATACACTAGAAATGTAATTAAATTTGTTGGCTTTTTAGGTCGCTTCTAGCTGTAAATCTGCAATTCTATTATCTATTTAAGAAGAAAGTAAATAAGAATAAACAATCTGATGTGACTAAAAAGTCATCCAATGTAAGTTAATTTATATATTAAATTTTATTTGTAACCAAAGTTTTTCTGAGCATTCCCAGTCTGTTTAACATGGAGCCCATGTGTCCTCTACCATATGGGTACGAATAACTTCCTTTGATTGGCCTCCTATGTCTTTAAGACTGGTGAGACTAAGCTGTCACTATTCTTTCTGTTCTACTGTTGAGAGCCACTCTGGCACTAAGGAATAGGCTTAAGAATGTCAGGACTGCAGGCAAGATGCATACCACTTATACTGGCATGGAAATCCTGAAAAAAATTATAACATCTGGAACTAGAATCTAAAGGACAGTTTTGGACTATGAACCCAATATGCTTTCCCTCCCCAGAGACTGAAGTGGTGAAAAGGAGAGGGGGATTATGCCTTTCACATGTTGAGGAACTAAGTTTGTATATTTATTATACCCTTTGAAGTAAATATTTTCTTTTTAACACATTCTTTTTTACACATTGTTATATTATGTTATACTCTTATCTTAAATATTATATTAAATATATTACTAGTAGTGGTATAAACATAAGTATATTATGTATAAGTATTTAAAATATTTTGATGATATATATCTTTTAATTATGTATTATAAAATAAATATATATCAATTTAATGAAATTTAATTAGTTGCAAAATAAGTCTAGTTGTCGTATTGACATTTAATATTAATTTTATAATAAATCATTAGGGATAAAGTAGTTAGGAAAGATAATTTTTGAAGTAGAACTTGAACTGAGCCATAACTTTTCAATGGGTAGGGTTTGGACAGGCAGAGAAAAAGACAGGTATTTTAAGGAGGGGGTAAAGTCAGAAGCAAAAGAAAGGAATCAGGAATGAGCATGGTACATTGCTAAGAACAAAATCATCCTGGCTAGAGTAGAGGGTACATATTGAAAGGAAGAAGAGATAAGATTGGAAAGGTGAAATGAAAACAGATAATATTGGATTTTGAAAACCAAAAAGAAAAGTTTTGAAGTAATGCAATGTATTTTGAAGCCCCCATAGGTTTTTTTTCCTAAATAAAATTTATTGATAATTTTTATTTCTATATGACTTAAATTTTTACCTGTATCCATCCCCCTACCTCAGAGCCATTTATTATAATGTTTTTTTTTAAGAGGAAGCAGAAAATATTTTCAATGTTCCATATCTATGGACTATTTTCTACTCCTTTCTCCCCATCCTTTACTCCCACTTCTGCCACTGCAATTTTAATGAGGCAGGAGAGCACAGATGAGTGAGTCTCATTCTTGGTTGGAGAATTTGTTTCAAATTCTTCCTCTGCTACTTAGTAGCTGTGTGACCTTGCGCAAATCACCTCATCTCTCTCTGTGCCTTCATTTTTTCATCTGAGGGTTGGGTTAAATGACTGCTAAGTCTCTTCTATTTAAATCTGTGATCTTATGATATAGACAGTATTTTAGGAAGGCTATTCTAATTCTAATGGGCTTGATGGTTTAATAGTAAGTAGGGAAGCTTCTGGAAGACAGTTTCAACTTGAACAAACATTTATTAAGCACTTGCCATGTGCAGAGAATCTTGTATGGAACTGAAACATGACAAAAAAGATTGAGTAAGATGATTATGATCTCCATGGAGTTGACAAGAATATAGGGAGAAACAACATACACCCAAGTAATTAGGAGATAGAAAGAATTTATACCTTAAGGTGATATATACTTCAAATTATAGTTGCTCCAATGGGAAGGGAAATGAAAGCACAATAAAAGACACATTTCAAATGAAGAATTAACAATATTTGGCTAAGAAGAGGGAGAAACCAAGGGTGCTGAAGAAAAATATTAGACTCTACATATGGGGAAAAAAATTACCAGAGTCAATTTTTTAAAAATTAAACTTCTAATTCTAAGCATCTCTGCTTACAAAGAGATCATTTTAAAAACACAGAAACCTTTTTTGCCTTTGAAAATGTATCTTAACTCTGTTAAAAATTTCAGTGGGGAAAAATGGTTTGGTACATGGGGAAAAACAAGAAAACTCAAGAAAACTCATAGACAAAAAGGTTAGTTCTCACATCATCCATTATCTGCAAGAAGTTTATATAGAATGTCCACACAAGTCATAACCAACATGTTCTTTTCCTTGAAATGTCATTCAGGTTCTCTTAAGACCTCTGGATTACATATTTGTCTTGGAATGTCCTCAGAAAACTGTATCAATGATTAGACAAGACAAAAACCCCAGAGTCTATTCAAATAGCAGGGGGGCAAAGAATTGGGGGAAAAGCCATTCAAACTTCATTTTCTTTCTTTGTGGCTTCTCTTTTTTCTCCACCTCTTCTAAAATCACACTGCTCTTTCATCAACACTCTTGACTTTCTATGTCATCAAAGCCTCCACAAGCATCACCATCACCACTGCAGTCTCCAAAGTCATTGGGTTTGTTCCAATCCAGAGTTACTTTGTTTTCATCAATTTCCCCATCTTCCATGACTGCTTTTACAGCTTTAGCATTTTCTTCTGTCCTTAATGACTATAAGACTGAACCTTTCAAATGCTTTTGTTTCCCTCTCTATGACTATCTTAACACCTACAGATCTTAAAATGAATTTTTCAATGTTTATTCTGTTATGTTTTTAGATAAACCACTGATGAACAAGGGTTTCTAGGATGGGCTCCTTGGTGCTCTATTAATTGTCTTCTGTCCCTATAAACCATTTTTGAGTGACAACTTATAGTATTCTTCCCCCAAAAGAAGTTCATAATAAAATAAAATACCAAAAGAGTTCAGATGAAAACTCAGTTAACATTTTGATCCCTCAAAGAGAACAAGAAGACACCTTTAAGTATGCCATTAAAAATCACTTTCTTAAAATCATTCAACATTTTTTTAACCACTCCTTCTAAGGATTCTCCTTTCTGGCTGATCAAAGCTGAACTCAAAATAAACTTCCATTAACTTAATTACAGACTTTCACCTTCTGTTCATTATCCACTCTCTCCTTTCAGAAACTGATCAGGCTTTCTAAACTTGATATAAATGGATTTCAGTTTGGGAATTGTGAGCTAAAGACTATTGAGATTTCTCATTTGAAAGGATCAAAGAATTCAAATTAAAGTTCTGTTCTGATATTATTTTGTAATATATCATCTAAAAAAGGAAGAGGAAACCTTATTAAACTTCCACAAGGGTAATTCTAAAGGAGAGGTCGTTAATTAAGAGTTTATGAATTTATTAAGCATTTAAATAGCTGTCAATATAATTTCCTTTGTAATCGTATATATTTAATGTGCCATATGAATATAATGAAATAATATTGTGATATTAGAAATTATTAGCAGGCAGATTTTAGAAAAGCATGGTAAGATTTACATGCTTATTTTAGGAAATGAGCAGAACCAGAACATAGTACATAGTAACAACATTGTGTGATGATCAATTTGATAGATTTAAGCTCTTTTCATCAGTACAGTGATCTAAGACAATTCCAAAAAACTCATGATGAAATCCATATCCAGAAAAAGGACTACAGAATCCAAAGGTAGACTGTTTTCACTTTCTTTTTGCTTTTTCTTTTTCATTTTTTCTCTTTTGTTCAGATTCTTCTTTCACAACATGGCTGATGTGGAAATATGTTTAAGATGACTGTACATGTATAACCTCTATCAGATTGCTTACCATCTTGGAGAGGAGGAAGGAAAGGGAGGAAAAAAATTTGGAATTCATAAAAATCTTATAAAACCTTATGTGAATGTAACTATCTTTACATGTAATTGGAAAAAATAAAATATCATTAAGTATAAAAAATATAACTGGAAAAATACTATTAAGAACTAAAAATGTTTTAAATTGTATATATTTGAATTTATGCATTTAAAAACATTATTCTGAGAGCTAAGAAGCTCCGAGGGGGTTCACGCCACAGAAAAGATTAAGAACTGTCACTCTAAAATTTATTATACCTCTAAAAGGGGCCTTGCACATAGAAAGTACTTGATAAACATTTATTGAACTGTTTTTCTTAGAATACTCTAGAATTGTCATTTTTCATCCTCTCCTCATCACATACTAACAACTATATTGATCCTGGGAAAGTCAATTAACTTTTTAAGTCTGTTTCCTATATGTAAAACAGAGATAATAATAGTATCAACCTCACAAGGTTGTTGTGAGGATTAAATGAGATATCATATTTGCTGCTGGAAGTTCTAGGTCTTAATTCCAATTTTGGAGAAAGCGAATTCTGTGACGTTAGATCCATGATTTCTTTGATATAGACTCCAGTCAGTGGGCCTCAAACTTTCTAGATAGGGGGCCAGTTCACTGCCCCTCAGACTGTGGGAGGCCGGACCATAGTAAAAACAAAAGCTCACTCTGTCTCCGCCCCTCAGCCCATTTGCCATAACCGGCGGCCCATAAACGTCCTCAGCCGGCAGTATCTGGCCCGAGGGCCATAGTTTGAGAACCCCTGCTCCAGACCATGCTCCAAGTCAATTCAACAAGCATTTATTAACCAACGTTTTAGCAAAGGGGCTGTACTAGCACTGGGGATATAAAAGGCACAAAGCATTAACAGCGGTCATCTCATGGAAATAACTCCCTGCACCAGGAAAAGTTGGAGATGATATCAGGAGGAAGGCACTAGTATTAAAGTGAATCAAATAAGGTAGGCTTTAGCAGAGCCTTAAAGGAAGCCAGGAAAGACAGGAGGCAGAGTTGAGAAGGGAACGAGTTTGAGACGTGAAAAAGTTAATGAAAATGCCCAGAATCAGGAGATGGGCTCTTCTTATGTAAGAAACTGCAAGGAAGCCTACGTGCAGGATTTTATATTTGATTCCGGAGACAATGCGGAGTTATTGGAGCAAGGCCACATAGTCACAACTGCTTTCGGACATCATTTTGATGGCTGAGTATGGCAGACAGCCCAACAAACAGGCTACTGCAGTAGTCCAACTGGGAGAAGGCAGTCCGCACCGGGGTGATGGCAGTGTCAGAGGAGGGAAGGGGCTGTATGTGAGGGATCTTGAGAACGATAGGACTTAGGAGCCCTGGGTCCGCTAATTTACTCAGTGTGGGGGATGCTGCTCTGGGGCTGTGCTATGTTGATGGCCACGTAGCCCACTGTATACTAAAAGGTCTCTCACAGATCATATTTCACAGCCGTCCAGTTATCCTCCTGGTTCGTTTGCACACGTGCACCCTTCCTTTCTTCCTCGCTCCTCTCCCACTTTCTGAAATCAACACAACCTTTGTAGAAAAAGTCTTTTCCACTGAACGCTCTGTAATTCCTTGGACGCTGTAGATCAAGCTCCCTTTCCGGGACACCATTCTCCGGTATTGCCTGTCCCTATTTAATGGAGACTATCAGAATGAAAACTGCCTGATGGGAAGGGCGAATTTATTTTGTATCTGTGGCCCCGGTACTTAGCGGTGTGCCAGGTGTTTCCTCAGCACTGAATGCAGGCTTTCCCATTCACTTACTGTCTGTATCTATGTATGTACATAGGTGCGCATGTGTATGTGTATGTACTTATGTGCGCATGTGTATGTATATGCACACACGTGTGTACGCGTCTACCGGCTGATAGAGACAGACAGCTACATCCCCGCATATAACTAGACATAAGCATATCTAGGGGCACTTTTTTTCAGTGAGTTTTTCAAACCTTAAAATGCCAGAAATACGGCTATAAGGACAGCTAAAAGGTAGGCTGGAAGCCGTCTGGGGGAGAACTAAGAGGTGAAGTTTAGGGCTGGGTGTGGAGCCCCCGAGGGTCCGTCTGACCTCTGTGGTGCGGCCCTGACTGTCCGCCTCAGCCCCTCGGTCACAAAACGCGCCGAAGGAGACGGCTGCAGCTCCACCATCTAGGCCAAGTGAACCACAGTCACGTGGGTTTGGACATAACCCGCAGCAGCTTTACACGCCAGGCGGATGTTTTTCTACTTAATCCAAAGTGATTTTAGAGCCAAGGGGTTTAAGGGAAATCCGTGAGCCGCTTTTATCTCTCGGAGTCGGGATAGCGGCTTTCCCGACTGCTCTGATAGTGGAATCATTTATGTGAAAGTGTTTTGTGAATTGTGAGGTGACTTTGCACAGGTGTTTTAGGCTGTATTTTCGAACTGCACACAGGCTCCCGGGGCCAAACCTTAGAGAAAGCATCCAGATAGAGAGACAGCTGCAAACTTTACCTAAATGAAAAAACATCCTTAATAGCTACAGCTCAGAATTTCTTCTGTACGTTGGTTTTTGTGGTTGCCGCTGTCTTGGGATCGGCTGCAGCCGGCGCCGGCGCCCGGGGATGACGCCACAAAAATAAATAAATAAGCAGAAGTCGGCCCGGAGAGCCCCTAGTGCGAGCGAGTGCTGGGCAAGCGCAGTGCGCCGCCGGGGAGGCGGCTCCTTCCTCCGTCGGTATGAGCGGCGGAGGCACCGAGACCCCTTCGGGAGGCGACGCCGCCCCGACCCCCAGCGCGGGCCCGGTGGGAGGCAAGAAACGAGACTCGCAGGGGCCGACGAGCTCGCCAGTTCACCTCATTATCAAGGGTAAGAGCTGTCAGGGCTCCTGTCTGCCACCTTCTGTCTCTGGATGCTGAGGACCAGGCCCCGCTCGAGCCCCCGAGACCTCCCACTGTCGCGGCGGCAAGCCCCTCCCCCACCCAGCTCTGGGTGCAGCCCCTTGCAGTCCCCCTCTTTGGCCGCTGCTTTCTCTTCCCCCGCTCCCGCCTTCACCTCCCGGAGCCCCGCCCTCCCAGTTTTCTCCCGGGGAGCTTTGGATTGGGTTTGGTTTGTCTCGGCTCAGGCCCGAGGGCATTGGAGGTGCCCGGGCCTGAGACTTCCGGGAAGACCCGCCCCCTTCCCTGCGCTGCTCCCCCACGCGCTCTCCTTGCTTAGCGGTAGTGGGTTTTCCAAGCGCTTACTATCACTGCCAGTGGCCCTCAGAGGGGGGCCAGTTCGCTGTCCCTCAGACTGTGGGAGGGCCGGACTACAGTAAAAACAAAACCTCTCACTGTCTCCGCCCCTCAGCCCATTTGCCTTAACCTAAACCTCCTCAGCGGCCCCATGAGGCCCTAGTTTGAGAACCCTTGGGCCCTGCGAAGAACTAAAAAAAGCTGCGGAGCCCCTGTGGCAAGTTTCCTGTCTGCGAAGCGGTATATTCTCTCTTTTGATTAACTGCCAAGTGCGCTGTCCCAGATACCACAACCCCGAGTTCCCTGCACCAACCCGCCTGGGACGTTCTCGAGGTAGAGCCGGTCGGCCGCTGAAGTCCTCTAGTCTGAGTCTGCTGGCCTTGGGGGGAAGCGATTGTCCCCTTATATGGGAAGGCCTTCACCAACAAGCCGTTAAATGCGCCAGGCTTTGGTCCAAGGGATGTGAAGAAAGACAAAAACAAAACCTGGGGTTCTTCCTCCAATCTTCAAGTGACTGACTAAATTTTAAAATGCTGATATTTTAATAATTCAGCACCTACATACTATATATTGCTCAGGTTGATTTTTGAATTTTAAAAAATTTCACGAGGGACTGAAAGGATAATATTTGAAATGTTTCCTGATTAAGATCTTCTAAAGAAAAAAGTTTTGATACATACAGGACAATTTTGACACTTTAGAAGAAAAGGTCCCATGGAAAGAGATCGATGGCCAAGCAAGATCTCCCTCCACTAATCCATTGGCCTGAGAAGAGTTAGCTGTAAAATTAAAACATTTTCAAATTTCACAAAGCAATAAATAGCAAAACAATTTTTAAAATGTGGCTTAAAATTGCACTAAGATTTTTGGGACACCTTACAGACGACTCCCCTCATTAAATGGAAAAGGCTTCTTGCAAAAAGTGGGACTGAACATAATCTGGAAAAAGCTGGGGGAAATAGCAGGTGTAAATGAGGAGGTAGAGCATTCCAGGTACAGGCAGTCAGTGAAATGAAGTGTCTCCCATACAAGGAACAAAAAGACCAGTAGTTTGCAGGAGTACATGAAGGAAAGGAAAGTGTAAGAAGACTAGAATATTAGTAATAGTGAATGGAATGTGAAGGGCTTTAAACTGCCACACCTATGTGATTCTGGAGTGTAGAGGACCGGAACTCTGGAGAAGTATACTTGAAACAAGGATACTTATAACAAGGGGTTAACTCAGTGTGATTGATGAGATGATGGTTCTCTAGTATAAATATACTTAGTACTTAGCATGTAGATGTGGGTTCTCTAGTGCACACATAAATCAGTATGCTGTAATGATGTAATTGTAATAGGGTATTTAAGGGCTGAGCGGACTGGAAATGAGACATTCCATGTTTGACCATCCTCCTGGTGGCTCTCCTTCCTCCTGCACTCCTCTACTAAAACCAAGATTGGGACAGAGTAAAGACTCTAGACTCTATGCCTGACCATTCTCGTGGTGACTATCCTGCTGAGACCAGGGCCAGTCCGGAGGACCTCCAGAAAGCTAGCCCTGATTGGAGGAAATAGGGAGTTCCTGGACATTGCAGAATGACAGGTTGGGTGATGTGTTCAGAACTTTGCATTAAGAAATCATTTTGTCAGCTGAATGGAGGATGGATTAGAGTAAGAAACAGAGGAGACCATTTAGAGGGTTATGCAGTAAGCCAGTGAGAGATGATAAAACTTATAAAAGTTTGTGAATAGAAAGAAAGGGACTTTTGAGAGATGTTGTCAAGGTAGAAATGACTTGCAATCTAGAATTGTAGGGTAAGTGTGAGTTAAAAGTTGAGCATGATAATGAGCTTTTGAACCTAGATAAATGGGAAGTGGCAATGCCTGGAACAATAAGAGAAGTTGGAAAAGAAGTATGTATTGGAAGGAAAGGAAAAAGCTAATGAATCCTGTTTTTACATGTTGAATTTGATTTGAATCCTGGTCCTCTGACTCCATAGCCAATACCTTTTTCCATTCTATTGCCCTATCTTAATTGATATTCTCTATAGCTACCAACATTCCTAAAACATAGATCTGACCATATCTCCTCTCTTCTGTTCAAGAAGTTCCAGTGGTTTCCTCTAGTCCTTAGGATAAAAAAACAAAATCTTCCATTTGACATTAAAACTTTTCACAATCTGATTCTAGTATACCTTTCTGGGGTAATTATTCATTGGATCCTCTTTAGCCAAACTGGCAGTCTTGCCATTATTTTATAATTCTCCATTTATATAGATTGGTCTGATGTCTGGACCATTCTCCTTAAATTATTGAAATTGAGAATTACTGAAGGGTAATAGAGAGGAGAATGGGAGGAAGAAGGTATTGTAAGAGGTTCCAGCACGCTCTAGTACCTAATGAGGAAAGTATATCTGGTATATAGGAAAGCTGTTTAGTGAAACCAAGTGATACATTATAAATAATATGCTTGCTCAGATTGATGCTCCTGAATTCTCCAAAGAAATTGAAGAAGGCTTTCAACATGTTAGGTGTACCTCCAGTGACGAATTTATGAAAGGACATGGATGCACAGAATGGAGAGGAATTGATGGCAGTCTAAATGAAGCATCGGTATGAATGAATTCATAGTTGCACAGGAATATTAGAATACTTATTTATGGAAGACATAGATGTCAGTGAACACAAAAATGAGTTATTTCTATGTCTTTGTTTCCATGGGATAATTAGTATGGTATGGTGCAGAAAATTCTGGACTTTAAATCAGTAAAGAACTGGGGTTTGAACCTATTTCTAGCTTAAATTAGTTTCAAATTATTGGACAAATCACAGTTCTCTGAGCCTGAAGTTTTTTCAACTGTAAAATGGAAATGTACTTAAAAGGACTGTTACAGATCTATTCTATTCAACAGATGTTACTGGGTGCCTAATATGTGCAAGGCAATGTGCTAGGCCTTGAGTTTACAAAGAAAACAATAAAATGGTCTTCCCTAAAAGTTTTTACAGTCTTAAGGAAAAATACAACACTTACAGCATGTGGTATAAATATAATGCCAGGTAACAAGTGAGGGAATAAAGGAGATATTTGAGAAGGGAGAACATTTTAATAGAGGTTCAGGAAAGACTTCAAGAAGGTGGTACCTAAACTGAACCTTGAAAGAAAATAAGGAATGTAAAATTTGGCAATGAAATGGAAATTTATGTCAGAAGTTGTGGATGCTTATATAAATTCAGGGAAGCAGAAGGTACTTTATCAGTTAGTAAACTTTAGTAAAATTCAAGTAACATTTTCTGGAATTAAAGGTAGATGGAAACAGATAATTATGAAAGGAAGCTAGAAAAATAGTTTTACCTAGATTGTGGAGGACTTTGATTCGAGAGTAACAAGTTTGTTTACGTTTCATTCTAGAAGTGATTGAAAGTCACTAAGCTGGTTTTCTTTCTCTCTCTCTCTCTCTCTCTCTCTCTCTCTCTCTCTCTCTCTCTCTCAGAGACATTAGACCTGTGCCTTAGGTAGAAAATTTTGATCACTGGGCATAAGATTAATTCTAAAAAAGACTGATAACAGGGAGACCAATTAGTAAGATATTACATCAGGCTAAATAAGTGACAGTGAATATTTAACTAGGAAATGGCATTTACTAGTATTATGAAGGTAGAATTGATGGCAAAGGAATAGGAAAACTGGAGAATGGGTAGGTTTAAGGTAGATAATGGTAAATTCCTTTTTGGATTGTTGCGTTTGATCATCTTCAAAATGACTAGGTAGAGCTTATTTAGTAGGTGTTTGGAGACAAATAGTAAAGTAGAAACCTTAAGACCTTGTATATAGATTTGGGAATTATCTTCAAAGATACTAATTGAACTCTAGCAGTTGATAAGACCAGTAAAGAAGAGAATAAAAATTAAAGCTTGACTGATAGCTATACTTGCTGGAGAAAATTAGCCAGAAAAAGAAAAAAAGAAAAAAAAAAGGTCTGAGAAGAAAGCAAGTAGAAGAATCAGGAGGTAAACAGTCATAGAAGAGAAGGAGGGAAAATATTTAGGAGCATCGAGTTAGTCAGTAGTATTAAAAGAAAAAAGAAGGATCAAAGGGAAGAAGGTAGTTTGAGAAGCAATGTTTGAGATTGGGAGTTGAAGAGAAGCTTTTGCCCTTTTTTTCATCCCCAGGGCCTGGCACATAGTAGTTAGTAATGCTTTTTGACTTGAGGGATTGGTGCTGAAGTTGTAGTGAATATGAATTAATCACTCTAAAGACATATTTGTGAAGTTATTGTTTATCTATTGTTCTCAAAGAGGACTATGACATCAGGGAGGTGATGCCATGACTTGTAAGTGAATTGGAATCAAGTGAAGGAGGGGTATGCCATTTAAATTCAGTGCCCAAATATAGATCAGGAAGACTAGAGATGACTCTGGATGCAATGGGAGACCTTACTTACCCTTTTTAAACTGTCTTCAACAACTCTTGCTTTGACTGAGGCTATACCTATTCAGTGATTAAGGGTAGGTAGAAATGGAGGCAAAAAAAAAAAACAAAAAAACATTAGTTTGTTTTCTCCAACCTAGTCAAAAAAAAAAATCTAAATAAATAAAACTCAGAAAGAAAGAATCTTAGGGTTTCTGGTCAAAACCAAAAGAATGTAAATAAATAGCAATTATTTGTGAAGCACAAAGCATTTGTCAGCCCTTAACTGTTTAATAATTTCTCTAGAAAATCAAGACATCTTTAAGCCTTGTAATTGTTAAAAGTGTAGAATAGGTTGACATATAGTGAATTTCTAAAGCACAATTTTTTTTAATAACTAACTTTTCCTAAAACTAGGTATTTTAGAAAAAAAATTAAATAAAAGTTTTTGGCATAACTTCTAGCAAAGAATTGGATCTTAACATTTAGAGCTATAAAGGATTTAAGAGTTATCTAGTTCAGAGATTGTCAAACACATTCATTATTTAATTGCTGCCTCAATCCTGAAGTACACCCAAAGCAGTTAAAAATAACATTTTAAGAGACATCTAACAAAATAAATTTGTGGAATATTTAAACAAATTTTAACAAAATTAAATATTTACAAAATAAGTAAAATACAGTAGAACATAGATAATGTTAATTAAAATCAATATGTGGCACTAGGGCTATTGGCATCATTAATCTAGGTTAATTCCCTTGTTTTCTTTTTTTTGGGGGGGAGGGACAAGGCAGTTGGGGTTAAGTGACTTCCCAGGATCACACAACTAAAAAGTGTTAAATGTCTGGGCTCTCATTCAGGTTCTTCTGACTCTAGATAGAGCCAGTGCTCTATCTGCTGTATCAATCTGACTGAATGACTCCTGCTGCCTTACTTTCTAGATAAAGAGATTGAAATTTAAAGGGTATAAAGGATTTGACCAAAATCATATTGACAATTAGGTTTTAATTTAAATTCACCGATTTATAATCCAGTACATTGCTCTATATATCATTACCAATATTCTGACTTTTATTTTGTCTTTATAGATCTGGGAGAGATTCATTCTAGGCTATTAGATCACCGACCAATTATTCAAGGAGAAACACGTTACTTTGTGAAAGAATTTGAAGTGAGTATCTTTGAAATATTTTTATTCAAAATGCCAATTCCTGTTTAGAATTCTGAATTGAAGAAAAACTCCCTAAGTTTTAATTTCTCCATACTCAGTTCTTATGTCCACAGCATGCTAGAAAATAAAATCTTTAAGAATATAGAATAAGAAAGTAAATAATATTTTAATACTTTGAAAACACTATTTAAAGTATTTTTAAAGGGGCCGCTAGGTGGCACAGTGGATAGAGCACCAGCTTTGGATTCAGGAGGACCAGAGTTCAAATCTGGTCTCAGACACTTAACACTTCCTAGATATGTGACCCTGGGCAAGTCACTTAACCCCAGCCTCAGGAAAAAAAACAAAACATAAAGCATTTCTTAAAATTTCATTTAAACTGGAAAAAATAATGCTGCCATTGTCCCAATTAGTACTCCTCCCTTTCTTTCCTTATCTCCCAGAAACTCTGTGGTAAAGAGAAAAATTAACTACTACATTTACCATGGCTTACACCATATATTTTATTCCTTAGAAATAGTTTATCTCTTCTTTGCGGAAAGAAGAAAAGTAAATTTCATCATTAACTGGAAGGCAGAGTAGTGCTGTGGAAAGAATGTCACAGTCTTGAGGTTCTGAGTCGCAACTCTCCCACTTATAAATTGTGTAAACTCAGGCAAATCACTTCACCCTTCTGGGCCTAAGTTTCCTCAAATGTACAATGAGAACATTGGATCGGATGATCTTTATGTTTTCTTCCATAGATGTTTGATCCAGTGATTCTCTTGATTGATTGTTCATTAAATTCATCTGAGGTTCTGATAGATTTTAGTGGTTTCCTTTACATTATTGTGGTCATTTTGTATATTTTTTTAGTTTGGCTAATTTTGATGTGTGTCATATAAAGTCTTTTCAATTTCTTTTGAGTTTTTTCGTCTTCCTTTTTTTTCAAGGACTTAGAGACTAACTTAAGGGACTGTGATGTTAAAGGACTTGTCCAGTGTCACTCAAGCAATGCCAGAGACAAAATGTTTTCCTGAATGTTGCTTCTTAACTCTATTCATTGCCTTTTTCGGTAGCAAAAAAACTAGAAACAAAATGGGTGCTCACATACTAGGAAATAATTGAACATATTTTAGTATATGAATATAATGGAACATTCTTTTACTATTTCTTTCTTATTCTTCCATGTCCATTTTTTGCTACCACAAAGTATAAACATTTTGTTATACAAAGCACCTACATAGGACCTTTCTGTCACTGTCCTTGGAATATATACCCAGTTGTGGGATCATTGGATCCAAACTTATGAATAGTTTAATGATTATTGTTGCTTCTCACATAGTTCCAAATCATTTATTACTAAAACGTTTGGATCAATTCACATATCCATCAACTGTGTGTCTCTATGTCTTCCTACAGTTTCTTTAACATTGATTTGTTCTTTTTAAAAAATTTTTTTTCCAATTTGCTGGGTGTGAGGTTAATTCTCAGAACTGATTTAATTTGCATTTCTTTTGAATAAAACTTTTTATTTTGATGTTGATCATTTGCATTTCTTCTGAAGTACTTTTTTCATATCCTTTTATCTTCCTTATATATTTTACCTTTCAACAATAATTCTTTAAAAGTATTATTTTTCTTCTATATTCTTCACTTTAAAAGATTATAAATTAAAACAATAGTTTCCAGCCTGTGGGCTGCAATATCAAATCATATGTACCACTTATTGTTATTTGGGGATTATTTTCTTAATCAATGGATACTAAGAGTAAACCTACTATTATATAAAGAACCTTCGATTTTTTGTTAAAAAAAATCTTCATTATTCAGAAAAATAATAGGTGACAATTATATAATACTTTAAAGTTTGGAAGGTACATTATGTATACTTGAACTTCATAGTAACCCTACGAGATTGATACTACTGATAAAGATTGCTTTTCTCATTTTATAAATAGAATACTGAGGCTCCAAGAATACAAGTGATTTACCCATAGATTTGTCGTGATTATATGATACAGGATTTGAATCTTACTCCAAGTCCAGTACTATGTCTGCTATGCCATATTGTCACTTGAACAGTCTAGGAATTACTGCCTTAAATTTTAGCGCATGATGCAGTTAGAGGGCAAAGACACCACATATCTTTGTATATAATTGTTTAAATATTGTGTCCCCTCCTAGATTGTGTACTTTTTGAGAGCAGGAACTGTGTTTTACTTTTCTTTGTTTCTCTAGGGTTTAGCAAAAAGATTGGTACACAGTAAGTGCTTCATAAATACTTATTGACTGGTGAAAAATAGCAGTTAACAAATAATTATTGACTAGTGAGAATAAGTTTGTAAGGGAAATGCTTATTAAAGAGGATATATTTTTAACATTTCAGAAAATTTATTCACAATGGTAGTGGACATATCCTGGTTGGATATCCATCAAGAAACCTGAGATAGAAGAACTAGAAGAGAGCAGTGTCTCAAAAACTTAGACCAAAGAATATTGAGGAGAAGAAAGTATTCAACATTGTCAAAGGGTGCAGAAAGGTCAATAGTTTTCATTGAGTAAAGACTATCATGTTTGGCCATTAAAAGATCCTTCTTATCTCCACAGAAAGCAATGTTAGCTACTTATTGAGAATGGAAACAAGATTGCAGATGATTTTAGAAGAGAGTAAGAGGAAAAGAAGTGGAGGTTTCAATTACAGACAGCTTTCTCAGGTTTATTTTGAGGGGAAAGCATATGTAGAGCTGTTTGCCTTGGCAGGGAGAAGGACCACCACTTCATATGAGACAAAAGTGAAGGAGAATATAGTGGAGAAAGGGAAGCTCTTAGCAAATGTCTTCATTTTTTCAGTAAAATATAAAGTGAGATTCCCTGCCAGGGGGTGGGAGAGAGATATAGAGAGCCATGGAGACCTTGAAAAGGAATGGAAGGGCTAACAAAAAACTGATTGCAAATTGGTAGAGAGTGCATTTGTTAGTGCATGTGTATAAATGTAAAATTGCATTTTAAAAAAACACATTGATTTTTTCAAAATTTCAGATTGGCTTTCCCTGTGAATTATTACAGATTTCTTTTCCCATCTGACTCAATTGTGTTTTCTGTTGTACTTAATAGATTACAAGTAGAAATTGAAATTCTTATAGAACCTTAAGGTTTATATGTAACTTTATAAAACTTTGATTGTAGTCTAATCTTTGAATATATTTCATTAAAATTTGCGAGGCTTTTGTATAGAGATGCTTGAGACTAAAGAAAGAAAAATATTATTCCTCATGATTATACTCATTGCTGTCATTTTAATTAATTTAAAAAGTATAGTATAATAACCAAGCAGTCTATGTGATCCATAATCAGTCAAACTAATACATAATTAATATGTAGATATAGTTCTCATTCTTTTCTATTTTATATGTGTCAATGTTTCCAAAAGAAAGAAATTAATAGAAGGAAGCATATACCACATGATGGCAGCATTTACTAGAGAATTGGAAAGGTTCAGTTATGTATGCTTTTCTGTTCCCTATTTTTAAGAATAGTCAACCTTTCTCCTGGTTTAGTGTATATTTATTCACATTAGTTCCATTAGAAGTTATGAACAGAGTTTTAGAACTTTTTAGCTTTCTTTGGTAAACATTCTGCTGTCATTCAGTAAAAGAGAAACAGTAAACCTTATTTTTCTTATTATTCTTCCAGTATTTAAGGATTTTTCATTTTTTCTTATATAACTAAAGAGATTCCTATTTATTAATCAAACAATCAGAACATAGCTCCTACTGTAGGCACTATTTGAAGTATTGATTTAAGTATATAAGAAGTTCCCATTAGATTCATATCATTTTAGCTGTTTAAGCCTTTTGAGTGAAAATACTATATAAAGTGAGGGGAGGGAGAGAGAATCATCATTCCAATATTCAGATAAGTGTGATAATTTTAGGTTTGGGGATGGTTGTTAATGAGTTAGAGTGTGAATTTGCTTGATCAGGGATTCTTTTCTGGAAAAGGGACATTATCTTGAAATTTAAAAGCTAGGAAAAATGAAACAAGGGCATAAAAGTCTATGATCTAGACCCCAACTTCTTAAATTGGCTCACAGATCCAGGTGGGGTCTTATAACTGAATATAGGGGTTGCAAAATTATGATTTCTTACCATAGAGAATGTAGAGATGTCAGATATGTGGATATATTTTAAATTTAGTTTCCATTTAGTTGGCTAATTCTTGATGGAAGGAAAATTTTGAATCATTTAGATTGATTTTTACACCCTTTTCATAGTATCTCCAAGTAATATAAAGAACTGGGATTGCTTTGATAACTTTATAGAAGTAACTTGTTGCTTAATTATAATACATACATACATACATATACATATATATATATATACTTTTATATATGTGTGTGTATGTGTATATATACTTAATTATACATATATAATGAGAAATTAACTTAATCTTCCTATTTAAATTCTTGAAGTATGATCCACATACAAGTCACAGGCATTGTGGTGTAGTAGCTAGAGAGGTGATTTGTAATCAGAAAATCTAGAATTGAAGTCTTGTCTCTGATATATACTAGCTTTGTGATTGTGGAAAAGTCACTTTAACTTCAGTGACTCCTTAACTTCTCAGTGACTACAGGCAACTGTGTAAAACTATAAATTGGTCTTGAGATTTGTCAACCTGCATTTGTAAAGGGATTTTTCCATGTAAACAGCAATGAAATTATAAATGTAGAACAAAAGAAATCTGCAAATAAGCAAGCTTCATTATTTTTTAGAGTTCTTTTCATGGAACTATTATTTTAGTCCAGATTTTTCTCAGAAACATACCACCACTAATACATATCCAGTAATAAAAATATGCGAACCTACATGTACACATAATTTTTGCCAAATTTTAAGCTTTTTAAGTAATCAACATGTATTTGTTAAAAGTCTGCTAATATAGCAGGCATTGTGTGAGGCACTGAGAATAAATGACAAAAATGAAATGATCCTTTCCTTTTAAATATCCTCTGTTCTGAAGAGGGTGACATTTACAAATGTATTCGAAGTACTATACAAACAAGTTAATTTTCAGGAAGGAGCTAGCAGCTAGGAAGGATCAAGAAAGACTTCATTTAAAAATTAGTTCTTAAGCTCAGCTCTCAAGGTAACTAGGAATGCTAACGAGGCATAAGTAAAGAGGGAATGCATTTTGGGCATGGTGGAGAGCCATAGAAGAGAGATGTTGGGGGATATCGCCCCAAGAAACTAACTTGGCTGGGCCATAAAACATGGAGAGAGAGGTAATCATTAAGGCTAGAAAGATAGTTTGAAGTCTAGTTGAAAAGGGCTTTAATGGTAAATAGAGGAGTTGTTTTTGACTTAGAGACCATAAAGAATGAAAGTATAAAAAACATTTGGTAAGCATTTACCAAATTTACCTGGCATTGGGAAAATAAATATAAAAATTAAATGAATCTTGTCTTCTTCAAGTAGTTTGCATTTTAATCAGAGAAGATAGTACACGGGAAGCCATGGTCCAGGTAGAGAGTTTTGGCTTGGGGATTCATCTGGATGATAAGTGGAGCCATAAAGCAGGCAGTTGACACACACCCTTTTCAGGAGTAATATTACTCTTTGTTTGAATACTGAAAGGATATAAACAGTGAAAGGTTGAAAGCATAGGGTTAAATTAAAGATGCCCACATGTCCTAGCAAGCTGACGGGTGGCTGATTGGATGGCATGTGAAGATGAAACATTTTCAAGGACTGAGCAAAATAAACTAATTTGTCCTTGAGTTTATTGAGTATAGGTAGAGGAATTGTTTGCTCTTTATCTTTGTATTTAACATATTGCTTATCACAATCCTTTGAATATTGTAAACACTGGGTAAATATTGAATGAATGAATTCATGAGTATATGTTAATGGGCAGCTGAAAAGAGTAGGATTTCAAGTTCTACTACAGTGAATACCCTTTAATAAGAGCTGACTTGGTTTTCTGAGACTCCTTATTGTCTTATAGTTGAAAAGACATTAATTCCCTTCTTATTTAAATAATCAATCTACAAAAATTAGAATGCAAGTGTTCCTTACCTTCTGCTTACTCTACTTACTTATGGCTTAGAATGAAAACTTCTATTAGTAAAATCATGTTTTTGGAAGCTACTAATTTCCAATAAATAACTTATCATCTTTAATAATTAGGCAAAAAGAAAGCTTATTTTAAACAACATATGAAGTAAAATAGTCTCTACTCAAGAGATACATTTCATCAAGGAGATTACATACACATATATACAAAAATATAAATACAGAATAAATCCAAGTAACTAAAGAGTATGAACCCTCACAAAACAAGGTCTAAGTGTCTTGATCTTTTTTCTATCACACATCCTTTGGCATTCTGGTGAAGATTATAGACCCCCTCAGAAAATGTTTTTTGAGTGCATAAAAATTGGATTACAAGGAATCCAGTTTTACTGAAATATAATTTTTTTTAAGATCATGAACCAGAGGTGTTCTAAGAACCCCTGTTCTAAGATTTGAAACCATTTATGTTAGTAACTTACCTTTTCATTTCTGAATAGGAAAAACGGGGCCTCCGAGAAGTGAGAGTTCTTGAGAATTTGAAGAATGTAATCCAGGAAACAAATGAACAGATTCTTCCTAAATGTAAAGAAACAATGCAGGACCACCTGAGCCAGGTTCTCCAAAGATGTAAGCTAGCAACTTTTTGTCTTTTAAATTAATTTTTGAGGAATGTAATGTTAACATTTATGGCCTTGTGTTTTCTTTTTGGGGTCTTACATGCTTTCCTTTCAATTCTGTCTCAAAAGAGGAAAGGAAGACTTTTATTAAGAATTAAGAGTAAGAATATTGTGTCACAAAGATGTACAAGTATTGGTGGTGAATATTATATTGTTCTCAGTATTATTAGAATTTTATTATTAAATAGTTTGAGTTACAGAGATGATATTTATTGGACAATATTAGATTTTGCACATGTTTCAAAATTTTTTTTCTTTTATCTGTTATAATTTTCCCATTACACAATAATGTTAGAGATTTTTTTTTTTGTCAAGAAGAGAATAAAGCATGTTAAATCATTTATTTTGTTTATTCTTTGAATGCTATTTATAACAATGGGGGCACCCAATAACATGGGAGCAAATCAGAATCATAATGTCTATTCATATGTCAGAACATTAAGACTATTCAGGATTTTAGTTAGGTAAAAATTAGAGATGTTCTCCAGCTGTGTTGGGGGAGAAAAACCAAACAATCAAAAATCTATCCTAAACCATAGTGGCAAGGGAATAGTGTCTCCTTAGAGGCTACTCTATTAACAAGAATTTTTGCTTTGATAAGAATAGAATTTCTTTTACTTGAACTGAGATATCTCACTCCTTTTGGGAGAACTCATTCACTCTGTATTTTTATGGTATATCCTAATTTGTATAACTTCCCTGATTTTTATTTGTTCTATGCTTGTAAAAATGAGTTTACTATGATCAATGATAATCATTTATATAATTAATAAGGAGTTGAGTCTGCATGTTCAGTCTGAGTTTACCCATCTATATTTTAAGAGAATGCAACCAGGGAAACTAGGAGCTTTTTATCTTCTGAACTTAATTGTTCTGTACCAGCAAGATTTAGGAATTAAGATTAGGCAGAGAGATACAATTTTAGGTTGTTTTTTCCTCCTCTTCATTCCCATCTCTAAAAGGAAAACAGTGTGGCCAGTCTTATGACTCTTTTTCTACTGCCCTCCAGACAGAAACCAAAGTTTTCCTTGGAGAAGAATGGACAAAATTCCAGAGATACATCTATATGCCAGCCACATCCCACCATATTTTGGGTCACAGGGAATGGATTTTTAAGTTCAAAAGCAACAAAGGCATTAATGGAGACTTATAAGTTATCACCACAGATTTAACTCCTTTCCAAATGCTTTTCAATGCACAAATAATCACTCCAAATAATGAAGAGTGGGCAAGCTCATCTAAGCAGAGAGCAAATAGAAGTCAAAAAAATGATACAGATTGAAATATACTAGAAATTACATATGAATGAATTAATTAATTACATAGGAATGAGCTCTAAAATGAAAGTGAGGTTATCTTACTCAAATCAACCAATTAAAAACACTCTGGTCTCATTCACGTGTTTCATCCTTATATTTCTGTCTTCCAGAATCTATTCCACGTGTCTGGAATCAGTCAGTCAATTAATCAGTATTTATTAATTACCTACTATGTGTAAGGCACTGTGCTAAGCGCTAGGGTTACAGAAAAAGACAAAAGATAGTCCTTGCTCTTAAGGAGCTTACACTCTAATAAAAGAAGCAACATGCAAATATACATATATGTTTATGTTTATGTGTGTGCACATATAGATGTATATATGGAGAGAGAGTGTTGTATAGGATAAGAGAGTATGTATAGGAAAAATAGAAAATAACTTGGTATTCTATCTCCTGCTATGTCTTTCCTTTGAGAGAAGAGCAAGAAGAAAGTCAATGGGGAATGGGAGTTTCTTCTTCTGTGCAGGTTTGATTCCCATCGCCTACTTACTCATTTCCTGCCTAATAATAGAAGTAATGAAAAGATCATTTGATCATGTGCTTTCCATCTCATACTATGTATGCTTGCTTGCCTTCAATCTGATCTCCAGCCTCCTAGAGAGAAAATATTAGAATTAAGAGGGGTTGAGAAAGGTTTGGTATAGAGGGTAGGATTTTATTTGAGATTCAAAGGAAACTAGAAAGGTTAATAGGCACAGCATTTGGGGCATGGAAGACAGCCCAAGAAAATGCCCTGTCAAGAGAGATAAATTGTTCATGGAACAGTGAGACCACCAGTGTCTCTGGATTGGAGAATACTTGGTAGAAAGTAAGATATCAGAAGATATAATAGAATATTTCATATTTGATCCTGGGGGCAGTAGGGAGCCAAGAGAGTATATTGAGTAGGAGGATAATATTATGGCATCAAACTTATGCTTTAGGAAAATTACTGTTGCTTAAGTGGAGGAAGGATTGGTGTGAGGAGACACTAAAGCTAATAGGCCTACACTAGAGTACTGTTGGTGTCATAGGAGAAAAGAGGATTTATTTGAGAAATGCTGCAAAGGTGACAAGCCTTGGCAGCAGATTGGATATGAGAGTAAGAGACAAAGAAGAGTAGAGGATGATTCCTAGGTTGCGGGCCTGAAGGACTAGAAAGATGATATCTATAGTTTGAGCTTTGGAATTGGTGAAACATGATTTGAAGACATATTTGATATATACTTGTTCTATGACTGTGAGCATGTGATTTCACTTCTCGTTGCCTCAAGATAACTCTAAAACTATATGTTATAGAGAAGTTATTAATCTGCATTAATGGGAGGGGTTTTGAAGGCTGGATAAAATTATAAATGTCTAGTTATGCAATGAAATTATGCCAGTAAAATCACAAGTTTCTATGTGATTAATCAGAACTATTTTAATGTGACAATAATAGCACATTTGAAATATACTAATATTTTTAGTTAGGAGTAGCAGCAATTCTAATTTCATGTTCAACATCTTAAGCCAGAAATTCTTAATCTGGAGTACATGTGAACAAGTTTTAGGGAATCTCATTAACTTAGATGGGAAAAATCATATCTTTATTTTCATCAAACTTAAGCTGAAATTTACCATTTTCTTCAATTATGAATTTAGGCAATAAACAATAATAGGAATAGTATTAACAAGGAATTTAACCATATTCTCCATCTATTTCTATGCATGTCCTCTGAGAGAAACTGGCAAGGGGCCAGGCCAACTTCCATCAGCCTTGAAGCAACATTTCCCCCCTCCCCCACCCTGCATCTATGAAATTTTCATTTCCTGCTATTTCTCCTCTTCTCAATCTCAGGTAAGAAAAGGAGCAAGACCTTGCTTTGATCTTTGACTATGCCTTCTTTCTCCTGCTGCATATGTCTCCTGAAGGAAGGCTTCTCTAGAGATCAGTCAAGCAACTTCCATCTTTGTCAGCATGAGGCAACTTCCACTTCTTCTTACTGTCCTGATCTGATCAGAGAGCCTTGGTACAAAAAGGATCAACCTTGCTTTTGACCTTGGAGATTCCATCTCTTGCTGTGCCTGTCTTTTGAGAGAAGAGGAAGGCGAAAGTCATTGGGGAATGGGAGTTCCTTTTTTTGTTCAGGTTTGATTTCTATCATCTCCTGCTGAATCATTTCCTGCCTACTCTTCAAAGAGAATAGTAATATTGAAATGATCATTTGATCATATGCTTTCCATCTCATACTACACTTGCCTTCAACCTGATCTCCAGTCTCCTAGAAAAAAAAGTGGTGCCTTCCACTCAGTGATAAATTCTCATACCTGTCATACCTTGTACATCACAGTGATTCTGAACCTTTATAGATTATTATCAAAACTCCCATTCCCTATCCCCTAACACCTGATTCCTTATTCCCATCCCCCCTCAACCCTCCCTTCCCAAAGTTATAACCACTTGCCATCCGTGCCTTACACTGTCCTCTAGAATGCTAGTTCAGCAACAGAATCCTGCCTCAGTACTAGCAAAGTGGCCCCTGCAGTCTCTCTTTGACCAACTGTTCCAGTTCTACCTTCTTGTGTGCTGAGATCTCCATATGCTGTCATTGTCATAGTCACAAACCACAGTGCTGCTTCTGCCACTGTTGATTCAGTGGTTCCCAAAGACCAATCCTGGGCTGGGACTTCTCCCACACCTTAGTACACCAAACCTTTCCTGATGACTTTTCTTTGGGTTCTGTGGGCTGAGAGTTCTGGAAATCGCTGCTACAGCCACCAGTTTGGAAGCCTGTACCTGGTTTGTTGGGGCTTGGGCTGTGTTGGTCCAGCCTGCCACTGTGATTACTCTCTAGACCCATTCCTATGCAACAGACCCCTCCTTTAGATTTTCTAAGCCTCCATCAGCTGGAAAATTGATCTGCTTCATTTTTTGTGGGTTTTGATGCTCTAAAATTTGTTTGATTATTATTTTAAAGTATTTGGAGGGAGATCTTGAGTGAGTCCCTACCCTCACTCTGCTTTCTTGGCTCTGCCTTCCTATTACCACTACAGTATTCATTCCTTATCTCTATCACTCAGCAACCTCTTTCCTCCTTTGAGGTCTGTATCTACCGTCCAATTAAATTTTTTGGTAAGCAGGTGTCTATAAGTTACTCTCCTTCTTTTGTCAATGAGTTTGGGACCTAGTTCACAATTTTTCTTCTCTCCTAGTTCCTGTGCTCTTGTTTGTGGACTTCATATTCTCCCTCAAATATCCTAACACTCATTTCCTTAACTCATATTTCATGAGCTACTCCTCCAAACTACCTCAGCCACAGACAAAAATAGTCATATCCTTGATCTTGTCATCACCCACATGTGTTACTACCTCTATGTTCAAGAATTCTGAAATCCTCTTATCTAACTATAATTGGTTTTCCAACTCTCCTTTGCCTTCCCTTTCTAGATATCACACTTAATATACTCCTTAAACCACTCAGTTTTCTCACAAGTCTTCTTTGCTTTTGCTCCTTTTTCTTCTTTTGGCTCCTTTTGGTGAACTTTCTCTCTGGAGTCTCTGGCCCTCTTATCTTATTGCTAATTGTGCCCTGCCAAACTTTAGATTACTCCTACTATCTGCTGACATTATTCCTATGCCCATGTTACTGAACAGAGGTGAGGAAAATTATCCCACAATCATTCTGATTAGGTTCTTTATAAACTAATGTTACATAGCTTACTAATGTTACAACTGTTGGGCCCTCCCTGCTGCTAGGCAATCCTACTATACTTTATCATCCCAGTTTCCATGAAAGTTTCCAAACTTTTTCATCCCTTCTTAAAACTTCAATGGCTCTTCTTCCCAACACTTTCTTACCTGATAACCTTTCCTCAAATTTTACAGAAAGTTTGGGTCTGTCTACCTTGAAGTCCTTTTAACCTGTGTCACTGACTCATGTTATTCATATGCCTTTTGCCATTATCTCTTCCTTCAACTTTGTCTCAAGAATAAAGGAGTGGCCTTATTCCTTCCAAGGTTGATCCCATTGTATCCCATCTCTTCTAACAAATTACCTCCTCTATAGTCCCCACTCACTTATCTTCAGAATCTTACTGTTTAATGCCTTTCCTACTGCGTACAAACATAGCCACGTCTCCTTAATCTTCAAAAATTTTTCACCTGATACTTACTTGCATCTTTAACTATTGTGTTGCTGAATTCTTAGCTATCTCTCACTTTCCATAGCCAATCTGCTGCCAAGGCCTATCAAGTTGATCTTTGCAACATCTCTCAAATAAGCCTCCTTGTTTCCTTTGACACTGACAGTACACTGGTGAAGGCTTTCATCATCTCATGCTCTCATTATTACAGTAGCCTGCTGGTCAGTCTTCTTGCCTCAAGTCTCTTCTCGTTCCAGTTCATCCTCTATTCAATCATCCAAGTGATTTTCCTAAAGTGCAGTTTCAGAAATGTAACCTTTTTACTTAGACTTCAGAGGCTCCCTGTTGCCTCCAAAAATGGTTTGGCATTTAAACTCCTTTATAACCTAGCTGCCCCCATTCTCCCCTTTTGCCCCCTTAGTCTGTCAGCTCTGGGTATTATTTTTGCCTGTTCCCATGTCTGACGTATCCTCCCTTTATTTCTGCCTACTGGCTTTGCTGACTTCCTTTAAGTTCCAACTAAAACTGTCTTCTGTCCTAATCCTTCTTTAATTTTAGTGTCTTCCTTCTTAATTATCCTATGTATAGTTTGGTTGTACATATTTGTTTGCCTGTCTCCCCCATTAGATTGTGAAGTCCTTGAAGATAGGGACTAATTTTTTTTTTGCCTTTTTTGCATCCACAAAGATTACTACGTTGTCTGGCACACAGTAAGTACTTAGTAAATGTTTATTGATTGAATACCCTGTGACTTTGTCACTGATAATTATCATAGATATTTTCATATTACATTACAGGTATTGAAGAGATATCAAAATATTTTTAAAATTCATCAGTAATCTAAAATTACTTTGGCTGCTAGAGTACACACGGTCTAGATATATTATTTTATCAAAAATGTGTTATTTTTGGTATTTTTATAACTTTCCATATGATTGGTTTCCTTTATTATTTAAAAATGTTCTGAGAAGAGGTCATTAGGTTTTACAAGGCTGGGAAAGGAGTATATGACACAAAAAAGACATAAAAATTCCTGTCATGAAGATGGAGTTTCAAAACAAAGTGGAACAATAACTTTGATAATTCATAGTCCAGATTATAAATGTATTTCCTGGACTAGAAACTTAATGGACTATTTAGAATTAAAACACAGAAGTTAGGAAATTAATAATTAATGTTCCAACATCTGTTGGGAACATTGGGCTTCCTTATTACCAATGGGTGGCTTTCCAAACTGTTTTCCTGATGAAGGCAAGTAGTGCTTCAACAAGTGCCAAACAACTTTTTCTTTTCTAGTTCCTGTTCTACCATAGGTCATGGAGGGCTAATGGGAGATAATAATCTCCTATATTCCAGATGCAGTTTTTTATAAAATTAAGATATGTTTAGTTAAAATTAAATTGCAACCTGATATTTGAAAGATGTATGATACTTTTAAAGTTTGACTTTTAAAAATCATATTGTACCTAAATGTCAAATTTTACTATTTGTCCACTGACTGAAGAGAAAATTGTATAAATTTTTGCAAGTTTGTCTAATATATTAGATCTACCAAGGTACCATCCAATGTTTTTATGACTCTTGCTCTATATATATTAGTGGCTCTTTTATTTGTATCTATCATTTTCTAGCATGCTTGAATGAAGTGTTGAAGCTGTAATTGGCATATTTATTATTTTTTTAGTAGTTCTGAAAGAACTAGAGACATTTATTTTAAAATGTATTTTTTATTAAAGTCCTTTATTTTGCATCAGTTTCATTTCTGATTAATACTTCTCTCTCCTTTCCCTCTTATTTTTAACCACAAAAAAAAAAATCATCAAAAATTACCTATAGAGTGATTATATCTGACAATGTATGCAATACTATTCTTCAAATCCTTTGTTTCTCTGTTGGGGAAGAATGTTTCTTTTTCTTTTCAGTGGCCATTACTGGTTTATCAGTCACTTAAAGTTTGGTTTTCTTTTACTTCTCTTTTTGTTTACACTATGTAGCCAGGATACATATTTTGGTTCTGATTTATACCATTTCATACTTTTCTTTATGATTATTGCACAATAATATATTCATAAACTTCAGTTTTTATAACCTTTCCTTAATATGTAGGCACCCACTATGTTTATGATTCATTGCTGCCACTATAATACTGTGAATATTTTGGTATTATTAGAACTTCATTTCTTTCTTTGATTTCCCTGAGATATAAGGCCAGGATTGGGATTGCTCTGCCAAATGATATAAAACAGTTTATTCATTTTAACTACATAATTCCAAATTGATATTCAGAGTAGTTTGACTAGTTTAGAATTTTACTCAGTGCATTGGTGCATAGTGCATAGGTTATCTTCCTACCCTTTAGTATTGTAAATATATGAAAAATAATTGCAGCTTATGCTATAGCATCTGTCATAGAGAATGAAGAAGTATAGAAATCCTATGAAAAACTCAATAACACTCTCCAAATTAAATCAGCATAATATATGATATTGGGTGATTTCAATCACCACAGTGGAATAGATGGGAATATCAAGAGGTTACTGAATTTGTAAATGACATCAAACTAAGAGAATAATAATGAGTTTAGATGACAAAAGATGCAAAAGCAACAACCAACAGTAGAAGAAAAAATAAAAAATCAGGAAAAGATATAGCTTATAATTCTAAAATGTCATCCTGACCTAATTTAACTAGTTTTTAATGATGAAACATGGGAAATGGATGATAGACAAAGAGGTAGTTACAACAATAATTTTATACCTACATTTAATTGATATAAATAATTTGCCATTGGAAGCCTTATGAACCCCCAAAAGTGCTTTAATTGGCAAATACTTGCCAAGCAGTGAAATAAGGCAGCCAAGGAAAGGGTCAATTTAGGAAATAACTTTGCTTGTGAATTCTTATGTTGGAGAATAGTGGGAGATCTTGAAAGATAATGCATCATGAAAGAATGACATGTAAGACCAGTTTATACAAAATTTGGCAGAAAACTTTTCTTTTTACAAGGCAGTTGGAGTTAAGTAACTTGCCCAGTCACACAGCTTAGTTGTTAAATATCTGAGGCTGAATTTGAACCCAGGCCATCCCGATTTCAAGGCTGATGCTGTATTCACTATTCCTTTAATCCCTTTCTTACCATAAAGGATAATAAAGCCATCCCATTTAGACTCAGTTCCTGGAAATGCTTGTGGAGGAGATAGACTTAATACTGTAGAGAGAAAAGAACTCAAAAACAGTGGCATTAAAGCAGCTGCTCATGGAGGAGATCATTTCTCTTCTCCTAGACTCCTTATTTTCCAGAAACTCAGAATTCTGTAAGAAGTTAAGCTTGGAGACTATCGTGTCCTCATTCCACCCTACCCAGGGGCCCTTCCTTCTCTCCAATTGGAGAAGGTGGAGGGTAGGCATTGAAGAGCTCCTCCCATTTAAGGAAGGTGTCCAGGACATTTACCTCATCATTTCCTAACCTATTATTCTCTTGGACTCTATGATCTCCAGAAACTCATCATTACACAAGATTAAATCAACCTTATGATTCATTCCTCAAATCATTTCCCATCCCAGCTGCTTCTCATCATTGGATACTCCCCTTATCTTAACACCCTCTCCCTTTTTTGGTCTTCTTTTTATATATTGTTTTCCATTATGAAATCCTTAAAGGAAGGGGGACTATTCTAATATCATTCTAGCACTTAACACCATGCAGAACACATAGTATGTATTTAACAAATATTTATTAACTCTGATTCTGGTCTACATATAAAAAGAGACAATTATGAAGACATCAAGAATTCACCAGGTATCTGAAGGAGAGAAAGAAAAACTAAATGGTTGGGAAAAAAAAAATGTGGGCCTTTCTAATCCTGGAAACCAAGAAACATTAATAACTATCAATTATTAACTTTCCCATGTGTATAAAGTATTTATGAGGAAAGTCTACAGTCAAATCAAGAGTGTCTTCAATGAAAGTAGTAGGAAACAGAGCTTTATAAACAATGTGCCACTTTGTGTTTGCACAGTTAACTGAAGTATGTGGAGATGGTTAGATTCTACTGTGCCGTCGTTGATAATTTAAAAAATAGCATTTGCTTCAATAGAGTAAAACACTGACTTAAAAGCTGTCTTTTAATTCATTATGTATCATCCATTTGAGGAAATTATTCAGAATTTCCTGTAAAATATAGTAACAAATAACTTTGATAACCCTATAATTATTAAGTCATAAAATAGGGACATGTTCACCAAATATATTCACCTCTGTAATATAAAGATCCAGCAGAGCATCCAAGTTAAGGAAGATTTCTTTGTAAATGATAAAGTCCTCCAAATATTCCTGTTTATGAAAATTATCTCATTTTATCCTTTCAACAGTCCTGAAGTAGTATTATCCATTTTACAGATAAAGAAATTGACAGAGGTTAAATGACTTGTCAGGGTCACAGAATAATAAGTATTTGAGGTCATGCTGGACCTTAGGTGTTCCTGACTTCAGGTCCAGCATTCTATACACTGTTCCATCTATTTGCTTCTTCCAAGAATGTCTTTAATATTCCAATACCTGCTACAGCACAAAGTTATGAGCAAACAGGAAGTTGTTGTTCATGTAAACTATTATTTAGCTTTGCTTCACCTGTTCTGTATACAAAACACAGCTTAGGACTTTACGATCTCTTTTAAATTTAACATTTTAAAGTTTTGGCCCTTTATTTTAGACTGCCTAAATGCATCTTTTGTCATCCAATACCATTATTATCCCTCTCAGTTTGTTGTCATTTATGAATTTTATAACTACTTTATGTTTGTCTTTGTTATGAGTACTTTCTTCAGTGGTACAGATTGCAACTCAACCCACTCTTCAATCTGTGACTTTTGTCCATATTGTCCTATAAATTCTTCAAAAGCAATCCTTTTTATATATTGGTAGATTTTCTTCTATTTTTTTCTGCTTTGGGGGAGGGGGAAGAAAAAGTTAAATACTTATTATTCTGTGATCCTGACAAGTCATTTAACCTCTGTCAACTTCTTTATCTGTAAAATGGATAATAATATTCCAGGAGTGTTGAAAGGATAAAATGAAATAATTTTCACAAACAGGAATATTTGGAGGACTTTATCATTTACAAAGAAATCTTCCTTACCTTGGATGCTCTGCTACTTCTTTACCTTACAGAAGGATTTACTTTGTTTTTTCAAAATTGGAAAAAGAGAAAAAACCAAAATATTGCAAATATGAATAAATAGTCAAGAAAAATAAATTCCCATGTTGGCCATATCCAAAAATACATGTTATATTCTACATATCTAGTCCATGACCTGTTTTTGTAGAGGTAGATAGCATTATTCATCATTAGTCTTCTGGAAATGTGGTTGGTCATTGCATTAATTAAAAATTGTAAGTTCTTCACAGTTGTTCAGTTGTCGTAATGTAAATTCCTCTCCTTGTTCTGCATACTTTACTCTGCATCAGTTCATACAAATTTGCCCAAGTTTCTCTGAAACCATCTACCTAATCATTTGTTACAACAGTAGTGTTATATTACATTCATAGACTGTACTTTGTTTAACCATTCTTCAACTGATAAACATTTCCTTAGCTTCTAATTCTTTAGCACTATAAAAAGAGCTGATACTATATATAAACTATGATTGACTTGGTGGTGTTATTGTTGAGTCAAAATATATGCACAGTTTAATATATTTCTCATGAGATTATAATCTCTTTGAAGATAAGGACTGGGTTTTTTTGTTTTTGTTTTCCCTCTTGTATTATTCTCCACTGCTTTGCACAGTATCTGGCTTAAGTTGGCTCTTAATAAATGTGTATTGACTATTTTGAATATAGTCCCAAATTGTTTTCCAGAAGAGGTTGACCAATTTACAGTTCTACCAGTAATGCATTAATGTTCCTGTTTTACCAAAACTCTCCTAGCATTTGTTATTTTCCCATTTTGTCAATATTTCTAATCTGTTGGGTATGAGATAAAACCTCAGGGTCACCTTAATTTCTATTTATCTTTAATTATTAGTGATTCTATAGCATTTTTATAGGGTTATTATTGATAGCTTGAATTCCTTCCCTTGAAAAAATATATTACATTTATGAAGCTCTTACTGTGTGTCAAGCATTGTGCTAAGTGCTAGGGATACAGTAGGCAAAAGAAAAACAATCTCTGCTTTCAAAGAGCTTATAATAGGAAAGCTAACACACAAAAAGAAACTGAAAAGGAGGAAGGCAGTTTATTGCAGAGTTGAACCTTGAGCTAGCCACTGAGAAAAGTGTAAACATTAGAAAGGAGAAGAAAAAAGATTTTTAGTAGGGAGAGAAAATAGCTTGAACAAAAGCATGGGAATTGTTTTAGGTATAAGAAGACAAAATAGAGTGGCAGTTGTTTGGGGAATATGATTAGAAACTTGCGGAGTTAATTGGTAGCAGTCTTCCAATGATAGGCTGCACTTTGAATTTGATCTTGATGAAATTAATAAGACTTATCTGGCTAATTGGACTAGTTGAAAGAAGAAAAACTAAAGATGGGGAGAACAGTTTGGAAATTTTTGTTAGTCTAGGTGTGAAAAGACACTTAGAATTGTGACAGGTAGAATATATAAAGAAATGCGAATAAGAGAGTGAAAAATATTTGCTTCTAATATTAACTTATCAAGCATTTTACATTTTTTTTAGATCTTGAAAAGTGTGTTGGGTAATAATATTGAGGTATGTAATCTACTTGATTTCTAGAATACTTAAGGAATGAAGTTTCTGCTTTGGGTTTGTATTGGTTTTCCTATAAGTATTGGCACACATATTCTTTTTTTTAAATTAATTTTATAATAATAATTTTTTGACATTTCATATGCATGGGTAATTTTTTTACAGCATTATCCCTTGTACTCACTTCTTTTCCGAATTTTCTCCTCCCCTCTACCCCTTCCCCTAGATGACAGGCAATCCCATACATGTTATATGTGTTACAGTATATCCTAGATATAATATATGTGTGTAAAACTGAGTTTCTTGTTGCACGATAAGAATTGGATTCAGAAGGTAAAAGTAACCTGGGTAGAAAGACAATAGTGGCACACATATTCTTGACAAATTGCTATATGTACAAAATGTATAATGATATTACAATAAGCCCTTAACATTTTTTAATTCAATTCCCAATCTAGCAGCCTTCTGGGTTTCAATCTCTCTCTCTGAATTAAGAAGTTTGTACTAATTAAACCCTAATTTTTTTTTCAACTCTTAACCTGTAGGATTCTATTTTCCTCTCTGACAATTTTTTTCTGTTCTATTACAGTGCAAGCAGCCAGCCACTTAGTCCATAAACTTCAGCAGAAAGAGCAGGAACAAAGACAGGTAAAATTGAATAGAGAATATATGTATCTTAGACATAAAATATTATAACATTACAAACTGAAAATATTAACAAAAATGTGTCTTGTCTGTAATATTCTTATCTAAAGTGTAATGTTCTCTGGGAGCAGGTTTCTTTTCAGTTCAGTAATTCAATTCAGATTCAATAATCACCTCAAATGCAGCCAGGAGTTAAAGTCCAAATCCTTTATTGTCTCCTTCAAGTCTTGTCTCCTTCACTTGGGGTTCTGCTGGTTTTTCTTTTTTTCTTTTTTCTTTTTTTAAATAGTTTTATTTACCAGATATATGCATGGGCAATTTTACATTGACAGTTGTCAAACCTTTTGTTCTAATTTTTCCGCTCCTAACCCCCCAGATGGCAGGTTGACTAATACATGTTAAATATGTTAAGGTATAAATTAAATACAATATATGTACACATGACCAAACAGTTGTTTTGCTGTACAAAAAGAATCGGACTTTGAAATAGTGTACAATTAGCCTGTGAAGGAAATCCAAAATGCAGGTGGACAAAAATAGAAGGATTGGGAATTCTATGTAGTGGTTCATAGTCATCTCCTAGAGTTCTTTTCTTGGGTGTAGCTGGTTCCTTTCATTATTGATCTGTTAGAATTGATTTGATTCATCTCATTGTTGAAAATGGCCACGTCCATCAGAATTAATTATCATATAATATTGTTGTTGAAGTATATAATGATCTTCTGGTCCTGCTCATTTCACTCAGCATCAGTTCATGTAAGTCTCTCCAGGCTTTTCTGAAATCATCCTGCTGGTCATTTCTTACAGAACAATAATATTCCGTAATATTCACATACCACAATTTATTCAGCCATTCTCCAATTGATGGGCATCCACTCAGTTTCCAGTTTCTGGCCACTTCAAAGAGGACTACCACAAACATTCTTGCACATATAGGTACCTTTCTCTTCTTTAAGATCTCTTTGGAATATAAGCCCAGTAGTAACACTGGTGGCTCAAAGAGTATGCACAGTTTGATAACTTTTTGAGCATAGTTCCAAATTGGTCTCCAGAATGTCTGGATGTATTCACAATTCCACCAACAATGTATCAGCATCCCTGTTTTCCCACATCCCCTCCAACATTCTGCATTATCTTTCCCTGTCATTCTAGCCAATCTGACAGGTATATAATGGTATCTCAGAGTTGTCTTAATTTGCATTTCTCTAATTTTATGCTAGTTTTTCTTAAGAGGCCTTCTGTAGTCTTGGTTCCAAGAGCTTAAGCTGCCTTCTCTGGCTTGTGAAGCTCCTGGACTGAATCCTGGCTGAGGCTCAGAGAGCTTCTAGTGGGCTTGTCCTTTTGCCCTGACAGCTCCTCCTTACATGCTCCACACTGAGTATACACTAATCATTATATCACTGGGAAACCATTATTTGTTGTAGGATTAAATCAATGCTAAACTAGATTTAATCATTGTCTCCTCAATTCCACTTACTTAGTACCTTGTAAAAATCCTGAAATCTCCCGCTTTTTTTATTTAGAACATAGGTGGCCATGACCTCCCTGAGTTCTCAAGGAGGTGAGAACCCCAAAAAAGAGGTGATCATGCCTTCCCTGATTGCTCAAAAAAGGGGTGAAAACATCATAAAAAGAGGTGACCATGCCCCCCCCGACATCTCAGGAAGAGAGATGAAAAAACACCAAAGGAAATGGGAAATCAAATCAGATAGCAGGTTTCTGAAGGGGCTTACTCTTAAAACAGGTGTACATAAATCCATCAATATGGGAGGTATTACACATAATGATATAAATTATATAAGCACATAGTAACATAACACAGGCTAGTAGTGATGTAACAAATAACGTGAATCAACATAAGGATTTATACATGTCCATAAGTCCTAAAAATAGTGCAAAAGGAATCTATTGTCCATTAGTTCTTGTGCCAGGAATCCAATAATTCCTGCAAGCTTTGAAGTCCTGCAATAGTCTTATCAACAATTTTTCATCTCAAGGAATCCAATGATTCATACTGGTTTTCAAGTCCTGCAACAGTCTCATCTTGTGATAGGGAATCCAAAGATTCCAGCAAATTTTGTTCTTAGGTCTTTTCCTTTGTTTCCAGATTTTTCTCTTTTTCTATCTCTCTCCAGGTACCTGTTGCCACCCATCTGTTTCCTTCTCCATATGTAGGAATACAAGCAAACCCTCTCTCCCAAGCAGTTAACCTTCTAATTCCCTTCTAATTTACCATTTTCTAGATCTCTCCTCATCACCTGGCAATTACATTGAAGCTGCTTGCACTGGACACTGCCCTTCTCTTGGGTTAAAAAAGCATTTATTTTCCCCAATTGTAATCCCTTTCTCCCATATGATTGCTTTTTGGCTGATTAATCATGTAATCCCTTTCTGCCGTGTGATTGCTTTTGGGCTGGTTGATGATATCAGAGTCCTGTAACCTCAGCTGCCATCATGCCCTCACCTATCTTTTGTATGATATCTTGGGGCTGGGCCCTGCCTCTCATTTCCTTGGGTCAATCTACATTCTGAGGCCTGTGGAAGCCCTTGTGGCATTTTGGACATAAGGTTTTAGGTCTTCTCTCACCCTGTCTTCTCACTTTATCTCTTTGCCTACAATGGGCTTTCAGATGTCCTATTTTTCCACACTGAAAGCATTGACGAGTTTCTCTAGAAGTCCCTTGCCAAGAGGGATTCTGTCTTCCCATGTTCATCATAGTGTGGATATAATAAGCATTTGTGCCCACTGTGTGTGGAGAGCGTCTTATGCTCTCCTCTAAAGGAGCATCTTTGTCTAGTCCCCATATAATTCTTTTGAAAACCTCATTGGCATTTTCCTTAGCCAGATGTCTGGTCATTATTTCTGTAGCTGCATTTTCTCTAATGGTCCTTGTGACAGCTGTTTGTAAATGTCCCACAAAAATCCACAGAGGGTTCATTGGGACCTTGCCCTATTTTTGTGAAGGCTTTACCTTCATCTTTCCCTGGGAAGGAACCCCAAACTTTTATTGCAGCAGTAGCAATTTGCTCATACACTATTATGGGATAATTAATCTGTGCTGAATTCTCTGCATACTGTCTTTCACCTGATAGTTGGTCAAAGGTGATTGGTACATTAACTCCAGTTTGCCTGAAAGCCACAACAAGTTTTGTCCAGATTCTAAACATGTCCTTGCTATGGATTTCCAATCACTATGGGTTAAGATTTCATAAGCCAAATCATCTAGTAACATTTTAACATAAGATAATGTAGCCCCATAAAGAGTGCAACCTTTTTTCAATGCTTAATTTTTTCTAGATCAAAAGGAGTATATCTTCTCCTTTTTTCACCTGAAGAGTCAAGCTCTTCAATCACAGGGTATGCATTTATTTTTAAGTCAGATATATCCTGTCCTTTATTTTTTGCTTTAACAAATACTTTTTGTAATCTTGTCATAGGCTGCTCCATAGGTGGTGCTATTTGTGTCACTGCCTCTCCCCCTCCTCCTTCTCCCTCTATCCATGAAGGGTTAATTAAGGAAAGTAGGTCGGGGATGGGGAATGCCCTAATTTCTCCTGCTGTGAAATACCACACTTAAAATTGTACTTAACTCCATTCTTAACTGATTCTTCATCTTTTTCACCTAGTTTATTTGGCTCCTCCTCTTCCTGCTCTTCTTATAACTTATATAATTTCCTAAAGCCAGTTGTATTAAATTATAAGTATAAAGTGTATCTTTGGAAATTGAGTCAGGTCCATTTTCATTATAGAATTGACATAGTTGCTCTCCTATTAATTGCCATTCCTCTAGATCCAATTCTTTTTCCATAGAGAACTAAGGAGATGTGTACTGTACAGTTTCTAAAAGTTCAGTGATCTGCTCCCAAATTATAATCAAACTTTGGTTTTTCATAAGTCTGACAATGCTTTCTACGCATTTTCCTTGAATTGGAAAAAAAGGCTGTTTTCTAAACATCTGTCCCATTTTAGCTGAAATACTAGTTTAACCCTTTAACAAAGTTTCCTTGTTGTACTCACTCTAATTTCTGGGTAGAGGAGACTTTTCCACTGAAATCAAGATTGTGTCTGTCCCACGTTTGGGTGCCAAAATGTAATATTCTTCTCTAAAATGTAATGTTCTCTGGAAGCAAGTTTCTTTTCAGTTCAATAATTCAGTTCAGATTCAATAACCACCTCAAATGCAGCCAGGAGTTAAAGTCCAAATCTTTTATTGTCTCTTTCAAAGTCTTGTCTCCCTCACTTGGGGCTCAGCTAGTTTTTCTTAGAGGCCTTCTATCATCTTGGTTTTGAGAGCTTAAGCTGCCTTCTCTGGCCTTTGAATCTCCTGGACTGAATCCTGGCTGAGGCTCCGAGAGCTTCTAGTGGGCTTGTCGTTTCTGGCCCTGATAGCTCCTCCTTATGTGCCCCCAGATTGAGTATACACCAATCATTATATCACTAGGAAACCATTATTTGTTGTAGGATTAAATCAATGCTAAACTAGATTTAACCATTGTCTCCTCAATTACACTTACTTAGCACCTTGTAAGAATCCTAAAACTTGTGTATCTTTTTTAGTCATTTTAAAATTAAGTTAATGAAATAATTGTCTAGCACAGAAATTGGCAAACTACCAGAAAGCTGAGAATATTTTTTCACTTTTAAATAAAATTTCATTGTATTTAAAAGTATAAAAATTACACTTAGCTTACAGATTGAACAAAATTGGCAATGACTGGAATTTGTAGATTCCTACTCTAGGTAAAAATCCAAAAAAGAGATAGAAGTGCCAACTTACTCATATCCTAAGGTTCAGGTCCTTTTTTTTTTCTTTTTGCATTTTCCACTTTGCCTTTAAAAGTGGTATTTCTCATGTGAAGGAGGAATTAAGACTTACATGGAACAAAAACACCACAATGGAAGTGTAAATTTTTTCTTGCTAGCCAAAAACATCAAATTTCTTATGTATATTCCTTGTAGAAAAGGAAGCATTTCATGCTTACAGAAGTATTATTTATTGAGTAATTAATTATGTGATGATATGAATCATTTATTGACAAGTTCTTTACTTATGTGAATTAGATCTTAACTAAATTCATATTTGAAAAAATAGCAAATAAACATTTTATAACATTTTATATTTTTACTTTGAAATTTTCAGATATTTTACCTAATATTTTTAGTTGTTCTCTACAAAAGTACAACTTAAAATTATATAAACATGTTGAAAGTATATATGTTGTGTTGCCTGTTTCACTCATTACTGTTATAAGTTTTCAGAATTATGAGCCCTCTAATGCCTCTGTCCATTTTTCCTTTATACCTTATTTCTATTATACAATTACTATTTTTACATTAACTCTGCCCCAATCTTTATTTTGAGCTACCCAGTTGCCAATTTCTACATTTCCACATAAAAAAACATAAAACAATTTGTCCAGATTAAGTTCCTTGAAATTGATCTTTGATATTGACACTTATATGTTAAGTTTTCTATTGAGTTTGGATCTGGTTAAAAGAAAGTTCTGAAAATCTGAAGTTCATTGAATGTCCATTTAAAAAAATTCAATATTGTGACTAATTTTGCTGGATTTGATATTTTTGGCTGCCGGTCTAGTTCTTTTGATTGCCCGTATAACATGTTACTAGGACCTATAGTTTTTTATTGTGGCTGTTGAGATTTTGTACAATTCTAATTGTAGCTCCAGTGTATTCATATTGTTTGTTTGTTTTTTTTTCCTTGTCTCTTGCAAAATTTTCTTTTTGATCTAGGCGCTTTAGAATTTGGCAATGATATCCCTATGTGTTTTCCACAAAGGATCTCTTTGAGGTGTTGTTCATTGGGATTTTTTATATTTCTACTGCTCCCTAATATTCTATCACTCCAGGACTATTTTCTTGTATTATTTCTTGCATTATTGTGTCAAAGTTCTTTTTTCAGTAACAATTTTCAGGTAGTCCAGTTATTCTTACATTTTTCTTTTCTTGATCTATTCTCCAGATCTGTTGTTTTTCACATCCTGTTCTGTTTTTTCACTCTGTATATTGTTTTGTTATTTCGTCTCTTGTAGAGGGTTGAAACTCTGAAAAGGTGTACTTGAATCAGATAGCAGAGCACTTAAGGCTAATTACCTATTCCATGTGAGATAATGGTTCTATAAGCATATACTTAGATAATATGGTAATGTAATGACTTTCCTCACCATTGGTGCTTGCTAAATGTGTGGTAATGAGGTAATTGTAGGGAAGGATTGGAGGGATGAGGGAGAGATGTGAGGATCATTTGGCTGCAGGATGAGGAGGAGAGAGGCTAGAGAGTCCAGACTCCATAATCTAGGCAAGACTCCATAATCTTTGGTAAGCTATGTGGCAGCTTGCCTACTTCTTTCGATTCTTCCCATAAAGACCAAGGACTTTGACTGATCCTAAGACCCTCCAGAGAGTTAGCTTGGACTTTACAGTCTCTTATTGTTTTACTGGCTTCCCCTTGCCCAATTCTCATTTCCAGAATTACTTTCATCTTTAAGAACCATCAAAATTCAGAAAAAATAAAAACAAAGAAATTAGAGAGGTAGAATAGAAATGAGGCAAACATATTGTTTCAGGTTTTTTTTTTCCCCCTAAATTTTTATCTTTTTAAAAGAGAATCTTTTAGTATGGACGCTGAAACAGGATATACAAAATATCTCACTGAGTAGTACTGTTCACACATATATTGCTCTGGTCCCATACAGCTAGATACGATGGTTTTCCAAAAGGGGGCATAAACTTTATAAGCTCTTCATTGTATAGCACATTGTTCAGCATATAGTAGATTTTAAATGAATATTTCTTGAATGAGTTTACATGCTCTGGATAGGTCATATTTAAAATATGATCGTTTCTGGGTTATACATTTTAAGAGTGAAAGGAAGTTTTTAAACTTGAGTACTTTTGTAGAATGTGGCCAGGATGCCAAGAAATCAAAAATCTTTGCCAGATGAATATTTGAAAGAATTGAAGATATTTGAACCTGGAGAGGAGAAAACACTGGAACATGATAGCTATCCTTGAATATTGGAAGGATTGTCATATAGAAAATAGTAATCAATTTATTCTATGGTTCTCTAGAGGGTAGCATGACAACTGTTTAGAAGTTACAAGAAAATAGATTTCAATTCAATATATGGAGAAACTAATTTTTTGAGTTGCCTAATAAAGAAAGGATTCCCTCCTGGGGAAGGATTGAAGTTCAAGGAAGGTTGTACAATTTTAAGTTCATAATGTTGTGGAAAGGATTGGGTGAAAGGTTGGACTAGATAGCTTTCAAAGATCATATCCAACTATCAGATTATATGAGGAAAGAATTCTGAAAGAAGGAGCTATTTGGGCCCTCTTATTTCACAACACAAAGAGGTAGTATAAAGAGAATAGAATAGAGACGGAAAATGAAGTAAGTGTGGTTAGGACAAACTAATTTTGTAAGTTGATAAAAAATTTGAAAGGTGGAGTACTTCAAAGAAATTTTCTAACTAATCTATTAGCTTATGTTAGAGATCCTTTTTTAGCAGTTCATCCAAATCTTCCTAAAGGAATTAGAAAATCATAAGTGATATAAAATGCTATGAACAATTTATTTATAATGCATTACACTTTCTTCCTTTTGCTTGTTTTACAAACTAATAAAAGGATTAAGAATAAAATGTTATTCCTAAATCAAAGTTGAGTCTCATTGTTAACATTTGTCTCAATTAGAAAGTGAAATTCACTATATTCTGTGGGGAGAAAAGAGCTCTAGGTTATAATGCTACCTTTGACAATATAGGTCAGATAATTAGGACAAAGAGCAGGGCATTAGGATCATTAAGTATCTTTGCTCATCTTCTTGAATTAGTTCCCATAGAAAGAAAATCCCTTTGATGACTTTAAAATTTAAAAGCTAAAATTTAATGGCGAAAATTGTGTTTACTTATACAAAATATTTTTTAAAATTGATAAAAGGCAACATTAAATTAGTCTTGAGCCAATCATATCTTTATCAAATGTTTATCAATTTAAAATATATTTATTTGAAATTTCGTGTTGAAATGCAAAATACTTTATAGTATTTCAATATTTTTTAATGAATGAAATCCGGAAACTTATTTTTAATGAATGAAATCCAGAAACTTATTTCATGTTGAAATGCAGAAGAATACTTTATAGTATTTCAGTATTTTTTAATGAATGAAATCCAGAAACTTATTTTAGTTTCTGAGCTGTTGTTTTATCTTCCAAACCACTGTTCCCAAGATATAACTGTTCTTCCTCCTTCACTCTCACTATCTTGACTGTTTCATATTGCAGGAGTGAAAAACTTACTTTAGACCTAGGTAATTTATTAGAGAATACTGGGCCCCAATTTTTTCTAAAGCAGGAGAGCATCTGGACCATTTCTAAAACATGAAACAGCTATCTTTTCCTCATTAGAAGTTTTACATTGAAGTTGTACCTATCATTTCATTGAGCAATAAGATTCAAATTCTGTGATGTTGTGATAATATTTATCGACAAGTTTCTCTTGTGATCCCACTAGGACAGATTTGTGTTTAGCATACTAAGTTGTAATTGTCTCCTTTAATAAATCTTGTCAACATATGAAGTAATTAGGACTTTAGATGCTCTAACCACAGGATGTAAACACATTTACAAAACATTTTCTTAGACTTTAAATTGAATTATTTCCTCATATAATAGTTACAATTTCAAAATATCCAGAGATAATCTTTTTACTTTTTTGTTCATGACTGCTCCTTTTGTATTATTTTTGTGTTATATATGTATCCTTTTGTATTATTTCCCCAGAAGTCAAGTTGTGGTAAGTAGATGAAAGTATTTTAGTGACTATAGTGTATTTTTTTTCAGAGCAGTAATACTATTTGCAGTAAGTCTGTTCTATCTAACCAGTTTTCCAGCTGGATTGACTTATGCACAAGGAAGTGATGACACATCCCAAGTTACACAGTTAGTAAACATTTCCTGAATAACTAGACTTTGTGGTCACTGAGGAATAAAAAAACCATCAAGTTTAAAAAAAAAAAAAAAAAAAAGACCAGTTCTTTTTAATAAAAAATATAAGTGGAAAAACTTTTTTGTAATCCATGATATATCTTTAGACAAGTTTCTGATTTGTTGTTACTGATTTGCTGATACTTTGTTATAAACATGAGGGGGGGTTATTATTAATTTCTAAATAGTGTATAAACTGGGGCCTCTAGTGCCTGAGTTTTTTCACATTTCTTTTTTTGAAAATGCAGACAGCAGAATTCAACATTGTTAGTCATCTTTTTAAAGATTTTCATATTATGTAAGGTAAATGTATGTAAATTAAGTGTACTATTGTATAGATGTTCTAAGAATATAGTTCTCAACTAATGTATAAGCCAGGATGGAAAAGTGGTGATTATGTATCATGTGTATCAAAATTCTAGGTATGAAAATTAATTTAGTTAGCCATTCAGGTATTTTATTAAATGCTTAGCTATGCTAGGTACTAGGTGCAGAAAATATAAGTAGAAAGAATTACTTGTAATGAGCTTACATTCTAATGGGAAACAACTCAGGTACATATAAAAATGCATAAGCCACATAAATATAAAGAATAAAGACAATTATACGCAAAATATATAGGGTAGTTTGAAAGAGCAATAATAGTGGGGGAATCAGGAAAGGCTTTATGTAGAAGATGGCTCCTATGCTACATCTTAAAAAAAAAAAAAAAAAAAAAGGAAAGAAAAAGAGACTGAGAAGGTAAGTAAGAAATGCATTCTAAGTGATGGCCTTGGCCAGTGCAAAGGCACAAGGACAGAAAATAGTCTGGCATGTATGAAAAATAGAGAAAAAAGCCAGTTTGGCCAAATTTCAGAATGCCAAAGAGGGGGAAGTAATATCTACTGAGACTGAAATGATAGGTTGGGGCTAGGTTTATTAACAAAACAGTACAGTTCATATTTTATTCTCTAGGAAAACTATTGAATAAACATTTAATAAGTACTTTTGCTGTGTAAAACTCTATATTTAATTCTGGGGGAAATACGCAATTTAGGTTAGTCATGATCCCTACTGTCACGGAACCTACAGTTTATTGGAGATAACATGACACATGCATATTTAACTATTCTACAAAATATGCGAAGAGTTCATTATTAAGTTGTAAAACAAAATGTCATGTGGGGTCTAGTTAGGAAAAGTTATTATTAAATGGAAAGATTAGGGAAGGTTTTGTAAAATGATTGTATAAGACTAGTGAAGTCATTTGGTCTGGCCCTGCCATAGCAACCACAGGTAACATTAGTCTCCCACTGCCTGAGTTATTTAAGTTGATAATTTTGTATGGTCTGCAAATGATTTTATAAATATCCAAAATAACCCTTGACACAAAAAAGGTTTCCTGCTTCTGCCTTAGATTTTGCATCTTTGTCATTTAGCATTTCAAAATTATTTGTCTGCTAAACCAGATGTGACATTGAGACAAGAATTTCCTGGAGATTTTATATAATATCAAGATATAAATTATTTTGTTCAAGTAAGCTACTAAGAAATTATCAAATTAATTAGTGCCCATATAGAAATAATATATTGAAATAGGTAGGAATTGTACACATCTTGAATTTCACAGCCTCAGAAAGCACTATTTTGCCTGTAATCACATGTGTCTTACTAACATATGATTGCCATAGGATTTAGTTCTGAAAAGGAATCTTAAACATCACCGTAGTCCAGCCTCCTCGTTTTACAGAGAGGAAATTGAGGCTGAGAAAAATTAATGACATCCTGAGTTGAAGGATCCATGACTCCCTTCAGTCTCCTCTGATGAATCATCATTTGGTCATGGCTCCTTATTGCACATGCACCCTATGATTCTACTTGGGTCCTCCTCCTCTCTTTCTGTACACTCACTTGGGAAGTTTATCACTTTCCATGGATTTAACTGTGGTCTCTGTGCAAATCTCTCTCAGTTCTATTTGTTCTTGTTCCTAAGTTCTAGTCTCACATACCAATTGCTCTCTTAGCATTTTGAATTGGATATTCTTACAGAATATCTTACAGTATCTCAACAAGAGGTGCTATGGGACAGTGGAAAGAGTTAGAAGATCTATTACATAGAAGACATAGCATCTGGGTTTGGATTCTAGATGTATTACTTATTACCTATATGATAAAGAACAAGACATTTAATTTCCATTGGCCTTGATTTCCTTACATATGGAATTAGAATTTGTAGTGGATGGTTTGAGGACTCTCTTCCAGCCCTAAATTCGTGATCCTGTGATCCTTTGTTCAACATAGAACCATTATCTTTCCTTGGAAACCCATCCTCTTTTGAACCTCTCTCTTTGTGTCTCAGCTACCAGTATCTACTCTTCTTTTTGCTCTTTCTTATACCTGTTTTGTGCCTTTGCACTGATTGTCTTTCAAGCCTTGAATGTGAAACTTCTTCCTACTTTTCCTTGGCCTCTTGATATCTCCATCTTCCTTCAAGACTTCAGTTATGAACTTCCTATTCAACGTGTTCTCCCTCCTCTGTTTCCTTACGTGTTTTATCAATTTCAAGATCTATAAAATTCCAACATACATTCTGAGATTCATGATTTATCTATATTTGACTTTTGTCCTTGTAACCATTCCTAGAATCCAACATAGCACCTACTGTATAAATGATTATAAATGAGGGATTCCAATCCATGTCCAAAGTGTAAACAAAACCCCAATTTCTATCATTTGTTATTCACTATTGTATATGAACCAGTATTACTTTTTGTATAAAACCCATGTCTTCAATTGCAGTATGCATTCCAATACCAGAGAGGAACTCCTTTCCCTTTCTAACATGCTGATAACAAAAATAGAATGTTCTGTGGTTGACGAGAAGATTTATATATTTTGAGTAAAGTACTAAGCCATAAGTAAAGAAATTAACAAGTAATTGGCTAAAGATTTCCAAAATTTTTTTTATTAAAGCAGCCAAAGTCACATAAAATTGCATTTCTGATAGATAAAATTTGTATTTCCCAAATCAGCTTTTTAAAACAAAGGTAGTCATTACATGAATATCAATTTATCTTATAAATTAGTAATAATAAAACTTACATAGTTCTTCAGATTAGTAACTTATTTCAAAGATAAACTACTATAATGAAAGATGATCCTAAGAAATAATAAGTCACACTTAATCTTCACTTTAAGAGTCACTCTGCTTTTGATAGTTTTCTCTATTTCTTAGAGAAATTATTATAGTAGAATTGTTAGCCTAGCATTTACAATCATGCTTCTATTAAAAAGCTCAGTTATTTAAAATACATAGAACTGGTTAAAGCCTTTTTGTTAGGAAATTCCAACTGATCCATGAGATATAGATTTTCAGAGTAGCTTCTTTAATTTTCATTATTTCAAATATTTGGCAGAATAACTCAGAAGGAGAGAAATATAGCTATTTTTTTCAAATAGAAGACACACAAAAGTAGTAGTGATTCACTCTATTAAAACATGACATGAGGAATTATAGTATAAAAAAGTTTCAGAATCAGTGAATCAAATTTGAATATGATTACCTGGCCCTGGACACTTACCACTGCCTAGTTGTATAACCCTGGGCAAGTCACTTAACCTTAATTGCCTCACACACAAAAAACTTTGCAGACAATTTCAGAATCAATCTGTGTCCTTCTGTTAAAAAGTGAAAGATAGAATGTATATTACACATTGAGATTAATTATGTAGTTTGTAGTTAAAAGAAATTCCAGTGCTCCATCTCGTCTGCCATCTATTCTTAATCTCTCAATTTGTTGTCTCTCTCCAGATCAGTAAATTTTTTACTTCTTTTCCTTAATAGATACTTTACTGACTCATTTATAAAAGGTACTTAAGCATCTACGTCTAATTTTAAAGAAGATTTATAAATGATGATTGAAATATCATTGAAGGACTTTTAAAGTTTTGTCAATAGCTATTTCCATCGTTCTTTTGGAACCATGGCTTGGCAAGAGGATTCCAAAATACATTTATTCAAGTATGAAAATTGGATTATTAGTTTATGTTATTTTAGACTGTCCCAAATTAATATATGCAAAACAAGATTGACCTCAACTTTAAAACTGACAACTGATATTATTCACTGTCTTCCATAATTTGATTCACTTTATGTACACAACAAAGACAGGAGTAGTTGATGAGATAAAATAAAATATTAGCATTAATCATGAATCCTTTTATGTTAAGACAATTTGTGGAATTCTGTGGGAAATGAATTATGATAAACGTCATTCTTACAAAATAATGTTTCCCACAATTGATATTTAGGAAAACAATAATACACATTCTCTAGTTACTTGACTTATGTCTAGAAAATTGCCACTAATACAACATTGGATTTTTGTATGCTGGCAACAAGAATAATGACCAAATGGGAATTACAGGCATCTTTTGAAATCATTTGACTCTAATGAATATATTACCATTCTCAGGGGAGATGTAGGTGGTGCACAAATTTCCCCTTCCCTAGTGCATTTGTGTGGGAATATTCTAACCTAGTATAATCCAAATTTTAATTGTCGGGAGTTTTAAAAAATTGTGGTTGTGTGATTATAATAGAAATATGACAGCTAATATTTTAAATTACGTTGATATGAATAAAAATTAGGTAACTCTTTTGAGTAAACCCTAAATCATTATACAGATGTAAGTGACTATTGTTATTATTGTTATATTAGTCCACTTTGGAAAATCACTTAGCTGACTGTTGTTTTCACTGTTTCTGTCTTTGCATACTCATTTTTTTTTTTTTAATGGGGAACATAATTTAGTGAAAAGAGCAGTGGAATTGAAATCAGGAAGACTGATTCAACCTGAGCTGTCCACTTTCCTTGAGCAAATCACTTAATTTTTCTGAACCTCAGTTTCCTTAATTGTAGAATGAAATTCTTATTACTTATATTGCCTCTAAAGCTGGTTACAGTAACAATCAAATAACAAGTACAAGAAAATTTGGTAATTATAAAGCAATATATCTTTATTGTGTTTTCAAGGGATAAGTATTGAAATGTTTTATTTTCAGACTACTTTTTAACATTCTTATATGTATTTTCTACTATAGATTATTTTTGTTTCTTTTTTATTGATTAAAAATAACTATTCCAGGATTCTTCTATTAAAGCAGTTCAAAAAACATTAATTTAATGTAAACTTTTCCCTATTTCCTCTTAATATAGCATTGCCTGCTTTTATTTAAACAGTAAAATATTATTTGGTTTAGGGCACCACACTTTAATTAAAGAGGACAATTAAGATGGAAAAGGACCATGGGACCATGCCATATAATGATCAAACAAAAAAATCTAAAATAATTATTTAACTAGAAGAAGAAAAGAGTAAGGCCAAGGAAATAAAAGTTGATCACATGGAAAAGGGATTTGACTTGTTACTGCTTATCAGTAGGATCCTAGGACTAGAGCTAGAAGGTACCTTAAAAATTATCTAATTTAGTTCCTTCAATTTAAGAATTAAAGAAACTAAAAATTTAAAAGGTTAAGTGATTTGCTCAAAGTCATATAGCTGTGGAAGAACCAGGATTTATATTTTAGATTCTGTGAATCCCAAATTCAGCACTCCAAGCTAAGAATTCTTTTCACTGTACTTCATTGCCTAGATCAGAGCTGGGAACACTAGGTAGAAATGACAGTTTTGATGTTTAAAAAAAAAAGAAAAAAAAACTTTACCATAGGAGAGAGGAGCTTCAAGTAAATGCATGAGAACTCATTAGAAAGGCATCATTTTCCATTTATGGGTGGGTCTTGTTGACCTCTGCTGTCTCCCACTCCCACCTCCAAGGCTAAAGGAAATTAACAATATATAATAATGGCTGTTTTTCAAAATTTGGTTATTTAAAAATGTATTTAATTTCATTTTTAGAGGGCTCCCAAACTTTCTGTTAATATACTTTTTTAGAGTTATCTCCTCTTATCAGAATGAATTAGATGGGGGGGAAAAAAACCCAAAAAACTTGTTCATTCTTTATTTTTGAAGATAGCCCATTAAATAATGGTATGATGTCTTGATTTGCACATGAATTGGATTAAGTGATAAAGAGTTTCAGAAAATCATCAGCCTCACGCTTCAGACTTATTGCAATTCTGTGGCAACACAAAAGTCAGGAGACTGATTATGGCCAGGAATACAGTAGACCAATTTGGTGTTTGATGCCTGACCAGGATCTAAGTGTTCCACGTCACCTGTTTCAGCCACTTTCATGATTATTAGAATAAATTGTTCTTATCTGTCCATTCCACTAGGCAAATCTTCTCCTAATTGACCTCTCTAACTCATCAACACGTTTGAAGCCCATCCATTACTCTCAGCCTGATTTAGTCTAAATTTTACCAGTTTTGGGCCACTTCACATGCTACACTTTCTTGGAGCAATATGTGAGAGTTGGGTAACAAGTAGACACCAAAGGTGGATGAGCAATCCTGAAAAGGATTCATCAAACCCTTATACCAGAGTTACTAGTTTTTCTTGGAGAAAATGTAGAAGTATAGAAAAATTAATCAAAAGGGGATAGCATTTTTCTTTAGAAAATGTTTTAATCTAATCACCTAAATTTATATGACTCTGCTTCGTGTTTTTTTTTTCTCAGTCAACTCAAAAATGCTGGTGCTAAGTTTTTAAAAGAACTTAGCCTATGTGACCCTTGGGCAAGTCACTTAACCCCAATTGCCTCAGCGAAAAAAAATTTAAAATATAACTTACCATTTTAGAATATATTTGTTCTTGCTCTTTGTATTAAATCCATTTCTACAGTGTTTGAAAATTTATTATGTATTATTTGGTTGAATCTGTCTTATAGTTAACATTATTTGTAATAAACTATTATCTTTCAATAATTATTAATATTTAACATTGTAAATCCAACTTTTCTATATATATTTGATGAACACAAAGTAATTTTGGGGGAGAATTTTCCTCCCTTGCCTGTTTTTTTAGGAACCTTAAATATTCAGCCTTATATTAATAGTCCATTTTTAGCACTAGATATGTGTTAAACCTCAAATCTGTCATATCCTTTGTTCTAAAAAAGTCTAAATCCAGAATTTGTAGAACAAAATTTAGACTAGGCTGACTATTTAGATTATTGGGTCAATATGGTATATGTTGTACTTGATGTAAGTTATCTATTTATTAATTTAATTCTTCCATATAAGAACTTTAATAAAACTGTGTACTTCAAAACCAGAAATGTTTCTTTATGTAAATGTAAAGGTTCTTAAACTTTATTTTTATTCTATCTTGAGCCCACTTTTCTAATATTGAAAATAATTGAATTTCAAAATACTCATGGGTTTTCGATAATATTTAAGAGGATTTAGAAATGCAACTCCATATTAGCTCCATTAGAGTGGTGATGAACATATTTTTTGTGTCATCTGTTTTACATGATATTGATAGCTAGATAGTTATCAAACATGATTATTGCTATTGTATATTTTTAGAATCTTAATATAATTTTGAATACATGTGTAAAAGCATATTATTGATTTTATGATAGCATTTTGTTTTATTAAATTTGTTTGTAATCAGTATTGTAGGTCTTATATTCTATATACATTTGAATCAAATGAATGATTATAATAAAGTTTTCTGTCACTTGTAAAAGCTTGCCATTTCCCTTCTAATATAGCCTTGTTGTAATGTCCTCTATGTATAGATATTGTTCTCAGACACTTTTATTCGGACAGGAGGGGATGGCATATGAGTCACTGATATTTCCTCAATTACCTTTTTTGGTAATAAGTTCCAAGTTTGTTTTTTCCATTTCTTTGATCATCATCTTTCACATATCTTGAGAATTTATACCTAAATGCACTCAAAATTATATTGCTTACAGCATGGAACTTCTTCTCTGTGTTTTTGATCTGATCTAACTGCTTTTTCTGTCTTTGTTTAGTTCAGATCTATTTTCATTTCCCATAATGAGTATATCCAGCACTGGTTTTTTAAAATCCAGATATAATAATTGCATTGACCTTAATGATAAAAGAGTTCATCTAATCACGTTTTGTTGATCTATCATACCTCCAATTTTATGCCTTGGGATAAATGCCTTATTCTAGTATCTTACCAAGCTTTCTTCAAAATGTTTTTTCATTATACTGCTTTTTCTGTTTTGAGATGAATCTTTCACCATATTTCTCCATAAGATTTTACAAAGTTAATATTCATGACTGTAATTGCCTTTAGGTGCCATCTATCCCTGTCAAATTAAGTCATGGGTTTGTAATTAAGGTTCTTTGATTTCCTTGGTGTTATGGTTGATTTACATTGTTAAATTATATTGGTCTATATGAAATCACTGTAATGCATGTCAATAACTTTCCTCCCTTTTGTATGTGTTTGGTGTATGTGTGATTTCTTTAAATGGGTTAGATTAGAGTTAATTGAATTCTATCTATTTTTCTCATTTTTGTTCTTCTGGCTTTGTTTTAATTTTAATTTTTAACAAGCTAGAGGTCCTCTTATAGCCAGTTGATTAAGAAATGGCCTTCATCAATAATCAGTGTATGTTAAAAGTATCATCATTCTGTTTTTTTCTTTTCCTTTTTATTAATGTTATTAAGTACATGCTATAGCCAGAACCATCTGATTCTTTTTTTTGAAGAAAACTCTTGATATATAGATTTTGAAGCTTCTATGTAGTATATGTCTAACTTCTCTTGTTCCTTGTTCCTGAATCCTATTTTCTGATGTATTTCTCATCATCCATGCCTGTTTATACCTTTGCTTAGAAATCACCAAATAAAAAAATTGATCATGATTTAAATTGGAGTCCAATTGTAGAATTTCTCTGCATTTTCAGCCTCTGTAACAAATCTTGGTGAGTTAGCTGCAATTATTTTTATAGAGATTTTTTTGCAAATACTAACCCTGAATACTGCAAAATGAAATAACCAGATGTCCTGTGAAAGGATGATTCTTGTTTCCTTTAGATGTATGATCAAACCAACTCCTGATTTCCTTTCCAGAGAGAACCCACAAGCCACCCTTTAATTTATCTGCAACATTTTTATGATGTCTAGCCAAGAAAAAATGTCAAGATTAATACAACTCAGTTTATCTAGTAGTTATGTCTATTGGAAAAGATCTCACACTTAAAGTGACAACTGCTAAATTATTTTTTTGTAAATGATCTAAAAACCTCTTTGATTCTCAGAGTTCTTTTCTTCTTCTTACTCTATCATTATCACTGGAAGGGTTCTTTTCTATTTTTCTTTATGTGTGTGTGTATGTTATTATGGCCAAAGAATTCATCATTAAATGTTCAGCTTACTAATAATGAGCCTCTCATATTTATTTGTAGAGGACTTGAATAGAGTCTAAGCTGTGAGTCCAGGCCAGTACAACTTTCCTGTTCCCATGAGAAGCAGACTTAGGGTTCAACATGTTCTCCATGAGACCCTCTCATGATGTGTAAAGCCATTAAGGAAGTGAGGCAGAGAGGTGCTGACTTGGCTTCCACAGGACAGAGTACAGGTGTTTCTTATCTCATGCTATATATAAAGCTGAGCTAGCTATGGAATAAATGGGTTTGTTTTTCATCTCTCACCTGACCAGTGCTTTAAGTCCTCCAGCTTGTCTGCCCCTAAGTTAAACTTCTCTATTGCGCTTCAGCTAATCTGCGTGCAACATTTACCTAAAACTGTTTTCAAGGAATTGAATCCATTGTTGGGGCCATAAATAAAAACTTCTCAACTTAGTGGAACTTATAATAGCTTGGCATAGCTTTTGAGAAAAACTCATGTTCTTTTCTATACTAGGATGACATAGCCCAATAAAAATTTGGGAAGGGATAGCTTATAGATGATTAGTTCCTCCAATGTTTTGTGAAATGACATTGTGGTGAGTCCATTGGGCCTGGAACATTTCAGAGATTTCTAAATGAACATAAAGAACTTAACAAAGGTAAAGAATGGTTGTTTTGTCTAGCATATGCTATGCAATTGAATGGGCAGCTCATAGATCTCATGCACTAATAGATATGTCTTTGAATAAACAATAAGTTGTACTTAGAATTGAATAAGAGGAAGAGAGTAGACTGGATTTTCTTTAGGAAACAAAAAAATTTTTATTCACCCCATGTTTCTCCCTTGAACAAGGGCTCAGTTTTTAAAATAGTGTTGGTGTCACTATATAATTGACTTAAGGAGGCCTATATTCTCTACAGAACTTAAAGATCCATCCAAAAAACAATGAAAATAAACAGACTATGATACATCACAAGTGAAAAATTATAAGAGCATAATGACACAATGGATATTATTAAAGAATTGTCAAAGTAAAAAAATAAATAAATAAATTGAGCAGGTCCCCTATCAAAGGGAAGGTTAAGTAATAGATAAACCAAATGTTTCACTGCTATTTTCTCATTGACAAGAGAAATTGAGAAAATCTCCAAGTTTTGGGTAGGGTACTTCCTTCTGTTATCTGCTCCTCTCAACCCCAACCCCCAATGAAATTCTTAAGAGGAAATGCACAAAAGTTACACAGGATGAGCAGGTATAGTTGTGTCATTATCTGTATTGTTGGAGAAATACCTATATCAATTAAATAAAAAATCCTTTTAAATTGACAGATATTTCTGATGTAGAATTCTTAGCATGAAGCCTTAGTGGCTCTAATTGTTTCCTGGTCACTCCCGTGAACTTTACTTCTGGTATATGTAGTATACCTTTTGGGTATATGTATATACTATATCCATTTGTGCTGTGATAACTTTATCAATCACTCTTAAATTTTGTGTTCCTTAGCTTCAACTCATTTTGTACAATGAACATATTGGTTTACATTACTTGATATTGTTAACACACATCCTTCAAGGTCAGCTAAATTCCTTGAAGCAAAAATAGATCAGTGATTAGCAGGAGAGCTGAATTTCTAAATTTATCCCAGTATAGGTTTGCTGAATTCCAACCAATTTCAGATTGTGAACCATGTCTTAGGCAATTATAGAACAAAAGCAATTAATTATAAATAAGATAAGTAAATGATACAGATCATATTAATAATTTCTGTTACATGACATCATTATTGACAAAGTAACGAAAAATTATCCGTCCTATTGGGTAAATTGGGTTTATTAGACTAATTGTCATATTAAAATGATGAATCAAAAAGTAGTAATTAATGATTTAGAATTGGAAGGTTGGTTCAAGTATTGCCTCTCAAGAATTGAGTCTGCTCTCAAAGATTGAGTCTGGACTTATTTTATAGATAATTTGGATGAATGACAAGCATTGCTTGCATGCCTACAATGTACATGGTTTTGTTCAAGACAGAGGGAATACAATTGCAAAAGTCAGATAGTTACTGCCCTCAAGAAACTAATATTCTATTTGGATGATGAAGAAAATAGAATGCTTACTAATTTTCTTATTAACATGAATTTGGATGGAATTGCTCATAATTTGGAAGATGAGGTAGAACATGGAATGAAGAAATACAGATTTAGAAAGAAATCTTTTAGAAAGAAATACAGATTTAGCAAGTAATCTTTAGCTTTCATATCCAAAATGACTAATCAACTGGAAAAATACAGTCCTACAAAAAAGAAAAAGAAACCTAGGATGAAAATAAGTAGGGACAAGTTCAATGTTACATAATTATCACTTGTATTATATGGGCTTGATCATAAAAAGAAATCCAGTAGTTATAGATGTCTACATTAGAAATATAAGGCATAAATGTAATGCCTTTGTGAATAAAACTATTATGATTCTAGAATGTATTACATTTATGGAGCAATAATCCTACTATACTCTTCATTACTATTTTGTCCAAGCTGAAAAGAATATACATGAAAAGGATGTTGAAAAAGAAACATAATAGTGATTTTCAACTTTTTCAATATGAGGATCCCTTTTTTAACATCGAAAATTTTTGCAGACTTCCACTTAATAGTAAATATCCTATTAATTGAGAGTATACATATATATGACAAAGCTACTATAAATTCAGTAATGCTATTAAATGAATATGTTTTCATTAATATACACATCTGATTTAAAAAGTAGTAATATGTGAATGGATATTTTTTCCATCTGTAAGAACTGTGCCTTTTTTTTTTTTTTTTTTTTTTTTTTTTGACGTATAGATTAACTCTCAGATCCTTTGCAATAACTATCCCTCAGGAAGCCATAGTCCATATGTTGGGGACTATTGATTAACAGGATATAAAATAGATCTTTTGAGAAAAAGTAAAAAGAATTGGGATCTATTGAATATTTTGTTTCAGCATAATTAAAAGTTTCTAAAAAATATTTCAATCTCCCTTCAGAGTACAGTATCCTCCAAAACTATATTAAATTATCAACAGACAGGAAGGATGTGTCCCTTAATTTTTTTTAGCATGTACTTGTATTGGCTTTTGTATTTGACCAAACTTTTGACCAAGTAACTACTGAGATTAACAGTATTAATTTTATTTATATATTGATAGTTATGGTGCATATATTCCTTTTCACTTTCTTTACTCTGCATCATATTTCATACAAGTTTTCCCAGTTTCCAAGGAATTATTTTCATCTTTGTTCACCTTATAGAAAAGTAATATTCAATCACATTTGTATGCTGTAATTTGCTTCCAAATTATGGGCATGTGATTTATCTCCAGCTTTTTTCTCATCACAAATTATATTGCCATGAACTTTTTTATACATATGAGTTTCTTTCTTACTGTAAATAACCCTGATCAGGTATTGGCTTTTTACTATCATTTACTAGACTTTTTACTTTATTGTGTTAGAATACTCTAGTTTTGCTATTCTTTCACTTGTCAGCTGTTATTTCTGGTAGTTGCCAGTTTTATTTTCTCATCTTTTGTAGCCTTCTTCAGAAAAGTTTTCCCTGCTTGCTATTGCCTAAAACCATTAAGGAGATTTTATAGCATTTATTAAAAGTTCCTATTATTAATATATACCACAACATTGTGTTCTTGGGTTTACCATTCCAGGAGGCAAAGTATCCTGGGACTTCTATAATGTTCATACCTTTTTTCACCTGCCCAAGACCACTTTAGCTCCACAGGTAACTGGAAACTATTTGAGTTGGGATCAGCATTTGTTGTAGACAAGATATCAATCAGGACTGGTTTGCTTCAGCATGAAGTTTTCATTAGCAAATCTCTCCACATAGATATCATTGTCACCAGTGTCATTGTGGCATGCTTCAGTTTCAGATCCCATTCATTCATCAATTCACCCAGGCTATCACATAACTTGTACCTCCACCTATGTTCACCCTCCCCTCCATCTTCCCAGAATAAAACACTCATCCCCTATCTACAAGGTCACTAATCCTTTGTATAAATTGTATTCCTCTATAAGAATATAAGCTCCTTAAGTTAAAAAAAAATTCATTTTCTGTCTGTCTCTCTGTCTCTGTCTCCCTCTGTTTTCCTTCCCCCTTCCTCTCCTCTTTCTCTTCCTTTCTCCCTTCTCTTTGCTTAGCATAAAGCTTGGCACATAGTATTTCTTAAGTGCTTTTTCATTTATCCTTTTCTATGAAGTCACCACAGTGGTATGTGAAGCCAGGAATAATTCTGTAACAGTAGCAGCCTTTGTAATCAGTTTTTCTTGTTTGTTTTTGTCTTTAGTGCTCAGAGGTGAGCTTTTCTGTTTTCTCTCAGACCCTTGTCAGCAAAAACATAAAGTTGCTATATTCCTGCAGTTAACAGTGATGTCTGAAGAACATATTGGGATTGACTATGGATTAATGATGTCAGGCAAAATTGTGGGGTCTATATACACTGGCGTTCTTCTCAACTATTTCCATCTTATTGGATACAGCCTGTTGTGACACATTTCTGTCCTGACCATTTTGTAGTATGTTTTCTGTGCATTCCAATTACATATTATCTGCTGGGTGTGATAAACAGGCTAACCATGCCATTGGGGGAGAAATTTTTATTAAACAGAATCAGGGCTAAGTTAAGTACAAATTCCTGATTCTCTTAACTAGGGAATTTAAGATGATAGGGACTAGAAATTTATAGCTAAAAATTATATGAGGACATCTTTATCTAATCCCTTCATTTTTTAGATAAAGAAATTGAGGCCCAGAAATTTAAGTTACTTATACATGATCAAGCAGATAGTAAATGACAGAAGTGAGATTTGAACCTAGTATCTCCAACTCTCTAGTCAGCTCCATTTCTACTATACTATACTGTGTCTAGATTCTTTCAGTTCATTAATCTACTTTTTGCATTCAGTTATTCAATCAATTTTAAATTTACATAATTGTTTTTTTCCTTCTAGTCCATGTCTTTTTGCACCTTGTCACAAAAAAATAGTGAGATATATTTTCAAATGCTTTTTTTTAAATCCAGGTACATTATTATTATCATACATTATCTTCCCTTTGAAAATAATCAAAGACACTCATTTCCTAATATATAATCATTTTGCTGGGAATCAAAATAAACTCCTTTTTTTTTGAAAACCATTTGACTTCTAGGACTATGTTACCTCTTCTTATCTCTGTATGTTTCTTTAAATAACCACCAGTTCTTTCAGTATCTCATAATATAGATGGTTCAGTTCTTTTGACCTAAATTCTTAAGGATATCTTGTCACCTATCTTACCATCTCTTCATTTAACTTGAGTTCAACTCAGTTGGCTTTTTTTATTCTTTTCCAATTCCAAATCCTTCAAGATCCTTCTTAGTAGAGATTTAACTTCATTTTACAGAACCTTTATTAAATATTTACAATGCATTAAATACTGTGCTAGATTCTGGCATACCAAACCAAAGTACAGTTCTTTCCCTCAAAGACCTTACATTCCATTGGCATAGTAACATGTACAGAGTATATATTGAGAAGTAATAACTGCAAATCTAGAAAGAAAGGGATGGATACATTAGAATAGGATCAGGAAGAACATTTGCCAAGATATTTGTTTCCTCTCTGTAGATGATGGTTATGTGAACCATCATCTCCAGCTTCCTTTAGTACTTTTGGTCTTTGATTAGGAGATTAGATCTTAAAGAGACCTGGTCTAGTATGTCTGTTTTGGTTTCACAGCATGCCTTAGTTTCCTATAATCTATTTCTTTGAGGTGAGCATCTTCTCAGATTGGATTCAGCTACTGGTATGTAGAATCTTGTTGAATAAGATTTGTTTCATTTTTTTAAAATCACTGATAATTACATATAAGACATTGGAGTTGTTTTTTTTTAATGGCATTTATCTTTGTATTTTTTGCTGCTGGACTTTGTGGGTAATATATAAAAATGCTGATGATTTATGTGGATTTATTTTGTATCCTGCAAATTTGCTAAAGTTGTGAATTGTTTCTAGTGGTTTTTTAGTTGATTCTCTAAGTATACCATTATATCACCTTCAAAAAGTGATAATTTTTCCTCAATACTAATTCTAATTTCTTTAATTTTCTTTTATTGCTAAAGTTAACATTTCTAATACAATATTGAATAGTAATGGTGATAGGGGGCAACCTTGTTTCACCCCTGATCTTATTGTAAATGATTCTAGTTTGTTCCATTACATATGATGCCTGCTGTTGGTTTTAAATACATACTACTGATCCTATTAAGGAAAACTCCATCTAATGTTTTTCATAGGAATGGGTGTTGGATTTTGTCATATGCCTTTTCTGTATCTATTGAGATAATCATTTGATTTTGTTAGTTTGATTATTGATAATCAAATAATCAGTTGATTATCAGTTATGCTTATAGTTTTCCTAATGTTGAATTCCCTGCATTCCTGATATAAATCCTACTTGGTCATAGTGTATTATCCTGGGAATAACTTGCTGTAATCTCTTGGCTATATTTTATTTAAGATTATTGCATCAATATTCATTAGGGAAATTAAGTCTATAATTTTCTTTCTCTGGTTTGACCCTACATCTATAATTTTCTTTCTCTGTTTTGAACCCTACCTAGTTTAGGTATCAGCACAATATCTCTGTCATAAAAAGAATTTGGTAGGACTCCTTCTTTCCCTATTTTTCCAAATAGTTTGCATAATATTGGAATTAATTGTTCCTTAAATGTTTGGTAGAATTTACATGTAGATCCATGTGGCCCTGGAGATTTTTCCTTAGGGAGATGATTGATACTTTGTCCAATTTCTTTTTCTAAAAAGATTCTATTTAAGTAATTTATTTCTTCCTTTTACTCTGGGTAATCTATATTTTTGCAAGTAATTCATCCATTTTACTTTAGATTATCAGATTTATTGGCATAGAGTTGTGCAAAATAATTCCTAATTATTGCTCTGATTTCCTCTTCGTTGGTGGTTAGTTCACTCTTTTCATTTTTGATTCTAACAATTTGATTTTCTTCTTTCCTTTTTCTAATCAAATTAACTTAAGGTTTATCTATTTTGTTGATTTTTTTTCATAAAACCAACTCATTTTTGTTAATTAGTTCATTAGTTTTTTTTTTTTTGTTTGTTTGTTTTTTACTTTCAACTTGATTAATCTCTTTTATTTTCAGAGTTTCAAATTTGGAATTTAATTGGGAGGGTGTTAATTTTTTTTTGTTTTTGTTTTGTTTTTTTTGTTGCATGCCCAATTCATTGATCTTCTCTTTCTTGATTTTATGCAAGTAAGCATCTAGAGATATAAAATTGCCCCTAAGTACTGCTTTGGCTGTATCATGTAAATTTCAGTATGTAGTCTTATTATTGTCATTCTCTTGGATGAAATTATTGATTGTATCTTTCATTTCTTGTTTCACCCATTAATTTTTTATGATCAAATTATTTAGTTTCCAGTTAATATTTGGTCTTTTTACCTGGCTCTTTATTTATTTTACTTGTAATTTTTAATTGTATCATGATGTGAAAAAAAATACATTTACTATTTCTGCCTTTCTATATTTGATTTTGAAGTTGTTGTGCCCTAATACATGGTAAGTTTTTGTGTACATTCCATGTACTACCAAGAAAAAAGTATGTTCCTTTTTGTTTCCATTCAGTTTCCTCCAAAGGTCTATCATCCTTAACTTTCCTAGCATTCTGTTTACCTCTTTAACTTCTTATTTTATGGTTTGATTTATTTTGTTCTGAGGGAGCACAGTTGAGGTGCCCCACTAGTATAGTTTTGCTGTCTCATTTTTTTTGCATCTCTCTTAACTTCTCCTCTAGGAATTTGGGTACTATGCCACTTGATACATTTATGTTTAGAATTGATATTATTTCATTATCTATGGTACTCTCCTTTAGCAAAATGTAGTTTCCTTCCTTATATCTTTTAATTAGATCTATTTTTGTTTTGCTTGATCTGAGATCAGGATTGCTATCCCTGCTTTTTTTTTTTTTACTTCAGTTGAAGCATAATAAATTCTGTTCCAATCTTTTACCTTTATTCTGAATGTATTACTCTTCTTCAAATGTGTTTCTTATAAACAACATATTGTAGGATTCTGGCTTTTAATCCAGTCTGCTATACACTTATGTTTTATAGGAGAGTTCACCCCATTCACATTTCACAGTTAAAATGACTAACTTTTGTATTTCCTGCCATCTTATTTTCTCCAAGTTATACTTTCTCTTTCCTTTTCCCCTTTCCCTCCTCCCTCAGTATTTTGCTTCTGACTATCAGACTTCCCCCAATCAGCTCTCCTCTTTTACAGCCCCTTCCCTTTTTCTTTCTTCTTTCCTCTCCTACTTCCCTATAGGATGAGATAAGCTTCTCTGTAAAGCTAAATATGTCTGATATTCTCTCTTTGAGCCAAATCTAATAACAGTAAGTTCACCCAGTGCTCATCCCCCCCCCCTTCCTTTTTTTCCTCAATTATAATAGGTCTTTATTCTGCCTCTTTGTAAGATATAATTTACTCCATTTTACCTCCATTTTCCTCTTCCAATACAATCTCCTTTCTACTTCTAGTTTCTTTTTTATATCATCACAATAAAATCAAATTATACTTACATCCATAATAGGTATACAGATCTCAAAAAACATATCATCTTCCCATATAGGGATGTAAGTTTTTTAAACTTTTAAAAGAAATAGTTTTTTTTCTCTCCTTTTTATCTTTTTATGCTTCTCTTGAGTTCTGTATTTGAAGATCATATTTTCTGTTCAGCTCTGGTCTTTTCATTATAAATAAATGAAATTTATCTGTTTTATTGAATGCTCATCTTTTTCTCTGAAAGATAATGCTTAATTTTGCTGGACAGTTGATTCTTGGCTGCAATTCAAGTTCCTTTGTCTTTTGGAATATCAGATTCCAGGTTCTTTGAGAAAGGAACTGATTCCTGATTGTAGCTTTTTGATATTTGAATTGTTTCCATCTGGCTGCTTGCAATATTTTCTCCTTGATCTGATCATTCTGAAATTTAGCTATGATGTTCCTTGGAGTTTTCATTTTGGGGTCTCTTTCATTAGGTGATCAGTGAACTCTTTCAATGGCTTTTTTACTCTCTGATTCTAGGACATGGGGGCAGTTTTCCTTGACTTCCTGAAAGATGATGTCTAGGCTCATTTTTTTTTTTTAATCATGGTTTTCCAGAAATTCAGTAATTCTTAGATTGTCTCTCCTACATCTATTTTCCAGGTCAATTTTTTTTCCAATGAGGTATTTCACATTTTCTTCTATTTTTCTTTTTGTTTTATTTAACTTGATTCTTAATGTTTCATTGAGTCATTTACTTTCATTTGTTAAATTCTATTTTTTAGTAAATTGTTTTCTTCAGTTAGATTTTTTTAAATCTCCTTTTGCATTTGGCCAATTGAACTTTTAAATGAGTTGTTTTGTTCACTGGATTTTTTTTTCCATTTCACAAATTCTGTTTTTCAACGAGTTGGTTTCTTCTTCAAATCTATTTTGTAAGGAATTATATGATTTTTTTCCATTTCACTAAATCTGTTTTCTAAGGAGTTTTCTTCAGATAATTTCTGCAAAATTATCGTTTCCTTTCCCTACTTTTCTTCTAACTTTCTTTTAAGATCCTTTCTGAATTCTTCCAAGAGAGCCTTGTGAGATGGGGACCAACTTATATCATCCTTTGGGGATTCATCTGGAGATGATTTGCCTTTAGGATCCTCAGGGTTTGAGGTCTGTTCTTCTCTATCGCCATAATAATTATCTGTGATCAGTGCTCTTTTTGCTTGTTTGATCATTTTAAAAGGTTGAGGTCTGCTTTTAGGACAAAGGGGGAGATTGTCCCAAGCTTGTTGACTGACTGATTTGTAATTACTCTGTATTATCCATTAACTTCTCCTTACTGAGCTTTTCATTTGGGGATCTTGTTTGGGGTAACACTTCCTTAACTGTTCTTTTTCTTAAAAGTTTTGATCTTTAATTGTTAAATAAACCTCTGGTAAAGATATCTTTCTTAGCAGCATGTGTGATACTGTTTCTACCAGCCCCTAAATGAAGTTTTTGAACTTGGTGAAAATTGAAACAAATTTGGAACTAATTAGTTCTTTTTTGTTGTTGTTGTTATCATCCTTTCCAAGGAGTAAAAAAGGCCTTTTTTGATCTTTGCATTCATTATAAGCTTCAATTTGTTCTGTTTTAATTCTGTTCCTGACACTAAATGTATAAGATTAGGTCAGTCTTTGTATTCTTCTTTAATTATATGCCCTAATGTGAATTTCTTGTATTTGTAATTTCTTTAGACTTTATATTCCCAATTTTCCTCCTCATTCGAATCATCTATGTTTATGTTATTTATTAGAATTTCGTTTCTGAGAGTCTCTACCCCTTCCTAGGTCAATTTCCATGTAATGTTTTAAACCATAAGTTACTACTTATCTTTTCTCTGTTCTTTGAAATCTCTTCTTCTAAAACCTAGGTTGTACTTAAGACTTTACTTATCTTTCCTGATCTTTTGTGGATCCTAAGATAGAATGGACAGTATGTCTTGAACTTCTACTCCAGTCACTAAATCTTTTTTATTGATCAGATTTAAGTGAAAATAACATTTCCCTTTGTTTCTTTCTCTTTTGAAGAATGAAGCCATTGAAGTTATGATCCTCAGTTTTCTTAGCTGTAGGATGGTAATAATTTATTTGTTGCTACTTCCTTAGATGGTTGTAGGGAAAATATTCCAAAGACCTTAAAGTACTATATAAATGTGACTCATTGGTCAGATCTTTTCAACCTAGTATTTTTTTTTCATGTGTGATACATTGACAAAAAGGTATGCAACTGCAAGGGATACAGATGTTAAACATATGAAAAAACAGGTTTTTTTTAATGATGTTTATATTTTTACATTTGTGGGATTTTTTTGTGAAAAGATAAGCAGCTCAAAAAGTTAAGTATTATGAACATTCATAGTTCATTCGTAGTAAAAAGAGTATTAGATCTTCTTTTCTTAATATGTTGCATTTTTCTCTATTTGCTTTTCTAATCATCTAAATCATGTTTTGTTATTATGGTAGTTATTAATTTTTTTTTGTAATTTGGGTCAAGACAATCATGTCTATAAAATGTTGCATGATTTCCATGTTTTCTTTCCTCAGCTTCATAATCAACACTTATTGATTAGTGAAAAACAGCGCATAGCCCAATGGGAAGATTTCATGAAAGAACAACAAAACAAGCAGGCTGCAGTAGATGAAGAACACAAAAAAGCCACAGAACGCCTTAAAGAACAATATGCTGAGATGGAGAAAGATCTGGCTAAATTTTCATCTTTTTAAGAACTTGAATAATAATATAACAGTACAAAAACTTTTCTCTCCACTGTGCCAAAAAAAAATCACCAAACTTAATTGTCCTCTGTTACAAACTTAGCAATATGTTTGGTGGCAATGCTGTATCAAAAAGTTGATAATAAAGATTAAAATTTTTGGTAGAGTTCAAATTCAATGTTCATTATGAAAAGAAGAGAGTCCTATGCCTCCAGCTTTAAGTGCCTCTGTGGAATTATTTAGATGGGAGAATAGGAGGAAGAATGGAATGAATTGATTCTTATGCTTTCAGAATTTGCAATCTTCCCATGCCCACTGAATAGATAAGAAAATGGTAAATGTAGCAGAATTCTCAGGCTATGAAAGGTAATCTAATCCATTCTCATACATGAAAGTTATTGTTGAATTGTTATATTTGTTTAGACAATTTATATAACTAATTATCAGTCATCTCCAGACTATAGGAGAGGAATGCATATTGTTCTTATGTGGGCAATGTTCACTAAGTCCTAGCCTTGAAACAGAGCTTGGAGTGGAGGTGAAAATCTAAATAGTTTCAGTAATAGCAATGTCTCTGTTGAATAATACATTGCCTAGGATATTGGTGTGAACTATACAGTCACATCATGATCACATATTCCAGTGGAGTAAGATAGCGAGATTCTTACATAGACTAGTGGCCTTTTAACAGGTAAGATTTTGAACTTTCAAAATTTGTTTAAAGAAGAGCTTACCAAATATCTGGGTTATGCTTTTTACCCTTTTCATAGAATCATGATCTTACCTATAATATTTACCTCATTATATGTCTGTTTTGCAGATGATTTAAGCCTTTTAGGTTAAACAGTATCCACACATTTTACAACTATTTGCATAATCAATCCTTTTGGGATTATATATGTATTCTGGCTCTGGAAAAACCAAAAGTGTTGACTCACATGGTTAAAAAGGCCATGTTAGATATCAAGATATTTTTTAGTGACAATGTGTATTCTCATAAGCAAATGTATTATGATGTAAAATGTACCCATGCTGTCATCACTGTGATCTTTAAAATATGCATTTAACAATCTTACCTTGAAAATGTAAGTGGTATTTCTTTGTTTAGTCTTTGTAAATCAAGAAGAAATCAAATGCAATAATAATTACAGGAGGATATATGTTGTAAATGAATTCTAAAGCATGAATAAATATTTCAAATAATATAACTGCTATGCAGTGAAGAAAGGAACAAGGAAAAAAAAAACTAACTGTTGTTATCTCAGTGTTGTGACTATATAAAATCGACAATGGTTGCCTGTGTAAATTTATGGCTTAGTGTCAAAGCTCCATTCTTGGCAGCATGTTGAAAATGTGATTAAAGTTAGTAGAGGAGACAGAATAAGTATTTGAGATTTCTTTCAATAACACTGAACTTCAGCCAACTTTCTCTCTCCGCTACCGTAAGCCTGACAGGTTCATCAATCATCTTGTGGTACATGGAGTAAAAAGAGTCCTTGCCGACAGTAAGGCATGTTGGAATTTTGTTAATTCTTTTTAGTGGATGGAAAAAAAAAAAGCATAGCTTTAAAATATCCCCACACATGAGAAGTAAGAAAAACCTTAAATAAAAATCCCTTTTAAAATGGAAGATGGTTTCTGGAAGGTTTTTACATGTAAGTATGTCCAGCAATGAATGGATGCTGTAACTAAAAAATTAGGTCTATGTGCTTCATCAAGAATCTATTCAAAAACATGATTAACTGCAGTCCAGTTTTTCTCTTCACTTATGTTTAAGCTCAGTTGAAGTGAGTTTACTTTATCTTATACAAGTTCCAGAAGAGCTCATAATCTAAAATAATTTGACAAGAATCATTAACATTCAGGATTAAAAATGGAAAATATATTCTTTGTAACAACTCCTAATTGTACCTCTTTTTCCACTAGAGTTTAATACTGGATGACAATTTCCTTGTAGTGGACACTGCCCCTTATATTATCCAGAATGATCAAATCACTTTTCGTATGTACTATAGAAAAGTAATTGGATAACAGCAACAAAAACTTCTTGTCTTGGCTTTATTTAAAAAAAAACAAACAAACAAAAAAAAAGAGTTATTCTACAAAAACAACTTTTGATTTTTTTTTTGTAGTAAACAAAATGAAAATTTAATAAAATTACTGAAATCTATTTTTTCAGTCTTAAAATACTTAACTGTGGTATTTAACTAAATAACTAACTATACATAATATATATGTGTATTAATATGTGTGTACATATGTATATATAACACATGTATCTCAAATATTTCACTAAATATTAATGCCTTCTAGTCATTGATAATGCCTTATAATATATGACAAATTGTTTCTGGTTTTCTTAAATCTGTAAGCAGGTGAAGGGAAAGCAGAACAGTACAGCATTTTATTCTTCTCACCCATATGCTTTACAGTTTTGAACTCTTTCCATGTTCTTTGGGTTATAATTGTGATTTGTGGAAATGTCACTTCCATATAATATGGGTCAAAATTTAAAGATCATAGATTTAGAACTAGAAGGGATCTTAAGAGACTAGTACAACTGTCTATTTTGCAGGTGAGGAAACTGGGGCCAGAAAAAGTGACTAACAATAAATAACAAGGGGCAGGATTTGATATGAATATATAGTTTCTGTATCAATACTTATGAACTAAATTGCTATGAGACACTTGAGTATCAAGTATCAAAGGGAATTATCACTTTTGCTTCAAGACAGACACTAACTTTGCATGTAAGAGGAAGTCTCCATCTATCCATCCTCTGAAGCATTTTAAGGGTGTTTGAGCTTGTGCCAGTAATATTGTCCTAAAGACTTGGGGCCAGAGCTGTTTTTGTCTCAAGATGAAAAGGGCAAGTAAAATATTTTAAAATTAAATGTCTTCAATCAAATAATTTTGAATACCATTATAATGGATATTTATCTGATGCTTTGTTGAGTACTTCAGAACTTTGCAATCATGTCATAATTTTTCAACAGCATTATTATGAATTAAAGCATGTAGCAAGTAGTATTTCCAATGTAAAAAAAAAATGTCATTGATCTATTGAGTAGCTGTAATCCAAGGCTATAAATGTTCATTAATAAATTGGGAAATAGAAGATAGATTTATTTATACTCTTCTACTGTATATACTCCTTCCACAATAAATACCATGCTATTTTTAATGACATAACTAGCACCATCAGCAAGACTATATATAGATATTTGCATAGATTTAAATGTTCACTTTATAAGGTAAGAGCCTTTAAAACTATTCCAAAGACACTGAGTGTTGTATGTTCTATAAATAAAAGAGAAATACATATAGATTTTTATAAGATGATGCATTTCTATCAAAAATAAAATGTCATGTTCTTTTAAATTGATCTGTTAATTGATTTGTGTTTTCTCATCTCACCCCACCCCCTCCAAAAATGGATTTTAGGTTTGAAGGAACAAGAAAGGCCAAGTCCTTTTTATGCTGTTTATGCTGTCCAAAAAATTGGTTCAGAAAAAAATAAGTCTGATTATAGAAAAAGATTTTGCATTTAGTCTTGGAAACACATTTAGCTAATCTGCATTTATGTTGATTTTAAACTTTGTATTTTCCATTCAGATTTTGGAAAGGTTTTTACAAAAGAGCTATGCATGCAGTGAGTATTCAGTAAATGTTTTGGATGATGATGAAAGAAAAGTAATTGTTAGTTATAAGATCTATTGATAAAAGCAAATTAATTCCAAGTTAGTTTATATCTAAAGATAGGGTAAAAGCACAATAGTCTAAGTCATAAACTTTAGTATATTAAGGTGAGTAAATTTGAACAATTAAAGTCCTTCCTATTTGGTCCTTTTTGCAGAAAGTGAAATGAGTAGGAAACAGGGAGACATTGTTGTTCACTAATTTAATAAATCAAGAAACTACATTATTATGTAGTTGTCAAATGTTTCACAATTATCAAATTCTGAGTGAATATTATTGAAATTGCATGGTGAAAATTTATCAAAGCAGTGTTCTTTTTCCAGTTACATATTTTTTTCATTTGCAGAAGCTTTCTCAGACTATATACACAGAGAAAGGTAGTGTCTGAAATTCAGCTATTATAAAGAAATCTGGGCTTTAAAAATAATTTAATACATTTTAAAGTGGAAAATAGTGTGGGGGTACATGTTTTCCACCATCTCTCCTCAAAATAAATGAGCATATTTGCTCTTAAGTTTTCCAGGAAAATTTCACCTTTAAGTTGAGACTAAGCTTGGAAAATTTCAGCCCCCAAGCAGATGTTTCCAACAGTTCTGAATGATAGGTGTGGCTCTGAAAATTTCATATATGTTATTAGCTAGATGGGATACATTTTAAAATTCAGTATTACAAAATTTTCAATTATGATAGTTCCTGTTTATTTTTATGGCATTAGCTATACTTGCTAAGTTAGAGTAGGTCAAAGAATGACATAAATCCTGTCTTTTTTCTTGGATTCAGTGCAGTTATTAAAAAAAGAAAAGAAATTGGTAATTAAGTATTTTTCTAAGATTAAATGCAAACTTAACTCTTGGGGATGTGGTGGAAAAATACTTTTTTTAGGAAGTAATCCCATAAAAATTCTGCCAAAAGATCATTGTTATAAAAGAGAAACGTTTCCTCTATGTCTACCATATGTTCAATCAATATATGATTTACAAATAAATCAATATAATTTAATCTTCATTAAATTTTTAAGGTTTAAAAGTTTGCTTTTAATTTGGAATTTGAAATTTGCAGTTGAAAACCAGTAGGTGTCACTGTTTTAACAAATTTTCCTCCATCTCTCCAGTATGTCTGTCTATGACCACACAATGAGAATGTAAGGAAATATATGATTTTACCAGACTTAATAAGTTAAAATACCAATCTTTGGGCAAATCAAAAAAAAAAAATAAAAAAGAAGTAATATACTATATTTTTAGAAGCTGTTTAGTAATTTGATTTAAGTTGTTCTTATTTCCTAGGAAGTTAAATATGTCCAAATATTTTCTGGAAAGATAATATAGCATGGAAAGGATATTAAAATTTGTTATTATACTTTTTGTACTGGTACAAGGTATATTTTTAAATATATTTAAAATCACGTGTTCATATGTAACCATATTAAACTTTTTACTAATTTTATTTTAAATCAACTTACCTTAATAAATATACTGGGAGTAGAGCATAGTGGATAATATATTGGATTTGAATCAGGAAGACCTGAATCAAATCAAGCCTCATGTAAGTTTTTCTTGTTCAGTCATTTTAGTCACGACCAATACTTCATTCTCTGAGTTTTCTTATTAAAAATATATTGTAGTAGCTTGTCATTTCCTTTTCTAGTAGCTACATTATGTCAGGCAATCAGATATTAAGTAATTTACTCAACTTCATACAGCTAAGAAGTGTCAAACTGAATTTGAATTCAGGTCTTTCTGACTCTAGTTCCAGTTTTCTATCCTTTGTGCTATTGGCTGTTTCCAGGTAAATAACTCAGTTCCTCAGGTAAGTGACCCTAAACAAATCATTTAACCTCTGTGTGCACTTTCCTACAACTTAGCTTCTTAGTCATAGACAGAAAGAAAAATAAACTCATTAAACGATTATAGAATTTACTGTGCTTGGAAACTGCACTGTTTATTATATTTTGACATGGTCCTTGACTTCAAGAAGTCTAGAGACTAGCTAGGAAAACTTAACATTTATTAACTGCTTTGTTCGGAACACTATCCCAGGTGTATCAAGAGATGTATAGATTACATAAAAATGATCCTCAAAGAACTTCTAGTCTAGTATCTGGCACAAGGTAGTATGTGAGTAAGTGACAAATGCAATTTGAGTTTTAGCTAAAGAGAATTCCATTAACTTATTAAATTGTGCCTTGAAATCTTAGTAGAACTTTGATTTGTAAACAAGGGCAGGGTATTCTAAAGCTAGAGGAGATTCAAAGAAAGAAGAGATTCAAACTAAAAAAAAAAAAAAAAAAAGATTTCTTATGAGGACTAAATACCTGAGGTAGGAGGAGATGTGTAGGAAGTAATAGATAGCAATGAACTAAATGCTTGTAAGGAAAAATGTAAGAAGAATAAGTAGAAGAAAAAATGATAAACCTTACTTCAGGCAGACTCCTTGAAGATTAGAATGGATCAAACAAATCCAGGATTCTATGAGAAAGAAAATTTATTCAAACTCAAAAGAATGAGAAAATGTAAAATATCTGATTATCAAAAACAACTAAAAAATAGGGAAAGAAGTATCTTTTCAAAATCACTAATTTGCTTGAAAACTATAACTTTAAAAAAATAAAAAGCCTGGACATTATATTTTAAGAAATCCAAGGTAACTACCCTTATGAGAGGGTAAAGGCAGAATCCACCAAACATCTGAAATTCCAAAAGGAAATGTCTCAAGAATATCATAGTCAGAATCCAAAGTATCCACTTAAAGATGTGAAGGGAAAGGAATAAGCACTTATAAAGGACCTACTATATATCCAGGCATAGTACTAAGTTTACAAATATCTCATTTCATGTTCACAAGAACCCTGTGAGGTAGATGCTACCATTACCCCATTTTATAGTGGAAGAAACTGAGATTCAGAAGGTAACTGCTATCATCTAAGGTTGGATTTGAATTAAGGTCTTCCTGAACAAGCCCAGCTTTCTATCAACTACTTTGTAATTCCTCTAAGAAAAAAAAGAAAAAAAGATATTTAATCAGAAAGGAATTATGAATGCTCAATAAAATTGCATAATATCATATTACAACTGAGAAATCTTAAAAATATATTCCAAAAGGCAGATAGGCTTACAACCAAGAATAATTTACCCTGAAAAATGACTATAATTTAAGAAGGGGAAAAATATATCCTCAATGGAATAAATGATTTTTCTGGTGAAAAGAACAAAGCCTAATAAAAATTTTGAAACCAAATACAAGAAAAAAGAGAAAACTAGAAAATAAATTTATTTGAGCAATTTGAAAGTGATGCCTGATGCTGCAGTTAATAATGTTCTAATAGGGAGAAGAAACAAGTGTCCCCTTCTTAATAGGGATTATTGAGAGTTTTAGAAAAAGGAAATAAGGCCTGGGGTAGACTGATCCTGTTTGTGTGGAGGGGGGGGGGGGTTTAGGAGGGGAAAGAGAATAAAGAATAAAAAAGAACATATTGATGTGGAAACGAAGAGAGAAATGAAGCTTATAATTGTGCTTCATGAGAAGTGTATGCAAATGTAGAAGCAAGCGGGGACAGTGGATGTCAGATAAACCTCATTGTTTCCATTGGAGGGCTGAATATAGACATGTCCACATTACCACACAAAATATGGTATAGAAATACTTGAAACTCAAGATGGAAATGAGCAGAACTAGAGAGTGCGAGGGTTACAATGGAGCTTGTTACTAGGGATAGAATAGTTGCAAGCTAAAAGAACTTCCTAATTTTGAGATGGAGTATTAAAAAAGGGAAAAAGGGAGCTGGAATCTAAAGGGAATGGTCATCATTTAGAGAAATAGATTTTGATATATAAATGTAATGGAATATTGTGCTAGAAGAAATTATAAAAGAGACCATTTCAGAGAATCCTCAGGATGAACAGGTGCCGAATAAAGTGAACAGAACTAGAACAATTTATAAAATCATAGCAATATAATTAAGAATGCTCAAAATAGTGACCAACTATGCTTCTGGAAGGCCTATGATGAAGATATGTGTTTAAGATCAGATCAACTTTTTAAAATAAAATTTAACTTTTGTTATTATTAAAGCTCTGTCTTATTTTTAAAATGTCCCCTCTCATGGTTATAAAGAGAAAAAGTATAATCCCCAAAACATTTTAGGCTCTGAAGTGGGAAAATTTAGAAGGCAGCACATATAATAAAAAGTGCTCTAGACTTGAAGTTGCAAAATTTGGATTGATTCCAGGCTCTGGCACTTATACATTTTATAACCAAAATCTATATGATCTTCAGTGCCCCATTTGCTGAATGGGGATAATATTTAGACTGTTTACTAACAGGGTAGTTATGGAGAATGACCTTTATAAACTCTAAACTACTTTTATTATAGGCATCTTTAAAAAATTATACATAATTACATACATAAACATCTTCCACAATGAAATATGTTCTTGAGATCCAAGACATTTTGTTTTTATATCCCCAGATCTTAACATAGTTTTTGACACATAGTACTGAATTTTTAATTCAAACTTTGAAGGTCCTTTTTTTTTTTTTTTTTAAGATTCTGTGATTCTGTTTTTTATTTACTATTTCTATTTTCCTCAGTATGAAAAATGAGTAATGCTGTATAAATTTAACAATCAACATGATTAACTTATCCAGATATTGTATACTTAAGTCTATCTCTTTTTACCAAGGAAATGTTATGCCAAAGCAATTGTCTATGTCCTTATAGCATAATTACACTCATTAATCAAGGCATTCTCAAAATATCATAGCCTTAAACTGTTTTATAGTTGCCCAATAACAGTGTTAGCAAAAGATACTTTTGGAATTATCTTATTATTATATAAAGTTAATTCTTTTTAAATGCTAATTGAATTGTGTTAGAAACTGATGTTATCTCTATTGATATTACCTGCAATCAGTTTTCAGTACTCTTAACTAGTGGATTTTTAATTGTATCATTGAAAAATGTGTTCACACAATGCCCAGTAATTCACACTAGACTCAACAATTTGTTTATAATAATGATGACGATAATAATGGGTATATAAAACATTATTATCCACTATATATGTATTATATATTATAATACGTATGTATATACGTATTATAATAAATATATATATATGGTTTTGAATTTGCAAAATGTTTTATGGACTTGGCAGGTACAACTAGGCATCAGCTCATCTGAAAAAAAGATATGAGCATTCTAATGGACTACGAATGAATTGTGAAATAATAGTGAGCTACAACAGCCTCCAAAATAATGTGACCTTATTTTGCATTAGTCAAGGAGTGGGAAGGTAATAAATCTGCTATACCAAACTTAGTATTTATCCAAATTATTATGTTTTAGGAAGGACATTGATAATCGACATTCACCTAGTATGTTCCAGGCACTATGAAAAGCACTGGAGATACAAAGATCAAAGAAAAACAGTTTTTGTCCTCAAGGAACTCTTCTATCAGGGAAGAAAACATGTATGCATATAAGTATATATAAACTATATGTGGAATTGGTACATGAATAGATTATCCCCACATGTAATGCTTCACACTTTTCTCCCTAAGTGTTTAAAGCTATTTTTTTTTTTTGCTATCTCTACCCTGATTTCAGAATGGTCTAGGTTCCCAGAGAGGATCATCATTGCTATTACCCTTGAATTCTCTCAGCCCTAGTGATAACCTGTAAATAGGTAACATACTCCCACTACTAACCATTCCAGCTCTTGAACCCCTGTGTATGCATTTCTTCTATTTATACAACCAGCCATTCACAATAATGACACATTTAGCTCTTAAACATTTCTTAGTAAGACAAAAAATCAGATAAGCATAAATCAAAACAAAGAAATAATAAATACATCATATTCCACAATTAAATTTGCTGAATTTTGAATGTGACAAACAGTAACTTTTAAAGAACAGAATTTTAAGCAAAACAGCAATAGATTTTTTTTAAGCACAGTACATGTCCTTCTCCTTCCTCCCCCAAAATTTTCAGTCTTTTTCAAATTCAAATTTCAAAATAAGTTGATTTTTTAAGTGTAGGCTTTATCCCTAATCAATAATCAATAATCTCCAGTGACTTCCTATTACTTCCAGGATTAAAGATAAAATATCTTGTTTGGCATGTAAATCCTTCATAACTTTGTCCCCTTTTATGTTTTCATTTTTCTTATATCTTACTCCCCTCACTGTATCCTAGCATCCAATGCCACTAGCTTTCTTGCACTTCCTTACACAAGACAGTCCATTTCCTGACTGAGAATTTTCACTGATTATTCTCCTGGCCTGCAACTCTCTTCTCATCTTGGCTTCTCAGGTTTTCTGCCTTCCATCAAGTCTCACTTAAAAATCCCTCATACCATAAGAAACTTTTCTCAGTTTTCCTTATTTTTAGTGCCATCTCTATGAGACTATTTTGCAGATATCTTTTATTGTGTTGTTTTTATGTTTTATCTCTCAGTAGACATTCTGAACCCCTTGGGAACAGGTACTGGTGCTTTTCTTTGTAGTACCTGGCACATAGGCACTTACTACATGTTTATTGCCTATTAAATGATGTCAAATATATAATTAACAAAACATATCTAACACATAACTAACAAAATTTCCAATGTTATATATTTGATAAAAATGTATTTTTCATTAAAAATAATATATACATACACAGGTACATTCTTATTCATGACAACAATTTTATATGTGACAATTTTACATATATTTATATATCAATAAATAATTAAATGTATAAATTCTATATGTGCAAATATAACAATACACATATATCAATGTTTTATAACCAGTTAGACATCTCTACAAAAAAAATGTTATAGGGAAGCAAAGTCAAGCTACAGAGTATTAGCAATGATATAGTATTGCTGTCATATACAAAACTCTTCTAAGCAGATCTAGAAAATGTATCAAAATGGGAAAATCCATAAAAAGTTAAAATGAGTCATTTATCCAGCATAAATCAGCATAAGAGAACATAGGAAGGTTTTTAGATATTAGGGACTGTGGTCGGGCCAAAAGTTGTTATGGGATAGATCAGTTCTCCAAGAGCCTCCACAGCTGTGGATCACAGCATCTGAAGGAGCTGCAGGGCAGCCTTTGCTGACACAGGTATTGTGGACTGGGAATGAGATAAATTAGAGGCAGAGGGAAGAGGAGAGAGGTCAAACAATGCAAGGGCCTCTCAAAGAGCTCAGAGAACAGCAACTGCCTCTCAGTCTCCTCTTGTCATTCTCTCACAAAAGGAGATCCATTCTGCAGGTTTGGGTTCGATCTCCAGCAGCCACTGTCAGGTGGCTCCTGTGTATTCCAACAAAAAGTATTTTGGGAAGCACTATAGCCTCCAAGAAGAGTTTGTATACTTGAGCAAGAAGAGATACCACACCCATACCTGGGGCCCACTACTTTCATGTGGAGCATTGCTATGTGATAGGTGTGCAGAGCCACAGTTGACTAAGAAGGGACCTATACAAAGGGGCTGGGCATTTCACAGCAAGGAAGTTCAAAAACCAATAGCTGAAGCAATGGTATAGTTTAGTCCCCCAGAGCAAGGCCCAGCCTGCAGAGGAATAATTAGGCTGGAATTCCAGAATCTACCAATGAAGCTTTTTAGCTGGCTGGCAGGGATTGAATCTTGCAGTAGCCTACTCCTAGTTAGACCCAAACCCAGGTCAAAAACTTGCAGGGCTCAAGCCAAGAGAGGAAATAATCAGACTTTGCTCGATCAGAACACTTTGCAATCACTGAAAGCTTGCAGATTTCCCAGTGTTTCTGCCATCCTAGTATATATAACAATACACCAAAAAATCAATAAGACCAGGCCAGATCTGTGCTATAGAAGTTCTAAAGAACCCACTCCTAAGATCAAGTCTGCAGTCAGGAAGTAGGTTGGAAGAACGAGCAAACAAATAAAGCTAACCATAAAAGAGCTTTTTTTTCCCCCCCCCAGTAAGGTGAAAGACCATTCTTTGCCTCAATATCTACCTAGTCCTAATCACTAAATGAATGTGGCCTCAGTCAGACTGAGACTTATGTAAGATCTTCCCTTAAAGGTCAAGGTCTCATTGAATCCAGTGCCATCTCCAGTCATCCTGATCTATATCTGGCCACTGAATTCAAATGGCTCTGGAGGGGAAAGTGAGGCAGGTCACTTTGCTCAGCCCTCATTCACTTAAATTTAATTTACTTGTATGTCATAGCATCTGAAGTCATAGTCTTCCTTGAGAATGAAGAACCAACAACAACAATTATTGTAGCAAGGAAGTTCAAGATACAAACTCAGAAGAAGAAAGTGGCTCCAAAACAGCAACAAAGAAACCCTTTGTGAAAAACATTACTTAGGCAAAAATTTAATTAGAATTCCTAAGAGAGATAAAGCAAGAGTTTGAAAAGAAAAAAAACTTTAAAATGTTTTTTATAAATTGAATTGGAGGGAAAAATGGAAAAGAAAAAAAAATCCTTAAGAGAAAGAATTGTAAAGGAAATTAAGTCTACCATAAGAAATACAAAATTTTGCCCAAACAACAAACTCCCTAAAAATTGAAATAAGCCAAATAAAAAACAATATCTCCATGAGGAATAATGTACTTTGTGGGAGGAAAAAAACAACTGACTTAGATTTAGAAGAAAAAAATAAGAATTATTGGACTATCTGAATTTTAATGACAAGAGCCTAGACATTCTATTTTGACAAATCTTTAAAAAAAAAAAAAAAAAAACCAACTGCCCAGATCTCTTAGATCCAAAAGATAAAATAGAAATAGATTATACTAAATCTAATAATAATAATAATAGATCTCCTAAAAGATGCACTCTAATGAAAATTCCCAAAACACCATAGCCAAAATGCAAAATATCCAAGGCAAAGAAAAAATACTACAAGCAAGCCAGAAAGAAGAGTTCAAGTACTGAGAGACTGCAATTAGGATCACTTATGATTTAGCAACCACCACAATAAAAGAACAAAGAACGTGGAACACAATATTCCAGAATGCAAACCAATAGTCAGGGAAAGGTGATGGTGAATGAACCTTTCATGAAATAGACAATTCCCAAACATTCCTAATGAAAAAAATCAAAGAATTGTGTAGAAACTTTATCCTCTCAGGATTCATAAAGTCCAATTAGACAAAGTATGAGAGGTTTTTTTTTTTATATTTTGATAATCTTAAGAAAATAATAGATAGGGAAGAGTAATATACTGGAAGATAAGAGAAAGGAAGAGTAGGGGAAATATTTTACATAATTAAGGTGTGAAAGTAGACATCTAGTTAAACGAGGAAGAGATGGTGGCAAGAGTAGCTGAACCTCACTCTTATGTGAACTAATCCAAAAAAAATCACATAGAGATCGTTGAATAAGGAAATATATTTCACTCAATAGGGAAATAAAAGGAGAAAGAGAATAGAGAGGGTAGATTAAAGGAGGGATGAGGCTTAAGCAAAAGAAATTCTAAAGATGCACAAAAATATTTGTAGTATCTTGAAGTGGCAAAGAATGGGAATCCTAGGGGGTACCTATAAATCTGAGAATGAATAAACAAGTTATGATGTATATATGTGATGGAATACTATTGTGCTGATCTCTCATCAGCATAATGACCAATTACAACTCCAGAAGACTACTGATAAATATGCTAACAATCTCATGATAGCGAGATGATGGACTCAGAATGAAAAATGAGACAAATAGATTTTTTGGACATGGACAATAGAAATTTGCTATGAGTGAAATGGATTTTGTTTATCTTGTGTTCTAAAGTGGGGAGAAGATAGAGTAGCAGAATGAGAAAACATCTTTGATTAAAATATTCTTAAAACAATAAGTGATTAAAAAACAGAAAACACCATAATTGCTTATACATAGTAAGTCAATCTAACAATTGGTATGCTGTTTTTTAGATTCTTAACCTTAGTTTGTTCTAAATAACTTATTTCTTACAGTCCTCTTTTGGTATAATGTGTTTGTTCATAACAAGTGATACATTGTTAAGATGGGCTTGCTTTAAAATTCAATCTTCCCTCATTCTTGGAATTTTCAATTGTCTTTGACTTTCTCTTTAAAATATACATCATAGAATGCCCTTAACTTCTGCTGGGTACCAAAATGCAATTAAATCATCATCATTGCCATCATCATCACCACCACCACCACCAAAATCTTCCTTAGTTCCAGGAACTGTTTTTTTGCTTTTGTTTTTTCCCTCAGTAATCTCTCTCTCTCTCTCTCTCTCTCTCTCTCTCTCTCTCTCTCTCTCTCTCTCTCTCTCTCTCTCTCTCTCTCTCTCTCCCTCCCTCCCTCTCTCTCTCTTTTGAAAAAAAAAAAGTTCTTTTATTAATTATGGAACACTGATTTTCTGGTCTTTGCTTATTTCATTGTAATAATTTCTGATATCACATGGATTCGTGGTAACATTATAAATTCAGGGTAAATAATTTTCTAAAATTTTGTTTTAATTCATATATTTTGACAACATCTACCTGATTATTCAATATTTCACAAGCAACAAAGATACACCCCCCAAAAAATCTTTGTAGTCTTTTGAAACAAATTTGAAATTATGCTCTTTTAATTTTTGACATTGGTTCCATGTCTAATTGCTTCCTCAGTACCAAGTTACAATTTTTTTTAATAAGCAAGTAGCATACTTAGTACCGGGGTCATTCATAATTATCGCAAACAATACTTTCCTTCTGTAAGTATCTCAAAGATAATATTCCTGCTTCAATTAATGGTGACTTAATTGAAGATGATGTCAGGATATCAAGATGTTGGATTTCATCCATCTGTGGTTTCATTTATTTCCTGAAGGTGATTTGTTGAAATTTAACTTCTCATAAAAATACTTTTTTTCTTTTTATTACAAACATTATTCCTATGTATGTTCAATCTATAGTTATAAAAAAGATGTCTCTCGTATTCCACCTTTTTATTGGGTTAGTGGCAATCTTCCAGAAAAAGGGCTAGATCTTTGGTACCTTAATTCTATATTACACCAACTGGAATAGTTTCTTCTATTGTTCTATCATCATTGTGTTCAATAGGTTCCTATTCTTCAGTATTTGCCACGTGAAGTAAACTTGTAATGTGCTGTTGTTTCCAGAAACTTAGTAAGAACCTAATATCTCATTGTCTCATTAGCACTTAGTAAGAACCTAACACGAACTTATCAATTTTTATATTTTGATGTTCTGGAATGCTTATAACATGAGTAATACTAAAGTAAATACAAAAGAGTTGTGATATAAAAAGACATTAGCAGTAAGGAGGATAATGAAAGGCTTCTTTTGTGTGTAACATCTGATGTTTTTTTTTTTTTTTTTTTTTTTTTTTTAACCTGAGGCTGGGGCTAAGTGACTTGCCCAGGGTCACACAGCTAGGAAGTGTTAAGTGTCTGAGACCAGATTTGAACTCGGGTGGTCCTGAATTTAGGGCTGGTGCTCTATCCACTGCGCCACCTAGCTGCCCCCTGAAGTATCTTTTTAAAATATATATACTTTTTTCCCAGTTACATGCCAAGAAAGTTTTAAGCATTCATTTTTTACAAGATTTTGAATTTTAGATTTTTCTCCTTCCTTCCCTCCCCTCTCCTTTTCTGAAGATGGTAAGAAATTTGATATAGTTTAAACATTTGCTATCATGTAAAACATATTTCCATATTGTCAGATCAAGAAGAAGCTGATCAAAAAGAGAAAAAAAAAAAAAAAAAACCAACAACAACACAAGAAAAAATAAAGTAAGTGAAAAATATGCATCAATCTGCATTTGAAATGCATCAGTTCTTTATCTGCATATGGAATGCATTTTACTTTATGAATCCTGTATACTTGTATTATTGTGTTGCTTAGAAGAGCTGAGTCATTTATAATAAATAAATGCTGATTCTACAGACAATGATTTCTTGGTTCTACTCATTTCACTTTGCTTCAGTTCAAATCTTTTCAGGTTTTTCTGAAATCTGTCCATCATTTTTTATTACACAATAATATTCCATTACATTTATATACCACAACTTGTTCATCAGTTACCCAACTGATAGACATGCCCTCACATTCCCTCAGTTTCCAACATTTTGCTACCATGAAAAGGATTTCTATATATATTTTTTCCCTGCATATTTGAGAAATAATACCTTTTTCTGAAACATTTGCTATAAAAATTATTACCCAGTTTTCTGTTTTCCTTCTCATCTTGATTGTATTGATTTGTGTTTGTTCAAAGATGTTTTAATTTAATATAATCAAAAATATCTATTTTGCATTTGATAATGCTTTCTATTTCTTGATCATGAATTCTTCCCCTATCCATAAATCTGACTTTTCCTTGCTTTTCTAGTTTGATTATGGTGTCACTGTTTATGTCCAAATCATGCACTCATTTTGACCTTATTTTTGTACATGGTATGAGATGTTGGTCTACACCTAGTTTGTGTCTTATTAGCTTCCAACTTTCTGAGCAATTTTTGTCAGTCAGTTCTTATTCCAAAAGCTGGTATATCTTTGTCAAACACTAGATTAGCATGGCTATTGATTTCTGTGTCTTGTATACCTAATCTTTGATCCATCATTCTTTTTTCTTAGACAATACCAAATAGTTTTTGATGATTACTGCTTTATAATGTAATTTGAGATCTGGTATTGCTAGACCACCTTCCTTTGTATTTTTTCATCATTTCCCTTGATATTCTTGATCTATTCTTTTCCATATAAATTTTGTTGTCATTTTTCTACTTTTATCAGATAATTTTGAAGAATTTAATTGATATAGCACTAAAGTGAATTAGTTTAGGCATGAAGTAAGTCTTGAAGGAAACCAGAATGCCAAGAGATGGAGGTTAAGAAGGAATATGTCATAAGCATGGAGAACAGACATTGCAAAGAGATGCAAGATAATAAAGGGCCTTGAGATTGTGCCAGTTGAGGATCACTTGAGAGAACTGAGGTTGATTTAGCCTGGAGTAGAGTATATATGATAGCTGTCTTAGGTTTTCTGAAAGGCATGTTATGGAGTAATTTGTAGAAGTTGGGGAAAGTTAGATTTAGATTTGATATTTTAAAAAACTATAATAATTAGAGCTTTTCAAAAATGGAATGGGCTACTGAGAAAAAGAATAGATTGCCTCTTACAGGGTATTTATAAGCAAAGACTTAGATGGTTCATTTCCTGTATGTTTTAGAAAGAATCATAATAAACTCTACTTTGGACATTTTGGCCCCTAAGGTTTCTTCCAACTCTGAGATTCTATGATTATTTGATTCTGATGAGATCAGTGATCTCACCTGATCCTCAGAAAACACTATAAAAATAGATACTATAAATATTATAATCTCCATTTTACATATGAGGAAAATTATAATATCCATTTTACATATGAGGAAGGCTGAAAGAGATTTAATGATTTGCCCACAGTGTCACAGCTAATAAATATCACTGACAGGTTTCCAACCCAAGTTTCTTCTGACTATTACATACAGTATGCTTTGCAGTATACTTCAGTCACTGACTGCTTCATAATATATTCAATGGAATTCCTGAACTACCAGCTGCCACTATTATACATATAACATCTAAATTTGATTCTTTCTTAATTCAACACTTCAAAGTTGGTCCTTCAAAATCTTCTGATTTTCAAGATGGTCCAAAGTTGTTTGAGTTATTGAATTACTACACAGCCAATTCCCTTTAAAGCATTTAGCTGGATTATATTATTTTCTATTGCTTTTAAATTTGTTTTAAGCAGAATGGAGTCAAGTTTTGTAAATCTTTATATGACACACCCATACAGCTGGTACCACAAATGATGTCACACTTCAGGAAAATGGTTTAATATATTCCATGTTGTCAAAGGTACTTCTAAGGATAAATATATGTTTTATTTCAAGTTCATAGAATGTTATATCTGGAAAGAAACCTTAGAAATCATTTAGAGAAAAGCTTTCATTTTACCAATGAAAAAACCTAGAGAAGTTAGGCAATTTCCCCAAAGCATACAAGTGATTAGGAGTAGATCTGGTATTAGAACCTAGGTGAACAGACTCCCAAGCCTATTATTCTTTCCATTACATTACACCCTTCAGGCTCCTATGCTGCTCTTCAACTTAGCACAAATTAGAAAAGTCTTGTTTATTCAATGAGTTTTCTGGACTGTTTTCATCATAATGGATTTTGTACTGAAATTTTCATTTCTGAAAACTAACTTTGCTTACGATCTCTCTAAAGAATGCTATTGGTATGTGGACAGGTTGTCTGGGGCCAGCTTCTTATCTAGCCCAAATTCAAAAGTCTGGGTACAGAGTAATGATTTGGATTGCATGTTTTTGTTTTTTTAACTAACACATGTATGGACCTTGCTAAAAGCACATTGCTGCCCCCATCTAGGAACAATGCAACACACACCATTTCCTGAAAGAATGGAGTTGGAAGGCAATTATCTACTCACAAAACAGGCTGAAACAACAGTTCCTGATATTCTTCTCAAATAGTTTAACTTCCCCAAGAATCCGGAAAAAATAATTCCATGAGACGGTGTTGTGAATGAAGGTATGACATTTCAGTTTCCTTCACTGGAATCCAATAACCAGAGGCAATAAATTACTGAGCCATTTGGCATTATTGAGAAGGGTTCTGGCTGTGACCAAATGTTTTTCTTCATTTCAGGAACGGTGTGCTACCTTTACATCCTCCTCTGAATGATGATAGTCTCACGTTCTTTCTTTATCCACTTCAGGGAGCCCTTCCAAGAATTGCCTGCAAAAGCCACATCTTGAAATGAAATTGTTTCTTGATCTTAAGCTTATCTAGATTTCGGAAGAGGATTATGGGACTTTTACTTAGCATAGGCAATGTTAAAGCAATTTGTTTACATTTGAATGTTTCTTAGATGAGTAATTTATCATAGCAAAACACATCACCCCCATCCTCATTCAGTAAACTTCATTGGCTCTCTATTAACTGTAGAATAAATTATAACATCCTCTGGCCCTTAAAGCTCTTCACAACCTGACTTCTTCATGCATCATCTCCAGGCTTCTAATATTTTCATATCTCTATCCTCCAGTTATATTGACTACTTACTGTTTCTCACATAACTGTCTTCCAAGCCAGACTATGTTCCCCTTAACCTTTATTTCTTGGAATCTTTTGTTTCCTTCAAGATTCAGTTCAAGTGTCATCTTATATAGTCATCCTTTCATCTTATATAGTCATCCTTTACTAGTAATGCAGCTAGTAGTGCCTTCCTACCCAGAAAGGCACATTAGATTGTTGTCTGCTTTATATGTACTATATATATATATATATATATACACATATACACATATACATATATATACATACATAGCCCTTTAATTTTGAAAAATTACTGCTTGACTCACGTGAAACTAGAATGTCCATGCCCTTTTTTTTTAGCCCCGGACATGCAGTTTGAATTAATTTAGTTCTGGGTACCATGGATTATAATGAAAGGGAACTATTCAATCTGTTCTCAGACTTTAGTTTTTTTAAAGCTCAACTCTGACACCACAGGGATGATTTAACTTATAATTCAGATTATGGTTCATATCTGGGATTTACATACACATAAAAACATTTAAACATAAACTATCCTAGGAAAGGATTCAGTATCTTGTATTGATGCAAACTTCTAGGAGAATGTTACTTATGCTTCATTAGAACATAAAGTGGTTTTTCAAAACTGCAAATTAGGCATTTTACATTCAAACTTGGTTTTTCACTGTCCAAACCATCATGACTTTAGGCCAATCTCTTGTTGATGGGGAACCATCTAGCCCCAATATCCAGTAGAACCCAGAGCCTCTGGGAATTCTCAAACTCACAAGGTCACTTCCATACTTGGACAAATACATTTCAAGATAAGTATTTGTCCACCTAAAGTCAGTAAAGAACAAACACAAAAGAGGCACTCTACATATCAAAGTTCAGGGTTGCCTTGGCAGAGCTTATGTTTTAGAAGTCATGTTCTCATGTGTTAGGATTACTAAGTGAGAACTGAGGTTGTCTGGACAGTGACAAGGTGAGAATTCAGGTTGTCTGGACAATTACAAGGTGAGAGGGGGCAAGCTCATTGGCTGGGGTGGTTCTTCCCAGAAGCCCTTGCATTATCCCACGCCCATTCTCTGGGAGAATAAAAGAGAGGACTCTCAGAGAAAGAAGAAGACTCTCTGCATTACATCAGGCCTGACGGGGCTCTCTGCAGGAAGGGAAGTCACTTCTAAGGACAAGAGTTAACAGCAACTGCCTGGAGACAATGGTTCACTACAGGAAGAAGAATCTGTCTGAGAGATTTGAGTAGACACAGCAGATCTCTTACCAGAGAGTAATCCGGCAGCTTCTAGAGACGACAGCTCACTACATTTGGCGCCCGAACAGGGACAGACACGGTCCTGATTCCAGTGGAAAAGCTTCCGATCTAGATCTCAGTCTCTCTGACCCAGAACCGTGAGTAACGAGGAAACTTTGTTAAAGATTAAGTGAGTGTGCTAATAGATAAATAAGGAACTTAACTTGTTAAGGGCTAAACCAGGAATCTCTTATAGTGAAATGGGGCAAACACCTTCTGTTCAAGGAAAATGTTTAGAGAGCATCATCAAGGTTATGAAAAGCCAAGGCTTGATTATAATTTTAGAGGAGATTACTGAACTTTTAAGAACTGTGAAGGTCATATGTCCTTCTTTTTCTCTGGAAGAAGAATTGGATCCAGATGAGTGGAAATTAGTAGGAGAGCAATTAGGTGAACAGTACAATTGCCTTTGTGACATTTTGCCCTTTGGTTCCAGATCAAACTCAGTTTCCAAAGATACAATTCATACCTACAATTTAATCCAAATGGCTTTAAAAAATGTTATTCTAAAGGAAGAGATGAAGGAGCAAAATGGGGAGGTGTCAACTAAACTAGGTGAAAAGGATGAATCAGATAACAATGAAGTTAAGTACAATTCTGAGCAACAGCAACAGGAGCACCTCCCATCTCCTCCCTCAATTAACCCTTCATGGGTGGAGGAAGAAGGAGGAGGGGAAGAGACAGAAACTCAAACAGAATCTCCTGTGAAGCAGCCTAAGCCTATGACAAGATTAGAAAAAGCATTGGTTAAAGCTAAGAGAGAAGGACAGGATATAAGTGATTTTATACATGCATATCCTGTGATTGAAAATACTGACTCTGTAGGTAAAAAAAGGAGAAGATATGCACCTTTAGATTTGAATAAAATTAAGGATTTGAAAAAAGGTTGTACCCTTTATGGGGCTACATCAGCTTATGTTAAAATGTTACTAGATGGTTTGTCTTATGAAGTCCTAACCCCGAATGATTGGAAATCCATAGCAAGGATATGCCTGGAACCTGGAGAAAATTTATTATGGCTTTCGGAATTTCATGAATTATGTAAAATTCAAGTCAGATGCAATTTGGAAATAGGAGTTAACACACAATTCACTTTTGAGCACTTGGCTGGTGAAGGTCGGTATGGAGAGAATTCAGAACAGACTGATTATACCATGACAATATATGAACAAATTGCTAAGGCTGCAATAAAAGCTTGGGGTGTCCTTCCTGGACAGAAAGATCGTGGAGAGGCTTTCACTAAAATACAGCAAGGTCCCAATGAACCTTTTGCAGATTTTGTGGGACGTTTGCAAACTGCTGTCAAAAGAACTATTGGAGAAAATTCAGCTACAGAAATAATGACCAGACATCTGGCTAAGGAAAATGCCAACGAGATTTGCAAAAGAATTATATGGGGATTAGACAAAGATGCTCCTTTAGAGGAGATCATAAGACGCTGTGCTACAGTGGGAACAAATGCTTTTTACACCCGGACAATGATGAATGTGGAAAGACAGGGTCCCTCCTGGCAAAGGACTTCTAGAGAAACTAGGCGATGTTTTCAATGTGGAAAAATTGGACATCTAAGAGCTCAGTGTAGGTATGTAGATACAGTGAGAAGACAGGGTGAAAGAAGACCTAAAACCCCATGTCCAAAATGCAACAGAGGACTCCATTGGGCATCAGAGTGTAGAATAATTCCGGGAAATGGGATGAGGGGCCCAGGTCCAGGGCCCCAGGCAAAAAAGACTTGGGGCATGATGGCAGCTGATGTTACACCCAAAGAGCCTTTAGAAGGTCAGGACTCTGATTTAATCAATCAGCAGAGAAGCAATCACATGGCAGAAAGGGATTACCTGATAAGTCAGTCAAAAGGCAATCAGATTGCAAAAATGGATTACACTTGGGGAGAATACAGGCCTTTTAAACCAACAGGGCTGTGCCCAGTGCAAACAACTCCAATGTAATTGTCAGATGATGAGAAGAGATTTAGAAAGTGGTAAATAGAAGAAAATTAGGTAGGTTAACTGCCTGGGAGAGAGGGTTTGCTTGTATTTCTTCAGCAGGAGAAGGAATCAGATGGGTGCCAACGAGTCATATTCGCCTTGTCCATCAGAGAGAGACAGAAAAAGAGAAAGATCTCAAAATAAAGGAGAAGATCTAAGAAACATCTGACACTGAAAGAGCATGGATAATAAGAAGACTGTTAAAGAACTTTAAAAACCAGCAGGAAGCATTGGACTTCCTCACACAAGATGAGACTAATGGACAATGGACTTATGGACATTTATAAATTTTCAATTTATGATTATGTTATATACTTCTAGCATGTGTTATGTTACTATGTTACTATGTGCTTATGTAATTCATGTAATTATCTGTAATACTTCCCATATTGATGGATTTATGTTTCAAGGTCATTTATGTAATTATCTGTAATACTTCCCATATTGATGGATTTATGTTTCAAGGTCATGACTGTCCTATGTTCTAAATCAAAAGAAAGGGGGAGATGTTAGGATTACTAAGTGAGAACTGAGGTTGTCTGGACAGTGACAAGGTGAGAATTCAGGTTTTCTGGACAATTACAAGGTGAGAACTCAGGTTGACTTGATAGAGGGGGCAAGCTCATTGGCTGGGGTGGTTCTTCCCAGAAGCCCTTGCATTATCCCACGCCCATTCTCTGGGAGAATAAAAGAGAGGACTCTCAGAGAAAGAAGAAGACTCTCTGCATTACATCAGGCCTGACGGGGCTCTCTGCAGGAAGGGAAGTCACTTCTAAGGACAAGAGTTAACAGCAACTGCCTGGAGACAATGGTTCACTACAGGAAGAAGAATCTGTCTGAGAGATTTGAGTAGACACAGCAGATCTCTTACCAGAGAGTAATCCGGCAGCTTCTAGAGACGACAGCTCACTACATTTGGCGCCCAACGTGGGGCAAGGACTTTTGCTTATCCTGACAAGAGGAGCTAGACCAGACCTTCGCACTCATGGGTGCATAAAAGCCAAGGTGGAGTTAAGACAAATCACTAGGGGTAGCTAGGTGGTGCAGTGGATAGAGCACCAGCCTTGAATTCAGGAGGACCAGAGTTCAAATCTGGTCTCAGACACTTAACACTTCCTAGCTGTGTGACCCTGGGCAAGTCACTTAACCCCAGCCTCAGGGGAAAAAAAAAAAAAAAAAAAAGAGAAATCACTCATTTCCCTCATTGCCCTTATTTGGATGCAGCTCAAAAGGATCCTGCCACAATTTATAAATATAAAGGAAAAGAGAGGCTAAGAAAGTGTCATTCACTTTTTATATATCCACTAAGTAATTGGTTCTTTTAATTCTTCAGTCAATAAAGAGATTCTGTCACTTCAATAAGCCCTAAATCACATCCATCTAGAGGTACTTCATCAAACTCCCACAGGGTCAACCAGAACCAGAAATGGTAATTCTGAGAATGTTTTATGAGATGGCCTCTGTAGGCTAATCAACCTTGCTACACACTCTTGGGGATCTTTAGGTTTGTTTCACTAAGTGATTAGCATAACACCCAAAATATAGTAAGCACTTAATTAATATTTGTTGATTGAGCAAAAACATTTTGATCTATATCATGTCTTTATTCTTTATGGAAACAAATGGCTAACAGTAACCAACTTTGTCATCTGACAGTCCAACCACAGTCATTGCCATTATTATTTTAATAGCTCATATTTATATAGTACTTGAGATTAGAAAAATGCTGTTCCCCATAAAAAACCTAGTGGAAAAGTAATACAAATATTTTATCCCCATTTTATGGATGAGAAAACTGATGCTCCAAGATACTCAATGAATTGCCCATTTTAATCTCACCTAGTAAGTCTCTAAAGTAGTATTTGAACTCAGTTTTTTCTGAATCAAAAGATCTTAGATTTAGAGCTGGAACAGACCTTTAGAAGTGATCTCTTCCATCTCCTTTTACAGATGAGGAAACTGAGGCCCATGGTTGCATAGGTCGTATATATTTGAGATGGGAATATTAACCCACACTTTCCTGACTCCAGATTTTTTCAATCTATCCACTGCACTACACCACCTCATTACCAGCTGCTATTCAGAGTTCTTTAGAAGTTAGGTTGCAATGCATGTATATTTGGCAGACCTTTAATCTTGAGGGGTTGATTTTCTGACTATTTGTCAACTTGGTTCACAGAATATATTATATGAGTATATATCAGTTGTGTTTTTACAATATCCTGGTGGAAAATAGGATCATTTCTCAAGACGTTAGGCTTTTTTAATGTCAAATAGTCATATATTTATAAACTTTCAGTTTACTCCTGTTAGATAATATTTAATCATTATAATATGAATCTGTATGGATGGTATCTATCTTTTATCTACTAAATTAAAAGTAAAATATTGAATAAAAGAATCCTAGGTTGTAATGGTGTAAGTATGTTTGATTGAGCCATATGATATAATTATATCTCGGGTTTTCACATGACATGGGCAGATATGTGATTTGGTTCACTCAATCTCCAAAGGAGACTGCAATTTCCACTATTGTGGAGAGTAAGAGGAGCTCTGGGCCTATACAGAACTCACTAGGCTGGGGAAGGTATACAGGATCTAGAATCATTATGACTGGGTACTGTTTCTACTCTCTATCTTTGAAAGGTGTTCTCTCAAGCTATAATTACATCTAATTATCACATATCAACTATTTGTAATCCACAAATTCAAGGAATGTAGAAAAAAAGCCACTGATCGCTATCAAAGGCTTGGTAACAAATTACTCTCTCCAGTTTAGCTCCTTTCCACCAAATAATGATTATACAAATGAAAGCCCATTATGAATAACAATAAATCTCTTTATCACAAAAAGAAGAAATATAGAAATAGATGATAGTACAGAAATATCAAAACCCAGAATGCAGATTGTATGTTGGAATTATGGGAAATAAGATTGGATAGTTAATGGGCACACTAGATCCTGGCAGATCTTAAAAATCCAGCAGAAGATTTTTGTTCTGGCAAAGAATTCGAAATTAAAGGATATCTATCTATAGCGGAATGGCCAAATAAGTTCAGGCATATGGTTGTGATGGAACACTATTGTGCTATAGTAAATGCAGTGAATGCAGAAAGACCTAGGAAGCTATGTATGAACTCAGGCAAAGTGAAGTGAGTAGAACCAGGAGAACATTGTATACAGTAATAACATTATTATAAGGATGCTCTGCCAGGAAAGACTTTAGCCACTCTGATCAAGACAGTGATCCAAGACAATTCCAAAGAGTCAATAATGAAAAATATTATTTCCTTCTCTAAGGGAATTGATGAACTCTGAATGCAGATTGAAGAATACTTTTTAAAACTATTTTTGTTTTATTTTGTGATTTCTTTTGTAACATGCTTACATGAAAATATGTTTTGTATAACTTCACATGTATAGTCAATAAATATCAAATTGTTTGCCTTCTGATGCGGGAGGCAAGAAAGAGGGAGAGAATTTGAAACTCAAAAAAATTTTTAGTTATTTTTAAGAAAACATTTGTATGTCACTGGGAAATATTTAACAAAATGAAAATAAAATTTTAAAAAGCCAGCAGAATAATTTAGAGTCCATGCAATAGGTAATGGATTCTAGTACCTATAGAGCATCATCATAGGTTATTTAATAAAGGAATGACATTATGAAAGTTTTTTTTTCCAGGAAGCCACAAATGGTTCACAGGAGCTTGGAAACTAATAGCAGAAAGGCTTGTTTGGGAAACTGTTTCAATAGTCTTGAGGTAATATGATCATGTCCTACACTAGAAAGGGATAGTGGAAATGAAAAAGAAAAAAAAAAAAAAAAAACAAGTTCAACACGAATTTATAGGAAACAATATGATGAGTTGGCAAGTTGACTATAAAGAACAAAGGAAAGAGGAGAGTCAAAACAGGTTTTCACTTGATATAAAAAAGAGCTTTCCAAAAAGTTACAGCCTCCCAAGAATAAAGCAAGTTACTTTATTCAGTAATTAAGTCATAATCACTAGATGTCCTCAGGCAGAGGCTTGGTTGATCATCTGTCAAAGATTCTTAGAGGGGAATCCCTCTACCAAGTGGAAAGTTGAACTATATGAGCTCTGTTTTGATGAAAGATGGATAACACCTGAACTTTTTAGCCTGAGAGGCTGAAAGAATGATAGTGCTACCAACAAAAAGGCAATAATTAAAAAGAGGATCCAGGCTGAGTAGAGTATATATTGCTTTGTTTTTAATAAGTGAGGTCAAAGTGACAGTAAGAAATGGGGATGCTCTGCAAGCACATGGAGTGAGGTTCCAGGCCAGGAGAAAGATTTGGGAGATATCCATGTTAGAAATGATATTATCAAAAACATTTCATATTAGATTGAAACTTTTTACTTATGCATAAATTGATTTAAATGAATTTTGCAAGATTGCTAGTAATATTCTTCCAGAGTCATCAGAATCCAGTGGCAAATCAAAAATCAAGATGACTGGTGATGGCCTAGTATACAACAGCTGACCTTGACATCTTCAATATCCATCCATGTTTTAAGCATTCCCCTGTATCAGTTTTAGCCACCTTCATGGATCATTGAAATAAAATGTTCACATCCTCCTATTCCACAAGGGAAGATTTCACATACTTGAGGTAGACATTCCCCTACTCACCAATGAGTTTATGGCCCATTTTACTCTCACCTTGCTTTAGCCTAGTTACCAAGACAATTTTATGGGGTATAGCTTCTTGAAGCCACAGATGAGAGTTAGGCGAATCAGATTGAAAGCACCCCTGAAAAGAGTTCAGCAGCCCTCACATTAAAGGTACTAGTCCTTCTGAGCACCTTTACTCTCCATATTTTACATATAAACTGACTCAATAGCATAGACCCCAAGAAAAGCCTCAGAGTGAGACTTGAAGTCTTTTTAATTTTTTTTTTTATTATTATAGCTTTTTATTGACAAAACGTATGCATGGGTAATTTTTCAACATTGACCCTTGCAAAAACTTCTGTTCCAACTTTTCCCCTCCTTCCCTCCACCCTCTCCCCTAGATGGCAGACAGTCCCATACATGTTAAACATGTTAAAGTATATGTCAAATGCAATATGTGTAAACATATTTCTAGTTATCTTGTTGCACACACAAAAAAATCAGATTTAGAAAGAAGGTAAAAATAACCTGGGAAGAAAAACAAAAATGTAAGCAAACAACAACAGAAAGAGTGCAAATGCTATGTTGTGGTCCACATTCATTTTCCAGTGTTCTTTTACTAGGTGTAGCTGGTTCTGTTCATCACTGATTAATTGAACTGATTTGGATTCTCATTGCCGAAGATAGCCACTTAAATCAGAATTGATCTTCATATAGTATTGTTGTGGAAGTGAAATGATCTCCTAGTTCTGCTCATTTCACTTAGCATCAGTTCATGTAGAGACTTGAAGTCTTGTAATATGATGAAGCCTAAGAGAATTCCATTTTCTAAAAAGTGAATTTAGATTAAGTGAAGCCCAGTTCTGATTTACTTTATAAAATCAAAGATCTATACACCATGAGAAATGTGTTGACTAGTAGGTAAAAGTTACAAACTATAAAAGTCAAACTTAAAGGAAAATTATAACCTTCTAGTTTGAAGTTATTGTCGTCCAAATCACAAAATAAAAATATAGTTCAAAACCAGAAATGGAATATAAATTCCTGCCTTATATATTGTTCCTTCTTAAGGTTTAGCAACTTGCCTAAATATTTTACTCATCTTAAAATTTCCATTTTTTGCATCTAAGATCACTTTTTCACTTCTTTTGGATTCATGATGCAATTTTTGCATCATTTTAATCTATTGGCCTCTCATGACATCCTGGGCAGTGATACCTGTATAGTTTAGCACTATTCTCATTGGTCAAATCGAGAATGCAAGGAAACCTGAGTACTGCTATAGCCAGTTCTTTCCTAGCAACAAAAGTTTGTCTTTGACTTATGGGAAATGTACCTAATATCTATTGATGATAATAGTATTAATAATGGCAATAACAAGTTACATTTATAAGGTTCTTTAAAATTTAAAAAGCTTTTTCTATTCATGATCTATTTTGAGCATCGGGTAGGTGCTATTAACTATCACTATTCTCATTTTTATAGTTGGGGATACTGATATTCGGATAAGGCAAGTGACATCCATAATTATATGAATAAGTGTCAGAGGATGTATTTGAACACAGATCTTGATGCAAAGCTTTGCATTTTATGTATCGTGTGCTGTCTATCAGCAGATTATAAAATTGTGTTTTTCTTGACCAGTATATACCCAACTTTTATCTACTAAACTAGCACTATCTTCATTAGGAACTGTTAACCCATCAAACTAGAATTTGCTAAGCCTGGAAAAATGATAATTATTATCAAACATTGCTCCTTTGCTGCTTTCAAGAAGGGGAGGGGAAACATTTGCAAATAGTACAAAGAAACAATATCAGGAACAAAATGAGTGACATGAGATTGATTCTCTTATGTTTTGTGAATACAGGGCTTTTGCTCTCATAAGAGTTTCTGGCTTCATTCATGAACTGCTTAAGCTCAAAGTTCTATCCAGTTAATTTCCATTAAATCAAGGCTATACTTATTTATATTTTTATTTTATTTTCATTTCCCTTCCATGGTTTTTTCTCTTTCCAGTTGGTTTGTTGACAAAGATAATTATTGCTTCTCAGTTCTCTCTTGTTTTCCTGGTATATTTTGGGATATAATTAAGCTCAGAAGTCATTGGATGGGAGGCTAAGTAGTGGGATAACCAGTCCATCCTACCATTTTATATGAGCACAGGTGACCGGGAAATACCTCCCAGACCACTGCTTCTGGTCCTACCCTCATACCTATCAAAGGAGGAAGCACCTCCTATGGGTTTTCTATCAAATTCAACTAGCTCCTACATACAGAACAGGCAAACCAGCCAAAGTAAGACATCTTAAGGGAAAGGAAGGAGGCAGGCAAACCAAACAACTACCACCATTTTGACCATCTCCTTAGATCCTGAGGAAGACAGTCCAGTTCCTTGAACCTAACAAGCTTAGGCATAGCAATGCTTCCAGTCCAATACCTTCAATCATCACCTTTAAAGGTGATGGCAAATGACTACAAATGATAGATAGCCATAACTACTAAAGACATTCCCAAAAAAGTTCAACCTCAAAAACATGATTTTGTCAATGGAAATGATCAACATTCTAAGAAATATGAGAACTTTACATTTAACTTGCAGCTAAAACCTTCCATACATGTTGTTTCATTAGAATATATGAGCTTCTTGAGAGTAAGGACTATCTCCTTTCTATTTCTATCTCTACTACTTTAACAAAGGGCTTTGCTCTTACTAAGTGCTTAATAATTGTTTTTGTTGATCAATTCATCCATTGATTTAGTTTGCAGGTTTTTGTACATTATGTTGTTTTTTATACAGGACTAAGCCTTGATAGTGACTCTCTCCCTTCATCTACCCTACCCTCACCAAAAAATATGATTCATCTTGAAAAGAAGAGTTTGAAAAGGTAGAGAAAGGGCATTGATTTAATTTCTCTAACTTAAAAGGGGGATAAATGTGGTATGTACACTCTGTTCTTTTCACCCTGTTCTCTAATGTGAGAACAAGGGGACACTTGATAGAATTAGAAGCTGGTAAATTTAGAACAAATAAAAGGAAATAGTTTTTCACACAGCATGTAGTCAGTCTGTGGAATTCACCACCACAGGCAGTCACAAAGTCAAATACTGTGCCTGTATTTTTTTTAAAGTCTGGCCTTTTTATGACCAATCACAACATTTATAGTTAGACAATTGTAGATAAGGATAATCAAATCTGATGCTGCAGGATGTAAGCTGACCATTGCAAGGGAAGGAATTTCCCTGGCTGCCTCTTTCTCTCCCTTCTTTGTCCATGAAAATAAGATTACACAATTGGTTAGGCCTGTTTTGAAGAATTGAAAGTCCTTCCTTTGAATCATTAGGTATTGCCCATTGCCAAGGAAAGGATTCCAGACCTGCCAATGCAGCAAACCTCATAACTCGTTCTTTCACACCCAGAGTAATGGCCCCTCTGGCTCAGTGAAGCATTTTGGCAGAGCAGCCTTCCTGCTGCTGTTGCTACTCTGGCCATTAACCATAAAGAACATGTTTAAAGAGGGGGAAATAGTGAGCTTCAGTTCCTAGTTTGTTGGACACAGTAAATTCTCAATTATTCAGGGGCTAGTAGTCCAGTTACTAGATTTTCCATGCCTGACCTGCTTCTCTCTCTGGCCAAGAGCCTTTAGGCCATTTTCTGGTTATTAGTATGTCCTTCAAAGGATCAACGAGGGAAATTAGAGGAGATATTAAACTTGTTTTGTTTGGTCCCAGAAGGCAGAATCAAGAGCAATGGGTGGAAATTGCAATGAGGATGATTTTGATAAAACATTTTTAAAAATCCTAATGATTAGAGTTGGTCAAAAATGAAATAGCCTATCTGACAGCATACTTTATTCCCCATCACTAGATGTCTTCCAGTGGGACTGATTGACTATTAACTGTTTGGATGGTTGGGTATGTTTTTATAAAAGATTCCTGTTTAGCTATAGCTTAAACTATATAAGGGCTCAGATTCCTTTCAACTCTGAGATTCTATGAAATATGAAAGCAATTCATTTTTATTAGTTGGTGGTTGTTCTGAAGTGTTTGAAATCATAATAGGATTAGAAGGGGAATTTAGTCTTCAGGAAATAGCACACTTAAGCACTGGAGGCATATGTAACTTTGCATGATCACTGATTATCAAGAGTATGTTGTATGATTTTGTTGTTGTCAACTTGTTTCAGTCATGACCAACTCTCTGTGACCCCATTTGGGGTTTTATTGCAGAGTTACTGGAATGGATTGCCATTTCTTTCTCTGGCTAATTTTACAGATGATGAACTGAGGCAAACAGGGTTAAGTGACTCACCCAGTGTCACACACCTAGTAAGCGTCTGAGGCCAAGTTTGAACTCACGTCCTTCTGATTTTAGGCCCAGCACTTTATGCACTGCACTACCTAGCACCTATGTCAGATTTATCCAGATTTAAAAGTAGTAAATGGAGTGTACTGTGTTATTGTCTTCTCCATATATACAGCTCAACAGTAAATTTATCCGGATAGTTTTAGAGATGTAATAAAAGTGAAGTTGTTCAAGGAACCTCTGACTAATTGACTTTTTCTTGGTTCGGTTGATATAATTATGTAAAGTGTTGTTATTTTCATCACCCCATTTGAGATACTGAGATAATTTTCCATTTCCTTTTGCAGCTCATTTTACAGATGAGAAAGCTGAGGCAGTCAGGGTTAAGTGACTTGCCCATGATCACACATGTACCAGTGTCTGAGAGGATATTTAAACTTAGATTTTCCAGACTATTTTCCAGACTCCACATCCCACACTCTATCTTGTACCACCTAGCTACCTTAAGCCTGTAAAGCCTATTTAGGAGGCAGATAGCATTAATTCTCAAAATTTAAAGAAGCCCTTCAAGTCTTGATAGAATTAAAGAGTTGTTAGCCACTGGCCCTTTATAAAATGGAGACACATTTTCTAACAAATCTGTCAAGTTGTTCGTGTCAACTTTGAAAAGAGTGACTACTGGCAGTAGAGAAGAGAGCCAATTATGGATTTACAAAAGATTACTTTGACAGTTGGGAGTTAGACTGCAGAGAAAAGTAAGCCTGGGGAGCCTGAGTGACTTGCTCAATAGAGATAATGCCTTCAATGAAGATGGCAAGGTTGTAGTTGGGCAGAGTAAAAACACTATGAGAAGAAAAATGACTTTAGAGCTCTGATATGCTAAAGACTTAAGTTGCTTTGTCCGCATGTTTTCTTTATGTATAAGTTTCTTTATCAATACGCTTAATACATGTACCCATTCTTTCCACTAAATCTGTATTTCTTGGAGAGTATACCCCATATTATGTGAAGAAATGTCTTATAATTACTGTTCTTATTATGCTAAGTACAAGACTGAGTAATGGTGATCTCTGGATGACTATTAAAGGTAAGCACATTCTCATGCTCATTAACTACATAGTGTTAGAAGTACAGAACAACAGCATAAATAACCACTCTAGGGTAGTAATCACCCCTTATGAACACAATCTGCAATCTAGGAGTTTGAGTTGGAAGGTGGCTCCCAATGGGAAGAGAAGGTGCTACATAAAGCATTCCTAATGCTAATTCCTAACTTCTAATAGCATTCCTTTTTCTAATTGCATAATTAAAGCCAAATGGCCACATATATTAATTATATGTGTGCATGCATGCAGATGGTACAGAAATATGCTCCTTAACTCTCCATCTTTTGCTTAGTGAAGGCTTTCCCATCTTTTAAGCAATATATGAGTTAACTCTGACGCAACATGATCCCAGGTCTCATCCAATGACTGGGCACATTGGCACAATGTCCTATGTGTTACCCACAGACAGTAAGACTCAAAACAATCCAATTATCCCAACACCCAAACTACCAGAAGTCAACTTGTTTTTATCATTGTTTAGCTTAATTACATCTTGGAAAGTTGCAATCAAACTTTTGTTGTTTTTATTTATTTATTTTAAAACTAAATACAAAATAAGAAAAAAACAAAGTAGAAAGACAGAAAAAAGAAAATTAAAACAAAACAAAACAAAACATTGTCATGTGCCCAAGCAGAACATCAGGGAGGATTCAATATATTTAATAATATCAATAAATTTCCATTTCAAGAAAACATATGTAATAATAGAAGATATTATATTCGTGACTTCCTTTTTCTTTGCTTTCTTATACATTATTCTTTTGTTTTCTGCTATGCATTTTTTACTTTCTTTTTTCCCTTTTTATTCCCCCCACCTACTCCAAGCAGGCTATAGAGGCATGAAGATATACATATATAAGTATAAATACATATACATATACATATATATATATATATATATATATATATATATATATATATATTCCCACCCATTAATGTAAACACCTTTCTGAACCCTACTTTATCTTATGCCACCCTTTCCCATCACCTTTATCCCTTCTCTTTTAATCTACATGCCTTGTCCAACTGCTGTAAAATTCTATATACTCCTACCCCAGTCTATCCTATTCACCCCCTTATTTATTCACAGACTTTGGAGAGTGTTGTACCCTTCACAGTATATGTATACACATACATGTATCTATGTATGTATGTTTGCATTGTTCCCTATTTAACCCATTCCTGATATGAGTAAGTTTTCAGAACTACCAGCCCTCCTTCCTCCTCTAATGTCTCTGTTAGTTCTTTTTCTGCTTCTCCTTTGTATAGATTAATTACTATTTTTACTGTTTCCTAAAAAGTTTCCTAAATGGTTTTTAGACAGTCATATGGTACTCACCTCTGCCCCAATCTTTCTTTTGAACTACCCAATTACTTATGTCAATCTTAAACATTATGATTTATATTTCCCAGTAAAAAACAAATGTTTTGTCCTTGTTGAGTCTCTCGAAATTAATCTTTGATGTTGGCTTTATATGCTAAATTTTCTATTGAGTTCAGGTTTGGTTGAAAATCTGTGATTTCATTGAATTTCCATTAATTTTTTTCAATATTTTGGTAGTTTTACTTAATATGATATTTTTTCCATAGGCCTAGTTGTTTTGATTGTCAATATATATTATTCCAGGACTTGTTTTTTTTTTTTTTTTTTTTTTTTATTCTAGCTACTGATAAATCCCTATGCAATTCTAATTGTAACTCTAGCATATTTGAGTTGGTTTGTTTGTTTATATCGTTAGAATGTTCTCTTTGATCTGAGGGCTTTGAAATTTAGCAATAATATCCCTCTGTGTTTTTCTTATAGATTTCTTGGAGGTGATGATTGGTGAATTTTTTCTATTCTTATTTTCCCTTCATGTTCTATCACTCCAGGACAATTTTGGGGGGATTATTTCTTGCATTATTGCATTTTTTTTATCATAGCTTTCAGGTAGTTTAATTATTTTTACTTTTTCTCTTTTTGATTTATTCTCCAGATCTGCTGTTCTTGTTTCATAATCTCTTTTAATTTTTCATTCTTTTATTTTGTTTTATTATTTCTTGATCTCATAGCTTTGCTGACTTCCCCTTATCCAATTCTAATTTTCAAAGAATTACTTTCTTTAATTCTCTATATCTCCTTTTCTAATTGTTCAACTTTTAAAAGTAGTCTTGTTGGGGTATTTTTATTTGTTTATTTTGTTTTTATTTTTCCTCTACCTTTCTCATTTGATTTTTGAAGTCTTTTTTGAGTTCTTCTATAAATTCTTTCTGGACAGGTAGCCTTTTAATGTTACTCTTTGAGGTAGAAGAAACTTTTTGTACTTCCCTGTCCTCTCTGAGATGAACCCTAGTCTTCGCATTCTCATAATAAGTTTCTGTGGTTGGATTCTTTCTTCTTTCCCTGTCCATTTTTTTGGGGGGGATGAGGTAAATGAAAACTGTTACTACAAACAGATCTAATCCTGGAGTGGGGGGAGATGGTGCCTTTGGCTTCACTTCAGATCTCCTCTCTGACCTTGAACCCCAAGCCAAAATCTCCACCCTCCTACAAAGTGCCCCTGCCAGCAACTTCCTTGCCCCCACTGCTTCTGGACTCATGTGTGTGCTGGTTTCTTGTTGCTCAGGACCAAGTGTTTGCAGCACAACTGGGCCTGGCATTCCTTGGTAGGAGAGGTTTCCTCAGACTTAGACCCCCAACTCCTCAGCTTGTCCAGGAAATGAAAGTTCCTGTAGTTGGGCTGGGGCTCTCTTTGAACCCAGCTAGCCCCAGGGCTCTCTGCTTGCTATTTCTTCAGAGCTAGCCTAGATATATTTATATTTCATACTGTTAAACCCATTCTAGAGTGGATCTTTAGGTCTTCTGTTCCTCCCTCATACTTATTTTTTTTCATTTATCTACATTTTGCCTTGAGGTGTAATTCTGTTTTGTTTGTGGGAGAAATCTAGAGAGCTTGGAATTTTCTGACCTATGTTGCCATTTTACCAGAATTCCCCCTCCAGTTAAATTAAAAAATAAAAAAAGATTAAAGAACTAATTTTTCAAATTAAAAAAAAAATCCCCCTTTTTAATTTTTAAGCTTATCAACTCTAGGGACAATCCCAGCCTTCAACTTCACAAGAGTGCTATCCTTTGGATTATTCAGGTTTCACTAGTTGTCATTTTTCCTTTTTACTATATAGTGGGAACCAGTGGTAAGCTTAGGAGAGTAGATCTGTAAAGATTAGCCTCCCTTATGAACTGGGTTACTTAACCTTGCTGCTTTAGGAATTTGTTCACCCTGATCTTTCTCCTCACTTCCATTATTCCTTTTTGGTATACTAACTGAATAATACTATGCAGAGCCTCTCAGTTCTCCCTATCTCACTGAACTTTGTCCTGTATTTTAATATGGGTAAATCACAACTGCCACAGCTGTTTTCTTTTCTTTTTTGCATTGAAAGTATTTCTTTTGGGTTTCTTTTATTGGAATTAGTATATTATTGGGTTTTCTTTGAAAAAGAAGAATGAGCAACAATATCTGTTATTCTTTGAAAGAGATTCTAATATAAACTGTGTTGTTTCACTAAATTTCAAGTTGAGTTCATGGTAGTTATTGGGTAAGGTTGCAGTTGATCATTAAGGTATCTTCATAAGTTTGTAGAAGTATTATCAAATATTATAGTTGTATTTTGTCAAATACAATAAAAATGTCAATAGTCAACTAAGAGTAAACAGAATTGTTCCCATAAATACAGCATCACTTTCAGACAAGCAATTCCATGGAAGCTAATAACAAACACAGACTTGGAAGGTTTATCTCTAAACTAAGCCATTTCTCACAAATTGTTGAAAAATAGCAGTGTTCTCTGCTATTCAAACCACTTTTGACTTCTTAAGTCAGAAGCTTCAAGATTATTAGTATTACAACTTCCACTACTTCCTTTTTCTTCATATGCAAACCTTCCTTTCTATCTTGATGATATTCAGTTCTTGTTATTTTTTATCTTGCAAATGTTTAACATTCTACTTATAAAATTCTCTACCTCTGGAGCTTTCCAAACACAACTTTTGGTTTGTTGTTAAAGTCATCTCTCTTTTGTTTTCACCTTGTACATGTCTCATCTTTACAAAAGGTTCATGACTTTTTCAAAGTCTCCTTTTGTATTTAGATGATTAAGTTCTTTTATTATATTCTGTCTTCAGTGGAGCAAATATTATTTGAGAGAGTTCAACAGAGTGCATATTCCTTGGCTTATGTTCCTTGTTGTTTGTCCCTCTTGTGCCACTGACATCACTCCCAACATGGATGATAACAAATATACTTGGGAGATATTAATGATGTTTTGATGGTGGTAGTTGTTGTTTTTCAACTGAATTGATAGTAAATTGAGTTGAATACATTAATAATAGTAATAATAACAGCTAACATCAAGGGTTTATGAAGCATAATATATATATATTATAATCTCATATTTTCCATGAATACATATATAACATCTCATATTATCCTTACAGCAACCCTTTAATATAGATGCTATTCTTATCTTCATTTTATAAACAAAGAGACTTAGTTATCACATAACTAATGCATGTGTGGAATTTGAACCCACAATTCTTGACTTGAAGTCTGCCACTTTCTTCAGAGTACCACCCCTCCAACATCAATTATTTCTGTCTTTTGTCGTCTTTGATAATTGAGGGTGTAAGGTAGAAGCTAAAAGTAATTTCAATATGCCTTTCTTTTATTAGTAATTTGACTTAATCCTTCATATGTCATACTAGAAATTCTGATCCAATGGTAACAGTCCAGAATGCCCTTAAGGCATATGGTACTGTACTAAATAGCATCTGTCAGTCCTGAGACTTTACTAAGTAAAGTAAAAAGAATCCTGATAGTTAAAGGTTTCTTTTAACTAGAATAGATTAGAACAGGATTATTTTCCCTAGATAATATGCCAGTCCCAAATTAATTTCATTTGCATCACTGTTATATTCCTCAGTAGAATTTGCTAGACTATTGAAAGGGTTAACTATTTAGACTGAATCTGAAATAGACCAATGTTTGTCAATTATTTAGTTTTTTCTCCTATAAGTTTATGCACCAGTCAGGCATTAACATTTGTTTCTCCACTAATATATTGTTGGTGGAGTTGTGAACAGATCCAACCATTCTGGAGAGCAATTGCCCAAAGGGCTATCAAGCAGTGCATACTTTTTGATTCAGCAATGTCTCTACTGTGCCTGTATCCCCAAAGAGATCAAAAAAAAAAAGGGAAAAGAACCCACATGTGCAAAAATATTTGTAACAGCCCTTTTTGCAGTTGCAAGGTACTGGAAACTGAGTGACTGTCCATCAGTTGGGGAATGGCTAAATAAGTTATGGTATATGAATATTATGGAGTATTATCCTTCCATATGAAATGATCAGCAAACTAATTTTAGAAAGGCCCAGAGAGACTTACATGAACTGATGCTAAGTGAAGTAAGTAGAATCAAGATTATGTGATGAGCAATCTTTTCAACAATGAAGTGATTCAGGGTGGTTCCAACAGACTTGTGATAGAGAGAGCCCCATCTACATCCCCAAAAGAACACTATAGGGACTGAATGTGGACCATAACAAGGATTTTCATTTTTTTGTTGTTGTTTTTGTTTGCTTGTTTTTTTTTCTTTTTCATTTTTTCCCTTTTGAGATGATTTTTCTTGTGCAGCATGATAAATGTGGAAATATGTTTAGAAGAATTGCATGTTTAATCTATATTGGATTACTTGCTGTTTAGGAGAAATGGAGTAGGAGGGAGAAAAATTTAGAACACAAGGTTTTGCAAGAGTTAATATTGAAAACTATCTTTGCATGTATTTTGAAAAATAAAAAGCTATTATTACAAAAAATTGTTCCTCTATATTCAATGTGTAATTTGTTCTTTATTATATGTAAATGCTAAACTTGAAGGTACTTGAATGAATGACTGGCTAATGCTATTCCAGGCATTGTACTTTACAATTTAGTTAAATACTTCAAAAGACAGTTTTAGATTGCTCTGTCTCACTGTAATGCTTTCTAGACAAAGGTCAAGGAGGCATCTGTGTATGAAATGAAGGTAGGGAGATGGAATAAGTGCAGTTAAGATAATAGGTGTCTTGGTTGACCAGTAGACTTCTTAGAGGATAGAGTCTGGCCAAAAAAGAGAAGATAAATGAAGGGGAAAGATATAAATTTATAATTAAGAAAACACTTCCACTAACACCAAAAAATACTTTCCATGCTATGTAAGTAATACATCAACATAGCCACTGATTAACATTTGATAAACTATAAACTTCCCACTTTTTTGATAGGAAGGCTGCAGAGTGAGATAAAACAAATTTGTTCTGTGGAGAACAAACATCACGGCATCCAATAAACCCCAGAATGGATCTTTTTTGTTTTGTTTTGTTTTCAAGACTGGTTCCCATTTCCTTTGTGACTTGTTTATTAATGAGTTGACTCATCTAGAGTCAAGCTCCTTGTTTCCACATCAGTGAGATGGACTTGCACATTTGCCAAGTGGAGTCCTAGCAAGAGATAACAGCTAGCAACAACAATAGTCTTCCTCAGTCCTCTTGCCAAAAAGCATTTGGCAGAGCAGACTCTGAGAATAACTTATCGCTGCCAGTGCCCTAAAAGGCTCTGAAGTTGTGGAAGCACAAGGTGGTTGTTTGCCAAAGGCAGATAACAGCAGGATGCAACAAAGAGCCAGACTTACTCTAGATAGCAGAGTTTCACCTGACTTGCTTTGAAGAGGAAAGAAGGGTCAAGTTGCCAATTAGCATGCCATTCCTAGTCATCCAATTGGTAATGTTAATGCAACTGCTGATTTTCAAAGTCAGTCAACAAGTATTTATTGAACTCCTATGGGACATATGAAAAATAGATGTGGTCTCTGACCTTAAGGAAGGGTTTCCACATAAAGTATTTACTTATGTATGTATTGATTAATTGATTCAAATAAATGACTTTGAAGAGACAATATATGCATTTCTAATTTTGATAGAAATGCATCATTGTATAAGCAGCTGAGAGCTTGTTTTTCTTATATTTTCTTCCCACTAGTTATAGAACACATCCTTGAGTCTCAGGGGATTATTTGTCATTGTAGAGGCAATAAAAATAACCTTGGTGGTTATACCTGCCAGTCGGTACTCTGTTAATCTGTTTAATTAATTTAGCTTTTGAATATCCTTTTACCCTCATAAGAAGATCCAAGAGCTAATATGCATAATTTATGAGATTCAATTTTGGAGATGATTTCCATTGCTTTGCAAGCTTTTCTCAAGTTCTATATTCTAGGTTTTTAGCAATCTGTGAATGGTTGTATTGTATCCTACAGGCTCACTTCTGAAATATTAGTCTCATGGAATTGTTTGGAATAATAGGTAAAACAGTACAAAGTATGCTTTTACAAAAAGCACAATGTATTAAGTACTATTAATTATATTAATGTTAATGACAATTACAGATTTGAAGACAAGTGAATTTGATGGATCAATATTTTATAGTTACTGCCTCATTTTACATAGTTACATAATTTGTTCTACAAAATGGACTTGAAATTTATTTCT